>NW_026575025.1:9294092-10494092 GCF_905146905.1 Nyctereutes procyonoides
ATTTTTCACCCTTGTCCTAATCCTCCAAAATCCTAGTGTTAGTAAGGAGAAGACTGGAATTCCAGTGTAGCTCCAGAGTCAGTGAACTACCTTGTTGCAACACTTTTCTGGATCGTAAAACTATCAGACCAGTAGAATATGAAGTTGGAGAATATCTTTGTGATCTCAGGGTGAGGAAACACTTCAAATAAAACTCAAAGAGCAGAAACCTGATGGACTTGAATATATAAAACTGAGCATCTTTTTTTTTTCTTTTAATGAATCTTTGTGTAAAGGAGAAGCAGAACAAAATTAATTTGCTGACCAATTTGTTTTTCAGAAATGAACTGAAATTTTTGTTTTATAGCAGGGACAAACAAAACCAAACCCCAAAAACCTCTGTAACATTCCAGTGACTTGATGAATGACCCAAGTATGTTGTGAAAGATGGTGTGTAAAGGAATGCAGCATCTCTGAAGGCAGTGAACAAAACAGGGGCGGGGAGGGGGGGATTGTTTCAGATGCGAATGCATATCTGCTAGGGAATACCCAGTGGCCACAGGCTCTCACCTCTTGCCTTCTCAGCCTGAACTAAGTAGTCTGTAAACTTTGATCCTTTCTTTTCCTCTTTCTGTCTTGTAAATTCCCAAAACTTTGGAAGGAAACACAATACATTTTTGTTTTCTTTTTTTAATATTTTATTTATTTATTCATGAGAGACACACAGAGAGAGGCAGAGACACAAGCAGGCTCCCAGCAGGGAGCCCAATGTGGGTCTTGATCCCCGACTGGGGAATCAGGCCCTGAACCCAAGGCAGACACCCAACCGCTGAGCCACCCAGGCATCCCTAAATATTTATTTTCAAATAGCATGATCTACCTCTTTCCCTTTCGAGTGTATATCTAACTCCTTGTGAGAGAATCCTGGGCCCTGTAGCACCCAGTCCACAAAACAAATCAGGCAGTTGTCAGCAGCTACCCTTATTTGGATCAGACACATGACTCAGGTGAAACTGCCAACAAGAAGACCAATATGACTTGTGAGCAAAACAGACAAAAAGAGGAAACAAAACAGGAAAAGTTTCCATTTTCCATGTGTGTTCACCAGTTTTTCTTTGTTTGGTTTTTTTGAGTTGGCCTTGGGCATGAATTTAGAGAAAGCTAAGGAATACCAAGTACTACCATGAAGAGATTCTAGATTTACAGAATGGACATGTCATGCCCAGCTGCCCCTGGCCTTCGACTGAGAACAAGCCTGGAAAGATGAGGAAACTTTTAGGAAGGGTGAACTTATCCCATAGGAAGCACACTTCTAGATCAGGTTGGAGACACAAGGCTTCAAAGTAAAGGGACTTATGTCAGGTGGTCTGTAAAAGCACAGAAGACTGTGCCATGGCTCAGTCAGTTAAGTGTCTGCCTTCAGTTCAGGTCATGACCCCTGGGACTTGCATCAAGCCCCAAATTGGGCTCCGTGCTCAGCAGGGAGTCTGCTTCTCCCTCTACTCACTCGCACTCTGTCTCGCTATCTCTGTCACTATCTCTCTCTCTCTCAAATAAATAAATAAAATATTTTTAAAATAATAAATAAAAATTAATTTTAAAAAACATAGAAGATTATGTTTTAGAAAGAGGATAAATAAGGAGTGTTTTTAAAAAATTTGTTCTGGGATGACCTGTTCAAGACAGAAACAAAACACCTTCCAGTTTAACCCATTTCTGACTGAAAGTCATACCAGGGCTGATCCCTGAGGAAAAGTATGTTTAAACCTCGTACAGGGGCACCTGGCTGGCTCAGTTGGTAGAGCACGCAACCCCTTGATCTCAGGGTCATAAGTTTGAGCCTCAGGCTGGGTATACAGATTACTTAAAAATAAAATCCATAGGGACGCCTGGGTGACTCAGCGGCTGTGTCTGCCTTCGGCTTAGGCCATCATCCCAGGGTCCTGGAATTGAGTCCCGCATCAGGCTCCCCTCGAGGAGCCTGCTTCTCCCTCTGCCTATGTCTCTGCCTCTCTCATGAATAAATAAATAAAATTTAATAATAATAAATATTTAATAATAATAAATAAATAAAATAAAATCTATAAAAAGAATTAATTAATTTAAAAACAATCCCAAACCTCTTGCACAGTACTTTTCCTCCAGGGGTAGGGGCCAGAAAATATGATATAGTTCTTAACAAATGTTAAAGAGACATAATTTCAAACTTAAAAAGTGGCCTGAAAAATTCTGCGCTTCATTTTGCTAATTAGTGATATGCTACAGAAACCCATGAAAAATAACCCAAGCTCACCTAGCTCCAGGGTTCAGTCATATGTATATTGTGGGTCAAATGACTCATGAACATGCCAAGGAGACCATGTTTCTTGGGAAGTTTATGCAGTTTCTGGTCTGGTCCTGCTCATGATGGAAGTTGGGCACACAATGAAGTATTTGGCACCACTTCCCAATAAACTAGCCCACAGCCCTCTGTCCATCCTCTGGTGATTGGCCTGGTGGTCCTTAGAAGGTGAACACTCCATGTGGCTCCTGCCAGCATCTTCCTCCTGAGTGCTGCTGCTGGTGTTTCAAATGCTCCTGAAGACATGGGTTCTGAGTTTTCCTCACACTGGGTCCATTAGGAAACTGCCCTGTGGGCATCTCTTCCCAGGGCCAGTGGTTATTTCTCTTTTCCTTTCATTTCTTCTCCTACTTGTAGGAGGGACTCTGGAATACAAAAAGCAAAAGCATAAGAATGAGAAAATAGGAGGCATAGACACACAGAAGGGTTAGTTGTTTATGGAAAGTTTTAGGTCCTTGTCCTTTGAAACCACTGGCTTTAGAGAAATCCTCAAATAGAAATGTGGAGAGAACCAGAATTCAGGTTGTCACGATGTGAACTGAGTAGAAGATGGCAGGAGTGTGGATCCCCTTGCAGCCTCATTTGAAGAAGGCATATGTTGCAACGGGAAAGAAAGGCAGCTGAAACAGAAGTTGGTCAAACAGTTAAGGACTTCAACCACACTCACAGGTCCTAGAGCAGTCTTTGAACTCCCCAGTGGTCTAATTGAACAGGTTTCTCAACTGAGTCCAGGTAGATAGAGTTCTTGGGGCACCACCTGCAGGTCAATGAGGGAGAGTGCTGGGCTTGGGAGAGGAGGTAGGGGCCCATCCCAATAGCCACTCCTGGGCAGCACCGACACCCAGAGCCCTCATCATCTGTTGGTTGGGGCCCAGCAGGAGCCAAGGCTGTGCTCACTGAGAACGCCCGCATGCGAAGTGGGCCCCAGCCTGCAATCCATCCCAGCATTCCAAGCTTTTTTAACTAAGGGAAGCTTAGACAAGATAAGGAGACAAAGACAGAGAAGAGATGCACAACAGCAGTCATTGATACTCAGCTATGTAGAGACATGCCAATCAGCAGAAAGAAGGCTAGAAACCCAAAAGAAAAAAAAAAATGGACAAAGGATATGAACAGTTTCCAGAAAAGAGAACTACCATGACTGCCAAGAGCATGAAGAGCTATTCAAATTCCCCAGTTGTCAGAGAACCCAGATGTAAATTAGGAACCACTTTAGATTCATCAGATTAGTAAGCATTAGAAAATTAGTATCAAGTGTTAGGAGAAACCCAGAACCCTCACGGTAAGTGTGAAAATTCATACAGCCACCCAGGAGAGCATCTTCGGTGCCTTGTGAAATCAAGAGTGCCTGCACCTGCACTCTATGGCGTGGAAGTCCTACTTCAAGAATTCTCCCACAATTCATAAGGAGGTAGCATGAAGGTGTTCATGGCAGTATTGTATGTGACAGGGGCACTGAGGCCAAGCTAAGTGTGCATCACTGAAAGGTGTGGTGGATAATAAAAGTGCTGGATGCTCAACATGGCATGCTGCATGCAACTGGTAGAAGCAACAAAGGAGATGGATGTGGAAGACATTAGCGTTGAGTATAAAAATGTAAGGAACAGGGATCCCTGGGTGGCGCAGCGGTTTGGCGCCTGCCTTTGGCCCAGGGCGCGATCCTGGAGACCCGGGATCGAATCCCACATCGGGCTCCCGGTGCATGGAGCCTGCTTCTCCCTCTGCCTGTGTCTCTGCCCCTCTCTCTCTCTCTCTGTGACTATCATAAATAAATAAAAAAAAAAAACCTTTCTTTAAAAAAAAAAATGTAAGGAACAACAGAATGAGTTTTATACAGGATACCACGTTTGTGATTTGCAAATATCCATATAACAGCCAAGCCACGTGTAGTAGAGAACCGGCCAGGATTCAGGAAAGCTGACTGAGCACACTGAGAGGGGCCTGGTTCACCATGATGATGTGTCATAAACTGAGAAGTAGGGTTGATTCACCTCGGTCCATGAGGTCATACAATGCAGTGTGGTAGGTGGAGGATAAGCATCCTAGAGCTAGGTGAGCTTGGTTTCTCAGTTCTATCACCTGTAAGCATTTGGGATTCTGGCAAAGCATTCATTCATTCATTCATTCATTCATTTCATCCACAAATATTTAAGGAGCATCTACTCAGTGCCAAACACTGTTCTAGGCACTGTGGACACTAGTGGTGAATAAAACAACAGCATAAATAAAATAAGTTAATTTCAGGTAAGTGCTGTGGAATGTGAAATTGACTTTAAATTGCCTAGTCAGGGATGGTACCTCTGAGAGGCAACATTTGAGCAGGGACGCAGATAATGAAGGGACCCAGATGATGAAAGGACAAGAACAAGTTGTGAAAGAACAAGGTTAAGTGCTTTCCAGGCATAGAGAACAGCATGTGCAAAGGCCCTAAGATGAGAATGAGTTTGACCTGTGTTGCTGAGTAGGTGAAAGAGGGGCAGAGGAGGCTTGATAAGATTGGATAGGTAGGTAGGAACCAGTACATTCAGTTTTGTGGGCCGTAGTCAAAAAGGGCTCAGATATTATTTCAACAACAGAAAACCAAGGGACGGTTTTATACAGAGTGACTTAACCACATACTTTAAAAAACAAAACAAAACTTTTTTTCCCTTAAGAATAACACACAGAGAGGGGCGCCTCGGTGACTCAGTTCTTATGTGGCCAACTCTTGGTTTCTGTTTCAGGTCACAATCTCAGGGTCCTGGAATCAGGCCACATGGGACTCCACACTCAGATGAAGTTGGCTTGTGGATTTTCTCTCTCCCCCTTGGTCCCTCCCCCTGCTCCCACTCTCTCTCTCTCTCAAATAAGTATTTTTTTTAAATAACAGACAGAGAAAAAGATCAGATAGATTTTTTTAATTTATTTATTTATGATAGTCACAGAGAGAGAGAGAGGCAGAGACATAGGCAGAGGGAGAAGCAGGCTCCATGCACCGGGAGCCCGACGTGGGATTCGATCCCGGGTCTCCAGGATCGCGCCCTGAGCCAAAGGCAGGCGCCAAACCGCTGCGCCACCCAGGGATCCCGATCAGATAGATTTTAAAAGATCACTTTGGCTGCTGAGTGGAGACTGGATCGGAGGAATGGAAGCCACATAAGCTTTCTGGGCCTCAGTGTTTTCAGTCTCCACATCTGCAGTGGTGAGAATACCCATCCCGCGCAGATCTGCGGTGAGTCTGGGAGGGGACACAGTCTGGTCCCAGGGGTCTCCTTGGCTCTCTAGGCGCGGGATGGGACGCAGAAGGCCCCGTCTCAGGCTGGGAGCCTGACCCCCAGATGCCCTCCAAGCCCGAAACACAGACCGACGGATTGCCTCCGAGTGCTGCGCGCAGGCGGCCGCTAGGAGGCGCCCGGGCCCCCGTGCTGTCCCCAAAGGAGGCCCCTCCCACTGCCCCCCTCGGCGCTCGGCAACTCGGGCCTGCCGAGAGGGGGCGGGGCCGTTACGTGAGGGCGGAGCTTCGGCCTGGGCGCCGGGCAGCCGCGCTCCCAAGACTGCGCCCCGGGGCGGGTCCTGCGTGCGGGGGCGGGACCGTGGCGCTCCGGGCGAGCGGGCGCGGATGGCGGCGGCGAGGGGCGCCTGAGCGGGCCGGGGCCATGAGCGCCGCCCGGCCCCAGTTCAGCATCGATGACGCCTTCGAGCTGTCCCTGGAGGACGCGGGCCCGGGGCCCGAATTCAGCGGAGTCGCCCGCTTCGGGCCGCTGCACTTCGAGCGCCGGGCCCGGTTCGAGGTGGCCGACGAGGACAAGCAGTCCCGGCTGCGCTACCAGGTGAACGGCCCGGACCACCTCAACCCCAGCCCGGGTGCGACCCCAGGCCGGACCCTGGAGAACCCCAGCTCAAGGGAAATCTGTCTAGGGGCCCCAGCCTGCGTGGCCACTGATCCCGGGCCCTGCCCAGACCTTCTCAGCTCTGACTTTGGTCCCCAGCCGCTACTGGAGAGTCCACAACCGGAACCCGGGAGCGAGTCAGTCCTCTAGCCCCAACTGGAAATCCCACCCGGTGTCCCCACCCATCCTGGGTACTCACCCAATCCCCTCACCCGCCCTGGGCTGGAGAGCTCTTCTGTACCTGATCCAGACCTTGCCCAGACCCCAGAGCAGACCCTGAGCCTTCTAGGCCTCCGGCTTGTGTTCTAGAAGTCCCCACCCCAGCTGGAGGTTCCCCCACCCCCACACTCACAGGATGAATCCTTGCACGTGCCCTGACTCTACTAAACTGGAAATCTCCATTCTCCCTAGAGGACTTCCACCAACTCTAGGATCCTTTCCTTGGGAGACCTGTACCGGATTCCTGTGCCCCAAACCTGGAAACCATGGGCTTCTGCCTTTCCTTGGCACCCCAAATCCGGAGCCTCCAACTGGGCCTCTGAAATACCATTCTGAAAGCTCCACCCTGACTCCCAAACTTGAGAGAACTCCTGGCTTGGGACCCATGCTAGGAGCCCTCAAACAGCCCCTGTGGCTCCTGCCAACCCCCAGCCCCCTAAGCCCCCAGCCCCCACCTCCTACCTGGGTTTCGGTTTCTGTGAATCATCAAACCCGTTTTGCGGGGAGGGTGGAGGGCCAGGTGAGCAGCTGTCAGGCAGCCAGGCAAACAGCTGTGTGGCATTGCTTTCCTCCTCTCCCTGAGAGGGGAGTGGGAAGGGCCTGGGCCCAATCACCCCTCTGAGCCCTGTGTTCTGGAATAGAACCTGGAGAACGATGAGGATGGAGCCCAGCCCTCTCCGGAGCCCGATGGGGGAGTCGGCACCAGGTCAGGGCCAGGTGGGGACCCACCCTGTGTACTTCTAGCCCTATGCTTCTGGTTCCTGTTCCCCAGGTCCCTGGCCAGTCTTCCACCTCATATCACTCAGCTCCCTCACACTCTGTCCTACAAGGATTCCTAGCTTGATCCCCACTCCCCTCATGGGTTCTCCTGTCCTGCAGGGTCCCTGTACCCCAGTGCCAGTTTCACCCACTCAGTCCCACCAGGCTCTTTATCCTGAAGAACCCCCCCCCACCCTGGTCTGGCCCCTACCTTCCCGCAGATCACCTGTCCTATAGGAATCCCTAGCTTGAACCCCCACCCTTTGTCCACTCTCAGTACTGTCAGAGACCCCAGCCCCTGAATTCCTCTTCACCCTGTCCCCTCTAAGTGCTCCCTGCACCATCCCTGACCACGTCATTATGACCCCTTCCTTGCTTCCCCTGCCTCTCACTGGACCCACCTGGCCTGCAGGGATTCCAGCCGAACATCCATCCGCAGCTCCCAGTGGTCCTTCAGCACCATCAGCAATAGCACCCAGCGCTCCTACCATGCCTGCTGCAGGTGAGACCTTGCCCTGCTTAAGCCACCTGGGGTCTGTGCCCCAGAACAGGCAGCTCTGGCTTTCCACCTCAGTCCTCTGGGTGGGGAAGGGTAACAGGAGGGTGTTGGGCTCCTGTCACCTCTCACACCTATCCTGCTCTCCTGCCACCCAGCTGGACTCAACACCCTTTGATCCAGAAGAACCGCCGGGTGGTGCTGGCCTCCTTCCTGCTCCTGCTGCTGGGGCTGGGTGAGTGTCCTGAGGGTCCCTTGCCTACCCCCATGAGGGGTCTGTCCTCCTTTGTGCAGGTTCTGCATCCCCCTTACCACACTGAGCCTCCTTGCATCCTTGGGAGGAGCAGGCCCAGTCTCCTGGTCACACAGCCAGGAAATTGCACAGAGTTGAAAATGGAACTTAGTCTAGTACTCCAAACTTTTGTCTTTCTTCTCTTTTCTTTTCTTTTTTTTCTTTCTTTTTTTCTTCTTTCTTTTTTCTTTCTTTCTTTCTTTTCTTTCTTTCTCTTTCTTTCTCTTTCTTTCTTTCTTTCTTTCTTTCTTTCTTTCTTTCCTTTTCTTAGCCCATTGAATTCCATCAGGGAGCAGAAGAGTAACAGCCGTCATTTATTCTGAGTCTACTTTGAGCCAGGTGCAGGGTAGGCTTATTTTTCTGCCTTACAGAGGTCACACAGCAAGTGAGAGGCAGGGCCATAACTCAGAACCTGTATGGGGACAGATGCTCAGAGATATGCCCATCCCTGCCAGCCTGATCCATAGAGCACCTATCATTTCCCCTTCTCCGGAGTCTGAGTGCTGATGAGGACCTCTCCCCGCCCAGATGGGCAAATTGAAGCCCAGAACAGGCAGATCTCACAGCCAGATGTTTTCTGACTCATTCTATGGGGCTAAGGACTCAGGATCCCCAGAAAGGACAGGGTTGGGGTCAAGAGACCTAAAGACAGCCCAGCTGTGGCAACTGCTCTCCTTTCTCCAGGATGGTCAAAGTCCCCTGGCCAGAAAGCTGAACAGCGTCCTTGACTCAGCCCTGGGTGTCTATGTGCTCAGCTGAGCACTGGTCACACTGGCCACCTCCCTTACCCCATTTCATACTCTCAATACCCATGAGGGCAAGCATTATTACCATTCCTGTTCAGAAGTAAGGACAGAGCCTCAGGCAGGTAAAGGGACTTGCTCAGACCTTAACTGAGAAGTAGATGAACTGGAATTTAAACCCACATCAGAGGGACCCCCTGGGTGGCTCAGTGGTTGAGGGTCTGGTCATGGGATCAAGTCCCACATCATGCTCCCCACAGTGAGCCTGCTTCTCTCTTTGCCTATGTCTCTGCCTCTCTCTATGTCTCTAATGAATAAATAAATAATTTTTTAAAAAAACTAAATAAATAAACCCACATCAGGGACATTACCAGGCTGGAGATCACCATAGACCTAAAGGGCCTTTGTGGGAATTAGAAAAAGACACCTCCTCTGAGTGGGCAGGGCCCCCAGCTCTAAGCTTAGGGGGCAAGTAGTGTTCCAGCCCCCATCGCATACTTGAGGTGCTCTGTGCAAGGTACAAATCACATAGCAGTCCATGGTGGCCCCTCAAGCCTCTGTGCTCTATTGCCCACCTTGCTGCAGAGCCTGGCTCCCCCACCCCACCCCACCCCCAGTCCCATTCTCTAACTGGGGACCCAGGACCCTCTGGGTATGAAAAGCTGATTCAACCATGACTTCCCCAACACCCACTGTCCTCAGCCAAAGTCCACATCCCTCGCCATTGCCTACAGCTCCTGCCAAACTCTTCAGGCCTGGGCTCTTGCCTCACCACTCTTGCCAAAAGCTGGAAACTCCTAGAAAGCCCCAAGTTCCCTCTTGACTGTGGGCCCTTGCCATGCTGCTCCCTCTGTCTGGGGCAGTCCTCCCCTTTTCTGTCTGTACAATGCCCAGAGCAAAACATCTGGAGTCAGATTGCCTCTTCCTTAATGCAGCGTTCTGTGCCTCAGTTTCACCTTCTATGAAATGGGGATGATCATACCTGTTTCAGTCAGTCATGGTGACAATAAAGCAGGGCAGGTGACAAGCTTAGCCCAGTGCCTGGCAGCACCTGGTAAATGGTAACCAAGTATTAACTGCTGTTGCTACTGCTACCATGCCCAGCTTAGTTGCCACTGCCTCCAAAAAGCCCCTCCCAGATCCCCCAGGCTCCTATGCTGCCTGACCTGGCCTTAACACATCCCTATCACTGGGGTTGTAGCTTGGAGATTCTTGTTGGTTACACCATTAGGAAAGGGCCATGAGAGCAGGGACCTCATTTGCCTTTCCCAGTGGGATTCTCAGTACCAGGCACACAGCAGGTGTTCCACAAATATTTGTCGATTAACTGAAAGACCACACCAAGGAGCAGAGAAAAATCTCCTTTCAGACATTTCCCAGGGGGATACCATTCCTAGGGCCTAATCCTAGCTGGGGGGTTGTGGCTGGAGGTCCCCACCCGGTCCCCAGAGCCTACCCCCTCCTCCTGCCCTCACCCTCGCGGCTCCATCTGTGTGCAGTGCTGATCCTGATCGCCGTGGGACTGGAGGTGGCCCCCTCGTCAGGTGAGCGCCCCCTCCTACCTCCGCAGGCAAATGGGGGGCCCCCACAAGGGAAGAACTCCTGCGGGACCCGCGAACTCCCAGCCCCCTCGGAGTTTGCTTCCACCCTCGTAGCAGGAAACGGTCCCTTCAACCACGGACAGTGAGACTTGCCCAGGCAGTGCCCCCTGAGCCCTGCCCCTTGCCCCCCGCCTTGACTCTGCCCCTCCTCCTGCAGGTGTCTCCAGCGCCATCTTCTTTGTGCCCGGCTTCCTGTTGTTGGTCCCGGGAGGTGCGGAAGGGCTCCAGGGCGGCGCGGGGCGGGGCAGGGGCTGGAGAGGGGGCGGGGCAGGGGCTGGAGAGGGGGCGGGGCTGGAGAGGGGGCGGGGCCGGGCCGGGTCCTCGGCTCTGACCCGCCCCGCCCCGCAGTCTACCACGTGATCTTCATGTACTGCGCGGTCAAGGGCCACCGCGGCTTCCAGTTCTTCTACCTGCCCTACTTCGAGAAGTGAGCCGCGGGGCGGGATCCAGCCTTGTCTCCGAGCGGCACCAGGGGGCGCTCTTCGGGTCCGCCCCGCTCCGGTTCCCTCTTCACCAGGGAAGAACTCTGGGACCCGCCAGCCCCCAGACCCCTCGGAAGTTTGTTCAGGAAGTTTGCCCAATACCCAGGCCTGGGAAAGTCGCCCCTGGCCTGTTCTGTGCCTTAACTTATTCTTGTGCCCTGGAGCTGCTGGGTTGGTGGTGTTTTGTGCTAATAAAAGAATGTACTTAATTCCAAAAGAGACCATTGATCTTACTTGCCCACCAGCCCTGCCCAGGCCACCAGCCTGGCAACAGCCCCCCTCCCGCAAAAACTGAGGAAAGGGCTGATGGAGCTAAGGGACTCCAGGACTACTCATCTTCTCGTTGTACCCGTGACAGTCCTGATGCTCCAAGACTTGTACCTGCGCATTTGGGACAGAGCTGAACCTGGGACTCTGCCCTGCAAACCTGGAGGTTGTTCTAGCCTCCCGACTCCACCAGGCCTTAGCCGACTTGGCCCTGCCCATTTTTCAACCTAGAGGCTCAGCATTGGTGCCTGCCCCGGGTGGCCCTGGCCAAGGGCACTTGGATGACGCAGGCCTGGGGCCTAGAGGCTGGTATCCTGGTTGCAGCCTGGCTCTGGGGCCCTGGGCTGCCACAGCCAGCTCCAAATGTGGGCCATGACAAGGCAGCAGCCCAGCCCTCTCCACCCACTGCCCTATTTCCCAAGTTCAGGGATTGGGAGAAGTGGAGGCAAAGACAATGGGAAGCAAGGCCCATATGACAGAACTCAGTGATAAAAGACTCTTTGAACCACAGAAACATGAGCAACAGACCAATCTGAGAATTTTGGAAAACCTAAGCATCTCAGAATCTTGAGAGCCAGGGAACAGAATCTTCAAGAACCCTGAAACCTGAAATCATAATAGCTACCATTTATCAAGCTCTTAGAAAGCAGCAGCCCCTACACTATGTACTTAACATAGGTTATTTCTGATAATCACCACCTTAGTTCCATTTTGCAGATGAGGAAACCAAGGTCCAGAGAGCTGATTCACCCAAGGGCAAAGTTAGAAACATAAGCCAAGGCTTCCATGACACCTGGGTGTGGGAGAGAGAGGAGCAGATATAAAGCATGAATATCCTCAGCTGACCACTCAAGGGGCTGGCTGAAGGACTGTGGGCTGAGGTAGATCCTGTGCCTCATAGCCCACTTCTGTCTGCTATGCCTGTACTTAGATGAGCTTTCTTTCATTCATTTCTCCTAGTAAACCTGTTTTTCAAGCCATCACTTTAACGTCGGCCTCTCAATTCTCATTATCCTGCTTGAATGTATGTCTTAGATCCTGCACTAGGCTGTGGGGAAAAGCCTGTACATATACTTAGATGTTTACAGTCTGTCTCCCCCAGTAAAACAGGTGTGCAATTGAGAAGAGACCTGGCCTGGCCACTGTGTCTGCAGCAACCAGGGCAGCACAATGTCTTTAGATTTCTGTGACTTTGCTGAAAGAATGAACACCCAGTCCTCTGCTCCCACTCCCGCTCTCCTGCTTGGCCCCCAGTCAAGCACTCTGGGGAGCACCAGTTGGATACAGGAATTCCTAAATCAAACTAGCTGTGGCAAAGGACCGGTTTTCACTTATAATCCATTATGGACCAATACTTTGGCAAGACAAAATAAAACCTGGCCTAGAAAAGTGAAAAAAAGAAAGAAGACATACAGAATATATAAGCTCATAATTTATATTAGCAGATTAATTAGACATAAAATTATATATCAATGAATATAACCATGGGGAAAAAGGAACAAACATGGGGAAAAAGGAAAATTATGAAAACAATTCATTGTGAGCAAATAGGCAATTGATACAGAGTCACTGCCATGCTCATAACTTGTAATTCCACAATCTAAACAAAGTTATTGCAGAAGTTGGGATTCTCCACATTATAAGACTACAGCAAGTGTCAGCAAGCGATAGCCCACAGACCCAATATGGTCCCCAAGCTAAAAATGGTTTTTACAGTCTAGTAACAATTGGGGGAAGAAAATAAAAGAATAATAAGACACCTAAAAGTTTATAAAATTCAAATTTCAGGGTGCCTGGGTAGCTCAGTGGCTGAGTGTCTGCCTTCAGCTCAGGCCATGATCCCGGGGTCCTGGGATCGAGTTCTGCATTGGGCTTCCCGCGGGGAGCCTGCTTATCTCTCTGCCTATGTCTCTGCCTCTCTCTGTGTGTCTCTCATGAATAAATAAATAATTTTTTTAATTTTTATTTATTTACGATAGTCACAGAGAGAGAGAGAGAGAGAGAGAGAGAGAGGCAGAGACATAGGCAGAGGGAGAAGCAGGCTCCATGCACCGGGAGCCCGACGTGAGATTCGAGCCCGGGTCTCCAGGACCGTGTCCTGGGCCAAAGCCAGGCGCCAAACCGCTGCGCCACCCAGGGATCCCCAATAAATAATTTTTAAAAAGAACGCTGAATCGGGATCCCTGGGTGGCGCAGCGGTTTGGCGCCTGGCTTTGGCCCAGGACACGGTCCTGGAGACCCGGGCTCGAATCCCACGTCGGGCTCCCGGTGCATGGAGCCTGCTTCTCCCTCTGCCTATGTCTCTGCCTCTCTCTCTCTCTCTCTGTGACTATCATAAATAAATTTAATTTTAAAAAAAATTTTAAAAAAAGAAATAAACTACTATCCATTTTAAGGCATTGTTATTGGGGGTCTCCATCAGTCACAGGAAACTCAATCTATCATTGAAACTTTCCTCTGGTGCTGAGACTCTCTTAACCAAAAACTGCTCATAATTATTGTCATTTTTATTTTTAAAGGATTTTTCCTACCTTCTGGGGTTTTTTGTTTTTGTTTTTGTTTTTGTTTTAAGTGGGCTCCATACCCAGCATGGAGCCCAACTCAGGGCTTGAACTCACGACCCTGAGATCAAGAGTTGGTTGCTCAAATGACAGAGTGACTCAAGTAACCCCTTCCTACCTTCTCTTTTAATGTTTTCATGGACCCCACTTTTCTTTACTTTTTTTCCCCTCTTCTGTAGCCTTCTACTGGTTTAACCAAGAATTCTTCACTTTCCCTTTTTTCCTTCCTCTATGGATTTGACTGTCGAACAAAACATTCTATTGCTATTTTTATACATTGATTACCTTTAAATGGTTAACAAACTCTAAAGCTGAACAGTGAATCCATCCTTCTCTAGGAAAGAGGAGAAAAAAATTTCAGCATGTCCAAAATACCCCCTCCCATGTCCCATTTTATTTTGTCTATTATTTTAGTCCCTCCTTTGTTTTGAAAATCCCCCAAGCTAACTTTTTAAATTGTTAATCCTTCTTTAGATCCACCAATGTGTTTACTGATCACTTTCTTTATTTTTAAGATTGTATTTATTTATTTGAAAGAGAACAAGCAGGGGGTAGGAACAGAGGGAGAAGAAGTAGACTCCCCATGAGCAGGGAGCCTGACGCTGCGGGGTTCGATCCAGGACCCTGGGATCATGACCTGAGCAGAAGGCAGATACTTCACTAACTGAGCCACCCAGGCTCCCTTACTGATTGCTTTCCTGATCATAATTTAGTACATACTTGCCTTCATTCTGATCTGGATTTCCTTTTTACTGAAGCCATTCCTTGAAAGAGAGCATGTGGGTGGGAAACTCTTCTCAGCCCTCCTTTCCTAAAAAAAAAAAAAGGTGATGTTTCACCTTCATTCTTGAATAATGATTCAGTGAGGTATAGGCTTCTTGGCTGGCAATGACTTCTCCTCTGCATGATGAGCAGCTTATTTCATTGTCTTCTGGCATCTACCGTAGCCAACGAAAAGTCTTCATAAAGCCTCATTGCTGTTCCTTGTAAGTCAGCTGACTTTTGTCTTGAGTCGTTTATAAGGTTTTCCTTTTGAATTCTGCAGTTCCTCTGAAATGCACCTAGATTCTCAGTTGTTCTTATTTCTCCTTCTCAGGCTCCAGGGGGTACCTTCGATCTGAGCGCTTGTCTTTGTGGAAGCCTTTAAGTTTCAGTCCTCTAGTCTTTGAGGATCGCCTCATGCCCACTCTATAGTCTCTCCTTCTGAGACTCCTGATGACTTTTAACAACACGTTAACACTTTCCATCTGTTTATCCCTCAGTGCTACTTTATGGGTGATTTCTCAGATTAGCTTCCAATTCATTAATCTTCTATTGAATTCTATCTAATATGGTGTTTAATTTACCCCTCGATTCTTTTTTTTCATCCCAATGGCTATATCCTTTATTTTTATATTTATTTGTTTTATTTTTAAAGATTATATTGATTTATTCACGAGAGACACACAGAAAGAGGCAGAGACACAGGCAGGGGGAGAAGCAGGCTCGATCCCAGGACCTGATCATGACCTGGACGGAAGGTAAGATGCTCAACCACTGAGCCACCCAGGCGCCCCATCCTTTATTCTTAGAAGTTCTATTGGGTTATGCTTTTTAATCTTCCTGTTCTGTTTCATACTATTCTCACCTCTCTCCCTTCGTTTACCTCATTTGTGGTGGCATGTACTCATGGTCTCTTCCAGATGGTCCTACTACTTCTACTTTGGGGTGCTGATTCTCCTATTTGTTGCATCCGCCTAGTCTCCCTCACGGTGACCTGTTCTCTTATGTGATCACAAGCTCATCTTCAGAAGTGAGGACGAGGTTGTTATTTGTCTGCTAAGCCCATTGTGTCCTGGGTTGAAGAGTGCCCTTCCAGTAGCTTCTTTCTTTCTTCAGCATTCCATACCATGGAAATAGATCACTCTCTTGCCTAATGTGCAAACCTGAGTTTCATGTTCCTTGCGTGGGGAGGGGGTTGCGGTAGCTTTTTCCACTCAAGGCCCTGGACATCCTTTCCACTTCCTCAGGCTGGTAGGTGGAAATATATTTTGGTCCCTTTTCAGGAACAGGGTAGCCCTTCGAGACCCTGGAAGATACTCAGGCTCATGTACCATTCATCAGCCCCTTACAGGTCTTCTGTCACTCATAGGTGTAAGAGCCCAGGCTCCTGAACCTCTCTCCAAGCCTAAGATCCCCATGGTGTCCGCTCTCTCCCACCATCTACCTCTGAGTTCTTGCTTTGTCTTTAGTACCTGGGGTCACCCCTGGCTTTCTTTCAAGTTAACTTTTTTATTTTAACATTTTTACACAAGTAGTGGGAGGCACCCAGCCACCCTGCCAGTTCACCATGTTACCAGAATCCCCCCCCCAACTCTGTCTCCCATCTTTGAATGCTGCAGTGCCAGGGAGCTTGCTACCTCCCAAGAGTCTGGAGAGATCCAAATCTTGCTCACACTGGAGAAGGACAGGCAGCTGAGTGCAGGTTTCCTCCAGGCAGCCCAGGTGGGAGGAAGCTGAGGATGTAGGCAGGTGGGTGACATCATGAACCACCTCTCCAGCCAGGTGTTGTCAAGGACTGAAGAAGCCTGGGGGCTGCTGGGTCTCTTCCATTCTGGGGCTTCATGGGGTGGGTGTACAGTATGAACCCTGCTGGCCTGAGGCCAGAGGAGCAGCGTGTTCTCCCTTCTGGAACCTCAGTGGGTGAGAAGCATCATCACAAATTCTGGAGGAAAGAAGGAGCAGTGCTTGAGCCAGTCCTAGTCAGGGATCCTGGGAGGTGCTGGGCTCATCCCGGGTGCTGGAGGGGAAGAAGACTCACCATCAAAGTCTACGGTGCCATCCCCATTGAGATCCACTTCTCGGAGCATCTCATCCAGCTCAGAACCCACCAGTGGCTCCCCCAGCAGAGCCGGTGCTACCTGTCGCAGCTCTGCCACTGTGATTCGTCCATCTTTATCCCTGTCAAACTAGGATTCCAGCGGGTTCAGCCCCTCCTGCCCAAAGCTGGCTCTGCCTGGACCTGTCTCCATCTTGCCACCTTGCCACATTCTGTGTCTGGATGCCCCCACCTCTGCCAGCCCACCCAAACCTTCCACCTCCTCCCAGGCTGAGACAGTAGGCCCCCTCCTCCAGGAAGTCTCCTTGGGTGGATCTCCCAGCTGAGAGCGAGCTGGACCCTCTCCAACCCCTCCTTGGGCCTCCAGAGGCTGAGGCTCCCAGTCTCTCTGACATAGGTGGGAGGCCTGCAAGTTTGCTGTCCAACCACCCACCCAGCACCCGGCTCGACCACACTCCACACCTCTCGGAAGGCAATGCGCAGCTCCCGAATCCCCAACATGTGCGCTGTCTCTTCCCTGAGCTTTGGGCTCATCAATTCTACAAACTCCTCGAAGTCCACGCGGCCACCCACTGCGGACCCAGGCAGAGTGTCACATTGGAGAGGGCTGGGACCCAGAAGGGACATCACAAGCACCAGCCTCTCCCCAGCTTTGCACCCAGGAAGGAACGTCCAGCGTCCATGCCCTCAGGGCAGGTAGGAGGCTGGAGCCCCATCCTCCACAGGGACGACAGGGAGAGATGACTCGGTGCTCTCAGCAAAGCACCTATGTGTGGGGGAAGGAGACCAAGGTTTGGAACCAGGCACCCACAGGTTCGAACTCTGCCTCTATTGCCAATGGGGCATAGCCTTGGGGTGACTCACTAAGCCTCCTTCCTCATCCTGGTGCCAGGATGAGAGAATTGACTCTTGGGTGCTCTTATATGCTGGAACCTCATGGACAGCAATAAATGCCCCTCAAGAAGCATGGGCATCAGGGCACCTCGGTGGCTCAGTGGTTGAGCGTCTGCCTTTGGCTCTGGTTGTGATCCCGGGGTCCTGGGATCAAGTCCCATATGGGGCTCCCCACAGGGAGCCAGCTTCTCCCTCTGCCTGTGTCTCTGTCTCCCATGAATAAATAAATAAAATCTTAAAAAAAAAAAAAAAGAGGGGATCCCTGGGTGGCGCAGCGGTTTGGTGCCTGCCTTTGGCCCAGGGCGTGATCCTGGAGACTCAGGATCATGTCCCGTGTCGGGCTCCCTGCATGGAGCCTGCTTCTCCCTCTGCCTGTGTCTCTGCCTCTCTCCCTCTCTCTCTATGTCTATTGTGAATAAATAAATAAAATATTTTAAAAAATAAATAAAAATAAAAAGAGCATAGGCATCTTAGAATCCATGCCATCCATTATAAAAAGCACCAATGGTCAAAGAGCAGCTTTGCAGAAAAGAAAAGAAGCATGGCACTAAATGTCCCATTTGGGAAACCATAGAAATAGCAAATGCAGATGTCCTGGAATGAAGGAAATCTGATATTTGACAAATTAGCTAATGATAATCACACAAGTGCCTGCCTATCTGACATTTAATCGTAAGGAGTGGCCAGGGTTCTGTCACACTAGGCCTCACTGAGCCTCAGGAGGCTCTTTTCAGGGACCTCAGGAGGGTCAGAGAGATACAGAGATAGCCAATCAGGTGGCTAGTACTAGCAGGGAACATCTTATCACAGACAGAGGGGTCCTGAACCCAGCCCCAAGGATCTCTCTTGGATCACTGGTGCCTTTCTTGACCTCGCTGCCCCTACACCTGACAAGGCTAATGTCAGACTGTCAGAATGCCCTCGAAACGGTCACATACTCCTACCATCACCCTGTGGACTCCCAGAGCCACCTCCCACCACCCTCTTGTCATCCCCCAAACAATGAGACTCAGAGAGGACCAGGGCTGCCCAGCCTCAGCACAGAGCCAGGCTTCCCACCCCACCCCGCCTGGGGCCAGTGGGGGTCAGCCACTGACTGCGCATCTTGACGTGCTGGGAGACCTCGATGAGCTCCATCTCGGTGGGCATGTAGCCCAGCGTCCGCATGCAGTCGCCCAGGTCCCGGTAGCCAATGTAGCCATCCCGGTCGGTGTCGAACTCCTCAAAGGCAGCCTGAAGCTCTGTGGGGAAGGGAGTTCAGGCCCAGGCAGACAAACTCAGGGACACCTCCCACCCACCACTGCCACCAGCAAGAGCCACTCACCATCCAGCTCCTCGGGGCCTAGCTCGCGGTCCTGGAGAGGCAGAGTCCAGCATGTCCCTTGGACCCATCCTTCCTCCTCCAGCCCTGGGTCATGATGGCCTGGGCAGGGCCAGTCCCACAAGGCCAGGAGAAGGCAGCTGAAGTCCCATAGGCCCCAGAAAAGAGATGACCACCCCCCTTTCTGCTCCTGGGGCCCAGAGCTCTCACAGAATCCTGGGTTTGAAGTCTAGCTCTGCCCAATACCCAGGCTGGCCCAAGACCAACCCTTCCCCAAACTGCAGAAACTCTGTGCCTACGGCTCAGGCTCCTGGATCTGGAGCAGAGGTAGTGGGAGGCCTGAGTACTAGGGGCAGGGTGTGTTGAGTCCAAGGGCACAAGTGTGTCCCCCACTCCCCACCCTCATCCCCAACCTGGGTCCCACCTGACCTTTCCGAAGATGCGGTTGAGCAGAGGCCCGTAGGTCTTCTGAGCTGCATCATGTTGGGGGACGGAGCGATGCCGGTGGGACTGGCGACGGGTGGTTGGCCCAGCGGCTGCAGCACCTGTCTCCTCCTGTCCTTCCCCAGTTCCAGAGGTTTTCTTGCTGCCTCCTGGGGCCTCGGAGCCAGGGACTTGGTTCTGCTCCTCAGAGCTGCCAGCACCCTTCCGGGAACCTCGGAGCCCCTTCTTCTTGCTCCTCTTCCTGGTCAAAGGGAGGCCCTCAGCACTACCCCTGGAAGCCTCGACCCCCACAGGAGGCTTCTGAGAGTTGGGGGCCAGGTCTGGGCCATGTGGCCCCCTTGCCTGTTCTGTGGCCATATGGGGAGAGACGACGAGGCCCAGAGACGCGGCACCAGGGAGCACCCTTGGTTCTCAGGAACCATAAAGCTGCTTACACACCCCTACCCTGAGAGCTGATGGCCTGGGATGGAGACTTGAGGGGGATTAGGGTAAGTGAGGCAGGCAGCCCAGGCCCTAATCCCAGCCCTCTGCCTGGGGGTAGAGCCAGATGGGTCAAGAGGACTGTACTCAGCAACAGGGATGCTGGGACACAGGGCTGCAATGAGCTTCCAACTCTGGCTCTGTCACTTGTGAGCTGGGAGATCCAGCAATTTCACATCTCAGTCACCTGTCTATAAGATGGGGGTAATATTGCCCAACGCCAGTTGTGCGACACAGGCAGGACTTAGCCAGAGGACGAGGGAAGTCACGTCAGGAGGAATAGTGTGGACAAAAGCTGGCAGGTGGGAAAGAATAGGGTGAGTTGCCCACGCAGCCCCTTCACGGGGCACCTTGTGGCCAGAACAGAGGGTATGTGAAATTGAAGAAGCGAGGCCAGATCACAGAGTCCTTGAATGCCAGAGTGAGGGGCATGGGGGTGATGTCAGAGGAGGTGGACCCTGGCAGGTGGGGCAGGGGTGTGCAGAGTTTACCCTGAGGCAGAAGGGCCCAGGATGAGGGGGTTTTGGCCACCCGGCTCTGTCAGGGATGGGGTGGCCTGGCTGGTCACTTGGCCCCGCTAAGCTGGGGTTAGGGTTTCCCAGTGAGCAGCCCCATGAATGATTGATGTCTTCTCAGCTTGAGTTTCATACCAGCTGCCTTAGCGCCGCCAGGCACCATGCAGCAGGCCCCGGCGTGGGGCCCTACGGATGGCTGGACTGCAGGGCAGGCAGGCACGCCCTGCTCCTTCCGGCCAGCAGACTGCACCTCACAGGTAAGCCAGGCCTCACCTCTGGGGGCTCAGGGGAGCCCAGGGCTCTGATCCAGTAGAGACTGGAGCTTGCAGAGTGGGGTCTGCCTGAGGAGGAGCCCTAGGAGAGAGGACACCACCAGGCTAAAGGCCAAGGGGCTGGAATCATGGGGCCACCAGCAGGATCCAACCTTTCTGAGGCATCGACCTCCTCCCCTGACTCAGCGCTGGACCTCCGAGGGAAAGTCCCTGGGCCAATGAGGGAGGGTGTGGGCAGGGTGGGTGAGCGGGAGGTGCAGGAGGCCTCTCAAGTCCCAGCTACCCCATCCTAATCACACTGCTGAGCCCCCTACCCCTGCTCTGTTTGGTAGCCTCAAAGGACCACCTTCTCCCAGAGCAAGTGAGAAGAACAGGGCCACAGCTAGGGGTCGAGGATGATGAAAAAGCTCAAGCTGGGACAGTCCTCCTGGCCCCCAGCCTGCTGGGCCCTGAGTTACAGACCTCACCCTGAGTTCATGAGCTGCTCTTGCTGTGGGGAAGGGCCTCCTCAGGCCCAGGCTCCTGCCCACCCTTGGACCCCTACAGGTCCATGGGTCCCTGAACCTCCCCCTCTTGAAATCTAAAAATGCTTGAACCAGGATACCAGATGAAAAGGGGCCTCCAGTGATCTGACCAAGCAGTTTGCAAATTGTCTTCCCAGGAGCCCCAGGGGCACTACCCCTCCTTTAATTTGAGCACTCCATCCAGTTCACGTGAGAGTTCCACTATAATATTTTAGTCAAAAAAAAAAATTCACCAGCTTTATTTATTTTAAAGATTTTATTTATCTTTTTTAAGATTTATTTATTTATTTATTCATTCAGAGAAAGCCAGAGAGAGGCAGAGACACAGCAGAGAAGCAGGCTCCATGCAGGGAGCCCAATGTGGGACTCGATCCCGGGTCTCCAGGATCACACCCTGGGCTTCAGGTGGCGCTAAACCACTGCGCCACCGGGGCTGCCCAAGATTTTATTTATTTATTCATGAGAGACAGAGAGAGAGAGAGAGGCAGAGACACAGGCAGAGGGAGAAGCAGGCTCCATGCAGGAAGCCTGACATGGACTCGATCCCGGGACTCCAGGATCATGCCCTGGGCTGAAAGCAAGCGCTAAACCACTGAGCCACTCAGGGATCCCCAATTCACCAACTTTAAACATATGTTTGAAAGCCTCTGGTTTAGTCTACTTGGGGACACCAGCATTCCATGTAGCAGAATGATTGGGTCTCTGTCCTGCATCTGACTTTGAGCAAATCTCTGGTCCTCTGAACCTTCCTCTCCTCACCTGTAAAATGGATTGTATGAGGACTAGATGGTGTGACCTATTTAAAGTTCCTGGCAGAGGTTGACTATGCAAAAGGTGATAATGATGGTTCAGAGAAGGACAGTGACTTGCCCAGAGGTACACAGCACCCTCTCTCTCATACTCAGCCCCCCGTGATTTCATTGATTCTTCAGGCAACCACTCTGTAGCCGACGGCACACTGGGGACCTCAAATGGATGCTGCTATGGAAGCCAACCTGGGTGCTGCCGACCACGGGCCCCGCACAGAGCTGGACGATGAAGACTACTACCCCCAGGGTGGCTGGGACACGGTCTTCCTGGTGGCCCTGCTGCTCCTGGGGCTGCCAGCCAACGGGCTCATGGCGTGGCTGGCTGGCTCGCAGGCTCGGCAGGGAGCGGGCACGCGGCTTGCCCTGCTCCTGCTCAGCCTGGCCCTCTCCGATTTTTTGTTCCTGGCGGCAGCGGTCTTCCAGATCCTGGAGATCCAGCACGGAGGGCACTGGCCGCTGGGGACGGCCGCCTGCCGCTTCTACTACTTCCTGTGGGGTGTGTCGTACTCCTCGGGCCTCTTCCTGCTGGCCGCCCTCAGCCTGGACCGCTGCCTGCTGGCACTGTGTCCACGCTGGTACCCCGGGCGCCGCCCGGCCCGCCTGCCCCTCTGGGTGTGCGCCGGGGTCTGGGTGCTGGCCACGCTCTTCAGTGTGCCCTGGCTGGTCTTCCCCGAGGCCACCGTCTGGTGGTATGACCTGGTCATCTGCCTGGACTTCTGGGACAGCGAGGAGCTGCCGCTGCGGATGCTCGAGATCCTGGGGGGATTCCTGCCTTTCCTCCTGCTACTCGTCTGCCACGTGCTCACCCAGGCCACTGCCTGCAAGACCTGCTGCCGCCACCAGCCACGGCCCGCGGCCTGCCGGGGCTTTGCCCGCGTGGCCAAGACCATTCTGTCCACCTACGTGGTCCTGCGGCTGCCCTACCACGTGGCCCAGCTGCTCTACCTGGCCTTCCTGTGGGACATCTACCCCGGCTACCTGCTCTGGGAAACCCTGGTCTACTCCGACTATCTGATCCTGCTCAACAGCTGTCTCAGCCCCTTCCTCTGCCTCCTGGCCAGCGCTGACCTCCGTGCCCTGCTGCGTGCCGTGCTCTCCTCCTTTGCCGCGGCTCTGTGTGAAGAACGGCCGGGCAGCCTCACGCCGGCTGAGCCACAGGCCCAAGTGGACTCTGAGGGTCAGACTCTGCCAATGGCAGGGGCCCAGCCTCCAGGGAACCCTGTGACCCCCCCACAAGTGGTCCCTGCAGCCCAGCCCCAGTTGGATTCTGTGGCTCCCCCACGGTCAGATTTTGGGGTCCAGCCTCAGCTGAACTCCTCAGGCCAGCCACAGGTGAACCATGAGGCCCAGCCCCACGTGGACTCTGTGGCCCAGTCCCAAGTGAGCCCGAAGGCCCAGGCCCCTGGATCCCCTGCCAGCTCAGCCCCCAGACCCTGTGATGAAGCCTCTTCTGCTCCATCCACAGATCCCACCCCAGGAGCCCCTGAGAACCCAGCAGTGCCTGCTGCCTCTGACAGAGAAGGCCCCGGCAGTGTCCCCCCAGAGGAGGCCCCTGGAACAGGCCCCACGTGAGGGTCTGGGAAAGCCCAGGCCCATCAGGGCAGTGGAAGAGTTTGGGGGAGGCAGAGGAACCAGCCAGTCAGAGAGAAGGGAAGCTATAGAGGAAGTCACCATGGAAAACCCCACCTGGTCCCTTGGGCCTGTCAGGAGGACTTTGGGGAAGTGAAAATGAAGCACCAAAAGTCCCAGGCAGTTTGTCATGAGCGTCGTGTCCCTATGCAGGTCCCACTCAGCTTTTCCACACTTGCCCCTATGCCCAATGGCTCAGCAGTTGGAGCCAGGGCTAACCTGCTGGACTCTGCCATCCGACAGCCTGGACCCCTACCTCAGGCTGCAGGACAAAGCCAGCAGGGGTGACTTCCCTGGGCTGAAGCTGAGCCTCCCTTTCATCCTTCCCTCCCTCCTGTCCTCCCTGCCTCACCCAGAGGAGGGAGGCCCTGCGGAGGAGGAAGGCATTCACAAGCCAGCAGGACTCTAGGGCCCTAGGAGCCCACACAGGCTGGCCTGGCACAGCCAAGCCCTGTCCACCGGGCCTCTGCCCCCAACGGAGAGTGAGACCAGCAGGACTTCCCTCTGCAAGGCAGCGGGATTCCACTCAGGCCCTGGTGGCTCTGGATAAGCCATTTCACCCTCTGAGCTTCTGTTACATCTGCCATTGTGAGGATTAAGTCAGAAAGCAAGTGAGGCACTCAGCTAGAGCCTGGCATGCAGTAGGGCCTCAGTGAGCAGAAGTTCTCCAACTACTCACTGCCATCCAGAGGTGTCCCCGCAGGGGAGGAAGTGCCACCTGGCCTGGGCCTCTGGGGTCCTGTGAGCTTTGGGGCAGGTCAGCTGTGCCCATGACTAGTTCTGGGCCACAGACCCCCGGGGGCCCTGAGAGAATACAGGGCCGAGTCTTTGCTTTGGATGGCTCCAGAGGACTTCCGTGTCGGCTCTCTCCACTCAGGAGTTCAACTAGGGTCCACCTTCCCCCCCACCCTCACCTCCACCCACTATGGTCCTGCCTCCAGTGGAGCCCCTTCTGTGCACTCAGCCCACAGGCAGAGAGGCAAGGATGTCTAAACAGAGAGCTCTGGGGACCAGTGGCTCCAGAAAGGGTATAGGCCCCCAGGAGGTCACACAGCATCTCGGGGCAGAACCCACCTCTTCCCTCTCAAGGTGCAGACACTGCAAGAAAAAGTAGGAAGTGCTGAAGTTATCACTTCCGCCCCTCTCTTCCCTTTCACACCAGCGCTCTCTTCTGGCCACCCCCCCCCCAAGCTTTCCCTCACCATCCTGTGTTCCAAAACCATGAGCCCTTTCCCCTTTTAACCCACCCCCACCCCCACTCCAGTCCTTAGCCCTTAGCTCAGCGATGTGACCTGCAGCAGCTAAAAGCTGCCCTTAACCATAGGTATAAATGACAGACATTTCTGTGCTGCCCTTCCAGGGGTGCTTCCACTTGAAAAAGGCAGAAGGCAGTGCAGATGGTCTGGAGAGGCACAGGGAGATCTGGGTTCTGGTTGCTAGGTCCCCTTTCACCTCAGTTTTCTCCTCTGTAGAATGGGATGGTAATGTTCCCCTTGCAAGGGCTGCTGCTGTCATTAACTGGTCCCAGGGGTGGAAGCGACTTGAATGGTTGCCAATGCCAGGGGCATAATACCAGCATTTCCTGGTAACAGGACTATGGATGCCAAAGCTGCAGGAGAGAGATTTCTGAACAGGCATGAATTTGCTAAATTCATTCATTTATTGAGCACTTGTTAGGTGACCTTCCAGTCAGCCTTCCATTCTGGAGACACAAGGGTGGGGTTCACGGCATGGCCTCTGGTGCCCCATGGGGGTTTTTTGAATCCCAGCTTTACCACTCACCATGAACTGTAGGATCTTCAGCATGGCTCTTGGCTTCTCTGGGACTCAATATCCTCATCTCTAAAATGTGTATCGTATTAATGTTCCCCATTTCCTAGGAGTGTTAATCCCTATGAAGTACTTGGATCCTTACCTGGCACAGAGTAAGTGCTGCATAATTGTTAGCCATTAGCTTAATCATACCAGTGGGTATCCCCAAGCCTCACTCAGGCCTGGGATCAACACTCGCTCATGGGCCAGAGCCCATGTGGCAGCATCCTGCCCACCAGGCATTGTCCCCTCCACCAGACTGCCTCCTCCTCCCCCTGGTGCACACTCCCTGGAAGCAGGGTCTGGACTTGTGTCCTCCTTGGGGCACTTTGCATGCTCTTCCCCTTTCTCCCAGATAGCGGTCCCAAAGCTTTTACAACATGACCGGCAGATCAGGCACTAAAACCCCAGTGCCAGCCACCTGTCCCCAACTCTGGTCCCCATTCCAAACCTAGCCTTTTGGAGAGCGGGCCAGCCCCACTTTCAAGGTCCCTGAGGGGAGATCTCACCCATAATGGGTAATTGCTATCCAGGAGAAAGAGCAGTGCCATGAAGGGTTTCACGGGATAAAGAGGAATTCAACTGCTGACGCATAGAAAAGGGTTTTGTGTTAGAGGAAACATGCCCCCCCAAGGCCAGAGAGGTTGAAGGAAGGGCTCATCCCGACATTGCAAAGTCCATCTACCTCACCCCTAACATCCTAGGGGGCTGGGCTCCCATTGCCCTCTAGGAGACCCACCCCTGCTCTGGGTGAGAGATACCTCCCATGGGGACCTGATGTCTATTCTGAGAGTTGTGAATATGAGCATTTTCAATTCTCCATTCAGGACCGCTGTGCATTCATTCATTCAGTGTACATGACTTAAACCCACGCCGTGTGCTAGGTCTCACCCTAGGTGCTGGGGATATTGTGGAAAACGAGACAAAGTGCTACCCTCAGTTTGCTGACATTCTAGTGAGACAGGGCAGACAAAACACAAATATGCAAATCATTATATAATATAACATCAGATAGTGATTAACAAGGAGACAGGAGGAACAAGTAAGGGCCAGAGAGTGAGGGGAATGGTCTGAGACCTGGAGAAAGCAAGAGATGGAGCCTTTTCATCAGCTGGGGGGAAAGTTTCCAGATGGAGGAACAGGATGTACCCAGGCCCTGGGGTGGGAAAGAAGGTGGTTTGTCTCAGGGACAAGAGGATCAGTGTCACCAGACCACATGCAGGGAGAGGACAGAGGAAGGTAACATATGGGGGCGGGGGTGGGGGGGGCGCACATTGACTACTGGCATTATTTCAAGTGTGGCAATAAGGAGCAAGAGGAGGGCTTGGGGTAAGGGTCTGGTTTGGGCTTTAGACAACCCTGGCTGTTGCCTGGAGGGCACAATGGAGAGAGAGTCTTAGTGGCTGCATTCCCTCTTCCAAAGCACCCTCATTCCTGTCCTTTTTTGGAAGGGTTTGCCTCCCCCAGGGTATGTGGAAGCAAGTACTTTGGAGCCAAACAGATGGGGACTAAATGTTGGTGGGGTGACCTGGGGCAGGCACCCCTCCCCTCTGAGCTGTTTCCTCCTCAGGCAGTAGGATGGGGGGTGAATAGGGTGTAAGCCCCAGCCTGCCTGAGATGCACAGTGGGGCCTCCTGCAGCCCCAGATAAGACTCTGGCTTTGCTCTTCCTCCTCTTCCCACCTACCTCTCTTTCTGGGAAAGACACCCTGACCATCATCACCCCAGGGAAGGTGAGGGAGGTGGCACCAGCCCCAGGCAGAGGGGGCAGATTCTGCTTGTCAGACCTCGAGGAACATCTGAGTCACCCCGGAACAGGATATGGACTCCGATGGGGTATATTTGGGGCCGCCAGTCTGGGTTCCTGTCCCAGGAGTGAGCTAGGCGGGGGATCAACTGTGGACAGACCACTATGCCTCCATGGGAGATGGTCGGGGAGAGAAAGGAAGGTGCAAGGGATCTTGCAGGGGACACGCCCCCATTCCTATTTTTTAAAAAGATTTTATTTATTCATGAGAGACACACACAGAGAGGCAGAGACGCAGGCAGAGGGAGAAGCAGGCTCCATGCAGGGAGCCCGACGTGGGACTCCATCCATCCGGGGACTCCGGGCTCACCCCCTGAGCGAAAGGCAGACGCTCAACCACTGAGCCACCCAGGTGTCCCCCATTCCTGTTTTTAATAAGGAGGCCCGCCAGGCCCCAAGGGTGTGTTCATCGGAAAGAGTGGGTTGTCTGGGGCCTTCCACGTGCCCCTTAAAACACTGCTGTTGTATTTACAATGTTCATCACCAACGTGTACTTTTGTAACCTTTGAAAAGAGGCACGTGAATATATCGACTGTCAGACTAGATACTATATTTTGGAGTCCGGGGTGGCCTGGGGGACCCAGAAATATGCACTGGGATGGGGGTTTGGCAGGGGCTCCACCCGATCCTGGTACCTCCGAGGGCACCGCCAGAGGAGCAGGACTGGGACGGAGCCCGCACCCACTGCCCCTCCGGCCCGGGCCCCACCCCACCCTTTCGCTCCGAAGAGACCCGGGCGCCTGAGGGGCGGGGCTCGCCCAGGCCCCGCCCCTGCGCCCCCACGGCCCGGGCGCTCCCCGCCTCCGCGGCCGCTGGCAGCCTCCCGCCCCGCCCCTCCGCGCGTGACCTCGGCCCCGCCCCCGCGAGCCCCCGCCCCGCCCCCCCCACCCCCTGGCCCGGGCTCCTCTGTCACTTCCTGATTCCCGCTTCCTGCTTCCCAGAGGCCAGGATCCGGAGCCGCCCGAGGCCGGTGCCGCAGCCCCCGGCGTCCCCGGTGAGCGTAGCGGGCCGGGGCTGGGAGCGCGGGCGGGGGGCCGGATGAGGCTGCGGGGGCGGAGCCGAGGGAGGCTGGGGTGCGGGGTCGTGTGTCCGAGGAGCCCTTCCCCTCCGCGGCGCTCCACCCTCAGCCCCAAGCCCCTGTGGCTGCCCAGCGTCCCCCCCCACGGTTCACCTTGGACCCCGCTCCGAGGGCGCCCTGGGATGCTCTGCGGCGGGGAGCGGCATCCTGACCCCCGCCCAGCTCTGTCAGGCCTCCCTGACCCCCCCCCTCCCCCCCGGCCTGGGGCTCCCTGCAGCTCCCTGCACATTCCTGCAGGCACTGCACATTCCCGGGGGCTCAGAACTGGGGCCTAGCGCGGCTCCACATTGGAGACCTTTCCCCCTCACCCAACTTTCAAATCCTGGCCGGAAGGAACCTGCTTGGAACGGACTAAGACCCACAGAGGAACTATAAGCTTGCCCTGGCTTCATCACTTCCCACCTCCCCCACACATACCAGGGCTAGGGAGGGGCCTGGGTAGGGTCCTGCAGAACCCCTCTGGTCTCAGTATTGCGGGTCTTAGGTCAATGCATTCCCTCTCCATCTCAGATGCCCCCTTGGTAGGTGGCAGCCAGGGTCTGCACCTGTGACCCCGTTCTGTAACTGGGGAAACTGCAAGCCAAGAGGGAGACAGTGATCAGGCCCCAGGATGCATCCTTCCCACCTCCCTTCATGCAGCCCTGGGAGGGTTGGGTGTTACTGGCATGGGTGAGGGCTGACCCAAGCCTCTCCACCCTGCAGATATGTCCTTCCGCAAAGTGGTTCGGCAGAGCAAATTCCGGCATGTGTTTGGACAGCCGGTCAAGAATGACCAGTGCTATGAAGATATCCGAGTGTCTCGTGTCACCTGGGACAGCACCTTCTGCGCAGTCAACCCCAGGTTCCTGGCTGTGATCGTGGAGGCCAGCGGCGGGGGTGCCTTCCTGGTGCTCCCTCTAAGCAAGGTGGGCCCCATCAGGGCTGGGGAAAGGAGTGGAGACCTGACCACACCTTCCAGGCCTCTCTCCTCGCTTCACTTTCTTTATGTTGCCCATCCCCACACTGCTGGACAGGTGTCATAATCCAGACTTATTGCCTAAGAGATATTAGCACAGATGGAGAAAGTTTTTTATTGCCACCGAGTCAGGGTCAGAGGCAACAAACATTTCCTGCACACCCTTGACTGCTCCTCTCATGCCCGCAGACGGGCCGCATTGACAAGGCCTACCCAACAGTGTGTGGACACACAGGACCTGTCCTGGACATTGATTGGTGTCCCCACAACGATGAAGTCATTGCCAGCGGCTCGGAGGACTGTACAGTCATGGTGAGGCACGGCGCTGTGGTCAGGCCTGATTCACAGGTGTGGCTCGAGGCTGCTGGCAGCACAGCCAAGCAGAGGCCTCAATTGGCAACCCCACCCTTCCCACAGGTGTGGCAGATCCCCGAGAATGGGCTCACCTCCCCACTGACAGAGCCAGTGGTGGTGCTGGAGGGACACACCAAGCGAGTGGGCATTGTCACCTGGCACCCGACTGCCCGCAACGTGCTACTCAGTGCAGGTCTGCTCTGCCCACCCCCCAACCCCCCTGCCCCTCTCTGTGCGCAGCTCCGGAACCCACACCCTCTCCCAGGCCCATCTGACAGGTGGTAAAGCTGAGACCCACAGAGCTCAAGAGGCCAGGTGTCCCAGGAGGGTGGTCAAAGCCAGCCTGCTGGGCTGACGGCCCCCTGCCCTGCAGGCTGTGACAACGTGGTGCTCATCTGGAATGTGGGCACTGCAGAGGAATTGTACCGCCTGGACAGTCTGCACCCTGACCTCATCTACAACGTCAGCTGGAACCGCAACGGCAGCCTCTTCTGCTCTGCATGCAAGGACAAGAGTGTGCGCATCATCGACCCCCGCCGGGGCACCCTGGTGGCGGTACGTGGCCCCAGAGGGCTAGGATGGTAGTGGACAGGCCAAGGGGCTCTGTCAGGTGCTGCACTGACCACTCTGTCCCCTGGATAGGAGAGGGAGAAGGCCCATGAAGGGGCCCGCCCCATGCGGGCCATCTTCCTGGCAGATGGCAAAGTGTTCACCACGGGCTTCAGCCGCATGAGCGAGCGGCAGCTGGCACTGTGGGACCCGGTGAGTGGCCATGGCCAGCCTTGAGGGGACAGGCTTGGTGGAGACTTGGACCCCATCCTGGCCCAGGAGGGCATGCATCACCCTGGAGAGGTCTGGGGCTCCCAGGTTCTCAGCCTGGCACCTGAGGCTCTCGGGACCTGGAACCCTGCCAGCCTCTTCCATCCTTGCCCCTCGCCCTCCAGCCTCCCCTGCTGCCTCCAGCTTTCTCCAGGCCTTAGCTCACGTCATTCTTGCCAGCTGAGAGGCCCTTCCTTTGTTTGCTTGCCTGTTCCCCTGTGGCTGCCCTCTGGGGCCCAGCACAGAGGCCCCCTTACTCCAGGAGGCCTCCCAGTCCATCTCCAAGGGCGCTCTGTCCCGCAGCCCTGTGCTTCTGTACAGTGACCTCCGTGGGTTCCTCTGAGACAGGGTGGTGCTGCCAGGCATCCCAGCTCCCATGCAGGAGGGGCTTTCTCGGTGGCCTGGGAGCAGGCTGGGAAAATGAGATCCTAGAAATGGAGGGGGTCCTGGAAGGTGGGAGAGCACCCATCTGGCATGGTGGAGGCAGGGCCAGCGGGCATGTGAGGCTGCCTGGGGCCAGTCCTGATGGGCGGGGAGGGTGAGGAGAGAGAGGGAAAGGTTCTGGCCTGGCCTGACTGCCCACCATCCCATGTGCCAGGAAAACTTGGAGGAACCCATGGCCCTCCAGGAGCTGGACTCTAGCAATGGGGCCCTGCTGCCCTTCTACGACCCGGATACCAGTGTGGTCTACGTCTGCGGCAAGGTGGGGCCTGGCCAGGGCTGATGGGGCAGGGAAGAGGGCTGGCTGTCTGAGTGCTGACCCTGGCTTCCTCCCCCCTACAGGGTGACTCTAGCATCCGGTACTTTGAGATCACAGATGAGCCCCCCTATATCCACTTCCTGAACACATTCACCAGCAAAGAGCCCCAGAGGGGCATGGGCAGCATGCCTAAGAGGGGCTTGGAGGTCAGCAAGTGCGAGATTGCCCGGTAAGAAGGGCCTCCTGGGTGGCCAGCTGCAGGGGAATGATGTGGCTGCAGAGGCCAGGGCAGGGCCGACCAGGGTGAGGGATCAGAGCTTTGGAGGCTGCTCAGGAACAGGAACCAGCCCACAGGAGGGCCAGGGTTGAAGGTCAGACAGTGGAGGGGCTAGGGTGAGGCCTTGAAGTAGAGAGTCAGGAGCCAGGGGAGCCGAGGCTGGGGAGGTTCCCCCCATGGTTCCTCCCTCCCCTCCCTTTCCCAGGTTCTACAAACTGCATGAGCGCAAGTGTGAGCCCATTGTCATGACTGTGCCAAGAAAGGTGAGGTCACCTGGTCCCCTGCCTACTCCCTTCCCCAGCAGACAGGCCAGGCGGGGGCGACTGGAGTGAGGCCTGTGAACGGGACGTGGTTGAGTGTGGATGTGGACAGTGGGCTGGAGAGATGCCAGGATGCCTTTGTCATTTAGCCAGGGGTTGGGCTATGCCAGGTGGAGGACAAGCAGGGCTGAGACAGAGTGAGCTGAGGCCCTGCTCTGGAACAGCCACAGGAGACAGACGCACTGGGCAGCCACGACGGACTCCCTGTAGCAGGCCAGGCAGGACCAAGAGCATGGTTAGGGTGGGCCTAGGCCAGGCAAAGGGCAGGAAGACGGATGGGAGTCTGGCTGTAGGGGAGACTCCCATGAAGACAGGATCAGCCCATGTGTGCCTGGCCTCAGATGCCCAGCCAAGAACCTTGGACGAGCTTCATTCTCCAGCCAGTATTTACTGAGTGTGCTATTCAGCATGCCAGGCACATCTGAGGGAGGAGAGCTGTGAATGAGGCTGCAGGGCTCCCAGAATCCCACAAAGCCACATAGCTGGCCCCTGCTTAGGAGTGTTGGGAAAGCTGCTGTGAGAAGTCGTATCTCAAAGGGAAGTGAAACGAGAGATTTGTGCTTTAGAGTGGCCACTCGGGGTCAGGCCATTGGAGGATGGGTCAACAGGGTGAAGACCTGGAAGCTAAGAGGGTGACAAGGAGGTAGCTACCCTGGGTCCAGACAAAAGAGGGTGACAAGGAGGTAGCTACCCTGGGCCCCCGACTGACCTAGACCTCTCCCATCCCCTGCCCAGTCGGACCTCTTCCAGGACGATCTGTACCCTGACACAGCTGGGCCTGAGGCAGCCCTGGAGGCAGAAGAATGGGTGAGCGGGCGGGATGCCAGCCCCATCCTCATCTCCCTGCGGGAGGCCTACGTGCCTAGTAAACAGCGGGACCTGAAGGTCAGCAGGCGCAACGTGTTATCGGAGAGCCGGCCTGCCGTGGCCCCGAGCTCAGCCCGCCCCGGGGCCTCCACATCTGCCACCTCCGTCCCTGCTTCCATCCCCAGTGGTGGCCTCACCGGAGCTGGGGTATGTGCCCCATGGTCGGGGTGGTGTCAGGAAACCCTGGTGGCCCTGGTCTGCTGTGTGTACCTAAACCTCTCACTGCCTGTCTGTGGGGCTCTGTCCCCTGCCCAGGGGGTTTCGGGATAACTGCAGCTCTGCACCCCCTGACTCCTACCCCCACGTCCCTGCAGGAGGCGCGGAAGCTGGACGAGGTGATGCAGGAGCTTCGGGCACTGAGGGCGCTGGTCAAGGAGCAGGGGGAGCGCATTGGTCGCCTGGAGGAGCAGCTGGGCCGCATGGAGAATGGGGATGCGTAGAACCACAGGCCCAGGGGATGCTGCTCCCCCTCACTTCCTCTTCATTCGCTCCCTCCTCACCCAGCCTCTGCTGGCTAGTCACACCGCTTGTTGCCTGCCTCCTGCCCTGGGCCTGTGGGACAGGTTCAGGAGCAGTCCACACCCACCCATCCCGTGGGCCCGGGGCTAGAGCCACAGCCTGGCTCTTGTCATTGTTACTAGGGAGGATTTTTGTATCAAGGCAAGCTTATACTCTGAGGGACCACCACCTGCCAGCCCTGCTCCCTCCCCAGAGGAAGTGGGAGAAACAATTTCTATATTTTCATTCCAAATAAAATTCTCTTTCTAAAAGTCAGGTTTGCCCTCTACAAGGGTTGGGGGGCAGGCAGCTGGGAAAGGAAGTGTGTAATGCTGGGGACAGATGAGGCCCTCAGGGACCCAAGGATGTGAGAAAGGTCTGGGGGCCACTAGCATTCCCCACCTCACCCCCCAGTCCTTGCTTCCCTGAATTCTGCCGGCTAGAGAAACTGAGGCTGCAAACCTGTGGACCCAGCCCAGGACTGTGTCATGCTTTGAGCTGGTGCCCAGTCCCTCTCCCTGGAGGCCTAGCCACAGGCCCCACAGCCCTGGCCTCAATAGGTGAGAGATCTGTGACGCGCTAGTGTGGGTTAGGGTGGTCCTAAGAGGCCTGTGGCCCCTAGCAGGGGCCTATGGCAGGGAGGGTTGGGTGGGGTACTGTGGGCAGGAAGCGGAAGCGCCCAGTAACCCCTAGCTGCAGCTGAGCACGCCAGAGCTCACTTCTACTGAACACAGCCAGAGCTGGTGGCGGGCGCTCAAGCACCAAGGCCGGCGGACTGATGGTGAGCACCAAGAGCCCACTGGGTCCTGAGGTGGGGGCAACAGGTCAGAGCTGGATTGCCTGGGCCTTGGGCACTAAGGGAGGACCCCCCCCCACGTGGGGTTCCAGAAGCTGGAGCAGTCAGTCGAGGGCAGAGGTGGGAGACCCAGGGCAAGCATGGGGCAGAAGCTGGGCCTTCCTCATCTCACCTCAGAGCTGGACCTCCCTGGGACTCAAGGTGTGCGTCCAGCATGCCTCTCCAGGCCCAGCTCCCCTTCAGGAACCTCTGGCAGACCCTCTCACCTGTTCTGCTGGGGAGCTGGAACCTGGGCATGGAACTTACCTGTGTTCCTGAAGCCTGGGCAAACAGAGCCTGGGGTGAAGGGGAGGCTTGCTTGAACCTCCACACCCCTCCCCCCATCATCTCTCACCTGCCTTGTTCCAACCGCAGGCTTCCTCTGGTAGCTGCACCCGCCTCCCCCAGCCCCAGGCCCTGCAGGCTTGAGGCCCCCAGGGACCGGACTGAACGGAAATGCAGTAGCTGAGGCAGTCCCATGGGTGGGAGGAAGAGGGGTTTCAGGGACCCACGTCCTGAGACCTGGCCAAGTGGAGGGTAAACAGTTGTCCCTGAGTTGGTCCCTCCATCCAGGCCTCAGAAAGAGCCAACCCCAACGCCAGCCTCACAGATTACACCCTCCCTGCACATCCCACCCTACCCCCACCCCTACCCTTAGAGTCTTGACACACCAGTAATTACTGAGCAGCTACCATGTGTGCCAGGAACCTATGGTGTGTGCCAGAAATTAAGTGCTTGAGGCAAAAGGACCCCTGTCTCCTTGCTGCTTGCTCTGGTGGGGCAGATAGGGCAATAATGAGAAGCACTTGTACGCTGTGTGAGAAGTACGAGGGAGAGGTAGGTAGAAGCCCGGCTGTAGGGGTGAGAGGCAAGGCAGCGCTGCAGGTCAGATTCGGCCTCCCTGAGATGATGTGAGCCGAGGTGAGCCGGCAGTCATGTGGCTCTCAGGGGATGGAGCACGCTGAGCAGAGGGAACAGCCAGCGCACAGGCCATAGGCAGGCGCAGGCTCAGACAGTGAAGGTGGGGTGGCCGGGGTGTGGGTTAGAGGCTCCATGGCTGCATCTCAAAGGACCAGGACTTTACTGACAGAGTAAAAACTTGGGCTTTTCTGCTTGATTGTCCCCATTTGGCCCATAAGGCAACCAAGGAGCGAGTCACCCGGTCTGACTGCCCCCAGCCCAGGTGACAAGCCCCTGCCTGTCTCCCCACAGGACCTGCCCTGTGCCCTTGGGCTCGGGACACTGCTGGCCCTGCCAGGGGTCCTGGGCTCAGGCAGCAGTGCCAAGGACAGTGAGAGCTCCAGCTCTGTCACTGTTGTCCTGCTGCTGCTGCTGCTACTGCTGCTGGCCACTGGCCTGGCACTGGCCTGGCGCCGCCTCAGCCGCGACTCCGGGGGCTACTACCACCCAGCCCGCCTGGGCGCCGCACTATGGGGCCGCACTTGCCGCCTCCTCTGGGCCAGCCCACCGGGCCGCTGGCTCCGGGCCCAGGCCGAGGTGGAGCCACCCGATGAGGACCCAGAACAGCAGCAGGACGAGCTGGATGTGGAAGAGGACTACCATCTGGTTGGTGGCCTGGAGGAGACAGAGTCCCAGGAAGAGGATCAGCAATGCAGAGAGGGGCCCTGCCCACAGCAGGTCCCAGAGCCAGGCGAGGAAGCACGTGACAGTAACACCGGAGGGGGCCTGGGCCTCAGTTCCCAGGGGTCAGCGGGCTCAGGGGGCAGCGCCGAGGCCCTGCTGAGCGACCTGCACGCCTTTGCTGGCAGCGCGGCCTGGGACGACAGCGCCGAAGCAGCTGGCGGCCAGGGCCTCCACGTCACAGCACTGTAAGAGCCGGTGTGGTGTGTCACATCCCTGCCACTGTGCCTCTGCATCCCATGCTGCCCTGGACCTATTGTCACCCACACCGCTACACAGGGTGTCTCAGACTATTGCTCCCCTACCAGTTCTGTCCCCAAAGCTGTGTATCCTTGTCCCCATCAGGAAGCCCACCCATCCCTAGTGGCACTGGAGAGCCTTCTGAAATAAAACCCCTCCAGCCCTGTGGCTCTGTGGTCCGGCTTTGTGGTCTTGTAGTAACCTGCCCGTCTCTAGGCAGGGGCTCCTGCTGGCCCAACCCCACCCAATCCTACCCTCAGAAGTCCAAGGGCAGAGCCAGGTCAGTGCCATGATTCAATATTTTAATTCTTCAAGGGCACAGCTCAACTAGACCAGCTGGGCAGCGAGGCCACTCCACTGACAGCCACAGCCCATAGCCCTTCATGGGCACGGTTCAGGGGCACAGCCACCCCCAACGGAGACATGCTCTCACACACACTCACTCCCGTACCCCTAGACACACCTCCAGGGTCTGGAACTGCCCTAGGGTCTGCTTGCCCTCACAGCTACCCATCCTCCTAGCGCCCAGGGCGCCCACGGCCCCTCTTAGACTTCTTGGTCCCCGAGGGGGGTCGGATGGGGAGAGGGGCAGTGCTCGATGGTGGTGGTGGTGGCGGCGGCAGGAGAGGAGGTAGAGGGGGCTCCATGGGCTCCGGTGGGCCAGAGCTGGGCCGGAATCCCTCAAAGGGTGAGAACTTCAGGGGGCTGCGGGGGAAACCGAAGCTGAGTCAGCCCCTACCAGCAGTAGGGTCAGAGGGCCGACTTCCCCACCTGCCTGGGCACAGAAGCTGTGAGGTCCCCGGTGATGCGAAAAATGGAGACTAGTGCTGAGATTCAGCCCAGGCAGCCCTGGGATGGAGCAGCAGAGCCAAAGCTAGAACTAGCCTCTGGCCCAACTACATACTCCTCTCTGCCCTATGGTACCTGACCGGGGTCCGGGGACTACTGTTGAGGCGCCTGGGGGAGCGTAGCTTGGGCTGGAATGAGAAGCCCTCCTTGATGCTGTCCAGGACAGAAGGTGCCACGTATGTGAAGCCCTGGAGGGTGCGGTGGGGCAAAGGCAGGGCCAGGGGACACTCAGTGTCCACCACTCCTTAGCTATAATCCTGCCCGTGCCCCCATAACCCTCAGGCCACCCAGGACCTCACCAGGAAGGCCTGGTTGGCACTCTCACTGAGGGCCGTATCATCTGGACTGTCCACTGGTGTCTGCCGTGTGAAGTGGGTGTCAAATTGGCTCACGTCCTCCTCTGACTGCTGTGGGCAGACCAGAGTGGGGAGGAGAGGTTAGGGGGGCATCCAAGACAGGCCTTCCACCTGCCCCCAGACCAAGGGACCTCCACTCACCAGACAGGGCCTGAAAGGGGGGTCTATGCGGCGAGCCAGGAGGTCATCCCAATTAATGTGCCGGAAGAAGGGGTGCCTCTGTGGGTAGAGTGCCCCCAAACATCTCATCATTTCACCCTCCCTGGCTCCTTCAGTTAACTCCCTCTGCCCTAAGGCCTTACCTGCCCCCTGGAACTTTTGGGGGCTCAGCCTTGCCCCCTCTTAGTGGTCCCAGACCCACCTGCACATCAGCAGAGTCCCCTGGGCCACCCCCGATCCGCTGGCTGGGATTCCGCTTCAGAAACTGCAGGGCAAGGGCAGAGGGTCAGGGTCTGGGGGAGAGGCACTGATTGCATGTTCCTCTGAGTTCTTAGGCTGGCTGGGGTGGGGACAGGGGAGGGGTATGTGTGCAGTGGTGGGGACAAGGCCTTTGGAGCGTGGTCTCCACCTATGACAACCTTAGGACTTCCAAGGTTTGGTCTAGTGGGCCCTTTCCATGAAGCCTTTGCAACAGCACCCCATCCAGGCCACTGCAGTGGGATCCAATCTCCAAACCTAGCCTCCCACTTTTACCCCCAATGAATGCCTTCTCAATGGGAGAGCAGCTAGCTCATCGTGAATGTTTTGCTGATTAGGACTTAGACTAGGGATGTGTGCAGGGTCAGCAGCTGATCTCCCAGGGTTAAGGTCCAAGCTCAGCGTCTTGGGCCTCAAAGCCAGTGTTCCTTCATACTAAAGGCAAACTGCACAGGCAGGGGTGTCCCGCTGCCCAGAGAAACTCAGGATTCCAAGGAGGACCTAGAAGACAATGGGGGCTAGACCGGGGGCAGGAGGAAGCCCACCTTTTTGACAAGGTCCCGGGCATCCGGGGTGAGGTAGGGGGGCAGCGTCAGTTTCCCTTTGATGATCTTGTCCATGGTTTTCTTCCGGTTCTCTGCGGTGAAGGGTGGCTGGAGAAGGCAGAGGAGGAAAGACTTGTGAGCCTCCCCCAAGGCCCTGGTCCTGGTCCTGCTCCCAGATGGGGACCCCCTCCCACCCCCCGCCCTGCCTACCCCCCCACCCAGGAGGCTGGACTTGCCGATCCAGTGAGCATGTCGTACATCAGGGCCCCCAGGCTCCACCAGTCCACAGCCCGGTTGTGGCCACTGCGTACCAGAATCTCAGGGGCCCTGGGAGCCAGGTGAAACCATCAGTTGGGTTGGGCCCTTCCTGTCATCCTCCCGACCCCCGGTCCCACCTAGCTGCTGCTTACATGTATTCAATGGTGCCACAGAAAGTATGGGTGACAGCGCCCTCATGGATCGACTCTTTGCAGAGTCCAAAGTCTGTCAGTTTGATGTGGCCTGAGAAAGATGTTGGAGGGAGTGATCAGGGCCCTGGCCCACAGCATCGTGCTCCTCAGCCCTCCCTGCAGATCCCGAACCAGCGTATGTAGCTGCACAAGGTGGGGGTGCGTGCACACAAGCGCACCCTGACTGTTGAGCATGATGTTCTCAGGTTTGAGGTCCCGGTAGATTATGCCTTGGGAGTGGAGATGTCCCAGGGCCAGGGTGATCTCTGCCAGGTAGAAACTGCAGACACAGGATAGGGTGAAGGCAAGGGTAGGGGTGGGGCTGGGCTCTGGGGGAGGGGATCCCTGGAGCCCCTCCAGAGAGGCAGGAAGTAACACCTACCAGGCTGTGTCTTCCAGGAAGATGCCCTCTCGCTCCAGATGCGTGAAAAGCTCACCGCCTATGACACAAACACGTCAGCAGCTGTGTGCTGGGAACCAGCGCCTCTGCTCTCCGAATCTTGGTTTCTTCTTGGGGAGAGTGGGACTCAAAATTCCAGCCCTACCTGCCTCACAGAGCTGCCGTGGGGATTCAATTCAATTCAGCAAACATCTACCGACGCCTACTCGGTATCTGGCCCTGTGCTGGGTGAAGCTGGGGACACAGAGATGAAGAGACCCAGCCACTGCCCTCAGGATGCTCAGTCTAATGGGGAGACAGACATGCACAGAGGTGCTCTAACATGCCAGACTGAGGCAATAGCTCCAAGAGCTTAACACAAAAAATCTCAGAGGAGGCAAATTAATCCCAACGTGAGGGGACACAGTCCGCGGTAACAGAATCGAGGGGGTGCTGAGATGGGACGTGGGGACTGGGGCTCACAGGGTTCATCTGTGCAGATTAAGACCTGGTGGGAAGCAGGCCCCAACCGTTTCACAGCCAACAGGGGGGGCACCAGGCCAAGGAGGCCAGGCTTCATCTGGGCCATTACAAAGAGCCCTGTAATTGTGAGTAGGAACATTGGGCACAATTCCATGGTGAGATAATGACCCTGAGAGTTCATGGAAGAAGGTGAGCTGCAGGCCTCAGGTCCAGTTAGGAAACAATCGTGACCCTTGCCCTCCCTTCACAAGAGTGGAGAGGATGGAGGACACTGCTAAGAATGAACCACCAGATCTGGGACCCAACTGGACACAGGGCACACAGGAGTGAGAAACAGGCCATGAAGGTGCAGTGGAAATGGACAAAACAAGCCACTGTACAAACTCCAACTGTTCCCATCCACCCCCAATACAGGTAAGGGACACAATAGGTGCTCGACAGACGTTTGCTGAATGAACGAATGAACGAACGAATGGATGCATGGATGGATGGGTGTGGGGGCCCCCTAGCCATTCTACACACCACATCTCTCCGGGCTTCCCCCAGAGCTCCCAGTGCTTCCTGGCTGGTTCCCTGGCCCTGCTTCCCTGGCTGGGCCCCCACTCATACCACTGAGGCACTCGAGGATGAGGTAGAGTTTGCCACCAGTCTGGAAGGCATAGGCCAGTTCCACAATGAAGGGGTGCTTCACTGACTCTAGAATGTTCCGTTCAGCCCGCGTGTGTGCTGTGTCCTTGGCGTTGCGCACAATTTTGGCCTGAAGACGTGGGGATCAATCAGAAGGTGGGCACCTCAGGCTCTTTTAGTCCCTCCAGCCATTACCCTTCTGCCACCCTTTATCACTTCATTATGTTTCTCCATAATTCCACTATCAGTGGTTGTCCTTCTCAAGGACTGATTTGTCCTCTAGAGGTACCTCTCTACTTTGGCACTAATGACATTTCGAGCAGATAATTCTTTGTTGTGGGTGCTGTTTTATACATTGTAGGATGTTTAGCAGCATCCCTGGCCTTGACCCACTGGACGCCAGTAGCATCCCTATTTAGTTGTGACTCAAAAATATAGATGCATAATTGCCCACAGTTGAGAATTACTGCAAAACAGTATAACCATCGTTGACAATAAACCAGCCAATGCCCAAGACAGGGACCATCTCCTCCATCATGTTCACTATTGTCTTCCGGAAGCCTGGAGTAGTGCATGGAGAATGGCAGCCACCAAGCAAGGATTTGTTGGCTGAACAAATGACTCACCTTTCTCAGGACTTTCATGGCATATATCTTGCCCAAGTTGGTGCCCTGCACCTTTCGGACTTGGAACACCTGTGGGGCAGGGGAGACAGGATCAACCTCCCTCTCCACATCCTACCCTCACAAAGCTCCACCCTGAAGCTCTGACCTTGAGACCAAGAGGCCTAGGCCCACCCAAGGGTGGGGCAGTAAAGATGCCAAGTCTGATTCTGAGATGATTTGCCTTCCCCTCCTTTACAGCGTTCTATGAAGGCTCTGCTGATTTATAAGTCTAATTTGCTTTGAGACCCTTTGCTGCTGCAAGGCTGAGGCAGGGAGACCAGTGAGGAAGGAGGGCCAGTACCTTGCCATAGCCCCCCTTGCCCAGCACACGCAGCAGCTCAAAGCAGTGGGGCCCGATGCGTTCAGGGCCCAGGTTCACACTGGTCTCAGTCAGCTCCACCTCCTCACAGTGTCCCACAGGCCTATTGATACAAGAAGTTAATGGGGGCCAGCTCCAGTACTCGTGTCTCCCTCCCCAGCCCATTCCCTCCTCCCCCAACACAACCCTCACTCACTCCGGGCCAGCCGCCCTCGACTCGGCAAGGGGACACACGTCCTGTGAGAAACCGAGGGGTAAGAGCCAAGGAAGGCACGGGATCCCTCCCCCTCGAGCTGGACTACTTGGCCCAGGAGAGGACGGGGTCAGGAATGGGAGCTGGCGGGCGATGGGCCAGCACTGGGAAGGAGAGGCCGAGGGCAGGAAGGGAGGACCAGGGTAAGCGCGGGGACCTGGAAGACAGGTCGGGGGAAGTCGGGATGGACCAGAGCTTAATCCGGGCTGGGCTCTGAGACGCTCTGGGGGCAAGCCAGGGCGATTCCACCGTCTGGGGAACGGGATCGGCTCCGGGATCGAGCCGCGCCCGGGAGGCCCACTCACCGAGGGGCTGAACTCTGGCTCGCCCTCGCTGCCTTCCTCCGTCTCCAAGTCCAGGTCAAACACCGCCGCCATAGCGGCGCCGGCCCGGCGGGCCCTTTGCGGTGCTTGGCCGCGCTCAGACTGACAGCCCGGGGGGCGGGGCGGGGGAAGCCGTACGCTATCACTCTGCGACCGCGTCCGCGCGCGCCAATGACGCATGAGGCTTTCCCTCTCCTTCCAGCAGGCCGCTTAGTCTGGCCGGGAGAAAAAATGGCGTCCGGCGCAAGGCCTCTCGGGAACTGTAGTTCCGGCTTAACGCTCTAATGCAGAACCCTCGGTCTTCCCAGCATTGCTTCCCGGCGGCGCCGGAAAAGGGCGGCCTGGAAAGCGCTTATCTTGGTTATAGAGAGAGTTTGAGTTTGGATGGGGCAGAAGTACATGCAGGTATGGGTGTAAATTTATTATTTTTTTAAAAGACTTTATTTAGGGGATCCCTGGGTGGCTCAGCAATTTAGCGCCTGCCTTTGGCCCAGGGCGCGATCCTGGAATCCCGGGGTCGAGTCCCACGTCGGGCTCCCGGCATGGTGCTTCTCCCTCTGCCTGTGTCTCTGCCTCTCTCTCTCTCTCTCTCTCTCTCTCTCTCTGTCTATCATAAATTATTTATTGATTTATTCATGACACAGAGAGAGAGAGAGAGGCAGAGACACGAGCAGAGGGGGAAGCAGGCTCTATCCAGGGAGCCCGACATGGTACTCGAACCCGGATCCCCAGGATCACACCCAAGGCTGAAAGCGGCGCTAAACCACTGAGTCACCAGGGCTGCCCAGGTATGGGTGCAAATTTAATTCGCATCCTTGTTCAAGCCGTGTGCTGGCTGGGTGGTTGAGTGCTGGCTGGGTGGCAAAGGGCAGGTCGCATCTCTCTGTTCGCCCGTGAAAGAGAGATGGCTGCATCACAGTCTCCCTAACGTGACACCTGTTTCAAGGATTCTCCAAGTCAGAGCATTTACCGGGTGATTGCTCCACGCTCAGGTCACGGCTGGACGTTTTTACCTGGTTCTTGCCAGAAAGGTGTCGGGTCTCATTAATCCACCCGTAAATACGGGTTTGTGCTGGAGTTTGCTCCATTGCCAATTTAAGTACATTCAGTAATTTTGCTGCTTGGTACAGAATAGACACTTAATAAAACTTCATTAAAGTAATGAATGAATGAATGAATGAATACACCAAACCTCTTCTGTGACTCTCGATTTGGGCATGGATTCTTGTTGAATGGGGCTCTATAGGGGTGAGTTTGGGCCACACTAGGTCTTGGATGAGTTCTGATGTCGGAGGCTGTCCAAATGTGCATTCTAGTTGGATGGGGAGGCTAAAAATGAACTCAGATGGGCAGAACTCAGGAGTCTCCAGGCTGGAGGAGAGTTATTTGGTTGGATGTGGCCCTCTGTTGTAATTCCACCCTCCAGAGACCCTGAGGTTCAGGTCCCGTTGTGGGTGACTATGGCAGGCCTCTGCTCACAGTCAACACAGAGGCCTGGTCAGTATGGCATTTTATTCTTAGCTCCAGATGCTATAGGTATCTCCTAACCACCTCTCCCTCTTCCCTTCCCCAGATTCCATCTAGCTGAGCCTGAAAGGTGTTGTCTAAGTCACAAGAACCAGATGCTAGACCTTTAATTAGTTCATAAGCCTTTATTTGGAGAGGCATGCTTGTGGAGCTAGCCACAGCTCCTGTGCTGCACAGAGGCAGTTACTGAAGCAGTCTCCCCTGAACTAGGGAGTGTAGACTCTCCTCTGCCAAGGCTAGTTAGTTATGCCAGAGGTCAAAGCACCAAAGCTTGATGGAGAAGGTGTGTGCTTCACTCATCTGAAGGCCACATATGAATGAGGGCAGGGAGGTGAGTGGGGTTTAGAAGGTGAGTGGGCACTTAAGACTTAGTAAAAATGGAAACCTGGACCTTGTGTCTTATCCCTTGACCGTCCAGCTACTGTGGTATGACCCCGAGGCAGGGGTTGTTCCTCTCTGAGCCTGTTTCCTCATCTGCAGACTGGGGTAATAGTGTCTGCCTGGAGAGGAAATGGTTCCTGCTGACCCCAGGTTACCTGCTTCTACTGCTCAGGCCAAGTAAGGCAGGCAGGGCACTGCCAAAAGCTGTCAGCGGGCTTTAGAAATATACCAGAATTTGCTAAAAGAGGGGTGAGGGTAAGAGGACAGGGCGTTTAGTCTCAGGCTTTTGTGGGATTTGGCCAAGGCCAGGGGCCACCCAGCATCTCTCTTCCTGTAGGCTGCAGGAAGAGAGACAAACCTGGAGGGATGACAAAGATGGGCTAAGTTTGGGCAGACTCCCACCAGCCCGGAGGTGTATGCATGTGTGCAGCTGTTGTTGCTTCTCTATGGCTAGCGTCTTGGGGCAGGACTGGGATCTTTGGGCTGGATAGAGATCAAGAGAGGCCAGTGGCCCCCCAGATGCTTTCTTTAGTGGCCCTCAAGCCCAGGAGGCCTTAATGTCAAATGGCCCTGCCACTCTGGAACAGACCTGAGGCCTTGGAGTGAGCCAGGCCAAGGTTGGGGCAGGGCTACAAGAAAAGAGGCACTATTTGAAGTGGGACAGGAAGTAGGCAACAGGGTAGTGGGGCCCATCGATACCCAGACCCTGGCAGAGGCCCAGCAGGCGGAGACGAGCCTCAGCCAGGCTGGACCCAGTGCAGGCCACACTGCAGTAGGGCTCCTCATATTCACCTGGCACCAGGACCTCCTCCAGCAAATTGAAGCGCACTAGGCCCTGGTCATGAAGAGCCTGCAGGCTCTCACGGCTGGCGGTAGAACTCAGCACCTGCAGGTGCTGGGACATTAGGCACATGACACCCACCAGGTGGCCACGGGCACGTGGGTGCATAGGCAAGGCAGGCCGCAGGCCGCAGGCCACCATAGCTGCAGCCAGCAGTAGGTCCACACCATAGAGCTCCAGGATCCAGTCTCTCAGGTAGAAGCCACCCATGCGGGGGTTGATCTCAATGAGTTTCGGCCCCGCCGCAGTCAGCTTGAGCTCCACATTGAAGACCCCATCCAGCAGCCCACAGCCCAGGCAACAGCGGAAGGCTGCCTGCACCAGCTGTGCCTCCTGCTCTGCTGCCAGCCCGGTGGGCATGCAGGCTGCCGTCTCAGTGAAGCCAGGCAGCCTTGTGGGGCCATTGTCGGAGACGAAGGCAGCCAACAGTCGCCCACCAAACAACACCAGGTCCACATCATGCTCGGTGCCCTCAACGAACTCCATCAGCAGCATGGCATTGCCCCAGCCCAGCCCAATGCCAGGGTGGTCAGCTTCACCCTGCAGGTCGCGAGAGATCCGGGAAAAATGTTCGTGGCACTGTGGTGCATCCTCCACCAGCCGCACACCCACTGCACCTGCCCCAAATTCCAGCTTCATGACACCTGGCAGGGGCACCTGATGGACGGCCTTCTCCACATCAGCTTCACTCTCCAGCGGGCAACAGGGCACAGCGTGGAGGGAGGGCGCAGGCCAGGGTGGGCCATGGCAGCGCATCAGGTGCAGCTGGGTGCAACTCTTCTGCTTGGCCAAGCGCATGGCAGCCGGTGGGCTGCAGGGCAGACCCAGCTCCTGGCAGAGCAAGGCCGTGAGCACTAGGCAGTCATCCCAGTAGGAGAAGCAGCCATCTAGCTGCAGGCCACGTGCCTGCACCAGTTCTGCCAGCAACCGTGCATTCTCTTCATCCCTCCGGTGCTCCGTCACATCAAAGTGGATGAAAGTGTGCACCAGCTGGGATGCAAAGTGGTTGGGGTCTGACTCCACCAGGTGCAACTGCAGAGACCACCAGAGGACAACATACCCAGGTCAGCCTGTGCTGGATGCTGGGGAGATTGGATGGGGCCTAGAACATGGTTTTGGCCCTCAGGAGAGACAGATCTACCAGTTCTAGGTATTCAAAACATATTTGTTGATGATTGACTAAATGGAGGGTACAGAGCTGACACACCTAACCCAGCCTGGAGGGAAGGCAGCCTCAAGGGGCAATGCTTAGGCTGGGAGCTGAGTAAGTCTCAGCCAGAGGAAAGACAGCGGCAGAGGGAAAGAGTGTGATCTGGGTTGGAAGGGCTGGTGGGCTCATTCTTACTCTAACCAGAGGTTGTAGGGAAACTACCAGGGATGGGGTTTGGCACAGTTGGTCTGGTGTCTTTGGGCATCATGCTCTTGGTCGTCATACACCTAGGAGTTCTGACCCTGGAGGTGCTCACAGAGCACCTCCTAGTGGGGCTCTGTGCCCCAAATCTCACTGGCCGCTGGGTGAACACTGACACCAAGCAGCTGGTACCCAGGGCTGAGGCTGCTCCTGAAGAGACAGGGGAGGGCAGCAGTCAGCCCTATTACACTTTGGCAGCATGAGGAGTCCCAGTTCCAAGTGGAGAACACAATGTGCAAAACAGAGAGTGAAGAGGCATAGGAATGGCTGGAGGGGAGGATTCCCCAGAGGGGGCTGTACTGTGGAAGAGGGGAGAGGAGGCCATTGTGGTAGATTAGGGCCTTCCCGGTGGGCTTATTTCACCTGGCTGGGATGGAATTCTGGCAGAGAGCAAAAAAAGAGCTTACAGTTCTAACCTGGGCTGGGCGGCGGCCCCACCCCTCCTCCTAGACTCCAGAGCCCTCAGCGGGCACGCCCAGCGCAGGCTCCGCCCCCAGCGGTGCTGGCCCCGCCCCAAGCCCTCGCCCAGGGCGCGGCCTCCAACACTCAGGCGGGGACTTCGGGCTCGGCCCCGCGCCCCGCGCCCCGCGCCCCGCGCCCCGCGCCCCGCGCCCCGCGCCCCGCGCCCCGCGCCCCGCCCACCTTGAGCCCGTAGTCTCGCGCTGCCTCCCACACGAACTTCTTGCTGACACCGCCCGCGCCGATTAGCAGCAGCTGCTTGCCCTCCATGAGGTAGCGCGCCGAGCTCCGCAGCATGGTCTCCACGAGCGGCGCGGCCGCCGCCTCCTCCGCCGCAGCCGGCCGCGCGGCCCACAGCCCCTCGAGCGCGCCGCAGGCCTCCAGACACAGGCAGCCGTTCAGCTCCAGGGCCACGGGGGTCAGCGTGCGGCCTGCCACCGTCAGCGCGAAGTCCACGCCTGGGCCGGCGGGGGGCGCGGGCTCAGCGCGGCTGCCCTCCGGCCTCCCTCCGCCCCCACTGCCCCCCGGCCCGGCCCGGGTCCTCCACGCTCACCGAGGAAGTCGGTGCGGGCCCGGCGCCCGCCGCGCTGCTCAGAGCTCAGGCCGGCCTCCAGGGCCAGCACGGCGGCCAGCGCGGCCTCGGCCGCTGCCTTGACGCGCTGCCGCACGACCGCCACCTGCGCTGTCTCACCCAGGCCGCACCAGGCCAGTGCCACCTCCAGCGTCTGTGGCAAGGAGCTCTGGTGCCGCAGAGGCCGGTCCTCACGGCCCACGCTGCACACCACCTGAGCAGGATCTGGCTGAGGGTGTTGGCCCAGGAGGAGCCTTCCCCGGACTAACACCCCCCCCCCAACACCACCACCCCCGCCCCTGCACACCTACCCTTGTGCCGAGATCCAGGTCGGACCTCTCGTGGGACATTCAAGCAGCTCAGTCCTCCACTGTGACTTACACTGCACAAACCACTTCCCCTGCCACTGCCCACCCTGGTCCTTTAGACCCTGAGGGGATTCTATGCAGGCTTCCAGGCCCAGCTGGGGTCTCTGCTCTCTGAAGGCTCCAAGCATGCTTGCTTCTAGCTCCTGCGGTGGGGGGGGGGGGTCTGCCACCCTGGTGTGGCCCACCCTAGACCTCCATGAGGGCAGGATTGAGAGACTCTCCCTCAGGTTGGCTCAGAGCTGTGTTCCCAGGAGGGTCCTCAAGCTGCCTTGGATTCCCCAGCTTGGAGGCCCCTCCTAAAGGACTCCAGACACTGGAAGTTCAGGGACCCTGGGTCAGCCTCTTCTGTGGGCAAGAGCTCCCTGGAAAGAGGATTCAGCCCTGGGCCCTGGTACCCAGTGTGGAGTACCAGGCAGAGCTCCTGAGGCAGGAAGGGTGCAGGAAGGGTGGAGAGGGAGGGAAACCAAGCGTCAGACCCAGGAGTCCTCGTAGGGGACCAAGATTTTCCCCAAATATTATGTCTTCTGTCTGCCCTGAGACCCTCAGCAGCTCAGGGCTGGGGTATGGCAGCAGGGTGAGGAGCTGAACCCAAGCCACGCTCACCTTGCTCAACAGGGGCTTGTCACCCTGTGTGCGACATACCACAGCACAGATCCGCACAGCCAGCCCGGGGCCAGGTGGGGGACTGCCTGGGGAAGAACAGTGAGGCCTGAGCCCAGCAGAGGGCAGTCAGGAGGCTGAGCCAAGCTCCTCGCTCCTGGCTGGCCCTGGTGGCTCTCACCTGGGAAGGGCAGCCGGGCAGGTGGGCACACAGCCTCCACCAGGACACTCTCTTCCTCTTCCAGTTTCTCTAGCAGCGCCAGCACGGTGTCGACCACTGTCCCCAGCTCTACTCGTGGGTACAGATGCAGTGCCTGCTGCCCCCGCCAGCGCCAGCCACTGAGCTTCACAGCCACCTGCAATGGAGAGGGGGAGGGAGCCTCCTTACCACCCCATGTACCCATTGGGTACCATAAGATCCAATGTGTAAACTGAGGTAAGAAGGGAGGGGATTGCCACGGAGAGATACTCCAGCAGTAGGGCCCAAAGTTGGGGACAACTTCCCAGCAGGACTAGGTAACCATCCATGGGACCCATCCTGCTTGCATCCGCACAGACCTCGCAGGCAGGAGCCTGTTACCTGCAGGGAATCCCCCAGGGCCTCAGAGTGCAGAAAGGCCCCAACTTCCTCCTTCACCAGCATCTCCTGGCCCTCTTTGCCGCTCAGCTCCACCAGCCGTAGTCCTGGGCTGGCATCCCCTCCCCGCAGCAGTGCTGGTGGCTTATAGGTGAAAGCCAGGGTAGCTGGCACAGCCACACTACCCTGCTGAGCCAGCAGTCGCCTTGTCAGCAGCCTGTCCTCCAAGAGCCTCGCCAGCTCAGCCGAGGCTCCTGTGGGGCAGGTCAGGTCACGGGCAAGTTCAGCTGCCTCTCGACCCCTGCCGGGTCCCGGCCCCAGGCCCGCCAGGAAGTAGGTGGCTCGGCGTGGGGGGACAAAGTCATCCAAGAATGTCAGGCCCCCTGGATGGAAGCTCACAGCCTTAGAGACCAGCAGGATCGCCTCACCCGGCTGTCCAGGTGCTGGCACCTTCGTCAGCCAAGCAGGGGACAGGCAAAGGAGCATGTTTCCTGTGGGCAGAGGGAGGAGGGTTGCTGGCCAGGGAAGGCTTAACGCCCCCATGTCCTCCACCTTCAGACCACGCCCCTGGGTAGTAGGGGGCAGTTGCTCCCAGAACCCACCCCCACTCAGAGCATGGCAGCTGGCCCAGTGGAATGCAGGCAGTTGCCAGGGTCAGTGGGTATTTTGGGATGTGGCCGGGCCAGGGCAGGGCTGCCCTTTCTGTAGGAGCGGGTGGGGGAACCTGGGCACATACTCACCCGGGCTCTGGACCCCACCCTCCAGCAGCACAGACAGAAAGGTACTGGGGGAGCCCAGAATGCATAAGGTCACCTCCGCACCAGGGCAGCCTGCAGTGGGGTGGGGAGAACATTGCCAAGCTCAACAGGGGCTCCCCCTGCTATCTTTCTACCTCCCCTTCTCTGCCACATAGCCCCTCCCTCTGGGGCTCCCAGGTCCTTCCCAATGTGGGATGACAAGGGTAGAGAGGACAGAGAAGACGCTGGAAAGGGAAAGGAAAGCTGCTTGCCCATCCCACCTCGTGAGGCTGGTTCCCTCCTCTCTGCAGCTAGCCTGGAACATACCAGAGCCTGGCTGACTGGAGATCTGGGTTCTAGCCTGGGCTCTGACACTGAACTTTCTCTGTGACCTGTGGCCCCCGTGCAGTGCAGGAGTGGGGGGGGGGAGTCCCTGTGCCTCATTTTCCCAGTCTGTGATGTTCATATATTCTAGCTGTGAACCCTCTGTCTACACAAAACCTTTGTAGCCACCTAATATATAAAACAGATATAAAAATAAATAAATAGAATAAAACAGATAAAGCAGGGGAGGAGTTCTGGGTCCCAACTGTTAGCTGCTTCCACAGCAGCCCCCAAGACAGTTCTATAGAAGCTAAGGCTTACAAATCCCATGGCTGGGTCTCCTGGGGACAGGAGGGAAGCCTTGATCTCTGACTACTGGTGCCAGGTGCCCTTTGAAACAATGCTTGCCTGCCCGAGGTTGACTGGCCTTGCCTCCCTGGCTTCAGATCCAGCCAGAGCCTGGGGGAAGGGGCTGACCTTGACAGGGATGGGAGGCGGGATGGGCAGAGGGCGCCTCCCTCCCTCCCCCTAAAGAGAGCCCCACCTCCTCCACGGAGCCCTTGGGCACCTGTACGGGGCACATGGCTGCGGTCCTGGGTCTCCGGAAGGCCAGCTTGCTGCAGACAGCTCTGCAGGAGGCTGTAGTAGTAGACGGTCCAGGCCCGGGCCTCCGCCCCCTCAAGGGAGCCTTTGCAGTCCAGGCCTACATCGTGGCGCCAGGTGCCAGGGAAGCAACCTGGGGGTGGCAGGCCAGAGCCTCCTCCCCATGGGCCCTCCTCTTCCTCCAGGTCCTTGGACCCCAGGGGGCAGTCCCACTCGGGACCCAGTGCATCCAGGGATAGCTGAGATGGGCAGAAGCGGTAGGTCTTGGGCAGAGTGGGCAAAGGGCACATTAAATCACCCAAGGGTATAAGCCCCTCTACATCCCTAACCTTGGGTTATGTTCAGGGAAGACGCTATCCTAGGAGCCAGGAGAGGATGGAGTTGGATTAGGGGATAAAGGCCAGTCACCAAGAACATGTAGGTAGGGGTTGCTTTGTAAACCATAGGTGCCATGCTCCAGGGGATGGGGGTAGAAAGTGACATGCTGTTGGCTGGACCACTCTCCCCCATCCCCTGCCAAGGCCTGCCCTAGCTTGGTTTCCGGGATCAGAGGTTTTGGGTTTTGGTCTGTTTTGTTCATGGAAGCAACCCTGGCACCTAAAACAGTGTCTGGCATGTCATAGCTGCTCAATAAATGTTGATTGAGAACAGATGAATGAATGAACCAAGCAATCACTCTTGAGCTGCTCATTTCTCTGGCCTTGGTAACCTATCTACCACCATCATGGAGCTCTGCTGAGACCTAAATGTGTAGATGAATCTGTTCTGCTGCCAGCCAAGTAGGCCTTGAGGACCTACTATGTGCTTGGCCCGGTGCTGGGTATTGGTAGGGAAAGAGCCAGTGCCCTTTTTTCAGATGTTCTGAGTCATGGAAATGCTTTCTTTGGATGAAATTTTACACCCCTGCCCCTCTCTGAGGCTGGCTGATGTCCACATGAGGCTGGCTGCTCAGAGACTCAGTATGAACACAGGTGGGGCAGAGGTGAGCCTGTCCTCCAGGGGACAGGCTAGGCTACCTTGGGTAAGTTAGGAGGTTTCTTTGGGCCTTGTGGGGGCCTGGCACCACCCCAAGAGGCTGGTGAGGCTTAGGCTTCATTCCTGGGGAGACAGTGTGCTGTGGCGAGGAGGGCAGGTCTGTGCCTGAGACCTGGACTCGAATCCAGACTAAGCAGTTCCAAATTCGGAGCCTTGTGCCTTCTCTTAGAAGGTATTCCAAAAAAAAGAAGTTATGTTTCCCAAGAGCCCAGACTGCACATTCACTGCTATGTCCCCAAACCTAGAATGGTGTCAGATGCATAGTAGGAGCTCAATAAATGTTGCAGAATGAATGAATGCCAAATGCAACCAACAGTGCTGTTCTCCAGGGCCGATGGACAGATGAAGAGTCTGGCACACAGTAGCTAGCTGTCCCATGGTACAGTGAGTGGGGAGCCAACCGAGTGCGTGTAGCTGATCACAGGTCTGAGCTGTCTGCACAGGGGAGCCCCCAGGGTGGGGTTTTGGGGGGCCAAACACTGCCCTCTGGGCTCTCCCTCTGGCCAGGGGCTTGGGCTTTTTGGGGGGAAGGAGCAGAAAAGACTCACCATCTTACAGGTGGAGTGGCTGAGAGATTGATGGCAGAGATGGAGAGAGACAAAGGAGGAAGTCAGGGCAGCTGGGCCTGTACCCCACCTCTCCACCCCAGCCCCTAAGACTCTGGGGTGGAGAGGTGGCCCCCAGGGCGCCGGTGTCCTGTCCCTGACAGATGTCCAAGACTGCCCCACCCCCACTCCAAGGAGGCAGTGGGATTTCTGCCGGGACCCTAGGGGTCCTGACCCCGCGCACCCCGCTGCCCAGACCTCAGGCATCACGGCTTGCGCCAGGCAGCGCTGGACCGGTCCCAGCACCCCGCCCTTCCAGCGGGGGGCGCGCTGGATTCCTGCGGCCCCCACTCCCGCAGCCCCCCTGCCTGGCTCTCCCCCGGGGCGCGGGCAGGAGCCCGGGTACCTGGAGGGCGGCAGCGGCTCGGCGGGTCAGGCGGGCAGGCGTGGAGCAGAGCGACGGCGGCTCGGTGGCAGCGGTGGCAGCGGTGGCGGCGGCACAGCGGGGCGCGGGTGGCGCCGCTTTATATAGAAGCGACCGGGGCATGCCCAGTGCGGGGCGGGGGCGGCGCGGGGCCCCAGCCAGCAACCCCCCTCCGGCTGCCGGGTCGCTCCCGTCCAGTCGCCCGCCGCCCAGTCCGCCTCCGGGGCTCCAGGATGGGTCCAGGGACGGAGGGCAGGAAGACTCCGGGGAGCAGAGGGTCACGACGCTGGGCTGTGGTGAGGAAAAGACAGAGCCCAGACGGGGAAAGAGAAACACGGAGAGACACAGAGAAGAGGAGGAAGAGAGACAGAGAGGCAGAGACGGAGTAAGAGCAAGTCCAGAATGGAAGAGGGATGGAGGGGAGAGAGGGGAGGGGAGCGGGGCAGGGCTGTCGAGGGCAGAGACCGTGGCAGGGCTGTCCTTGACCTTTGGGGGTGGGGTGGCCAGGAGAGCAGTGGAGGTACACAGTCTGGAGTCCTGCGTTTGGATGGAGTCCTGAGCTCCCTAGCATACCCAACCTGCGGGAGTCAGTCTCAGCCATGAGCAAGCACTCTGCCCTATGGCAGACTCTCCCAGAAAGGCCAGGTTGGGCAGGGGTCCCTGGACACCCATGGGGTTCCTGCCTCACCACTCCTGGGCCCCCACCACCACCAGAGTGGGAACCAATTGGTAAGAAGACCCCATAAGGGCAATCCCAGTTTCCTGGGATACCCTCTGCCTTGCAAGGGGCCAAGAAGGAAGAGGGTGCCCAAGCTGTGGAGTTCTGGTCGATCTGAGCCCAGGAAAGGGAGTATGTATGGGATCTCCCTTGCCCATCAACACTGAGTCTGCTGGATACCAGTAGTTACACCCAGTCTCCCCAAGACACACAACCTTACACTCAGGTGCGCTCACTCCAGCACCCACAGAAAAACACCGCAAGAGACCTGGCTCTCAGCCACAAATTCAGAGACTCACACCCTTTCCTCGAGTGTCACAGTAGGTGGGTGTCGGTCTTACCTCCAGCCATAGGACGTGGGCACCTTCCCTTTCTGATCTGAATCTCACTTTCCTCCTGCCTAAAATAAGGCTAGTTTCCATCTCACAGGGCTGTGGGGAGGATAAGCACAGGGTCCTGCATGCACCTACCACACGTAGGCTGTTGTTACAATTCCACCACCTTACAGCCTCAAACCCACACTTTCTCCCTGCCTGTCTCAGAGCCAGAGACTCCCTGGGTGTCCTTGAGAGCCTCCTGGGCTGGGGGAGAGAACTGAGGGGCCCATGGCACTTGCGGGAGCAGCTTTGGGTATACAGAGGACCCACTTCTGTTTACCACTGAAGGCACTCAGAGGGGAGTAATGATTCATCCAGAGTCTGCCCAGCTCAGCCCACATTCCCCGCACAGCTTCCCAGGGCTGGCTGCTCTGTGCCCTCTCTGGAATTAGGTGTGGCCACTTGAGAAGTCCGTTCTCCTGCTGTATGGGTAGACTGAGCTCTGCTGCGATCCCACTGGTGGGAGCAGGGATGAGGCACGGATGTTATCAAGAAACAAGAGCTTTGGCACCTAACAAGAGTTAAAAGCTGAAATGCAACTGAGTAAATTTTAAATATTTTATTGGCTTTAGTCAACGATTCATATATTGGACAGCATCCTATCTAGCAAATAAAAAAGGAGCTGCGAGGAGCTGTGCAGAATGAGACTTCTAAGCAGAAGGGAGGAAGGACAAGGAGGTTGTACTGGGCAAAAAGTGAGTTGGATTTTGCAAGGTTGCTTTCCTTTAGGGGATGCCAGAGATCTATCAGACAACCTAACTAGTGCTGATAGGTGATTCCTTATCCTAGTTTAAGATTGCATTTCTGGGGGCGCCTGGGTGGCTCAGTCCAACTCTGTTCTGTTTTTTAGGTTTTTTTTAAGATTTTATTTATTTGAGAGAGAGCTTGCACGCATGTGTGTACAAGCATGGCGGCAGAGGGGGCGGGTGGTGATCTCTAGGGGACTGTGCTGAGTGGGAGCCGGATGCGGGGCTTGATCCCATGACCCTGAGATCAGGACCTGAGCTGATTATCAAGAGTCAGGCATTCAACCGACTGAGCCACCTAGGCACCCCAAACGTCTGGCTCTTAATCTCAGGTTGGGTTTCAATCTCAGGGTCATGGGATCGAGCCCTGTATTGGGTTCCTCACTGGGCATGGAGCCTACTTTAAAAAAAGAAAAAAAAGTTCTAGTTCTCTGAGAACGGAGTCTCGGTTTGGCAATGTGGGGTTTAACATAACCAATTCCATCTTAAACCTCTTGTTTTTTTTTTTTTCTTAAGATCATCTTAAACCTCTTGTTTTTTTTTTTTTCTTAAGATTTATTTATCTATTTATTCATGAGAGACCCAGAGAGAGAGGCAGAGACACAAGCCATGCCACCACTGCAGACTCAGCTCTTTCAGCCTCAAACGGGGATTATGATGCAAATTTCAGCCCAGGTGTGGCAAGGCAGGGGGCCTCTGGAGAAGATAAGTGCTCCCCTGCTGTGTGTCAGCGTTTCCTGGCTCTGTCCCAGGGGCTGTGCGGGAGGGCTTTATCTGCTGTCTTTCTCTTCACCCTGGGAGGTAGCAGTTATGATTCTCTCTGCCTTTTACAAATGAGCAAAGTGAGCCTCGGAGAAGAGATGTGACTCACCCAAGGTCACACTGCTGGTGAGAGGTGGAGCTGGGGGTCTTCCATCTGCCAGAGTTTATACACACATGCACAGAGGGCAGTGTGGTCCTGTGCCCACTTCCGGAGGGTCCTGGCCGGGCACCAGCTCTCATGGCGTTTGCCTTGTGGTTGCAGGAAGGAATGGCAGGGTCTGGGGCTTGGGGCAAGCAGTCTGGCAGAGCACTTCTGCTCTATCTCTAGCCAGCTAGTGGTGGGGTGAGGAGGGACCATGTGCCGGCTGTAGCCCAGAGCAAGTGAACAATCATCCTCATAATAATGTGACTGATAAAACGATATTGGGGCTGCGCATGGCGGGGGGTGGGTGGGGGGAGCTCTTATCTCATTATCCGTAGGAGAAAAATCAATCACAGAGAGCGAGAGGACATTTCCTATGCAGGGACTTCACAGGGAGTCGGAGTCTGGCTTCTGGACGGTGTGGGGATGAGGAAGCTCTGGAGTGAGTGGCAGTGCAAGATGGAGACCATGGGCCCCACAACCGAGGTGGGATCCATCTGCCTTTCCACTTTTAAAATTTTTTTAAATTTATTTTTAAGTAATCTGTTTACCAAACATGGGACAACCCCAAGATCAGGAGTCCCATGTTCTTCCAATTAAGCCAGCCAGGGGCCCCTGTCCTTCCACTTCTTTGCTTGGCCCCCACTGCTGTCCCCTGGGCTGACCCAGACCAATGGACATCTCTGGGTGCCATCCCAGCTTCAGTCCCTGCAGGCTGAGTGCTGTCAGATACATGGCTTGGCTTTCCGGAGCAGGTTTGCCTTCTAAGCAGGTTTGTCAGGAGCTGGGGCTGCCAGGTTTACTGAGGATGGTTGTGCAGGTTGCTCACTTCACAAAGGCACTCAGGTGAGTGGTCACTTCCCCTCTGCCACATAGGGCTGCATGTGCCTGGAGGAGAGGTGTCTTTTCCCAACTAGCACACAAGTGCTGTAGGGGCTAGCATAATCTTGTGAGGACAGTGTGTGCAGAAAAGTGTTTACGTGAGGGGAGCTAACTCTCTCCTGGTCTGACACCCCCACATCCTACCCTGCTCAGGCTCCCCACATAGATGTTTGATAATGGCACCAGCCCAGAAAATGCTTCCCTGAGCAGAAAAGGCATTGATTCCTCCCTAGCTGGAGAAGTCCTGCTGGAGACCATTTTCCCCTAGGGTCTATAACCAGGGGGACCCACTGTCACCATGGCCCACCTCCCAGCCTCATGACAGGGGCTGCTGCTTTCCTGCTTCCCCACCCTCCGAACAGAAGAGCTGAGCCCTTGGAGGGCAGGGAGTTTATGAGCAGACTCCAGGGGTAGGTCCCCCCATCCTACCTTCCTGAGACAGCATTTGATGCCCAAGGCTAAGGGGTTGTGTACTTGTTACAGAGCCCTGCACCCTAGTGGCTCTGCCCCTTACAGGGCTCTTGGGCTGAGCACTCCCTTCCCCCTTTCCCTAGTGAGGCTGTGGGTATACTCCACCACCTAGGTGGGAGTCCAGATGCCTTCTCCCAGGACTCCAGGGTCCTGCCATGCCTGGTCATCCCCCACCCTGCAGGGGAGGGCCCCCAGGGAGGCAAGGTACCCATTCCAGGCTGCATGGGAGCCAGCCCTGTTGTCCTAGTGATGGCTCACGTCTCAGGCACCCCGGGCACCCACGGGGGCAATTATCAAGTGTGGGAGTTTCCACAGTGGGAATCCCCAGGAGTGTACTGAGGCTCTGGGAGTGGGTAAGGGGTAAGGGCCTGTGGGGGCTTTCTGCTTTGTCCTGGCACAAGAGGCTTTTCCCGCTTGGCTGACTCTAGAGGAACAGCCCAAGAACATGGGTGGGGAGCAGACTTGGGTTAGAGTCCCCCCTACCCTTGTGGGTCCTGAACCAATCCAGGAGGAAGGGAAGAATAGGAGATAGAGTCCCACCCCTGGGCCCAGTATCCAGCTGGGGAACCTTCCTCCCACCAACGCCAGAGCCTTACCTGGACCCAAGAGGCTGGGCGAGGTGGCTTACCATTGGCTTCTGTTGCTGGTAAACAGCTTTCAGCAGCCAATGGGCAGCCTCGGTGTATCCTGTGGGAATTTGGGCTGGACCAGGAGAGGCAAGGTGAGGGGGTGAGGGAGCAGGGGAAGGGGCAGCTGGTCTAGAGTTGGGGGTGGAGAGCAGTCAATCCAACTCCATCTAGGGTTTTTTTCAGACTTTATTCTAGGCCTCCCCAGGAGCCCTTTGGGGTCCCCTAGCCCTGCCAGGTGCCCCTAGCTCTGCCAGGTGCCCCTAGCCCCACACTCCTTCCATGCCAGCTCCCATGCTTGCAAGGGCCCGGGTACCAGGGCAGCTCCGCAGGAGAAGGGCAGGCCTGGGGCCCTGAAACCACACTCTGTGACCTTCCTTCATCCTTGTGTCTGACAGTCCGTGGGAAGGGAGCCGAGTCGCCAAGTCCCAGCGGTAAAGTGCAGTGCCATCTTTGAGGCTGGCATCAGCCAATCAGGCAACTGGGGTTAGCGGATACCGAGTCCACAATATCCTCAGAAGTGGAACCTTCAGAATCGGGTATCCAGGAAGGATGTGGAGCCTCGATGAGACCTGGGGGGGCCCTCAATAGGAGGACCCCTGGACCGAGTCAGGAGTCCGTGGAAAGTCTTGCCTCGGGTCTGGGGCTTGCGCCGTGGTGGCCTGGGCTCCTCTGGGGGCTGCACCACTATCCGAGGCACCTCGGGCTTAGCACCCCCCTGTGCCCCTGCCAGCTGCTGGGCCTCAAAGATGGCTTGGGCCCCAGGCAGGCGGGCCTGAGGCCTGGGGGGTGGCCCGGACGTCGACTCAGGCAGCCGGGCCAGCTGGACCCTGATCTCCCGCTGCAGGTCCTGCTCAGACAGGGCCATGCTGTGCACCTGTGGGGAGTGGTTGGTACTGAGTGTGCCCAGACTGGGGGAAGGGCAGGAAACCATGAGGTCCCCACAGGGCGGGCAGGACGCAGCCTCAGGAAGTGGCTGAGGGCTGAGGGGCTGACAGCCAGACTCACTACGCCATAGAAAGCTACTTGAAGCCTGGGGTTTTCACATTCACTGCTGCTCAGAGGACAGGAACTGAGCCCCGGTTCTCATTCTGACTTCTGCAGGGAGACTCCATTTCCCCACTTGAGCAGCAGGGGCTGGGCCATTGTGGAAGGCAGGCAGGGGGCACCCACCTGGGACATGAAGACCTCCTCCTGCAGCTGGGTTGGGGGGATGGCTCGTAGCGCACCGAGGGTCTCCAGGAGCCCTGGGCAGGCCAGGCGTTGTTCTGTGGTGCCCAGCGCCAGGCGCACCAGCGTCAGCCCCACGCGGAACAGGACCTTCACACCTGCAGGCCGTGGGGCTCACTCAATGCTCTGTACCTAAACCTAACCTCAGCCAGACGCCTTCCACCCTCCTGCAGCTCTGCAGCCGCTACTCAGACCAGGAGCAGTGCTGGACGGCGGGGTTGCAATGTGGGGGCACTGACGAGTGTCTGCAGCCGCAGACGCTTCCGGGCAGAGAAGCCTGCCAAGAACCCTGGGCTAGCCACTCCTTACACCTGCTCTCTGAGCTTCAGCAACCTGTCCTTACGAGCTTTCCAGCTCAGATTGGAGACCTCATTCTGGAGAGATTCTCACTAGAGCTCTTCACCCCTAAGCCAACAGCATGGTGCACATGTGCACACACACAGGCACACATGCTCACAGCCATGCGTGGGTGTGACCTTAGGCTGTTCCCAGAGCCTCAGAATCCTTTCCGGGCAGTCTCAAGTCTGGGGACCAGTGAGGCCTAGTGACAACTGTGGCTTGTAAAGAGATGATAACAGCCATTCACGTCATCATCATGACAAATGGGAGCCTGTGACATTGCCTGTCCTGTCCTTGGCAGAGAGGGCAAAGGGGGCTCAGCTTGCCCTGCCTGGCCTTTGAGATCTGAGGTTAGAGGGGTGATGACACATACCTAGCAGCCTGGACACCTGTGGCCAGAGCCCTAATAGGGCCTGGAGCCAACTGGGCACAAAGCAGGAGCTCAATAGACGTACTGATTGATTTCTACCATTTTTTAGTTGTTACTGCGAGACAACCCAGATAGAGCAGAAGGCAGGTGGGTTACTGACGGGGGTACCAAGGCAGAGCCCCAAAGTCCCAAAAAGTCCAGCTCAGCTCTGCCCTGAATGCTCCCACTCTTGGCCTGACCTCTCTGGCTTCATCTCTCTCCATGCCCACACCCCCAAGGAGTCTATAGCCTGAACCCTATGGACAGCATCTCTCTGGTTCTCCCACCTCCACCTGGGCCCTGCAAGTTTGTCTCCTCCATGGAGAGGCCAAAAGCTTCTTGAAAACAGCACTCTCCTCCCACTGCTCCCCTAATATGGTCTCATCGCTTGTTTTATTTTCTTCGTGGCACTTAGGACAATCTATAAATATCCCTTTTTTTTCCTATTTTATTTTATTTTATTTTATTTTATTTTATTTTATTTTTTTGGCTGTCCTTTTTTATTTTAAAGCTTTATGCCCAAGGTGGGGCTTGAACTCACCACCCAGAGATCGAATCACATGCTCCACCACTGAGCCAGCCAGGCACCCTATAAATATCTTGTTAATTTGGTTCCTGTTGTCTCCCATCCCCACCCCCACCAGACCACAGTGGTGTTGACTCAGGTGATCCCAGCGTCTATACCGGTGCCTGGCACCCTGAGGGCTCACCTAGTGCCTGTGGGCTCCAGTGACCAGCACTCTTCCACTCCCACCAGCCCCGTCCCTACCACTGGCCATGCTTACTGAGCCCAGACCCTGAACAGCTCCACTGCTTGGCCCCCTCAGCTCGGCCCCCCGACCTGGGGGGAGGGGCCTCCTCGGCTCCCCAGCCTGCCACTGGGCAGAGTCTGCCTTCCCTCGGGTAATCTCATCATGAGGGCAGGAGCTACCAGTCAGTACCCTGGTGATGTGCAGGCAGGGGCTGGGCCGTTCCCCCCAGAGTCCGGCTGACACCATCACCCTCGGCACCCTCTGGCGCCCACACCCCAGCCGGGATTGGCAGGGGCAGGTGGGGCCCTGGTCCCTGCCCGTGCACCCCCAGGCTCCCCGCGCTGGCCACACCTCCCCTCCAGCTGCCACTCACCCTCACTGAGGAAGGCGTCCCAGACGCGCAGCACGATGGGGAAAGGCAGGGAGCGGGCGAAGAGGCACAGGAACCATTCGGGCAGGTAGAGCAGAGGCCCAACGCCCACCTGCTGCAGATGCTTGTGCACGCGAGGGAGCAGCCGCCGAAGCAGGGCCATGAACACCTCAGCATCCAGCTGCACGGCCTCCTGCAGCCATGTCTGTCAGCGCCTCTACTCCCCAATCCCAGGCTCTGCCCCTTTCCATTCCCAGGGCCCCTGCCTGCCCACCCAGTGCATCCCCGGGCCCTCGGGCCCCCTCCTCTCACCATGTGGGGCCCGTAGTAGCCGGGGAGGTAGACCTCGCAGATCTGTACCAGGCACCAGAAGGCCTCCTGGGTGGGGGCACAGGCCATGAGTGCCCACACCCAGGGGATCACAGAAGGAACCATAGGATAGGGGAACAGAGTGCGGGAGTGGGCATAGGTACCCTCTGAGGTCACTCTGGAGCCTAAACTCAGGCTCTTACCAAAAGTCTCTCTGCCTACCAATTGGTTTAGGAGTTTGGAAGTCATTGGGTTCATGGTGTTGAATTTCAGGGTCACAGAGTTGGGGCTCACTGGTCAAGGGTTGGGAGGGTCTTCAAGTCCTGAGCTCTCAGAGTCATTGAGATCATGGTCACAGGGCTCAGAATCAGGAGTCCTGAGGTCGAGGTGATGACATCCAGATTCTTAGGTCACTGGGGCAGGGAGCAGGGGCCAAAGGGACCTTGACCTAGAGTCAAGGTCGTTGGGCTTGAAAGTCACTGAGGTTGATGGTCATGAGGCCCTAGGTGACTAGGACAGGATCTGGGAGTCAAGGATCCCAGATCCCTGAGTCCCGAGTTCCTGGGGATAGGAGTCATGGGTCCAGAGCACAGGATTACTAGGTCTGTAGGTCACTAGGATGTGGGTCAAGGACCTCAAGTACCTAAGGTCAGGATCATGGATCACTGGGTTTAGGTGCCAGGGTCTCAAGTCCCTGGGTTAGGGTCTAGGGCACTCACCTCTGGGGGCAGATGCATGAGTAGCACAGCAGCCACGGGACCCTGGGCCTGACAGTAGCCCTGTTCCGGCCGATGCAGCGTATAGGCCTTCAAGACCTGCAGGAGCCCCTGCTGCCTGTGCCAGAAGACCCCATTAGGGGCTGGTTCAGATACCCCTTCCCTGCCCAAAGATGGCCTCTTCCCAGGTCACAGCCCCCCTGGGCCTCGCTGGGTCCCCTGAGATGTAAGGATATAAGCTGAGGCTGAGGTAGGAGTCTGGGCTGAAGGCCCTGGAGGTTGTGGGGCTGGAGGTCCCTGGGTGTCACTGGCCACCTACCCGTGACCCTGAGGTGACACAAACATTTCGTGTAGGGGGAACTGGCGGTGCAGGTCCCTGCTGATGGTCTCCATCCACTGTGGGTCTCCAGGGGCCTCGGCCAGTTCCTGTGCGTGGACAGGAAGCTCTCTGTGAGGGCTAAGAGCTGCCAGAGGCTCTAGAAAGGGGAAGCAGAACCCCTGTCAACTGCATTACCTGATAGGTGCCAGGGCTGTTCTTCTGACATACATGGGCTCCACACAACAGGGGCCAGCAGCGGGCCCGGAGAGCTGAGGGGATGCCTTTCCGGCACTGCATCTTGACCTGCGGGGAGGCCCACCCCAGGGCCCCATTAGATCAGGCAGACCAGCTGCCCTGCTCCTGTTGGAGGATCCCAAGCTCCAATGTGTCATGGGACAAGGGTCACTTGGGGTGGTAGGAGAAAAAGGCAGGAGGTGCTGGGACACAGGATGGGTAAATTTTGCCAGGGCATAGGCAGAGGCAAAGGGGGATGACTGAAGGAGCCCCATTGTCCCCTCACCTTCTTGTACCGCCGAGACATGGTTTTCTCCCAGTGTGAGGTCATCTCCACCCACTTCATCTCCCGCTGGCGGATAAGGTCTGCAGGAGGGTGACCTGGCCTGTGGGCACAAGGCACAGGCATCAAGGCGTTGGCTGGCTCTCACCCAGAGCCCACCTCTGCCACCTTCCATGCTACCCAGGTAAACTCAGCTCCTGGTCGTGGGGATCTCTAGGGACCCCGGGGGGGGTAACCTATCACCCAGGAGTTGCCAGTGGTTGTCATAGGGACAGGAGAAGATGTGGCTCTGATGTGGGCAGAAGCAGGAGAGGCTGAAGGGGGTGTGTAGGTGTGTGTTGGGGGAGGGCAGGGGCCAGGTGGCTGTCCTCCAGGACACGAACACAGACAACTCATAAGAGAGGCAGGTGGCCAGAGCCAAGGGGCTAGAAGCTAGGAGTCCTGAGTTTGAACCTGATTCTATCTGATCTGCCGTGTGACCTTGGGCAAGCTCCTATCTGGAATTGTTTTCCTGTCTGTATATTGGGAAAGGAAGATGGTAGGGATAGAGGTGTGGGTTCTTTGGTTTGGTTCTGGGATTATCAGGGCAGGGATTAAAAGCAGAAGGATATCTGGCCCCAAGGATAGGTGCAAAGGCTGGGAGATTGGGGGTCAAAGAGACACATGAGGGACACTCTTGCTGCAGCCCTACCAGCTTTAGGATTCCTCCTGGAATGTGATGAGTAGGGACACTGGCTGAGTCCCCAGACCCTCTAGGACCCTAGGAGTTGAGCCTGTCTCTAGAATTCAGCCCTCAACCCCCATCCTCACTCCCAGCACCCCACTGCCCCTCATCCCTTCCCCACTTACCCTGGCTCTGCTGAGCTGCCCCCAATGAAGCCATAGCGATCAGCCTGGCGATATGGGCCAGGCCCACTCAGCTCTGAGTCGGACCCCAAAGAGCTTGAGTCATCCTGCAGCTCGAAAGGTTGTACCAGGTCCTCCCCCAGGGCCTGGGCCATGGTGCCCCAGACCCAAGCTACCACAGGCTGCAAGATGTGGGGAGAGCCAGTGTGAGAGGCAGCTTCTGACCAGCCTGGGGCCTGAGCTCCCATCCAGCTGGTCCCCAGCCCGGGGACCTGGCTGCAGGGTTCAGAGGGGACAGACTTCAGGGCATCTCACCAAGCCCCCTCTGTCCCCTCTTTTATGGAGGTGGGAGGGTGAGGGTGAGCCTTGAAATGGCAGAAAATCCAGGCCTCTGTATAGAGGCTGGTCCCCAGGCCCAGCCCCTGCCCCCCCAGGCCAGCTTACCTCCCTGCTGCACCTCACCTCCTCCTCTCACTTCCTCCTTCTCAGCAGCTTCAGCAACCGGCTGGGGGGCCCCTCCCACACTCCCCTCCCAAGTGTGTGTGGGGGGGTCACCTCTTCCTCTCTGAGGCTCTTCCGGCCTGCCCCAGTGCCCCCAGGACCGTGGGCTCCTCCCACCCTCCCCATGGGCTGGGTGGCTGCAGACTTGGGCAGGGTGTGACCAGTCCAGAACCCACCCGAGTTACAGAGGCCAGGCCCCTCCAGTTTTGAGGTTACTGGCATGTTAAAACAATTCAAGATTCCAGTGAGAATTCTCGTTTATTTAATATTTGCTCTTTACAAGTAATGCTTTGAATATATACCTAATGCAGCATTATTATGCACTCAGCAGGCAATAATGGAACTCACAAAAATTAGTTCAGCGTGCAGCACAGCGTGGACCAAGATGGGTTCAGAGCGCCGCGGCAGGTGCCTGGGTCTGGCCAGCTGCCTTGAGGGCCACCGAGACTCAGGAGGTGGAGGCCCCGCATGAATGTGAGGCCAGGGTTTTGGACCAACCCACCGCCCTGCTATCTCTTGAGTCTCTGCACCTCGAGGACTTAATCCGCAGTGTTTGGAGAATCGGTTATGAATGTGCTCATACCACGCTCCCGCCCAGGGTGGCTGGGTTAGCGTCTGACAGAGACAAACAACTCCCACAGTACTTCCGGCCCCATATTCTCGGAACTGGACTCGGGTAACTCCTCGGGGGCGGGACCAGACTCGACCCCGCCCCTCCGAGCTCCGCCCACCGGCCGGGCTCCGTCCCAGACGACCGAGCTCAGCCCGAACCCCGCCCCGTCCCCTATGCCCCGCCCCCCGGGCCGCCGCGGCCGCTGCGCGCGGTGTCCAGCGGGAGCGCTAGAGCGCGGGGGCAGCGCGCAGGGCGGGGCGGCGGGCCGGGGAGGCGGGGCGGCAGGCCGGGGCGGGCCGGGGCGGGCGGAAGGAGCGCCAGGCCGGAAGGAGGCAGCGGGCGGGAGGGAGGGCGGCAGGAGCGGGCCCGGAGCTGCTGGGGCGGAGCGGCGGCGCCGCCATGTCCGACAGTGAGAAGCTCAACCTGGACTCCATCATCGGGCGCCTGCTGGAAGGTTGGCCGGGGCAGGGGAGGTCGGTGCCCGCCGCGCCCTGGCCCGGAAGCGGTGCGCGGGCGGGCCTGCCCCTCCCCGGGCCAGCTTAGACTGGGCGGGGACGGGCCGCAAGGTCCCGTGGCCACAGCCGCCCCCCGAGTCGCGGCGCGCCGGGGGAGGGGGGGTTCCGGGGACGCTCTGGCACGGGGAGCAGCCCCCCTCCTGGGCCGGGGGCGCACGGGTTGGCCTGCGCTATTGGGAGTGAGGGAGAAACCTAAGAAGCCTAGCTCCACCCCTCCCAGGGGTCCTGCGCTATGGGTGGGGTGTTGGGTGGCAGGCCCCCGCGCACAGCACACCCCCCTCGAGGGGGTCCCATCCTGGGAGGCCAGAGGCAGAGGTCCTGGGAGGCTCACCAGCAACAGCTGCCCCTAGGCAGGGAGGGGCCTAGGAGGCCCAGGCGCCCTCAGATGTGCCCATAGGGCCACTTGTGTCGCCCACCTTCCTCCTGCCTGAGGAACCAGAGTCTTGACACCCCATTCCGCCCCCAGTGCAGGGCTCGCGGCCTGGAAAGAATGTACAGCTAACAGAGAACGAGATCCGTGGTCTGTGCCTCAAATCACGGGAGATTTTCCTGAGCCAGCCCATTCTTTTGGAGCTGGAGGCACCCCTCAAGATCTGCGGTGAGTCTGCTGCCCAGATCCCTTTGGCTTTCTGAAAGTGGAATCCCCACTTCACCCCGCCCAGTCCTTGCATTGCTGCTCCCTGGAGGCCGAACTTGGCCCTAGGTTCAAGTGTAGCCCCTGCACCTAGCACTGAACTGGTTCCCTGGGTTACAGGTGACATCCATGGCCAGTACTACGACCTTCTGCGGCTCTTCGAGTATGGTGGCTTCCCTCCAGAGAGCAACTACCTCTTCCTGGGGGACTACGTGGACCGGGGCAAGCAGTCTTTGGAAACCATCTGCTTGCTGCTGGCCTATAAGATCAAGTACCCCGAAAACTTTTTCCTGCTCCGTGGGAACCATGAGTGTGCTAGCATCAACCGCATCTATGGCTTCTACGATGAGTGTGAGTAGCCCAAGTCCTGCCCAAGTCCTTAAGTGACTTCCCTTTTCAGGGAGACCCTCACATAGGCCTGGCAGTGGGGGAATTGGTGTCTGACCACTACCCGCAGACCGCGAGCTCTGCGAAGGGTGCACGCCAGTTGGTGCCTCTCTGCCTGCCCTCCTGCTGTGGGGCCTGGCACTCAGGAGGGGTCTGGGGAGCGGCTGCTGAGGACTGCCCATGTTCTAATGCAGGGCCCTGCCGGATGACAGTCCCCTCCAGGACATCCATTAGGCACTCGGGATGCCTATTTGGACTGGATCCTACCAACCAGAAGCTGAGATAAACCAGGCCTAGTCTTAGCCTGGCCCTGCTCACTGGGTGCGGGTGGGTTGTTTCGGATTGGAACTCAGGTTCCTCTGGACCTAGCTGCTTTAGAACTCCTGGAAGGCTGGTAGGCAGTGGAGTCGGTGGAGGGGGGATTCTCTTCTTGTCTGCCATTCTCTTCTCCCAGCTGTGTCTGGAGGGCCTCAAGACCCAGGCTGGCTGTGGGGCAGATAGGCCTCATGAGGCATCTCCTTCCTCCCAGCAGGCAAGAGACGCTACAATATTAAACTGTGGAAGACCTTTACTGACTGCTTCAACTGCCTGCCCATTGCTGCCATTGTGGATGAGAAGATCTTCTGCTGCCACGGAGGTGAGAGTGGCTCTGGGGTACATGTTGAAGGGTTCTTTGGGAAGGAAGAGCCCTGGGCCACATCCCGGGGAGCCCTGGGATGAGGCTGTTAGCTGGAGGATGTACTCCCCATCACCTGGAAGACCTCTCCCAGTGGTCTTGGTTTGCATGTCACTCTTTGTTTTGAGGCTTAAGCAAGTAACCTGCCCTCCCCCAGGCCTGTCCCCAGACCTGCAGTCCATGGAGCAGATTCGGCGTATCATGCGGCCTACAGACGTGCCGGACCAGGGCCTGCTGTGCGACCTGCTGTGGTCTGACCCTGACAAGGACGTGCAGGGCTGGGGCGAGAATGACCGTGGTGTCTCCTTTACCTTTGGGGCTGAGGTAGTGGCCAAATTCCTGCACAAGCACGACTTGGACCTCATCTGCCGGGCACACCAGGTGGGCTGGCAGCTCTGGGGCGGGTGGGAGTGGGGCCTGGGTAGCCAGCACCTGCTGAATAAACTGCCCCCATCCTCATCCAGGTGGTAGAAGATGGCTATGAATTCTTTGCCAAGCGGCAGCTGGTGACTCTCTTCTCGGCTCCCAACTACTGTGGCGAGTTTGACAATGCAGGCGCCATGATGAGTGTGGATGAGACACTCATGTGCTCCTTCCAGGTTGGGATGGGGGAAGGAAGGGGGCTGGTGACCCTGTGGCTTAGCCCATGAGTTTGACCAGCTCTGTCTTTTTTAGATCCTCAAGCCCGCTGACAAGAACAAGGGGAAATATGGGCAATTCAGTGGCTTGAACCCTGGAGGACGGCCCATCACCCCACCCCGCAACTCCGCCAAAGCCAAGAAATAGCCTCCGCGTGCCCGCACTCTGCCCCAGATGGTGGATTTGTACAGAAATTACGTGGCCATAGGGGGTTCATGCTGGCCCCCCAGGCCCACCTGTCACGGGGAACACGGAGCCTTGGTGTATTTTTTTTTTTTTTTTTAATGAATCAATAGCAGCGTCCAATCCCCCAGGGCCCCTTCCGCCTGCTATAGTGGTGGCAAGCAGGATCCTGGGGCTGAGGCTGCAGCTCAGGGCAAAGCAGGGCCAGATGTGGGTTTCCAGCCTTGCTTGGCCTCAGGGCTGGCCAACAGATCCTGGGGCAACCCATCTGGTCTCTTGAATAAAGGTCAAAGCTGGATTCTCGCCATGGCCTCTGTCTCCCTTGTCCCAAGTATTGGGCCTGGCAGCCCTTCTGTCCAGGGCTGCTTGGGAGGACAGGCATGCTGGGCATGGGGCCCCAGCTAGGGCAATCCCAGCCATAGGCTCAGGTCCATGGGGGCTTAGAATTCCAAGCTGGGGCCAGAGAGTATAGAGAAAACAGTTTGGTGACCACAAAGGATCCCAGAGGTGTGTCTAGGATTTAAGGGACGGACAAGTCATGATTGGCAAAGAAGGTAAATCATCAGGGGCTCATAGCCCCTCTGTGATTTCTGTCCTGGGGAGGTAGGCTTAGGGAAGGCAGGTGTCCAGCCCTAACCACATAGTTGGGAGTCTGGCCTAAAGGCCTATGGGAGGGGAATAACAGGGGGCCTCCCATCAGGTGGCAGCTCGGTGCAAAGCCTGGGAACAGACATGATTGGTTGGGAATTAGAGAAGACAGGACCCAGGCTAGTCAGAGCCAGGAAGGACCTGGGGTGGCAGCAAGACCAGTGCTCCACTCCAACACAGCCCACCTTTACCAACCACCAGGGTGATTAGCCCCATCCCTGGGCTGCTGCTGGGGGAAGGAGGAGGCTGTGGTTTCATCCAATCCAGAGCCTCTGGACACGGGCTTGTTCTCAGTTCAGCCTTCACCTTCACTATCTTCAGCCAGCACAGGGCTGGGGCCCGGAGGAGAGTGTACAGGGGCGAGGATGGAGCCAAAGAACAGGGAGCGGAACTGGAATGGAGGGAAGAGAAGTAGAGTGAGCTCTGGAGGCTGTTCCCTCCTTGTCTCCCACCCCTACCTCCATCTCCAGCCCCTACCTTCTTGGGTGGGGGAGTCCCAGGCTCTGTACTGGGCTCGGCTTCATGGTCTTCTGAGAAGGGGCCAGGGCTACAGGGGGGCTGGAGTCCAGGTGAAAGGGGGATGGAGGGTACTGCCCGGGAGCCCTCGCTGTCTGCAGTAGTTTCCATGGCAATCATGTAAGAATCAATGTCATCACTGGCAAAGTCATCCAGGTGGGGTGTGCTGCAGGCAGGGACAGGGTGTCAGTGAGCAGGAGGGTGAAAAGAGGGTACAGAGGCAGGACCCCTAGAGGAGTAGGAGTATTTGTAAAAGCCTTGTGACCACTGGTGATCTCTTGACTTTATTACTTTCATTTCATAGGAGGGGAAACGATGCAGTGGTTAAGTGGTGTCTTCCTGCAGGGAGTGGACCTGGAATTTGTTTGATCAGAATTCAAATAGGGGCTTGAGGGAAGCATCCTGGGAGCCAGTTTAGCTCAGCTTGGGTAGAGAAGCCTCAGGTCCTCTGAACTAGGCCACCTGGGGCTAAAGCTCCCCCCTTCCCAGGAGACGGAGCTTGAGAGCACTGGGGCCCAGGGACTTGCTGGGCGGGGGGCCAGACCAAACTTCCTCTCCTTCCACTACACTGGGCCCATCCTCCCCAGCCCACCTGCCCTTCCAGCCACCTGCTTTCCCCAGCCCCAGTCAGCCCCCTGCCTCCCAGCAGTCTGTTCCCTCCTTGGCCTGGGAAGAGGCTCTAAGGGGAAGACTCAGCCAGAGAAGGAAGCCAGCCCGACCTTGGGGACACTTCCCTGGGTGGGAGGGATCTCTGAACACAGCTGACCAGGAAGACTGAGCCTGCAGGGCTGGAGAGAGCCGTAGCACTGGGCCCAACAGGAAGTGTATGTGCTGGGGGAGGTGCACACGCTGCAAGCAGTAGGCTCAGGCCAGGCTGCAGAGAGAGGGGAGTGGGGAGGCATGGGTAGGCAGGTGGGCTTCCTCACCTGTGAGCTTGGAGTGGAGGCGCAAGCCTGTGGAGCTCTGGGGAGCACAGGGCTGGGGAGTGCAGGTCCGACTCTGATAGTGTGGCCAGGACAAAGTGTCCATCCAGCAGAGAATCCTTGACAGCAAAGATGGCTGGCCTAGGCAGATGACAGGTCCTGGGCAAGGTCAGGGCCTTTCAGCTCTCAGCATCCCCTCCCCTCCCTGAGGCTGGGAATTACCTGCCTGGTGCATCGAAGTGAACACTAAGAGACAAGTTTGCTGACTCCGCAAAGCTCAGGAGTCCCTGGGAGGGGAGAAGCAGAGCAGTGAGGCCCTGGGCAGGACAGGAAGGACAGGGTGGTGTGTTGGGGGGAACCTCACCCGGAATTCCTTAAGGCAAAAAGTGATGGCCACCCCTTCTTGGGCCTGCAGCTGCTGGAAATCCTCCTCCCCAATGCTCATCTCGGTCACCATGGCTTTGACGGTGCTGTCTGTGGAGGCAGGAACAGGAGGAACCTAGGCTTCTAGGCCCTACCCCCTCCCACCCCAGCTCTGACCCTGCCTAAGGCCATGTCTGGCTCTCTCACCTGCCTCCTCCTCCTGGTAGCTGCGCAGGATGACCCTGCGGCCACAGCCAATGCCCAACGTCACTTCTGCCAGTGCAGGGGGGAAGGGCAGAACAGCCTCCCCCAGAACCCTGTGGGGCAGGGGGGGGGGGGGGGAGTACAACATCACACACTCAGTCCTGCCCTGTGGCTTTGCTCTTGAGCTGAGGCAGGGCTATGACACGTGTACCAGAGTCCAAGGGGATCCACCATGTGTGGAATGCCCTGGGAAGGAGGACAGGGTGAGCAGGACATGGGTCCTGCCCCATCCAAAGCTTTCAGGCTGTTGCGGGGAGAAGAGTCCACTGCAAGGGATGGGGCAGACAAGAGCACAGCCCAGAGGAGGCAACAGGCATGGAATGTTTTGCACTGGGCCAAACCAGGCAAGCAGCACCTGCCCACCCAGGGGTGGGAAACCACACCCAGGCCATCCCTAGAAATTCAGCCTTCAGGAAAAAGGCCTTAAATCTCTGTCTTCTAGGAATACATGTTGACAAATATTTACATATGAAGTAACAATTGGAATTTGTCTCAAGACAATTGGAACGGGAGCAGATGGGAGCAGACATCCACTTTTATACATATTTGAAACTGTCCTTAAGAAAAACAATTGCTCATTAAAAAAAATAATAATAAAGCTCCAAAATCCAGACCAGAGGTGATATCCTTCTCTCTTTATCTACCCAAAGGAGTCCTAAGCAGCATTATCTCAACAGAACTCAGAAAAACAGACTCAGGACCCAAAGGAAACTTCAAATTATCATACCCTATGGCTACAAAAAGAAATGAACATTACCTTGGGTTACTCGGATGCAAGCAGCATCCAGCATGGGGTGGGAGGGGAGCCATCCCTCTCTACATTGGTCTTCTGCAGGAACCTTTGCCTCCTCTGTAGACTCCATCTCCCTGGCCCTGCATAGCCCCTAGGTGTGCTCTGATTGTCCCAGGACAGCCATACCCCCACAGCTGCTGATCCAGGTTGCCCTCCTGGAGCATGGCCTCCCTGTCCAGCCTCCTTCCTTGGCCTGTGGACTTCTCAAAGCTCCAGCCCAAGTAGATGGGAAGAGAGGCTGCCCTTGAATAGAGAACACTCCCAGAAAGATGACTACTCCAGAGAAGAATTTGGAGCCCCTGAGCCAGAAAGTGAAAGATGGACATTCAAGGCTCCTGAAGCCCAAGGAAGGGGACTTAAGGGCAAGCAAGAGACCTGCTTCCTAAAAGGGGAGTCAGAAGGGGTCCAAGTGGCCAGAAAGCCAAGCCGGATCTTTAGGGTAGAGAATGCAGGTTCCTGGACACAGTGAGGAACACAGAGCAATGCCCTCCTCTATTCCAGCTTCTGCCCTTAAAGAGCCAGACCTGAGAGCAAACTGATCTGGACTAATTCTTTGAGGTTCACAGAAACTCTGTAGAGAAAATGAAGAAGGTGTCTTCTCAAATTGACCCTTGAAGCTCCAAAAAATAAAAAAAAAAGACCCACGTTCAGTCTGTAGCCAGAGGGACACACTCACCGTGCTGGGGCACGGAGTACATGGGGGCACAAGGCTGGGTCGAAGACGGCCTGCAGGGACTCGCAGTCCTGGAAGGACAGGTTGTGAGTCTTCCTCACCCCTGGATGGGCGGATGGGGTCTCAGTGGGTTTTGCTAACCTCCACCCCTCCACCCCAGGGATTCCTCGGCCAGCCAGCTGCCCCCTCACCGTATTTGCAGTGTAGCTGGACCACCAGGCAGCTTCTCCTGCCATTCAGTGAGATGCAGCATTTCTCCACAGTCTTCTCCACCGTTGCCAGCGAGCGGAAGACAGCCAGGAACGACTGTGCAAGGGAAACCCATCAGCCCAGTGGCCTCCACCAACCAGCTTCCACATCCCATGTAGGCTCTGGCCATCCCAGGCTCAGCACTGTCACACTAGAGAGGGAGCTCCCACAAGATGCAGAACACTTATGCTTTTCCAGGCCTTTCTCTGTTCATACTATCACACCTGTCTGGGATGCCTTGAAAGATCTGCTTACTTTTCAATATCACCACTCTCTCCAGGTCCCTGGCAGGATCTATTACCCTCTCCCCAGCTCCCATTACCCTCTGTGGTGTCTCTACTGTACACCTCAATGCATTTTATATTGGTTTGCTCCTGCATACACCACCCTCCCCAGTCAGGATCTTCTGAATGCCCCAGGGTGGACCCATTCCTGGTTGGGGGGGGGACACCTCACCTTCATCAAGATCTTACAGCGCAGGGCTTCCTGACCAGAGGTGGTGGCCTGGTACTGCTGGAAGAAGAGTGGGGCAAAGAGGAAGCAGGCATAGGCAGAGCGAGAGGAGTTCACCGTCCGAAGAGAGAGCTGAGCCAGGAAGAGCAGGGAGAGGGATGCGGTCAGGGGGCAGAAACAGGCTCTGTCCTCTGTCTGGCTTCTGCTCACACCTGTCCTAATGTCCTTCTCCTCCACCGTCACCTGTTGAAATCCTCCCTCTCCTTCCAGTCAGCGACTGCCTTCTCCATGAAGCCTTCCCTGAGTCCCTGGTGGCAAGGGCCCTACACAACCGTCAGCACACACTGCCTTTTTTCCCTAGTTACCCGCCCCCCCCGCCCCCCCCCCCCCCCCCCCCCCGCCAAACACACACAAGGCACTTCGGGGAGGGTAATGGCCCTCGATCCACACACCGGCCTGGGAAGATGACAGGACCCAACCTGATACCCCAACAACGAGGGGGGGGGCAACCTTGGCAGACAATTCTGCCCAAGGGCATCTAGCCTGACACGAAGTGAAGCTGGCTCCCGATTGTGACCCCCCTCACCCCGTCCTCCAGGGGCTCCAGGTAGAGCTCGTCCCCGATGCGGGACAGGGAATGGACGGCCTTGCCGAGCACTGCGGGGAAGAGAAGAGAAACGGGTTAGGCTGGCGTCTCCCGCGGTCCCACGTGCCCCCGCCCCCGGGGGCCCCGAACTCACCCTTCACGTTGCCGCCGGTGACCAAACACTTCATGCTGCCCCCACCGCCGAGGTCGGGCCTGGCCTCCGACCGGGCTGGGTCTGGCGGATGGCCCGCGCCGAGCCCTACCCACCCCGCCCGCGGCTCGGGGCCGGGTCTCACCAGCCGCCGCCAAGCGGCCCGGCGTTCCCTTCCCGCGCACCGCCCCTCGGAAGCCCCGCCCCCGCCTTCTCATTGGTCCACACGCCGGCGCCTCCGTCACGTGAGAAAAGTTCGGCTGCTCCGCCGTCACGTGACGGGGTGCTCGGTGAGGGGCGGCCTGCGGTCACCGGAGCCCGGAGCGCGGGGCGCCGGCCGGCCTGGCGGGGCCTCGGCGGCTGCGCACCTGGACACCAAGAGCACGAAGTCCCCGGCGCGAGGCAGCGAGCACGTGTGCGGGCGAGCCCTCCTGGGTCGCATCGTACCGGTCTTCCTGGGCGCCTGTCTGGACATGGGGTCGAGCTGGAGCGTCCCGGGGACGCAGGCAGCAGCCACCAGCTCTAACGAGATGAAAGCAGTTTCCTGCAGGATTCCAGCGTGGGAGAGTGGCTGTTCGTTGTGGCTTCGAGGATCCGTCATTGATCCTTGGAGAACGGAAGATTCTGGGGGCCCAAAGGAGTAGAAGGGTGTACCTAGCAGGGGGAGCGGGAGGAAAGGGGCATTGGTGCGTGGGCTTTGGCCCTCGTGGAGGGAACTGGCCTGTGAGCCTTGCAGAGGGATGAAGGCTGCCAAATGGTGGGGGACACCAGTGGGAAGCGCTGGAAACGTTATAAGAGGGTAGAGTCACGTTTATGGGGTCATTTTTAAAAAGCCTCCAGGACTGCAGAAGGAGGCGGTTCGTCAGGGAATTTTCCCCCTTGCCCTGGGCTCTGGGCTCCAAGTCTGCAAAGTGGAAGGGAAGTCCCTAATGGATTTCCTGAACTCAAACCCCCACAGCATCCAGGTTCTGTAGGGCCTTTCAGGGCCCCTGGGCATCCCCACATTTCTTAGGACCTGCTTGGCCCTGCCCTTCTGGTATTGTCTGCAGTGAGGAGTGGTGTTTGTCTACCAGCCGTTTGCCCTCCAGCTCCTGGCCTGTGATTCTGGACCCCCGCCCCCCTTGCCCTCAGTGTCCGTGCCATCACCAGACTTCTCTAGAGCACTGGGGGAGGCTCTTCTTGCCTTCCATGGGGGTCAGTGCAAATGGTCCCCCCTCAACCCAGGCATTTACACTGGGAGTCAGCCTTGACCCCAGGTATTGTAGTCCTTGTATAAGCCCTGACTGTCCCACCTCCCAAAGAGATGGCACGCTCTTCCATTTCCACAGCCATCATCCTGGCTTGGTCCACCATCCTCTCTCACCTGGACGACTGTAGGAGCTGAATGGTCTCTTGCCTCCTGTCTTCTGCAGTCCGCTCTCCAAATGGCACCAAAGCGATCTTCCTAAAACATCCTGAGGGACGTTCCCCCTGCTGGCTCTTTCTCTTCCTAGGGCACAGCTTTAGTTGCTGGTCCTCAGACAGGCCTTTTGTTCACCAGCCCCCACTGCTCATCACACTGCAACACTATTTCATACGTAGGTGTCTACATGAACTGCTGTCATGAAGCTTCCAACACCTTCCAACACAGTCCCATTTTTTCCTGGACAGTAGCTGTCTCCTCTCCACATTCTGTCAAAAAAATAAAATCCACAAAAAATAAATAAAATCCACAAAAGAACTTAGCATTAGCTACTCTCTTCCTCCCCTCTCTCCTCTCTGTCTCTCCCTCCCTCTCTTTCTTTATCCCAGTGTAACTCAGCATGGCCTTCACAGCTTTACCCCACAGCCATTACCTGAGCAGCCCAACTGGAACAGGAGGCAGATGTCAAGGCTCCCAGGAAGGCAAGGAGGGGAAATAATCACAGTCTCACCTCTGCCACTGACACCTTTGGGGCTGGAAAGTCCTATTGCCTTGAGGTCTTTGAGGCAGGGCCCTGGGGAGGGCAAGGGAGACATAAACTCCAGGGTTTTATTTTTCTTTTTTAAGGTTTATTTCTTTAGGGACACCTGGGTGGCTCAGTTGGTTGGGTGTCTGCCTTTGGCTCAGGTCATGATGCCAGGGTCCTGAGTTCAACTCCAACGTGGGACTCCCTGCTCAGCAGGGAGTCTGCTTCTCCTCCCTCTGCCACTCCCCCTGCTTGTGCGGTATCTCTCTCTCTCTCCCCGAAATAAATTAATAAATCTTTAAAAAATAAAGATTTATTTGTTTATTTGAGGGGGTGGGTAGAGGGAGTGGGGAGGGAGTATTAAGCAGACCCAGCTGAGTGCAGAGCCCAACGAGGGTTTCAATCTCATGACCTGAGCCAAAACCAAGAGTTGGACACTTAAGTGACTATACCATCCAGGCACCCCAAACTCTTCAGGTTTGTTTGTTTGTTTTTAAGATTTATTTATCTGTTCATGATAGACACAGAGAGAGAGAGAGAAAGAGAGAGGCAGAGACAGGCAGAGGGAGAATCAGGCTCCATGCCAGGAGCCCGACAGGGGACTTGATCCCGGTACTCCAGGATCGCGCCCTGGGCCAAAGGCAGACGCCAAACCACTGAGCCACCCAGGGATCCCCTCTTCAGGTTTCTTAATGAGTCTTCAGACACACATACACAAACACACACACATACACACGCAAATTTAAGTTGTTGTTTTTTAAGTAATCTCTATGCCTGGGACGCCTGGGTGGCTCAGTGGTTGGGCGTCTGCCTTTGGCTCAGGGCATCTCGAGTCCAGGATTGGAGTCCCACATTGGACTCCCTGCAGGGAGCCTGCTTCTCCCTCTGCCTGTGTCTCTGCCTCTTTCTCTGTGTGTCTCATGAATAAATAAATAAAATATTAAAAAAATAATCTCGGGGATCCCTGGGTTTAGTGGTTTAGCGCCTGCCTTTGGCCCGGGGTGCGATCCCGGAGTCCCGGGATCAAATCCCGGGGCGGGCTCCCGGCATGGAGCCTGCTTCTCCCTCTGCCTGTGTCTCTGCCTCTCTTTCTCTCTATGTCTATCATTAATAAATAAATAAAATTCAATAAATAAATAAATAAATAAATAAATAATCTCTATGCCCAACGTGGGGCTTGAATTTACAACCTTTATAATCTCAAGATCAAGAGTTGTATCTTCTACCGACTGAGCCAGCCAAGTGCCCTTCTTTAGGATTTTTAATATCTTTTTAATGTCTTTGGACACAACACACACCCTGCCAGAGGCCAGTTGTCTCTAGTCTGTGCTTCACCGCTGACTTGCTGTGTAACTGGGTGGGTCCCTCTCTGTCTCTGCAGCTGTTTCCTCATCTGTACAACTGTGGTTGGTGACGTAAGATGCTTACCCAGGTTGTTTCCAACCTTGATGTGTTGTGATCTTGACAGGGCCCTCGGCTTCTCTGGGCCTGTCATCTGGCCACAGCTCTGGAGAGGATCTGTAATTGGCATCCTGCTTCCCCAGACTGTGAGACTGGAAGGTAGATCTCCTGTCTGAAGCTGGGCAGCCTCTCCCAGTCCCAGCTTTCAGTTGGCACAGGCAATGATGTCTTTCTGGTCCAGACAAAGGAGGCACAGTGGAGGATGAGGGTCTCACAATGGTAAGAACACTTTGTGTTGGGAGAAGGATAGGTATGGGAACCCAACGAAAATTTGGGGTCTGTGCAAGAGGTGGAGAGACCTGGCATAGCTCCAGCCCCATTCACAGAGAATCACAAGCGAGCCAAGGCCATCCCTTGAGCCTGTTTCTTCCTTGATAAAATGAGAGGGTTGCATGAGATGCTCTCTCAGGATCCTTTCAAACCCCGAATTCTTACCTCGCACCATATTCAAGATGGTCTCCTACAAGTACATAAGCATATGGGTATTGGGGCATATGTGTGTGGTGAGGTGGATACGGAATGGAGGAAGGTCATTACCATTTCAAACTTTTAAAATAATTATCTGCTGGGAAACTTCTTCTCTTTAACCACTTCTTACCCAAATGGTTAAGTTTAAGAATGCAGGAATTCAGGGTTGCCTAGCTGGCTCTGTCAGAGGAACATGCGACTCCTGATCTCGAGGTTGTACGCTCGAGCCCCATGTTGGGCATAGAGATTACTTAAAAATAAAATCCTTGGGCAGCCGGGGTGGCTCAGCGATTTAGCCCAGGGTGTGGTCCTGGAGACCAGGGATCGAGTCTCCTCCTCCTCCTCCTCCTCCTCCTCCTCCTCCTCCTTCTTCTTCTTCTTCTTCTTTCTCCTCCTCCTCCTCCTCCTCCTCCTCCTCCTTCTTCTTCTTCTTCTTCTTTCTCCTCCTCCTCCTCCTCCTCCTCCTCCTCCTCCTCCTTCTTCTCTCTCTCGAATAAATAAAATATTTTTTAAAATAAATAAAAATTAAAAAATAAATAAAATGAAATCCTTTTTAAAATGCAGGAATTCCCGGAGCTCAGTCATTCATTTATTTAACCTGTATTAGACGCACTTCTCTACGGGAAGAGAGAGTGCAGGACAAAAGTCCCCGCCCTCAGAGGCTTCCACTCCTGTGGAGAAATACTGAGTAGAGAGGGAACTGTGCCAAGGCTCTGCAGGAAGTCCGCTGGGCTGTGCACACACACAACACAGTATACGTGTGGTCACTCTGGGGTAAGGGAGCTGCAAGCTGCCGGGGGCGCGGCACTGGCAGAGCACCCCTTGCCCGCCTGTGACACCAGGCACTGCCAGCCCCCTGCACACAAGTGCTGCTCAGGCCTTCCTTGGTCTCCGCCATCTCTCCCAGCAACCAGAACAAGCTTGGTACAGAGCAGCAGCTTAAGAAGCATATATTGAACGACCAGCGTCTAGCGTTTGGTGACTTTGCAAGACTTGAACCCAGACTATCTGCTATGGTGGACTAAGGGCACTCCAGGCACCAGCCTGCCAAGACAGGGCTCCACCACTTGCAGGGTGTGTGCACATGGACAGGTTGCTTACCTTCTCAGATTCTCACCTACAGCTTGGGCAGGGTGGTACCAGTCCTTCCCTCAGGGACTGTGGTGAGGGGTAGCCCCGCCAGGGTCCACAGAGCTCCTAGTACACACTGCCAGTGTTACTGTTAGTAGGGTTGTGTCCTGCTGCCTCCGTCTCTGGAGTGCACCTTCATCACACTTTAGGGTCAGGACTGGAAACAATGTAAATCTGCATGGACAAGGGCACCTGGGTGCCTCAGTCAGTTGAGCATCTGCCTTCGGCTCAGGTCATGATCCCAGGGTCTGAGATCAAGTCCCCCATTAGGCTCCCTGCTCAGCGGAGGAGTCTGTTTGTCCTTCCCCCTCTGCTCCTCCCCCTGCTCTCTCTCTCTCAAAATCTTAAAGAAAAAAAAATCCACATGGACAGAGCCCCAGTGAATCCCACTAGGAACCTGTCAGGAAAGTCCCCACAGAGAAACATTCCAGAGAGAGGCCCAGAGGCCACCAGGGACTGGAGGATCAAAGAAGGGCTCTGGTAGGGGCAGAAGTCAGCCCCAAGAAGAGAGGAGGTGCGGTGGAGGGAGGCTGCAGTGCTGCCACGTGCCCAACCTCAGTGCGGAGCCCGGAGCCCTCGGGGGCCCTCGGGACCCTCCGCCTCAGGAGGGGGTGGGGACTGCAAGTCCTGCTGTCCTTGCAGGCTGCCAGAGGCTGGCTCCGGGTAATGACTGTGCTCATGCGGCCCGAGGAGAGACCGAATCTCTTCAGGCTGCAGGGTAGAGGCAGAAGGGAGGTAGGATGGAAGTTCTTAAGCCCACAGCAGGGATGCGAAGGGGGAAGCTCCAGCTTGTTCACTAAAACCTGGCATGCTGGAGTTATAGGGCCCCCTTGGAGCACAAGTGAGGTAAGTTTAGGACAAATCAAAGGCAGCGTGCTTCACCCAGCAGGGGAGGACACCACCGATGGAACTCATTACTCCAAGATGTGGTCTCGGCTGGAAATATAAATAGCTTCACAAAAGGTTCAGATAAATCCATGGATGACAGTTCCATTCAGGGGTTGGAAGGGGAAGGAGGCTGTTTGGGGCCTGCTGGTCTGTGGGGAAGGCACCTGGGAGGCCACCCCTCGGGGCCGCTGTCAGAGGCTGGCTTCAGGCTTCCAGACTCAGGAGGCAGGGTCGGTGTTCCTGCTGAGGCTCCAGCTGTGCCTGAGTCCCCGGGGCCCTTCCCTCCACCCTCCAGTACTCAGCATCCTCCGTCTGGGGAGACGTGGATGCCACCAGCTCTATGGAAAACATCCTGGCCAGGCTGACCCTTAAGGGACCAGCAGAGGGAGACAGACACCGTGTACAGTCCCAGCTTCCAGAGCGGAGACTAGGCAGCTCAGCCCTGAGTTGGGCAAGCGAGTGCATAAGGGTGCCAGCTCAGTGTGCAATGCTATGCTACGGCCCAGGGAGGGAGGGGATGAGAAGCCATCCTCCCTGGCTGTGGTAGAGGGAGAGGGCAGAGAGACCTCAGGCACCTGGGGTAGGGCAAGGAGGAGGCCACTCCTGAAGAGCAGGGTGGTTCTGGAGCCACTTGCCCACCATGCCAGCAGATCTGGGGCCCCTGGGGGGCAGGGTGTGGATCTCTGTTGGTCCACAACGTTCCTCCTTGAGGTGCCTAGACAAGGGACTTCTGAGAACAGATGGGCTGCTGTGCCCCACAGGCCTGAGCACCAGCTCTCCCCGCCACCAGACATGGATTCCAGGCCAGACATGGCCTTCCTCTCTTTGCCATCCAGGCCCTCCTCAGCCCCTTGCGATCCCTCCCGGCCCTCTCCTCGCTCCACACAGCTGCCCTAGGTACAGCTTCTTGAACTCCTGAGCTGCATATCTTGTCACACCTCTTGCAGGGGGGCAGCAGCTGAGACTGGCTGGCGCTCAGGGTGCTCTGGTGAGAAGCACACAATGGGACCTCTGAGAGGTGCCCCTGGGGACCACAGAGGGGGTAGCTCCTCGAAGACCCAAATCTCTCATGTCTCACAGAGGGACGCACGGCCAAGAAGCCCAGATGCGCCCAGCTCAACCAGGACAGGTTTATGCTCTTATCATCCCCTCAGAGCTTCCTGTGCCCTGAGTGTCCACCCTGCCCCTCCAGCCCTCCTTTGATTCATGGAACCCCTAGGAGGAGGCTGTCAGGGTACAAAGGCAAATGCTTAGGAGTTGGTGGGAGGAGAGTTGAACAAGGAATGGCCCAACTCTAGAACTCTCCAGTCTTGTGTAGGTGCTCTATAGGGGGGTGAGTGGCTTGTGGGGACAGGCTTTGGGAGGAAAGTAAAATCTAAAGACATGTGGGCATGGGGACTTGGAAGGGGAAGGGCATCATTAGCCGAGACAGGAGGATAGGGTATGGGGAGCAGGTAACAATAATATTCAACATAATCAAGTGCTGAATGCCAGAGATTTGACTTGTATTAATTCAATTGCACTTCTTCGGAGGAAGGTATCATTATCATCATCCTGTTCTATGCAAGAGAAAAGTGAGGTGTAGAAGGGCCAAGTGACTTGCCCAAGGTCACATGGCTGGTAAAGATGGAGGGGCACCTCGCTCACTTTACTGTCCTGACAGCGCTGGGATGGCAGCCCCTTGGGGTGGGACTCTGAGTCGTTCCAGGGAGGTGCTGTCTGTCCTCTGACCTGTGGGGCCCCTGAGAAACCCAGAAGCTCTGGAGAAAGCCTGAGAAGTCTGAAGGAGGGTGGCTGGTGAGGAGGGAGGGGACAGGGCGGGAGGAGCCGGCAGTGACTCAGCAGGGCAGGATAAGGATCTCCCAGCCCAGGGAGAGGTAACCCCGCTTCTCTGCCAGGGGAGACAGAGTCACTGAGCCCAGGGCATGGGTTGGCCAGGGCAATGGAACATCCTGGGAGGATGGCGGGGAAAGCTCCTGGCAGGCAGGGGAGGAGGTGAGCAGGGGTACCCCTGCCTTCCTCATGCACTCATCACCCAGACATCCTTGCAGATGGGGAGACAAAGCCTGGGTAGGGCAGGGGAGAGGCAGGCCACAGGACTGGGTTCCTCTCAGCCTGGCGGGGAAAGCTGAGGGCAGGTAGGTGTGGTGTCCCCCGAGGGTTGAGCCAGGCCAGGTGTGGGTGGGGAAGCAGAGCAGGGTAGGGCCTTGACTGAGGTAGGAGGAGGTCCTGGGGCCGGCCCCCGGGGTTTCCGCTGACATCACTGCCAGCTCAGGGTGAGGCAGGGTCCTCTGGGCTCCTGCCCACTAGAGTGAAAGGGAAAGTGGACAATGGCCCTGCTGCCTGTCCTCCCCCTTCTGCTCTTCGTGCCCCCCCCCACACACACACACACTTGGTGGAGTATGCTGGGTGGTGATGGAGAGGAGGCTGCCTCAGGGAAGCGGATCCCAGGGAGCTTCGTCTGGCCTGGCAGCCCAAGCAGGGCCTCTGAGCCTCCCTAGTCCTCGCACAGCAGGCAGGATAGTCAGGCCCTCCAAGCCTCGGGAAGCCCTCACCCTGGCTGGGGCAGGTGGGTATCTAACACCCAGTTCAGCCTCATTCAGTGATTCAAACATGCTTACCTGCTCATGGAATCTATAATTCTAGCTGAGGGGAATGGAGCACTTTCCCCTCCCCAGGAGGGCTCAGGTCAGGCACCTGACCCAGCATCACACAGGCAGTTTGTGTCAGCCATGGGTGATGGGTGGAGGGCATGAGAGCCCAGGTCTCCAGCTCCAGGTGCAGACGGGGACGGGGGGGGGGGGGGGGGGGGGTTGGAGGGGCTCTCCTTCTTCCCAAGGTTCTTCTTAGTGTCCTTTAAAAACAGGCTGGCCCCAGGTGAGATACCTCATAGCCAGGGGGCTCTGACAAGTCCTGCTGCCTCTGGAGCCAGTCTTTGGCACCCAGCCTCTTCCCCTTTTAGGACCTCCCTCCCCATTTAGTGCCTGAGTGGTGTAGTTCAAATGGACCTTGAGAGCTTGTTTGGAGGTTTTAGCAGGTGAGTGCAGCTACTCATATACCCTTGACCAAAGAACGGTCCTCCTCTATCAATGATGGTCATCTTCTTCAACCAAGCCCTCAGCTTCTGGAGGGATGCACATGGAATGGGTGAGGGAGGAAGGAGACACTCACCTAGCCAGCCAGATCAGCCGAATCAACCCTGGTGATCAATGGGGTGACAGATGTCACAACCAGATCACCCTTACATCCTGAGTGGTATAGTTCAGAGGGCAGACAGTGCTGGGTTCCAGTCCTGGTTCTGCCCCTTGTGTGACCTTAAGACAAGTGACTTCACCTTACCAAGCCTCAATGTCCTCACATATAAAATGGGTAAATCATAGTTCCTATTTTATAGGGTTACTGTAAGAACAAGATGGTATCGTCCCAAAAAACCTTAGCACAGGACCCAACACAGAGTGAGAGCTCAGTATGTTTAAACTATTGCCAGTATTTAAGTCTTAGAGTCCTAAAAGGTATAAAAGTGTCACCATGAAATGTCAGGCATTGCATCAGGCACTGGCAGGCCCCTGCCTCTCCTGCCTGCACATTGGTCAGCCTCTAACCCTCATTTGATGGCCCTCTGGGGCTCCTCACTGTCTACCCAGGAGATGTTTGGTGAGCACAGGAATGAGTTCACAAGTGCCCTTACTTACCTCTGTGGGCTTCTTCAACAACATACTCTTGCTGATGGGTAACATCAGGAGGGGATTGGACCAGAAGTCTCCGTAGTCAGAAATCATGACATCCTCAGGGCTAAGACCCCCTCAGTGCCAATTCTGCAGCTGTGTGGGTCATGGTGTTTTGGGGGTGTCTGGAGTGCCTTTCCTGGGGATACCAGTTATGGGTGTAGCAAGGGAAGGGAGAGGGAAAGGAGGGGGTCTAGCCTGTCCCTGAGCCAACACTGACTCACCCCCACTCCTGTGGAGGACAACTCAGGCATCACCCAGTGCCAGCCCTGACCCCCTCCCAGCCACACTCCTTGGGGCCTGGTCTGCCACTCCCTGTGGATGATAAGGCCTGGAGTCTGGAAGGCAGAGTGAGCACCAAAGCAGTGTCCTCCTCGTGAGCTCACTGATCTCCCGCCATCCTGAGGGGGAAGAGGGCCTAGGTCGTCATAACTCATTCATGAAGGGGTGATGGCTTATCCCAAGGCCACACTGGGCAACCGGAAGGAAGCCCCTCACCCTGACTCCCAGCCTGGCGACCTGCAGAGATGCAGGGAGCCGGGTAGGCCAGGCCAGGGACTACCTCCATGCCTCTTCCTATGCTTGCCACTGCCCCTCCGGCCATACAGCTGTATTTCCACCCTGAAGCTCCACCTCCTCCTAGAGCTCTCCTGCCCTCTCCGTCCTCTGATCTCAGTTTAATGAGTGCCTCTTGTCACAGGACCATGAAATTCTTCAAGGCAGGGTTGGGTTTTCCTTGTCCCCTCTGTCCTCTGCAGTGCCTAGCACCCAGCAGGGGTTCAGGAAATGCCTGTACCTCCTACCAAGACAGATGGCTCTGGGGCTAAGGGGGCTGGAGTCTGCTGTAACCTCTGCCCTGCCCTCAGCAGCAATGCCAGAACAAGAATCCCTTGGGGGGGGGGCACGGAGGGGGGGGCGGGGGGCAGGAACCTGCGTGAGGATCCTAGCTGGAAATCAGAGGGCAGCCACCTATGTCCCCATCCCCACAGAAACGCTGGAGGGGCTATTCCTGCTCTGCTTCTCCTTTCTTCCTTCTATCCCACTCCCCCGAGTTCCAACAGCCCACCCTATTTGGGATTTGGCAGCAGAAAGGCTCGGTCTTTATTCCAGCCCCCACCCCAACCCAACTGGCAGCTCCTAGCCTGCTGCCTTTGCCCAGGCATGGCAGAGGGGCACTGGCAGCTTGGAGATGGAGCTGATTTTCCCTTTGGCAGTGGGAAAGATGGGGGGGGGGGCTTGGCCACCCCTGGGTGAAGGGAGAGGGCTGGCATGCAAGTCTAGACAAGAGGCAGAAGGAGAAGGGGACTTCCCCAGTGTGTGGGGTCAGTGTATCAAGCTGGGAGCTGGGGGTCAGTGTGTAAAGCTCATTGTCCCTGCACCTACTTGGCCTGGGTCCCCATTTTGGAGCCACGGCCCTCCGTTCCTGCAGACCAAGTTTCTGGACTCCTGAGGTGAACATTTGCTGTTCAGGGTGAGGGGGTGTGCAGCGTGGTGAGCTTCTCTCCCCTTCCACCACACACCCTGTTCCTCTTCCTCCTTGGGCTCCTGCCTCCTCCCCTCCTTCCCACTCCCACCCATTTATTTGCCTCCTTGCCTCTCCTCTTTCCTGCCCTTTCCTTCTCCTTTTCCCTCCTCTGCTCTCAGCCCCCACCCTCCTCCTTTGGCTCCCCTTTCGCTCTTTCCCCTTGCCCCCCTCCTCCTCTCCCGTGTGGGGGCTGCTTTCTCCCTGACTCAGCAAGGTGCTTTATAAGGTGCTGAGGGGGCTCAGCCAAATCCAAACCACATTGTCTGTGCAGACACTCTCCACAAGGAGCAGGCTGCAAACCAGGGAGAAGGATGGATAGTACCCCCCCTTCCCTTTATGGCTCCCTCCCTCTGAAAGGGAGGCACTCGAGGACCTCATGGCTGGCTTCAGTGCCAGTCACTCACTGGGCATCTGCCTTCTTGACCTTGGCATGGGCATCAAAAGATCGTGGGGCTCACCCGCCAAGAATGTCATTGAAACTCCAGAGTACTGGCTGGGGTGGAGGGGTGAGGGGGAAGAGGCCCCCCCAGCATTTTTCAGCAGGACACCCCCACACACACCCCACACACCCCCCGCAGGTTTCATCAGAGCTGCTACTGATGCCCCGGAAAGCCCCCTGCCCCCAACCCCGGACCAGCTCCCCTTTCCCAGCTCTTTTTCTCCTTGTTTAGAAAGAAAAAGGAGAAAGAAAGAAAGAAAGAAAGAAAGAAAGAAAGAAAGAAAGAAAGAAAACCAACAACAAAGTCTGTCCCACTCCAGTGAGGTAATTGAAAACAAACTTCTTCCCCACCCCTACACCCCCCCACCTCAGTCTGCACAGTGCAGAAAAGGGAAGAGCTGCCCTGGGAACCCGGCCCTGGTCCTGACCAATCCGCCGGCTCTGACCTGCAGGCTGGAAGGGCTGTGGCAGGGCTGGCAGGGTGCCTGCCTTCCTTTCTCTGGGGGCACTGGGGCAGGAGTGTGGAGTGAAGAATCTGATGCTATTCCAGAGAGAGCAATCACTTTCCAGGGCTGGCCCACCACCACTGCCTCTCCCACTTTGAAAAAACAAATAAACAACAGAAGCAACTTATTACCAAATGATTTAATTGGTGGTCTGGATCTAGAGCACTCAAGCCTTGGAGACCAAAGGACTGTCCCCCAAGAAGTAACCAAGAGGAGACTGTCTGCAAGCCCCAGATGGGAGAGAGCCATTTCCTCTGCACTCACTCTCCCTGGCAGCTCTCTGTAGGGAGGAAAGGGGGTGGGAAGGAGACCCTCTAGGGAGGGTCTAGGCTTATGGGTCTCCCAGGTATCCCCCCTGCAAGTCCTAACCCAGGCCAGAGGGAAGGAAGGAGGGAGAGCACTCTGCAACCAAACCACCCCTACCCCACCACTGGAAACACCAGCGACCCCAAACCCCAAAGGCGAGAGAAAACCAAAAGTCTTTTGGGGGAAGAATTTCACAAACGGGGACTCTTGGTCTGTCCATCGCCTTGAATGGGAGTATTCCCGCTGAGTCACCCCTGCAGCCTCTGGTGTTGAAACTGGTCCGGTGCCTCGTGCTGATTAATGAACTACAATTCCCCCACCCATGTGCACACTCCCGGCCACTGGGAAGGATGAAGGACCTTGTGAACCTGAGGCAAAAACCCTCCGCCAAGTGCCCTCCACTCTCCTTCGAGCTGGCCGGTGGGACTGCGGTGCCCTCTGCCGCCCCCACCCTAGGGGGCATAGCGAGCCGGTTAGTCACCTGCCCCAGCCCCAGCGCCTCCCTCAGCCCCAGCTTTTGGAAATGGGACAGGCGGCGGGACAATAGGCAAGGGGGGCGGCCAGCCCAGACAAAGGGCAGCAGGAAAAACACCATCACTCGCTACGGAGCCAGCTCGCTGGCATTTGGGAGAATGTGTCATTGCATTTACTCGGGGGGAGGGGGAGGGGAGGGAAGGTTAGAGATGAGGAGGCAGAGGTAGGGTGAGCGCCGGGACCCCACACCCCAGGTCGACGCCGTCCGAGGAGTACAGAACCGGGCGGCTCACTCCCCTGGCTCCAGGACTCTGCCGACGGACAGATGCCCTCCCCGCCCCCTCCCCCAGGAGGCCCAGGGTGGTACCGCCGCAGCCTCGCCTCACCTCACCCCCCCTCGGTGTTGTGGGAGGGAGAGGAGCCCCAGAAGCCCTCCCTTCCCTCCTCCCCCCCTCCTCCCCCCACCCCGGGGAGGGCCGCTACAATTTGTGGTTACAGCTTTACACGTCAGAAAAAAAAAAAAAAAGTTTGCAGAATGTCCCACACCGAAAAAAAAAAAAAATCCGAAACCGAGCGAAAAAAACCTGCGAGTGGGCCTGGCGGATGGGATTATTAAAGCTTCGCCGGAGCCGCGGCTCGCCCTCCCACTCCGCCAGCCTCCGGGAGAGCAGCCGCGCCCGGCCGGCCCGGCCCCCAGCCCCATGGACCTCCGAGCAGGTAGGAGCCCGGCGTCCGAGGCCCCGGCCCCCGCCTCCGCCCGGGAGCCGCGAGATCCGGTCCCCGTGCTCCCCCCACCCCCCGGGAGCCGCGAGCCGGGGCCGGGTGGGGAGCGGCAGCTACCCCGCCGGCGGGGCTCGGGCCGGGGGAGGCAGGGCGGGCGCCCTCGAGAGGGGCCGGGCGGGGACGCGGCATTCCTCAAGTCGGCGCCGGGGGCCGGAGCGCGACCCGCTGACCCGGGGAGCCGGCGACCTGGAGCCCCGCCAGGCGGGGTCCCGGGGCTGCCGGCGGAAGCAGTCCCGCGAAAGTTGGGGCGAGCGAGTCCGCGGCGGGGCGCGGCGGGGCGCGGGGGGGCGCGGGGGGCGCGGGAGGAGGCGGGGAGCCGAGGCCGCGCCGGCGGCAGGCGCGGGGAGGCCGACACCTCGGGCCGCCGCGCTCCCTCCGCGGCCCGCGGGGAGGGGAGGGCGGGAAGGAGGGCGGGCGGGAGGAGAGGAGGGCGGAGGGCGGAGGGCAGAGCCGGGCCGGGCCGGGCCGGGCCGGGCCGGGCCGGGCCCCGGGACTCGCGGCTTCCTCGCTGCGCGCCGCGCGGCCGGAGCCCACCATGCTGCCCGCGGCCGGCGAGCTGGCGGCAGGTAGGGGCCGGGCGGCGGCGCGGGCGGCGGCGGCGAGCCCCGGTCCGGCCCGCCGTGGCCTGGGAGTGATTAGTGCGGGGGACGGGCGCAGCCGCGCCGGACCGGGCGGGAGAACGTCGGTCGCCGGCCCGGGAGCGGGGCAGCGGCCGCTCGGCCCCGGCGGCCCGCGGGAGGGCGGGGAATTGACGCGCGGGAAAGGGCAGCGGCCGGGCCGAGCCCGGAGCCCGGCGCCCCGGACCCCGCCCCCGCCCCCGCCGCCGGGAAGGGAGCGACCGGGCGGGAGCGGGCCGGGGGCGGGGCCGGGGGCGCCGGGGCCACACAGGGGGAAGGCGCCGCCGCCGCGGGCAGGGGGCCGGGGAGCGAGAGGTCACCGCCGTGGGGAGGGCCAGCGAGCGGCCGCCGCCGGGGGGCCCGAGCCGAGCCCCTCGAGGGAAACCCCCGGCGCCCCGGGCCTCGCCGGAGTCCCCTGGTCTCTGCCCTCCCCACCCTCCTTCCCAGTGACTCCACACTGCGCCCCAGAAGGCCTCACCCCCACAGACCCCCGTCCCTGAGGACCCCGTCCCAGTTTCCTCCAGCGCCGGCCCGGCCCGGCCCTCCCGGCGGGGGCAGGAGGGGAGGGGCGCCGGGGGTCCCCAGCCTTGGAGAGAGGCTGTGGGTGACGGTACTGGACACACATCTGTGTCAGGCACTGTCTGACCCTGACCCTGACCCAGAGGGGCTGACACCTCCCGGCTTTCACAACCCCCACAGACCCCGTTTCCGGCTCTGAGCACACACTGCCCCTCCCTCGGGACCCAGGGACACATTCCTCTGACACACCAGACCCTGCCCCCACCCTTTCGCAGTTTGGCTCTGCCACCCTCACTGCCCTGGAGACACCCACTCAACCAGGGGAGAAAACAGGCACCAGGCAGATGGCAACAAGTGTCACCTAGCAGCCCTCCCTTCCCCAGTCTCTCTTGCAGACTGGTGTAATGGCTCCCTCTGCCCTCCACAGAGCCCTGCGCTCCGGCCCTGTTCACACTTGTGCACACCACCAGGCCACACCAGCTACTCTATTACTGACACTTCACATTCCTCCCCGCAATCCAATCCCACCTGCCTATTCACACCCTGGCTCCTGCCGGCTCCCTCCCAGCCCCTCCCACACCTCTGAATACCAACACCCTTTCAAACTCACCCACACACTTGCCCAGACTATTTCCTTTTCTTGGTCCCCTAGTCTGGCTCTCAGCTGGCTGCCCAGCACCCCCCACCCCCCATCCTGCACCCCTTGGGAACACCCAGGGTCCTCTTGCAGCACAATCCGGAACCCTCTCACCCTGACAGCTCAACTATATCCATATTGACTCCACAAGGCAGGGCAGCCGGCCCACCTGTCTGCTTCCTTCCCTGGGCCTCAGTTTCTCCTATCATTTAGGCTGGAAGAGAAACAGAGGGAGGGAGCTGTTGCCGACGACAGCAGAGATGTGGCCCCACACGGTTCTGCTTTCACGGGTGCTGCGCAGTGCAGTCCTCACACAAGCCCAGTCACCTGATGGGTTGGTGGCCAAGCTCAGGCTCCTGACTTCTGGGCCCCTGTGTACTCACTCACTAAGCACTTCTAGGAGACCTGGGGCATAGGAAACCCAGGAGAGGATGGAACGGGGATGGGAGAGGAGACGAGGGGAGGGCAGCCAGCCCAGTCTGGGACAAGGAAACATGGGCTGTTTCTGTGAGCTTTTCCCTGAGGAGGCAGGTCAGGAGGAGCCCCCAAGGGCCACTTCCTATAGTCTCAGTGCCTGGATCTCACACTACAGTGGACACACAGCCCCGGAATCCACTTCCTTACCCCAGTTCCCCTCAGTAGATCCCTCCAAGGTCACCGGGATGCTGGTCGGTATGCTGGTCGTGGGCAGGCTCCCACATTTTTCAGCACCTCTGGGGCTTTGTGATGCCTTCTTGGCTTCTATGTTTTTTGATTGATGGCTCCTATGCACCAATCCCAGGTGCAGTCTCCTGGCTGATTCGTCCTACCCATCCTGACTGCTCTGGCATAGCTGCCCCACTGAGCCCCCCACCCTCACTGAATGGGGTCAGCCTGGGCAGACGAGGGATCAAGGGGCAGCAGGCTGAAGACATGCAGATGAGGGTCTGCCTGCCTGTGCAGCCTGTGCAGTCGTGTCAGGGTGGCCATGCGCTTGCATGGGCTGAGTGTGTGTGTGTGTGTGTGTGTGTGTGTGTGTGTGTGTGTGTGTTCATGAGGGGAGCCTAGGTTCCCAGGGCCCAGGGATCTGGATGGAATTAGGGACCGCCCCGGTGGGGGCCAGGATGGGGGGTGGGGGGCTCCAGCAGGAAACGTGAGCTGTGCTCATTAGCTCCTCACGTGCTCAGCCGGATTTATAAACACAAGGGAAGACGGGATGTAAACAATCAGTGGGCAGCAGCCGGAGGCAGAACTGGGGTGGGGGCTGGGCTAGGGGCCAGGACTGGGGGGAGGGGGCCCAGGACGCAGCCCCCAGGGGCCAGGTCCACCTGCACACACACACAAGGATGGAAGAGGGCTCCAGGATGCCCACCCAATCCTCCCTCCTAGTGATGCAGGCAAGCTGCAGGCGGCTCAGAGTTGCACTACTTACAAGTAAGCCACAGGTGTTCTTTGCCCCAGATGGCTATCAGTTTGCTGTCTGAGATATGGGGACATCTTGCCCAGAGTGGAAGCTGTTGTAGTAGAGAGCAGAGCCCAGTCCCCTTTCTCCTGTTCTAGCCTCTTCTCCTTCTAGACACCTGAGACTCCTTCCTCTTTCCATGGGAGGGTCAGTCGGATCCTTCTGCTCCTTCCCCTGCCCCCACCCCACCCCCTGCCTGCAGTGACACAGTTACCTCAGAACTGAAATATTCCTGGAAACACGGGCCTCGTCTGGTCTGGTTAATTTCATGAGCCGTTTTTCTGCCCAGATGACTTAGCTCTTGTTTATCCAAAGGCTTCTCCCCCTGTTGTCCCTGCGTAGGGAGCCAGTTCTCCCCAGGGATGTCCTACAGACCCAGAAGGGGAGACAAAACAAGACCAGATTTGGGTTCCTGACCCTGTGCTCCACCTCTCCCATGGCGAGGGCAAAACCCAGTCTCAGGAGTCTGGCCAATAGGGCTGCCCAAAGCAGGGTGGGGGAAAGAGGTGAGCCCAGCTCCCAATCTGAGTTTCAGCTGGGACCCTCAGCACGGCTGCTAACTCAAGGCTGGAAGGGCCACTGCCCACCTCGGCAGGTCTCCAACCTCCAAAACCAACCCCATGTTGTACCCTTAGGATCTTGGGAGTGACTCTACCAGATACGCAGACTGAGGGCAGCCCAAGGCTTGGCATAGAGGAGCAAGGCCTGGAATCCTCTTGGCATGTGAGGAACAGTGGATGGAAGGGAAAGCAGTCAGCAGAAGCTAGGTGTGGAGAGGCAGAATGAGGAAAGGGGTGAAGCCGCGGGCTGCAGATGGGGATGAGGACAAGAGGGTCAGTCATGTGCCTGATCCTGATCTCTGACTTAACATGCAGCCACCTACGGTCTCAAACCAAGAGCCCCTCACCCCCAGGGGCAGGGTCTCTGAGCCTGGTGCACTCTCCCACCCTGCCCGTGCCCAGACACCATCAATAATGTTGTAGCCAAGCCTCTGAAAGGGTCAAGACTGATGGATTGGGCCACTGCAGAAGTCCCCACCTGACTCCTCTGCCCTGTAATAGACATTCTATACAGTTTGAGTCTTCAACCCTCTCTAAAACCCTGACCCAGCATTACGACTAGCTCCAATCTTCCCCTCTAAGTGCGGTCAATTTGTCAAACCCCGTGTCCAAGTCATTTCTAACTATCACGGCAACAAATGTCATTATAAAACTTTGAAAGTAGAAAATAGAAAGCAGAAGAAACTACTCGTGATCTCACACCTACTGGAGCTTAAAACCCAAACGAGCCCTACTCTTAGTGACGTACTGTGTGTTACCCCATCTGACATCTAAATCAACACATTCACAAACCTTGGCCCCAGCGAACCCTGTGCCTGTCCAAACCTAACCACATCCCCAGCTGGACTCAAACCTCAACCACACTCAATCAGCCAAATCCCAATAAACTAACCTGAAACTTTAAAAGTAACCCAGTCCTTAAACCTAACCTAACCCAATGCCCATTATAGCCTCACCCCAACCTAACCCTAATTGCCTTTACCCAGCCCCGGTGCCCACTGAATCCTAGCCTTGTTCTCTTCACCTTGGACCTCACCTAAAAGCCAGGAAAATCATGTTTCCCAACAACCTATGTCTGTCGTCATGGCACTGACCCCTGGGCTCTGGTATCCCAAGATGTCCAAATTCTCCAGCACCATTGGCTGACAAGCCAAACCCATCCAATACATCATATTCCCTCCCCTCTCTCACTTACCCCATCTCCACCCTGTCTCCACTGCAAGCTGATCAAAGGACCTCATTCAGGGGAGTGTTTGGGTGGCTTAGTTGGTTTCTCATTCGACTCTCTCAATTTCGGCTCAGGTCATGATCTCAGGGTCCCCCTCATGGTCCCCCAGTCGGGCTCCATGCTCAGCAGGGAGTCTGTTTCTGCCCCCCCGCCCCTCCCCCACTCATGCAACCCCCCCCCCCCTCTGAAATAAATAAATAGAATTTTCAAAAAACCAAACCAACCAACCAAACAACACTCATTCAGGTCACTTTTCCCCATCCAACCTCCTAGATAAGAATGGGGCAAATCTCCACCCTACCAGTCCATGCCCAGGAATCCTATGCTAGAATGTACCCACCACTGACTATGAGAGCCAGCCCTATGTCCTTCAGCCGGACCCTGGGGATCTAACCCTAGCCCTTGCCTCCTGTGGCTCGGCTTGGACTTGTCTTGGGGCAGCCTCTCCCGTGCCCTTCCCAGGGCTGCCTGCTCTCAGCTGGCAGCGGGGATATGTGCTGTTTCCCACCCCTTGGCTCCAGTGGGACTGGGAGGCTGGGGGAGGAGGCTGATCCCGGGAACACTGATTCACAGACCCTAGGCCTGGCCCCATCCCTCCACATACGCACACATACATGTTGGCATACATATGGTGACTCTTTATTAGCTGACACATTAATATACTCTCCAATATATACTGGTAGATGCACACACAGAGGCCAAATCCTCATCCACACATACGTGCCTCTATACTCACACACCCAGGACAGACATGCTCCCCTCCTCCTTCCCCCCTGCCTCCCATCTGGCGGCCCCCCACCCCCCTACCCGGCCCAAGGTGGGGACAGACACCCAAGGGGCGGCCAGCTGCATTGTTGTCCACTGGGCCTGGGCCTGCTCTCATGGCTTCTTGCCCGTCCTGTCCATAGGGGACTCGTGGGGGATGTTAGCTTGCCTGTGTGCTGTGCTTTGGCACCTCCCTGCAGTGCCAGCCCTCAATCGCACTGGGGACCCAGGGCCTGGCCCCTCCATCCAGAAAACCTACGACCTCACCCGCTACCTGGAGCACCAACTCCGCAGTTTGGCTGGGACCTACGTGAGTACCCGGGGCAACGGCAAGGTCTGGGAGCTGGGCAAGGGAGAGAAGAAGTTGGTGGGAGAGAGACAGGATGGTGGAGGGGTCCCGGTGGGCAACAGTGACCAGGGGGGCCCTTTGGTTCCAAACGGTCCCCATGTCTGGCCTATTGCCTGCCCTTCCCTCTTAGGTGCCCCCCTCCTCCCCATCCCTGGCCCCAGGACTAGGCATGTGGGCAGGCCTCGCACCCGCCTTGGCCCATTGCCCCACTGGCTGCCGGCCCAGCCGCCCGCCTCCCCCTGGGGGCTGGGGAAGTCTCTTCTGTTTACACCGTGTTGTGGTGTCTCTTGCACGGGCGGGGCTGGGTGGGGATGGAGGGGCCCCACCTCCCATGCCTGTGTTCCAGCTCGCCTCTGCCCCAGACCTGGGGCCCTGCTGCTCTGGACCCATGGGCCTCCCTTCTGTCTGCCTCTCCCATCCTAGCTGGGCCTCCTAGGGGGGACTTGGGGGAAGGGGGCTGCAGGAAAGCCAGGCCAGCAGTGCAGGAGGTTCAGGGTATGAATGAAAGTTGTGCCATAAGGATCTGGGGTCAATCCAGAGGTGTTCAGAGAGCCCAGGAGAGAAGAAAAGGGGGTCAGAGTTGCTGAGGACCATGGGGAACTGGCCCCCTCTTCCCGTGTTCCTCTTCCACATCCCAGACCCTACTCTGGAGCCAGGGAAAGAAAGGGGAGGAGGGTGGCGGGGGAGCTGGCTCCAGCCCCAGGATACACCGAGGAAATTAGTTTGTCTCTGTGCTTGTCAGCGTGTGAACCTCCCCCTGGGCCCTTGCCTATCCCAGGCCTCGCCCCACACTGCTCCCTTTCTCTCCAGCTGAAACGTCCCCCTCAGCCCTCTCCCTGGGCCCCAGGCCTCTCCCTTGAGGGTTGGCAAATCTCTGTCCACTTCCCCAGACTGCCTCCTATACCCTTCCTCCAGCCCAGTGCTAGAGACTGCCTCAGTTTCTTCCTTCTGCAGCCCCTGCTCCCATGAGCCCTGACTTGGGGTCTTCGTGTTTAGTGAGTACTGTCTATTCCCTGCCCTTCTGCGGGTAGGACCAGGCATGTCAGGAGGCCAATGGAGCTCTGATTCCCACGGGCCCCTCTGCCTTCCCACTCGCTTTTCCCTTCCCTGGCCAAAAACCTTTGCTTGACTCTGCTACCCCCTCTAGCTCCCGACCCTTTCTCTCTCCTGGCTTTCCCTGCCAAATTTCTCGAAGGAGTGGTCTACACCCTCTGCCTCCGCTTCCTCTCCACCCACTCACTCCTTAACCCCCTGCAATCTGGCCTCTAGGCCACTGAAACAGCTCTTTCCAAGGTTGTCAGGCACCTCCTCCCTGCCAAACCCAACAGAATTTTCTAAGGCTCATTCTCCTTGATCTCTGTTTTGCAGCCATACTGCTGAGCACTGCTGCCTTCTGAACTCCTCTTCTTGGCTCTGCACTCTTCTGGCCCACCTTCCACCTCTGCAGCCTGGCCTCCTGGGTCCTCCTGGCTCCTCTTCCTCTCTGCCCTGCCCCACAGTGGGCACATCCCTCGGCGGGCACGTCCCTCGGCTTACACACACAGCCAATCAGCACGTTCTCCCTGAGCATCTCCTGTGTGTTTTTCTCTTTCCACACCTCTCCATAGGAGAGTTCATCACCCCCACTGCCCCAGCTGTCACCTCCATACAAATGACATCCCTGGAGAAACTTAGGGGAGACCCTGGAACAGAGAGGGGCCCAGTGTCAGGGGACAGGGGACATAGAAGCTCTGGGGGCAGGTATCTCCTGGTGGCCGCTGGCTCTCGGCCCTCCCCCTTCCCCATCGCCCTCTCCTTTTCACAGCTGAACTACCTGGGCCCCCCTTTCAACGAGCCTGACTTCAACCCACCTCGGCTGGGGGCAGAGACTCTGCCCAGGGCCACGGTCAACTTGGATGTGTGGCGAAGCCTCAACGACAAACTGCGGCTGACCCAGAACTATGAGGCCTACAGCCACCTGCTGTGCTACTTGCGGGGCCTCAACCGCCAGGCCGCCACGGCTGAGCTGCGCCGCAGCCTGGCCCACTTCTGCACCAGCCTCCAGGGGCTGCTGGGCAGCATCGCGGGCGTCATGGCGGCTCTGGGCTACCCGCTGCCCCAGCCCCTGCCAGGAACTGAGCCCACCTGGGCCCCCGGCCCTGCCCACAGCGACTTCCTCCAGAAGATGGATGACTTCTGGCTGCTGAAGGAGCTGCAGACCTGGCTGTGGCGCTCAGCCAAGGACTTCAACCGGCTCAAGAAGAAGATGCAGCCCCCTGCGGCTGCAGTGACCCTGCATCTGGAGGCCCACGGCTTCTGATCTCTGACCTTTACCACCTCCACCCTCCCTTCCTCCTTCAAACCCTGCTCCTACTCTGGTGGGGGGGAGGGTGGGGAGAAAGCTGTGTGCCAACACCTGTTGAGCCAGGAGACAGAAGCCATGAGCCTTTGGCTCTCTCTAGTCTTGGAAGAGGGTGTGATGCAATAAGGCCTGTCCCTTCCCTGCTTCCCAGAGTCCTGCAGGTCTGGGGAAGAGGTGCAATAGGCCTGGTCCCATTTCCACAGGAAGGAGTGCTTCAGGGAGCTCTAAGTGGTTCAGGTTGGTGCAAAGACTCTCTTGGCTTCCTGCTTCCTGCCCAGCACTCGCTAGTGCCACACAGCCCCTCCTGTAGCACTTCCAGGAAGCATGCTTCTGGGGCAGGGAGGGGGGCCACTACAGTACATGCCTTTCTGGGGTGAAACCCTTTGGCTGCCCCACTCTTCCTAGATGGGGGTTGCTCCCCTACCCCCAAATAACTCAGTACACCCAATTCAGGAAACAGACACAATGGCAAGTCCAAACAGGAAGAGATGGGCTTTGAAAGTAGAAGAGGTAGGGTCTGCATTGTAGGTCATACCAAAAACATAGGGGCAGGGACAGACGGGACCCAGGGCCGTCGGTGGCACAGGATGACAGCCAAAAGGACCTTGCCTTGCATCTTGTCATTGGCGTCATGGTGCCTCCTCCCCATCCCCTTTCCAGGCTGTCTGAGGGTTGCCCAGGCTGGGGAGGGCAACCAGAGCCACAGCCACAGGGTTCCCTGAAAGTTTACATTGCAGTAGCATTGCGAGGTGCGGGGGGGCAGCTCCCCCAGGCCCTGCCCCCCAGCCTCACCCACTCATGACTCTAAGTTTGTTGTATTAATATTTATTTATTTGGAGATGTTATTTATTAGATTATATTTATTGCAGAATTTCTATTCTTGTATTAACAAATAAAATGCTTGCCCCAGGACTCCACTGTGGCCTTGCCCCTCCTCCTGGCCCTTCCCCTCCTGGGCTCCTGTGCGCCCAACTGGCTTGGAACCTGACAGTCCGGGGGATAGCTCAAGAGGCAAAGAGCTAGGGGGAGAGGCTTTGCTCTGTCCACAGGGAGGGTGTGCACAGCACACTCTGCTCCTCCACCCACGGCCTGTTCTTTTAGTCCTTCCAACATCTTGTCTTCCCCCTCGCAGCCTTTGCTCAGTGCGCCTCACCTCTCAAGATTACTTTAAGGGTCTTATAGGTCTGTCCCCTGCAGAGTTGTGCACCTACCCTTTGGATGGGCCATGCGCATGTCAGCCCTCAGCCTTACCAGGACCCCCACCTGTGGCCGCCCACTGGGGCCCCCAGCAGTGACCCTCACCTCAATCCCCTTGGTCTGCTGGGGAACATGATGACGGCGGGCCAAGTCACAAGTCTCAGCTGTGACTGCTTCCTTTCCAGTGTAAGACAGCAGGTTAGGAGGCAAGAGAAAACCTCAGATTGGTCTGCAAGCCAGTGGGGTACATGCTATTCAAAGGATGGCCTTAGCTCCAGGCCCAGCCTTGTAGCCTCCTGGAGTGACTTTGGAAAAATTACTTAAAGCTCTCTATTCTCCAGCTTCCTCATCTATAAAATGGGCATAATTAGATAGACTTCTAAGACTTTTTGAAGGATGAGAGAAACGATAAAGGTGAGGTGCCTGGCCACAGCAGCAGTGATTGGTAATCATAGGTTACTTGGGACAGATCAGCCTGCCATGACCCTCTAGTGAAGAGCCACTGGGTTAGTTAAGGGGCTGACTGCTCCCAGGTAACAGAGGTATTTTCCCAGGGCCTCCAGGAGATGTGTCCTAAGCAAAGCAAGTAACAAATGAAGCAAGTAACAAATGAAGCCAAGCAATTGATAAATACTTTAAAGACCTGCCCACCATTATGCTAATGAGTAGGAAATCCAGAAGTCTGAGACCTAACTTAGCTTCTGCTCTTGCGGAGCCTGCAATCCATCTGGGGAGAGAAGACCTGCTCACCTGAAATCACCGACGAGTGCATGAGTGCAGGTGCAGGAACTACTGGACTTGCTTGTGGGCGAGCTGGGTACTGCTGGATGTCCCAGAGTGGGAGGGAATATGCCCCGTAGAGGGTTGCAGCCTATTCCAGCAGGGATATCTGCCCAGGCTCTGTCTAGATATCCTGCCGGCCTGCTTCCTGCCTAACGAGATAGGAAGGAGGGGAGATAGGAAGGAGGGGGCATCTGGGCTGTCTCCACGCTGGGGCAAAATGAGTAGCAGCCTGCAATGTGTAAGGCACCAAGCAAGCTATACAGAGTACAGGGAGGAGGAAGGCATATCCTGCACTCCTGTACTGCAAGCTCCTTGCAGGGCAGACTCTGAGTTTTCCCCATCTCTCCATCCCAGTTTAGGCGCAAGCTTAAAGAAGGTGTTGAATTAGTTCGTTGAACAAAACAGCCTAGAAAAGGGATCCCTTGTTCTAAATGCTAAAATCTAAGGCAGGATTTGATTAACTACAGAAAGACCCAGGCGAAAGCCCTGGGAGTCAGGGAAGGGGTGATGGTGTCCCTCTGGGGAGGGTGCTGGTCTGTAAGCCCTCTAAGGGAGGCAGTGGTGTCTTCGGTCACCAGTGCCCTTCCAGCGCCTAACGCAGTCAGTCAGTCAGTGCTTCTGCATGGCCTCTCCAGGTAGGATTTGGACAAGGGCAGGACAAGGGTCAGTTCAGTATGTCTGTCTCCCTTTTAAGCTGACAGTGTCTCCAGGGCGGGTTTCACGATTTACTCATTTTAGTGTCCCTATGGCATTTTAGCACAATGCCTGCACCCCACTAAAGTATTTGATCATTTAATGTAAGCTGATTTAGAGAGTGTCAAGACAATGGTGTATGAGAAGTTAAGAGAAGAGAAGTGCCTCAGAAGCGCTGAGGGAAGAACTCTGGGGAAACCCACTGGGAGATCAGGAAGTCTCAGGTGACCTTTGCAAGAGCAGTTGGGCGGCAGACATCAAATTCTGAGCTTAAACGAGGTGGTAAGAAAGAGGAAGGGGTTGGTGGCAAAGGGAATACCGAGGCAGGTAGCAGGGTCAGGGAAGGTTTTTTTTTGTTGTTGTTTTTAAATTTTATTTATTCATGAGAGAGAGAGAGAGGCAGAGACACAGGCAGAGGGAGAAGCAGGCTCCATGCAGGGAGCCTGACGTGGGACTCGATCCCGGGTCTCCAGGATCACACCCTGGGCTGAAAGCAACGCTAAACTGCTGAGCCACCCGGGCTGCCCTGGGGAAGGTGTTTTGTGTGTGGTTGCCTGGTTTGCTGTTGTTTTTAAACAGGAGATCTAAACATGAAATTGCTGCAGGAGCTCTGGCAGTTGGAGAAGCATGTAGAGCCTTAGAGAATGGAACCAGGGATGAGCGGAGAAGGGGAATCAAAAGCATTGCTGGGCTGCCATGTGGAGCCAGGTGACATCAGCACACACACCTCTGTCATGGACTGTGACATTCTCTAGCAAGCCAGAGATGACCAGAGGCAAGGACAGAGAGAAGACAGGGTACTTTCCAAGGCTGAGGACTGACAAAACAGGAATGGCAGAGAATCGAGGTTCGAGACTCCAGAGGGCTGGAAATGGTGCTTTTGAGTGTCTGAGAGCCACAGGGCACACAGGACTGGCAGCAGAGGGGAACAAGGGAGGAGAGTGGCCGGAAAGGATGGGCCAGCACTCGAACTCAGTCCTGAGGAAGATGCAAAGGAGGTGCCCTAGGCAGCAAGCTGGGGGAGGTGGACATGGGAGGGCCAAGTCAGAAACCGAAGCATTACAGAGCTTGAGTTCATGAACTCTCCCCCAAATAGCTCCCTACTGATGGTGGTGTGGGGGTGTGAGTCACTCCTTTGGGTTTTGGAGCCGTGGACTATGAGGCAGGTAGCTCTTGGTCAACGACAAGCCAGGTGCCACGTTTTACATACAGCCTTAGAGTCAGGGGCCCACCCATGCAGAGGTCAGCCTAAGAACCTGGGGTGCCTGGGGCCCTGCAGTCCTCGGGGAGGAGGACACCTCTAGAAGTCCTTCAGCTCCAAGAAAGCTGGGAAGGGTGTGAGAGAGCGAGGGAGGGAGGGAAGCCTCTCTTCCCCATCACCTCCATCCAGATAGCACAGGGTGGATTAGAAATCCCAGCATCACCTTGGGTATCTGGAAACTGGGTATGACAAGATGTGCAGAAGGTAGAGAACTGTCACTTGGGGGAAGCAACTTTGGAGGCAGGGGTAGGAATGGGTATAGAGAGGTGGAGGGTGGCAAAAGGGTAGTTAATGCCTTGCCAGCTTCTTGCTTTTGCAAAGACTGGCCCAACACCCAAGGACTTAGGGCCCTCTCAGGACATGAACAGACTCATTCAAGCACTCAACTTATGGACCCTGTGCATGCATTCACCCACTGGCCACAGCCAACCCCAGATGGGGAAGGGCCAAGGGAAGCCCTTGTTCCCCTTAACCTACGGGGTAAGGGCCAGTGATCCAGGCCCCTGGCCGAGTGCTCTGATGGATGGCTGCCTCTCAGCTCCCCCTTCTTCTCTGGAGCCACAACTGTCCCTGCCTTTGTCCCTTCAATTCTTGAGCTCCCTGACTCAGCCTGGTTCCCCAATTCCCAGCAGTGGACAAAGCCCTTGTCAGTGAGGTGGGGGTGGGGACAATGAGGGAGTAGCTTAGAACTGTAGGACCAGACTTCCAGCCCTTTCTTTCCCTCAACCTTCAAGGTCTTTCAGCCTCCTGAGTTCAGAGATCTCCTCTAGGCCCCTTCCCAGCTTGCCCAATCTCTAGGGCCCGGTGGATAGGGTGGAAACTAACTGGATCTCCCACCCAGCTAGGCAAAGTCTGACACCTGGTGGCCAAGGTGAGAAATGGCCAGAAGGATCACTGCAAATCTCCCCAGTTTCTAAGGAGCCAGGCTGGCCAAGGTGAAAGGGGAGGTAATGGGAGCTTTGGAGGGGGTGGTTAGCTGAAAAGACAGGCAGTGGCAGAAAACCCCAGGTGCACGGGAACCTGTGTCTTCTACCGGGTTCCTGCCCCTTAAGCCCACTAGTCTAGAGATCCTGGAACAGGGAGAGGTGAGGTGTCTGGGAGGGTCAGGATGGACTAGGAGGAGCTGCCTGAAGGAATTTTTGCCCACAGGGTGGGGAATGGGGCCCAGGGAGTGTGAATATGTGGGGGCTGGGGATATGAGTATGGCTGCCCAGAATCTCCAGCTCAGGGTGGGTGGCAGGGCCTGAAGGCCTGAGGAAAGGGGGGTGCTGGGAAGAAGGAGGACAGCAGGCTACGCCCCATAGCCTGTTGGGCCCCAGGCAGCTGCTTCCTTCCCTCTACCTGCCCCCACCTTCCTAGCTGGAGCTGGCTCCCTTCACAAGCCCTATTGTGAGCAGGGGGAGGGGGAAAGGGCTCCCAGGGCACCTGCGCCTGCGCAATGCTGAGGCCCCCCCACCCTGCCACATTGAGCTAAGCCAGGCCTAATCCCCCTTCCCCTTGGAGCAGTAGGCAGTGGGCCTCAGCCTTCAGGAAGGTGCTGGGCTCCTGTTCCAATTCTTTGCTCTGTTTTTCTCTTGGGTTCTCCAGAGATGTTGGCAGGCAAGCCCCTTGAGTGTTCCCAGGCCCAGGTGCAAAGGTCACTCCTGCCAGTCCCATCACCAGCCTCTGGGGGGTCAGAGCTGACACAGAAACAGGCTCCTGGGTCTCAGGAAATGCCCTGACCCAGGGAGAAGGTAGCTCCCAACTCAGACCTCTGGCCTGGCCCTCCAGCCTGAAGCCTGACTTGTGATAGTCCCCATGTGACAGCAGTTTTGGGGACAGGCCAGGAGGCTGCCTGAGTAGGGAAAGGGGTTCCAGGAAGAAAGGTGAGAGGAGGCAGACGGGGTTGGACGAGTGGAGAAGGAAAAGACCTGAGGATGGGCAGGCCCAGGTTCTAGTGGCCGGCACACCCCAGGGATCAACTTGGTGAGATACCGAGTTGGGGAAGGATGTCTATTTGACAGGGGTGGCTCCAAAGCTCCCAGGGGGCACTCAGTCTCACTATTGTCTGACTAGGACAGGAGGGCAATGCTGCCTGTGGAGAGTTCTCTGGACTCCAGGGGAGAAACCCAGCCTTCGGGTGCCTGCACTTGAGTTGACAACCCTGATTCTTCCCCGGGACTGGGGGGACATCTTCCAGGCCAGGTGGGAGAGGCTAGCCTGGCCCGGGCCAGGCAGAGCTGGGGGCAGCTGGCAGGATGCCCAGGCAGTGCCCACAGAGCAGGTCAGGGTGCCAGAGGAGAGAGGGAATGAGCTCGGGCGGCAGTAGGAGCCACTGTGGCCGCCCAGCGGCACACCCCATTTCACGCTCCCTGGGCGGTGGCAGGGCCCCACGGCTATCAGCTTTCAGGGGTGGGAAGGATCAGGAATGAGGAGGGGTCTGCCCCACCCATGGCTTCCTACTCCCCCAGGGCTCTGTGGACTCCGGAGTGAGGTGCCACACACCTCTGGGAACACCCTCTGGGGAGAGGAGCCTGGGCACCGTCCCTCTGTAGAGTGTTTAGTGCCTGACTGGACACAGCACCTCAGCCCTCCCTGGGCCTGGTAGAGAGGGCCTCCTGTGTTCCTCCCCAGTGCACCAGGCCCCTGTCTCCCTCCATATGGGCCCCACTTAGTCCATGAGGCAGATGGGGGATTAGGCCAGGCCCAGCCCAGAAAATAAAGCAGGGAAGGGCCCTCCAGCTCTGTGCAGTACATTCATGAGCTCTGACTCCCACTCAGCCCTCCTCAAGGAAGTGGATAGGGAGAGCCAGGCAGGAGGAGGCCGTTGAAGACATGGCTGCTCTTGCTCCTTCCCTTTGGTGGTCTCCTCTCCAGAGCTTTTCCTCTCTTATGCCCACCTTACTTGTATCTTAGAGCACCCAGAGCCCAGAGCAGTTGGACGAGGGTGTAGACAGAAACTTCTGAGTGGACCCTTGTACTCCTGGAAGAACCAGATAGGATCTCTAAAGGGCAGTTAGAGCTGGGCTGGTCCCTGTGCTGATTCCCAGACTCCCACTGACCAGCACTTTTGCCTGCTGCCAGGAAGTTGGTGAGGGGGAGGCGGGTGTAGGGGTGACTCAGCGATGACAGGAGCCCAAGGGACAAAGGTCATGGGTGGAGAATTGAGAGACACTGTTTACAGCAGCCCGCCTCCTCCAGGAGGTCTTCCAGTGTTAAGCTAACGCTGTGGTCCAATTCCTCTCTGACCCACCCTTCTCCCCTTTCCTGTTTCTTAGTAATTTTGTCCTTGCATTGACAACTTGTGTGTCCCATCTGCCTACCCTGTTAGCCTCTGAGCTCCTCTGTGGAGAGGGCACAGAGGGCCTGTGATTTAACTGGGGCCCCACAATGCCTGTGACGATCAGCACTTCCTACTTTCAAAAACCATTTTATGGGGCGCCTGGCTGTCTCTGTCTGTGGAGCACCCAACTCTTGATCTCGGATCATGAGCTCAAGCCCCATGTTGAGGGGTAAAGATTACTTTAAAAAAAAAGAACTTTTTTTTTTTTTTAAGGAACCATTCATTTTACATCTATTTTAGTTGAGTGAGTATGTGGGAAAGCGCTGAGAACAGTACTTGGCACACCGTAAGTGCCATGTAAGTGTTTAGTTTATAAGGTTGGTATTTTCTGCTCTTACTGTCACATTGGTGAGACAGGGCAGATTTTACTGATAAACAAAAGTGGGGACACAAACACGCTGGCCTCCTGCTCAGTGTGGAATCTTCCTGACTAGTAGGGTGGGCATGGGCGCGCTACGTGACCCCAGGAGAGTCGACGAGGCCAACGCTTGCCTGGACTGAGAGTGGGCAGGGTCTTTGGGCACAGACTGTGAGAAAGGAGCTTTGGAACCCATGGGCTTCTCCAGCCGGGTCTCCTGGGGCCGGTGGGGGTGGGGTGGGAGCTGGGAAGGAAGGGGCTGGATTAGCCCAACGCTCCTCGGACCTCCAGACCTGCCCCCACAAGGCTCTGCGGGACAGGGGGTGGGAGTGGAGGCTCCAGCTGGACTCTAGGGAGTTAGCGAGCGGCCACGGGGATTACTGAGGCTGAAAAGCACATTTGCCTAGGAAGGGAAAAGGGGAAGTGAGAGGCCGAGGATAACGCTCTATTAGCCCCCCGAGACCCGCTGCGGCCCGATGGGGGGGGCAGCAGGAGGAGGCGCAGTCTGGGGCATCTTGACAGGTCCCCCACCCAGCCTCACCCCTGCTCCCCAGAACACAGCTGTGGCAGGCGCCCCGCCCCCTCGGCCTCCGCCGCCTGCCATTGGCTGGAGTCGGGCCCCGCCCCGCAGAGGCGGCCAACCATTGGCTTAGGTCTCTGCTGTTTGTGCGCCCGTGGGGGTGGGGACACGCGTCATTCCCTGGAACCGGCGAACTTCCTCTCGGCTTGTCTGGGTCGCCGCGTCTGCCTGTCGCTGGCCCCAGGCTCGCTCTCTGGCCCCAGCCCTCCCCTCTCCTCTCTCTCCCTCTCTCTCTCAGCAGCTGTCTCTCTCGTGCCCGCTGGCCTCTCTCCTTTCCCGCAGCCGCCTCCTTCTCTGCCTGCTTGGGTGGCCGCCATGGGCCGGAAGCGGCTCCTCACTGACGCCTACCCCGTAGTGAAGAGGAGGGAGGGCCCCGCTGGGCACAGCAAGGGGGAGCTGGCACCGGCGCTAGGTCTCTTCCGTGTGCGGGGGGCGGGAGCAGTGGACACCAGCGAGGGGCTTGCGAGGACGCGGGCGGACGGGGGTGCTGGAAGGGGAAGTGAAACATGTCCTCTACTTCCTACTGCAGGCCTGGCAGTGGCCGGCAGAGGCAAAGGGGTGGGGAGGGCCGGGGAGCAGTGGGGCAGCTGTGAGGCCGGGGGCAGGCCTGAGGAGCCGCATGTCATTGCAGGGGAAGAGCCCCAGCCCCTGAGCGTGGATGAAGCAGAGCTGGAGCTGCTGAGGCAGTTTGATCTCGCCTGGCAGTATGGGCCCTGCACAGGTGAGAACCCTCTCAGGCCCCAGGAACGCATCCTGGAGACAGTCCTGTCACCTGCAGGTCCCTGAAGCAACCCAAGCCCCTGCCTGACCCTCTCGGGCACTGTCTCCTGAGACTAGGGGGTGTGGAGGCCCTGACACACCCCTCCATACACATTCTCTGGCCTGAACTCCTCCCCACCCCCCATGAGGTGCCAGTGTCTTCTTCTCACTCCGGCAGGGATCACACGGTTGCAGCGCTGGCATCGGGCGGAGCAGATGGGCTTGGAGCCTCCCCCAGAAGTGCGTCAGGTGCTACAGACCCACCCTGGAGATCCCCGCTTCCAGTGCAGGTCAGAGACAGGCCAGGAGGGCTGTCAGGGGGGCCAGGGGTTTCATCAGGCACCACCAGCCTGCTGGCCCACAGGGTGGGGACTGCCCTGACCTGAGGAAGAAATGAATGTGGGCTTTGGGGCCTTGCTGAACAGGCAAGAAGGTGATCTCTAAGGTGCTTGGCTCAGGAAAGCAGAAGATTGCTTTAATAATCCTTATCTCTGAGCTAATGGTGGGGTAAGAGTGCACCCAGGACCCAAGGGACTATCTATTTAGTACAGAGGGGTTGGCCAGGGACAATAAGCCATGGCCAAGAATTGGGGCTGGTGAAATCAGATCAGGGACTTAATTGTCTCTCTCTGGTTTCTCTGCCCCCACCCCTTCCCTTGCACAGCCTCTGGCATCTCTATCCCCTGTGAGGTACCACCTAAGACTTCCTGCCCACTATCCCAGGACCTCAAGACACAAGTGAGAGCCAGTTGCTGCCCCCTTGGCTCAGTTCTGCTGTGAAGAACCTTTAGTAGGAAAATAATCTTATAGAGAAAAGAGGCTGAATCTGGAGGTCTCTGAGGCTCAGCCCTCCATCTAACCAGCAGACTCCTGGAGCTCCCTCTGAGAGCCAACACAGCTGAAGCTTGTACTTCCTACATGGAAAGTTGTCTCTGAGGATAAAGACTTGGCCATGACCCTCAGATGCCTGCTACACACCTCTTCAACCATAAATACTGTGGTCCTGGGAACAGTGTGGCAAATAGGCACAGCCTTGGACACCGCTAGACTCAGGACTCAGGCAGATGTCTAAGAGGCAAAGATGCACTCTCTACTCAAAGCTGGGAATCTAAGGGCAGAACTGGCAAGGGGTTCCTAATGCTTATCAATAAAGAACACTGAGTCTGGAAGCCTAACCTCCAGTCCCTTAATGTGGCCCTGAATGGGCTGCCAGCAACCAGCAAGCTGACAGGTGGGAGAGAACCAGCACTATGCTTTCCCTTTGCTGCCCAGCCCTAGACCTTGGCCAGAAGAAAGACACCTTAAAAGACCGTGGGACAAGTCCACATTAGAGCTGATCGGCCTCTGGCGCCCCCTGGTGGTGGACAGGGAAACAACTCTTTAGTCACCTTCGAAGACCAGCCAGAGAAAACGGACCTGCCGGGCTACCTAGCCTGCCCAGTGTGGCCCACCTCACAAAAATGGGTCCTTTGTCAGAGGAGAATCCATAGGGTTCACACCTCATAAGGTCCACACCTACACATTCCCGCCAAGCACCTCTGCTTCCCACACTGGGGCCACCTGGATCCAAAGCAGGGTTGACGAGGCTCTCAACCTGCAGGTCCTGCTCAGAGATGGCCATCATCTGGTGGGCTTTGGTGGGGGAACTGGGTAGAGCAGAAACAATGTTTAGGGGCCCCTGGGATGGTATCATATGGAGAATGGAGTCCGTGTTCCTCACGCTGTGTTTATCTGTACTGGCTGTCCAGCTCTGCATCCTGGGCAGAGACAGCACTGCTATTAACTCCTTGGGGACAGGCCTATAGAGCAGCCAAGTGGCCTCTCTAGCCCCCACTGTACTCGCCACTGCCCGTGCCTCAAGGATCTTAAATGAATCATCTCTAAAGTTCCTAAAGGGCTGTTAAGGTAGATTTTATAGAGAAGGAGCCTGAAGCTCAGAAAAGCTGTGTAGGGTTGCTGGGCAGCACTGGCAGGCTGGTGGTGGTACAGAGACGAGAGGCCATGTGCACCAGGCTCTTCATGTCTACAGCCATGCCCCTGCCCATCTGCTGGGTACTTGCTGTGTGCCGGGCTCTAGAGGTCCTCTTGGGTGTTGTTAGTGGTGAGGAGACAAAAGAAGACATACAGGTAAGTATTACCTGTATGTGGTAATGAGCCATGTGGTGGTCAGTGGTAGGCAAAATTAGGGATAGAGATCAAAGAATGCCGGGGGTGCTTAGAGAGGTTGATCAGGCAAGCTCTCTGACAGGGTGGGATCTCAGCAGAGATCTGAATGAAGTATAGGAATGGGACTGGCACCTATGGGAGAGCTCTGGACAGAGGAATACCAAGCATACTTCCCAAGAGAGGAGTGTTTACACCCTGGTCCAGGAACAGCGTGGAGGCCAGTGCACCCAAGGCAGAGGGAGCAAGAGGAGTATGCTGGGAAATGAGGCCAGAGAGGTAACAGGTCGATCCCACAGGCCTTTCAGGCTGAGATAAGGAATCTGGATTTTAATCTGAGTGAGACAGAAGACATTGGTGAGTTGTAAGCCAATAAATGACATAATCAAGCTTCTGTGTTGAAAACATCACTCTGGCTGTTTGTGGAGAACAGTTCCTGGGGTGAGGGAAAGAAGAGGCAGCAAAACCACTCAGGAGGCTTTTGGGGTTGGCCTCGAGAGAGGCGATGGTGATTTGGACCAGGGTTGGGAGATCAGTCGGCTGTGGGTCTGAGAGGTGCCAAGGAGAGAACTCCAAAGGTTTTGGCCTGAGCAGCTGGAAAGCCAAAGCTCCCATGACTAAGATGGGAAAGACCATGTGAGGGGCAGGGGATGCTGGGGAATCAGGAGTTCACACTTGACACCCAAGCAGAGCTGGGGAGTAGGTGGTGGATACTCAAGCCTAGAATTCTCGCGAGCTCGGAATTTGAGAATGTAAACATCGGCATTTTTTTATGATGTTTAAAGCCCAGAATGTGACTGAGGTTACCTGAGGGGTCCAAGGATGAGCCTACACTTTCTACGCTTAGAGGGGAGGGAGAAGGTGACAGAGAAGGAAGGTGGTGGGACTGGAGGAAAATCTGGAGGCATGGGCCTGGGAGGCCTGGGCAGGAGGTACTCCAGGGTCTCAGATACTTTGGAGAGGCTTGTAAAATGAAGCCTGAGGGCAGAATGCTGGACTTGGCAATGCAGAGGTCACTGGGGACAAGAAGTTTCCATGAGTGCCAGTATAAGAGTCTGCCAGAGGGGGTAGCCCCAGGGGCTCAGCAGTTTGGTGCCGCTTGCAGCCCAGGGTGTGATCCTGGAGACCCAGGATCGAGTCCCATGTCAGGCTTCCTGCATGCAGCCTGCTTCTCCCTCTACCTGTGTCTGTGTCTCTGCCTCTGTGTGTGTGTGTGTGTGTCTCATGAATAAATAAATAAAATCATTTTTAAAAAAAGAGTTTGTCCCTTAACTGACTGGGTTACCCAGGCGCCCCTCAAGGGAGGGGTTTTGATGTGTCATTTTGTCTTTTGTTTTGGATAGAGTGACACTACAGCATGATCACACAGTTAGAGAGTGAGCCAACAGGGAGGGTACCGTTGCCACAGGAGACAAAGGTGGGTGGTATGAGTGAGGCCTTTGTGAGAGAGACAAGGGCTGGGCCCAGGGCCCAGGGAGAGGGTGGCCTCAGGTAGGAGCATCCAGCGTGACAGGAAGGGAGGCCAAGGATGTGGGAGTAGATGCGGGTGGGAAGGTATGGTATCAGTGGGAACATTTGAGAATCTGATGTTTGCTGAGAGCCTCGTGCAGCTGGGAGGGGTCTGATGTTTACTAAGGGCCCTCCATGCCATCTGCTGGGCTGTTGTTTGACCAGAGTGACTCAGAGCACTGTCATTAGGTAAGTATTCTGCCATGGTTCACAGATAAGGAAACTGAGGCTGAGACTTGCTCAGTCAGGAAACCCTAGGGCAGGACTCTCAGCCAGGGTTGCCTTCCCTACTGCATCGCCCTACACCTGCACCACCATCCCGAGCCCCAGGTGGCTCAGGGTGCTGCTAAACAGAGATCTAACTGCAGGGAAAGTTAAAAAACAAACCAATGTAATACACAGGCTATGTTGGGGCAACTAGGTGTGGTATGGATACTGAGTCCTCAGGAAGGAGAGGGCAGCACGTGTTAGAGAGACCCTGACTCTGGGGACCCTGAGCACAGGACAACTGCCTCCCACTGCCATGGTTCTCCCTGATTTCAGGACCTCACCCCTTCCACTCACCACACCCTTCCTCCTCAGACCCTCCTGCTGCAGAATGAGTGCAGAGCCCCCTCCCAGGGCAGCTGGAGGCTGACCCAAGACACCTCTACCCTAAATATTCTTACTACTTGTATCTTTTATCTTCAGCATCTCTGGCCAGTTTTGTATTCTGCTCTGTGATATGTCTGAGTAGTTGCCACAACATTAAAAATGGATGAACTTACTTACCAAGTAAAATGACCCGTCCAGAGTTGATCTACCCCCATGCACCCACCACCACCCAGCCAGCTGGAGTAGCACTGCAGGAAGTGGCAAACAAGTGTTTATCGGAAGCAAAATGGGAGGTCAGTGGCCCATGAAGGGCGAGTACGATCAGGTGGGCAGAGAAGAGTGTTCTAGATTGAGGGACTGGGCTGAGCAAAGGTAATGAGGAGAGGCAGATGTGTGCGCCCAGGGGAGAGGTGTGCAGCTGCAGCACTTGCTTTATGAAAATCAGGGCAATGAAAAGCTAGCGTTGCAGTGCTCACTACATATCCAGCAGTGTTCTAATTGCCTTCTCTCCTCACAGCAATCCTAGAAATGATGATACACTTTGTATAAAGAGATTTTAAAGAGGAGATTCAGGCATAGCGAGGTTGAAAACCTGCCCAGGGTCACACAGCATGTAAGTACCAGAATAGAATCTGATGCCTGTGGGCATGTCATGTGAGATAAAGCCAGCAAGAGGGGCTGGGACTAAACATAGGGCCCGGAGTTTGAGGCCAAGGAGTCTGGACTCATCCATGGTGATGACAGTGCCAGAAGGCTGTTGAGCCAGAGGCAAATAGGATAAAAAGAATCATTCTCGAGAATCTGGCTGGCCAGATAGAAAGAAGGCTACAGGAGAGTGAACTGCAGGCAGGGAGACCACGGGGGAAGCTATTAAATATTCAGGACATGTGGCATCTGGATGGCTCAGTCAGTTAAGCATCTGACTTTGGCTCAGGTTGTGATCTCCAGCTCCTGGGATGGAGCCCCACATCGGTGGGAGTCTGCTTGTCCCTCTGCCCCTCCCTCCACTCCTACTTGCTCTCTCTCATAAATGAATAAATAAAATCTTAAAAAATATTCAGGACATGGGCACTGAGGCCTGGATTAGCAGACAGAATGCAAAGGATATTGAGCTACAAGAGATGTTGCAAAGACAAGTGGCAAGGCTTGCATTTGGGACGGGAGGACTGGGGAGGAGGTGTCAAAGATGACTCAAGATGTGAGCTTGGGTGGGTGAGAGAAGGCTGATGCCATGGGCAGAAAAATGGAAACTGGGAGGAAAGGCAAGCTCGATCTCACACGTGTGCAGTTTGAGATGATGACAGGACTCCCAAAAGGAAACATCCAGGAAGCAGTGGCAGCCCAGAGGGCGAGACCAGCAGGGAGGTCAGGGAGAGGTGGCATCCAGGGCACAGGGGGATCACCTGCATAGAACTGACACTTGAGCCCATGAGCATGGATGAGTTCTTAGGGGGTGAAGAGAAACAGGAAAAGGGCGTGAAGACAGGACCAAAGATGGCACTCGTGAAATCCTCTCTAGAAGGTGGAAGACCAGCAAAGGAGAAGGGAGTGGAGAGTGGCCGCATGGCAGGAGAGCCAAGGTAGCGCAGAGTCTAGGAGGTTCCTGGGAACTTCGAGAGTGGCTGGTGGCATGCGGCCAGGTATCAAGGGAGAGATCACAAGGAGATGGAAAGGAAGATGGCCTGCCCCAACTGTTCTCACATTTCCTGCGTCCCTCTGTCCCCATTTTGTAGTTCTCTCTGGTATCCCCAGTGGCCACAGTGACTACCAGTGCCACATCCACCAACAAAGGTCACACAATTCCTTCTCTATTTTTTTTTTTAAGATTTTATTTATTTGACAGAGAGTACATGAGCAGGCAGGAGAGGGAGAAGCAGTCTCTCTGTTGAGCAGGAAGTCCGACATGGGACTTGATCCCAGGACCCCAGGATCATGACCTGAGCCAAAGGTTGACACTTAACCAACTCAGCCACCCAGGGGGCCCCCAATTCCTTCTCTACCGATTCAGGTGTGGCAGCACTTATCTGCCCTCAAACTCAGACAAATGCACTAGTAAAGAGAAGGCTTCAGGAGCTAATTTGCCAAGAAACTCAAGTAAACAAGGGAAAGGAACATGTTTCTGAGCTGCTTTAGAAGTACAGCGAAGCCACAGCAGTGGCAGCTTGAGGTGGATTTGGGTTAACACGACCTCTAGGACTTATGTGATCCTCAACATGACTGCTAGTTTTCTCCATAGGTAGATCTCCAGTGCATTCACCCGAGTCCTAAACTAGAAAACAACTCTGTACCAGTTGTGGCATGTGTGATGGTCAGAACCCAGTGCCAAAGCTCTGAGAGCTTCCCAGGGATGGGGGTGGGGGTAGGGGGCGGGAAAGGACCTGCAAGCAAACTTTAAACATGGCCATGAGATGGTGTGAACGTGACACTGTGGGGACTCGAGCTTCCCGAAGACAGCACTGTAGCTAAGGATTTTATAACGAGTAGGGTGGGCACAAGGTGGGTGAGGGTACCCTTGACTACATGCTGTTTCTCTCTGTGCAGCCTCCCCAGGAAGAGTGAAGGATTTCTCCTCTGCTTTCTGCAGTAATGTTTCTATTTTTATGAGAGCACATTGCTTTGCTACATTTCATTGTCCCCTCTGCTAGACTGTTTCATCCTGGAGGTGTGTGCCTAGCACAGGGTTGGCTACATAGCAGGCACTCAAAGCTGTTAGAACCTTCCCACTTCACTCATACCTCCTGTTTGGTCCTGTCCAGCTTGTGAGAATCATTTATGCGTCAGCTGCGTGAAATCTCCTCCACTTCTGGGGGTTGTGTGGCCTTGAATCTGTTCCGAGAGCCTTCTCAGCAAGGGACGCATCAGAGCTGTCAACTTCACAAGTGGGCTCCTTTTCACTCCCTTGTTTGAAGCCTCTGGCTTCACTGGGCCAGCCCACGGAGAGCTCATCTAAGGTCCTCTCAGGCACAGAGTAGAGGAGATCATCACATCCAGAGTACACAGGGCCATCCAGCCCTACTCCTCTACACACTCTTGGGAGGATGACTGCCCAGGACCCTCCCATACAGTCAGTCCCCACAGTGCAGGGGTGTGAACTGGTACAACTCTGAGGATGTCTATTTGGCATTATTTGTCAAAATTACAAACGCACATATCCTTTTCAGTCCATAGCTAGAAATTTATCTTACAGATACACTTGTATGTGTATTGTATGTTATTTTATAACAGATAGAAGGTTATTTATTATCTTACCATTTGTAATAGCAAAGACTATAAACAGCCTACATGTCTATCAGTAAGATACCGGTAAAGGAAGTCATAGCACGCGATGGATACAACACTGAAAAAGTTCAAGCAAGCTCTGCATGTACTGGTATGGAATAGAATGAACTCTAAAATATATGTGAAAAAAAGTGAGGTGGGGGGAAAAAGGATTTATAGAACAGTGTGTATAATATGCTACTATTTGGGTAAAAATGTGTGCATTTACTTACAGTGAGCATAAATATCTCTGAAAGGACACTCAAGAAATTGACACCATTAGTTGCCTTTGCGAGGAGGTAACTTGGTGGGTTGGAAACAGGGAATGAGGGCATATTTTCTAACAGGGCTTTTGAATTTCCAACTACATGACTATATTACCTATTTAATCAATCAAGAAAAACGGTCTTACCATGTTCATGTTGACGTATTTAACAAGTATCAACAGTACTAGGGACAATTCAAATAGGGTAAAACAGCACTCTGCCGTGTATTGCAATGGCTTTGTGGATGTCTCTGGACTCACAATACTGCACTCTTTATACTACATTCCACTGGGAGAGAGGGTCTTCTACCTGTCTTTGGGGGTGGGGGCGCCGGCAGGAGGAAGGCCCATCTCCTCTTGCCCTAGACCTGTGCCGGGCACTTGGCACTGCCCACACTGGGACAAGAGCCAGCTGTCGTGGCGATGGGTTTCACGATAGTCCAAACACGATGAGTCTAGCAGAAGTCCAACCAGTTTGTTTCTTTACTCATTCAACAAATACGAGGCACCGTTAGTATGAGCAGTATGTGGAATAGGCAGCTTGGGTCTCCAGCCTCAGAGAGTTTCCAGTTCACCCTTAAGCGTAGGACAAGATGCCCACCTCTAAATAAGATTAGCAAAAGCTAAAAACCTTAGGCAGTATATTCTGTTGGCAAGGCTGGGGGGAAACATGTAGGAGCATAACATTGGCACAGCCTCCCAGGGAGAGGAATTTGGTAGTGCTAATAAGACGACATAACATTTACCCTCTGACGCAGCAATGCTATTTCTAGGAATTTATCCCAAAGATTCACTTCCACAGACATATAGCAACATATGCACAAGCTTACTCACTGTGGTATTGTAATAGCACGTTGGAAACTACCTAAATTCCCGTCCATGGAAGCTAATTAAATAAACCCACCAGTGCAATACTGAGTAGCTATTAAAAAGAGAGAGAGATTTCCATTATCTGATACAAAGTGATTTCCACGATAAATTGCTAAATATGTAGTGTGCTACCTTTGTATAAGAAAAAAGGGAAAAGAAGATACAAATCTGAAAGAAACATAGAAAGAGTAAACTAGAATAAAATGGCTACTTTTGGGAAAAGGTAAAAATGGAATGGAAGAGAAGATGGGAGTGAGATTTGTCTAAGTTTTTTTATTTATTTATTCATAAGAGACACACACACAGAGAGAGAGACAGAGACATAGGCAGAGAGAGAAGCAGGCTCCATGCAGGGAGCCCGATGTGGGACTCGATCCGGAACTCCAGGATCTCGCCCTGGGCCAAAGGCAGGCGCGAAACAGCTGCGCCACCCAGGGATCCCCCAAAATTACAGGTTTTAAGCATATATAGTTTTGGTAAATATATACATTGGTGTAACCATCAACCCAATTAAGATCTAGAACATCCAATCAGTCCAAAAGTTTCCTTGCTCTCCTTTGCCCCTTTTCGCCTTTTTGTTCTCAATAATTGGTAATTTGCATTTTCCCTCCTTTTTTTCTTAGTCTTGGTAGGGGTTTGTCAATTTTATTGATTTCTTTCCCAAAGAACCAACTTATTGTTTTGCTCTCTCTGTCCTTTGTGTATTTCCATTTCACTAATTTCTCCTCTCATTATTTCACTTCTTGGGGTTTAACTTGTTCTTTTTTTTTAAGCTTGTTTTATTTTAATCTTTGAGATATAGCATAATACATAAAATTCATCATTTAAAAGTATACAAATCAGGGTGGTGGGGCACCCGACTGGCTCAGCTGATAGAGCATGCAACTCTTGATCTCGGGCTCATGAGTTCAAGCCCTATGTTAGGTGTAGAGATTACTTAAAAAATAAAGTAAAAGGGTACAAATCAGTGGGTTTTGGTATACTCATTACATTGTACAACCATTGTCACTAATTCCAGAACATTTCCATCACTCTGGGAAGAAGCCTTTTTTACCAGTTGGCCCAACCCCCCCTGCCAATCACTATTCTACTTTCTACCTCTCTGGATCTGCCTATTCTGAACATTTCATACAAGTGGAACCACATAACATGTGGTCTTTTGTATCCAGCTTCTTTCACTTAGCATAAGGTTTCAAGGTTCATCCATGTTGTTACATGTAACTACTTCATTCCGCTTTGGGCTAAATAGTATCCCTTTGTGTGTATAGACTGTTTATCCATCAGCGGGGGGACATTCAGGTTGTTTCAGCTTTTTGGCAATATGACTAATACTTTTACAAATATTTGTGTACCAGTTTTGTATGAATATATGTTTTCAGTTCTCTTGGGTATTATATGTTTAGGAGTAGAATTACTGGGTCATATAGTAAAAATGTTTAACTTTCTGAAAAACTGCCAACCTTTTTCTAATGTTTTAGGGCAGAATCATAGAATATTGATGTTAAACGTCTCTTTTTCTTGATATAGGCATTTAAAGTTATCAGTTTTCCTCTAAGCACGTCTTCATCTGTACTACACAAATTTTCTGTGCTTTCGTTTTTGTTCAGTTTGAAGTATTTTTCCTTTTTTTGAAAGATTTATTTTTATTTTTTAAAAGATTTTATTTATTTATTCATGAGAAACAGAGAGAGAGAGGCAGAGACACAGGCAGAGGGAGAAGCAGGCTCCATGCAAGAAGCTCAATGTGGGACTCAATCCCAGATCCAGGGATCATGCTCTGAGCTGGAGGCAGATGCCCAACTGTTGAGTCCCATCTTTTTTTGAAAGATTTATTTATTTGAGAAAAAGAGAGTGCAAGAGGGGAAAGGGGGAGAGGGGAGAGGAAGAACAGAAAATCGCAAGCAGACTCCCCGTTGAGTATAGAGCCTGACACGGGGCTCGATCTCACAACCCTGAGATCAGGACCTGAGCCAAAATCATGAGTTGGACACTTAACTGACTGAACCACCCAAGCACCCCCAGTTTGAAGTATTTTCTAACTTCACTGTGTTTTCTTCCTTGACTCATTAACTATATAGAAACATATTCTTGGGGCACCTGGGTGGCTCAGTGGTTGAGCATGTACCTTTCATTCAGGTTGTGATCTCGGGGTCCTGGGATTGAATTCTGAAGGGAGCCTAATGCAGGACTTGATAGCAGGACGCTGAGATCATAGCTTGAGCCAAAAGCAGATGCTCAACCACTGAGCCACCCACGTGCCCTTATTTGTTCATTTCTAATTTAATTCCATTGTGATCAGTAAACATGTTCTGTGAGATTTTAATCTTTTTTAAAAAAAGATTTTATTTATTTATTCATGAGAGACACACACACACACACACACACAGAAGTGCAGAGACACAGGCAGAGGGAGAAGCAGGCTCCATGCAGGGAGCCTGACATGTGACTCGATCCTGGAACTCCAGGATCAGGCCCTGGGCTGAAGGCAGTGTTAAACCGCTGAGCCACCCGGGCTGCCCAGATTTTAATCTTTTGAAATTGATTGGAATTTACTTTTTGCCTAGGATATAATCTACCTTAGGGAATTTCCCGTGTGTGCTTGAAAACACTGTGCATTCTGCAATGATGGGATAGAGTTCCTTTAATGACAATTGTGTCTGGTTGGTTGGTTGTAGTGCTCAGATTTTCTATATCCTATTGCTTTTTTGTCTAGTTTTTCTATCAGTTATCAATGAGGAGTTTGCCAAGTTCTATGATTATGCATTCGTCTGTTTCTCCCTTTAGTTCTGGCAGTTTTTACTTCATTACTTTGTAGCTCTGTTATTAGGTGCATATACATTGAGGGTTATAGTTTCCTGTTCAGTTGGTCCTTTTCTGATTATGAAACGTATCTCTTTATCTCTGCTAATTCTCCTTGTCTGGACATTTACTTAGTCTGATATTAATGTAGTTGTACCAGCTTTCTTGTGCTTTCTATGTGCCTAGTATACCTTTTCTCATCCTTTCAATTTTCTGTGTCTGTAGAAAAATTATATTTCCGTTACATCTTATGTCGTGGAGTCTTGACAAGCTCTGTGTTTTAATTGGGATGTTTACATTTTAATGGAATTATTCACATGGTTAGGTTTAAGTCTGTGTTAGTTTGCTAGGGTCGCCATAACAAAATATCACAGACTGGGTGGCTTAAACAGCAGAAATTTATTTTCTCAGTTTTGGAAGCTAGAAGTTTGAGATCAAGGTGTTGACAGAATTGCTTCTTTCTGATGGCTGGGAGAGGATTTATTCCAGGCCTCTCTCCTTGGCTTGTAGATGGCCAAATTCTCCTGGTGTCTTCATGTTGTTTTCCTTCCATACATGTCTGTATCCATATCTCTTCTTTTTTTTTTTAAAGATTTTATTCATCTATTCATGAACACACACACACACACACACACAGAGAGAGAGAGAGAGAGAGAGAGAGGCGCAGAGACATAGGCCGAGGGAGAAACAGGTTTCATGCAGGAAGCCCGATGTGGGACTTGATCCTGGGACTCCAGGATCACACCCTGAGCTGAAGGCAGACACTTAACCACTAAGCCACTCAGGAGTCCCATATCTCTTTTTCTTTTTTTGTTTTAATTTTATTTATTTATTCATGAGAGACACAGAGAGAGGAGAAGCAGAGACATAGGCAGAGGGAGAAGTAGGCTCCCCACAGGGAGCCCAGTGTGGGACTCCATCCCTGAACTGGGATCATACCCTGAGCCAAAGGCAGACGCTCAACCACTGAGCCACCCAGGCATCTCTTCTTCTTCTTTCTTCTTTCTTCCTTCTTCCTTCTTTCTTTCTTCTTCTTTTTCTTTCTTTCTTTCTTTCTTTCTTTCTTTCTTTCTTTCTTTCTTTCTTTCTTTCTTTCTCTTTCTTTCTTCCTTCTTCTTCTTTCTTCTTCTTTCTTCTAGATTTAGCGTGAGTGGGGAGGAGAGAGGGAGAAGCAGACTCCCTGCTGAGCAGGGAGCTTGACTTGGGGCTCAATCCCAGGAACCTGGGATCATGACCTGAGCCAAAGACAGATGCCTAACCAACTGAGTCACCCAGGTGCCCCCAAATCTCTTCTTGTAAGGACACCAGTCATACTGGATTACGATCCAACCTAATGACCTCCTTGTAACTTAGTACCTCCATAAGCACTCTAGCTGTAAGAATAATCATCACATTCTGAGGTGCTAGGGGGTGAGGATTTCATTTTTTTAAAATATTTTTTTTATTTATTCATGAGAGACACAGAGAGAGAGAGAGAGAGAGAGAGAGGCAGAGACACAGGCAGAGGGAGAAGCAGGCTCCATGCAGGGAGCCTGACGTGGCACTGGATCCTAGGTCTCCAGGATCATACCCTGGGCTGAAGGTGGAGCTAAAGTGGCACATAGCCACTGGGCTGCCCTCCAGGGGTTCCAAGGTGGCCTATTCAGTTAAGTGTCTGCCTTCAGCTCAGGCCATGATCTTGGGGTCCTGAGATTAAGCCCCATATCGGGCTCTTTGCTCAGCCAGTCTGCTTCTCCTCCTTCCCCTGGAGGTGCCTTCCCTTCCTCTCCTGCTCATGTGCTCTCTCTCTCTCTCCCTCAAATAAATAAATAAAATGTTAAAAAAAAGAAGAAAGAAAGAAAGAAAGAAAAGAAAAGAAAGAAAGAAGAATGAAGAGACATGAAAATAAAAGCAGTCTGTGATCCCTGACTGGGCCTTGAATCTTTTTTTTTTCAAGATTTTATTCATTTATTCATGAGAGAAATAGAGAGAGAGGTAGAGACACAAACAGAGGGAGAAGCAGGCTCCTCACAGGGAGCCTGATGCGGGACCCAATCCCTGAATCAGGATCACACCCTGAGCTGAAGGCAGACGCTTGCTCAACCACTGAGCCACCCAGGCATCCCTTGAATCTTTTTTTTTTTTTAAGTTGTAATGGAAAATTTGGGGATATTTGGAGAAATGTAATTATGGTAGGCAATCTAGATAATGATATTGCATCACTATGAAGTCTCTCGGTCACTATGAAAACAGTTTGGCAAATGCTCAGAAAGTTAAATATAGACTTGCCATATGTTCCAGCAGTTCTGCTTTTAGGTATATGCCCTAGAGAACGGAAGCAGGGACCCAAACAGACACTAGTACACCCATATTCACAGCAGCATCCACAGTCACCAAAAGATGTAAACAATCCATGTGTCCCTCAGTAAATGAACAGCTAAACAAAATGTGGTCTATCCATGTGGTAGAATGTTATTCTGCCTTCAATTCTGGCACACGCTAGAAGCATAGGTGAACCTTGAAGATATTATGCTAAGTGGTGTGAGCCAGATACATAATGACAAATATTGAATGATTCCACTGATGTGAGGTATGTAGGATAAGCAAATTTATGAAGATAGAAAGTAGAATGGAGGGGTGCCTGGGTGGCTTAGTTGGTTGAGCATCCAACTTTTGACTTTGGTTCCGAGCCCCATGTTGGCTCTGCACTCAGTGAGGAGTCTGCTTCTCTCTCTCTCTCTCTCTCTCTCTCCCTCTCCTCTCCTCTCCTCTTCCCCTCTCCCCACTCTCATTCTCTATCCATTCTAAAAATGGACAGTGGTTATAGTGCACAACATTATGAATACAGTTCACGCCACAAGCTATAGAGGTCTCCTAGGCCTTTGGCAGATGGGAGTCAATCCACCAAACCAAGAAATGAACTGCACAGCTGTATGTGCTTCCGGGGTAGACAGGCAGCTACTGCCCTGAGCATGCCCACCCAGTTCCAAGCCTTCTCGGGCCACATAAATTTTGTGGGATACATATAATCAGCTCTGTCTCCCTGGCCTTTTGGGACATCTTCCTTCACCCAACCTGTCCCCCACCCCCACAAGTAAGTCTGACTTGAGTTAGGCCAGCAAATGGTGCCTTGCTTGCATCCAGGCTTGTTCCATGTGCCCCTTCCTGCCACACCTACCTACCCATCTTTACCTCTGAGGCTCACTGAGCTGCTGCCAGGTGTGCCAATGGAGTGGAGTGTGGCATTTTTACTGAGGCCAGGGAATCTCACCGGACAAACTTTGCTGACTTGCCTCCCCACCCAATGGGAGAATATCTTTGTATTCTTAGTCCTCCAACCAGATACAGAATCCCCTATGGTGTCCCAGTGATCCAAGGTGGCTACCTAGGAGCAGGCCAATCTGGCAGAGTAGGGGGAGGAGCACTAGCCTGGTGTGACATGCTGCCATGGGAGCAAGTCAGTGTCTAGTGAGGGCATGAGAGTGAGAGACTCTGGCCAAATACATCTAATAACAGAGAGCAGCTGGGCCAGGCTGGAAAACTCAGGAAAATGGGTAGGGAACTCTGGTTGAAATGGGAAGAAAGGGGAGTACAGGTCTACTTTCAGGTTAGCTTAGGACCATGGCCTTACGAGGAGGCAGATGGCACCCCTTTAGTTATAGCCAAGACAGTGGGAAGATTGCTGCTCTCAATGCCACCATTTGGCTCTTTGGTCTATAACCTAAAAAACTCAGATCCCTCAGATGGGAAAGGGAAAGTCATAATATAAGACTTTCTGGCCGCTGTAAACTGTAAAGGACCAGCATGTCCCTGAAGCAGGCTGATGTAGGCCCCCAAGGCAGGCACTGAACTGTGGTAACCTCCTCTCAAGTGCCAGGTCTGGAGTGAGTAAAGCTTCACGTGGCCCTTAGTTACACAGGAATCCTGACACACCCAGCAGACACCTGCATCCAGTGGGGTGGCAAACTGGAGCGACAGGACAGAGAGGAAGAACGGGACTCTAGGGTGGGAGCACAGGGTGCCAGGAAGATGATATAACTGCTCACTATGGGTCTCCTGTTTGAGAAAAGGAGCATCTGTAGCCTCCAGAATTCCTGCACCATCCCACATCTAGGGACAAATAGGCAGTCAGTTGTGCTCCATCCCTTCTTTAGTTGAACCCACTTAAACTTTCCCCAGCTTTCTCATTCTGAGGATGACTTCACCCTTTGTGAGCAACAGAGGATCTCAGAGGGGAGTCTATTTTTTTTTAAGTTTTTTTAAAAGATGTATTTATTTATTCATGAGAGACAGAGAGAGAGAGAGAGAGAGACTGAGAGAGAGAAGCAGGCTCCATGCAGGGAGCCCAACGTGGGACTCGATCCCAGGACTCCAGGATCACGCCCTCGGCATGAAGGCAGACGCTCAACCGCTGAGTCACCCGGGCTGCCCTCAGAGGGGACTCTAAACAGGACTTGGGAAGGTTTGCCCTGTCCTCAAGCCATTCTCCTCTAGATATTCTCTGCTTTGCCCTCCTCAAGTGACTCCTCTATCCCGGGTCCTAAGGTTGTTCTCAGCTCCCAGGGTCACTGGACAGCTGTTCTGAGTGGTCCGTTTCAGTGCCAGCTCCTGGCACAGGGTCAGCCCTGGGCAGGACTAGAAGTATGGGGCCCAGAAGTCAGCCTCAAGATGGCACTGCTGAAACCAACTTCATTCCTTTGCAGCTGCTATAGGCCTTGGCGTGGTGGACCCGGTTTCCATTCCCAGGTGGGTCATAGATGGGAGAGAAATTTCTTTGCAGGGGGAGTGGGCCACAGACAAAGAAGAGCCAAGAACAGATACATATAGCACTAGACAGACCCAAAGGGTATCCATCACTGGACCTCAAGACCTCTTCATAATCGTGTGCTGAGGTTTCTTCCCCTTGTGGTTGTTCAGCTCAAGTCCAGGGAAGGAGACTCACAAACCTTCCTACCCATTCATGAGACCCTATTCACTTGGCTCCCAGTTACGGTACTAAATTTGCCAACAATATGGTCCTTGCCCCATAATCACCTGCCTGTTCACATCCCCCTGCAACCCCCGTCACCAGAATGGTGTCTGTAAGACAGCATGTAAACTTAATAAAAGGGTCTCAGGATAATGCAAAGACCATATCTTGGCTCATCCCTGCAGGAAACTCATAGCTCTTGCTCCTTCACTAATATCTCCCGCAAGCTACCCACATGCCACGTTAGGAGTAAAACTGACCAAACCACAGTCGCTGCCTTCTCAGAGCTCACATCTAGTTAGGGTCATTGACATTTCTCTGCTGGGTCCCAGGGCTGCCGGGAGGGGGCCCACGATAACTTTGCCCTGTTTATTGGCATATCCACATTGTCCACATCCCAGGTCTGGCTGAAATGCTGTCTGTTCCTTGCTGCTCTCATGACAGCCACTTGGCAATGGTTTCTCCTGCCTCTCAAATGTGCACAGCAGATACCTGTACTTCTCTCACGACACATCACTTTCCTCTTGCATTATATGTTTTGTATGCATAACTGATCTTCTCTATTCACTGTTTTTTTTCTAAGTAGGCTCCATGCCCAGTGTGGAGCTTAATGAGGGACTTGAACTCACCACTCTGAAATTCAGACTCAGACACCTAATCACTGAGCCACCCAGGTACTCCTACAGACTGTTTTCTTGAGGGCACAGATCATTTCATACATCTTTCTATCCCCCAGACTAACCTACACGGTACCACGTATATAATAGGTAGTCATGAACTACTCATAGCACATGGCTTCCACATAAAGATGCCTGTTGGATGGGTGAAGACTTGTTTGTGAAGGCACTGGGAGTTCCCAGACTTAATAAATAAAACATTTTATCACTAATAAAAATTATAAGGGTTTTGCCAATTAATACAAAGTTTGAACTCAATGCAAGTAGCACAGGATTCTCATGTATTCCTTATAACTGTGTGTGTATCCAGTTCTATGTAAATGTTACATAAATATAATTCAATATTCAGCTGTTTTTGTATCATAGCATGTAAGTGCTCACATCCTCTGTGAATCTTAAGGAAGGAAAAGTATCTTCTGCACTGCGTGGTGTTGGGCTTTGCACCCTCCTAGATGCTGTGCAGTAATGATATAACCCAGACTACAGCTGAAAGGAGGAGATATATGCAACTTAAGCATCCAGTTGTGGATAAGACTTCAGGCTTCCCTGTTGGAATCAGCCTATAAAACCCTCCTGTCTAGGAAAATGGATTTGCCCAACAATAGGTCTCACAGTAGCTAAGGAAGGTTTCTTCAAATATCAGAAATGGGGGCACCTGGGTGGCTCAGTGGGTTAAGCATCTGCCTTCAGCTCAGGTCATGATCCCAGGGTCCTCTGATCAAGCCCTGCCTCCAGCTCTTTGCTCAGTGGGGAGCCAGCTTCTCCCTCTGCCTGCAGCTCCCCCTGCTAGTGCTCTCTGTCAAATAAATAAATAAAATCTTAAAAAAAAAAGTCATCCGAAATGATGGCTGGGACTTGGGAGAACACTTACTAGGTGCAGGCCTGGGCTTAAAAACTTCCACGCATTGGGCAGCCTGGGAGGGAGTGGTTTAGTGCCTGCTTTCAGCTCAGGGTGGGATCCTGGATCCTGGATCCAGATGGAGTCCCACGTCGGGCTCCCTGCATGGAGCCTGCTTCTCCCTCTGCCTGTGTCTCTGCTTCTCTCTCTCTCTCTCTGTGTGTGTGTGTGTGTGTGTGTATCTCATGAATAAATAGATGAAGTATTAAAAAAAAAAAACTTCCATGCATTATCTCATTTAATCTTCAAACACCTGAGCTGGCACTATCACTAACCCTTAAGAGATGTGATGACTTTGCCCAAAGTCACAAACCCAAGTTGCTCTGACTCCAGATCCTGAGCTGAGATTGTCGTTCAGACCATGCAGTTCCCTTTCTTTCTTCTTGCACATGGTGTGCAATGAGGGGGTAATGACCCCATATCCTCTAGAAGAGACCATAAAGATCATCTGTCGCAAACTCTCTACAGAGGAGGAAACAGGCTCAGAGAGATAAAGGGACTTGTTCCCGGGGTCGCAGAGAGCCAGAGGCTGCCCCTGCAACGGGATCGTAAGGTGCCCTAGAATTCCGCCCAAGCCGCACCGACAGCGGGGGACTGAAGCCCGGAGCGGTGAGCCCCGGGTCCCACCCCGGGCGCGCTCCCTGCCCTGCCCTGCGAGCCCTTCTCCACGTCCATCGGTGACGCCAACCATCCCCAGAAGTACCTGGCGGCGGCGCGCAGGCTCTCGGCCGGGCACTGGCCCCGCCAACCCGGGCCTCCCCGGGCCACCTCGCCTCAGAACGCCGAGGCCCCGGGAGCGCGCGGACGGCCGGACGCCAAGACTTTGGGAGTGCTGGTCCGGGTGCCTCCTCTCCTCAAGCCCCCTACTCTGCCCCTCAACTATCTGCAGACTCCGTCCCAGCTGGAGGGCACCGGACGGGGAGCGCGGCCACGCGGTCCTCCAAGTTACGAAGCTAGTGCCCCGGTGGCTCAGCGGTTTGGCGCCTGCCTTCAACTCAGGGCGTGATCCTGGGGTCCCAGGATCGAGTCCCGCGTCGGGCTCCCTGCATGGGGCCTGCTTCTCCCTCTGCCTGAGTCGCTGCCTCTCTCTGCCTCTCTCTGCCTCTGTCTCTCTCTCCCTGTCTCTTTCTGCGTGTGTGTCTCTCATGAATAAATCAATAAAATCTTAAAAAAAAAAAAAGCCAGGTTCCCATGGAAACGAGGGGCCTCTTCGCGCCTGCGAGGCACTGTGGGAACCGTAGTTCCCCGTCCGCCCCCCGGCGGCCGAGAGAACGGACACGAGATGGCGCCCGCGCGTCGTGGTGTGTCCCGCACCGCCGGGCCCACCGGCCCGGCCCCGGCCCGCTCCACCCCCGCCTGGGCGCTCGCCGAGTCGGGGAGGCCGGGGAGGCCTGGAAGGTAGCTTCCCGTTACAGCCGCGGCTCTGAGGCGTCCGGGGTGCGGGGTGAAGCGGCGGGAGCGCGCTCTCTTCGGCGTGAGACCTAGTCGTGACCGGGGGCCGGCCAGGCCGACCCGAGCCGGCGGCGGCGGCGGCGGCGGCGGCGGCGGCGGGCGGGCGCCGCGGAGGTGGGAGCTGGCCCGGAGGCACCTGCTGGCCGAGGGACGCACGGGGGTTCACGCGCCGAGAGGCTGCTGCCCCCGCGGGGCCCGCGCAGAGCTGGTGACCCAGGGCGAGCCCGCCTGGAGCTGCCCGGCCCGGCCGTCCGAGCTAAGCCTCCGACCCCGACCCGAGAGCTAGAAAAACTTAGCATGTGTCAGGCCCCATCAGAGATCCGGTGACTTCTCGGGGCCAAAACGGTGGTAGCTGTGATGCCTGCTCTTGGACTCCGGGAGTGTTGCAGGGTTCGCTGGAAATGACATCGCCGTGTTGTCGGCCCCACAGTCCTCTAGGGACGTAACAGGCATTCCCATTTGCTGTACGTTGGTACAACTTCTTGGAAGGAAATTAGGCAAAGCTTTTCAGAATTAAATGCATATGGGCTGTGCTTCAGCAGTTCTAGAAATATGTCCTACAGGTTTCATGGCATGTGTGCCCAAGGAAGTATATCGAGAGGACTTAAACGTTACTTGGAATGAAAAAAATTTCACGAACCACCTAAATGTTCATCGGTAGATGACCACTTAAATAAATACTGGAATCCATAGAACAGGATATGTATTGGGGCATCTGGGTGGCTCAGTGGGTTAAGCATCTGACTTCAGATCAGGTCATGATCTCAGGGTCCTGGGTTCTAAGCCCGCATCAGGCTCTCTCTGCTTCTCCCTTTCACTCTCTTTGTGCTCCTCCCCCCTCTCAAAGAAATAAATAAAAATAATTTATTTTTTTATTATTATTTTTTAAAATTTATTTATGATAGTCACAAAGAGAGAGAGAGAGAGAGAGAGAGAGAGAGAGAGGCAGAGACACAGGCAGAGGGAGAAGCAGGCTCCATGCACCGGGAGCCCAACGTGGGATTCGATCCCGGGTCTCCAGGATCGTGCCCTGGGCCAAAGGCAGGCGCTAAACCGCTGCGCCACCCAGGGATCCCCAAATAAAAATAATTTATAAAAAAGAATATATATGATTATTTTAGAAACTAGGTAGGTCCTGAACTGATATCCAACTGTCTCTGCTGTGAAAAAGGTTTTCAAAGTGCAGAATGTTAATAGGCTATAATTTATGTTTTTAAAAGAATAGATAAATATATTTTATGACATAAGCATTGGAGTGTCTTTGGAGGGACTGCCTCAGCAAGAAGATGTAACAGTGGTTGCCTGTGAAGGATTGGAAAATAAAATCAAACGTACTTTTTTTTTTTTTTTTGCCTCTTTAGCAATTTGTGTGAGATCTCTGTGTGTTTCTAAGTCATTTGCATTTTTCCAAAGTAATCTCTACACCTAATGTAGGGCTTGAACTCACCACCCTGAGATCAAGAGTCAGATACTCTCCAGACTGAGCTAGCCAGATTCCCCTGTCTGCATTTTTTAAAAAACGTTTTATTTATTTATTCATGTGAGACACAGACAGAGAGAGGGAAGCCAGCTCCTCACAGGGAGCCTGATGCAGGACTCAATCCCTGAACTGAGATCATGCCCAGAGCCATGCCCTGATCTGCCCTGAGGCAGATGCTCAACCACTGAGCCACCCTAGTATCCCCATCTGCATTTTTGATGCAAAGTTTCCCCTTCAGTTTTTGTTTCCCTCTGTGCTGAATTCTTATTTCTCAGAGTTCTCCACAGATTCTGGTCAGCCCAGGAGCTCTGGGTTCATGAGAGGACCCTCCCTCTCAGTGGCAGAGGCTGCAGGAGGGCAGGGCCCTGCCTCGGCTTCCTCCTGACACTGTTGCCCTACCTGCCCCTAACCCCAGCTTAGGACTACTGAAAAGGCAGTCTGGATGGGGCTCATGGCTGGCTGTAGGATGGCAGGTAGCCCCCACTGTTTGCTCAGAAGAGTGGACCAGCCAAGTGGTTCAAGCTTTCTCTGGACCCTACCTGTGACCCTAGGCACGTCACCCACAGATAGATACAAATTGTTCCTCCTCTAGAGAACATGTTGAGGGGGAATTCTATCAATATATAGATGACATATATTGTTAAAATACCAAAGTGGGGGGCACTTAGGGATTTCGTGGTCTAATCCATTTGCTTTATAGAAAGAAGCAGAGACTTGAGGTGGAGTAACTTCTGAGTGGCAAAGCTAGGGCTAGAACCCAGGCTCCCTGCCCCTTGGTACTCTAGGGTTAGAGCAGTGCTAGGGTCCTACCAGGGCCTGGATGAGATATGCCCTTAAAATGGGGCGTGAGTTCTCAATCAGTGAGAACATTTGGTGCTAACTCCTACCTCTGAGTCGGCTTTGAAGGAAGGAGTTGCATACCCACCCCCAATTCCAACCGAAGTAGTGTGTCACAGGGCAGAGAATATGATCTTGGGAAGACAGGATAGAAGTGACCAAGATGGAACCACTTACTCTTCTTGAACACTAAACCTGACCAAAAAGAACCCCTACGTAGAAGGCGAGGGCCCATCGAGGGGCCTTCTTCCTCAGCAGTGATGGGCTGGTTTGGAAAATCAGGCTCCATTCCATGTTAGCAGGAGGAAGATTCTTGGGACCCAAAATGTGCTCGAGAACCATCATCAAGTATCCAAAAGGAGCCTTAGTGTCTCAAACAGGTTTGGTCCTGTCCAGATAAGTGTTGGCAGCTCCCACTTTCTCATGGGTAACTCCCTTCAGCTGTCTCTGTTGAGCACTTGCTGCCCAGTGTAGACGTGCCCCTCCTGCCCCTTGCCAACCTGCCTGAGGGGTGCATGGGCAGCTAACATTTATCCAGGCCCTGCCCTCAGAGATGAGGGAGACAGCACCGGTCTCCCCTCTTCTCTTCCTCAAACCCTCTCCCTCCTCCCCAAACCCTCCACTCCCCCAAACAGGCCTGTCACAAGACACCTGGGAGCTGTGAGCAGACCCGGCGGGCTAGGAGAAACCAAATTCCTTGTGTAACCAGAGAAGGATCAGACTAACAGGCAGATAGTTTTATCATAAAAGTGAAAATAATATGAAAATGTTTATTATTTCTAAATACAAAGCCCAATACTATGAAGAAGACTGTAAAGGACAAAAAGAAGACTCTCTTTGGCCCGGTGTCCTGTGACCCAGTGCAGTGCTGCGGGGGAGTAGTGATAAGTTTGGGGCAGCAGCAAAAGATCAGCTGTTGTGGAGTGTGGGAAGGAGGCCCACCCGCCAGCCCCATCTGTGGGCCAGCTCTCCACTCCTCAGCGCCACCAGGACTGGGGACTGAGGTCACTCTCGGCCTTTATGTGCTGCTGGTTCTCTGGCTTAGTGGACCCCAGGAAGGAAGGGGACGGGTGAGGCAGGTGGGAATGGGTGAGGGAGTGAGCATGAGCCTTTCTGCACTGGGAAACTCAGTCTTTTTTAATTCTGTGGCTGCAAGAGGATGTTTCGGGCAGCAATGGAGAATGAAAACAAGGTGCTCTTGCCCTCAAAGGTATTGTCAGCGTCGTCTCTGTCACATCTCCATTATCGACAGAGAAGGTCTTGAGCCCTTGGAAAGATGGACATGTCTGAGACTTAAGGCTGTAGCAGCTGAGGCTGTAGTGATGGAGTCTTGGGGTCACCTGGGGAGGAGCTAAAAGGAATGTGGACAGGCGGGCAGGAGTGAAGGGTGCTCCTCCCAGGAGCTGTGTGCGGTCCCCTCTATTTGTGTCTAGGGGGCCGTGGGCATGTGTGAGGGCTCAGGCCTCACCCTCCTCCCCACTGCCATCCACGCTGGCCTGCCTCACCACCTTCCCTCGGAGCCTGGGTGTGGAGGAACCACCAGCCTCCCCCTGCTCCTGGAAGGCCTGGGTCCGGCTGGCCACCAGGGCGGCGCTGTTGAGGGCAACCACAGACTCGCGGGATTTCAGGGCAGGCCAAGGCCCCCTGCCACAACACCGGCGTCCCTTGGCCTTTGAGAGCTGAGGGAGAGGCTCTGGAGGGTCTTCCTCTGAAGATTCATTTGAAAACACCTGGCAGGGTCGGAGTAGAAGAATCATGAGAAGTCTTTCCAGGGCAGAGGCATTGAGCACAAAGCCTGGAAAGGGGCAAGGGTGGAATGTTATGTGAATGCAGAAAAACTGAGCTTCCTCATGTGTCACATTTCCACGGGAAAGAAGACAGCACCCCAGCCCCACTGTCCCTACTCCTCAGCCTTCACCTGTCTACAGCCTTTTGGCCCCAGAAGCCCTCCTGAGCTTTCCTTGCACCTGCCATATCCTTGGCACCCCCCTCTGCCTTTGTACGGTCATTCCTGAGAGCCTTCCAGGTGCTGGGCTCTGAGCCAGGTGCCAAGTGAAGACACTCTGACTTTAGGAACACCCACACTCATCCACAACCATCCATACCCAGTGCCACCTCCTCCAGGAAGCCTCTCCCAAATGTTCCCATGTTCCTGCCCTCTGTGACGAGCTCCTTCCTCCAGGTCAGCCACCTTGCCTTGAATCATGGGGTGGGGATGGGGATGGGGGTGGGGATGGGGGTGGGTTCTGGCTTCCTAAGGCAAAGGCCAGCCTCTGGTCTTCTACTTGTGCCCTGCAGCATGTAGCACAGAGATGATGCTCAACTGTGCAGCCAGTACTTGGTTGTGTGGATGCCATGACCCCTCTGCACCCATCCTCTGATAGGTTGCCCCTCAGATTTGGGAGGGGCTGCAAAGATCATCTCATCCACCTTGTCTAGGGTCAAATGTTGGTTGTTCAGCTCCTGGCCTGGGGGAGGATGGCTGGGGGGTGCCCTGGCCCTTAGGAAGCAAGTCTGTTCCTCAGGCTGAGAGTGCCTGCAGCTTCCAGCCCAGGGCTGGCTCGGCCCGGAAGCCCATGCGGATGCCCCCGGCCCCATGACGCTCTCCATTTCCCACAGAGGGCAGCGCTCACTGGCCTCCACTGGGTCTCCCTGGCTGCTCTGAGGGGACGAATCAGAGCTGCCTGGGGAGTGATCCCCATGGGAAATGAAGCACCAGTCCTGGTCTGTCTCCTTCCTCCAGCCATCTTCCCCCTCTACTCTTGTTCCCCACGTGCCCCAGCCTCACCTCTGGCAGGTCACTGTCCCCTGAGGTGCCTTCCAGCTCGGGGGGAGGCTCCAGGAGGCTGATGGACCTCATGACCCCCCGGAGGTTGATACGGGGCCGTGGCCCAGGCTCTTCTTTCAGGGCTGCCTGGCTCTCCTCCAGACCCAAAGCCTTCACCTCCCCACTGCCCCCTGGTTCTGGTGGAAGAGGTGGGAACGGTATGGAGACATCGGGGGCCAGGGGCTCCTCTGGGGAGGCCCCACCCACTTTCTGCTCCCAGACGTGGCTCTGCCGGCTGTAGGGAGGTAGCCCCGAGTCAGCTTTGAGTGACCCAGTGGCCACCCAGCTCCCACACACCCCTACTCTCTTCCCCCTGTCTCCCACAAGTACCTGGCAGTCAGGATGCCCTGGTAGGTCTGCAGCTGGCGCAGAAAGCCCGGGTTGGGGCGGGCAATGGGCCGGAGCTCCTGCACGTGGCGCAGGGCCTGCTCCAGGCTCCAGCCGTACTGCTTCATGGCATAAGCGATCACCGTGGCAGCTGAGCGGCTGACGCCCATCTTGCAGTGGACAAGCACCCGAGTGCCCTGCGCTCTGTGGAGGCAGAACACGGTCAGCTCTCTGGTCCCTGCCCGTCAGGTGCCTTGCATCATGGGAGAAGGCCAGGCAGTGGTCCACCCAGGGCAGAGCAGAAGGGGGAGGCCCTGCCGGCCAGAAGGGGTCCTAGAGCTGAGAGCAAAGCCAGCAGAATGAGGGCATGGGGACACATGAAGCTGGGGAGCCCACCTTGCAGCCTCCACGAAGCGGTGTGTCTCCTTCCAGTGGGGGAGCAGCTGGGCTGACTCCTCATCCCAGAGGCGCACGTTGTGGTAGATGAAGCGCTCGGGGTAGAAGTTGTCAATCTCTCGGGCCATGTTCAAGATGTGGCTGACCCTTGAGCAGAGGGCAGGAGGCCCACTGACCAACAGCCTGCCCAGCAGCCCTTGGCTGGTTCTGAGAGTCAGGCGGGGCGGGGGGGGGGGGCGGGGGGAGGTGGCAGCTGTGACCCTGAGCATCCTGTTGCCCTGCCCTGCCGGGGTTGAGATTTCCCCTCTGGCCTGACTAGCTGCTGGGCTGACGGCAGCACTCAGCCTTCTATTATTCTCAAAGGTCAGTCAGAGAAGAGCTTGAAGCAAAGCTGAGACTGGGTGGGTCTGTGGCAGCAGGGTGACGGGGCCACAGTGAGTTTCCCGGAAGCCCATGGTGGGCAAAGGGCAGGAACCTGTGAAAGCAGGCAACCGGGTCCCCCGGGGAGAGTGCCACGGGCTTCTCCCTCTAGGGGAGGTCAGGTGGAGAGGAGCTTTCCCACTGCCGCCCCTCTGCTCTGCAGGCCGAGCCCCTCCATCCAAGCCTTGTCTGGTGCTTGCTTCACACCATGGGGGGCCAGTGGACCCAAGGGAGCCCCCAGCAGGCCTGTCTTCTCTCTGCCTGAGGCCTCACAGGGGGAGCAGCCCCGGGCAGGGCGGGCAGTGGAACTAGCAGCTCCTGGGGGTCTGGGGGCGGGTCTGGCCAAGTTGCCCCTTGGAGGGAGGCCAAGTGAAGCAGGGAGACAGAAGGTGGCCAGTCCTGGGGGAGCTTGTGGCCCTACCTGTTTCTTTGTAGCTCCTCCAGGTTGGCTGCATTCCACTCTGAGCCCTGCAGAGGGAGAGAAGCATCCTCCTCCGTCCCCCAGAGGTGCGCCCTCCCACCCTGCCCTCCTGCACCCCGCTGCTCACCAGGTAGAGGTGGGGGAAGATGCGGGAGGCACGGTCTTGCTGGGCCATGAGAAGCAGCATCTGGTTATCAATGAAGTCTCGGTACTGCTGGAGCGGGCGGCCCAGGCGCAACTCCAGGGCCTGGCGGATCTGCAGGCAGAGCCCAGCAGATGGCGCTCAGGGGGGGTACCCTGCAGGCTCCCCGAGGCCCCACCCTTCCCTCTGGGGCCTCAGAGGACAGTACCTGTCCCATCTAGACAGAGGAGCTGAGGCCAGGCGTGGGGGACTGGCTCAGGAGCGGAGGAAAGCAAGGTGGGAAGGAAGAGAGGAAAGCTCTGGCCCAGTTGGAGGACCACCCCCCCACCAGACCCCCCGCCCTGCCAGGGACCGCTCCCTCCTCACCCCTGCTCCTTCCCAGCACCAGCCCACCTCTTTGGGTTTTTTGGATTTGTTCTTTTATTTAACATAAGCTCTATACTCAGAGTAGGGCTTGAACTCATGACCCCAAGATCAGGAGTCCCATGCTATAGGCCTGAGCCAGCCAGGCATCCCCCAGCCCACCTCTTTGGAAGTGACGCTCTCCAGGTCACTGGTGTCCAGCACCTCCCACAGCTCAGCCCGGATCGCCTGCTCCATCTGCTCCTGTTCCGAGGGCCTGGGAGCCGAGCCCATCAGTCCACAGACCCTTTCCCCAGGAACTCGACCACAGCACCCTCCCGCTCCACCCCTCCCCACACTGACCGGCCAGGCCCGGGACTAGGAGGCCGCAGAGATTCCAGGTCGGCCATGGCCATCCACTCGTTGAGGCAGCTCTGGTCAGAGCTCAGTTTCTCCTGGTAGTGTGCAGCCCAGGTCAGGGCATTGCCCCCTGGCACGAGACCACTGCCGAGAGCCGCCTCGCAGGCTTGGTGCAACACCTGGAGCGTGGCCCTGGGACAGAGGAGACTCTGGGTCCCACTGACCTCCCTGCTGCCCCGCCCCGCCCCTGCAGCCCGCTCTGAGGAAGCATGTGAACCCTTACCACATGGTCTGGATGGAGATCGGCTTGAAGATCCGGCTTTGCCCACCGGACGTCACACTGAAGCCCCTGAGGGAGATCAGGTGGGGGTGGAACCCAACTCCAGGCTCTGGGACAGAGCCCCTGGGAGGCCCACCAAAAAGCTGCCTTAGGAGGCTGGTCCTCAGAATATGTGCACATCCTGGGCTTCAGGATAAGCCCCATTTACCAGATAAGGGGCAGCTGAGGCCCAGAGAAGGTAGGCAACTTGCCTAGGATCGCACAGCAAACCTGAGGCAGAGCTGAGTAGGCCCAGGCCCAGGTACCAGCCTGGAGTTCACCTCCTGCTCCCTAGCGTCTAGATGTCCCATCACATGCATCACCCTGCTGGCCCCACCACTCCCCGTCCTCCTCCCTCTGGCTGCCACCTCTTACCCGTCTCCATCTAGGTACACCTGGGTATCACTCCAGAGTGGCAAGACCAGGCCTAGGGTGCAGCTGGAGGAACTGGCAGGGGACAGAAGAAAAGCCACTGTCTCCTCAGCATCTCCCTTCCTTGCCCCCCTCCCCTGCTTTCCCTGCTCCCACCTGCTGTCAGGGAAGTCTACCCCCAGAAGGATTGTCTCATTCTGGCTCAGGTGTTCCCTTGTGGAGACTACCAACAGGTAGCGGAGCCGGGGGGGCCGTGCTGCCTCCAGCTGTGCTGCCTGGGGAAGACAAGGTGGGGGAAGCCCAGGGTGACAGTGGCCCAAGAAGACCCTCCACCCCTGCCCCCACTGGACACACACCTAGGCCTAGAACAGACCTGCTGCCTGCCCTTCTCAGACACCAGACCATGCTTATAATCCAGGGGTTCCCAACTTTTGGATTTCATGGTCCAACAAAATGTTTAAGAAGATTTTTCTTAAAGGGGGTATATGTGGGAAAAAGGAGAGAATGGGCCTGACACAGATAGCCCGAGTTTAGCTTCTGCCTAGGAAGGAGGCTTAGAAACAGCCTTTTTACTCAGCCATTACCATCATTCAATTCCAGAAAGGTTTCTCACCCCAGAAATACTAAGGACATGATCCCACAATGAAGGACGATGCTTCTGTGGAATAAATTCAGCTTTATGAATGGCTGCCTGCATTTTGTCTTGCCGGTCTTGTTGCAGACAGTGCAATGCCCCAGAGGCATCTGGGAACTGGTCCTCAATCCTCAAGCTCCTACCTACGCCCCACTCCCACCCCCGTGGTGCCTGGCCCTCCTCCAGCTCAGCAGGACCTCCAGAGCACCAGGCCAGGCCTTCAGTACGGGGATGGACAACTCACGGTGTCAGGAAGGACTTGCACTCGCCTCTATAATTACCAGCTCTTGGCCCTAATCTGTCCTACAGGCTCAAGCAGGACGGACCTCCCCCTGTAGTTTCCCACACCTCCGGAGATCTGAAAATATGACTGTGCCCTGCTGAAACGGCGATTCATTGGGGTTTGGGGGTTCCTATTACCTTGCCCCCATACCACTGTTCCCCAGGCAAACACACATGTTAGCTCCCTTCCACCCTCTCCCTGCAACCCCCAGCTCTCTCCTCTCTCCCCTTCTCAGAGGGCTCTGGGTCACTGCTCACCAGGCGCATGTCATCCTGTGGCCTCAGGAGCTCCACCATGAGATGCAGATGCTGACTCTGCTCCTGCTTCCTGGGACTCTGGAGCCCATGCCCATCATCTGTCTGGTCCCCGTGGGGCTGTTTTTCACCCAAGGGTCTCTCCACTGCCTCCGGGCCAGCCTCAGCTGCTTCTCCATTGTCTTCTCCATCCTGCAGTCCCAGGACAGCCCCACGGAGCACTGCAAAGCTCTGCCTGGCAGGGCAGCAGGGAAGGCATTATGATCTGCCGTACCCCTCAGGGCAGGTGCACCAGAATCACCCACCAGGCTTGTAAAAACAGGTGTTGGGCGCCATCCTTGGAGAGTCAGTAGGTCTGGAGTGGAGCCTAAGAATGTGCATTTCTAACCAGTTCCCAAGTGCTGAGGCCATGACCACATTTTGGAAACCACTGTCTCAGAGGCTCTCAAGCCCTCAACCCACTTGTCTAAGGGGGGCAGGGGGCCAAGGGTTGCTCCCTTTCCCTTCCCACCCACCTAATTCAGGAGATGCTGTTAATCTGGTGGTGACTCAGGAGTCTTTGGGCCCTGTTGTTTCACCCTGCCCTTTGGCTTGTGACTACCGGCCTGAGCCAGGGTCCATGATGGTGGTGAAGGAGGGGGGTGATGAAAGCTAAGGGTAGCCAGGTCAGTGCTACAAGGCAACTGTGCCCACTGGCCATGCCCTCTGGCAACACTGCCCCGCATATTCAGTAGCTAGCTTTGGCTGTGAGTCCTGCAGGATGGCAGCAGCCAGGCCTGGCGGCTGGATGTAGGCGTCTGTGTTGGGGAGAGGTGCTCACCTTCGCTGGAGCCGGCTTCTCCGCTTGGATGCCTGGCCCTGCTGAGAAAGCGCCCCCCAGGGCAGAGTCAAGTAGGCAGTGGCAAGGACTTTCCTCTGTTCTCAGGGTTTGGAGGTGTAGGGGGGGATCTCTCCCCCACCACCACCAGGGACTGGAACCAGGAAAGGTGTCAGATCCCTTCCCAAACTAGTCCACTCCCCACCCAGAGGACCTGGGGGAGCCCGGGCCCAGGTCCAGGTAGGGCAGCTGGGGTGAGAGTGGGTGGGGGTGTGAGAGGTGTCCAAGAGTTTGGCCCAGTTCTGGGCCTGGAAGTGGGTAGGGCCTCCGCAGTCTGGGCTGGAGCTTCAGGCTCCAGATCTTCAGTCTGAGTTCCTGGGAGCAAGACCCCCTTATAATTCCCTCCAGCGTGATACTTGGGGTCTGCTTCCCCACACCCCCAGGCTCAAGGGGAGGCTGGCAGTGGGCAGGGCGCGCTCCCCTGGGCCCAGCTGGCAGCCAACTGCGTGGGCCGGACCACCGCAAAGCCAGACTTACCGTGGGCCCCACGGGCGTGGAGTGGCCGCTGGCCGGGGGGGAGCGGCTCACTGTGACCAGGGCCATGGGGCCAGGCCGGGGACACCTGGGCCGGTCAGGGCACCGTGCCCTCCCACGGCTCTACAGACAGTCCCTGCCCCGCAGGACCAGGAAGGAGAGACCGGAGCAGCCAAGGCCTGGCACCTCCTCGGGGGCGGCCCTTAAAGGGCCAGGCGCTCGTCCAGCCCGGCCTGCGGAGCCGGCGCCAAGCGGCCGCCGCCCCTCCCTTCGCGCTTCCAGGGTTCGGCTGCCTCGCCCCCGCCCGCCACCACGTTGGGGGCGGGCCCGGGGCGGGGCGCAGGTGCGGAGCCAGGCTCCGAGGGAAGTGGCCAGAGGTCCTGCAACTTGCAGTCTTTGTTCCGGGGTTCCGGAGTCCCTGCCCTGCCCCCCTGGCTCCGCCCTCTTAGGTCAACCAAGCCACTACCTAGAGGAGATGAGACCTAGGGAGGGAGGCCTGGGGACAAGGTCTTGGAAAGGATCAGACACAGTGAGTGCTAAATTGGGGGGCACTCCAAAATTACTTCTTGCTGATTGGCCCTCATGCTTCCACTGTCTGCACGAATCATTGGGAGACATGAAGAGCTTCAGGGGAAATAAGGCTGGATTTAGATCTAACCCTTGAGGCTCACAGTGGATCCTCAGGGCCACCTTGGAGGTGAGCAGGGCAGAGCTGCAGCAGAGGGAAGTGACTTGTCCAGAATCACCGGATAGAAAGGAACCCAGGCCTGGGGTGCAGTGGCTGCTCCCTGCTGGCTGGGAGTCATCTGGAGGCCCAGCCTCTCCATCTCTTGGGCAGGTGCACAGGTGGGTTCTGGGAAAGCCCAGTGAGTGGCAGAGGGACCTGGGTCTCCAACAGGTGGAACTGGCTCCAGGAAATTGATGTTTCCGGAGCAGCTACTCTGTAAGGGACCTGACCTAGGTTGGTTCATTTCACCCTCCTGACAGTCCTGGGGAGTGGGAAGCAGTCTCATTTTACAGCTGAGGAAACCGGGGCTCAGAGAAACTAAACGGGCACAGCCAGGATTCAAACCCAGGTCTGAGGCCATTGCCCACTGCATCTCCCATCAATGTCGCCTCCCCAGCTCATCTCCCCAGTGAGCAGAGTAAGCCTGCTGCTGAGTCTCTTTATTTTCACCTGGTCTCCAATGCAAGCCCACCTCCAGGGCTCCAGGCCCCAAGCTTGGCAGCAGACAGTTTATAAATAAATAAGTTACAAAAGCACGTGGGGGAGCAGCGTAGACCGCCCTCCCAGGGCTGGGTGCTGGGTGCTCAGTGCTCCGTGAGCGAGAGTTGCAGGATCCTCTGTAAGTCTTCCTCCTCCTGCTGCCCCCGTCGTTCCTGCTCCTCCTGCTCCCTCGAAGACAACTCCAGGGCCAGGCGAAGCTGTTCCTCAAAGCTTGGGGGGGCCCGGGCCAGGGGTGTCCTGTGAGGGGATTCTGGGCCATTGGGCTCTGCGGACATCTGCAGGCTTTCTTGGAGAGCCCTTTCAGACAAGGTGTGACAGGGAGGACAGACCAGTGAGTGCTGAGACTGGGGAAGAAGGCTAAGGGCTGGGACATGGCTGTGGAGGACACGGACAAGGAGACGGTGGCTGGGAACCCAGGAGAACCAGAGAAAAGAGGCAAGGCAAGGGGCCCCATTCCCCCCATTCTCATGCTGCCTCTGGTATAGGCAGCGCTGCTGATGAGGATGGCCTTGGAGAGGGCCTGGGATCCTGGGACCAGCACCTCCCCACTACACACCACCAGCAGCCAAGGACCCCCTGGCTGGGAGGGTCCTTGGGGCAGGACAGGCTGAGACATTGTCCTAGTAGGTTCTAGAGGGTCTCACCGCTCCAGCTGAAGCTGCTCCTCATAAGCGATGGCTTGGGGAGGAGGGTGGGTACCAGGCCGGGTGTTGGTCAGGGCTTCCCAGACAGTTACCTGTGGCAGATGAAGCCCCGAGCTGTCACATCTGCCACCCCTGCCAGCACGCAGGGGCCGGGCCTGCCTGTGTCCCACCTGCTCAGCCTCTGCGCCTGCCTCCAGCAGGCTCTGGCGGATGGCAAACTGTAGCAAGTCATCATCTTCATCACGAAGGGGCTCACTGCGCTCCGCGCCCAGCACACTGTACCCCTCGGGCACCTCAAACACGGCGGGGTCCACCTCACATGGGAAAGGGCTCCCTACGCAGGAAAAGAGCTGCACTCAGCCCCAGGGCCTAGGGCCGGGGAGCAGCACGGGCCCCCTCCGTCCTGTGGAGTACCTGATGTGGTGCCACCAGAGCCTGAGCTGGAGGTTGGCACCCACACCGAGTTCAGGGGCTCATCACAGCCACACAGGTTGCTGAAGGTGATGCGGGCATTGAGCACATGGAAAAGGGGAATCTCTGTGGGGAAACAGTGAGGCTGAGCCACCCAGGGCCAGAGGCCAGCCCCCACCCTATCCCACCTCCCTGGTACCCCCTACTACCCCTCACCAATCTTGACTGGGAAGCCAGGGGGAAGGCGCAGGGTGATGAAGTCGCGCAGCTTGGCAAAGTGAGCGTTGCTGATAGCCATCAGGTCAATGATAGGTGTCACCTGGTCACCCAGGGAGAGCGGGTGCTCCTCACTCAGCCACAGTGTTGCCTTGAACCTACAGTGGATGTGAGTCAGGGAAGCTTTGGTGGCCCCCTGCCTTAGCCCACCCACCCACCGTGGACACCTGCCTCTGCTCCTGCCCTCTGCCAGGCCTGAGCTGCCCTCTTCTCTGCTCAGCTGCCCTCACCTGTCTCCCCCAGGAGCTTATGTCTTTTGGCTCTGGAGGGGCCCAGGCTGGGGCCTATGGTAACCTGTGCCAGCTCAACTCATCTGGATGTGGAGGGCGGGCTGGGCTGCTGGCTTCAATCAGGACCTCATTCCATGGCTCCATCCTCCTCCATACCCCATACCTGCCAGTGCCTCTCACTTTGCCATATTTTGGGGTCCAACAAAGCCCAGAGGTCAGGACTACTGGGGTCCGAATCCCTGCTCCACCGCTCTGTGCTGAGTCTACCTGCAGTCCCTGGGACAGTGCTGGGCCCATCATGAGCTCATCAGAGCCTCCTAGCATCCTTGTGAGCAGGTGGCTGAGTGTGACTGTTATTTAACTGATGAGAATAGACTCTCGGAGGGGAAGACATTTCCTTGGACCACAAAGTCAGATGATTGAGCTGTGAGCCCTTCTCCTCTGCCACAAGCTGGCCTCTAGTAGGTGCTCGCTCATTCAATGGAATAGAAAACCATAAATGGGCGGTGGTGCTCATCACTCATTCATTCATCAAAGAAGAATAACCAGTCTTCTGGGCCAAGCCCTGAGCTGGGTGCCAACAACCACAGATAAGACGGACCTGGCTCCTGACCCCAAGGACAAGAGTCTAGCAGGAAGCCAGCTGGCTGAGTGGGTCCCCCACCCTGAGGGGGGTCCCCCACCCTGAGGGAATTCCCCAAACCAGCTCCAAGACCTCACCTCTGCACTTTGCTGGACATCTCAATGGGGCGGCCAATGTTCCTCGACTCCAGGCTGAAGTTGGGGTCGAAGTACTCACTGGGGGATATGGCTGTGGGGTTGGTGGGGCTGGCGGCCTGCTGCACAGGAGCCTGGGAGGACCCCAGGACCGCGCTGAGTGTTTAGGAAGGTGCCTGCCAGGCTCTGCCCGGCAGCCCCCTGCCCATGACCCCCCACCCTGGGCGTGGCTCACCCCGCTGTGGGAGGAGTGCTGCTGGGCCATCCCGAGGAAGGACTGGAATGGAGTTTTCCCTCCTAAGGAGAAAGGGTGGGAGCTTATTAGGAGACTTTGGGCCACTGCCCCAAGACGGCCCCCACCCACCATCCACCCTGGGAGTCTCTTATTGAGACAGAGCACGTGGGAATGGGGAAGGCTTCCCAGCTTAGCCCAGACCCCAGACCAGGGTGACCCCAGCAGATGGTGTGACTGGACAGCAGGCAGGCGCACCTGGGTTTACCTTTGCTCTTCGACTTGTCCTGATCAGAGAGGTGCTCCGTGCGAGTGCGTGTCACCAGCTCCACATTGGTGGCACTGTATACCTGGGGAGCAGGGAGACACAGGGGGAGCTGAGGGCTCAGAGCCTGTTGCCCACACTCAGCCTCACCAGTACAGGACCAAAGTCCTCCTCTCTGTAGGGACAGATAGGATCTTGCCCCCCCCCCCCCAAAGTGGAAGAGGTGGCAGGGTCTGAACCACAAGGGGACTCAGTAACGAGGGGAAAATGCTCCCCGTTTCATCGTTTCATCTCGGTAACCTGGGTTGGGGCCCGTGCTGGGGTGATCCCTATGTGCTTGGCAGGGCCTGGGCACTAGGGCCCCACTGAGTTCCCATGGCCACAAAGGGCTTACGAGTCCACAGGCTACTCTGTCTCTCCTCCACATGAGTGGATGTGGAGAAGTGGTGGAGTTCCTGGGCCTTGTCTCCTACCCCAGCCCCCACCACTAGCCTCTCCTGCCTTGGCCTCGTAGCCGCTAACGGTTTCCATCTTCTCAGACCGCCAGCCCCAGATACCACATTTGTTCCTGAAACAGACCAAACAGGAGCTCATGAGGACCCGTACCCCTCAACCCTAGCCAGAACCTTCCCTTCCAGAGACCCCTTCCAATTAGCCTTCCCACTGTGAAACACGCAAGGGCCTTGAGAGGTTGCCTGGACAGCCAGGGACAATCCAACATGGACTGGGGATACAACAGTACTAGGGAATCATCATTAATTTTGTTAGGTGTGACAACGCGGCGTTGGGGCTGGCTTTATAAACAGCCTCACCTGGCAGAGTCAGGGACAGAAGCATTTACTGTTAAAGCGATATGACATCTGGGATGTGCTTTAAAATAGTCCAGGGAAGGGGCACCTGCATGGCTCAGTTGGTTAAGCATCTGACTTCAGCTCATGTCATGATCCCAGGGTCCTGGGATCGAGCCCCTTGTCAGGCTCCCTGCTCAGCAGAATTTGCTTCTCCCTCACCCTTTACCCCTCCCCCTGCTTGTGCTTGTTCTCATTCTCTTTCTCAAATAAATAAAATCTTTTTTTTTAAGATTTTATTTATTTATTCATAGAGACACAGAGAGAGAAAGAGAGAGGCAGAGACACAGGCAGAGGGAGAAGCAGGCTCCATGCTGGGAGCCCGACGTGGGACTCGATCCAGGGTCTCCAGGATCCCACCCTGGGCTGCAGGCGGTGTTAAACCACTGTGCCACCAGGGCTGCCCCTCAAATAAATAAAATCTTAAAAAAAAAAAAAGTCCAGGGACAGGGTGCCTGGTGGGGCTCAGTGGGTTGAACATCTGATTCTTGATTTCTGCTCAGGTCATGATCTTGGGGTCATGAGATAGAGCCCCATGTCGGGCTCTGCAGTGGGCATGAAGCCTGCTTATGATTCTTGCTCTCCGTCCCTCCCCCCACCTCTCTCTCCCTCTGAAAAAATAAAATAATCTGAGGAGGGATGCCTGGGTGGCTCAGCGGTTAAGTGTCTGCCTTTGGCTCAGGGCAGACAAGTCCCATATCAGGTCCCTGTATGGTGCCTCCTTCTCCTTCTGCCTGTGTCTCTGCCTCTCTCTGTGTGTCTCTCATGAATAAATAAATAAAATCTTTAAAAAAATAGTCTGAGGAAAAAAGAAAAGAAGGAAGGATAGATTCAACAAAATTAACAGAATGTTGGTAAGTGTTGGGCACTGGGCGATGAGGACATTCTAACTATTCTCTCTTCTTTTGTACATGTTTAAAATTTTACAGACTAAAAAGTGAAAAATAAAAGTATGTCTCACTCAACAATAATAGTTTCATGACATCAATACCCCACTTTTGACAATGGATAGGACAAGGAGACAAAAGATCAACAAGGAAACGTAAGACTTGAACAACCCTATAAACCAGACCGAACAGACTTTCTTAGAACACTCCACCCAACAACAACAGAATACACATTCTTCTCAGGTGCACATGGAACATTTTTCAGGACGGAGCATATGCTAGGCCACAAAGGAAGATTCAATAAAACTGAAAGGAGGGATCCCTGGGTGGTGCAGCGGTTTAGCGCCTGCCTTTGGCCCAGGGCGTGATCCTGGAGACCCGGGACCGAATCCCACGTCGGGCTCCCGGTGCATGGAGCCTGCTTCTCCCTCTGCCTGTGTCTCTGCCTCTCTCTCTCTCTCTCTGTGACTATCATAAATAAATAAAAATAAATAAATAAATAAAATAAAACTGAAAGGAAAAAAGTGATACAAAGTATGTTCTCCAACCACAAGGAAATGAGAAAAGAAGTCAATAACAATATAAAGATTTGGGAAACTCACAAATGTTTGGAAAGTAAACACGCTCCTAAATGACAATATTAAGAAAAAATGAATAAATAAATAAAATCTTAAAAAAAAAATTAAAGGGGATCCCTGGGTGGCTCAGCGGTTTACCATCTGCCTTCTGCCCAGGGCGTGATCCTGGAGACCCGGGATCGAGTCCCACATCGGGCTCCCTGCATGGAGCCTGCTTCTCCCTCTGCCTGTGTCTCTGCCTCTCTCTCTCTCTCTCTGTGTCTCTCATGAATAAATAAAATCTTAAAAAAAAAAAAGGAAAACAATTAAAGACCTAAGTAAGTGGGAACTGATCTTATGTTCATGGTAGAGGACACTCAACATTGTTATGATGACAGTATGCTCCAAGCTGAGGTCCAAATTCAATGCAAACCCTATCAGAATCCCACCTGATGACTTCTTTGTAGAAACTGACAAACTGAATCTGGCATCCTGTGAAATCGCAAAGGACCCAGAACACCCAAAATAATCCTGAGCAAGAAGAACAAAGTCAAAAGACTCACACTTTCCAATTTCAAAACTTACCACAAGGCAACACTTACTAAGATAGTGTGGTATTGGCACAAAGATCGACATATAGGTCAATGAAATAGAACTGAGAATCCAGAAAGAAACCCATGCATCTATAGTCAACTGATTTTCCACTAGTGTGCCAAGACCATTGCATGGGAAAAGAACAGTCTTTTCCAGAAATGGTGCTGGGACAAGTGGGTCACACATGTGAAACTAGTGAAGGTGGATCCTTTCCTCACACCATATACAAATATTAATTCAGTGGATCAGAGACCTGAACGTAAGAGCTAAAACTATAAAACTTTCAGAAGTAAACACAGGGAAAAATCTTTGTGCCTTTGGATTTGACAAAATGTTGTTCGATATGATGCTAGAAGCACAGGTGACAAGAAAAAAATACATAAATTGTGATTCATGAAAATTAACATGTGCTTCAAAGGACACAGTTGAGAGAGTGAAGAGTCAGCCCACAAAACGGGAGAATATTTGCAAATCGTATACCCAAGAAGGGACTTCTATCTAGAATACATAAAGAACTCCTGCAACTCAATAGTAAAAAGACAACCCAATTTTTTTTTTACAACCCAATTTTTTAAATGCACAAAGGATCTAAATAGACACTTTTCCAAAAAAGAGATACAAGTGGCCAATAAGCACAGGAAAAGGTGTTCCACGTCATCATTAAGGGAACGCAAATCACAACCACAACGAAATACTACTTTTCACACCCGCTAGGGTGATTATAATCCAAAAATAAATAAATGAACGTCAATGTTGGTGAGTACAGGAAGAAACTGGAGTCCTCATACACTGCTGGGGGGGGATGTAAAATGCCTCAGGCACCTTGGTAAATGGTCCGGTGGTTCAATCAAACGTCCGGTTACCATGTGACCTAGGAATCATACCCCCAGGTGTCCACCTTAGAGAAACGAAAACTTTAGTCCACACAAGACCTTGTACACTAATGTTTACAGAAACGTTATTCATAACAGGCAAAAGGTGGAAACAATCCTAACATCCGTCAGTAGGTGAGTGAAGAAACACAATGTGAGCTGGTCATACAATGGAGCCACGACAGGAATGAAGCAGTTATAGGTTACAACCTGGATAAAATTTGAAAACATTCTGCTCAGTGAAAGAAGTAACAAGAAAGCATGTACCATATGGTTCCATGCACATAAGAGTCCAGAATGAGGAAATCTATAGAGAAAGTAAATGAGTGGTTGCCTAGGCTGGGGAAGGGGGTGAGGTCATGGGAGCTGATAGCTCCTGGATTTCTTTTTGGGGTGATGACAGTGTTCAAAAGTTGACTGTGGTGATTGTCACATTTCTGTGAACAGACTAAAAACCACCAAACTGTACGCTTTAAATGGGTGATCTGTAAGGTATACAAAATTATATTCCAATAAAGCTGTTTGTTTGTTTTTTCAAAAAGGTATCTCTGAAGTCTGTTCTGGGAACTGGGACATATGTTGTCAGAGAGAACAGCCTGGCCGGTAGGGTCAGATTCCTAGACTACCCACAAAGGGCTCTGGCCCAGAAACAGCCATACTACTGAGAAACCCACACTGGGCCAAAGAGCTACCCCGAACCACAGCCTAAATCCTTGTTAGGGGAAAACACGTGAAAGCAGGAGTCAGGCCCCTGGGGCCCCTGACCTAGCTTCCTCCCCAGGGAGACAGCTGCCCAAGGAAAGGCATGCAGGGGCCTGAAGGTTGCCATGGGACCTGCAAGCAGTCTGGGTGAGACACTGGGCCCGCAGGGACCCCTGCCCCCATCTGAGTGGCCTCTGTGGGTGGTTCACCCTCCCAGAGGCTTGGACCATGATCCACAGTGTGGCCAGGTCCCAACTGACCTCTCAAAGGCCACATTGCGAGTGTCCAGGTGGGTGGAGACGATAGGAGAGGTGAGGCGACTGGCCACGTGCTCTTCACTGGGCCGCATGGCGGCCAGCAGCGCTTCTGGCTCGTGCAGGGCAAGCCCCAGTGTCTCGGTGTGTACCACCTGCCGGTCGTGGTCCACTTCCATCACCAAGGCGCCTGCCTCTGCCAGCCGGTATGGGTGTGTGAGGGGCACAAATCAGTGCTGGGCTCCAGCCGGTGGGGAAAAGGCCACCACGGTGCCCACAGCCACCTGCTGCTAAGTGGGTGAGGCCCCAGCCCCTTGGTCCCCTCCACCCTCAACCTCAGTTTCCATATCTGGAAAGCAGAGAAAAAGAACTGCACTGTCCTCACAAGCCAGAGGAGGGTCTGGGAGGGTCCGGCCTGCTCATGCCCACAGGGAGTCCCCCCCCAGCTCACCCTGGCCCTTGAAGATAAAGCTTCTCCTGCCGCGCTGCCAGGTCATGTGCTCGAAGCCCAGAAGACTGGTGTCCACTCGCAGGCTCTCACCCCGCTTCCACACTCGGTACACGTCACTGGGGCACATCTTAGACACGAGGGGCACTGTAGGAGTGTGGAGGTCACCGTGGTTCTTTCCCAAGGATCCCACCCACACCCCTAGAAGCCAAGCGGTCCTCACTCACCCCAGCTGGTGAATTCCCACTTCATCTCCACGTAGAAATCGGGGGCCTGAGATAGACCAGAGCACCTGTCAAGGCCTGCCTGGTACCAAGGATCAGTGTGCCTAGGGGGCTCCTTGTCTGTAGCCCCGCTCTGGGAGTCCAGCCCATCAGCAAGTCTTAAAGTGCTATGTCCCAGGTACACCCCCACTACAACCAACCGCCTCCCAGAAAGGGTGAGCGAAGTGGGGTCCTGAAAAGGCCTTGGAATAATCAGATTATAAGTATCTGAAGCCTGGAGGTCAGTCTCTACCTGGCCACTAGCCTGCTGAGAGGCCCTGGGGGAACTCCTTGCTTCCCCAGAGTCCCAGAGTCCTCATCTGTAAAGAGGGTACAATGACCCCCTCTGGGCCTGGTGGGGGGAGGGGCACAGGGACAGACAGGTATTCCAGGGCACCAGGCCACAGAGTCAGGAAAAACTCTCCCCCTAGGAAATATGCATTTGCCAGGAGACCCACATCCAAAGCCCCGTTTAGATTTCTGTATGAGGGACCCCTGATGTGGGCAATGGCTTTTCTCCTAAAGGGCTCAGTTTCACCCACCTGGGTCTGGACTCCTCTCTTTCCTACATGACCCTGGGGTAGGGTCAAGATTGAGGATGTTGTCGACAGTGTTGGGAGAGCATGCTGCACAGACTGAGTGCGTAGTGGGTGACCAGAGTGACCCCATGCGGCCTGTCAGGGCCACTTGACGTGGCTCTCCACCCCTCCTTACTGGCCATACCTCTGTACCCTGCTGTACCTGGCGGAGTTTGTTGAGCAATTCTGGAATGCCAGCCAGCCTCTGTGTGGCCCTCTGGTAGTCCCGATACTGGAGCACCAGCTGTACCATCTCTGGGTCGCCAGTGCTGACTGCCTCCTGCAGGACTAGGGGCACCGGGCGCTGAGGGGAGCTCTGTCAATGGCCCCTGGCCTGGCCGTTCATTGCCGCGCACCAACCCCACTGCCAGCCTCAGGGGAGCCCCTCTGCCCCCTGCAGTACCTGCCCAGCCCTGGCAGCTCTCTTTGCCCACATTGGCATTGTGTCGAAGGAGGACTCTCACGGACTCCAGGTTCCCCAGGGACACAGCCAGCTCCAGGGGAGTGCGCCCCCGGGGGTCCTCCTGTTCAATGTCGTGCTGGGGGAGATGGGACATTCAGCACAGGGCAAGTAAAGAGAAGCAAGAAGGCCACTGGGCTGAACGTGGTTGGGAGCCATTGCGGGGAATAAGGACAGCACACAGGCCATGGACATGGTTGAGGGTGGCCTGTGGGTCCTCGTGGGAGGAGGGAGGGAGCAGGTGGGGAGGGCCTGCCCACCTCTCCTGCCTTCTGCCAGGAATAGAACTGGGGGTCCCGCAGAGGGGCCTGGTCAGGCAGAGGTGCAGCTGCAGATGTCTAGAATTGGAGGGACCTGGGGACGAACCAGGTTGCTTGTCCTCAGCCTGGCTCAGGGGTGGGGTGGCGCGAATTCGGGGACTGGATGCAGCGTGAAGCGGGGACACTGGCTGGGCAAGGCCCAGCGCTGGAAGCCGCGGCCGGAGGCTCAAGCGAGAGGGGCGGGTGACCCGGGCTTCGCATCAGGCGGGGCACAGACCACGGCTCTGGGCGGGCTGCGCGGAGGAGAGCCCGGGTGCCCCGCGGTCTCACCTGGCGGCTGTGCAGCGCGGCCTCCAGTTCGCGGTGCCGATTCGCCCAGACGAGCCGGTGCAGCGGGAAGGTGGGGCCCGGGCCGGCCATGCTGGGCCTCAGCGCCGCATCCCCGTTGGGAGGGCGGGCTCGGCGGGGGCGGCCCGGCCTCGCCTCGGCTTCGGGTCTGGCGCGGCCGCCTCGCCTCCGGGCCGCGCCGCGCCGAGTTGCGCCCACCGCAGCCCCCGAGCCCGGCGGCAGTGGCGGCGGCGGCGGCGCAGGCGGCGGCGGCGCAGGCGGCGTGGAGGGCGGGCCGGGCGGGCCGGGCGGGCCGGCAGGCGGGGCTAGCCCGGGCGGGGCGGGGCGTCGGGCCGCGCGCCCCCTTGCCTTCCGCAGCCATGGCAACCGTGGCCGGGCCCGCGCGTGCTCGGGGCCGGACGAGGGGGGGCCGGACGACGGGCGCCGCTTAGTCGCCTTGGGAACCGCGTCTCGGGGACCCCGGCTGCAGCCGGGCTTGGGTCGGCCGGGGGGCGGTCTGGTGGGTGGGTCCTGGCTCCGGATCCTCTCGCGGCCTGCAGGGGGCGCCCCAGGCCCAGCGCATATCCCTGCTTGCGGGTCCGGAAAAGGAAGGAGGGAGTCGGGGGGCGGGGCGGGGTTCAGCCAGGGGCGGAGCCTGGGCCCCTGGGACGAGCGCGCGCGGGTGCGCGTGCGTGCTCCGAGGGCCACGGTCCGGCTTCCCTTGGGTTATCCGCGTTTCCCCAGCAGCCAGCCCCCCGTGCCCCGGACTTCCTGTCCCAGGCGTACTGCCCCAGGCCTCGCGGCTGCCGACCATCCTGAGAGCAGATGAGGCGGGAGACCCTGGCTCCCCTTCTCAGCACTTCTAAGACGTCCCTAAATGTTGGCCAAGCTTAGCATAAAGCACCTTCCCCAGCGACCTGGGCCGGTGTCTGGCGGTCGCCTCAGCACGAGCTGGGCCCAGCGCGGAGGAGACGGCTCTGCCAGGTCCCTGGAGTCAGGGATGGGAGCATTGGGGGGCGGGGCCCCGCGCCTGGCTGGAGGCAGACCTCTCCCAGCGGACCTGCCACGTCCAAGGCTGCCTGCACCCACCGCACAGATCCCTTTCGCAGAGGCCGCACTTTGCTGCCAGTGTCGGGAGAGGAAGGAGTTTCGAAATCCGGGCCAGCCCCTCCACCCACACCGGAACTAGGGTGCAGGCCTCAGGCGCCTGAGCTCTGTGGTCCTTGTTACTCTAGCCTCAGCCTGGGGTCTGGTGGTGGTGGGTGGTGAGGCAGCCGCGAGGCTGGGCCAAGGTTTGCCCTCTACCTGGGTCTCCCTATTTGTAGAATGACTAACTGTATTTTGGTCTAGAAGTTTGAGCCGAATCTCTGGGCGAGCGTTTTCACCCTGCCCTCTCACTGTGGCCAGGTGGCTCCTGTGCTGTCTGGGGTTACTGTGCCACTCCTACCTGTGGTGTCGTCAGGTCACTGTGATGTCCTTGGCTCTATTGCAGCTCGAAGGCCTCCTAATGTCCAGAACTGGACACCCGGCCACCCTAGCCCACCGCAGCCTTCACAAGCCTCCACCTTCCTTGAAAAGGGCTCTCCCCTCCCCCAGCTCCTTCAACCCAAATCTAAGGACACTTTCTCAGGCCCCACCCCTCTTGACTTCTGCAGTCTTGAACACAACTCTCCACCAGGGTGAATCCTAATTCCCTTGTCTTCTCAACCCTCTTCCAGAACCCCATCTCCCTCTCCAGCCCCAAAGTAGGGCTCCCTGCACCCCCTGCCCCAGCTAAAAGCCTGTTGTGCCACCCCCAGGACTGCATTTTAGCTGCCTCTGGGACATCTGTGTGCCTGGTATCCCATGCTATCCCATTAGCATTACCTACAATCAGATTTGGTCACATTCACCTCTTTCCCCCAGGCTGCACTCCCTGGCTGTCCCGATTCTGAATGTGCTATAGAACTCGCTGTGCGCCCTCTTGGGACTCCTACCTCTTTCTTGTCTCCAGGTGTGGCCCATTCTTGGTGGACTGTGTTCTTCCCAGCTGGCCTCTCTTTGCATTTCTTCCCTGGACAGAAGCAGTGGCTCCTAACCTGTCTCCCTGCCTCCTATCCTTTGCCTTCCTCCATGCATCAGCATGTTTATCAGTGACTTGTTCTATAGCCGGCCCCATCACCCAGCCTGTCCAGAGCCTTGAGGCACTTCCCAGAGCCTATCCAAGTACAGACCCCATGTCCATTTTCATCTTCGTCACTGAGTACGCCCTGGGCTCTGCGCCAGGTTCAGCCTGGTGTTCAGGGCCTCCCAGGCTGGCTCCTTCCCACAGAGCTCCTAACTGAGCCACTCCTGACTGCCTGGCCATTCCCCGCATGAGGAACATCCACTGCAACTCCCCACCCCAGTGCTGCGGGCCCAGCTCAAAGGGCTTTCCTTCCCAAGACTCAGCCACTACCCCCAGAGCATCCCACCCTCAGCAGCCTTCCTTTTCCCCCTGCCATGCTGTGCTCTGCATGTAGAGGCCCCTCCTGCATGGAATGGACAGCAACAGACATCACCCACAGAGGGCCCGAAGGGCAAGGACATAGGGGAAATGAAGTTGATCAGAGCCTCCAGGTAGCGGCCCAATGCTGGGGCATCCCTCAGGCCCTCCGGACCCTTCCTGGGGATGGTGCAGCAAGGCAAGAGAGGAGGCTAAAGCCAGAGAGGTCCAAGAGCTCAGAGGCTGCTGTGTGACCCCAAGGGCAGAGGTGGTTGTCTGCCTGGAGGGTGTCCTCAGCACAGTGCCTGGTGAGCCGGGGTGCTTGCTCAATCAGTCCAAATGCAACACCAGGCACTGAACTGCAGGCACCTCTCTCTGCTTCCCTGGACAGTGGGCAGAAGACCCCTTCTGCTCCCTGAGGGTGGGAGGATGAGCTGGTGGGGTGGGAGGAGAGTGGAGCCCCTTGCCCCACCCCAGAGAGGGAATGGGCCAGGGCAGGCTGGCTCCGGATGCCTGATGTGGCAATGGAAGGGAGCTGGTGCCACCAAGACCCTCTTTCCTAGGGGCCCCAGCCCAGTGGTAGCTGAAAATGGTCACTGGGCACAAAAGAATCGGACACAGCCAAGTCAGGCACCATTTTTTTATAAAAACGCATAGTCTCATTTTCCACTCTTTAAAATCACATTCAAAAATCGGCAAAGGAACGCCCCAGGGGGTGAGTAGATGGGAGGGGAGGGTGTGCCAACCCAGCCCCAGGGGGAGAGGGCGCGACACCACACACGGCAGCGCGACTGGCACAAGGGGGCATGCGGCGGGCAGGATGGCACCCTGTGGGCAGTGGCATGAACGGGATGTGGGGCTACGGGGCTGGACAGCCCGGGAGGCACACTGACCAGCCAGGGGTGGCGAGAGCTGGCCCCACCTGGCTCCTCTCGCTGTGCTGCCCAGCCTGTCCAGGCTGGTCCCCCATGGTCCCAGGCACACAAGGCCTGGCCTGGCCCAGGGGGCAGGGGACCTCGGGGCCAGGCAAGGCCAGTGTAACATGATCCACAGCTGCCTTTCTGTGGTCCCTGAGCCCGGGCGCTTGGGGTGGAGGAAAGGGGTACTGCAGGGAAGGCAGTGGGACTTGCTGCCAATGCCACCCTCCTGGCCGAGCCCCTCAGCGTCCAGGGAACTGTGGGAACGGAGGCAGCCAGTGACACAGGGGTTCTTCCCGAGCAAGGGCACCAGAGCTCAAGTCACTGCTGCTTGGCCCTGGGGTCGGGGAGATACTGGGCCCCTCCTCCACCAAGTGGCTGGAGGACACGACAGTGCAGGACTATGCCCCTGTGGCAGGAGGGGCTGCGGTGGGAAAATTCAAGTACTATCCCTGTGCTGCAGCCTCCCCTGGAGTAGGGGGCACCAGGCCACCCTCAGAGCACGGCCCAGGGCCTGAGGGGGCACAGCTCAGTGTGGCATCATCCCTGGGGAAGGGCCAGGAGGGCTGCCGGTCTCCTCTCCACACGAAGACACCAGGAGGGGAGGCCCCTGGAGGGGCAGGGCTAAGGGCAGCTGGACAGTGGCTGGGTTGGTGGCGGCAGGAGCCAAGGCAAGCGGGCCCCCCCTGGGGGCTGGGCCAGGCTGGGGCCACAGGAAATCACAATAATTACAAAATAAAACCTTTTCCGCTTTGCGGGAAAACAAATAATAAAAATTCGACAAAATAAATTAGAGGTTTATAAAAGGCGGGTGGGCGGGTCAGAGGCCATTGGCACTGCCACGCTGGACGAGCGGCACCTTGCTCAGCTCCACGACGGGTGAGCGTGGCTTGTTCTTCATCTTGGGCACGCGCTGCACGAGCTGCTGGGCCTCGCGATAGGCATCGCGCAGCTCCTTCTTCCACTGCACCAGCTCGGGGTCACTCTGCAGGGCACCCAGGGGCAGGGGGCTGGGTGTCAGGCCGGAGTGCTCCCCAGGGCACCCTGAGGCTCTGGTCCCAGTCTGCCCCACCGACTGGCCCCTGGCCCCACTCACATCGCACTGCAGCACGAATTGTTTTCCGCCTCGGATCTTGAGAAGGAGGCACTTGCGCTCCTTGATCTGAGTCTCCTCCACAGACTGGATCTCCTCCATGGTCAGCAGGCTCTGCTGCGGGGTGGGAGGGGCCGGGCGGGGCAGGGCGGGGCGGTGAGGGCACAGGACAGGCCAGCCAGCCCCCCTCCCCCCATCCTCTCTTGCGCTCCCTGACCCCAGCCTTCTTCTTACCGGGGCCTCGCCCTCGCCCCGCCACTCCAGCCGGTTGGGGAACAGGTAGAAGTACCGCCGCTGCCACTGAGTCAGAAAAGGGTTGCCCATCTTGGACATGTAGCCGTGCATGATGCAGTCCTTGCCCAGGGCATAGTCTGACACGAGACAGGGAGAGGTGGACTCAGCCAGGCCGGCCGGGTCGGAATCCTGGTTCGGCCACTCTGGCCGTGAGCTCCGGTGGCTTCCTAAAATTGGAGCCTATTTCTCCATTCTAAAGCGAGCAGCGGGCAACCTCACCTTCCTCATGGCCCAACTGCTTATTTTTGGTTTTCTTGCGGGCCTCCATTCGGTCCGTCTCAGCATTGATGGTGTCAAAGACTGTCTCTGCCACTTCCTGCTGCCACCGCTCGGAGATGGTGAGGGGAAAGTTGCGGTAGAGTTCCTGGTCACTGTCCAGCAACTTCGGGGAGCAGACAGGGCCATCCATCAGCCATGGGCCTGCCCACCCCCAGCCAAGGCATGTTTGGGCAGGGGCCTGAGGCCCAGCAGCTGACAAGAGCCCTGCAGGCCAGGATTAGGGCTCAGGTGGGAGAGGCTGGGGCACCCCTGTACCTTGATTCCTTTTGTGTCCTCCTCATCAAAGGAACCAATGTCGAAGGCATCAGCAGCATTCACCTCCCCTCGAGGGGGGATCAGCGGGGGAGGGTACTGCAGTAAAACAAAGGCTGGGCATCAGCACCGGGCAGGGGCTCCAGGGCGCCCACCTGGCCCCGACCCAGGCCAGTACCTTCTGTAAGAAGACCATCTGCCAGTCCAGGGAGCGGAAGAATGGGCTCTCCTTCACCTCCTGAGCCCTGTGGGAAGACGCGGGTCAGGAAGCTGGGGCTAAGTCTGGGTGCTGGAGCAGGGGACCCAGGCTAACTCCCAGGGCGACCATTCTCTTGCTGTCACCTTGGGCAAGTTCCTTAAACCTCGGCCTGTTTCCTCATCTCTAAGATGAGGAGACCAACAGTTCCCACATCATAGGGCTCTTGTGAGTTTTCATATTTGTAAATCTTGCAACGTCATGCCCAGCACTTAGTAAATGTTTAATAAACATAAAAGGCTCTTGTCAGCATCATTATCATCACCATCTTTGTTGCAGGGGCTTTTCTGGAAGCTGGTCCCCAGCCAGCTCCAGCAGCTCTGACCCCAGGCAGCCATCCCCCCAAGAACACTGGAAGGGGCTGGTTATGTCCCACCCTGTGAGCCCCTGGAAGGCAGCTGGCACCAGGAGGGGGTTCCAGCAACAGGACATGGCCCTCATCCTCAGGCTGGCCTAGCGGCATGCCCACATGACCCTAGCAGGGAGGAAAAGCCTGGGACTGTGGTCCTGGTCCTGGGCACTCACCCTCGGCCCAGGCAGCCTAGTCTCCGGTTGACATCCCTCTGCAGCAACCCCTCCAGCAAGGAACGGAGTTCAGGGGAGAAGGAGTCAGGCAGCTCCACAGCCTGCAGGGAGGAGCAGACGTTGGCAGGGGCCCAAGAGGAGTCCTGGCCCCCAGCACAGAAAGAGACAGGGCATAGCTTCCTCACTCACCCCAGCAGGCATGTTTATTCTGACAACACAGGGATGGGGAGCCTCTGGGGCAGGAGGCCAGAGTAAGGATGAGTGGCCCGAGTTTGTTGTTAGTTGGTAAGAACCAAGAGTCCACAACCCTAACACACATAGGAGACCCCAGCCCCACCACAGGCCCCCAAGGACTCCACCCAGCCTCCCTACACTCACCATTGTCAACGTCATGCGATCGATCTCATGCTTATCTTTGGTCTTGTGCTGCCGGAAGGGGCTGTGCCTGGGAAGAGACATGCAGTCAGAGGACAGGAATGGGGAAACTGAGGCAGGCAGCCACAGTGATCTTCACCGAAACCCAGGGATGGTGCCACCCTAATACTCAGGCCACTGTATGCTCCCCTCCCCTAGGCCTCTAACCTGGACGAGGAAAGAACTCCTCTCCATTCCCTCCCACCCACCTGCCTGGGAAGGCCCACTTACCCCCGCAGCAACTTGAAAAGCATGCAGCCCAGGGAAAACCAGTCAGCACTGCTATCGTAAGCCACACCCTTCTGTAGGACCTCGGGGGCCATGTACCCATGGGTGCCCCTATGGAAGTAAGGAGGCGAGGCCGTGAGTGGGTCTGGTGGATTTTGTGTGTGTGTGTGCGTGTGCGTGTGTGTGTGTGAGTGTAGGAGGTAGGGGGCTGGGCACTCACACGCTGGCGTGGGGCTTCTTCTTGGAGAAGTCACAGGCCAGGCCCAGGTCTGAGATGCGCACGTGGCCATGCTCGTCCAGAAGGATGTTGGCTGGCTGTGGAGGAAGCCTAGTGAGCTGCCTCTGGGGTGGCTCAGGATAGGGTCTGGACAGGCAAGATGCTGCCTAGGTTACCATCCTCATTCTTGAGAATTAGGGGGTCCAGGGGCAAAGTCCCAGGAGTGGGGGGTCTTTTCCTCCTTCCCCCAATGACAATGTGAATCTAGAAAATGGCTTGGTGGTAGGGAGGGAAGGAAGGCAGCAGCTGGCCAGGTCCCAGAATGCCCCCTGCCAGGTGTGCTGAGGGGCTGGTGGGGCCAGAGCCTTACCTTCAGGTCCCGATAGACCACGAAGCGGTTATGCATGTGCTCCAGGCCCAGGATGATCTCGGCAGCATAGAAGCGCATATCGGCCTCAGAGAAAACCCCGTGCTGGGACAGGTGGTAGTGCAGGTCCCCACCTGAAGAAGGCAGCCCCGCAGGGTGGCACTCAGCTCCTGGGCCCAGCCCCCAGCCCCATGGTCCAACTGGGGCCAGGCCACACACTCACCATTCATGAGATCGAGAATGAAGCTGAGCTTGTCCGGCGTGTGGAATGCGTAGGACATGCAGACAATGAACGGGCAGTCCTAGGAGGACATAGGAGGACAGGTCAGCAGAGGCTGCACCCGGTTCCGGAACCAAAGGCTGCAGCAGTAACCAGCCTGAGCCCTCCTGGCTCACCCCAGTGCTGACAAGGGATAGCATGATGCGCTCGTTCAAGGCCAGGGTCTCCCCCTGCTTCATCTTGATGCGTTTCTTATCCAGACACTTCATGGCATACCTGGTGGGGAAGGGGGAGGGTGCTGGTCAGTTAATCAGCCCAGACGGACCTTCAGAGCCCGGGGCTGCATTTGGGGGGGCAGGCCTCAGGGCTCCTGTAGTGAAGACTAGACACTGCGACAAGCATAAGACACATCAGAGTCAAGAGGGAGAGAGGGCAGGAGCAGGTGCTGGGGAATCAGGGGCTCTGGGGGCCTGCGGGATGCGTAGCAGCACAAAGACAGGATGGAAGGGAACGGCACCCTCTGCAGAGGTCTGTTCACTCAGTACCTGGGGGCCCCCGGTCCCCACTGACATCCCAGGGGGCCCTCCCCTCCCTCAGGCATCCCACTCGACACTGTGAGCCGGTGCTCACATCTTGCCCGTGTCGGCCTTCCGGCACCCATAGACCTCGCCGAAGCCCCCTCGCCCGATGATGCGGTGCACGCTAAAGTCGTTCATGGTCAGCTGTGGGGGTGGCAACAATAGGCGTCACTGTGGGCTGCCCAGGCCCTGCCACTGGGCAGAGACACCCAGGCAGCAGGGGGCCAGTCCCATGCTGGGGGGCAGGAGTCCCCATATGCAGGGCCACCCACCCCATGCACTTACCTGCCCTGAGCCACCCCCCTCTAGGATTCTGGCACTGACCCCACAGCTACTGTCTTAGGGGCTGAAGGGCAGACTCCCTGGACCTCCCTGGTCCCAACCGAGCCTTGGTGCCTGGCCCTCTGGGGAGGGCAACAGGCAGGGAGCACAGTCCTTCATGCCCACCAGCCCACTCACATGGATGTTGAGCTCCACATTCTTCCACTGGCAAAATCGTGTGAATTTATCACTGTAAGAGCAGAACACCGGGCTCCAATGAGACTCAGGAATCAGGCAAAATGATGCTAGGTGCAAGCCTACTCCATATCATTCTATCGCCTGGGGTCCCGAGCCTTAGTGTCCTCTCTGGGACTACACGGGAAGAGTGCTTGCCCAAGTGGGGCCTGGCCACCTGCCTCTGGGTTTCAGATAAGCTTAAAGAAGAGGTCCTACAGTCTGTTCCAGACTTCTGGCTACCCCATCTCTGACAATGCCCATCCCACCCCTGCTTGCATGCCTCCAGTGGCACAGCACTCACTCGCCTGAAGCTCTCACTCCACGGCTTGGCAGCTGGGACTCTAAGAAAGCTGTTCTTGACATCAAGCTGAAATGAGCCTACAACTCCCACCCACCAGGCCAGCTCTGGCCATGAGGGCCATAGCAGAGAACAGTGTGCCCCTTTGTGTCTACCTCAACCATCACCCTGATGCTTCTCAGCCTAGGTGGGCCCAGCAAGGTGCTAAAACAGTCCACGAGAAGGAAGGTGGACTAGGTGGTCCCTCACTCCCTGGAGAATCGCCTGGGGCAGGCTCAGAGATGCCTGGTGCTAAGAAAGGCAGGGCAGGAGTGTGGAGAAGGTGATGGCTAGGAGCCTGTCTGACCTGAGGAATGTTGCACAGGGCCGTGAGTGGGCCAGGTACCCGAGTGCCCCTGGCTGAAGCAGGCTGGCTTCTCTCCCACACACCATCCACACCCCTCTCACAGTAGCCTCCTCCTCCCCTTCCCCTCTTACACATGCCCCGCTCTCACCTCTCAATGAATTTCTGGAATACATCCCCTCGGAGGTTCTGACAAATTTCTTCGATGTATGGCTAAGGGAAGAAGCTAGGGTTTGGTGACTGAGCCAGACTAAAAGCTGACCAGACTCTGTGACCTCAGCTGCCCAAGGATGCCCCTGGCTGGGCCAGGAAATAGTAGGGAATAAGCCCAGTACACACCTGGAAGAGATCTGGAGGCACCTGTTTCTTCACCAGGTGGCCCTGGACATGCTCGGTGGCACTTTTGGAGAAGGGCTGGAAAAGACAGAGGTGGTTGTGAATTCTCTGCAGGGTCCTTTCTTTCCACCCCAACACCCAGGCCAGTCTGGGCCAGCACCTGGGTCTAGGCCTAAGGACACTCACATGTGAGCAGGCCAGCAGCTCCTTCATGATATAGGTGTCGAAGACCTCCCGGCTGCGAGCCAAGCGTTCTTCTTCTGTCTCCAGCTTCTCATATTTCTTGATCTAGAGGACAACATCCCCACAAGTGGCATGAAGGCTCCAATGCCAGGCATCTTGCAGATTCAATGAAAACAGCCCAACCTCCTTCCCTCTCTCCAGGCAGCTGGGCCTTACCTCCTCGTAGAACTCCACCAAGGGCTTGGCCTCCTCGAGGTGTTTCAGGCAGAAGTCTCGGAAGAGCAGGTACCCTGAAAGCCGAGGTGTCAGGTCACACAGAGCCCCACCCCCTGAGGCCTTCCATCATGGTGGGCAGCATGGGCTTGGGGCCTCCTGAGCCCGAAGGAGGAGGTAGAGGTGGTTTCTGCCCCAGGCAGGGACTGGGCAAGGCGGCCTTAAAAGCTGCCACCAACTGAAGATTCTCAACTCTGGGGTAAGGAGTGCCCGTGTCTCTAGCCATCCCAGAATCTACTTTGTCAGGCGGTGGCTGGAATGTGATGGGCATGCAAGTGAAGCAAAGGCTTGGGGCTGACTCTGGCTCCAGGGCCTGGACCTGCTGCTTGAGGGCAGCACCCGTACTGGGGCAGGCCGAGTGGCTTCCCAGGGGGCACACGCCCCTCTCCCTGGACCCCCTCCCATATCATGCCCCCTCCACATCTGGCTGCTTTTCACAGCAGCCCTGAGAAAAAGTTATAGAAACAGACTTTAGGGAGGCCTGACAGGTGGGCCTGAGTAGAACCTGGGGCTCTTCTGCGATTGCAGGTCCTGGGAAAGACAGGCCGGGGGTGGCGCCTTGAAGGGCATAAGGCCACTGGTGAAGGTAAGAGGTAGGACGAGCTGGGGGAAGGGCTCCCAGGAATAAGACCCCCCCACCCCGGGCAGGCCAGGCCTCACCCCTTCCAGGTAATGGGGGCCTGAGGCCTGGCTCCAGAGCAGCCCTGGAGGTTCAAAACAAAAGTAAGAGCAGTTCCCACTCCCTCCAGCCTGACATGGGTGACCAGGCTTATGTTGGGTGGCTTCCATGCCTCTTTGGGGGCACTGTCTGGGCACCTCTACCAGAGCACACAGCCATCACCTCTGGTAAAGGTGGCCTGGCCTTTGAGTAACTTGTGACCTGGGTTTCCCAGTGGGCAAGGGGCTTTCACTGAGGTCACCTCATCTAGCCTTCCAACAGACCTGAGCAGCAGGGCATCTGATTCCTAATTCCCAGGTAAGGACACCAACAAGCTCAGAGATGTGAAGTGACGTGCCCAAGGTCACACAGCACAAGCCAGGGACCCAAACTATGTTTCATGATATACTGACTCCCCAAGACTGATCTCCAGTGCCTGATCTGGCCAGGCCAGGCCAGGCCACTCCCATTTCAGAGCTGAGATCCTGCTCTCTAGAAGGCCAGATCAGAGCCATGTGCGTCTGAAGGCTGCTTCCCTGGGATCCACCCCAACCCAATCCTGCCCTGTGGGCCAGGTCCGCAGTCCAGATACTAGTAAAACAAGGGCACTGGATGAGGAGGATCGGAGGGGCCGGCCAAAGCAGGTTGCTCACAAAGAGGGCCCATGGGGGAGGGGGTGGCGACCACAGCTCTGGCAGGCGCCACAGGAAGGGCCCCGCCCCTTCCTGTCAGTTCTACCAACGGCCCAGAGCAGCTGTGCCTGGGCCAAGGGGAAGCTGCAACTCTCAAAAACAAAAACCCCAAGGAGGAACTTCCCCGGCAGCCCTGGAAGACTGCTGGGCCCCCACCCCCCTTCACAGGGCTCCCAGGGCCGGCAGCCAGGGGCTGGGAGGCCCAAAGGGTCATGGCCCTAGCAGCCTTGCTGCCATCCCGGGAGGTGGGGTGCTCGCTGGTGCCCTGCCCCATCGGCTCGGAGGCCAGACCTCCAGGGAGAGAGGACGGGAGGCCAGCCAGCTGGGGTGGGGTCAGGAAAGCAGCCCCTGCCTCCCAGGGCCCGGGGAGCTGGACAGTGGTGGGAAGCCCTTGAGGCTGACAGAGCTCCTCATGGACTCACCCAGCTTCTGGGAGAAGATCTTCTCAAAGGTCACCTCACCCCGGTCCTCCAGGTACTTCTGCATGACACTGCGGATGCTGAAAATGGGGGGGCCTTGGTGAGCCAGAGCCCCCATGGCTCCTGCCAGGCCTGCTGGCCCCGCTGCCCTGAATGCCCGCCGCTTCCTCTCCCGGAATCCAGAGTGTCACTGCTCCCTCTGGGAAGGCAACCACCAGCCAGGGCCTTCCCACTCAGGCTCTGTCCCTAAAAGCTTGGGTGGCCAGCAGGTGGTTGCTCAGGAGTTTGGTCCCGGTACTGCCTCATGCTGGCTTCAGGAACCTGGCCAAGCCTCAAAAGCTAGGCCTCACCATCAGCAGATGATGGGTAACCAAAATGGGCCTATCTTTACCATATACTACTGCTTGGCCATAAAGTGGGATGAAGCACTGATACATGGAAATGCTACCACACAGATGAGCCTGAGCAGGCTAAGTGGAAAAAAAAAAAGAGTTACAAGAGGCCCCAAGTTCTATGACTCCACTTAATCGCGTGACCAGACCAGGCAAATCTACAGACACAGAGAGCAGATTAGTGGGGGCCAGGGGAGAGAAGAGGAGTGATAGGTATGGGGTTTCTATTTAGGATGATGGAAATGTTCTAGAATGAGGTAGGGCACAGGTGGCACAACACAGAGAACATACAAAAGCCCCCTGGATTGGACACTTTAAAATGATGACTTTTATGTTACGTGAATCCTAGCTCAAGTTTTTTACCTAGTAAAAACAAAACAAAAGCCAAGCCTCAGTTCCTGTGTCCCTAACATCTGATTTAAAAATGTGCCCCCTACCCCTGGGTTACTTGGGAGGGCAGCAGGGGAGCGGCTGGCCAACATGACCACCCAGCACTCCCCACCAGAAGAGCTCACCCTCAACACTAAGCTATCTGGGCAAGTAGCATGGGGCTATCCTTCATGCCTCAGACACACCTTGCTACCCCCTCCTACACCTTCCTGGGCCACCGTGGTCCAGCCCCACCAGTGCCTGTCATGATGGCTAGCTGTAATCATTCTGGCCTTCATGAGCCCGGGCTCCTGAGAAACACTCCCAGCCCTATACTGAGGACCATGCTGGGCAGGCACACCTGAGCCTGTGCAATGCTCACACGGCCTGTAGGATATGTGGGGCCGCTGATAAAAGACACTGCAACTGGCGAGGACCAGTATAAGAAAGTCTGGGCTCTGCACACCCGCCTCACTGCATCCCTTCTGGAGCCCAACGCGGATCCACCAAGGCCTGTTGGACATCATTGACTGGAAGGTTCCATGGACCCCTGCCCTCCAGGCAGTCCCTCTCAGGGCCCAATTTCTACATCTGTGGTTCTAAGACATCAGACAGTGTGTGACAAAGCCTGATGGGAGCCACGCAGGAAGGGAAGAGTATTCTGGACTGTCAGGAGAGGCTGTGTGGAGGAGGAACTTCACTGGGTTCCTCAGTGCAAACCAGATGTCAACAGGTGGCAAAGCCCAGGGCAGATGGGTGGATGTGGGGACAAGCAGGGGAAGACCAAGCCAAGGGTGAGCAAGAGGCTGTCAGGAGGGAACTCAGCAGAGGACATCTGAGGAGCTTGGTCCAGAGCAGACAGTCTACTAGAGGCACCAGATGAGGAAGCCCAGGTGATGACAACACACGGGGGATGACCAATAAAGAGGGAAAGAAACAGGGTGGGTGGGGGCAGGCTCAAGCCATCAAGTAAGCAGAAGAACTGACTGGGCCAGCCGATGGCAGGCCAGGCCGGCCAAAGTTCTGCCCATGAAGAGGTGCCCGAGGTGAGAGGGCTCCTAGCAGGGCCAGTGCTGTCAATGAATGTTGCCCAGCCTCTGGGGGACCCCTGCCCTTTCTGCTCAGCACTCTCCTTCTACGATGGTCTGGGTGGAAGCCCAGGCTCCAGCTCTCCCAAGCCTCTGTTCCAGTTTGAGCCACACAATGTAACAGGGGAGCATTCAGAGCTATTGTAAGCAAGGTCCTTAAGCAGTGACTCCCTCCCTTGCACCCCCACCCTTGAAAGCTGGAAGATGCCATGACCTCCTCCAAAAGCTGTCGCTAACAGGAAGACAGGTGCTAATGACCAGGACTGCTGTCCTATGTCCCCATCCTCTGACTCCAGCCAATGAGAGTAGAGTTCCTGGCTGAGGGCCAGTGGCTCAGTGGCCCCTTGCTGCCACTTCAGAGCTGGTTCCCCTGGGGAAAGCAAAGATGGCTCCAGGCAATGGGCAGGGCCTCCAAGGACAGCATGTGGCCCTCACCAATGCCGATGCTGGCACACACCGGCTCACACCCACCAGCCTCCAGCAAGAACATCTCTGCAGTCTCCTGGGACTCACAAGCACTCAAGAAGCAAGGCTAGATTCCAAGGCCCACTCTGTGCTTCACACATGGCAGAAGCTTGAAAAACCTGCCCTGGGGCGGGCCTCCAGATCAGAGACTGGAGCCCTACAGTTCCTCTCCCTGCGAGGGAGCACGCAAGACCTCCGTTTTGGAGGGCAGTGGTACCAGGCAGGGGTGGGCCACGGTGCGACACAAGAGCAAGGGCCCAGTGCAAGGCAGCAAAGGCCCGGGAGCCAAGAGTTAGAGGCTCGGGGCCTTGGGAACCCTGGAAGGGCCAAATGGCTGAATTTCCCTGGGAAGTGGACCAGGAAGGCTGGATCCTCACCACCCTTGGTTCAGCTCTTGGCACTCCATGCCTGTATCCAATTCTGTGCTTTGGGACAATTCTGGACAAAGTAATAAAGTGGGAAAAGATATCACAAACATCAATCCTCCATGGAGGCGAATGGTCAGATCGTGGTCAGTTGTGGTAAGGAGGGATGCCCAGATAAGTGGGTGACAGGCAAAGTGACTGCAGCCTGTGAAGGGTGACCCCAGTAGCCAGCTGGGCATGACCCGTGCGATAGGCACCGGGAAGCCCTCCTGAGCCCCAAACTGGCTTCCTGGGAACCAGTGAGACTGGCACCAGCTTAGTAACGGCAATACAAAGGGAATGCCCACCACTTCCCACCATGGGCCTTGGCGGCCCCAACAACAGCTATGAACTAGAGTCGCTAGGGAACTACACTCTTGACCAGGGACTGCACACGAGAGAGCCAGGATGGGTGCTTCTTGGGGAGCCGGCCTGCGGCACAGCCTTCTCCCTTCCCAGTGGCTCTGCTGTGGGCTCAGCCCAGGAAAGAACAGAAAGTGGGGCCCGGGTGGCCAGACCTTGCCTCCCCTCTGAAGCTGTATGTATAGGGATGGTAACAGCTCTCTTCCCAGCCCACAGCACTTCACTGTCTTCCTTAAAAAGAAAAAATGTTTTCTAAATAAAATAAACACCCCCCCTCCAAACACGAGATCAGACTGAGCAGAGCCGTTGAATGGAAGGCCCCCAAAGCGACAACGTTAGGGTTTCCTGTCTGTTCTCGTGGGGCTGGCAGCCGAGGCAGCTGGCAGGTCAGAAAAATGTGTTACGGACATACTCTCACCAGGGTGGCAAGTACAGGCTGGCATGGGAGGCGGCGGCAGCCTCCTGGGCTGGGTCACCTTGGTCTCCAACACCCGCTCCCAGATACTGGTGGAGTCTAGAGTGGCGACCAGCCCAGAGCAGCATTCCTGCCCCCACCCAGGCCAACAACGCCGATATCTCAGAGCACATGGCTGCCAGATCAACTCCGGGTTGTCAGGAGAACCAAATGCCTGCATCTTCTCCGCCAGAAGGACCCTAAGGCTCCCAGCCTCTCCGGGGAAGGGCCCCAGCCCCAAATTCCAAATGGCTCTCCTCAACCTCCCTCCCTTGAGGCCACGCCTGGTCACAAACTTTTAAATGCCCAGTTTCCTCATTTGTGAAATGAGGATGTCGACAAAATGCTGAATTGCCACCACCATGCTGGCCATTTAAAAAGCCTGAGGACACAGCAGAACTGTCCCAAGATGTCAGCCTTGCTGCGAGTGCTGTCAGCTCAAGACCCCTCCTGGGGGCAGCCCTCTTCCTGGGATTCCACTGCCTGTGCCTCTTCTAGAACACCATCCCAAGCTACTGGGCCTTGTGCAGGACTCTGTTCCACACTTCCCAAGCACGGAGAGGGTGCGGCCTACATACTCAGGGGGCCTCCTGAGTCAGGTGAATGGCTGCAAGGCCACCCTTCTCACAGACCAGCCTCACACACTTATGCTGATCAGGTGCAGGGGCCCGGGGGGGGGGGGGTGGCAGAGCCTGATACCTGCCCCAAGAGAGTAGCGAGGGCCCCTTGGCAGGAGGGCCTGCCCTGCCATGACAGGGAGCTGCCAGACCCTGCTGCCTACAGCCAGGGCTGTTCTCTCCAGCACCAGCTGCTCTGAGGAGCAGGCCAAGCCTGACACTGAGGTAGAGGGCACATCCTCCCTCCCAGCCTGGAGTGCGGGTAGGGGTGACAGGAAGGCAGTGAGGGCTGTGGGGGAGAAGTTCCGGTAGCTTCTGGAACCACGTGTTTCAGAAGAAAAGCAAGGTCCCTTGCTGTGTGGCATAGAGGCCTGATGAGCTGACCTGGGCCCTCACAGGTGACTCCCACAGAAGGTCAGAGACAGTAGCTTGTGTGTAGACTGGGAGAGAAAGCAGGGGTCAGAAGCAAACACACTTGTTTTGATGGTGAAGAAGTCTAGGCTAGAAGCTGAGCAGCTTGCACAGCATCCCACCCTGCATTAGTGGCCAGAAAACAAGAAAGCGTCCAACTCTCCCTGAGAAAAGTTGTCCCACCAGGCAGGGGCCTCCCTTCAGCCTCTTCAGGAGTTGGATGCAGGGTCTCAGGGGACCCCAGACTCCTGCCCCGCCTGCCTTTCCCTCCATCCCCTGCCAGTGCTGTGGGCAACGGGCAGCATCACTTCCGGGAGCCTGGCAGGCTATGGGCAGCTTTGGCCAGCACCTGCCAGGCCGGGGCCCTGGATCCTATGCTCCTGTGTGACAGGGATGCCAGAGTCATGAAACCCCAGGATGGAGTGAGCTGGCATGGGGGCCACAGGCCTGGCGGGTCTGGTGCGGCCACACCTCGAACAGCCACGCTCCAGGAAAGGCCAGTTAACAAGCCAGTGGAGCAGAGGCTGTGGCTGTAGCTCCTCTGTGGCATTTCCAGGAAACCTGGCACGGAGGTGGCAGCAGTAGGAGGAAGTCCCCTGGGGCTTCTTATTAATATTTCTCAATGACTCTCCCTGGGGCTCACAGTGTCCTCAGAGCTCAAGAACAGGGGAAAGCCGGAGCCCTGGGCCTGGGAAGAAAAGATGACACCCACCAGGCAGCACACACACATAGCCCCTGCACGCATCTGAAGGAACAAGCCAGGCTTCCAACGCTGCGGCAGCCACAAAGTGGCTCCTTGCGGGATGTGCGGAAGGGGGCATACTGGCAGCCTTGTCACATGTCACCAATTCTATACTAGCACAACATGAGGACCACACCCTGCAATTTACTGCTATTATGCTAAAACGCACCAAGAACAAAGTTCTAGGGCTCCTTGGCCCATGGTTCCCAGGAAGATGCTGTCCCCCACCCTGGCCTGGACGGCCTCCAGGGTCCGAGAAAGCCCCACTCAGAGATGGAGCTGCTAGCACTTCAACACCAGAAAACGCACTTCTGCAACCCTGCTCCTCTGCCCACATAGATGCTACTCTTTGAGGCAGCAGTGATGCAGAGAAGGAATGTTATTGTTTTGGAAGAAAGCTGCAGCCAAATGGGTCATTTTTAGGGTCTCTTGTGTGAAACACATTAGCGATAACTAGAACACAAGTCTGTCTTATATAACCAGCAGAGGACAGTGGTCCCTCGGGGCCTCAGGAAGAAGGGGGCAGGTGTGATGGAGGCTGCGCGTTCCTCAAAGATTCTCACATATTCCTGGCTTTTGCTATTTGTTCCAAGGCAGGAGCATAATATCCTGGAAGCACCCGCCGTGCGCACGCAGCCCCTGGGTGCCCGGGGCGGGGAGGAAACGCCGGCTGCAGAGTGCCTACACCTGACGTCACCAGGAATTTACTACTAGGAATTGATCGTGCATTAATAGGACACATTATTCCTGGTTTGACAGAGCCCAGATTCCCCTGCACAGATTCCAACCTGTAATGCTCACACTCCCTTCAAATCCACTTACTGAGGGAATGGCGGGAGGGCGAGCAAGCGACTTAATGACAAAAATGTGAAACCGTGCGCTCTGGAAAGGAGAACGAATGGGAAGAGAAGTCCCAGAGACCCATTCCTGTGAAGAGCAGGAGCTTCAAAGGCCCAGAGGGAACAACTAACTGCTGACCGCAGAAAGGATCATCTTGTTTGGGGGCTGGGGAGCTGAGGAGAAGAGCTGCTACTGGGGTGGAAAGTTCTGGGTAAGGGTAAGACTGGGAACAACAGGGCTTTGCTGGTGATGGAGAAGTGGAGGAGGAAGGGAGGAAACCTTCCCCTGTACCCCTTCTCCCCCCCACCCCCAAATCAAGGACAGGAAGTCCTGGAGGCAAAGAGTTAACAGGAATGAAGAAGAAGCAGAGGAAGAGTGGCCGGGTCTGGGAGACAGGCAAGCCAGAAAAGGACAGGAAGGAGGAAATCCATGGTGGGGGAGGGACCAGGAAAGAGCCAAGAAAATCAGAGGCTGCAAGAGGCACCGGGCTCAGGCAATCTGCTGCTGGGGCTGCCGCTGTCCCCAGGGAGGGCAGGGGTATCTCCTGGGGCCGCCCAAGCTAGGCTCCTCAGCCAAGAGCCCAGAGATTAATTACACTCGGCCTCCGTGGTCATATTAAGCAAATGACAGTAATTACAGGACCGCTGCTGGTGAAGGGAGATAGCAGCTCCTTCAGGGAGAAGCACAGACCACAGGCCTGAGAGCCAGGGGAGCACTGAGAGGGCATCTGGGAGCAGCCAGCCCCTGGCTTCACCCCACTGGGAAGGGAGGTGGGCGCAGTCAGGAAAAGAGCCGTGCTGGTGTCCCAGCGGGATCCAAAGCCGGGTCCTCTGGCTTCCGGCTACACGACTCTGCCTCGCTCCATGAGAAAGCAGAGAAATGGGTGTGTTTCCTCAGATTCTATAGGGTGACAGAAGGGGAGGACCTTGTGCCAACTCGAAGTGGCACTGTGCCTACCTGCCAGCTCTTGTTCCTAGCTCTGAGAAGTCAGAGCTGATGCCAGCCCCCAGCTCTGGGCCAAGCCACAGCCTGGGCGCCAGCTGCAGAGAGGCTGCCAAGATGGACCACCCCGAGGCAGGAACAACTCCAAATGGCACCTTGTCGTAGATAGACCACGACCTTTCTCCCTGACCCCGACCTCACAGGTGAGGGGAAGACATAACCCCAGGCAGGAGCTGCCTCCTCTAGGCACCAGGTTTGCCAGAGCAACTCTGTTCTGTCCCAGATGGCAGGGGCCAGGGTGCTGAGCCTCGTGAACCAGGGCAGCTGACAACAGAGGGGGCTGAGGTCACGGAGCCCAGATAGTGGTTCCCTGGACACGGGATGCCGGAGGCGGGGTAGACACGTATGGGGGCATGTGGGGTCCGGAGACCTAAGTTCAAATTCCAGCCTGCTTCTAGGACTCAGCCTCCTCCCCTTCCCCAGTCTCGGTTGCTTCAAATATTAAATGGGAGAATACCACCTGCTGTTCCTGCTTCCCACAGTTGCAAGAGGAATAAAATGGAGTGAAAACCGCTTTGCAAACTGGGAAGCAGAAGGCAAACGTGAGAAACAGTCATTGTGACCTTCCAGAGCAAGAGGCATCTAGCCCACCGGGTGTGTGAAGCACAAAGTAAAAGGCGGCATGTCCTCTGAAGTAGGAGAGGCCTGGCCTTAGCTCACTGACAGGCACTGCCAGAACTTCTATCCATCTCTTAGATGTGGGCAATCTATCCAATGTTGTGCTGCTGGATGGTAACTCTGTTTGAGAACCCATGGCACCTGGCTCTCGGTCTCCTGCTGTTCCCCAAAAACTGACTCACAGGCTGGTTTCAGGCATCATATAGTCCTGACGTTTCTTGAGCAACTATTACATGCAGTGCATGGCCCTGTCAAGCTCACAGGTTGGTTTTTGGATCAATTGAGATGACAGATGTCATAATAAATAATAAATTATTATCACTTCTACCATCATTCCTATCAGCGCCATCACTACCACAGATGGTAAAAGGGACAGGAAAAGAGGAACAGCTCGTTTCTCAGGGTTCTAACACCTGCAGAGCCAACCCAAGGCGGGGCCCCATCAGGAGCAATGCATTCTGGGGAGAGATTACCCAAACACAGAGAGTTCCAGAAAACGCTCTGCCTGACACTTTGTAGAAGTCCAACCTGCAGGAGGGTCTCAAGGCCACAGCCACCAAGAAGAGCCGCTGTGAGTCCCAGAGGTTGACTCTCCGTGCTTCCTCCCTCGTGGCTTTGTCATTTCTGAACTCATTTTTGTTCTAACTGTCACTGCTCCCTGGACAGCCCCCAGCTGACAGTCAGCCTGGTTCCTGTTTTGAGAAATCTGATTGCAAATGTCTTAGAAAAAAAAAAAGGGGGGGGGGGGAGCCTCAACGGCCTTTTCAAAATGCAGACCAATTTTCCTCTCCCAGGGTTGGTGTTCAGTCAATCCGAAACCCAGTGAACAGGGCACAGAGAAGGGGGCCAGGGAGGTAGGCATGGCACTCCTTGCAGCTTTGGGCTCTGCCTCAAATACTTAGGGCACCAGAGGGTCCCAACCCCCCATTTCATGCTATCCACATTTCACAGAGGAGAAAACTGAGGCTCAGAAACAGGAAGGGACTTGCCCGAAGTCACATGACTCGACCATGGCAGTGAGGACAGGCCCAGGTTCCCAGGCCAGCCAGGGTTCCAGCATGCCAACTCTCGGGTATGAGCTATCACAGTGGGCACACAGCTCTCACCCATGCAGAATGGTCGGGCGCCGGCTCAGGCCTGAGTGGTAGACATGATGTGGAAGTGGAAGCCAGAAGCCCTGACCTGGTGACTGGGCACCATCCTGGATTACCTGGGACACTGGGCAAGCCACATCTGGGGCTTCGGCTTCCCCACCTGTTCCAAGGAGACAAAACCGCACCTGTCCTATCTGTTCACAGGCTGCCAAGGGGCTCAAACAATGAGAAAATACTCTAGAAGCCATAACATGCTGGACAAGCCTCAGCAGTGGTCCATATCCTGAACAGAATGTGCCTACATCCTGAACAGTTTAAACTTTGATACCAGGTGCAGTGACATCAGTTGTCTCACAGAGAGGTGGCAGCCGTGGTCCAGCTGCTGCAGAGGAGCAGGGATATCCCCTGGCAAACAGCACCCACAGGGCACCACATACAGGGCCCACCAGGGGAGGAATTCGAGGACAGAGGGGTAGTGGGTGCCTCCCCGCCCCCCCACCGGGCTGGGGCACACACCACACCCTGCGCCCCACCACCACCAGCCTGGCCCCCAAAGCACTCTCAAACCCTACTCCGGCCGGTGACCCACCGGGGAGACCGAGAGGGTGGGGGAGACCGAGAAGACTTGCTGTCTCCCCCAAACCTCACGCAAGTGTCGACCAGAGGGGGCTAGGGGTGGGGGCAGCGGAGCCCAAGGCCGGGTGCTGGGAGTCGGGAGGGCAAAGGGATGGTGATGTAGCCAGGCCAGGTGGCCGGCGGCGGGCAGAGGAGCGGGGCCCCCGTGGGGAAGGCAGGGGCGCGGGCTGAGGAGGCGAGGGCAGGCGGGCGGCAGGGCAGGAGGCACTGCACGGCTCGCTCGGGGCCGGGGGCCGGGAAGCCAGGCGGCGGCGCTCGGGGTTCCGGTGCAGCGGGTCTGGGGCTCAGGGGTCCGTCGGGGCTGCCCACCCCGCCGAGCGGAGGCTGGGGAACGGGGTGGGGCGGGGGCGGGGGCGGGGGGTCACGGGCCGCGGGTTCGGGAGCGGGCCCGGCCGGCGGCCGCCTCACCTGGGCTCGGGCAGCAGGATCTTCTTGCTGGCGCGCGCGGCCGGCGTGGCCTTGCTCTTCTCCATGGCCATCAGGTAGCTCACGTCGGCCAGCACCGCCTCCAGGTCCGCCATCTTGGCGGCGGCGGCGGCCTCTCCCGCCGCTCCGCTCCGCTCCGCTCCGCTCGGCGCGCTCGGCCCGGCCCGGCCGCTCCGTCGGCCTCGGGCGCCGCCGCCCGCCTGGCCCCCTCGGCGCCCGCGGCTCCGCTCGCCGCGGCTCACAGGCGGCGCCGCCCCATGGCGCCGGCTCGGGCCCGGCCCCGGCTCGCTCCGCTCCCGCCGGGACTGCAGTCGGGCCGCCGCCGCCGCCGCCGCCGCCGCCGCCGCCGCCGCCGCCGCCGCCCGCGCCCCGGAGCCGCCGCCGCCTCCGGCCCCGCCTGCCGCGCACAGCGCCAGCGAGCCCGCAAGGGGCCAGGCGGGCAGGCGGGCGGCGGCGCCCCCTGGAGGCCGCGCGGGCTGGCCCGAGCCTGACCCCCGCGGCCGCGCGAGACCCTTCCCTGGGCCCGGCCCGACCCGACCCGGCCCGACCCCGACCCGGACTTGGACCGTGACGCTGACCCCAGGACCTGGAATCCGCCGGGCTCCCGGGACCGAAGTAGACCCTGGGCCCAGACCTCGGCCACACTTCGGATCCCAGCTCGGATCCCACACTCCACGGTAGACCATGGCCCTCAACCCCAGACTGCGGCTTCAGAGCATGCTCTTCCGAACTTGGCCCTCAGACCCGGGACATAACCCCTGACTTCTAGGCCGTGGCCGAAGTCCACGACCCGACATTAGACCTGGATAACATTCCTGACCCGGGCCTCCAAACAGGACCCCAATCCCAGACCTTGGGCCACTGTCTTAGACTCTGTGAAACGAGATCACAACCCTTTGTCCTGTCCCCCTACCACCCACACGATGACCTCAGACCCCCCAACAGGACCCCAGATCTAGTTTTTGGACCATGACCTCAAATACTGATCCCATCCTGGTTACTAACCCCAACTTTGAGTCCAACACCAGACCCAGACCATGATCATGACCCTAAACCCTGGACTTAGGAATGAGGACCAGACCATCTACCTCAGACCAGAGCTCCAGACCCAACATCAGGAACTCTGAACACAGACCCAGGACTGGGATATCCAACCAGGGACCCAGTCTGGACCTAGAACACCTAACAGGTCACCATGAATTTGGGGCTTGAACAATTGCAGTCACGCTCCAGGCCCTACCCCAGCCCCATTCCCCATCCCTCCTGCTTTTGACCCAGCTCTTGCCTCAGGATTCCTATGCAGGACGAGGGAGTCTGCACCAACCCCCATTCTCTGTGGACCAGCTTGTAGACCCAAGTCCCTGGCCTGCACCCCCACCCATCCATGAAATCTTTATGGACTCATCATGATTCCACAACATGGAATCAAACCTCTCTCAGCCTGGGAGGACATAGGACTGTCAGTGCTGCCTGGTAAGGGAAACTCACTGTATCAAGAAGACTCTGGGGGTGGGGGGTAGGAAGTTCCATGTGTCTCAAAGCAGCACCCCCTATCTCATCTCAACAGATGACAAGATCGCTTCCCAGCCCTGGGCACATGGGGCTCAAGCCTCATGCTGATCATAGGCCAGGATCCAGGAGCCTTTTGCAAAGCAGAGTTCCCTCCTCTGCGCGTTTCTCAGGCCACCTTCTGAGATCAGAACCAGAGCACATCAGAAATAACAAGGTCCCTTCTCAGTGGACAACACTACCATCCTCCCAGATACTCAGGTCAGAACTCCAGGCATCATCCTTAATACTTCCTTCGCCCCTGGCCTAATCTCTCACTACACCCTCTAGTCTGGCCTGAGAATCTTCTTAAACCTGCCCACTTCTCAGGATCCCCTAGTTGCTGCCCTGATGCAGACCCTGACCAGAGACACCTCTCCCAAATCTAGACCTGATGGAGTTACCAAGCATTTTGGGAGCTGCTGAGAGTGGGGAGCGGGGCAGGGAGTCCTAGGCTCTGTTTGCCTTCTTCCCTGGCTAATGACTGCTCATCCACCTCCCACCAGGTAGCCTCCCCCAACTGCCTGACCCCAAACTGTGCACATCTCCAGTTATTTTTTTTTAAGATTTTATTTATTTATTCATGAGAGACACTGAGAGGAAGAGACATAGGCAGAGGGAGAAGCAGGACTCCATCCGAGGACCCCGAGATCACGCCCTGAGCCAAAGGCATACATTCAACCACTGAGCCACTCAGGCATCCCTGTACGTCTCCAGTTCTGCACTTAGCACCGCACCTACTTTCTTGATTTGAAAACATCATTATTTGCAAAATGTATCATTTCAAGTGTTTGATGGGGTGGGGGTGAAGGAGTGATTGAAGTTTTCTTAAATGTTTATATCAATTGGAAAATGGATCCTGATATTGGAAACGCTGATGTAAAAAAGCAAAAAGAAGGTAATACAGTCTCCAACTGTAACTGATGCTCCCAGTTCACTCTTGCCCCACTGCCCACAACAGGACCAGACACAGAAAGGCAAAGCCCGTGTTTGATGAATGAATGAGTGACTGATTGAAAGAGCTCCAGGGCCCAAGATGGCACACTGAGTTTGGGGCAAAATGGAGCTGGAGGCACACAAGGATGCCACAACAGGAGGCCTCTAACCTCCCCTCCGCCCACCCCATCCCGACTCTTCAATTCTTAGGGACTGACTACAGCCACATACTGGCTTGGGTTTCCTGGAGCAGACCCTATTTTAAAAATTCTTCCTGAGAGCACCTGGTGGGCTCAGATGGTAGAACATGGGACTCTTGATCTCAGGGTTGTAAATTCAAGCCCCAAGTTGGCTGTAGAGATTACCTAAAAAATAATAATAAGGGTCACCTGGGTGGCATAGTTGGTTAAGTGTCTGACTCTTGGTTTCAGCTCAGGTCATTACCTCAAGGTAATAAGATTGAGCATTGCATTGGGCTCCACACTCAGAGGGGAGTCTGCTTAAGACTTTCTCTCCTCTCCCCTCTCCCGACCCTACTCCACCACACCCCAGAACACAAGCTCTCTCTCTCTCTCTCTCTAGCTCTTACTCTCAAATAAATAAATATTTTTAAATTTAATTAATTAATTAATTAATTGATTAATTAAATTCTTCTTGATGAACTTGCCCCTGTGGGCAGCTATCCTAGTCCAGGAGATGGATCTACCTTCCCCCCACACCTGAAAACCCCATCCCCACTTCTGCCCGGGGCTCCAACAACAACCCCAGCAGACCTGAAGCTGAGATCCTTTGAGAGAGAGCCGGTCTTCTCCAGGGCAGCCCTCAATGGTTACCGGAGCCCCAGAGAGCAGCGCTGGAGCCCTGGGCAGGAAGAAGTTGAGGGGAGTCCCTGGCCTTAGGGAGGCTGGTTTGGGGGATGATGCTGCCCCCTGGTGGTTGAGGGAAGGCTGATTATAAATTTGTTTCTTAGGGCTAGCTTCAGTTGTTTCTCCTCTTAACCAACTTTGTCAGGTCTCCAGACCTTGTCAGCCTCTGGCTGGGATTGCTGGGAGTGAAAGAGAAGTGGAACCCCATCTTTGCCCAACTGGCAGACCCATGGACACACCATTACCTGGCATCTCTCCCAGATGACTAATAGGTGTTGCAAACTTAATGCATCCCACACACAGCTCCGGCTCCTACACTCAGCCTGTCCAAACTGCTCCTCTCTCCCACCTACCCATACCAGTCATGGTTCCTCCTTCTTCCAAAAACCTGGGAGTCACCCTTGATTCTTCACTTCCCTTACCTGCCCCTGCCCCCACTCACACTCACACTGTCATGCAGCCTGTCCTGTTGACTACCTAATGTGTCTGCTTCCAAAGTATGCCCTGAATCCTTCCACTGTGCCCTGCCAAGCTTGATTCAAGCCCCACCACCTCCTGCCTGGTGCTGATACCTGCACCAGCCTCCTCACTGGGCAGTTTTTACAAGCTTGAATCAAACCCCACCACTAATGACTACCTTTGCACTAAGGAAAGATATACCCCATCCTCCATGGCCTATAAGAGTTACAGTGTCTGGGGCACCTGGGCGATTTAGTTGGTGAAGCATCTGCCTTTGGCTCAGGTGATGATCCCAGGGTCCTGGGATTGAGTCCTGCATCAGGCTCCCTGAAGAGCAGGGAGCCTGCTTCTCGCTCTCCCTCTGCCTGTTGCTCTTCCTGCTTGTGCTATGTCTGTCAAATAAATAAATAAATAAATAAATAAATAAATAAATAAATAAATAATATTTTTTTAAAAAAAATTATTATAAATAAATATAGGGGATCCCTGGGTGGTGCAGCGGTTTGGCGCCTACCTTTGGCCCAGGGCGCGATCCTGGAGACCCGGGATCGAATCCCACGTCGGGCTCCCGGTGCATGGAGCCTGCTTCTCCCTCCGCCTGTGTCTCTGCCTCTCTCTCTCTCTCTCTGTGACTATCATAAATAAAAACAAACAAACAAACAAAAACCTTTTTTTAAAAATATTATTTATTTATTTATTTATTTATTTATTTATTTATTTATTTATTTATTTATTTATGATAGACATAGAAAGAAAGAGAGGCAGAGACACAGGAGGAGGGAGAAGCAGGCTCCATGCAGGGAGCCCGACGTGGGACTCAATCTCAGGACTCCAGGATTGTGCCCTGGGCCAAAGGCAGGTGCTAAACCGCTGAGCCACCCAGGGATTCCCCCCATAAATAAATAATCTTAAAAAAAAAAAAAGATGTACATGGTCTGGCTCCTGCCTTTCTTTCTTCTTCTTTTTTATTTTTATTTTTTAAAGATTGTATCTATTTACTTATGAGAGAGAGAAAGGCAGAGACATAGGCAGAGGGAGAAGCAGGGTCCATGCAGGGAGCCTGACCTGGGACTGATCAGTGGGACTGGATCCTGGGTCTCAGTCCTGGGTCTCCAGGATCACGCCCTGGGCTGAAGGTGGTGCTAAACTGCTGAGCCACCGGGGCTGCCCCCTGCCTGCTTTTCTAACTTAACTCTATCTTCCCTTCCCCTAACCCCTTAGTCTCTGATCTATCTGGTCTTTCCTCTGTTACTACAACGAGCCAAATTCATTTCCACCTCTGGGGTTTTGACTTTATAATTCTCCTTGCCTGGAATGACTTTTATTTTCCTCCTTTCTGGCAAGGAAAGCTCCTGTTCATTCCCTATCTTTGATGAGATTGGGCACATTCAGGGTGGTATGGCCATAGACTCACTCCCTATATCTTGAGCTGAGAGGTTCCTGCTCAGGGGGCTCTCTCGTGGTGCCCCTGTTTGCTGTGGTCACAGCCAGGTCACGCTGTCCTCACATCCAACATGGTGCCTGGCACAAAGTTAGGATTGCAAAGAGAAACAGGATTTAGTGGTGGCCCACTCCTGTAGAGACAAAGAGCTTTAAATCTATACCTCCAGTTAAGCTGGCAGAGCTATAGTGTAAGGAGGGGGTTGTTCAGAAGAAGAGAGTTAGGGGAAGTGTTGGAGAAGGGTCAGGGAGGGCAGGGAAGAGATGGGGAAAGTCTTGAACTTTTGACATTGTGTGCATGAAGCATGAGTGAGGTTGGAGTGAGGACTGACCTGTGCCAAGACTCAGGAGTACCAGTTACCTCCTGCTGGGGCCTCCTAGGCTTTGAAGCTTGGGGTCCGGGCCCTTCCCTGACCTCACCAGGTTGTTGGGATTGATGGGGAGAAACTCCTGCCTCACATGGACAGCCACCTCTCTGATATCTGGGGCTTAGTGCCAGGCTCTGGCTGGAATGCTTGGAGCTCACTCACTCATCCAACAATGTTTGTTGAGCTCACTCACTCACTCACTCACTCATCCAACAATGTTTGTTGAGCTCCTACTACATGCTGGGCACTGATGCTTGGCCTTGGGGATCCAGTACAGGGAGAGACAAACAGTGAACCGTGGAGCCACCCAGGAGTCCCAATAAATAAGTCAAGGAAACCTCCAAGGAAGGGCGGTTTTGCCGGAGCCAGAAGGATGGGAGGGAAACAGCTTTGTTCCCGGGCAGGGAAAGGGCTTTTCAGGCGCGGAACAGTAAGTAGGTGCGAAGGCCCTGAGGGAGGAACCGGCTCTAGGTCTCACGAGGCTCCACTCTCCAGGACGACGGTCCAAGGCGCTTCATGGCCCGCTCTGCCCCCAGGCACCTGGCCACGATCCCGGATCCGCCGGGCCCGCTTTCTGGAGCAGCGCCTCTCCGTGGAACCCTCCAAAAAGTCACACAGTCCCCGCACTGCCCCGGGTCTCTGCCTCCCTTCCCGCCTCAGGAAGAGCCTTAGCCCGGACTTGGGCTCCGCCGGTGGCCCCAGGCTACCCTGGCCATGGCTCCGCCCCCGCCCCGGCGGCGCCCCGCCCCCAGCCTCCGGGGCGCCTTGGCCCCGCCCTGGCCCACCAACCTCCGCGGCCGCGCCCGCGCCCCCCCCCCCCCCCCCCCCCCCCGGCTCTCTAGCGCGCCTGCGCTCCGCCGCCCCGGGTCGGCCTGGCGCCGGAACCCGCTGGGTGCGCGCAGAGGGTGTGTGTTCTTGGCCCTTCTGGCTCGTCTGTGGTTGAAGCGTGGTCTCATAGTCCCCACGGGCCTCACGGTGTGGCCAGTGGTACCTGCTGTATCGAGGAGAGGGAGGATGTGTGTGGAAAAGACCTGGAGTCAAATACTAGTGTGACCTCCTACTGCCCAGGCTGCTTGCCCCAGCCAAGTTACTTAACCTTTCTGAGCCTTGCCTTTCTCATCCTTGCCCTCCAGCCTGACTTCACGGATTGCTTTGAGTTAACGGAGGTGCTGTGTGTGTGTGCAGTGGTGGGCTGGAGAGATGGCTTGCTGCGTGGCCATTGTCACACGTGGAGTATGGGGGCCACACTTGTATCTCCCTCTAGGCATCCTCTGTGGCCTCTTATCTCTCCTTTCTCCCCTCTCCCTCTTTCTCTACTTTTTCTGGATCTTTTGGGGTGTTCTCTCTCTGCATCTGTCTTTTTCTACTTCTGTCCTTCTGTCTTACCATCTTAGCACTCTCATGACACACTCTGGGGGGACAGGGCAGCTGGACCTTCCTGCTCTCTGTAACTCTCTGGAATGGGCAGATGGCAGAAGCAGAAGCTAGCTGAGCGCTAGGCTGAGAGCAAACCCACGTGCTCCCGACCTCAGGTGCCTGCTCACACTATTTCCTGCCCACTTGGGTGTCATTGCTGAGCTTTCCTTCTGGGCCCGGGGAATGTGGAAAGGTGGAGGTAGAATGGGTTTCTCCAACCAACAAGTGCCAGGCCTGCTCTGCTGCGGGCCTCCCAAATGGCACTTAGCACAGAGCTGGCCTGGGAGGGAGGGAGAGATCAAGGATTGTTCCTCCCCTCCAAGGCTAGCTACATGTGCATATACTGCAAATGAAATGCAGGGATTCCTGGTTCAAAGATTAAGAATTCATGATAAGAAAAAAAAAAAAAACCCAAGATGGCAATAGAGATTAAGCTGAGCGTGGGGTCCTTCTGAATGCAGGGCCCTGTAACAGAATGGATAGCTTTCCTATGAGGTAGGTTCTGCCTCCCTTTCCCTTAACACCCACCTTTCATTATACCCAGTAAATGTCCTTAGCCTACTACTCCTGGAACAGATGAGCAGGGAGGTTGAGCTAGCTAAGGCTAGCCCCACCCTCAAGGAGTTGGAGCCATGGGAGAGGGGTGGGTGCTAAGCAGGCCATGAGAGCTAGGGTAAAGTCTGTAATCCCTGGCCTAGTGTTCACATATATCCCAGCTCTGCCACTGACCTAGAGCCTTTGCTTCACCTCTCTGAGCCTTGGTCGTCATCTGTAGAATGAGGGCACCTGCCCCCTGGGCTGGGGTGTGAATGAAATGTTATCACATATACACAGAGAGGCTAGGGAGGCAGGTTGATAGGACTGACTCTAGGGCTAGCCTTAAGGTTGGTTTTATTAGCCAAGTCACTTCAGCTAAGATGTTCAATACCTATAACTCAGTTCCTCACATTTATTTATTTTTAAAGATTTTCTTTATTGCTTCATGAGAGACAGACAGAGAGAGAGAGAGAGAGAGAGAGAGAGAGAGAGCAGAGACAGGCAGAAGGAGAAGCAGGCTCCATGCAGGGAGCCCGATGTGGGACTCGATTCCGAGGCTCCAGGATCATGCCCTGGGCTGAAGGTGGCGCTAAACTGCTGAGCCACTGGGCGTGCCCCATTTCTTTAAAAAAAAAAAAAAAGATTTTATTTGAGAGTGAGAGAGTGTATGTGTGCCAGCTCATGAATCCGGGGAGGGGCAAAGGGTTAAGCAGACTCCCTGCTCAGTGGGGAGCCCACTATGGGGCTTGATCCCAGAACCCTGAGATCATGACCTGAGAAGTCAGACACTTAACCAACTGAGCCACCCAGGTGCCCCTCAATTCTTCACCTTTATTTTTTTTAAGATTTTATTTGTTTATTTATGAGACACAGAGAGGCAGAGACATAGACAGAGAGAGAAGCAGGCTCCATGCAGGAAGCCCAATGTGGGACTTGACCTCAGAATCCCGGGATCACGCCCTGAGCCAAAGGCAGACACCCAATCATAGAGCCACCCAGGTGTCCCAGTTCTTCACCTTTATATTGAGGACACCAATGGTTGGGTTGCTGTGAGGATTATATATTACTACATGTAAGTGCTTATAGCAGTAACCAACACGTAGTAAGGCCCATTAGGTGCCAGCTACTTTTATTATACTGTTGTTGCCTACAAGAGGCACCGAATGTCCAGGTTAGTCTGTTTCGGGGGTAGTGGAAATGAGAAGGGCTTCTGGAGGAAGAGGTTTGAAGGAAAAATTTTTTTTAATATTTTATTTATTTACTTATTTTTAAGATTTTGTTTATTCATAGAGACAGAGAGAGGCAGAGACACAGGCAGAGGGAGAAGCAGGCATCATACAGAGAGCCTGACGTGGGACTCGATCCCGGGTCTCCAGGATCGTGCCCTGGGCCAAAGGCAGGCGCTAAACCGCTGCGCCACCCAGGGATCCCTTAATATTTTATTTATTCATGAGAGACACACAGAGAGAGAGAGGCAGAGAGGGAGAAGCAGGCTCCATGCAGGGAGCCAGATGCGGGACTCGATTCTGGGACTCCAGGATCATACCCTGGGCCAAAGGCAGACGCTTAACCACTGAGCCACCCAGGCATCCCTGAAGGAAAATTTTCATCTTAAATACAAGCCTGAGCACCACAAATGGGTCATTCAAGTCCTCTTAGAGGCACCTATCATGTGCCATTTTACAGATGCCAGTGGCAGGATGAGTTTACCAAGTTTAGATGTGTACCTAAAGGATTATTTTTAAGATTTTTGTGTGCGTTTTAGGAAGACTAATTCATAGCTGGATGTTGGTTAGATTGGATAGAGTCCCGCCCCTCCCCAAACGAAGAGGCTGGTAGCATTAGTACAAGAAAGAAGTGTAAAGTTGTAGGAGGTCGGGAATCTCTGGGTAGCTCAGTGGTTTAGCGCCTGCCTTTGGCCCAGGGTGTGATCCTGGAGTCCCGGGATCGAGTCCCACATCAGGTTCCTTGCATGGAGCCTGCTTCTCCCTCTGCCTGTGTCCCTGCCTCTCTCTCTCTCTCTCTCTCTCACGAATAAGTAAAATCTTAAAAAAAATGTAAATATAAATATATAAAGTTGTAGGAGGTAATGGGAAAAGTGAGTTTTGAGAAGGTGGCAACAGACTGCACTGGGAGGGCTGGTCCCTGGGGGTCCCAGCTACTGGGAACATCACTTATTAGTAGCAAGCTCTGCACCAGCTGCCGTGGTTGATATGATGAGTAGCATGACTGACCTCTCCTCTTGTAGCTTCCTGGCTGGCTGGGGAGATGACCTGGGCATCCTAAAAGCTAGTAGGATACTGTGGGAGCATAGGACTAGTTTTTAATAGGGTCGGAGATGGCTGTCCGGGGGAAAGTAATGGTAAGTTGAGGCAGGTGAGCCAGAGAGAAAATAGCAAAGGTCCAGAGAGGGTAGGACTGAAAAAAGGTAGGTATGGGTGGAGAGGATGCTCATCAAGCAAATGGGGATGAGGAAACTTGAGGCTTTTGTCCTAAGAAACACACTGATGGGTTTTAAGCCAAGTCAAAGCTGTCTTGTAAGAAAAATGTTCTGGCTCCCAACATGGAAGACAGGGGTTGGTCTGGAGGCTGGGAGGCAGTCAGGGCTCTTGCTATGGGCAAGGTTCCAGACAATGGTGGCTTTGAGTGGAGTGGCAGAGATGAGGTAACCCAAGAGGCAGATGGGTTTCTGAGATACGATGCAAAACAGACACTCTTCCTTCTTTCCCTGGCAACATCCAAACATGGCCACATCCATATCCATCCTCAAAGAAACCAGTATGAAAGCAACTCCTCGTCCAAGACCCTGTCCTTTTCTAGAATGTGCAGGTCCTTCACGGTCAGCTTGGGGAGTAGGGTGGTCAGGGATTTCCCACTCCCTTGAAGGTAGTGGTGGAAGCCTACTCGGGACCTCCCAGATGGGGTTCAGCTCTGAGGTGCTGCCATCAGGGGTGAGGTGGTGGTCGACTGGCAGCACCTAGTACACCCATCTAAAGGCTAAAAGCTTGTACTCACCAAGCCAAACAAGCAGCAGCAACATGCGGTGGAACAAATGCTGACTGCAGCCTGTCTGGTCCAGACCTGGCCCAGTGACCTTGAGCAGGCACCCTGAAGTGCCAGTGCTGCAGCTTTGGCAGAGGGAGTTTGGCCTTGAATCTCCAGGGGATGGCAAGATTAGAAATCCCCAGGTCTTCTCAGGACAGCACTATGGAAGGGGCTTGGGGACTATGGTGAATCAGGCAATCGCATTTGCACATCCATTAAAAGTTTCACCTTGATAAAGTAAAATAGTATGGTGTTTCTAGAAACAAGTCATGCTTTTTGATATAAAAGGAAAAAAAAAAAGGAAAGGGAAGTAGTACAGGGACATAGCAGTTCTGCTGCTTCTGCTCAGAGAAGAATGAAACAGGTAAATCTTGGCCTTGGCCCCCAGCACCAGAGCCTGAATGACCTTCTGACACTTTCACACACTCACACCAAGGCAGAAAAGGTTTTTAGTTTTAGTTTTTAAAGCCGTTTTATTTAAGAGAGAGAGAGAGAGAGAGAGAGAGAGAGAGAAAGAGAGAGAGAAGCAAGGAAGGAAGGAAAGGAAGGAAGGAAAGAACCCCAAACGCAAAACACCCAAATCAAAATATTTCCCACTGGAGGCTAGTTCTTTTTTGTCTTTTAAAAATTTTATTACACAAATATCTCCCATTCCCATGTGTCAGAGGAAAGATGTCCTTGCTCCTTCTAAAACCAATAGTGGAGAACGTTTAGAAAACAAAAGTCCAACAAGCTTCCCTCCTTCCCTGGCCCAAAATAACCCCAATGTCTCAACTGAGATAGCAGGACTTGTCCCCTTAATGCTTACATTTAATTTAAATTTTTTAGCACAACATTGGAGATTGACTCTAAATCAGCAACAAAAAATATATATTTACAATATTTCTCCGAAAAACAAAAAAACACAACCAAACCCTTTAAACATAGTGACTTTAGGAGTTTTATTTATGTAGCAGTTATTTTTTAATCACCAAGTGATTTTATATTATATATATATAAATTTTCTTCCTTTCCTTTGTGGTTTTTCGCCCCGGTGCTTGGAAAGATGGAGGCGGGGTGTCTGGCCCTGCGTTCTGAGGAGGGCAGGCTCTCCTGGCAAGGCCACATCTCAGAGCAGATTACAGGAAATGCGATGGGACTCCCGGGATCCTCTGTCCCCAGAGACATTTCTTTCCTCCACAGGGACTAATAACCCTCACCTCTAAAAACCATTTCCCCCCACTCACAGTCCTAGAGAAAAAGGAAACCCAGCAAGGGCATAGGTCCATCTGCTACCACTCCTGGGCTCCCTTTCCTGCTGACCAATTTACGTGTGCGGTAAAAATGCTTGTTTTCCCAAACCAGAAACAAACAAAAATAAAAACTGTCCCCCACCCCCCCAACCATCATCTTGGAAATTTCTGTGGATGAAATGTCCCAAAGTCAGAGGCACTCTCCCGGCACAATCCCTGCTCTGAAGGGGTCTCTCCACCTCCCCTTTTATAAAAAGACAACAAAACGAAACAATCTTTTCAGTACTTTCCACAGGAGCAACCAAAAAAAGGCAGGAAGCTTCCAATTATAGGTCATTAACAATAATATTAATAAGGTTTTTGCTCAATACCCAGGGTTCTTTACAGAGAAGTTCCCCTAACTGAGGCACTCTGGAATAAGTCACTGGCATTTCCTCAAAGTTTCAGCCCCAGCTCACCGGGGCCTGGAGACCAATGGAAGGGGCAGAGGGTCATGGGAGCAGACTGCTGCTTTTAAAGGTGCAGCCAAGACAATCAGCAGATTGGAAGAAACAGACACGATGCCATCCCTTACCAGGACCCAGTTTTCTCTTAGGAGGCCAGTCAATGCCAGGCTCAAAGCTGGGCTAGGTGGCAAAGAGGGGGTCCCTCTGCCTCTATTGCTTTGGAAGTGGCAAGTGTGCAGTTGGCGTCTCTCCTCAGGGTGGCTCAAACTTCAGACCCCTGGTGCCTGGGCTCCTTCCCCTCCCCTGGAGGGTTTCAGGAGGAGGAGAGCCTGAGACTGGGCTGCAGGAAAGGGGCCAGAAAGGGAGGGGGTTGGAGGATGAGAAGGCGGGGCTCGGTTGTGCTATCGCTATCCTCACAGATGGGGAGCAGAGTGCAAATCCGCATCTATCATTTATAAGCTCTTGCCACAGGCTGCTGCTATTGAGCATCTCCTCACACACTTAAATATTGACCCAAAAGAAATTCCGACCGACCTTTCTTTTTTTTTCTTCTTTTCTTTTTTTTTTTTTTTTAAAGTGCAAAAAGCTCTCTGCTGCCCTAGAGAGAGGATCTTTGGACAGGCCGTTCAATGCAAAGTAAAAGGGGGCAGCTGATGGGGCTTGACACAGGGCGGTGGAGCGGGAGACACCATGCTCCCCTCCCTCCCTCCCTCCACACACACGTGTAATACACTCAGCCACACACACAGAGGCACATGCACACCCCCTTCCACGGCTACAGGCAGAGGGCAGGTGACTGGCTTCAAAGCAGGACCCCCCACCCTGCCACAAGGTGCCAGATCAGTGAGCCATTGGGCTAAACACAGGCCTGGGCTCTGGGGGCTACACCACACTGGACGCCCAGAGCCTGCTGGGAGGCAGGTGGGGATCTAGCCAAGTTCTCTGCTCTCCCCAGCTCGGGGAGATAGGCTGTTCCCTCTGAGGACATGCATCCTGGGAAAGCCCTGTCCAGGCAGGAAGGAGGAACATGTGGAAAGGGCAGTGGGAGGCTGAAGAGGGAGAACAAGGAAATGGTGCCTGTCTCAGAATCTGCCTAGGAAGCAATAAAATGGGGGTGTCCCTGGGGTACACAGTTCCAGCTCCTCTAAAGAGCTTCAACCCCAATAAGTGCAATAAGGACCTCATAGAGACTAGTGGGCAAGTCTGGGGTGGGGTAACCTCATTACGTGAACTACCACGGGCATCAGACAGGATCAAGCTAAAGGAAGGGGGAGAGCATGGACACGGATGAGAGGTTTTAGACACCTCAACAGCACCAGTATGATCGGCACGGGTCTGGCCTTTCTGGGGCTGCTGGCCCCTCCTGCAGAAGCCGGGAGAGTGTGGTGGAGGAGAGACACACACTGGACACCACAAGGAGAACCTGGCCACGGAGACAGGGCCGCTTTCTTCCCTGGAAATTTGCTCAGAACCAGGCACAGCTGGGGACCATGGATGGGGAGAAGGGCCCCAGGACCCGGCACAGATGACGGTTGCACAGACACCCCGAACTGAGAGCCCGGCCTCCTGGCCAATGAGCGAGCAGGCGGACGGGCAGGGGAGCAAGCAAGCAGGCACCATGACTGCACACAGCCTGTGCTTTCCCCTCAGATTCGGATCAATTTGCTACTCCTTTCTCCTTGGGAGGGAGAGGAGCAGGCAGGTAAGCCTGGTGTCTACCACCCTCTCTGCCCCGCCTGTAGGGGAAGGGCTCAAGGGACAGGAGAGCAGAGAGGGAGTGTGACGCTGGCCTCAGAGCCCGTGCAGGGTCAGGGAGAGAGGCTCTCCTGGCTGGGGAGTCAGGGGAAGATCGGTTTCCTGTTCAGTCTGGGCTGCGTGTATTTTAGCTGATCTTCTGTATCAGCTTCTCGTCAGACAGGCAGTAGAGACTGTTGATGGACAAGTCTGAGATGAAGTGCTCGCAGGCTTTTCGAGTGATCTGCTTGCATCCTCGAAGGTCGATCAAGGTGACATTGGCGATGCGCCGTAAGTAGATCAGGGTCTGATCTGTCAATTTATTGCAACCTGTGGGGAAGTGACCACAAGGACAATGCTGTGTACACACAGCCACAGGAGCCTGCATCTGCTGCTCAGTTCCCAAGCTCTTTCCCCCCTTAAAATGCTAAAGCAAAAGCCCCCTTAGTTTCTTAACTACTCGGCTCAAAGACCAGAAGGATCTCATGAAGACTCCCTCACTCCCTGCAACACAAGGCTGACCAAACCACAGCCGATGATGGCCACCTAACCCTTGGGCACCAGACAACTATTTGAGGTCTCCATCCCCTAATCAGTTAAAAGAGAGAGAAATCCATGTCCTTGTCCAGATATGAGGAAATGACATAATTTAGTTCAATCAACAGATCAGGTTCTCTGTTTTACTGGTCAAGCTCCAGGCAGAGCTGGGCATGGTCTGTCATGAAACATCACAGTAGCATACCTGCCATGTTGAGCTCTGTGAGGGAGTAGCGAGTGGAAGACCCGACAGCGGTGAGCAGATTAGAGGACTGATCTGTCAGGTGGCTGCAGTGACTGAGGTCGAGTCGAGAAAGGAGGGGCATGTGGCGAATGATGAGGCGAAGTGTGGCGTCTGTGATGTCAAGGCCTGCCAGCCGGAAGTCGGTCATGTTCCGGAGTTTACTGCGATTGTCCTGACCTGCACAAGCAAGGAGAGAACCTAAGTCAAAACTCTTCCCTCTAGTCTGGCTCCAAAATTGCAGACAGCTCAGCTCCTTCCTAGCCAGGCCTCCTTGCAGAGGTTAAGCAGAACTGCCCACACCCAGCCCTGCCTGCAGGGAGTGAGCGGTGTGTGGGGGCAGTTTCTAGGAAACCAGACACGTTTTCTTTCTTCTCAGCTGCTAGATTATGCCTCACTTACACAGTGAAAGGGTATGTGTGCAACGCTCCACCCCTCTCCATACTCCCACGCTTTTTTAGACCACTTTTAATGTCCTACCTCAGCCATGAAGCTTTCCTGGACTTCCTCAGGATTATACTATCTGGGTCCCAAACTCTAGTACCTCCTAAGATGTATTCCCTCCTTTGTCTGTAGGCAAGTAGATGGATGTAAACAGTAACCTGTACTTATACACAGGCCATCACTCTGTTCTCCATTTGCACATACCCACAACATCATTTCTGACACTTCTTTAGTTTCTGAGGACAAAGTCTATTGAAAGACAAAGCTACCCTAAGATGAATGCAGAGAAGTCAAGCCCAGAGCTTACCTGGTTTATCAGCTGGTGGAGTCAGCAAGTCCCGAATTTGAGGGTCCTTGATTCCTACTGCCCACCGAAGATCAAGGGTCCTGAGAAGGGGGCAGCTGGAGGTGCTGAGGGCAGAGACTGCAGACCAGGAACAGCCTGCTAGGAGGAGGTCTTTCAGTCCTGCAACAGGAAGAGATATAGACATGCAACCATATACTCTATTACACTGTCTTGCTTTGGTGGTAAAACCAATTACTCAGTTCCTACCAGAGCAATGTGGTAAGTGTGAGGACTTCCTATCTTCCTAAGACCTCAAAATGCTGAGGGGAACAAGGCATTCCTATGGGCCCGACCATGGCAGTATCTTACTCAAATCTCTTCAGTGGTTGTGCCTACTCTCTTCACTGTCTGGGGTGATAATCGTCTAGTCCAGCTAGTCTGGAGTGGTGCTTTGGGGACTGGCAGTTAGGGGGTCCTGGGTGAAGCCCCTGCTAAAGCAGGAAGAGGACAATGGCATGGGACTGCTGCCTGAAACTGCCCTAAAGCAATTTTAGGTAGCAATGCCTACAGCCAGCTTGCTCACCTGGCAGCCTGTTGACAAGCCACGTCAACTGTTTCTTGGAGATGTTGGTCCAACTGAGGTCAAGGCTGACTGGCTGCCTCTTGATGATGCCACTGAGAGCCTGGGGTACAATAGCCTTACACCTACTCAAGTCAATTTTTGTCCAAAGTCTCTTGTCGCAGCACCTGTGACAGAAAGAGAACTGGCCGTCAATAACCCAGTACCCCTTGTTGGAGGAGCTCCCATCAAAGGGTGCTGCAGGCTTTTGGATAAAGAAGAGTGCCTAGAGAGCTACCCTGCCTATGCTCTTCTACAAGCAGACAAGGACCATTCCCTATTGTTTTTTTTTTTGTTTTTTTTGTTTTTTTTTTTGCCTCAGAGAAAAGGGCTTGCCCTCTACGGCAACCCTCTAGGTTTAAATAGTAGATAATGACCAGTTAACCAATTTACTCTGGAAGGGTTAAGAACACAATTGTTAGGAATACACAGCAACCAATATACTATAACCCCTCATTTGCAGTAAAATGGTATGGCTCCCACCAAAGCTTGTGGAAGTTAAATACTAAAAAAAATGATTTACTGCCTGAAGTCTTAGGCTTGCTTCCATTTTCTCCCTTGTCAGTCACAGCCAGCTGCCTGGGATGCAGGGCATTCCTCGGCACAGCTACAATCCATCCTGCCTTAAGCTCTACAAAGAGCCCGTTACTGTATCAGGCCAAAAGAGGCTCTTTATTATCAGGCCAGGAGAGTCTTCTCCCTGTCTTGGGTTTCTGCTTCAGTGCTGTCCTTTTTATTTTCTGGTCCCATTCAGGAAAGAACTAGAAGGGAAAGGCCTGCCTTTCCACTGCAATCTACAGTCCATAGGCCACAAATAGCACTGCAATATGCAGGCTTCTGTTTAATATTTTACAGCCCTTGCCCCCAAGGCCAGCTCAGAGTCTGGTTAGCAGGGGAAGGGGAGACAGCATATAGTACAAGTCTTATATGGCTTGGCCTGGAAACTGAGGGATAGAGCCAGGCAGACCCATTGGCCCTACAAAGAGAAAATATTAGGAGAATTTAGTTAGGTCATATATTAATTCAGTTTTGGGAAGTAAACTTGTGTTTGCAGAGAATGATGTCTTTATTTAAAGACTGAAAATATTTCACCAGTGGCACATGAGACTTGTATGGCAAAAACAAGCTATTAATGATAGAGTAGTGAAGCTCAGAGTTTAACACCTATCAGAAGCCCCTGGAAAACATACAGATTGCCTGGCCCCACCCCCAAAGGTTCTGACTCAGGAGTACTGAAACAGGCCCCCAGAATCTGCATTTCTAACATGATCCCAGTAAGGACAGTGGTCTACAAGTTGTCTAATAATTACTTACGCTCTAAGAATTACTGTAATTGGGTTCGACCCAGACACAAGGTATGGGTTATGTCCTAGGGTCTAGGAGCTGCAGGGAAAATAAGGCCCTATGGAAACGTCTGTTTATCATCTTGAGGGACTTTTCCCCCTAAATGTTTTACTGTTTAACTTGAGAAAAAATGGTAGGTCTCGTTAGGAAGGACGAGTTAAGTCTTAAGTTTCAAAACTGGACCCTGCTTCCTGGAAAGGAATTCTGGGCCAGACTTGGGGGATAAGAACAAAACCTGGAAAACTGTGAAAACATTCACATTTTTTGGAAAGCATGTCCACCTCTTTCACGAGACAGAGAGGTAACTGAGGCAGGGGCTTAAAAGCAGTCATCAGTGTCACCAGCAAAAGAAGTGACTGGCACAGAGTCACACTCTCAACAAATGTGTGATGAGTATAGCCTATTTGAGGGGGAAACTGATGACTGAAGTTTTAGCAAAACTGTAAAAAATCCATCCCCCAAATCAGTTTCAAGTATCCAGTGAAGAGAGATGGGAAAGTATGGAGCAGGGAGAGAAAGCAAAGGGCCAAATTTTCCTGAGGATACCTGTAGGCACAATGGCCACATCTTTAATAGGACCCACTGTCTAGGAAACAGATGGATTGACTCAATCTTTTGGGACCCAGCAAGCCTCCAGATGCCAAGACACATGCAGTTCTCATATGGAAAACCTGCCACCTACTCCCGTACCCCTACTCCTGATCCCTGTATCCCTGCTCACCATTTATACCACGTCTTGCACACTCGCATACATTCACAAAGTTCTCTGCGGCTGAGGTAGCGGAAGACAGACATCCAGACCTCCCGCTGCATCCAGCTTTCGTCTCCATCCTGAGCCCAACTGCCCCGGCCATTCAGCCTGGCTGCACCCCCCTCCTCTGCACTGTCATCTTCCTCCTCCTCCTCCTCCTCTTCCTCCTCCTCTCCCCCCAGCCCCTCCTCGTCCCCACGCTGGGGGGTTCGGGCTGGGCAGTGCTGCACTAGCACACGGGGGGAATGGCGAAGGTTGGCAGATGAGGCCGTGATGGCCTGCAGCTTGGGCACAATGGATGTCCCGTGGAGCTCTTTGGTGGGCCTCTGTAGCGTGACAGTGAGGTACGATCCCCGGATCTTGGCTTTCTCAACTTCAGACAGCTCCTTTTTGCCGCTGGGATTGTTCTCCTTTTCCCGTACCATGGTGCGCTCTGTGGCCTGCAGCCGCAGCAACTGCCGCCGTTTGAAGCGCTCATCGCGGCTGGCACTGTGGTGGTCGCTGGGGCCAGCCCCAGGGGATGACCGAGTCACCATACCCCGGGGGGAGACTGGGTCATGGATGAGCTGCAGCATAGAAGTGGGTGAGTGAGGCGGGGGTGTGAGGGGCTCGTCGCAGCTCCGCAGGGGCCGCAGGACTTTGGCTTGCACGGCTTCTTCATCACTCTCTTCAATTTTCCGCTTCTGCAAAACAGGTCCCCCAAAGCCCCATCAGTGCGTTACTCCAAAACCCTCTAGATTTACAGTGAGCCTCACTGTTGTTCTGAGGAGACTAGAAGACAGACTAGACTGCTTCTCTTCTATGGGGAAAGGGGTACCTGCATGCTAGAGGGTGGTCACCTCCTTGGAGTCTGCAATATGCCTGGATCAACAACTGTGCTCAACTCTGTGCCGGAGAAAGCTGATTACAGAATAAACCCTTCAAATAAGTCACTTGGGAATCTACCTGTGACAGAAAGGTTTGTGTCCAAGTACAGAGGAGTGAGATCTAAATTTGGGCTGCATGATTCCACAGCCCACTTTATTCATCTCTTGCCCCAATTTTTGGATTATAATTCCCTGGATAAAGATATCCTTTAAAGAGGCCACAACTTTACCCCTATGCAATCTGACCATTTTAAATTCTGTCTCTAATTTAGCTCCTTCACCCAGGAGATGCTTCTGATTGTAGATGCTTGTGGTAGAGGAAAAGCATCCTACATATACCGTTTGAACTAGGACACAGAATCTGACAGCAGTAAACACCACTTTCAGCTCCACCAGCGTCTGAGCCAGGCTGCTGCTTCTACTCAGCACCCCACCCTATCCCTAGAGACCAATTGCAAGTAAGATAAAGCAGAGAATGAGAACCTCTGTGAGGAACTGTGATGCTCCAGAGGAATCTGTGCTGGATGAAGAAGAGGAATTTGGGTTCAGTGAAGCCAACATTCCATAAAGGCCTACAACCTCATCCTATGACACCTGTCTTGTCCTGGAGCCCACCGTGACTGATGTGATAATGCGGAACCAGTGTTCCACTAGGGATCAGCGAACAGTGGTTCACATTTTCCTCAAGGAGACAGTTTCTGTCCCTCAGCAACAAGCCCGCTCCCTTTTCTCTGTACCTTCTTAGAGCATTATGGTTGGAAGAGAATTGATCATCTTTTAGGTGCTGGCTTTTACAATGCAAGAAGGTTAACACTAAAACACAGCATCCATCAACCCACCTGCTGCAGGAGGGAGGCATACGCCCACCACTGGTATGCCAATGAAAAGAGATATAAAAGCTCCCAGTGTAAGGAGCAGGGGTAAGGAGAACTTCAGCACTGGTCAGCTCTAGAAATCTCTGCACTCCAAGAGAGACTGAAAATTCAACTACCTCAGCGCACAAGTGGGAAGAAATAGAAGACAGGAAACTTGTCCCTACTCCTGTGCAATGCACCTGGAGGAGACCACCAGGGCCTGGATGGCTGCCACTAGGCCAGCTGCCTCCTCCATATATGCCCTCAACGGGTCTCGTTCTTGCTGGCCTGAGTAACTAGAGTCCTTTTGGCCCTCTGACATTATCCATCGGGCCAGCAACCTCAGCTACGCAGGGCCAAGGTTATGGCACTGGTCCCCTTGCAGGGAGGGGCTGCCTCCGTAGGACATGTTTGGGCACATGGGTGGAGCTTTCTGCAAGGCCACAAAGGTGAAGAGGACAAAAATGCTGGGTTTGCTTAACTGGAAACTCCAGCACACGACTGTACCTACCAGCTGCCTCAGGTTACTGCCTTCCCTCTAGTTTCACTCCTCAGGAACAACTGTTCTTGCCTCACTGCTCTCTTCACACAACTCAGCTGTGCTACCTCTTTTTCTAGGATCCCAGAGTATAAAAAGACCTCAGCAATTTGCAGGCCCCAAGTAGAACAGTATTCAGTACTACAAAAAAGACAAACACTAAAAACTCAAAATAAAAGAAAAATAACCAAAGGAGGGAAGAAGATGTCAAACACAATACAAAATAATCTGTGGGTCAGAAAAACCATAAGAATAAAGTTGCAAAAGCAAATGTATTCTAGCCATCCCTAAGCTTGAGGTTTCCTTTTTTCTCCAGTGGAAATCTGGAAAAAGCTCCCTTACCTGGGCTTTCTCCGAGCTGTCCTCCTGGTAGCACTTTGGACACTCCCAGCAATTTGGCAATTCCTCATTAAGCAGCCCCTCTCCATCCATCTGAAAGAAGACAGAGATGTTAAATTAAAAAACAAAACAAAACAAAACGAAAAAAACAAATGCCCTTGTTTAAGTCTCCTTTATCAGACAATAACAGCCACATGGTTGAGAAAAATCTGGAAGTTACCCATTCATAAATGCATTGGCCCACCGGAGGAAAAACCCAGCCACAGGGAGAATGGCCACCCTCTGTCTTGATTACTTGATCAACTTAGATTCCATTAGGAGATTCCCAAGAGTTTGGGTCAATCTGGAGTCTCTCCTGACATACAAATATATATATCTCATTATATATATATATGGGGGTGTCTGGGTGGCTCAGTAATTGAGCATCTACCTTTGGCTCGGGTCGTGAAACCGGGGTTCTGGGATTGAGTCCCGCATTGGGCTCCTGCATGAAGCCTGCTTCTCTCTCTGCCTGTGTCTCTCATGAATAAATAAATAAAGTCTTAAAAACATTTATTTTCCTGAGAGTCTCATGCCACTTTGCAAAAGGAACTGATCAGACAATTTGGAAGGTGCCAGACCTCATCTTGATAGTGGGGCATAGTAATTATGACTGCTTGGGTTCAGACACTAGTGGCCTAGTCTCTGTGACTCTATGTTCTCATCTGTAAAGTGGGGGGTAAATAACAATTCCTATCTTATGGGATTGTGGTGAGCATTAAATGAATTACCTGTTAAGTGTTTAGGAAAATGCTTGGCATATAGTAAACACTTTTTTTTTATCAACATGGAGATGATATCCTATTTTATTGATCCTAAAATGCATATTTTTTCACACTTGAATATTTCTAAAATTGGGCTGCTTCTCACAATTAACAGTATCTTACAATCCCTGTCAGCCAGGTGGCAGTCATGATATAGTTGTCACCTTTGGAAAAATCAACAAAATATCAGCAACCAATGTTCTTTAAATTGAAAGAAATATGAAGAAATAGGGTAGACCTAACTTCACAGGGCTGTCTTAAAGATGTAAACAAGAGAGGTGCCTGGGTGGCTTAGTCATTAAGCTTCCGACTCTTGATTTTGGCTCAGGCCATTATCTCAGAATCGTGGGATTGAACCCTGCATCGGGCTCCATGCTCAGTGAAGTTGCTACTTGAGATTCTCTCTCCTTCTCTCTTTGCCCCTGCTCATGCACTCTCTCTCTCAAATAAATAATCTTTATTTATTTTTTTAAAGATTTTATTTATTTATTCATGAGAGAGAGAGAGAGATAGAGAGGCAGAGACAGAGGCAGAGGGAGAAGCAGCCTCCATTAAGGGAGCCTGATGTGGGACTGGATCCTGGGATCTCGGGATCATGGCCTGAGCCAAAGGCAGATGCTCAATGGCTGAGCCACCCAGGCATCCCTCTCACATAAATAATCTTTAAAAAACCAAAAAAACCAAAGCAAACAAACAAAAAAAGGTATAAACAACAGAATGCACGTAAAACAGAGGTTCCCTGGAGGCCCTGAGTGGCTCAGCTGGTTAAGTATCAACTCTTAATTTTGGCTTGGGTCACGATTGCAGGGTTTGAGATAGAGCCCTACACTGGGCTCGGAGCTGGCAGGGGAAGCCTGCTTAAGATTCTCTTTCAATTAATCAACCAATCAATCATGGTTCTCCACCCCAACTACATCTTAGTATCACTTAAGGAGCTTCTGCACAGGGTCCTTGCTTTAAGAGTTGATTGTGACCTCTTAGAGATTACGTCAACTTCCCTATTACTTTTTCTTAGAGGTCTTCAAGTGCATACCAAGACTGCTACAGAATAAGCACTCATTAAGTGTTAGCTGATACTATTCCTCTCATCATCTTTCAGGAACTAATATCCAGAGATACAGAGAAGTACGTAGTGGAGATGATTAAAGGCATGAGGCATTCCAAAACAGACCTGGCAGTTCCACAATGGCCTGGAGACTCCAAATACACTCTTTGGAAGCCAGACTGCGAGCTCCATGAGGACAGGAACAGGGACTACTATTTTGTGTCCTGAGCTATCCTCAGAGTCTAGCACAGTGGCTGACACACAGTCTAGACATCTGAATCAAGGCCAGATGTTAGACCATGACATGACCCATAGCTGACAGTCCAAATTAGGGATGCTGGTAGCCTCTTATGACAGATTCTCACACTCCTCTGTTCTACTCAGTGCCTTCAGACATTCTACCAGCTAAGGCCTCAGAGGCCCCTTAGGCCTCTCCTCACCTGGAGGCAGCCAGGATGAACAATCTCATTGCAGATACAGCATTCCATGAGTTTCTTCTCGAAGTCCTGTGTCTCTTCATTTTGATCCACCTCTCCACAGAGGGAACATGTGACAGAGTGAGGCAGTCTGGGCTACAAGAAGACGAAGATAGAAACCAAGAAAAGAGCAGACTTAGATCCTTATCGGTCCAGCTTCCCTTTAACTCAAGATGGGTTCTTTGTTTCCTGTAATTCTCTTGGGAGCACTCAGGGAACATGGAAACCAGTGGAGGAAGAAGACAGGGAGAACGAGAAACCTATAGAGACCAGTTTATTCTCCCCAGTCTGTCATAGGCCTTATAGGTCCCTCCACTTGAAGAGGGATGGACAGCAGTGATGTGCTCCTGGAATACTGTGTTCTCATCTGAAAACTGGGTGAAAAAGGATGAAAGATTAAATAGGATCATTTTTAGTATTAGGTATCTTCCTTCTGAACCCTGAGAGAAAAGGGACAAAACAAAGCAAGCCAAAGAGAATAACTTCTCCTTTCCATCTCTGGAGTCTCTCAAACTCTCACTACCTATACCTCAGCCCCTTTGGTACCACCCCTCCAGGTCTGGATGTGAAATGTGAAATGTCCATTCACCAGAATGGATCTATTCTTATCCTTCTGGCCCATCCCCCCTCCAACTCTCCCCCAAGGTCTTTACTCAGCATGCCACTTACTGCCAAGCACTGCCGAAGGACACAGGACTGCTTCATGCGGCCAGGTCCCCCAAACTTCTTCATGTCCCTGCAGTAGTGGCAGACACCACACTCTCCTTGCACACATGCCTTGCATTTCCGACAGCGTACTCGTCTCCGCCTGGCTCCTGACACTATAGGGGAGGCGGCAGCTGGCCTCACGGGTGTTAACCGAGGAGCTGGCTTCATAGTGTGAGGCTTTGTGATGGGGATGGTAGGAACCCGCACCTTTGGTCGGGCGGGGAATTTAAGCTGGAAAGAGAAAACAGTGAGGTCAAATATATCAAGTTGCTTTAAGGACTGGAAAAGGTAGAAGATTACACAGCCTGCCAAACTATGGCCCATGGACAAATCTGCCCACTGCCTGTTTTTGTAAATGAAATTTAACTGGAACAGAGTGATGCTCAGCATGGTCTACGGCTGCTTTCACATGCAGTGGCAGAGTTGAGAAACTGCCACAGAGATTCGATGGCCTGCAAAACTGAAAGTATTTATTATATTTACCTTTACAGAAAATGTTTGCCAATCCCTTCAGGCTATTTATTTCAGCTACATCCCTCTCACTCTGTTGAGCTGTGACACTTGCCCCTCCTTGAAGCTTTCTATGTGCCAAAGTCACTCCAAGGGCCCTCCAATATTTCCTTATCCTGAATATTATTACTCAGAAGATACTCATAAAGAAGACTATAAACTACTTCAGGGTGAGATGGATCTTGCTTATTTATTATTCTGAATCTGGTACATAACAGACACTCCAGTAGACCTTTAAGTTTAGAATACATCTCTCAGCTATATATTTATAATTTTATTACTTGTATTTGTCATAGTGATCTTTTCGAGAACAAGGACTGGATCTTTTAGTTCTTTAATTTTCCATGGTGCCTTAAACATGTTTCTTTCTTTTCTTTCTTTTTTTTTTTTAAAGATTTTTATTTATTTATTCATGAGAGACAGAGAGAGAGAGAGAGTGAGAGAGAGAGGCACAGAGACACAGGCAGAGGGAGAAGCAGGCTCCATGCAGGAGCCTGATGTGGGACTCGATCCTGGGTCTCCAGGATCACGCCCTGGGCTGCAGGCGGCACTAAACTGCTGTGCCACTGGGGCTGCCCCCTTAAACATGTTTCTTACACAACATATTCAACAGCCAGAAATGACTAAACTGTATAAAGGCAGTCTCATGCAGTCAAGCATAGGTTAACTGGGACTCCTCTACCTAGGAAGTGGTTCTTTGTCTTTTAGAGCGATATACCTTAACACTCTTGGAATGGGATGGCTCTGCAAATTTCAACTGGGAAACACCGAAGAAGGACCTTCGTATTTGCCAGACTCATGGACAGGATCAGAATTCTTACTTTTATTTAATAACCTTGACAAAGGACAATACGGGAAAAAATTATATGGGACCTAACTGAAGAGGCATGAAAATTCATAACTGGCAATTTATTAGCTAACAGGTAATTCCTTCTTTTTTCCATTTGATACTGAAAAATCCAAATTAAAGGTTTTTTTTTTAGTGTGCATTCATTCCATCATAGAAACACTCCCATCATTTAAATATATATGATTACTTTAACTAGTTAAAAAAATATATCTGTGAAATAACTGAATCACAGGGCCAAAAGGATAAGAATAGATCCATTCTGGTGAATAAACGCACACTTTTGCATCCAAACCTGGAGGCAAGTTCCTAGTTTGTTGTTTTTTTTTTTTTTAATTTTTATTTATTTATGATAGTCACACACAGAGAGAGAGAGAGAGAGGCAGAGACACAGGCAGAGGGAGAAGCAGGCTCCATGCACTGGGAGCCCGACTTGGGATTCGATCCCGGGTCTCCAGGATCGCGCCCTGGGCCAAAGGCAGGCGCCAAACCTCTGCGCCACCCAGGGATCCCAAGTTCCTAGTTTGATAGTTAAGAGAGTCACTTCCAAAGATAGTCAATTACCCTGACCGAAGAGTTAAAACAGAACCGAAAAATGATTTCCTGTCAGTTTATATTAATGCACCAAAAGCTGCTGCCTCTAGTTCTTTTTCTTTTTGGAATGGTGATAGTCAGCCAGCAACATGCTTCAGCAGCCTGAAGATCAAAAAGAATCATTTCTTACCTTATCCCTTTTTGGCCACTGTACTATAGGGACTCCAGTGAGGGCTAACTTGGGATCGCTGTTGGCAAGCTCCTCCAGCAAAATCTAAGGGTAGGATAGGACAGAAGAGGGGGAAGAAAGCAGGAACAGTGAACAAAGAGCCAACCACTCCCAGCAGCATTCAGACTTAGCCTCAGTCCCCAAGAGCAACATGGGAAGGGCAGGCTGGCAACTGTGTTTTCCTTTCATTTAGAGACTCACTGCAAAACAAATAAATTGAAGATGAAAGAGAAAACTCAAACTAGTGTGGTACTATCAAGACTTGTAATTTACCTTTGCTCCCAATCCCACACTTGTAATACTCACTGTACTGTTAGTATGTATGCTGAAGTAACTAGCTACATGGCGACAAGTGTTACTTGTCACCCAGTTCTATATATGGCAGTAAAACTTAATATTGCCCCTTTACTTTTCAGTATCAATGAATATTATCCAGGAGTACTGCCTTCATTTTGCAGATCTCAGCAAAGTGGCAAAAAAGGACTGGCTAATACTGGATTAATAGTATGAAAGGCAGAGTCTTAATGTATCGATTCAACCCAGAGTCATATTCTTATTTTATTTTATTTTATTATTTTATTTTATTTATTTATGATAGGCACACAGTGAGAGAGAAAGAGGCAGAGACATAGGCAGAGGGAGAAGCAGGCTCCATGCACCGGGAGCCCGATGTGGGATTCGATCCCGGGTCTCCAGGATCGCGCCCCGGGCCAAAGACAGGCGCCAAACCGCTGCGCCACCCAGGGATCCCGAATTATATTCTTCTAAGGCTGGTTATGGAAATCTCAACTTCAAATCAACCACTCAATCAATCTCTCACACACACATAAAGTAATTATTTGGCTTTATTCTTATAAATGGAACAGGAACAATCTTAGGGGCAACAGTTTTGATGGCTTTAACCAATCTAGTTTGAATGACTTGAGGACAATGCTACAGTAAGAAACTGCCACTTAAGTGAATCATACTAGTTGAGTGTTTTTTGGAAGACAGTCTTTATGTTTTAGACAGAAATTTCTGAGTCCCAAACCTTCTAGCAGATTGAAATCCCTCTTCCTTTAACCTCATGAGCCCTAATGCAAAGGTAAAAGCAAAAGAACACAAATCCAGAAGACAAGTTACAAGATTCCTTTCAGGCTGCCCTAGTATATTAATTGTTTCAACAAAAACTAAACTTTGATCCTGGACAGTGAGCATGCCTGAGCCATTTTTAATAATCATTTCCATAATCCTATGGGCTCTATGCCTAGAGACCAGGACTTTCTGAAGCATGAAGCCCTTTTCTCCAAGCATTTTCATTCTTAAGCAAAGGATGGTAACCTAAATCCCAGAGTTGGAACTCAGAAAGACCCTTTAAAACTTACACCCAGGAAGCTCCTCCACGAAGATCCCTTTTGCCAAGGCTCCAGATGCCTCTCACCCTCCCCCAAACTGATTTCATTTGCAGACGTTTTATTTACTTCAAGTTGCTATGGCATCCTATTCTGAAGCCTCCTGTTTAACACCCCACAGTGTGGGGGTGAAGAGGCGAGGTGCGGTGCCACGTGGGACTAGGCTCCAGTAGGGGCTCCTAATCTCCCTAGGGTGAAAAATTCAGGTTCATTCAAAATGTGTGCTAGGGAGTGTACAGTTCCCCTCCCCCATGTCGTACAGCCGAGGAGTAGGACTCTGCCCATTTCCTCTGCCGGAGAGCACTGAGCTGTCCACAAACAGGGACTTTCCACTTTCAGCAAAACAGACCGCACAGAAAGATCTGCGATTGTTTAAGAGGAGGAAAGGAACCTAACTGTTCACCAGAAGCAGTCTAATTCTACCTGCAAGATTTTTTGTGGGGGACAGGGAAAGGTAGGTGGAGAAACTGTGTCTGCGTGGGGGTGGGGGCAGCTGTTCACACATAGACGACATAGTTACTGGGGTCTGTGTGGGTGTGGAGGGAAATGCAGATTTCCTTCCAAGCCTTATTTTGTTGGGGCCATACAACCAAGCTCACCCAGCTTCATCAAAAAAGGCAGACTCCAGATGAGGCCCTCCAAGAAACCATATAAAGAAGCCACCACCCTTCACCAGAGGGGGTTTGGGACGGGGAGCAGAGAGCGGGGGTGGAGTGCGGAAAGGCTGACGCCTATCTAGGCTCCTGGCATTCGGGAGAACATTCAAACACAAGCCCACACCCCACACATCACAGGAAGGGGAAGAGAACAGTGGGCGTCTGGACAGAGAAGGGAAAAGGATTCCCAAAAGCCAAGCGACCCAATTCTGAAGCACATCCCACCAGGAGAGGGAACAAGTGCAATGACGGCTCAAACAACACTAAGTAACCTGAGCATTGTCCTGGACTTGCCCAGTAGGCTGTTCTTCTGCCTCTTTGCTGAGACAAAGTCCCTACAGTTACACACACCCCAAGCCAGAAAGGGTTTGCCGCCCGCCCGCCTGACCTTGTGTTTCTCGTCGCTCTGGAGCTGCCGAGGCTCTCGGTTGAAGTTTCCCCAGCGTCTTTGTTTTGTTTTCTGTATTGGAAGTTGTGCTGAAGGAGTTAGGTTTTCTCCCTCTAGGAAAATCCCAATTTACTTGAAAATTCTGGAATCTCCCAAAGTACATCAGGCAGGGCAGTCCGGCTACAACCCCTCAGGCTACCCAGAGGGAGCAGCGTGTCGTGCTCTGAGCTCCTTCTCGAGCCCTTCAGCTCAGCCGCGGCTTCCTGTGCCTGCGAACAATGCTGCTGCGTCACCCACATGCAGCTCCCAGAAATGCTTTGCAACGGAAGATGGCAGGAGGGGGAGCTGAGCTCGAGTGAGCGAGCCAGGCAGAGGGCCCAGCCGTCCTGCTGCAGAGTCGGGAGGGGTGTGCTTGGCGAGGGCTGTCGGGCCTGTGATTGGAGGAAAGGCTGCCCGGGAGGCGAGCTGGGCCGCGCCCCCCCGCCTCCTCCCTCCAACCACCACTGCAATAGGAGAACCAAGGCCGGCCCTGGAGGGCTCCCTCTGGCCGACTTCGGAAGGCGCCAGCAAAAGGAAAGGCTTTAACCCATTCGGCATCTGGGCCCGAGAGCGTCCTTGTCTCCATCCACACCCTTCCCCTCAGGGTCACCTCTTATTGTTACAGCCAGCACTCTCTCCCGCTGACCCCCCCCCCCACACACACACACGCGCGCGCGCGCGCGCGCGCACACACACTTCTCCCTCCTGCTCTTCAGGCAAACGGCAAGTCGCCCGAAGTTCAGCCTGTGCAAGAGCCAGGCAACCAAGTTGAGCTCCTCTGAGTTTCCTTTCTGCTGGCACGCCCGCCTGCTTCACCTGCCCTCACTCTCCCAAACCCAGAATCCAGAATGAGCATACGTGTTTCCAGAAAAACCTTCAGGAACGACACATTTTAACCAATATTGACATATTCAATACATATGTCTGTTTAATAACTACGTCTACAACAGATGCCTGCCTCTGGTTGGGATTGGGCACTCCACCACCGTTAACAGAAATGCCTAGGCAGCTCTTCTAGCAGCTCCATCATGACCAAGTCAAGCTAGCTGAGGCTAAATCTCAGGTTAAGGTGCTTTATTTTTCTGCCTTGGCACCAGCTCAAGAAACCACTGAATTTGTGTCCGCCAGTCTCCTGGGACCCTGCCCCTGAGACTGCTCCCACTCCAGCACTCCTGAACCTTTCCAATTCATTTTCTATTCTAGTAGTTTTGCCTGCTCCATTCTTTTTTTTTTTTTTTTAGATTTAATTTATTAGATATATAGAGAGAAACAGCACAAGGGAGGGGGGCAGCATAGGGAGAGGGAGAAACAGACTTCCAGCTGAGCAGGGAGACCAGGACCTGAGATCCCAGGACTCCTGGATCATGACCTGAGCAGAAAGCAGACGCATAACTGATTGAGGCACCCAAGCGCCCTTGCCTGCCCTATTCTTGGCGTTCCCTGAATGAAGCAGCAGACCCTGCATCTTGTCAGACATCTTGATGCCACTTCTGACAGTCCCTCAAGTGATGTGTGTCACAAACTCTCCATACACTAATTGAATCAGGGTGAAGCTCAGACTGAACAAGCAGTCTCAGGCTACAGTGCACTGTATTTTGGAGCCAAATTTATGTAATATTTAGATTCTCATAAATGTATGTGGCTTTTCCAGAAATTACAGAAGTTGCTTTGAAATAAACATCTCAGGCCACTAAGAACCTAGCTAGGAAACATTCTTATTTCCAGGACAGTTGTTTCAGTGAGTTTCTGGTGCAGAGTCAGTGGCTAATAGGCTCATTTATGAGGCCTAGGCTTTGCCTGGAGAGACTACATATTTTAATTTTTACAGTAGTTTACCAAGGAAAGGAGGGAGGTTCTCTGCTTTTTGACCAAGCTCTTCCTGAAAGTTTCTATGACCATTCTAATCCTAAACCTCTCATCTGGATTTATCTTAAGACTCAAAGACCAAGTGCAATCAGCCTATTAATGTCTGAAAAGTTTTCCTTAATAGTGTGAAAGGTCTTCTTGGAAAATCCGTTTTTCCTTTTAGATCTATCTAACCTGGAGGGATGATAAAGAACCAATACTTAGGACAAACATGTTATCAAGTTGTAGCAAGTGAAAACCCTAAAGGCTACCAGGAAAGAACAAAAACCAGAAAGGATACTAGGGAACTGACTCCCACTAAATTTCCAAATCATAAATTAAACAAGATCAATTTTTTTCTACTAATTTAGAATAAAAGATAGGCAACAAAGATCAGAATTAGTAAGCATGACATTATGTAATATAAAAATAAAAACTTTGAAGAATTATGTGTATTTTAACCTAACCTGATATGCCTTGTAGCTGTTAAATTATTTAAAATTTTCTATTTAGGAGCCCCTGGCTGCTCAGTCAGTGGAGCACATAACTCGGTACTGGGGTGGTGAGTTCGAGCCCCACATGGGTTGGAGAGTTTACTTTAAAAAAATAAGTAAACAAAAACAAAACTTTCAGGGATCCCTGGGTGGCGCAGCGGTTTGGCGCCTGCCTTTGGCCCAGGGCGTGATCCTGGAGACCCAGGATCGAATCCCACATCGGGCTTCCGGTGCATGGAGCCTGCTTCTCCCTCTGCTTGTGTCTCTGCCTCTTCTCTCTCTCTCTCTCTCTCTCTCTCTCTATCATAAAAAATTAAAAAAAAAAAAACAAAAAAAACAAAACTTTCTACTTAGTAATAATGTGTGAATTATTACAAATAACAGTAAAGACTGAAAATGGAGTGCCTGGGAGGCTCAGTCAGTTAAGCGTCTGCCTTTGGCTCAGGTCATGCATGATCTTGGAGTTCTTGGACTGAGCCCCCTGCTTTGGGTGGGCTCCCTGCTTGGCAGGGAGTCTGCTTCTCCCTCTGCCCCTCACCCCACTTATGCTCACTCTATCAAATAAATAAATACAATCTTAAAAAAAAACCCAAAAAACAAAAAAATTGCAAATTAAGTTTCATATATAGAAGTTGCCTCCCCCCCCCACCCCAATCTGGCTTCATGGATTAAGATCTAATATTGGGTCCTCTACCAATTCTTCTCTTTAACTAGTGGTAGAATCACCCCCCAAAGTGTCAGATGAAGCAAACCGTTTTTTAAAGATTTTATTTATATAAAGGTTTTAATAAAGATTTTATTTATTTTATTGAAAGAGAGCATGAGAGTACAAGCCGGGGGAGAAGCAGAGGGAGAGGGAGAAGCAGGCACTGTGCTGAGCAGAAAGCCCGATGTGGGAGTCCATTCCAAAACTCTGGGATCATGACCCGAGCCAAAGGCACACACTTAACTGAGCCAACATGGGGTGAAAACTCATGACCCCAAGATCAAGAGTCATAATGCTCTTTCGACTGAGCCAGCCAGATGCCCTTTAATTTTTGAATGAAGACTTCCCTTAGGGCAGAATTCAGCCATCTATACTCCGTGTTCACTCAGCACTTTATGTCATGCATGGTACCTGTAAACCTAGAGTGTACTTATTTTCTCAGTCCATTTATTTTTATTTTTTTAAAGATTTTATTTATTTATTTATTTATTTATTTATTTATTTATTTATTTATTTATTTGAGAAAGACACACAGAGAGAGAGAGGCAGAAACACAGGCAGAGGGAGAAGTAGGCTCCATGCAGGGAGCCTGACGTGGGACTCGATCCCGGGTCTCCAGGATCACACCCTGGGCTGAAGGCAGGCGCTAAACCGCTGAGCCACCAGGGCTGCCCTCTCAGTCCATTTAAATGCCTGCTTCACCAATGAATAGTAAGCCCCTTGAGGGCTTCATCCATAACATGTTTGCATATTTACACTCAGTTTGGTTCCTGGCACAGAGGCTAGGCAGGCATGATTCAGAGTAGTGGAATAAATTAACTCATACATTTGTAACATGTATTTTGTTTTTTTGCAATAGTGATTTGGCTTATTAAGTACTCTACTAACATTACCATTAATTTTCAGAATAGCTCCACTGAGGTAGATGTTATTTTACAGAAGAGAAAATAGGCTTTCATACATCTAGTACCTTGACCAAAAATCACATGTTTGCCAAGCTTATCAAAATAGCTTAGAGGGACACCTGAGTGACTCAGGGCATAATCCCTGGTGCAGAGATCGAGTCCCACATCGGGCTCCCTGTGAGGAGCCTGCTTCTCCCTCTATGTCTCTGCCACTCTCTCTATGTCTCTCATGAATATACAAATAAAATCTTAAAAAAAAAAAAGTTTAGAGAGGGACACCTGAGTGGCTTAGTGCTTGAGCATTTGCCTTCAGCTCAGGGCTTCATCCTCGGTCCCAGGATTGAGTTCCATCTTGGGCTCCCTGCAGGGAGCCTGCTTCTACCTCTGCCTATGTCTCTGTCTCTCTCTCTCTCTGTCTCTTGTGAATAAATAAAATCTTAAAAAAAAAAAAAAAAGCTTTGGGAACCAAGAAAATAAATATACAACACTGAATTTGTTTCACTAAGCTGGGCAGCCAAACACATTGATATATTAAAAACTTTTTATCTATGTACATATATTAAGAGTGACTTTATGACCTAAATAAATACAAACAATAAGGTCTAATTAAAAACTCAGTCTTCCAACTGACTGCTACCACACTGCTGTGACCCACTGTCAGCAGTTGAGATGTCCCTCTCTCCAGCACCCCTGCAATGCACATACAAAGAGACTTTTTCTCACATTAATGGGATTGTACTATACACACTGCTCTAGATTCTGTCTCTTTATTCACCATCTATCAAGCACAAGACTTCTCTATTTCAGAGATTCAAGATTATCTCACAGTGGGAGAGAATTCCATTCTACCTTTAGTACACTTTTAAGAGTCAAAGTTACCATACATTCCCAAACATACATAGTGATTACTTTCCCCTGATCTTTATCAATAAGTAAAGGGGATCCCTGGGTGGCTCAGCGGTTCAGTGCCTGCCTTCAGACCAGGGTGTGATCCTGGAGTCCTGGGATCGAGTCCCACATCAGGCTTCCTGCATGGAGCCTGCTTCTCCCTCTGGCTGTGTCTCTGCCTCTCTCTCTCTCTTTCTCTGTGTATCTCATGAATAAATAAAATCTTTAAAAAAAAGTCAACACTTTTTAATATCCCCCTTTTTATCTAATCCCTTCCAACTTTATATTCTATGATCTTTCTCCAACAATGCAGAATTTCACATTTTAGAATCTTCAAAGCCTTTTCCTACCATTACTAAAATGGCCTTTTCTTTCAGGGATACAGAATCATGGATCTTTCATCTCACCACTTTTGGTCTCATCTCTTCTGCTAGTTCTTCATGAGAGCCATACAGGCTGCAACAAGGAACAAGAAACAATTCCTCTCTCTGAAGGAAGAGTAAACTCTGGGCTTGCTGTTATCCTCTACTGCAGTGCAGGCTCCTATGCTACACGCACCAAGTTCTCTAGCACTGCAGTCTCCAGCTGTGCAGTACTGGCACCTACCCAATCCAAAACTTCTCTTTTGGATGATGTTCAGATTCTCAAAGTATTGAAGCTCTAAACTCACTATTGTCTGAAGCTCAGATTAAACACAAATGGTCAAATGTAGGAATAATTTAATCTATTTGATCTTAAGTGAAAGTACCTGCAGAGTTGGGATCTAAATCTGCTGTCTTCTGGTATCAGCTGCATTTTAACTATGTTCTTGGGTAAATAAGACAAGGTGTGGACAAGCCCCTGCAGGAATAATCAAACACTGCCAGCCTACTAGTCATTCTGGTGGCCATTCCTTCCTCATGCTCTGGTCTCTATGCAACTCTATCTTAGACTGTGGTGGCTGCCATGTTTTTCATGATTCCTGACAAATAAAAGGAAGCTTTCTCTAGATACTTTTCATAATGCTAAGAGCCCTCTTTAGAGATCTTTTTAACTCATTCCCTTTCTTGCTGCCTCCTTTTATTCTGCTTAGTATTTGATGCAAATTTTTCTACATTTTCCATCACTCTGCCTTTTTTTTTTTCACTCTGCCTCCTTAAATATCTTAACTATTTTAGTAAGGGAGTTTATGTACTTCTATCAGGATACTTGACCTTGTACAACTGACTAGTGGATTATAATATGGCTTCCTACAACTGGATTCAATGGAGTCAAATCCATTAATCTTTTTTTTTTTTTAAGATTTTATTTATTTATTCAAGAGGGAGAGAGAGAGAGAGGCAGAGACACAGGCAGAGGGAGAAGCAGGCTCCATGCAGGGAGGCCGATGAGGGACTCGATCCCAGGACTCCAGGATCATGCCTTGGTCTGAAGGCAGGTGCTAAACCACTGAGCCACCCAGGGATCCCCTAAATCCCTTAATCTTTTTAATGAAATATAGATATCTGGACCAAAGGAATGTCAGTGAGATATAAACTTAGAAATCTTTCTTCTTATGGATCCTAAAGGCAAGTTAATTAATGTTTCCTACATGTACCTATGATGGAATAGCTACATAAAAAAGAAACTTCTGAGGAAAAAAAGGAAAGATGCTAGAGTCAAACTCTCAGGAAAGTAAAAATACATATGTCCTATTATCACAATAGAAAAGAAAAAATTTAAATGTTCTTTGCTCATTCAAGGGTGGAAAGTGAATTTGGAATCTAGTTTATGAGTCTGGAAAAGTATGGCTAAGTTTATTTTGCTGCACATCAATCATTATAGAACTATCTGGAACTTTATCATCTCCTCCCCTAAATACAAGCTACAATGATAACACCTGTCTCTTATTTTATCTTATCATTTTATTTTATTTTATATTTTTTAAGATTTTAATTATTCCTGAGAATCACAGAGAGAAGCAGAGACATAGACAGAGGGAGAAGCAGACTCCCCACAGGGAGCCTGATGTGGGACTTGATCCCAGACCAGGATCACAAACTGAGCCAAAGGCAGACGCTCAAATGCTGGGCCATCCAGGCGTCTCAACACCTGTCTCTTTTAGAACAAACCTTATAAAACCAAACTATAAAACCAACTGTCCCATTTCTATCACTACTAGAGAGGACCAACCTCACCAGATACCACTCTTTTTTAGCCTCTTTAGTTTTTTACCCTTTCACTGATGCATAAATGATAAGATACAATTAAACAGTTTACCATAAAAAGAAAAAGCAGAAAAAAAAAAAAAAAAAAACTTCAGGTCCTATCCTGGAGATCAGAATTCTTTCCTGAGGTGGATGGCAGAAGTGGCCAAGGAAAAATGTGAATAAGGAGTCAGGGATGGAACAGACATACTGAAATATTTAGCCCATCTTTCTTAGGGCACATAAAATTATTCAATATAAATTCTTCTGTGGCTTAAAATAATCTGTATGATAGGTTTTGAAAATAAACACATATTACCAATTGCAAACCAGTTTTCTAATTCACATGCCCTGTACCCAAAATGTAGTTCCAAGTGATGATTTAAAGAGAATATTAATATTCCCAGCTTTATACTTTTTGGTATTCATGGTAATGGTTATTTGTGAGGAAAAACTTAAAAGACCTTCCTCCAATTTAGACAGCTGAAATCTGGATTCCTGAAAAATAAGTTCATTCCTTTGAGATCAATACATGAAGGTTGGAATAGGCTCTGAAAAGAACTAATACTGGGAGAGCTCTTGAAAAAGTAGAAAAAAATATAACGTGAAGAAACTTGATAAAGCAATAGGATAGGTTGTTATGTTTGTCTTTTCTTAAAATCTCTATGCCCAATGTGGGGATTGAACTCTCTACCCTGAGATCAAGAGCCGCATGTTCCACTGACTGAGCCAGCCAGGCGCCCCAGGACAGATTATACTTATAAAGATACTTCTCAAGCTGTCTTGATGTATTTAAGTCTTTTTTTTAATTTAAATCTTAGTAGTAGATAAATTTGAAACTAAATATGTGAAACCTATTCAACAACACCCAGCATAAAAAAAGCTTCTTGTCTGCTTGGGGTGAGACTGCTAGAGATGGCTATTGGCCACTTTTATTCTGAAACAAGCCTCTATCTGAGGATAACTTGTTTAAATTTAGTATTTCCTAATACTGATACTTTCTTAGGTTCGCCTTTATTTTTAGGATGTATCTGAAATCTGCATTTTTAAAACTAAATTTAAGTCCTAACTGAACATACAAGTGTCAGTATTTTCATAGCAGGGACTTAATCTCATTCTAGGAAATCAAACACTGTACAACACACACACTCACACATATATATTAACTTCTTTCTGAATGCACCAGGGATTAACCAGAATTCCTGTACTTTCTAAGAATTGAGAAAATGCCTGCCCCAGCCAGATCAATGGCTGTTATACAACATAACCAACCCTTACCTTCACGTCAGCAATAAGAGCATCTTCATCTTCTATTCCTGTGGGGACACATTTCTTGTGCAGTGGCAGAGACTCCAACTTATCTACAAGACAGCGAAGGCCTTCAAGCTCAAAATGGGTCAGATGCACCTGTCTGTCCTTTCGGGGACTACACTGAGGATCCCACACTTGGCCATTGTGGGAGCCCCGGCTAGAGTCAGAGGATGAGTCCCCTGACAAGGTTTTCTTCAGACTTGGAAGACTTCGGCAGGTTTTGCCCAGTCCGTCATAATCCAGGTTGACCCCATTGGCTACAGGGCTAGTGAGGACAGAACGCCTATTGCTCAGGCGCCTTGGTTCTCGATCCACTGCTTCCTCATCCCCATTTCCAGATTCCAACCCATTTAACTCCAAATCTGCCAGTAGGAAGAAAAAATATAGTAAGAACATGACACTTGACCATGTGATCAACAAGAGAAAACAGCAGCATGGGAGGGACCCTGAGGTTATAAATGATGAGGCTGTGACATTTTAAAATGGTCTCTCCTTATCTCAACCCATTTTGCCCACTGCTGAAAATCATAGTTACAGGTAAGAATATGTTCCTGAGTCAGAAGGACAACTATGTGAATGATCAACTGATTTTTCAAAAGGTTGGGGAAGAGTCCGTCAACTGTGTGCTAGAAATAAGTCAGCTGAAAATGGCTGTGAATTAGTTTCAAGTCCAAACTGAAATTTGAGGTTATGATTTCATAACTTTTAAAAAGCAGATAGTATGAAGCACATTACTCATAGTTTTGTTAAAAGTTCTGGTCATAAAATTACAAACTTCAGAATTGAAATCCTATCAATATGGCTAACAAAATAAAGCAAGTATTTTTTTAAAAGAAAGATTTTGATAGTCAAGTTTTAACAAAAGAAAAATTGTTAAATGTTCACTGATTCTTTATTATGAAAGTAATACAAGAAACAGATTCTTAAACATACAAACAAACTGATGGTTACCAGAGGGGTGGTGGGTGGAGGTATGGGTGAAATAAGTGATGGGATTAAGAAGGGTAATTGTGATGAGCACCAGGTGCTGTATGAAGAGACGAATCACTATACTGCCCATTGAAACTAATATTACACTGCACTAACTGGAATTTGAATGAACTGGAAATTGAATAAAAACTTAAAAAAAAGAAAACTATAAAAGTTAACCAATCCAAATGGGAAAAAAGATAATCTATATTTACTATTAATTTTGAAAATATAGGATGGTGCAAAGAATAAGTCACCTCTTATCCCTCCATCCTTGGATAAAACGTCAACAGCTGATATATTTTCTTTCCATCTTTTTCTTTCTCTCTTTTTAAAAATTTTATTTATTTATTTGACAGAGAGAGAGAGAGAGACAGAGAGAGCAAGAGCGAGCATGCACAAGCAGGGGGAGCAGCAGGCAGAGGGAGAGACAAAAGCAGGCTTCCCACTGAACAGGGAGCCCACTGAACAGGGAGCCCATCCCAGGACCCTGAGATCATGACCTGATCTGAAGGCACTTAACTGAGCCATGCAGGTGCCCCTCCATCTTTTTCTAAGCATATGTGCATGACTACGATTGCACTGGGATTATGCTGCATATACAATTCTGTATCCTGCTTTCATGTACTGGGTGGTCATTTTTTATTTTCTTTTTTAATTTTTTTTTTATTTATTTATGATAGGCACACAGTGAGAGAGAGAGAGGCAGAGACACAGGCAGAGGGAGAAACAGGCTCCATGCACCGGGAGCCCGACGTGGGACTCGATCCCGGGTCTCCAGGATCGCGCCCTGGGCCAAAGGCAGGCGCCAAACCGCTGCGCCACCCAGGGATCCCCCATTTTTTATTTTCAAACAAGAATATAAACTATCTTCAAAGGAAAATACTGAAGCAAAAAAATATCTGGCTTAGACTGAAGATTCCATGGAAGATGTGACCACAGGATATTTCAGTCTTGGCTCCTCTGCACCTTAGAGCATGTAACAGCCTAAAAATGTATAACTGAAAGTATCTTGCCATCTGATAAAATACTTCTCTTGATATAAATTGGGGAAACATTAAAGCATACAGGTTAAGGATATAGACTTTAGAGTCTTACCAACTTGATTCAAACTATAGCTTTCTCACTTATTAACTATAAGATCATGAACAAGTTTTTTAATCTCCTTGAAACTTAATGTCACCATTTGTAAAATGAAGATTACAGTACCTACCTCACAGGTAATAATCAGAACTTAATGTATGTAAACTGCTTAGTAAAGTGCCTGGAATATAGTAAAAGTTAGCATGAGGACATGTTCTTAGTGTTTATTGTGCCAAAGGCCATTCTTTTTTTTTTTTTTTTTTGCCATTCTTTATACAGTAACACATAGTAGACAAATGATTATCTTTCTTACAGAGCTAAAATTAACAATTCAGACAAAGGAGAGATCCAGATATTTCATTTTGCCTAGTAATTCATGTCTGGGTAGGAGATCAGTTGTAAACAGCGTTGAACTTCAATGAATGAATTTGGTAGTTCCAAGCAGGTAAATTCATGTTTATGCAGAACACTTACCCATACTGAGGGACTCTTTTTGAAATTCCTTAGTTAGGTGGGAGCGGTTTGTTATGCAGTACACATAGCGCTCCAACACGTACCAACACATCTCATAGTAAAATGGATAACGGAACTTATTTGGAACCTATGTGGGAACAAAATAATGAGAAAAACAAGCTGATAACAATTTACAAGATAAAAGAGTAAGACAAATTGAATCACTGCAAAAATAAACCTAGGGAAGATACTCTAGTCAACAGGTAGGGTGGCATTTGGAACAAGAACCTAACTGGATCTGTCAACCTAAAAATTGCTGGTCTTGGGAAACAATCACTAAAATTAAAAGGTATTTAAGAACCACCAAAAAGGTGTCTTGGGAAAGTATCAAAAAGTAAGTTCTGGGACAGAGTAAAGTGTTAAGACACAATATAATTTTTTTTTAAGATTTTATTTATTTATTCATGAGAGACACAGAAAGAGAGGCAGAGACACAGGCAGAGGGAGAAGTAGGCTCCATGCAAGGAGCCTGATATGGGACTCCATCCTGGATCTGGGATCAGGCCCTGAGCCAAAGGCAGACGCTCAACCGCTGAGCCACCCAGGCGTCCCTAAGACACAATATACTTAGTTGAGAAAACCGTTTCAGGGTTCTTAGGATACAAAGGCCTGCCAAGCAGTCATGCCTTTACTACAAGTTTTAACCCAGAAGGCCATGGGACAAAGATCTAATGGATCTAATGGATAACAGGTTATGAGATGAAGTTATATGCTTTAATTATGTTCTTACCTATAGAAAAGTATGATTAGAGACTCATTCTCAAGCTATGTCTAGTTTAGGACATACAAGACTGCATATTTTCCCACCATCAGCTCTCAGCTGATCTGTACAGTATTTTGCAGTCTGCCCCAATGGCAGGTCCACAAATTAGATTGCTGCTCCACAAGGCCTAATCAGCCACTGCCTTTAGTTCCTTTCATTCTCTCCAGAAGCAGCATGAGATCATTCCAGCTGAATAATAATAAAAAGAACTGCTCTTCAGATCAAGCATAGTTGAAACAAAGGCAAATCAGCATGGATTAATCAGTGAGGAAGACTAACAATGGGGACTACCCTATATATATATTTTGCCATCTTCTTTTAGAGAGGACAACTTTCAAAAGGAGAACCCAATAATACGTTTAAGATTGTTTTGAATATGCAACTGAGAACATTCTCATCTTCTTTTCAAAGCTCCAGATCAGGTAGTATTCCTAAATCATGGAGATCTGGATGCAAGACCCTTTTCAAAACCCTTCACCAGGTCACAGAGCATGCCTGGAATGAGGAGATTACTTTCCTTATTGCAAGGCAAGAGAGGCATGTACTTTTCACTAGGTTTCCAATTTAGAGGAACTAGGCTCTGAAACTATCTTAAGTGGCTACAGTTTTAACAACTAAAAGACATTTTTCCTCCTTTATTTTAAAGTCAAATTAGGGGCACCTGGGTGGCTTAGTAGTAGAGCATGTAACTTGATCTCAGGGTCTTGAGTTCAAGCCCCACATCAGGCCTAGAGGCTACTTAAAAATATATAAATAAAAGTTTATTTTTAAGAAGGTCAAGTTAAGGGATTCCCTGGGTGGCGCAGCGGTTTGGCGCCTGCCTTTGGCCCGGGGCGCGATCCTGGAGACCTGGGATCAAATCCCACGTTGGGCTCCCTGCATGTAGCCTGCTTCTCCCTCTGTCTGTGTCTCTGCCTCTTTGTCTCTCTCTGTGTGACTATCATGAATAAATAAATAAAATCTTAAAAAAAAAAAGAAGGTCAAGTTAATTTACTTTGGTAAGGTGTGTGTGTGGGAACCACATAATTTTTTTTTTAAAGATTTTACTTATTTATTCATGAGAGACACAGAGAGAGAGGTAGAGACACAGGCAGAGGGAGAAGCAGGCTCCATGGAGGGAGCCGGACGTGGGACTCGATCCAGGGTCTCCAGGATCACATCCTGGACCAAAGGTGGTGCCAAACCGCTGAGCCACCTGGGCTGCCCAGGAACCACATAATTAGTAGATATTAGGTACCCCCAAATTATAATACACAGGTCTCTTTGTTCATCTTTTACACATATTAACACTTTTCTGGAAGGGTTTTTATTAAAAGTTCAGGACAACCCAAAATTCTGAAGCCCTCTAGGATTCTGTTGAGAGCTAAGTAAAATACTGACAGTTAAAAAAAAAAAAAATAGAGCACTAAACCTTTTATTTTTTACTTAGAACTCATCGGAATGCATTAACAACAGCCAAGATATCACACACCCAACCTACCTTATTATATTTTATCTATGTTGCCAAACACTACAGAGTATATAAATTACAAGACTGGGTTAGAATTTTTGGGGGGAGGGGATTTTTTTTTAATCCTCCTTATGAATTATTAAGCTTTTAAGTGCTATTAGTAGAATAATCACCAACACTCCAGTTTAAATAGTATGGTATTTCCACACTGGCATGGCAAAAGAAACCAAAAATATTGTCTTAAATTCACAACACACTTTATTTTTGTAAATTAACATATTAAATGGATGCCAGATTGCTATTGGCACATAAAAGGTTGGTGTAAAAAGCAATAATAATAATAATTTTTTAAAAAACCCACTGTGTACATTATGCAGGTGACTCAGTGAAATTTTTATAGAAACACAGAGGAGTTCCTTATTTAGAATAAAAGAATTAAGCTATAGAGAAAATGGAATAATATGGTGGTTAGACTGAAATTTGACATTTCTTGATACACAAAGTCTAGGAATATTAATCAAGATCAGTTATTAGAAGTTTAACAGTCTGCAAGAAACTTCATGCACAGATAACTCATTTCACCTATGTCAATGAATATACATTTTCCCTTTCTTCCTCAGTGAGCAACTCAGCAATTACGTCAGTAACTCATGGGCATAATATAGTAGTTTTTAGCCAAAAAAGGGGAATACTTTCTAAAACCTGATTTTCAGATTAAGTAAATAGGTAGTATCATCTCTGAGAACCATGGAGTTAAGTAAGAGTACTTTACTATGAAATTATGTAATTTCTCTCTTTTGAAACATTTTACCTATTATCATTATTACAATTTCAAACTTATTACTTTCTTGTAGTTTCATTACTCAACAAATAGAAATACACTTTCTTAAAAAAAGATTTTATGTATTTGAGAAAGCATGCGTGAGAGAGGAAACATGAGAGGGGGTGCACGGAGAGGGGGCAGCAGAGGGAGGAGAAGCAGATTCCCTGCAGGGGCTTGATCCCAGGACACCAAGACCATGACTTGAGCTGAGCTGAAGACACTCAACCAACTGAGCCACCCAGATGCTCCTATAAAATTTATTTTAAAAACACTGCAGCATCAGCATCTTTTTTTTTTTTTTTAAGATTTTATTTATTTATTCGTGAGAGAGAGAGAGAAGGAGGCAGAGACACAGGCAGAGGGAGAAGCAGGCTCAATGCAGGGAACCTGACGTGGGACTTGATCCCGGGTCTCTAGGATCACGCCCTGGGCTGAAGGTGGCGCTAAACTGCTGAGCCACCTGGGCTGCCCCATCATCTTTTTAAAAAGATTTTATTTATTTATTTGAGATTGAGCGCTCAGGAGCAGGAGGGACAGAGAGAGAAGGACAAATGGCTAGCTGCTCAGCAGGGAGGGGAGCTTGATGCAGGGCTTGATCCCAGGCCCCTGGGATCATGACCTAAGTTGAAGGCAGACACTTCACTGAATGAACCACTCAGGCACCCCATTTTTTTAAAGATTGATTTATATATTTGAGCACAGGAGCCCCATTTAAAAAAATTATTTATTTATTCATTAGAGAGACAGAGAGAGAGAAGCAGAGACACAGGCAGGGGGAGAAGCAGACTCCATGCGGGGAGCCCGACATGCAACTCGATCCAGGGTCTCCAGGATCAGGCCCTGGGCTGAAAGGTGGCACCAAACCGCTGAGCCACCCGGGCTGCCCAGGAGCCCCATTTTTTTAGGAGCCCCATTTTTAGGAGCCCCATTTTTTAAAAAGACTTATTTATATATCTGAGAGAGAAGTGCATGAGCAGGGGAAGGGACATGGGGGAGACAGAATCCCGAAGCAGACTCCCCACTGAGCATGGAGCTGGATTCCAGGACCCTGATATCCTGACCTGAGCCAAAATGAAGAGTTGGCTCCTTAAATGACTAAGTCACCCAGGGGTCCCAGAACTGCATCTTCTTATTTCAAATAGGGTAATCCCTATAACTCCAACAATGGTACTCCTGTAAGATAATAGGTAGCTCCTAACCAAAATACAGGTTTCAAAACAGGCACTAAAATGGCTAAGCGACCATGTTCACAGTAAGTAAGTCAATGATCATTCTTTCTAAAAATTGTAAATTCTTCACTACTTGCAATTTTTTAAATTTAACTTTGAAAAATTTCAAATTCATCAAAAAGTTTTAAGAACAGTATCATGAACAGTGCCTAAAGCATTATTCGAGATTCACCAGCTATTAACACTTCCCCACATTTGCTAATCTCTATTCATATATACTCATTATTATTCTGCTGAATTACTTGAGAGCAAATTGGGAACAGCACTGCCCTCTAAAGACTCTATACTCTAATTTCTGTTTAAGGTCAATACCATCTATCTATACCATTCATTTAAGATTTTATTTATTTATTCATGAGAGACACCGAGAGAGAGAAGAGAGAGAGAGAGAGAGAGAGAGAGAGAGAGAGAGAGAGAGAGGCAGAGACACAGGCAGAGGGAGAAGCAGGCTCCATCCAGGGAGCCCGATGTGCGACTTGATCCCAGGTCTCCAGGATCACACCCTGGCAGACGCTCAACTGCTGAGCCACCTAAGCATCCCTATACCTTAATCATCTGTAATTCAGCCCTTACCAGCTTGGGTTCTGCTAAAGAATTAAGCCCTGTTTCCTTATGACATGGGTTGACCAGCAAACAGCAGCTAGTGGATCTGATCTATTTTTGTAAGGCCTGTGAGGTAACAGTGTTTTCACATTCTTAAATGACTAAAAAACCCAAAACAAACAAACACCCACTAAACTAAAATTAGAGCATTTTGTGATACGGGAAACCTATATGAAATTCAATTTCACTGTCCATAAATAAAATTTTGTTTCATTTGAGCATGCTCATTTATTTAAGTATTTCATTCTACAAGGCAGTGAAGTACTTGCAGCAGATATTGTATGGCCCACAAAACCAAAAACATTCACTATCTGATTCTTTATGGAAAAAGTTTGCCAACTCTTGCCAGGGCATCCACTGCATTGTAAGGAATTAACTTTTTTCATATATATCTAGAATGGTATCGGCTATGTACCCTCCCACAGAAAACTAAGAGAGTAAGATGCACAAATCATTTTCTAAAGGACTTCACTCTCTCAAGGAACCCCAGCTGGGAAAAGCAGTATCATATTGATTTATTCAAGCACAACAGTTTGGGTGCTGGACAGTAATTGGAGTAAAGAAAGATACATGAATTCAAAGTCGTAAAAAAAAAAAAAAAAAGTCGTGACTCCTAAATTGATAAATCCCATTATATCTAATTATTCTAAGAGCATAAAAAATAAAAACATGGCTCAAGAGATTCCCCAATGTTCACTTCTAGCCCTATAAAAATCCAAGATACCAAGAACCTCAAAGAATCAGAGGTCCCCAAACCAAGCAACGTAGACCTCATTAAAGCCTTCTTCTCAGCGCCCCTGAAATGTCAACACTGCATTTTAACTCACAGAAAAATCGAAGTTTTGAGATAACTACCAATGAATCTCTTATAATATCTGTCTTAAATGGACACAATCTTTTTCACATCCAGTTGCTACACAGAATTACTTACCCGTGTCCGATCTTCAATGTTGTATATTTTTAATTGCATGGGGATATTGAAACTATGCAAAAAATTGCCTCCAAAGACTAATGTGTCTGTAGGAGTATACACAGCATGAATCCAGCCTAGAAGAAAGGGAGTGGAGGGCAGTGGCTTAAGCACATGTTATAATACGGGTCTCTCAGAAAACTAGACTCCTAGATCACACATTTTACTCTGATTCTGCCATTTAGTGGTAGATCAAGTTATTAAATCTCTTGCAGCCTCAATATCCTCTATAAAACTAATGTGCTCTATAAAAATTAAACTTTATATGGTTGTTAGCATTAAATCAGAAAATGCATGTAAAGTGTTTGGCATACAGCAAGCTTAACAAATGTTGCTTCTATTTATGGGAGCACCTACTGTGAAGACACAGTACAAGAGAGTTTACATGTATTTCCATTTACCCCTCAAAACAAAATGTGACAGAGATTTAAGTATTTGACCAACATGGTATCAGCAGGTAAACACATAGTCAGAATTCTTTTTTTTTTTTTTTTTTAATTTATGATAGTCACACACAGAGAGAGAGAGAGGCAGAGACATAGGCAGAGGGAGAAGCAGGCTCCATGCACCGGGAGCCCGACATGGGACTCGATCCCGGGGCTCCAGGATCGCGCCCTGGGCCGAAGGCAGGCGCCAAACTGCTGCGCCACCCAGGGATCCCCATAGTCAGAATTCTAATACATGTCTGTGACTCCAAAATCTGTGCTCCCAACTACTTATTTTATAAATAGTGACCTGATAAAAAATATCACTAATTTCTGCACTCTAGCACTTGCAGCCATCCCTTAAGAGAATGGGGAACAATCAGAATAGTGGCTAAACAACCCATTTTTCCTACCTTGCTTACCTGAGGGAATGACGAAGGTATAGCCCTGCTTGAGCTCAATGCGCTGGCAATCTGACACCCGGTCACCCAGAAAGATGTCTCCCTGTTTCCCTGACAGCAGCCAATTCTCGTACAGCTCCAGGTTGTGGGCTGTAGGGGGGATGAGCCAGAAGACCTGTGAGTTAAAAAACTTCAGTCTGTTAACAGCCATTGACATGACCCAGTCGTCTCCCTCAACAGGCACAACATTAAGGCCAACAGATAGAAGAGCAGAAAGCAATTCTCCTAGCATATAGAACCTGACCTTTTGGGAAATTCTAAAGGCTCTAACGAAGTAGATCTTTTCTGTCCTTCACTTGTGGAAATGGCATTAGAGCTTCCCTGGGGTTTGATTATGGAGTCTAGAACACACCCAGGACTGAGAGAGAAGAGGGGCATTCAGTTTGTTACCCAGGAAATCCCTTACTTGCCCCTAGTTGTCTGGCCTCTATAGTCCTAAGAAATACAGTTAGGTACAATATCTTCAAGAGATAGGCCTAGGTTGCTTTGTTCCAGGATAGCAACCAAGACCAAAAGGACAAAACCTTTTTTTTTTTTAAAGATTTTATCTATTTATTCTTCTTCTTTTTTTTTTTTTAAATCTATTTATTCATGAGAGACACACAGAGAAGGCAGAGACACAGGCAGAGGGAGAAGCAGGCTCCATGCAGGGAGCCCGATGTAGGACTCAATCCCAGAACTCTGGGATCACGCCCTGAACCGAAGGCAGACACTCAATTGCTGAGCCACCCAGGCATCCCAAAAGGAAAAAACTTAAGAAATCACTGAAATGGATCCAAAATATACAAAATACTTTTGGATTTGGAGGAGGTACAGTTGTTCTAAATTAGGACCTCACATTTTATTTATTTTTATTTATTTATTTGTTTGTTTATTTATTTGAAGGTTTTATTTATTTATTCATGATAGACACAGAGAAGGGCGGGGCAGAGACACAGGCAGAGGGAGAAGCAGGCTCCATGCCTGGAGCCCAACGCGGGACTCGATCCTGGAACTCCAGGATCATACCCTGGGCCAAAGGCACACGTTTGCTAAACTGCTGAGCCACCCAGGGATCCCCAGGACCTCACATTTAAAAGCATTATATTTTCAATCCAGTTCTACTTTTTCTTTCACAAATGTATCCACTTCTAGCAAAGGGGAAAAAGGATAACAATAAGAGTATAATAGTATGAACCTCTGACATTAATCCTTCTATTCTCACATAGCATTTAGAAACAATCTGACAAGCTTGTTTGAACGTAATTCTTTATGAATAAAAATAATCTTTCAAAATCTATTCATATCCTTCCTTGGAAAGGAATTAAAGGCTTCCTTTGGCCACAGTTCAGATCAATGCCTTCATAATTTGTTGGTATCATTGTGAATCCATGCAAAATTTGTACTGCTTTCTATTACATTATTACATTTCCATGTAAAGAAATTAACTTGTCTTCCTAAAACCACTTCCTTGCTTCATGTGCAGAATTCTGCCCTGGGAATCTAAAAATAGAGGACTGTTGAGGTTTACTAAGTATTGCGCCAATATTGGTGTAATGATAGACTAGAAGAGTATCAATTCCTACTGAAGTCTAGCCAAGAAGGTCAACTTAATCTACAATTCTCTCTAGAATAGAGGACAATTCCCTAATAGATTAATTTCCAGGGTATATTAAGCATGCATGAACTGAAGCAGAATCATAAAACCAGCTTCAGATTCCAACCCCCATCATAACTATGACCGTACCTTTCCCCCTTGATGGATATGATACCAAACAGAGGTACCACCGAAGTCCACATGGAAGTCAGTATAGCAGCCTCGAACACTCATTAGACAGTACCTGACCCGAAAAAAGCAGTTATTAGTGCACTGATGAAAAAAAGAGAACCTGCTTTACCACAATGCCACATTCTCCCCCTTTGCACGCATTTTCTACCTAATCAATTCCAAGTGCAAGGAACACAATTTCAATGTACCAGAGAATACATTTTCTTTAAACTATGTAATCATGGTTATGACACACTCTTCCCTTGGGAACTGTAAAGCCTACTGTTTAAAGAATTAATTCATCTTTTTGATCATTCAGGACACAGAGCAAGGCTCCGAAGGCAGGAACCAATCTTTGCTATCACTTTGGTTTCCCAATGCACCTGAGGATATGCAGGGAAAGCCACTTACTTCTGTACTTTGGGGTACTGCATCTCCAAGATGGCATTTGTTGATTCAGTCTGACTTTCCTTCAAGTGCCTTGGCCACATGTTGTCTACCCAGTCAATGAAATCCACCTTGAAAAAGAAAGAAGAAACATTTAGGATTCAATGGAAGGATGGGGATTAAAGAGAACTTTAAAGTCAAGAAAAATAGAATTTCTCAAAACACACACTGAAAGACTATGACTTCTTTATTTAATTTACTTTTTAAAGTAGGCTCCACATCCAGCATGGAGCTCAATACAAGGCCTGAACTCATGACCCTGAGATCAAGACCTGAGCTGAGATCAAGAGCCCAATGCTTAACCGACCGAGCCACCCAGGAGCCCCTGACAAACTATAATTTAATTATAGACAATCTGCTGGTGAATCAAAGGGTCAGTAGGCAAACATAATTATTCGGTGAAAAAAAAAGACTAATGGTTCCATGAATATGATCATAAAGGTAGCACTAATCAAAATGATGTCATTAAAAACACAGTGGTATCTCTTCTGTGTCAATACTGGTATAATCAGCTGTCCTTTTCTGATTCAATAAAAGGCTTAGTCTGGAAAGTACCAATAAACTTACCAAAAGATGTAACTCTGTTAGAGCAGCTAAGATATCAAAACTTAAAAAAAAAAAAAAAAAAGAACAAGAAAAAGGAAAGAAATCCAATGGAGATTTGTAGACTTGCACAACAATGTGCTATAGAATCTACTAGGTTAGGAATCAGAAGTTCCAGGCCTGTCATGTTCTCTCACATGCAAGTCTCTGGAACTCATTTGTAAAAGAAGGATGATTAACTCAAAATGATATTGTGAGGACTACATGTAATAGATGCTAAAACTTCTTAAGATAATATTACTAGAATTTAGTAATCTATTTTATTTTTTTCAAAGACTTTATTTATTTATTCATGAGGAAGAGACAGAGGCAGAGACACAGGCAGACAGAGAAGCAGGCTCCCCACAGGGAGCCCAGTGTGGGACTTGATGCCAGGTCTCCAGGATCACACCCTGGGCCGAAGGCAGGCGCTCAACCGCTGAGCCACCCAAGCGTCCCTAGGAATCTATTTTAAATAATATGTGCTCAAAGAAAGTTACAGCAGTATGAACTTATCTGCACTTTACAATGAGTTGTAGCATGTCCTGTACCTTCAAATGTGTGTACCATCCAACCACTGACCTCCAAGAAAGTCTCAGGGAGATAAAAATGTGAGCCAAACCATGTTTCCAGTACAGTACTGACATTACAAATACCTAACTTAAGGCTATAAACACATGTATTTGGTAAGTTTTAAAACAAAATCTGTATTTGATTATTTATTTCCTATATAGACCTAGATAAATGCATACAAGCTGTGTATAATGTTACAAGGCAGGTGGCTAGGGAACACTCAGATGTAAACTGTGTGAGAGTGGCTTGAAGGGATCACCAATGACATGCAAGTCATTGTCAAGAGCAATTATGAAGCTTAACTTGCGGCTCTACTTTAAAGGATTTCTGTTCAGAAAGCCAACAGTTTTAACCAAGCATCCACTGGGCCTAGAACACTCCATGAACTCCACCTTCCTTTCTTTCCCACAAAGTCTACTTTCTGTTTTCTTCACGTAGTGGTCGGCATCTCTCATCTCCTGGTATTCTCCTTTGGAAAGCCTTTAACAAAATAATGAGTATCTTACTTGTTCAAGACACTATAAGCTCTTATGTCTGGATGGGGAAAGGAAGGGTTAGGAACACATGGATTTTTTTTTCCCCCTTAAGATTTTTATTTGTTCATGAGAGACAGAGAGAGAGGCAGAGACCTAGGCAGAGGGAGAAGCAGGCTCTAGGACCCTGGGATCACAACCTGAGCCAAAGGTAAATGCTCAACCACTGAGCCACTCAGGTGCCCCTTGGCACCTCCTTTTAATTGGTATTATTAGGTATCATCTGACTACCAAGAGAATATTGTGTTAAGATATTCATATTTTTCTCCTTAGGTTAATCTTTAAGCTCTGGATAGGCCTTTTGCTAAATGGCCTGATCCATGAGAGAGCAAGTCTCCAGTAGAGGTAATCACCAGTTTCTACCTGTTCTGCATCAATACTAGGGCCAAAATGGTAAGAAGTCCAATACTTAGGACCTAATCTATTCATATGCTGCACAAAAAACCCCCCATGCCTTCCATGAATTAACTTTCCCATTACCAAGCAAATTTGCACATTGTTTATGTTGTTTTTCATCTATCTCTCAGGTACTGATAGAATGACAGCAGAAAATAATCTCTCCTCACCACAGAATCCCTCTTTATGCTAATAACCTATAAAAGGCACTTAAAGGTTGCCCACTTTCCTTTCCTTGCTCCTACTTTTTACACAGACTACTCCTGCCTGGAATTCTGGTTTTCTTTCCCTTTGCCTCCTCGTTTCCTTTATGTCAAGCTTAGCTATCACTTCCTCCAAAGAGCTTCCCCTCCTTAATTCTCCTCCAGTTATGTTAGAGGGGTCCTTCCTATTGCTCCTACAGTACTCTATTTATTCACATTTAAGGCACTCACCATTATTGTAGTTTGCAGAAATGTCTATCCTCTGGTCTTTCTTCCCTGTGAGACTCTAAGCACTTTGAGAATGAGAAGGACTTTATTTTCCATAGGTCCTCTAGCACCTAGCATAGTGTTCAGCATGTGGCAGGCACTTGAACAAGTAATAAGCTAATTCCGAAGGTGTGAATGTCATAGAGAACAAAAGATTATGTAGTTTATGTGAAAGATTATTACATGAATAAGTGTATTTGTTCAAACTCATTGAAACGTACACTTAAAATGGGTATACTTTATTGTATGTCAATTGTACCTCAATAAAGTTGGTTTTCGAAAAAGCATTATTGAGATATATTGGAAAAGACTTAGATAAATGGAGGGATACACTTCAGGGAAAAATAATCCCGTAAATAAATAAATAATGCCTCAGCAGAATAAGCATACTGCTGCTTACATAGCAAGGTCATTAAAAGTTTTCCTGCTTTCAGGTGACCTTGGTAATATCTCAATCTTTCCAGCCATGTTTTAGGTCCCTAAAAAATACTGGTTCATTGTTTTCTGCCCACTAGAAAATTTTTTCTTTTAAGATTTTATTTGATAGAAAGAGAGCATGCACACACAAGCAGGTGGAGCAGTAAGCAGAGGGAAAGAGAGAAGCAGACTCCCCCACTGAGCAGGGAGCCCAGGACTCTGGGATCATGACCTGAGCTGAAGGCAGATGCTTAACTGACTGAGCCACCTAGGTGCCCCATCGAGAAAATGTTCTATTTCTTTTTTTTTTTTAATTTTTATTTATTTATGATAGTCACAGAGAGAGAGAGAGAGGCAGAGACACAGGCAGAAGGAGAAGCAGGCTCCATGCACTGGGAGCCCGACGTGGGATTTGATCCCGGGTCTCCAGGATCGCGCCCTGGGCCAAAGGCAGGCGCTAAACCGCTGCGCCACCCAGGGATCCCAGATAAAGCTTTCTTAATGAGAAATTCTGTTTGTTTGTTTTTCTTCATTTAATTAATTATTTTTGAGAGAATGAGAGAGCAAGCAGGGAGGGGCAGAGGGAGAGACAGAATCTTAAGCAGGCTCTGCTCAGTGTGGAACCCAACACTTGGGCTTGATCTTATGACCCTGAGATCATGACCCAAGGTGAAATCAAGACTCAGATGCTTAACCAATAGAGCCACCCAGGTGCCCCATATTTTTTATTTATTTTATTATTTTTTTAAAATATGGGACCAGGTGTATAGCCCAATGCAGACTCAACACAGGGCTTGAACTCATAACCCCAAGGTCAAGACCTGAGCTGAGATCAAAAGTAGGAGGACATTTAAGTGACTGAGCCATTCAAGCACCCTGAGAAATTCTGTATTTAGTTGTAGCATCTTCAGTAATAAGAAGTAGTGACAAAAAAATTATACTGTCTCTTCAGATAATAGTGAAATACTGAGAACATTTTCTTGCTGGTCTGTACATAACAATTCTTAGTGATGATAACAATGCAACTTACTAGTAAGCTAAATGTAGGTGTATATATAAAATAACAAAATAAAAGCAATCATAATTTAACTTTGAAAGTCAAAAGGTATAATTAGGATAATTTAAATGAAGAAAGAATAAAACACTGAGATCTTGACTTTTTTTTTTTTAAGATTTATTTACTTATTCATGAGAGACACAGGCTGAGAGGAGAGAGGCAGAGACATACAGGCAGAGGGAAAAGCAGGCTCCTTGCAGGGAGCCCAATGCAGGACTCGATCTCGGATCCCAGGACCACGGCCCAAGCCAAAGGAAGGCGCCCAACCGCTGAGCCACCCAGGCGTCCCTGAGATCTTGACTTTAAAGGAAATGATTAGAATATTACAAGTTCTGCTGTTGTAGTTGAAATATGTAACTCAAGTGAGTTCTGAGACAGGAATTAAACGACTAGGCATATTTCAAAAGCGAAATAAGTGTTTCAACAGTCTGTAGACAGCCACTACTTTGCAAAGAGATGAGCTAAATCAGTATCTTCAGGAGAGCTAAGGATAAAAAACAACTTTTTCTTAGGATGGCTTGTCAGTTTATTGATACTAGTCATCCAGTGGAATCTGCTCAAGAAACCATCTCATAAAATTGATCACTTGTCTCTAAACTAGTTTTCCCTCAATCTTTTCAGCAAGTGCAAACCCACAAGATAAAATTAGTCAAACTTCATACTGACAGTTCTTTTAAGAGTGAATTTCAAGACACTTTTCCATTACATGCAAAGACCAATGTTCTTAAATTAAGTTACTGGTAAGCATAATTAAATTGCCCGTCTCTATATAAAATTAAGTGATATAAAAATGGTGAATTTTCTAAAAATGAGTTATTATCAAACTATTTCATCAATTTCATCTTGGTATGTATAAAAAGTTATAAATTCTCCCCATTATATATAAACAACCCTTTGGATGACAATGATAATGTGGAAAAAATAATTAGACTAACCGTGGAGGGCCTCTGCACCATGTTCTCCAGCCTGGTGTGGCTGAACTCTAGGCTGATGACATTATAGAGTTTTTCTCGCTCCTCCTCTGGGGTTTCATAATAGCGTGTCCACTGAGCCATGGTCATTTCAATGCCTTTTTGTGTATTCACATCCATGACATCCACCATGCGACGACTCCCTGCCATGAAAGACGTATCAATCATCTCTACTGAGCCACTACTATCCTTAAATATATTAAGAATATAAAATACAAGTGGAAGGAAACAAACTATCCTCTATTTAAGATATTCAAGTAAAAAACAAAGACAGAGTTGTCACTTAAGAGGATAATCAACAGAAAATCAAACCACAGAGAATGGGAAAGATAACAGGTAATATTAAAAGCAATTTCCTAAAAAAAAAAAAAAATAAATAAATAAATAAATAAATAAATAAATAATAAAAAATAAAAGCAATTTCCTATGGCATATTTCATTATGGTCAGGCAACGAATCTTCTATTCAATAACTCACTCAATTCCAACAACTCTAAATGTTAAGTACTAATCTCCCTCCATTTCATAGATGAGAAAACAGGTGTTATGTAACTTGCAGGACAAAATCCTGGAACTCTAGACCAACTCTAGAATCAATGCTCTTATCTACTGAGCAACACTGTTTTGAAGCAATTTTGAGGACCTAGATCTATCCCCCATAATTTGAATAAAGGATCCACTATACAGTGATACATTTTTTTTAAAGATTTTATTTATTTATTTGAAAGAGTGAGAGAGAAAGTACAAGCAGGGGGAATGGTGGGCAAAGGGAAAGGGAGAAGCAGACTCCCTGGGGCTCAATCCTAGGACCCTGGGGATCATGACCTGAGTTGAAGGCAGACGCTTAACTGACTAAGCCACCCAGGTACACCAATTCTTTTGTTTAAAAGGGTTATTTCCCAAACCTGTTAAGCATTTCTTTTCTTTTTCTTTTTTTTTAAATTCATGAGATATATATATAGAGAGAGGCAGAGAAACAGGCAGAGGGAGAAGCAGGATCCCTGCAAGGAGGCTGATGTGGGACTTGATCCCAGATCCTGTGATCACGCCCGGAGCCCAAGGCAGACGCTCAACCACTGAGCCACCCAGATGCCCCATGCATTTTTTTTTTTTTTATGACAGTCACAGAGAGAGAGAGAGAGAGAGGCAGAGACACAGGCAGAGGGAGAAGCAGGCTCCATGCACCGGGAGCCTGACGTGGGATTCAATCCCGGGTCTCCAGGATCGCGCCCCGGGCCAAAGACCGGCGCTAAACCACTGCGCCACCCAGGGATCCCCGCCCCATGCATTTTTAATATAAATCCGCCTTTTCATTAATTCAACAAATATTTACTGAATGATAAAGATACTATGATGGGCACAAAGATCTATATCAGATTTTCAACCAGCTACAACAACTACAACACAAGGCAAAATACATAAAATAGCATGGGGGGAATAACAATAGCTTTAAAGCCAAAGATACCCTAAATTTAAATATCAGCTCTAATAATAGTTGGGAAAGTTATTTAACTTCTCTGAACCTTATTATCTTCTACAATTTGGGAATAATATCACCTTGTAGGCTGCTATGTGGATATAGTCAATGAAGTAAAATGTTCAGGATGAAGTAGGTGTCAATTAAATAGTAGTAATAAATGGAAAATATCTTAAAATATATATATATATATATTAGACTGGCTGGAGAAGACTTTTTATAAAAAAGGAGCAAGAAGAGACATTTAAGTTGGGACTTGAAGAATAAACAGAATCTCAACAAGAAATATTCAACAGAAAATTACAAGCATAGGTAGGATAGCTAAAAAGTTAGGATATAGTGATCAAGAAACGGGGAGAAAGAATAAAAACCTGCTGGTGAAATACTAAGAATACTATTCAATTTGTAAGAAACTAACAATAATACCTACTATATAACTGGTCTTCGTGGTTATAACCAGTGGTATATATAACCTGGTCCCGGGACACCTGGGTGGCTCAGTGGTTGAGCACCTGCCTTCGACTCAGGGCCCGATCCTGGAGCGCGGGATGGAGTCCCACATCGGGCTCCCTGCATGGAGCCTGCTTCCCTCTGCCTGTGTCTCTGCCCCCCCCCTCATGAATAAATAAAATCTTTAAAAAGGAAAGAAAAGACCTGGTCCCCTGCCTCTAAGAAGTTTAAAGTCTAGTCACAGATAAGAGATAATAGGAGGACAAGAATATGGCCACAATAAAGTAGACATGGCAGAATACAATAAATATAGCTGATAATACAAAATAATAAACCACACCCACCCTTCATATTTTGGAAAAAAATGTGAATGCTAAATCAAAATTGCCTTGAATACCATTTTATATCCACTGTGATGGCCTTAAGTCAAAAAAAAAAAAAAAAAAGAAGGGGAAATTAGTAAGTGATGGCAAGGAAAACTGGAACCCTCAAGACTTTGCTGGTAACAATGTAAAGCGGTGCAGCTACTATGGAAAATAGGGTGGTGGTTCCTCAGTAAGTTAAACAGCAAATGACCATATGATCTAGCAATTTCCACTCCTAGATATGCATCTAAAGAGTCAAAATCAGATGTTCAAACAAGAACTTGTACATGAATGTTCATAGCAGCTCTAGTCACAATAGTTAATAGTTAAAGGATGGAAACAGGAGTGTCTGGGTGGCTCAGTTGGTTAGGGTCTGCCTTTGGCTCAGGTCATGATCTCAAGGCCTTGGGACAGAGTCATGTATTTGGGGGGGGTGTCCCTGATCAGCGGGGAGCCTGCTTCTCTCTCTCCCTCTAAAGGATGGAAACCCAAATGTCCACTAATAAGTGAATGGATTAACAAAATGTAGTATACTCACGATGGAGTATTATTCAACACTAAAAAGGAATGAAATGCTGTTACATGCTAGAACATAATACATATATAACAGACACAAAAAGCTACATATTTTATGATTCCATTTATATGAAATACCCACAACAGGAAATCCATAGAGAGTACAATAGTGGTTGCTAGGACTGTGAGTAGCAGGTAATGGGGAGTGACTAATAGATATGGAATTTCCATTTCAGGTGATGAAAAAGTTCTAGAATTAGATACTGCTGATGACTGCATATTGTGAACATACTTAATGGCACTGAGTTGTATACTTTAAAATTATTATAATGGTAAATTTTATGTTATTTGTATTTTACCACAATTTAAAAAAGTGAATGCTTTTCTTCAAGAATGCAGATCAAAGCAAAAGCAATTCCATTCTGCCAATGGTACCAGAGCATCTAATACTCTGTATGTACCAGAGCATTTAGATAAAATAATGAATTGTAATAACACCTAACATTTACTAAGCATGTACTATGCGTCAGACACTATTCTGAGCACTTCATATTTAAGTAACTTGTCCAAGGTTATACAGCTAGTACTTAGTAGAGCTGAAATCTGAAACCAGACAGTTTTGTTTGATTCCATACTCTCAACCAATATATCCCATCACCTAAAGTGTACATGATAGATTGGTATTATTCTTTATGGGACATGAACTGACACTGGAAATGCAGCATTTTACGTTAGGTAGAAGTGTGGATTAGCCAAAGTACATATACTGATAATGGATTATTGCAATCACCAATATTTTGTTCACTACATTTTGACAATCATTAGTTATCCAAGAAAAAAAATCTGGACTTCAAACAACTTGGATGGGTGTAAAGTCAGGCATCAGCTGAAATTTATAGTAAGTCTATTAGGTTAGATACAATCACTGCTCTGTTTTAAAGATTTACTTTAGAGAGTCAGAGAGTGCACACACGCATGCGAGAGTAAGCAGGTAGAGGGGCAAAGGAGGAGAATTCTTTGAGTAGACACGCCACTAAGGATGGAGCCTGATGCGGGGCTTGATCTCATCATGGCCCACAAGATGATGAGCTGAGCCAAATCCAAGAGACAGATACTTAACCAATTGAGCCACCCAGGTGCCCCACTGCTGCATTTTAAATCATGGCAAAGATATCTACGATCACTCAAAGGTCTATTTGTTAAATATAAGGTTATGAAGGGCTTCCAAAGATCATTATTAGCAGTGAACATCTTACTGAGGAAATAGGGAAGTAGGGAAAAATTTAAAAGGAGACTAGTGAGTGAATAAGTGACTAAGTCCTTCTATTTGTATAACTCAGAAATGTGGATACTCTTGATGGGATCCAGAAGACTTTATTTTTAACAAGTACCACAGATAATTCTGAGGCAGAGCATTTGTGGATCACAAACCATAAGAATGCCTGACCAATAGAGAAAAGCTATGGTAGCCCATTAACTTATTACTACCCTGGAACTCTGTTAGGAAAAGAAGCCCAGTGATGAACCTGTAAGTACTCAAGACTTTCTGAGGTCCCCTGAGTGAGCCCTGCTTTGTGAAAAGTGGGAAAGCATTTTAATTACTCAACAGATTTACTGAATACCTACTATACTCCAGAGATCTTGTAGATAGTAGGAAATACACAGTGATAGGTAGATAGCTGCAATCTAACAAAGAACTAGTGTGGAAGTAAAAAATACAGGGAATTAGAGAATTTTTCTCTACCTGAGCTATATGTAGGACTTTCACCTCTTGGATAAACAAGTTATCCAGATCCCTAAAAAGGGCCCTCAAGTGGCTAAGAGACAGTACTGCAAATACTTAATTTCCAAAGCCGAAGGTTGCACTGGAACTTCAACATAGAGGACAAAACTTAATAGAAGTTGTAATGTTGGAAGGAAAACATCAGAAAAACCTCCTTTTGTTTCATGACTTGCTGGAAACATTTCCAAGAGGTTTAAATCCACCTTATTACTTAATGTGTATAGGAGAGTGACCATATCTGAATTCCTAAGGATCCTGATGGGTCTCAGGACTACACTGAATATGTATCAAATGATCTGTAGAAAATTGATCTGAATCTTTACTGACACCAGAAAGCTGTCTTCTTTAATTAAATTAATCTAATTTGCTTTCCTTTCCTAAATTTTGAATAAAATATAAATCATAAAATATAAAGACTCAAATTAACCAGTCACTGATAGAGATTTTAATATATCTATTTCTTGGCTTACACAGATTTAAAGTAATCTCTCCACCCACCATGGGGCTCGAACCTACAACCCCAAGATAAAAGAGTTGCATGCTTCAGCTTACAAAGTTTTAAATGTTAGCCAAATTACCAAATGTAGCATTGGTGAAAATTTCCTGGAAATTTCTCTACTGCTTGTCAGGAAAGAATCACAGATATGAAGTTTTATTCTTGATTCAGAGATAGAAAATGTTCTGGAATAGGCTCTTCATGGAAAGAAGGAGGGATGCACAGTGATAAAACAGTAGGTGTGAAAGAAATAGAGTTCTACGCCTAATGAGTACTCAATGAAGCTACTGTGTAACTCCCTTTGAGAAAATTCTCAGTTGCTAATAGTTTTTATTAAGGAACTACTTCATGTAGTATACTTCAATCAAATATGTACTTCCATAGTCCTAAGCCTTAAATCTTAGTCAGAAATTTAGAACTCCGTTTCAAGTCTTATATCTTTGACTCAATGACACAAAGGCCACAAGCTTAATACTTACCCACACACATTTTGACATCATTCACAGTGAAGTCTGGATCTGGCATCCTATGAAACAAACATCAGGAAGTATAAATGGGAAGCACACCTTCTTTAGTCAGTGTGAGTTTTTTCTTAGAGTACTAAAAACTTTTTTTTTTAAAGATTATATTTATTTATTCGTAGAGACAGAGAGAGAGAGGGGCAGAGACACAGGCAGAGGAAGAAGCAGGCATCATACCGAGAGCCTGACGTGGGACTCGATCCAGGGTCTCCAGGATCACGCCCTGGGCTGCAGGCGGCGCTAAACCGCTGCGCCACTGGGGCTGCCCAGTACTAAAAACTCTTAAGTTGAGACATATAAAGACTATATTTAGGTTTAACAATATATTTTAAATATATATAAAACTATATTTTAAATATAAATATAAAAAAGAATATCAACAAAATGCTAACAAGTGGTTATCTCAGGGTAATAGATTTTTTAAAATTTTTAAGATTTTTATTTATTTGTTTATTCATGACACAGATTTTAAGAGATTTAATTTATTTTTTAGCTCAACCAGTATTTTCTCATTTAACTAACAACCACGAATTGTTTTTGTAACAATATAAGAAAAATACATCCTTTTAAAATCTAAATGGGGGATTATTTTCAATTACTGCTTTGTGTTATCAATACTGCATTGTCTATAGCTCTGCTGTAACATAGTCATTCACAATCACATCCAATTAGGCTGAGAATACTTACTTTATTCCAAGTCCATCAGAATTCTTGAAAATCAGAGGGTCTCTTAAGCCACCTCGCTGGATATATTCTACATTAAAATCTGTCACCATAGGAAAACAGTTGTTAGAAAGGCAAGGGGTATCGCTGGAAAAAGATACAAGGACCATAAAAAAGATCCTAAGTAAGATGGTGGAAATAGTGTCTGTTGTTTCTGTGTATACAGTTTTGCTCAGACAATACACGCTTGTTATTAAGAAGCATGTCTCAGGATACAGGAAAAGCACACTGAGAGGCAGGGCTCAAAGAGTTTTGCTAAGTCTATATTTCCACAGTAAATTCAGAATTTAACCAACAGGAAGTAGTACTATTAATGAGTCATCTTATAAATCCTAAGCTGAAATTATCATCACCATGTCTCTTAATAGCCAAAAAATCCAAAATAGGCCAAAAAATGTAATTCTGTCCACTACAATACATACTATGACATCCTTGTCAGTTTGCCAAGGAGCAAAGCTACATGGTACACGTGGAATCCCACTTCTGGTTTTGTTTGGGGGAAGAGGGTACATGCATAAAATAATTTTTACTGTATTATTCTTAATTACATCTAAAACAAAGGATAGGAGAAGAAGGAAATGGTTTTCAGGGGAAAACCCCTGGCCCTGCTTGTTTCTTCTCATATAGCAGAGAATGACTCACAGGGTGGGAGGATTAGGGAAGGGTGGGATGTGTGTGTGTATGGCATTGTATTGTGTAATGAGAGAAAATAGCATCACAGAATCAACAGGCAATATTTTAGTTGTACAGATGCTGAGCCCAGTTCCCAGAATCTACAACTTCTGACCTTTCCCCTCCATAAAAGTAACAAAATTTGATACTGATACTGACCTTTTCCCTCCATAAAAGTAACAAAATTTGCATTATATTTGTTGGTGTGGAGCTTCTCTTCCAAGTCAAAAGTTCTTTTCCCTTCAATTTCATCATCTGAAATGCCATCATCTTCATAGCGTCGTCGCATGGTACCACGCTGGGGAGAGAGGGACATAAGGATCAATCTTGTACTTTTTCATGCCTCTCTAAAAGCTCATTAAGCACACTTCAACTTCACAAACTTCCAACTTCAGTTATTATATCAAACATCAATTTTCCTTGCCTTATATATCCTTCTCTCAACTAAAGGTCAGCTAATATTCTCAAGATGTACATAATATAACATAATTTTGATAAGTCACTGGTTCCCTACTTGTGAATTTTACCTATGCTGACTCTTTGAGTCTAGAGATACAAACTTAAAATAGAAACAGGTCAAATAGGGTCCACTAAAGATTAGGGACAAACTGACTTTTTAGATATTTCAGGTCAGAATACAAAATACACCATTTTCATAGGGGAAAAAGCTAGACCTGCATTAGCTTTCTTTTTTTTTAATATTTTATTTATTTATTCATGAGAGACAGAGAGAGAGAGAGAGAGAGAGAGAGAGAGAGAAAGGCAGAGACACAGGCAGAGGGAGAAGCAGGGTCCATGTAGGGAGCCTGATGTGGGACTCAATCCTGGGACTCCAGGATCATGCCCTGGGCCGAAGGCAGGCGCTAAACTGCTGAACCACCCAGGGATCCTCTAAGATAGTCTTTAAAAAGAGAATAAAACATTTTAATTAATGAAGCCAAAAATCCTTTACATCAGATAAAAGAAGAAAAGTTAAACAATAGCATTTCAAATAGCAAACCATCAGTATTCAGCTTTGAAGATACCTCCCTAAAGAAAATACACACAGGTGCTAGGCTGGCTCAGTCAGAAGAGCATGTGACTCTTTATATTAGGGTCATGAGTTCATGATGTTGGGTGTAAGGATTACCTAAATAAAACTTAAAAAAAAAAAAGAAAGAAAATACACAAATGGCCAATGAGCACATGAAAAGATAGCATCATAGGCATTAGGGGATATGAAATTTTTTTTTTTAAAGAAAGGTTTTTTTTTATTTTTTATTTTTATTTATGATAGTCACAGAGAGAGAGAAAGAGGCAGAGACACAGGCAGAGGGAGAAGCAGGCTCCATGCACCAGGAGCCCGATGTGGGATTTGATCCCGGGTCTCCAGGATCACGCCCTGGGCCAAAGGCAGGCGCCAAACCGCTGCGCCACCCAGGGATCCCTGGGGGGGGGGGGGGATATGAAAATTAAAACCACTTGAGACACCACTTCACATCCACTAGGATGGCTATTATCAAAAGGTAGACAATAACAAGTGACAGTGAGAATGTAGAGAAAATAAACTCCTTGTACTTGCTTGTGGGAATGTAAAATGCTGCAGCCACTCTGGAAAAGTTTAGTGGGCAGCCCGGGTGGCTCAGAGGTTTAATGCTGCTTTCAGCCAGGGCATGATCCTGGAGACCCGGGATGGAGTCTCATGTCGGGTTCCCTGCATGGAGCCTGCTTCTCCCTTTGCCTGTGCCTCTGCCTTTCTCTCTCTCTGTGTCTCTCATGAATAAATGAATAAAATCTTAAAAAAAAAAAAGTTTAGCAGTTCCTCAAAAAATTAAACATAGAATTATGTCCAATAATTCTACTTCTAGGTACATATCTGTATCTGGATATGTTAAAAATTAAAAACCTATGTCCACACAAAAACTTGTACAGAGATGTTCATAGCAGCATTAACCCAAATGTCAATTGATTAATGAATGGCTTAAAAAATGTGGTATATTTACACAGTGGAATATTATTTGGCCATAAAAAGGAATGAATTCTGATATGTAACTATAACACAGAAGAATCTTGAAAACATTATGCTGAGTGAAAGAAGCCAAATGCAACAGAACACATATCACAGATTATATAATTTTATTTATATGGTAAATCCAGAATAGGCAAATTCACAGAGCACAGAGACAGAAAGATTAGTAGCTGCTAGGGGCTGGGAAGGAAAAGGAAGTGACTGTTAACGGTATGGGTTTCTTTCAGGAGTGATGAAAATATTCTGTAATTAGAGAATGGTACAACTCTATGAATATACTAAGAAGCCAATTAATTATATACATTTAAATGTGTGAATTTTACAGTATATAAATATATCGCAAGCCATTTTTTTTAAAGATAACATATTGCTTCTGCTGCAAATTTACTTTCTAGTGTATTTACTTTAGCCAGTGTCAAATTCTGCTGAAATTTCTTGCATACCTACATACAGAACAACCAGTGTGGGAGTGGTAGAGGCAAGGGTAAATATAGTAGCCCTACCCTAGGATGTGTTAAGAACAATCAAACCTGGAATTTAACGTTAGATACTGGGAAAAGGTCTTTTGGGGACTGGGAGTTAGGGATGGGGCAGAAATGAGGCCTAAGAAATAAAAATGACCATTACATACCAGAGGACAGCTAGATTCAACACACCAGGATATGTTTGGGTAGAAACACCGAGGTATATCTGGTATCTTTTCCAGATTTGGCAAAAACTTCATAACACTCTTACCTAGCACCTTTGCTACCCTAAGTCCCAGTTCAAAAACCAAAAGAAGACCTAATTTTGGTAGACTTTTTCACTTATTTTAATAATGCCATCACTGCTCAAAATACTTTCAAAATGCCCTTATGAAGGGCAGTATTTTCATTGACAATTTCTAACATTAGTTTGTTTTTTAACAAGCTTTAATTCACTTTATTTTTCTTATATAAAACTATGTGGTAGCCACATCTAGAGCCTGGATCCTCTGCATGGAAACTCTCATGTGGGTCTATACAAGACAGTCAGTGCATTCCTGACAGGGAGACTTGGGTGAACATAGTCTCTTTCCAGAGGTCAAGGGTGAAATAGCTTGTAAGTCTTGGAAATGGCATCAAAAGCGGCCTCAGCAACGTTGCCCAGCATGGCAGTACTGTCCCTGGTGGAGGTGTAACAGTCACCAATAACGGCCACTATCAGAAGCCTCGGAGGCATAGGGGCTGAATGAATCTGTTTTTGTAAAAGATATTCTCAGGGTGCCTGTTAAGCATCTGCCTTCAGCTCAAGTCATGATCCAAGGTCCTGGGAACAAGCTCTGCTTTACGACTCACTGCTGAACTGAGAGTCTGCTTTTCCCTCTCTCTCTGCCTCTGCCCCTCCCCATATTTCATGCTCTTTCTCTCAAATAAATAAATAAAATCTTAAAAAAAAAAAAAAGATATCCTTAGTTCCTCACCTTACCATACTTCATTTATGTGTCTTTGAAGAGAGCTCCAAAAGATGAATTCCAAGTTCTCACAGAGCAAGGACAATACCGTCGGAATAAATGCAGATGTCCCTCCCGAAATTTAGAAAGTACCCATTTGTGCTGTAAGTTCTTATATGCTTGTCAAAAAAATTCCAGTCATGTTTTCAAACTTCAACTTTTCCTAGGTCTACCATTACCATTCTTCAGTAAGGAGGACGACGTGATCATCCTGATTATTCCAATATTTCTAACATGGTAGACAGAAGTTCCCCCAACCTTCTTTTTTCTTTATATGCTTTTTCCCATACTCAAGAGATTCCTTTTTCTTTTTTTAAAGATTTATTTATTTATTCATTCAGAGACAGCGAGAGAGAGGCAGACACACAGGCAGAGGGAGAAGCAGGCCCCATGCAGGAAGCCTGATACGGGACTCGATCCCAGGTCTCCAGGATCACACCCCAGGCTGCAGGCGGCACTAAACCGCTGCGCCACCAGGGCTGCCCAAGAGATTCCTTCTTCCATTTACACTTCCAAAATAGAGAGTATAAGGATATAGGGATGGGCAGCCCAGGTGGCTCAGCAGTTTAGTGCCGCCTTCGGCCCAGGGCGTGATCCTGGAAACCCAGGATCGAGTCCCACATTGTGCACCCTGCATGGAGCCTGCTTCTCCCTCTGCCTGTGTCTCTGCCTCTCTCTCTCTCCCTCTCTCTCTCTCATGGATAAATAAATTTTAAAAATCTTAAAAAAATAGGGGAATATTGGGGTGGTTCTTTTCCAGCCAAGCCACTTTAGACAACAGAAAAAATGAACCTGGATTGTTCTCTTTGATTATTGCAATTGGAAAGTCAGCAATAATGTGAAAATTATTTGTATTGGTTTTAATATTGTCAAGAATGTTCTTTTTTTTTTTTTTTGTCTGACCCCATCTTAACACAAATCTTGGTCAAAGTAAACAAACATGTAAAACAAGTCTCAAAATGCTTTAAAAATATATTCAATCCTGGGGCACCTGGGTAACTTCAGTTGGTTAAACATCTGACTCTTGGTTTCAGCTCAGGTCATGATCTCAGGGGTCCTGGGATTGAGCTCCGTGTCTTTTCCCTCTGCCTCTGTCCCTTTGCCCTCCTCCCAAAAATAAATAAATCTTTTTAAAAAGCACGAAATATTTCAATCCTTGAAACTTTAAACCTGGAAATCAGTAGGCAATAACACAATCTCCTACAGGTAAAACCCAAAAGGCAAGGCCACTTTAATACTAAGGAAAGCAGCCACCAATCTCTAGCCCACCAACATTATCAAATAATTCAAAATGGTTTACCAGTGTGCTGTGCTTTTTTATTCTAGGTGCTTTCCATACAGGCAATTTTAGGCAGCCCAGAGGAAGTTATTGGCTTCCCATAGATGTCAGCCCTGATTTTTTTTCTCTTTCCCTCTCTCTCTCTCTCCCTCTGTCTCAAATAAAATCTTTTAAAAAAATGTTTTTTACATCTTTTTTTAAAAGATTTTATTTATTTATTAGAGACAGAGACACAGGCAGAGGGAGAAGCAGGCTCCACACAGGGAGCCCGATGCAGGACTCGATCCTGGGACCCCAGGATCACACTCTGGGCCGAAGGCAGGAGCCAAACCACCGAGCCACCCACGGATCCCTATAAGATTTATTACATGGGACCCCTGGGTGACTCAGTCGTTGAGCATCTGCCTTTGGCTTAGGGCGTGATCCCAGAGTCCGGGATCGAGTCTCGCATTGGGCTCCCTGAGGGGAGCCAACTTCTCCCTCTGCCTATGTCTCTGTCTCTCTCGCTCTCTCTGTGTCTCTCATTAATAAATAAACAAAATCTTTAAAAAAATATTTATTATTACAATGGCAAATTGACCTTCAATATAATCTCTCTTTTTTTTTTCAATATAATCTCTAATGAAATCCCAGGTGCCTTTTTTCCTGCAGAAATTGATAAAATCATTTAAAAATTCCTATGGAAATGAAGGGAACCAGAAGAGCCAAACAAATCTTGAAAAAGAATAAAGTTGGAAGATTCATACTTCATCGTTTCAAAACTTACTAGAAGGCTATATAATAATCAAACCTGTGTGGTATGGGCATGAGGACAGACATACAGATCAGCAGAACAGAACTAAGAACCCAGAAATAACCCTTTATATTTATAGTCCATTGATTTTCAACAAGGAGGCCCAAACAATGCAATAAGAAAAGGAGCCTAACACGTCGCTCAAACTCACAACCTTGAGATCAAGACTTGAGGTGAGGTCAAGAGCTGGACACTAAAAAAAAAAAAAAAAAAAGAGCTGGACACTTAGAACCCACTGAGCCACTCAGGCACCACCAGAACAGAGTCCTTTTAAGAAATTGTGCTGGGAGGTGCCTGGGTGGCTCAGTCAAGCATCTGCCTTTGGCTCAGAGGCCTGGGATGAAGCCCCACAAGCTTTTCACTCTTTTCTCAAATAAATAAAATATTTTAAAAATAGCAAATCTTGGTAATACCAGAATAGGGTCTGATGTAGATTAATTCAAGACACACTGCTTAATAATGTTTTTGATAAAGCACAGTTTTTTCCTAAACAGTTGTCATAACCATTTTAGTTGATTTTATATGAATAGACAAATGAGGGATCCCTGGGTGGCGCAGCGGTTTAGCGCCTGCCTTTGGCCCAGGGCGCGATCCTGGAGACCCGGGATCAAGTCCCACATCAGGCTCCCTGCATGGAGCCTGCTTCTCCCTCTGCCTGTGTCTCTGCCTCTCTCTCTGTGTGTCTCTCATGAATAAATAAATAAAAATCTTAAAAAAAAAAAAAAAAAGAAAACAGAAAATCTTCAAAACATCGGATTTCTTAGAACGCCAAAAGAAAAAGAAAAAAACATACTGGAAATTAAAATTAAAAACTCTGGTACAAAAGATATTTTCAGCAAAGTGAAAAGACAAACTACAGAATGGGAGAAAATATTTGCAAATCATATATCTGATTATAAAGGATTAATATCTAGAATATATAAAGAATTCTTAAAACTTAACGAAAAAACCCAATTTCTAACATGGACAAAGGACTTAAATAGACATTTCACCAAAGAAGATAAACAAATGGCCAAAACAGGGGACCTAGGTGGCTCAGTCAGTTGAGCATTCAACTGTTGGTTTCAGCTCAAGGTTATGACATCAGGGTTGTGAGATCAAGGCCCCTGTCAGGCTCTGTGTTCAGGGTGCAGTCTGCTTGAGATTCTCTCTCTCCCTTTCCTTTTGCCCCTTCCCTGGCTGTGCATGCACTTATGTGCTTTCTCTCTCTAAAATAAATAAATCTTAAAAAACAAAAACAAATGGCCAACACACACAAAAAGATGCCCAGCAAATGCAAATCAAAACCACAATGAGATATACTTCACATCCATTAGGATGTCTATTATTTAAAAAAAAAAAACAAAATGACAAGTGTTAGCAAGGAAAGAGAGAAATTGAACCCTTTGCATTGCTGGTGGGAACATAATACAGTGCAGCCTGTATGGACAATAGTAAGGCAGTTCCTCAAAAAATTAAACATAAAATTACCGCATGATCCAGTAATTCCACTTTTAGATATACCCAAAAGATTGAAAGCAGGGACTCAACAGCTACTTTTACACTAGTAGTCATAACAGCATTATTCACAATAGTCAAAAGGTAGAAATCAAAATGTCCACTGACAGATAAATGGATAAAGAGAATGTGGGATATTGATACAATGGAATATTATTCAGCAATAAAAAGGAATGGAGTTCTGATACATGTTGCACCTTGGATGAACCTTGAAGACATTATGCTAAGTTAAATAGGCCAGATTCAAAAGGATATTGTATGACTCCACTTACATGAAGAACCTAGAACTTCATGTAGGTAAATTCATGGAGACAGAAAGTAGATTAAAGGTTATTAGGAGCTGGGGGGAGAAGAAATGGGGAGTCACTGCTTTATGTTCAGAGTTTCTATTTGGGGTAATGAAAAGGTTTTGGAAATAAACAGTGGTGATGGTTACACAAGGCTGTGAATGCAATTAATGCCACTGAACTGTACACTTAAAAACAATTAAAATGGCAAATTTTATGTTATATATATTTTGCCACAATGTTTTTAAAAATCACACAACAGGGCAGCCCGGGTGGCTCAGTGGTTTAGTGCTGCCTTCAGTCCAGGGCCTGATTTTGAAGAACCAGGATCGAGTCCCACGTTGGGCTCCCTGCATGGAGCCTGCTTCTCCCTCTGCCTGTGTCTCTGCCTCTCTCTCTCTCTGTGTCTCTCAAATAAATAAATAAAATCTTAAAAAAAAAATCACATAACATACCCAAAACCACCCCTAGAGAACCAATGTACAATTTTTATCATTTTAAATTCTGTATTAAATAGTTTTTCTTGCCTAAGATAATCACTCTATGAAAGGAAATAGGATGGTGTTATTTTACAAATGAAGAAAAAGAAAGGTAAAATTGACCTAAGTTTTTTTGGATGATAGGAAAACAAGAAAGCAAAAGTGTCTAAAGGGAGACCTTATCTGTGTCAATTCTATTACTACTTTGCCATGCGATTTTAGGTAGTTAAGTAAATATTTAACTTCTTTAGACCCTAGTTTTTTCTTGGATGTAAGTAATTTAAGGTTCCTTTGTGTTCTCTACAATCTGGTTGTAGATCTTAGCCTTGCTCCCATATAAATTATACAATGTGGAAAATTTGCTACATACCAAGTCCCCAGGTTGTCTCTCTTTATTCAAAGAATATCTAATTTCAGAATCAGCTCCCTGTGTCCTGACCAGGGAGACCTGGCGGAGTTTGGCAGGGTAGTCCTCCTAGGGACTTCCACATCTTCCTCATATTCCCCACAACCCCTGCCTGCTCCCATATTAAACAAACCTTCACATATCTCAATCTACCAGATGTCAGAAGTAGTTCTTTTTGGGGAGCATAGGCAATTCCCATCCCCAAAGGCACAAAGAAATCAGAGAGAAGGAATGAGTTGCATAAACTAGGAAAAGGCTGTTACTATTAATGACACGCAGATAGGCTACTGCTCTAAAAGCAAACAACATCCCTATAAGATTACTCTCTCAGGGTGCCTGGGTGGCTCAGTTGGCTAAGTGTCTTTGGCTCAGGTCATGATCTTGGGGTCCTGGGATCAAGCCCCACATTGGGCTCCCTGCTCAGTGGGGAGTCTACTTCTCCCTCTCCTCACCCCACCCCTCATGCTCTTTCTCTCTCTCTCTCTCAAATAAATAAATAAAATAAAACTTTAAAAAAGAAGAAGAAAAAGAAGAGTATCATCCTCCCTACTTTACAAAAAAATGAAGGACAGAAATAACTTGCCCAAGTTACAAAGCTAGTAAAATTAGTGTGAATGGGATTTGAACCATGACACTTTGGTTCTAGAACCAATGGTCTTAACTGTTAACTCTATGCTGACATTTGGAATGAAAACTTCAGCCACACCAATAACTTGAGGCAGCTGGAACAAACTGGCAAAGGAAAGAGACTCCAGACAGCTGAAACAGCTCTGGCAGAGAGAGGTGAAATGGTGGGACCTGTCGGAAACAAATGAGACTCTTCTATAAATTAGAAAATTGCTCTGTATATAGGAGGTTAACAAAGGATCTTCCCCAGGGTGGGAGATTTCTGGTGTTTGCTAAGGGACACTATATTTCTAGCTCTGCCACTGTTTATTCTACCATTCTTGATTGATTGATTGAGATTGATTTTAACACTTTTATAATTTTTAAGCAATCTCTACACCCAACTTGGGGCTTGAACCTACAACCCCAAGATCAAAAGTCACAGGTTCCAGCGACTGAATCACCCAGGTGTCCCTTACCATTTTAATTCTAGTTTTTACTTGACAAATTATGTTACTGGTCATTCACCTATTCTGGCTGAAAAATATTACTATTCCTAATCAGAAACCATTTTATATCAGAGTGCTTTGAACTTAGTGTATTTATTGTGTATGCTATTAAAATTTGTTCTTATTCTCTAAATTTGTAATCAAAGTGACATTTATTACACACCTTCTGTAAAGATGAAATTGCCAAAAAAAAATTGCCAGTATTTTTTTTTTTTTACCAAGATTAATTGTTTGTCTCCTATTTTCTCTAGGATTCTGATCTTACTCCACTGCCTGAGGAAAAAATTTTAATTATAGAACCTCTGCTGGTGATGGTCTAAGAAGTCAAGAAACAACTAGATTTTCCATGTCCCACATCATGATACTGTTATTAAAAAAAGGTTTGAGGGTATATTTTTATAAATGTATATGGATTAAATCTGAATTTTTGCAACATATACCAAATCCCCACTTAATTAGCCTTAATACACATTTATATACACTTTAAAAGAAGAAACATGGGGATCCCTGGGTGGTTCAGCAGTTTAGTGCCTGCCTTTGGCCCAGGGCGCGATCCTGGAGTCCCGGGATCAAGTCCCGCGTTGGGCTCCCGGCATGGAGCCTGCCTCTCCCTCTGCCTGTGACTCTGCCTCTCTCTCTCTCTCTCTCTCTCTCTCTCTCATAAATAAATTTTAAAAATCTTTAAAAAACATAAAAGAAAAGAAGAAACATACTCAAGCTCTCATCCTCCCCTACCCTTCACAAACATATGATCACATATCCCCCAAATCCAGTGAACTTTAAAGTGTTGTTCTCATTCTCTTTATTCCAGGTTTTTGAAAAATCAACATTATCTATAGCAAAGTCACACACACACACTCCGACAGAATGCTGTCTATACCCCCCCCAACTGTCTGGGTGTGTGTACCATAAAAATTATTATTTGAACATTTATTCATTCATAAAACAAGACAGACTGAATATGGAATAATAGCCAGATGCACCCCAAAGAAAAAAGCACAGTTCTAGCCCTCAGGAAGATTGCTGGCCAGTAGGGGGAGACAGACGTGTAAATGAATTGTAGTATTACAATTCAATGTGATAAGTAAGACAAGTAGATACAAGTGTTATTAAATGTTATTAAAGCTCAGGAGGAAGAACTAGCACACAGGAGTTGACTAAGGCTCCACTTAAGAACTGATATAAGAGAAATTAATTAAGTATAACTTTACTACATACCTACTAAGTTACAAAGAATACAGATTCTATGTTGTTCCTCTATCCAGGTGACCTCTTCAAACTTTTTTAGGCCTCCCCCTCACCCTAATGGATTTCTCAGTATCTCATTAATAAGATACAGGTAGAGAGAGCCAAAAGAATTTTTCAAAAATAAAAGGTTACAATCTTGGGAGACCTAGGTGGCTCAGTCAGTTAAGTGTCCAACTTCAACTCAGATCATTATCTCGGGGTTCTGGGATCAAGTCCCCACGTCAGGCTCCACCCTAAGTGCGGAGTCTGCTTCTCCTTCTCCCTCTCCCTCTACCCCTCTTCCCATTCTCTCTCAAATAAAATATTTTTTTTAAAAAAAAAGGTTATAATTTTTTAGAAAATCTGAGTAATTTCATTATTTATTAATGGGGGATTTTAATGGGAACATCCTAAGGTAGTACAAAAATAGGGGCAATCACTGCCTTATACGTTTTTTAAGATTTTATTTATTTATTCATGAGAGACACAGAAAGAGGCAGAGACATAAGCAGAGAGAAAAACAGGCTCCCTGTGGGGAGCTTGATGCGGGACTTGATCCCAGGATCCCAACTTGAGCAGAAGGCAGATGTTCAACCATTGAGACACCCAGAAGCACCCCCTTTACAGTTTTTATCTTTTCATCTATGTAACACTTACTGTCCCTAAAATAGTAAGAGACCTGAACACAACAAGGATTAGAGAACACACATTTAGTTTCTTTTTCTTTTTTTTTTTTTAAGATTTTATTTATTTATTCATGAGAGGTACAGAGAGAGAGAGAGAGAGAGAGAGAGAGAGAGAGAGAGAGGCACAGACACAGGCAGAGAGAGAAGCAGGCTCCATGCAGGGAGCCTGACGTGGGACTAGAGCCAGGGTCTCCAGGATCACGCCCTGGGCTGAAGGTGGCGCTAAACCACTGAGCCACCTGGGGCTGCCCCACATTTAGTTTCTTTAAAACAGAGCTGCTTAAATACATTACAAAGAATATGTACTGAACAACTGGCGTGGCTGAAAAAGCTTGCATTTCTTTCATTCATCAGCTATGTCAGCCTTCAAGTATTTTCTGGGCTGACTTAGATCAACTTCTGCAGAGATCAACAGTACATATAACACTTTCTATATATGAAAAATTTTAGGAGACCACACTTAATCCTAACAAAAAGACAAAGTAATCCATAAAAGGAAGATATTATCTACAGAATTTGGCAAGAAGCTTATTCACAGCTAAGTCTCTTGATTAAGGGGGGGGGGGACAACTGAGAAGGCAGAATGCTCAAAAGAAGAGGGATGTACAACACAAAGTGAACTTTCTCCTAAAAGTTCCCTTAGAACTAGTGTCAAATGCCTACTATATATAAAGAATGATCCTAAAATTCTCTGAAAGAGTCAGCATACACTTACCCTGACCACAAATATGCCCTCCACAAAACCAATTGGCTGAGAAACGAGTTAAAGTGCTGGATCCCTTCCATCAACATTGCCTGCTTTTCTACATACCATTTAGTATAATCAACTGTTCAGTGTGTTTGCTGCAAATTTAACCATGATATCACCACAATTCTGCAAAGGAAAAAACTGTGGCTACAAGTAGCAAAATCATCTTCTGAAATGCAGGATGAAGATAAGGCATCTCAAAAACATCCTGAAGAAAAATAATCTGAGTTCAGATGTTATACCAAAAGCACATTTTTGTTCCCTCAAAGGAACAAAAATTTGAATATACATACTCTTTTCCTTGGATCCTGGTAAAGAAGTATCAGCAGTATTACACTTTCTACCAACATGCAAATGTTTAATTAGTTTATCCACAAGTAGCTTGGCAGAGATGTGTAATTCCTCACTCTACCTTTTGTCTCATTCTTTTATATCTTTGCTTCCTTTTCGTCCTTTCCTTTTTTAAACTTACACTTTCACTATCTGATGTTTAAAAATTAGTCTAAGTGAAATCATAACTCCTTCCAAAACATAAAAGGTTTGCCTTTTCTAATTATTTACCTCCTAGAGCAAAAAGGAATTTTAGAAAGCTTAATTACTGGGAAATAATCTTTAAATTACCCATACACAACAAAAAATATCACCTACCAAAATGGAAACAATAATGAACTCAGAAATAGTTTGTTCCTCAACTCAACAAATTTCTTAACTTTACTTTTTTTTTTTTTAAGATTTTTATTTATTCATGAGAGGCAGAGATGCAGGCAGAGGAAGGAGAAGCAGGCTCCATGAAAGGAGCCCGATGTGGGACTTGATCTTGAGAATCTGGGATCACACCCCAAGCCAAAGGCAGATGCTCAACCACTAAGCCACCCAGGCATCCCTCTTAACTTTATTTTCAATAGCCAATGAACATCCACTGAGATTCAAATACTCCCTCAACACTTCTGTTTACTGATTTGTTTCTATAGCAACAGACACCCAGAACACAGAAACAAAGATAATGCCTAGTTTTTTCACCATCTTCTGTAACTGATGGAACTGATGCAACTGTAGGTCATTAGTATAATACATGGTGCAAGCCATGCCATTGCAGCTCCCAGAAGGTAAAGATTAGTATATCTGCTAGGCAAGAACAATTTATAGAAAAAGAAAAAAAAAAAAGCCCTAGAAGTTTATCTTAAATCTAAAGGAGAAGTAAATGATCTTTCTGTCTGTCACTGAGAAAGGTGCTGCAGACCTTAGAGGACAGATTGTTCTGAAAAACACTGACTTGAGACATTTGCTCAGTATATAACACAAACAATGAAATGTGCCACACATGCATCTTCTCCTAAGTCTTTCAGTGAGTTTAGAGAGATAGCAAGTAGTCCCTGGAAGCCAGATTATATAAGTGCACCTATTTCCAGCCTTGCTACATTGTTCTCATCAGGATGCTTTCCTCTATGTCCCTTTTCTTTAGAGCTAGCTATATGTTTGTTTGTTTGTTTGTTTGTTTAGAGCTATATGTTTTGATTCACAAAGGTCAATCTCTTAAGCAACATATGACCTTTTTCCCAAACTGTCAAACTTGAGATTTAAAGGGGTCATGAAATTTCATGTCTAGAAGTAGAAGCTCCAGAAGGAATTGGCAAAAGATCAGGAGCTGATATGTCCCCCACACATACATTCCTCCCTCTCCCATTCTCATGACTATATTATAATCCTGGCAAGACCTCTTTCCTTCTGAGCTTTCAGTCACCCATCTGTGCCAACTGAAGTTAAAGCAGAGAAAACTATGTCTTCACTCCTGTAACTACCTAAGAACATTAGTATAAGACTGGGAAACTGACCCTAAGCATTAAAAAGTCCAACAAGAAAATATTTAATAAAGCAATTATACTCAAGCTATCAAGAAAAACCAATAGTGCAAGTTAATGATCACATCTATACTAAACTTTTCTAGACTTAAGCATCACATCTAGAATATTACCAATCACCTTCCACCAACTTCAATTTCTTAGAACATTCAGGGGGTGCCTGGGTAGCTCAGTTGTTAAGTGTCCAACTCTGATTTGGGTTTAGGTCATGATCTCAAGGTTGTGAGACAGAGCCTCATGTTGGGCTCCATGGTGGGTGTGGAGCCTGCTTAAGATTCTCCCTCTCCCTCTGCCCCTCCCCACAACCCTCTCTCTCTCAAAAAAAAATTCACCTTCAGATATGACTCCTACATAATGAGAACAAAGGAACTGGAGTAAGAAGTGGATGTGGGCCTGGGTCTAAGTACCACATTGATAAGCTTCAAATTCCCTATGATGCCTTTCTCTTGGATGAAAATGTCAAGAACTTCATCTAATGCACAGGATTGTTGTGATGTTTAAATGAGAACATATGGAATGCCTGGGTGGCTCAGTTGGTTAAGTATCTGCCTTTGGCTGGAGTCATGGTCCTGGGGTTAAGCCCAGAGTCTGGCTTTCTGCTCATTGGGGAGTTGGCTTCCCTCTCTTCACCCTCTCCCCTCTGTCCCTCCTACTCATGCTTTCTCTAATAAAAAAAATATATATATATTTTTAAATGAAAACGTATGTACCAATATTCTGCAAACTAAGAAGTGCCCTATATATAAAAAGAGAGACTGTATAGAATAGTGGCAGGGTCTGGGATCAGGTTTCCAGGGTTCAAATCCTGGTTCAGCCTCTCACTATACATGAGCTACTTAACTAATAGAAGCCATCACCCAGGACTCTATGAGGATTAAATGAAATAAAAAACAAGGTAGCCAACACATGCTCAATAAATTAGCAACTGTGGTTTTGAACAAGAATCAAAATTGGGGGAAGCCTGGGTGGCTCAGCCTTTGGTTGAGCACCTGCCTTCGGCCCAGGGCATGTTCCTGGAGCCCCGAGATTGAGTCCCACATTGAGCTCCCTACGTGGAGCCTGCTTCTCTATCCACCTGCGCCTCTGCCTCTCTGTCTCTCTCTCATGAATAAATAAATAATCTTAAAAAAAAATCAAAATTGGACTGGGAAACCAACTATCTTCCCCAAAAAGAATGGTCTAAGTGACTAGAGGCAAAATCATACCTCACACGTCCCTTCTAAAATAGCATTAAACATCAGGTAAGAGTTTCTTCTTTATCATCCCAAGTAGGCTTCTAAAAAGTTTTTCAGGTAGCCCAGTTGGCTCAGAGGCTTAGTGCCGCCTTCAGCCCAGGGCATGATCCTGGAGACCCGGGATTGAGTCTCACATCAGGTTCCCTGCGTGGAGCCTGCTTCTCCCTTTGCCTGTGTCTCTGCCTCTCTCTCTCTCTCTCTCTCATGAATAAATAAATAAAATCTTTAAAAAAACAAAAATAATAAAAATAAAAAGTTTTCCAAGTCTACCCCTTTTAGAAGCTCTTTTTTGATGACATCATCTCTAAATCTCCTCACAACAAATGTCTAATCCTAGGGATGAAATTTTATGAAATCCAACAACTGCATCGTCTCCACCCCCCCTTCATTGCCAGTGGTTTAATATGAAGCGGTCATTTCTGGAAGGTGTTTATCTGGGAGAAGGCCTTGCTCTAACTAAGAGAATTGGTTCTGTTCTTGATTTCTGGGTAAACGGAACTTGAAGGAATGGTCAAATGTGAACAGCGGAGTGTTGAGCCAGAAGACAGAGTAGCAATGAATTTATACTAGAACAAGTTTCTGGACATCAAGACAGGTTAGAGCAGAAGGCTGAAAGCAGCCTCAATGAAGGAAGAGGAATGACTAATAAAAATAAAAGGCTTAAACAAAATTCACACCTGTTTGCCTGTGTTGCTCTAAATCTCAGAAGGTGCTTTAGAAATAATCATTATGTACACTTACAATCAAATTTAAATCATCCTAATCTGAATTATTTGGGATCTATTGTTATGATTGTCTTCTATTGTTGGAAAGTAATGAGAGAAACCCTGGTGAAAAGTACATCAATTAGGTTAGAATTTCATATCGCAAAGAGGTAGGAGATTAACCAAAAAAATAGATATTATTTAATAAATTATAATTTATCTTTCACTGTCCTTTTTTTTTTTAAGATTTTATTTATTCATTCATGAGAAACAGACAGAGAGAGAGAGAGGCAGAGACACAGGCAGAGGGAGAGGGAGAGAGAGAAGCAGGCTCCATGCAGGAAGCCCAATGTGGGACTTGATCCCGGGTCTCCAGGATCACGCCCTGGGCCCGAAGGCGGCGCTAAACCACTGAGCCACCCAGGCTGCCCTCACTATACTTCTTAGGAAGTCTATTCAGTAGTGGAAGAAAGTTCCTAAGACAGACTAAATAATAGAAGAGGGTCCTAAAAGCTCTTTCCCACCACCATCTTCATGAGAAGTGTAAGCCTGTGTGTCCCATGACCTTTGTATGAGGACTTAGACATCCTGAGTACTTACTACAGGCTGAGTAGTGTCTAAGACACAGCACAACAGAAAGAAATAGAAGAAAGCTGCTATTTTCAAGAAGCCCACAATTTGTTTTGAAAACAAAACCCATGGGGTACCTGGGTGCAGTTGGTTAAATGTCTGCATTCGGCTCAGCTGGGATCAAGCCCTGCATCCTGCTCATTGCTCAGTGGGGAGCCTGCTTCTCCCTCTCTCTGCCCCTCTCCCTGCTTGTGCTCACTCTTTCAAATAAATAAATAAAAATCTTTAAAATAGAAAAAGGAAAACAAAACGCAGATAAATTACGAATTAAGTCTAGAGGCAGAGGCAAGAGCAGAATGAGAACAAAAACTTGGAGGATGTTTAAACAATCCAATTTCACACAGGTGACTGTGGCCAAGAAATGCAACATCTAAATATCAATGTGGCTAGATGTTGCTACATATTCAATAATAGTAATAGCTAACATATGAATGCTTCCTAGGTACTAAGTATTTTCAAGGCCATTTTTCCAGCTCATTTAATCCTTATAACAGCCCTATGTAATAAGACAGTAAAATTATCAATTTTAGTTATGAAAAAAGTAAGAATCAGAAAGGTTCTTAAGGTAATTTAAGCCAGGATAATTTAAGTAGTGGCCAAATTGGGATTTCAATCTAGGTCCAACAGTTACAAAAAAGTCTACATTCTAGTCAAATTCAAAGAAGCAGAAAGTAAAATTGCCAGGGACTGGGAGGGAGGGGGAAATGGGGAGGTGCTGTTCAATGTTCGGATGTTCAGATGCTGTTCAAGATGAAAAATTTCTAGATTTACTGTACAACACTGTGCTTACAGTGAATAAGACACATTTAACAACTTATTATGGGTAGAGATCTCATGCCATATATATATATATTTTCTTCTTTTTAAAAATATTTTATTTATTTATTCATGAGAGAGAGAGAGAGGCAGAGACATAGGCAGAGGGAGAAACAAGCTCCCTGTAGGGGAGCGTAATGCGGGGACTCTATCCAGACTGAGGATCATGCCCTGAGCTGAAGGCAGATGCTCAATTTTCTTTTTTCTTTTTTTTAAATTTATTTATTCATGAGAGACAGAGAGAGAGAGAAGCAGAGACACAGGCAGAGGGAAAAGCAGGCTCCATGCAGGGAGCCCGACGTGGGACTGTGATCCTGGATCTCCAGGATCACACCCTGGACTGCAGGTGGCGCTAAACCTCTGCACCACAGGGGCTGCCCTATATTTTCTTTTTTAAACACACACACACACACACACACACCCCAAGTGTGACACCCTTCCGTCTCCCCCCAAGTCGACATTCTTAACCCTGAAACTTCTTAGTCTCAAGAACTTACATGCTTTTTTTTTTTTTTTAAGATTTTATTTATTCATGAGAGACACACAGAGAGAGGCAGAGACATAGGCAGAGTGGAGAAGCAGGCTCCTTGCAGAGAGCCTGATACAGAACTCGATCCCAGGACCAGGGATCAGGCCCTGAGCTGAAGGCAAAAGCTCAACGACTGAGCCACCCAGGCACCGGAACCCCTTACATTCTTAAAAATTACTGAGGATCCCAAACAGCTTTTGTTTATACAGGGTATTTATGTTAATATTTACTGATCACAAATGGAAAATATTTAGAATTCTCTAAATATAAAATTGCAAGACAAGGCCCTGTAAGGAGCCTGCTTCTCCCTCTGTCTGTGTCTCTCTCTGTGTCTCTCATGAATAAACAAATAAAATCTTCAAAAATAAATTGCAAGACAAAACAACAAACTGTACTTGTATTTCCACATAGACTCAAGGAAACCTCACTGGAACTCAATGAGGTTATAGAGATTACAGCATGTAGGAATACACTTGATCTTAGCCAAAAGACCAAGAAGCGATACAGCATGTAGGTATAAATCAAAAGTAAGAGCACAATAGGAGCACTAAAAATGGAGTTTAATCTCTGAAAAAGCACATTTATAGCCTACTACCTTAGGAAATTATAGAAAATACAAGAACACACAAATACACATGCCATTACTCCTGCAAGTAATGTCATCACTCATCATGTAGTTCTGGAAAACTCTGTTTCTGGAAAATCCCCAATTTGAGAATGAGAGAGAAAAAGACAAACAACATCGTAATTATTACTATGGAAATAGTTTTGACTTTGCAGATCCCTATAAAAGAATCCTGAGTATATACCATACTTTGAGCCACTGTTCCACACCAATCATCTTTAAACCATGAGTTACAAAAATCAATTTAGGTATTTGGGTTGGGGTGCCTAGCTAACTCATTTGGGAGATCCATGTAACTTCTGATCTTGGGGTCATGAGTTTGAGCTCCACCCTGGGTGAGGAGATTACTTAAATAAAAATAAAAAAAAAACTTAAAAGAAATCAATTTAGGTCATAAATGCATTTTTGAAAAATGAAATAATAAAACAATAAAATGGAAAATATCAGAAAACACAGTATGGGTAAGTTTCATTTCCTGAAACTTTTGTTAGTTATGTATACCCAGTTGTATGCAAAGTACTAGGTGGTATTACAGAATATATTTCCTATTGCAGGTCAGTCAACAATTGTGGAAAACACTGCACAACAACATAATTTTCCTACTCTGCCAAAGCAACGGCCATACACATAACCTACAATCTGAGACTGAAAACTGAGAATTTGTGATAAACTAGATATTCTCCAATAAGAAGGCAATTAAAGGTCACTTCACTGATGGTTAAAATTTCTTTAGACCTAAGAAAGTCACAGTTCAGGGACACCTGGGTGGCTCAGCATTAGAGTGCCTGCCTTCAGCCCAGGGCGTGATCCTGGAGTCCCAGGATTGAGTCCCACATCCGGCTCCCTGCATGGAGTCTGCTTCTTTCTCTGCCTATGTCTGTACCTCTCTGTGTCTCTCATGAAAAAATAAATAAAATTTTTTAAAAAAGTCACAGTTCACCTTACCATATCATCCTATTGCCTCAGCCATCAATAAAGCTTCTCCTACCGGACAAACAGTGTATGCTCTCACTCATTTGGGGAATATGAATAATAGTGAAGGGGAATATAAGGGAAGGGAGAAGAAATGTGTGGGAGATATCAGAAAGGGACACAGAACATAAAGACTTCTAACTCTGGGAAATGAACTAGGGGTGGTGGAAGGGGAGGAGGGCGGGGGGTGGGGGTGAATGGGTGACGGGCACGGAGGGGGACACTTGACGGGATGAGCACTGGGTGTTATTCTGTATGTTGGTAAATTGAACACCAATAAAAATTAATTTATAAAAAAAAAAAAAAATAAAGCTTCTCCTACCACCTTCTCTTCCACAGCCAATTCAGGGGAAAAAGACAAGAGAGGTTATCCAAGTTCATCAGCCCCAAATAAAGGTGTTCTTTCCTTCCCTCTAAACAGAGCTCTTGCTCTTAATCACAGGATTTACTTCCTAAGTGAAGGGCCTGCCTTCACAGCAAACGGGTCAACAATAACTTTGCTACGGGTATTATGTTCTCATCCAGAATCTAGAGGATTTCTTGGGTCAAAACTGCAGCATTCAGAACAGACAATGGTTCAAGTTGTAGATTTCCCTTGATATCATGGCAAAAAAAAAAAAAAAAAAAGCCTGCACCTGGTGAACTGCAACAAATGGAAACAGCACAGAGTGGAAGGCAAAGCCAACCTGCACCAACAGCTGAAGCTCCACCCACAGCCTGAGCACAATCCAGACACCTAGAGGTCTCAATGGTTTCCCTGAAAAGCCACAAAGATAAACTCTACTGGAGGCAGTGGGTGAAATATAAAATCATGGCCTCTTCCTCTCTATCAGAGCTGAACTACAGAATTTTATTTTTTTTTAATTTTTATTTATTTATGATAGTCACACACACACACACACACACACACACAGAGGCAGAGACACAGGCAGAGGGAGAAGCAGGCTCCATGCACCGGGAGCCCGACGTGGGATTCGATCTTGGGTCTCCAGGATCGCGCCCTGGGCCAAAGGCAGGCGCCAAACCGCTGCACCACCCAGGGATCCCCAGAATTTTATTTTAGAATTTTATTTCTCTGCCAACTAGTCCAAACAGACCAATAGGAAGCCTGATAAAAATTATCAAAGACTGAAACAGGGCTAAATTTAGTGATGTATCGTAATGGCATATACTTTTTAAAAAAGTGTGGTAACATGCATATAACATATGATTTATCTTTTTTTTTGATTTATCTTTTAAACTATTTTTGAGTGTACATTCAATGACATTAAGTCTATTCATATTGTTACGCAACCATCATACTATCTATTCTCCAGAACTTTTATTTTTTTTTAAATTTTATTTCTTTATTTATTTATGATAGTCACAGAGAGAGAGAGAGAGAGACAGAGACAGAGACAGAGACACAGGCAGAGGGAGAAGCAGGCTCCATGCACCGGAAGCCTGATATGGGATTTGATCCCGGGTCTCCAGGATCGCGCCCTGGGCCAAAGGCAGGCGCCAAACCGCTGCGCCACCCAGGGATCCCTCTCCAGAACTTTTATATGTCATCCCATACTGAAACTCTGTATGTACTGACATATACTTTTCAGTGATCTAATTTTTCTGCCATCAACATACCCTAAGATGCAAATGCATCCCCTATCTAAGGATAGACACAATCCCACTATCTTCTTGAAGCATAGAAAGATAAAGACAAATTCTCTCAGTAGAAGTCTTTCCTTTTACTGCTACCTACCACAGAACCTACCACATGCCTGACAAATATAGATTCAAATATTCATTTGTTACATGGCCCAAGTTATGACTCCACAAATTATTCACTTAATGTAAACGGAAATATACACTTTTACAATGGAAAGATCTGCCGGTTACCACTTTAACCAATCTTAACCATCACTACCAGTGGGACATTCTAGTACTGGGTACCTCCTTGGCTTGATGATTTGAAGTGCTCAATCACTCAGAAAGCATTCTTGCCAAAATGTCTCATATGAATCTAATCCTCTAGATCCAAGTTGCAGTTTACAAGCAATATGTTTTAGGAAAACAAACTATACAATGAAGAAATAAATTTATTTTAAATGATAATGTTACTCATACAAGTATAGTCAACTAATCTTTGACAAAGGACCAAAGATGATTCAACATTTCAATGTGGAAAAAAGGGTCTTTTCAAAAAGCAATTGGTGCTCGAACAACCAGATATTCATATCCTTCCCCCAAATTCAAATACTGACCATCTATGTTTCACAAAAACTAATGAAAATGGATCAGAGACTTAACATAAAACCCAACTATAAAATTTCTAGAAGAGGGGCGCCTGGGTGGCACAGTAGGTTAAGCATCTGACTCTTGGTTTCAATTCAGGGCATGATCTCAGCGTTGTAAGATAGAGCCCCACACTCGGCTCCACGCTCAATGAGAAGTCAGCTTGGGTTCTCTCTCCCTCTGCCAAACCCCTCTCCCATGTGCAAGTGTGTACATGCTGTCTCCCTCTCTCAAATAAATATTAAAAAAATAAAAATAAAACTTCTAGAAGATAACAGAAAACTTAAGTTTGGCAATGAGTTTTTAGCTGTAAGACCAAAAGCACAATCCATAAATGACAAAATGGTTAAGTTGTACTTCATTAAAATTAAAAACTGCTCCAAATAGAAAAGTCTAATTTAATTAAAAAATTTAAAACTGCTCTGTGTAAGACACTGTTAGGAGAATGAAAAGATAAACCATGGACTGGAAAAAAAATATTTGTAAAAGACTTTGGAAACATGTCTACACAAAAACCTGCACACAAATGTTTACAGCAGTTTTATTTATAACTGACAAAATGTGGAAGCAACCAAGGATGTTCTTCAGTAAATAAATGGATAAACTGTGGTACATCCAGATAATGGAATATTAGTCAGCTCTAAAAAGAAATGAGCTATTAAGCCATAAAAAGACATGGGACAAACTTAAAACGTGTATAACTAAGTGAAAGAAGCCAATCCGAAAAGACCATATATACATACTGTATTATTCCATGTATGACATTTTGGAAAAGGCAAAACTATGAACGGTAAAAGGGTAAATGGTTGCCAGAGGATATGGAGAGGAAGGAATGTAGGTAGGGCATAGGTTTTCAAGACAGTGAAAACTATTATATGTAAATAACTATAATGATGGACACATATCATTAAACATTTGTCAAAACATATACAGTGTACAACACCAAAATGTAAACTATAGACTTCGGGAGTAATGTCAATACAGCTTCATTAAGTGTTAATAAATATACCACTCTAGTGTGAGATTCTGATAGTGGAGGAAACTATGTGCACATAGTGGGGCAAGGGATATATGAGAAATCTCTGTACCTTCCACTCAATTTTGCTATGAATCCAAAACAGATCTAAAAAATAGCCTATTTTTTTTTAAAGAATGTCCATACAAAACCCACACACAAACATTTACAGGAGTTTTATTCATAACTGCCAAAAGTTGGAAGCAACCACGATGTCCTTCAGTAGCTGAATAAACTGTGGTACAGCCATACAATGAAATATGCATCAATAAAAAAAAATCAAGACACAGAAACATGGAGCAACCTTAAACGCATACAACTAAATGAAAGAAGCCAGTCTGAAAAGGCTACATACTATATTTGGATTCCAACTATATGACATGCTAGAAAAGGTGAAACTACAGAGACAATAAAAACATCACTAGCTACTGGTGTGAGGGCAAGAGGAAAGAGAGATGGGGAGGCATACGTAGATGGAACACAGATTTTTAGGGCAGTGAACTATTCTGTACGATATTGTAATGGCAGATGCATGATGACATACATCTGTCAAACCCATAAAATTATAAACACAGAGCAAACTCTAATGTAAACTATGGACTCTGGGTGATAATACCATGTCAATGTAGGTTCATCAATTCTAACAAATGTACCACACTAATCCAAGATATTAACAGGAGGAAAAACTGGGGGGCAGAAGGGTTATGTGGGAACTCTACTTACTGCTTATTTTTTCTGCAAACCTAAAACTACTTTAAAAATAAATTGTTGGGGTGCCTGGGTAGCTCAGTTGGTTGAGTGTCCGATTCTTTTTTTTTTTTTTATGGTAGTCATCAGAGAGAGAGAGAGAGAGGAGAGAGAGAGGCAGAGACACAGGCAGAGGGAGAAGCAGGCTCCATGCACCAGGAGCCCGACGTGGGACTCGATCCCGGGTCTCCAGGATCGCGCCCTGGGCCAAAGGCAGGCGCCAAACCGCTGCACCACCCAGGGATCCCCGATTCTTGATTTTGGCTTAGGTCATGATCTCAAGGTCATGGGATCATGCCCCATGTTGGTTTTCTACACAGAGTCTGCTTAGGATTCTCTCTCTTCCTCTCCCTCTGCCCCTCCCCCTGCTCATATGCTCTCACTAAAATAAGTGAAATCTTTAAAAAATAAAGTCTCATTAATTAAAAAAAAACCACTAGTCAATGTCACAAAAACAAAAAGATACAGCAACTGTTCAGAGTCAGCAAACTTTCACTACAAAGGGCCAGAGAGTAGATATTTTAAGCTTTGTGGGACATATGGTCTCCATCACAACTACTCTACTCTGCCATTGCAGCATGAAAGCAGTCATAGACAACACATAAATTAATAAGCATGGCTTTATTTATGGACACTGAAATTTGAATTTCATATAGTTTTCATATGTCATGGAATTCTATTCCTCTTTTGATTTTTTTTCAACTATTTAAAAACGTTAAAACCAAAGAACTGGAAACAGGTACCTAAACAAATATTTACACAGATGTTCATAGCAACACTATTCAAAATAGCTAAAAGGTAGAAACAATGCCAACATCCATTGACGGATGAATGGATAAACAAAATATGGTATACCTACATCAATGGATTACTATTCAGTCATTAAAAGGAATGAAATACTGATACATGCTACAATGTGAATGAAACTCAAAAACACACTAAGTGGAAGAAGCTGAACATAAAAAGTCACATATGGTACAATTCCATTTATGAGATATTCGGAATAGGTTAATCCATAGACACAGAAAGTCAACTAGTGTTTACCAGAAGCTGTAGGGAGAGGGAATGCAGACACTACTTAATGGTACAGGGTTTCTTTTTTGAGTGCTTAAAATATCTTGGAACTAGATACAGGTGACAGTTACACCACCAACTAAATATATTAAATGCCAATGAATTATACAGTTCAAAATGGCTAATGGTTTATGTTATGTGAATTTTACCTTAAAAATTTTAATGATATAGGAAAAAATGTAAAACTATTCTTGTCTGGTGAGCTGTACAAAAACAGGTGGCTAGCAAGACTTGGCACATGGATTATAGTATGTCGACCTCTGTTCTAGATAAAAAGAGACTAGAGAATCATAATTAAATTCGATGTCTAAACTTGGATTGACTCAAGAATTGAAAAAAGTCAGAAAAAAGGCTATTTGGGACATTTAGGAAAAAATTAATATTGGATACCAGGGAATTATTCTATTTTCTAACGTATGACAATAAATTTGTGGTAAGGTCATTCCTTATTCTTAGGAGAGGTATGCTGAAATATTTAGGGGTAACATGATGATGTGCAAATTATTTCAAATAATTCAGCTCCAAAATATACATGTAAAACTACAGAAATGTGGCAATTTTATAAAACAACTGGGGACTCTGAAGGATAGATAAATGTTCATCATACTATTCTCTCAACTTTTTTTTTTAATTTTTATTTATTTATGATAGTCACAGAGAGAAAGAGCGAGAGAGAGGCGCAGAGACATAGGCAGAGGGAGAAGCAGGCTCCATGCACCGGGAGCCCAATGTGGGATTCGATCCTGGGTCTCCAGGATCGCGCCCTGGGCCAAAGGCAGGCGCCAAACCGCTGCGCCACTCAGGGATCCCTCAACTTTTTCAAAATAAAAGAGTTTCAGGAAAAATCTATTTCATGAATGTAGAAAACTGGCTTGAGATGGCCCAATACAAAATCTGATAACATGTTAAAACTAATGTTCCACATTCCTCAGGAATAAGGGCTGATAAGAGGTGGGCTGAGGAATATACCTTGTGCAGAATACTTTTGAAAACCTGATGCTTTTCTATGGATAGGCTTAATCAGGTAGGAAGACTGGTAGGACCTGTGGTTGTGAACATGGGTATAAGATGCATCATGATCACTACAACAGGGAATTCCTGAAAAATAACATGCATGCATATAATCCAAAACACATGTAATTTGGCACTGTAATCCTATATCCCCACTGACTTATAAAATTAAATTAAAAAAAAAAAATCCGGGGGATCCCTGGGTGGCTCAGCGGTTTAGCACCTGCGTTTGGCCCAGGGTGCGATCCTGGAGTCCTGGGATCGAGTCCCACAACAGGCTCCCGGCATGGAGCCTGCTTCTCCCTCCTCCTGTGTCTCTGCCTCTGTCTCTCTCTCTATGTCTATCATAAATAAATAAATCTTTAAAAAAAAAAAAAACAGGTGCTCAAATATATATATATATTTTTTTTAATTAAAAAAAAAATCCCCCCCAGGCAGGGACGGGTTAAATGGGAAATAGGTATTGAGGGCACTTGTTTTGATGAGCACCAAATGTTAAGTGATGAATCACTAAATTCTACACCAACTGATATTACACTGCATGTTAACTAACTGGAATTTAAATAAAAACGAGGGCACCTGGATGGCTCAGTTGGTTAGGTATCTGCCTTCAGCTTGGGTCATGATCCTGGGGTCCTGGGATTGAGTCCTGTATCAAGTTCCCTGGCTGGCAGGGGGGTCTGCTTCTCTCTCTCTCTCTCTCTCTCTCTCTCATTCTGACCCTTCCCCCTGCTCATGCTCTCCCGTGCTCACATACTCTCAAAAAAAAAAAAAAAAAAAACTTGAAAAATTTCCCCCCAAGGGGGGGAAAAAATCTGGCCATATGGTGATTAAACGAGTGACGAGAGCTTAAACATTTTTATTGAACTAAAATATCTCAACATCTGGGTGGGGAGATGGGGTAACTAGGTGACATTCATTAAGGAGAGTGCATAAGGAGATGAGCACTGGGTGTTATACTATATATTGGCAAACTGAATTTAAGTAAGAGATAATAATTTTAAGACATTATTCAACATCTCTAGAATAACCCATATGAAATTTTACAGGAAGTAAAAAGTTATTTATCCCTAGAGCAGGTTGTTCTAGACAAGGCTCAAAAAGAAAGATAATGTCAGCTACATGCATCATTTTTTCTAAGAGCTGTATTTTTTAAGGTGAAATTAATTTTAAATATATTTTATTTAACTTAGTAAATCTATTCATATGTAATCAATAATATTATTTCAATATGTTATCATTATAAAAACATTTTGGAATAACTTACATTCTTTTTCCATACTAAGTCTTCAAGATTCACTATGTGTTTTATACTCTCATCTCAATTTAGATAAGCCATATTTCACATGCTCAATAGCCAAATGTGACTAGTGGCTTAGTATACTGAACAGGACAATCTAGCTCTTGGAAAAAGCAACAGAAACAGGGGATCCCTGGGTGGCTCAGCAGTTTCGCGCCTGCCTTTGGCCCAGGGTGCGATCCTGGAGTCCCGGGATCGAGTCCCGCATCGGGCTCCCGGCATGGAGCCTGCTTCTCCCTCTGCCTGCATCTCTGCCTCTCTCTCTCTCTATGACTATCATAAATAAATAAATAAATAGATAGATAGATAGATAGATAGATAGATAAATATAAATCTTTAAAAAAAAGAAAGCAACAGAAACAAAGCTTACAAAATAAGCTACAAGAAAGCAATTTAATGGACATATATGAATCTCCCAAGGCAACATATGCTAGAATTGCTCTATATTTTTGTATGATAATCAGGTAAACAACCATTTACCAAGGCATGGCCTACAAACTAATGTCAATCCCTGCTCTGGGGATCCCTGAGTGGCGCAGCGGTTTAGCGCCTGCCTTTGGCCCAGGGCGCGATCCTGGAGACCCAGGATCGAATTCCACATCGGGCTCCCGGTGCATGGAGCCTGCTTCTCCCTCTGCCTGTGTCTCTGCCTCTCTCTCTCTCTCTCTTTGTGTGTGTGTGTGACTATCATAAATAAATAAAAATTTTAAAAAAATCTTTTTTTTAAAAAAAATCCCTGCTCTGGAACCCTCCATGATACCCTCCAAGCAAAGAAGTTATCACATATCTCCATTCTAGGTAAGAGAAACTTTACTACACAGCCCCGCACACACATATACTGGATCAGGAGTTCTGTCCTTTGGCTTTCATCACCAGGTTAGTCCTGAAGATTAAACTGAAAGCTGAGTCTTTTGCTCTCTCTCCACCATCACTCTTCCAAAGTGATTAGAAATAACACCATTTTGGGGCACCTGGGTAGCTCAGTGGTTGAGCATCTGCCTTTGGCTCAGGGCATGATCCTGGGGTCCTGGGATCAAGTCTTTCATCGGGCTCCCCACAGGGAGCCTGCTTCTCCCTCTGCCTAGGACTCTGCCTCTCTCTCTCATAAATAAATAAAATCTTAAAAAACAAACAAACAAACACCATTTTAGGTTGGTATTTTCCTTTTTCCACTAACCCCTCTCCATATTAATTTTGTCTAATTGACTTCTAATTCCCCAGAGAAGACCAATCACGTCAAATCCATACTCTCTAACTCAGATCCCTGCTCCCAAATTAACTGTGGCCTCTTTCTCCTGACAGTCCCTTACTTAAAAAGAAAACTCAGGCAGCCCAGGTGGCTCAGCAGTTTAGTGCCGCCTTCAGCCCAGGGTGTGATCCTGGAGACCCTGGACTGAGTCCCATGTCGGGCTCCCTGCATGGAGCCTGCTTCTCCCTCTGCCTGTGTCTCTGCCTCTCTCTCTGTGTCTCTCAATGAATGAATGAATGAATGAATGAATGAATGAACAAACAAATAAATAAAATCTTAAAAAAAAAAGAAAACTCTATCAGAACAAGTGGCTTTAGGAGAACTAACATCACTTCAAGAAAAAGGAAGTGGCAAAATTTTCACATTTTTGAGAAAAAGAAGTATTTCTTACATGTCAGACCAACAAACAGTATCTCTGACCCGGAGCTGTGGAATTTAAGATAAAATGAGAGACAGCAACTTTCATAAGTTTTGATCTATTTAGTGCCCAGAAGAGCAAATGTACATTTTTCAGGTAAGCGGCTGAAGCTATGTTTATTTCTCCTGTCTTCTTCCCTTTGATTAAACCTTTCTAGTGTTATAAAACAACCCTATAATTTGGCTCAAGATCTGATATTACATAACAAATTGTTGAATTCTGCTATCGTTTGGTTACTGAGCCTATAAAATATAGATTTTAATAACTAATAATTGTAAATATTAAAAATTACTAATTCACTTTTTCTTTTTTTTTTTAATAAAGATTTTATTTATTCATGAGATACACAGAGTGAAGCAAAGACATACAGAGGGAGAAGCAAGCTTCCTGCGGGGAGCCTGATGCAGGACTCAATCCCAGGACCTGGGATTACGCCGAGCCAAAGCACTCAGCCACTGAGCCACCCAGGTGCTCCTATCTTTTTAATTCTTGATTTATAAAGAAAAAATTGTGTGTACGTAAAGAAAAAGACATGAAGATACATGAACTGATAAAATGGTTACTCCTGGGGAAGGGATTAGTATTGGAGAGTTCGAGGACCTCCTTAACCTTATCTGTAAAACTTTAATTTTCTGCAATAATACATTCATAATTTATTTGCATAATTGAAAAGCAGTCAGATTTTTAATATGTACAACTAGTTGGTTATATAACTTATGCAATTTTGAAAATTACCATACCATTTATTGAAAGTTCATTGTTTACAAAGCAGTCTGCATGAATTATCCCCTTAAATATTCAACCCTAAAAAGATTGCATTATTGCCCCACTCCCCATTTAGAATGAGTAAATTAGGCTCAGAGAGATTAGGAAGTACCCTGTTCAAGGTCATACAAATGTTGGGACCCAGAAGGAACTTCAAAACTACACTAAGGCAAACTCACAGGGAATTTAATGCATTGGTTATAATCCTGGAAAGGGAATACTGAGTTAATTCATGAGTAAAGAGAAAACACTTTTTAACTTTTGCCCTTATTAAAGAGCTCCAAGAGAAAATCTGCCGATTTATCTGTCAGCCTCAGTAAAGGAAGCAGTATGAACATTCTGAGGTATTTGACTGTCTTGTTAACCATGCTGAACATGGTTGTAACATCCTGAATCAATTGAAAGTTTTAAGAGATTTAAGTAGCACTGTAGTACTGCACTGGGTACTATACCTTAACAATAGACAATTCAGCTGGACTAGACTCTACTGTATGGATTATTTGTTTCTAATAAAGAAAAACTATGATTTGAGTTTTATCTACCAAGAAACCCCATAATTTTCTTTACACCAACTATAAATGATCTAGTAAAGACTAATACATTCAATCAATATGTATGTACCAAGTTAATTTACATCATCACTAAATCAGCTACGAGTCTTGCTAAAAGAATCTCTAATGTAAGGGACCTACTCAGTCCCTGGGGAAGCCCTTGATACCTGAAATTCTCTTTCCACCTTACTTAGTAAGGTTTAGCTATGTTCAATGACTCCTGAAATCCAGTAAATGGCCTATCTTTTAACCTGATCTTTCCCAGGACAGCACAAGAGATATGGTTAAGCCTGGATGAAATACACATAAGACTTATTTCTCCTCTAGATTCGTACACCAAATTTTCATAATAGCGTTGTTTTTAAGTGGATTATATACTCTGGACTTACATGACAGACATTTTAATAAATCATAGCTCTGTTTCAACTTCCATCTTGCATAGTTTTTCGGGCTATTTATATCTAGTTCAGGAAATCTTTACTGTTAGTGCTACAAATTAACTTTAGCACTCAGCCAGGTTCTGACAGAGTTTCAAACATTACCATGATCCTAAATGAGATCCAGAAAGCTATTACCTTTGAAAACGTTTATAATAAAAGTTATCCTCCAATTAAGGAATAAGTAGATAAAAACACACTAAAATGGGGCACCTAGGTGGCTCAGTCGGTTAAGGGGCTGCCTTCGGATCAGGTCAGGATCCTGGGGTCCTGGGATTGAGCCCTACATCAGGCTCCCTGCTCAGAGAGGAGTTTGCATTTTCCTCTGCTCCTCCCCCACTGTATGCGCTCTCTGTCTAATAAAGTCTTTTTTTTTTAAAACCCCACTAAAATGATAGGGAAAACATGGTATTACAATTTATAACAAATAATAAACTGAAGAGTTTTCTATGGCAAAAAAATAATAAGAGTAAATGGTTATTTTCCATCCACGGTTTTGGTATTGTTCACTTTATTATCAGTGGCATCAGTTCAAACAGTACATATACTGTTTCAAGTTCCTTTCCCAAACTCTATTCCCTGATCTACCATCTTTCCTTACAAATGATAACCTCACGACTTACTTTTTAAAGAACATCAAAACCTCAAAAGCTAGCAATTATAGTTTTGCTTTCCCGCCATGTTGAGGCAATTCCTCCCTCTTTCATCCTGCCCCCAACATTAAGGTACCTCATCACCCTCTCACTAGGTCTCAGTAAGTTCACTCAGATGTTAAACAACTAATTTTTATTTTAAGATTTTATTTAAACTTTATTCACTTTATATATTTAACAGTTCTAAAGTATTTATTTCTTGCCTTGACAAAAAATGAAAACTATAGGAGCACTGATTGACTCTTTAGGAGAAAAGGATTATATGTACAGTTACAGAAAGTTAAGGTTTCTCCTTTTACATACAAAAAAGTTAATAAAAAAGTGCTTCATTGATTGAAAAGGGCTAAGAGCTGCAAGCATTTATTCACACTGTACATCAGACCCAAGAAACCTGTACCATAACCCCTTGCTTGGCACCTGTCACTAGGAAGGGCACAATCTTTAATTAGACTGACTTCTTCCTACCTGCACCGCCAGACCACACAGAACGAGAAGAACTATACTCTTTCACTAAATTCAAACTCTGCAATCTGCTGCCACTGGGAAGTCAGAGACATGCCCAGATGCTCTTGGCTTTGCCTGGACTGAGCTCCAGGGAAGGCTCTGGGACATGTCTATTTTCTTTTTTTTTTCGTGTTATATTACTGTTTATTTTTTATCATCATTTTAAATTCCTGGTTTTCAGTTTATTTAAAACTATCTGCTTCGGGACACCTGGGTGGCTCAGCAGTTGAACATCTGCCTTTGGCTCAGGGTGGGATCCCGGGGTCCAGGATCGAGTCCCAAGTCAGGGCTCCTTGCGAGGAGCCTGCTTCTCCCTCTGCATATGTCTCTGCCTGTCCCTCTATGTCTCTCATGAATAAATAAAATCTCTTAAAAAAACAAACAACATTTGCTTCTTGAAGGACCACAAAGATTTACCCCAGGGAACCCTATCAGCACAAGTCATATTATGAGACAGAGAGAGCAAGAGCAAGAGAGGCAGAGGGAGAAGCAGAGTCTCTGCTGAGCAAGGAGCCCAATGCAGGGCTTGAACCCAGGACGGTGACCAGAACTGAAAGCTGAGGCTCAACTGACAGTCACCCAAGCACTCCAAGATAACTAAATTCTCTATATTGTGTTTTTCCACCTTCCTTTCTAAGATTATTATTTCTTTGGCTCTCTTCCCTCACCAGTTCAAGACTTACCATTCCCAGAGAAGCCATTATTTAATCCTGATTCCTGACTTCCTATCACTACAATCCATCCAGTTCTATCTACTTATAACCATGAAATAACTCTTCTCTTTTCTTTGCCACTACAACTAGACCAACAAAGTAAAGCTCAAATTCTGTCTTCTCTTTAAAGTTTCTACAACTAAAATAAATAAATAAATAAATAAAGTTTCTACAACTGATTGCTGTATTTTGTTTACCGATAACAGCAAAAAACCCTCAAAAAATTTTAACAGGCCAAATGTATGTGTGTATGTCTGTGTATGCTGTGCTGTGTTCTACTAGACTATAATAACTAAAATACAGAATAGTGCTTTTGATATACTTTATAGAATATACAACTCTAAAATAATTAAGAATTACTGAGGCGCCTAGGTGGCTCAATTATTTGAAATTCAACTCTTAATTTCAGCTTAGATAAGGATTTCAGGGTTGTGAGATCAAGCCCCACGTTGGGCTCTGGTGCTGGGTGTGGAGACTGCTTAAGATTCTCTCTCTCTCAGGATGCCTGGGTGGCTTAGCGGTTGAGCGTCTGCCTTCAGCTCAGGGCGTGATCCTGGAATTCCAGGACGGTCCCACGGGCTCCCTGCATGGGGCCTGCTTCTCCCTCTACCTATGTCTCTGCCTCTCTGTCTCTCATGAATAAATAAATAAAATCTTAAAAAATAAAAATAAAAAAGATTCTCTCTCTCTCTCCTTCAGGGAGCCTGGGTGGCTTAGTTGATTAACCATCTGCCTTTGGTTCAGGTCATGATCCCAGGGTCCTAGGTTCCGGCCCCATGTCAGCATCCTGCTCAGCAAGTAGGCTGCTCCCTCCATCTCTCCCCCACTCATGTGCACATCTATGTGCACTTTCTCTCTTTAATAAATAAAATCTTAAAAAAAAAAAAAAAGATTCTCTCTCCTTCTGTCCCTCCCCTCTTCTTTAAAAATTTTTTTAAAAAATTTAAAATAGGGGATCCCTGGGTGGCTCAGAGGTTTAGCGCCTGCCTTTGGCCCAGGTCAAGATTCTGGAGTCCTAGGATCAAGTCCCACGTTGGGTTCCCTGCATAGAGCCTGCTTCTCCCTCTGCCTGTGTCTCTACCTCTCTCTCTCTCTCATGAATAAATAAAATCTTAAAAAAAATTTTTTTAAATAAAAATTTAAAATAGAAAAAAAGATCTTACATTAAAAAAAAAAAAAAAAAACAATAAAGGGATCCCTGCGTGGCTCAGCAGTTTGGCGCTTGCCTTCAGCCCAGGGTGTGATCCTGAGGTCCCCAGATCGAGTCCCATGTCAGGCTCCCTGCATGGAGCCCGCTTCTCCCTCTGCTTGTGTCTCTGCCTCTCTCTCTCTGTCTCCCATGAATAAATACAATCTTTAAAAAATAATAATAAAAAAGAATAAAATAATAAACTAATTTAAGAATTACAAAGTTAAAAAAAAGAATTACAAAGTTATAAAAAAATAAAAATTCAATGGTGCCTTTGGACCTTTTCTTTTCTCTTGAGATCTAGTCCTCTTTCCTACAATAAAAAATACATTATTTAATTTTAAAATTTATGGGGTTCCTGGCTGGCTCAGTTGGTAGAGCATGCAACTCTTGATCTTGGGGTTGTGAGTTCAAGCCCCACACTGGCTGCAGACTATTTTAAAATAAAATTTAAAAAAATTTGGTGGTGGGGCTGCCTGGGTGGCTCAGTGGTTAATTGTCTGCCTTTGGCTCAGGTCATGATCCCAGGGTCTTGGGATCAAGTCCTGCAACAGGCTCCCTGTAGGGAGCCTGCTTCTCCCTCTGCCTATGGCTCTGCCTCTCTCTCTGTGTGTTTCTCATGAATAAATAAAATCTTTAAACCATAAAAGAAAAATAGGAATAGATTTAAAAAAATTTTTTTGCCTAACTTTTAAAGATTAAAGTATATCAGAGCAAGGAAAATAAATAGATGCTCAGGGAAATGTCGTTGGGAGAATCTCAAGTACCATACCACAAATTACTTCCTAATTTCAAAGACAAAATACATTTTTACAGGAAAGATCTGACAGTCATACCTGCAACAAAGTGATCAAACCTAGCACCACCATGAGTAAGGCAATCTGACACTGTCTCAGTAGGATGCAATACACAGTGGCAAAGTATTTTTGCCAAATATTTAACCTGAATCTAACCACCTAAAGCCTCATAAACTTAAACATAACTAAAATGCTCCTCTCCTGTTTTAGTCTCAATTTTGCCACTATCAAAAGGTCTCTGGGAGGACGCTCAACAACCCCCATAAAAAATGGAGTTGTAGGGCAGCCCGGTGGCTCAGCGGTTTAGTGCCGCCTTCAGCCCAGGGTGTGATCCTGGAGACCCGGGATCGAGTCCCATGTTGGGCTCCCTGCATGGAGCCTGCTTCTTCCTCTGCATGTGTCTCTGTGTCTCTCATGAATCAATCAATCAATCAATCAATCAATCTTTAAAAAAAAAAAAAAAAAGGAGTTGTAGAAACATATGGATTTGGAGTCAGACCTAATCCTGAATCCTGGATAGGCTACCAACTAAACTTATGTAAGCAGCCCTGGGCCTCAGTTTCCTCATCTATAAAATGAAACTGTATAATATCCTGCCAACTTCAGAGGCTGCCATAAAAATCAAATAACATATCTAACACATGTAAAATCTCTAAAATATTGCCTGGCATATTAGAGCTATTCAGTATATTTCAGTTGTAACCATAACAGACATTTGTTCTTTATGATGTGTCATGGTTAACAAACGATTTTTATATGCATACAGTCTCATCATCTGATCCTCCCTGTAAACCTAGCTACAAGTCAGTAAAAATGAATACAGTAACATAAATCTTCCTGCAAGGAATTAATCTAACATTATAAAAACCAAAGCATTTGTGTTCATTTGTACATACTCTTTATACCTGTAGTACTTGTTTTGCATACTCCCAATATCCACAAATTTCAGTTACCACAGTTTAGTTAGGTAACATCAGTCCCTCAGCAACATACTCCAAATTTTAATTACCATGGTATATGAACTGTTGGGTAGTTGCATAAACTAGAAACCTTACTGTGGGTTCCTCAGTCCATAAATCACTATGTAAACAACAGATGTGCACCATGATCAGTAACCAATCTCATCACTTCCTTCAAAGTCTCTTAGTGATGAGTTACTGGGCATGCTTTTCAGTTCATACACAAAAAGCAAAGTGTGTAGTAGTGTTGCCTCCGAGTCTACTAGGGATAAACCCATTTACAAAAATGGACCATCAAGAGAGGGAATTGGCCTACAAAGGTGAAAATAAGCAAAAAAAATGAGTGGCGCCTGGGTGGCTCAGTCAGTTGATCATCTGACTCTTGATCTCAGCTCAGGTCTTGATCTCAAGGTCTTGAATTCAAGCCCTGCATTGGGCTCCACACTGGGCATGGAGCCTACTTAAAAAAGAAAAAGAAGTGAAAAGTGATAATAATGGAAGTAAAATTTGAATAGAAAATAAATGGAGTTACATGCATCAGAGGAACTTAATATAGGCAAACTTTACAACATAAATGATTGTGACAAGCATGAAGATATCTCAGAGGAAGTGACACCAGCAAAAAAACTTAAAAACTCTCAAAAATATTACATGACACTGAAAATGCAAAGGATATATATATGATAGAAGCCATGGCATCCAGAAGATATTTGTTCCACATCATAAGTCATATAAGAAGTAGACAAGTACTACTAAAGTAGACAAGTACTACTTAAACTACTAGTAAGTTTTTAAAGTGTCTTTTTTTATTTTTATTTTTTGAGAGAGGGAAAGAGTATGTGTGTGCTCATGCCAGTGCAGGGTAGAGGGCAGGAGAGGGAGAGAGAGAATCTTAAGAAGGCTCCATGCCAGTGCACCCAACTCGGGGCTCAATCTCATGACCCTGTGATCATGACCTGAGCTGAAATCAAGAGTTAGACATTTAAATGAAAGAGTCACTCAGGTGCCCCTAACTACTCAGTAAGGTTTATTTTTTATTTTATTTGTTTTTATTTACTCATGAGAGACACAGAGAGAAACAGAGACGTAGGCAGAGAGAGAAGCAGGCTCCCTGTGGGGAGCCCAACACAGGACTCGATCCCAGGACTCCAGGATCACGATCTGAGCTGAAGGCAGACACTCAGCCATTGAGCCACCCAAGCACCCCTACCCAGTAAGTTTTTAAACTAAGAAATAAAACACTTTATTTTTTTAAAGATTTTAAGTAATCTGTACACCCAATGTGGGGGCTCACAACCTCAAGATTAAGAGATGCAACTGAGCCAGCCAGGTACCTCATGAAATAAAACTTTATTATTGATTGATTGGTTTTTAAGATTTTATTTATTTATTCATGAGAGACACAGAGAGAAGGCAGAGACAGAGGGAGAGGGAAAAGCAAGCTCCTCACAGGGAGTCAGAACTCTGGGATCACATCCTGAGCCAAAGGCAGATGCTCAACCACTGAGCCACCAAGGAATCCCTGATTGATTGATTTTTAAGTAGGCTCCACACCCAACACGGAGCTTCAACTCAAGACTCTGAGATTAAGAGTTGTATGCTCTACTGACCAGGTGCCCCTAAAACACTTTAATATTCCATATTTCTAATGCTTTAAATTAGTGTACCTAAATAAATCAAATAAGTATACCAAATATTGGCTTTATATACTTTTTCACTTCCTCATACATTTATAACCAACAATGAAATTGGTTTTTTTAAGTTTTAACAAAAAATTTAAAAAGTCACTTCATAATTTTTCCCATTGATTAATCATCTTGCATGGTTTCGGCTTACATGGTCATTTTAATAGTTTCACACTACCATGCAAAGTGAAGACGGTCTGTACATATGTATGGGGGCAGGGAGAGTTATATATTTTTTTCTTACTTAGTATCAAACCATCTAAGAGTAGTCAATTGCATAAATCATGAGTCTTTACCCCTAAAATACTTAAGTGTATATTGCCTAAGAATAAGAGTATTTTTTAATCTAACCACAGAACAGTAGTCAATTTAAGTTACTTTTCAGGAATCTATCTATTCTTCAGGGATGAAAGATGCAATCAATGCCTACTGTTCAAAGACAAAGACAGCAGCTATGAAATTTATAAATTAGTTTTTCAGATGTAATATAGTTCAGGCAATTATATAGTTTAACTTTGAAGTTTAAGACAATGTTAGTAGTAGAAGTAAATGGATAAAAATAAAGAAAATGCCAGGGGAAGGAGAACCGGGGTGGCTCAGTTGCTATGCGTCAGATGGAGCCCCACATCAGGCTCCATGCTCAGATTCTCTCCCTCTAATAAAAAAAAAAAAAAAAAAGACCATCCCTCTTCCCCCGCCCTGCTCACTCTCCCTTGCTCTTTCCTAAAAAAAAAAAAAAAAAAAAAAAAAAAAAAAAAAAGTAAACAGGGATGCTTGGGTGGTTCAGTGGTTGAGCATCTGCCTTTGATTCAGGATGTGATCCTGGGGTCCTGAGATTGAGTCCCGCATTGGACTCCCCACAGGGAGCCTGCTTCTCCCTCTGTCTATGTTTCTGCCTCTCTTTCTGTGTCTCTCATGAATAAAGAAAATCTTAAAAAAAAAAAAAAAGCAAATGGGTAAATAAAACTTCCTAAAGCTAGTCAAATATTCAATTCAATAATCTTAAACACTTCCTAGGTATATGGGGAATAAAAATCAATTTTTGTAACCCTTACTTTAAAACATATTACAATCCTGGGACGCCCAGGTGGCTCACTGGGTTAAGCAGCTGCCATCAGCTCAGGTCATGACCCCAGGGTCCTGGAATTGAGCCCCACATTGGGTTCCATGCTGAGCAGGTAGCCTGCTTCTCCCTCTCCCTGCCATTTGCTCTGTTTGAGCTCTGTCAAATAATTTTTTTTAATTAAAAAAAAAAAGTTACAATCCTTTCAGGGATTCCATAATCACAAATGGAACCTCATGATGCTACACAAAAATGCTAAGTTAAATACACAATAGGGTTTAAGTATACAGTACAAATAAATTAAATACACAATAGGGTTTAAATACACAGTACACAGTACTTGTCACAAGTAGTTAGGGAGAGAAATTTATTCATGTATTTATGTATGTACGTATTTCAAAGTAGTTTATTATTCTTATTTTAAGTAATCTCTACCCCAACACAGGGCTTGAACTCAGGACCCTGAGGATCAAGAGTCCCATGCTCCACCAACTGAGCCAGCCATGTGCCCCAAGAGAGAATTATATTTAATTGAATTCATGGCATTTTTTACCATCTGCCATGTGCCAGACATTGTCAATATGCTGGCTACTAAGTGTGGCAGGGCTCCTGCCCTCAGAACCTACAGAGAATATATGGAAAGACAATTAGGGTATTACCTACTATCTGCAGAAAAACCTGATGTTAGGAGAAGTGGAGAAGACGCACCTTATCTAGCAGGAAAGGAGAGAAATGCCAAAAATTTTCTAAAAAATATAATTCACATCTAGCTGAAGCTTGAAAGATAAACAGAATTAAAGAGAGAGGAAAAGTATCAACTCAGAAAGAACTGCATATGCAAAAGTCCAAAGTAAAAGAGGGCACAGAACTCTAAGGAAAAATAGCTGAGCACAGTATCATTTCCAGTTAATAGGAAAAGAGAAAGGGAGAATATGGTGTAATGGAAAGAAATTCAACCTGAAAAGACCTGGTTTCCAGGCTTTGCTCTACAACTTATTAGTTGTATAACTTTAAGACAAGTCTCTTTACTTCTCTGGGCCTCTTATTTCATAATGAGCAAAATGGGGACACTACCACATTCCCCCTTAAAAGGTTGCCTCCAGGATCAAGTTCTTTTTTTTTTTTTTAAGATTTATTTTTATTTATTTATTTATTTATGATAGACAGAGAAGGGGGGGGCGCAGAGACACAGGCAGAGGGAGAAACAGGCTCCATGCCGGGAGCCCGACATGGGACTCGATCCCGGGACTCCAGGATCGCGCCCCTGGGCCAAAGGCAGGCACGAAACCGCTGAGCCACCCAGGGATCCCCCCCTCTTTTTTTTAAAGATTAATTTATTCATTTGAGAGAGCAAGCCAGCGAGAGCACAAGCAGAGGGGAGAGTCAGAGGGAGAAGCAGACAACTCACTGAGCAGGGAGTCTGACATGGGGCCTGATCCCAGGACCCTGGGATCATGACCTGAGACAAAGGCAGATGCTTAACCGACTGAGCCATCCTGATGCCTCCAGGATCAAATTTTTAAAAGCATGTAACAAGCCATAAAAGCAAAAGAACGATAAAAAAAAGAATTTTGCTCACCAAAATATACCATTAAAAATATGTAATGTGGTAAATCACAGGCTGGAAAAAGTATTTTTGGTTCATACGTCTAGAAAGGACTTATACTTAAATATATGAAGAATCTACAAATCAACAATTAAAAAATGAGCCAATAAAAAGGGTGCAAAAGATCTAAACAGACATTTCATCAAAAAGATATACAAATAACCAATTTGCACATGGAAAGGCATTCAACATCATAGGCCATCAGACAAATTTTTTTTTAAAGATTTTTAAAATTTATCTATTCATGAGAGATGGAGAGAGGCAGAGACATAGGCAGAGGGAGAAGCAGGCTTCCTGCAGAGAGCACAATGAGAGATTCAATCCCAGGATCATCACCTGAGCCAAAGGCAGGCGCTCAGCCACTGAGCCACCCAGGTGCCCAAGAAATACAAATTAAAATGAGATACTATTTCATAATCACCAGAATGACCAATATCAAAAACCAAATGCTAGCAGGTATACAGAGCAAGGACAGCTCTCATACACAGTTGGTGGGGAAGAGTATAAAATCGAACAGCACTTTAAGAGTTTAGCAATCTCGGGGATCCCTGGGTGGCTCAGCGGTTTGGCGCCTGCCTTCAGCCCAGGGTGTGATCCTGGAGTTCCGGGATTGGGTCCCGCGTTGGGCTCCCTGCATGGAGCCTGCTTCTCCCTCTGCCTGTGTCTCTGCCTCTCTCTCTCTCTGTGTCTGTCATGAATAAATAAATAAAAATCTTAAAAAAAAAAAAAAAAGAGTTTAGCAATCTCAGGGAACCCTGGATGGCTCAGCAGTTTAGCGCCTGCCTTCAGCCCAGGATGTGATCCTGAAGTCCCGGGATCAAGTCCCACATCGGGCTCCCTGTGTGGAGCCTGCTTCTGCCTCTGCCCTCCCCCATCCCTGTCTCTCGTGAATAAATAAATAAAATCTTTAAAAAAGAGAGAGTTTAGCAATCTCTAAAGTTACACATATATTTTTCATATTGACCTAGCAATTACACTTTTGTCTATGAATACATGTCCATACCAACTTGCATAAGAATATTTACCACAAAAAAAAAAGAATATTTACCACAGCCTTATTCGTAATATCCCAAACAGAAAACCTATCAAAAGGAGACTAAAGAAATTTGGTACACACAGACAACAGAATATATTCAGCAATAAAAGGAACAAACTATGGAAACACATAGACAAGTCTCAAAAACATAATGGAACGTGAAAGAAGCCCCTTAAAAAGAGCATATGCTGTAATTCCATATATATATATACACACATGGACATGGTGTCCATATATACTTTACTTTGGGATATATATATATATATATATATATATATATATGAACACCAAATGGAAAACCTATTATGGTGATACAAGTCAGATACAGGGATGGAGAGAGACGCTAACTGCAAATAGGCACAAAGAACTTTCCATTGAGATGGAATTGTTCTCTGGGGGTGACTGGATGGCTCAGTTGGTTAAGTGGTTAAGCAGGTTAAGCGGCTGCCTTGGGCTCAGGTCATGATCCTGAGATCCTGGGATCAAGCCCTAGATGGGGCTCCCTGTGGGGAACCTGCTTTTCCCTCTCCCTCTGTCCTGATTCCTGTTTTCTCGGTCTCAAATAGAGTCTTTTTTTTTTTTTTTAAGATTTTATTTATTTATTCATGAGAGACACACACAGAGAAAGAGAGAGAGAGAGAGGCAGAGACACAGGCAGAGGGAAAAGCAGGCTCCATGCAGGGAGCCCGAAGTGGGACTCGATCCCAGGCCTCCAGAATCACCCCTGGGCCAAAGGCAGACGCCAAACTGCTGAGCCACCCAGGGATCCCCTCAAATAAATAGGATCTTAAAAAAAAGAAAAAAAAAGGAAAATGTTCTCTGTATACTGTTTTGAATAGCACTATACTGTGCTATTCTGAACACAAACTCACCAAACTGAACACAAGATTTGTGCACTCTAATGTATGTTACATATATCTCAATTTTTAAAAAATGACACCACAAATATACAATCAATAAAATCCAGAGAGTGGGAAATTCTGTAAGACAAGTAACCACATTTTTCCACCAAAAAAGAAAAATGGGGAGAAATGACCTATAGGTTAAGAGAGACTTCAGAGACATAGTAACTATACAAAACATGTGAATAATCTTAAAAAAAAAAAAAAGTGTGTGGGGGGTAATCCCTGGGTGGCTCAGCGGTTTGGCGCCTGCCTTTGGCCCAGGGCGCAATCCTGGAGGCCCGGGATCGAGTCCCAGGATCGAGTCCTGCATCAGGCTCCTGGCATGGAGCCTGCTTCTCCTTCTGCCTGTGTCTCTGCCTCTCTCTCTCTATGTCGATCATGAATGAATAAATAAAATCTTAAAACAAACAAACAAACATGTGAATGAACTTTGTCTGAAAAAGAAGACAACCAACCACTTAAAAAAAAAAAAAGATTAGGGAAAACTGAATAAAAATATTAAGAAATTATCCAGGGGCACCTGGCTGGCTCAGTCGGCAGAGCATGTGGCTCTTGATCTTGGGGTTTTAAGTTCAAACCGCACATTGGGTGTACAGGTAACTTAAAAATAAAATCTTAACAAAAAAATTTGTTTTACTGTGATACTGGTAATGTGGCTATGCTTTTGAAGTCTTTATATTACAGAGCAACATGATGAACCTCATAATATCAGGTAAAACAAACCAGAAAAAAAAGAATACATACTATACTATTCCATTTCTTCAAACCTCAAAATCAAAACTAAATTACAATGTTAGAAGTCCTTACTGGGTAAAAAAAACAAACTAGTGATTGGGAGAGGCATGAGGAAGCTTCTGAGGTGGTGGCAATTCCAATCTTGACTGTGTGATAGTTATAAATTTATTATAATTCAGTGAGTGATCAGAAAATGAACATCCTTGTATTTTGGGGCACGTGGGTGGCTCGGTGGTTGAGCATCTGCCTTTGGCTCAGGTTGTGATCCTGGGGTCCTGGGATCAAGTCCTGCAACAGGCTCCCTGCAGGGAGCCTGCTTCTCCCTCTGCCCCGTCTGCCTCTCTCTCTCTCTCTCTCTCTCTCTCTCTCTCCTCATGAATAAATAATCTCTTTAAAAATTTATGTTTTATGTTATTTTCTGTATTCGCATTATTCCTATTCACAAACAGTAATTTTTGCTTTTACTATTTACTAAAAACTTAAGATATATAGAACTAAAGTGTTTACAGATGAAATAAATAAATAACCCCATCTGGGATTTTTCTAAAAGATTTTGAGAGAGAAAAAGAGAGAGACAGCATGTACATGAGTGGGGTAGGGGGAGAAGCAGACTCCATGCTGAGCAGACAGCCCAACTTGGGGCTCGATCCCAGGACCCAAGATCATAACCTAAGCCAAAAGCAGATGCTTAACCAACTGAGCCATCCAGGTGCCCTATCTGGGATTTAATTTAAAATAACGGAGAGAGAGTGGAGGATACAGATGAAAGAAGAGTTCCTCATGTTAATAATTTCTGCAGTTGGTGAGAGGTACACAGTTCATCATACTATTGCTTACTTTGTGCATGTTTAAACATTTTCATAAGTTTTTTAATGTTTATAACCTCAATTACTATACTTCTAAGGAATGATAAGGATATACTGAGAGACAGAAAAACAGGGACACCTGGGTGGCTCAGTGGTTGAGCATCTGCCTTCGGCTCAAGTCGTGATCCCAGGATCTGGGAGTCCCGCATCGGGCTCCCTGTGAGGAGCCTGCTTCTCCCTCTGCCTGTGTCTCTGCCTCTCTCTATCTCTGTCTCTCATGAATAAATAAATCTTAGAAAAAAAAAAAAAGAAACACAGAAAAACAAATATATGATTAAGTTCACTTTGTTTTCATTTTGAATGCCCCCCTCAAAATGAATATAACCCAAAGCCCAATAACAGAAAAATGAGCAAATAAACTAGAGGCGGCCATGGTGTAAACTTTCACAAGACTTTTTAGTGACATGGAAATGATAGTGATAAACTTAGATATAAAATTAGGGATGTCAGGGTGGCTCAGCGGTTTGGCACCTGCCTTTGGCCCAGGGCATAATCCTGGAGGTCCGGGATCGAGTCCCACATCAGGCTCCCTGCATGGAGCCTGCTTTTCTCTCTCTGCCTGTTTATCTGCCTCTCTCTCTGTATCTATCTCTCATGAATAAATAAAGTCTTTAAAAAAAATAAAAAATAAAATAAAATATCAAGCATAATCTTAGCTACATAAAAATACTTTTATGTATGGGAACAACTAGAAGATATGCTGGTTAAGTGTGGGATCATGAGTGTCTTTCTAACGTATTTTTCACAACTAGCATATATAACTTCTATCACTACAGTGGGGGGAATCCTCTGAAAAACATTCTATCAGGGGAATCCCTGGGTGGCTCAGCAGTTTGGTGCCTGCCTTTGGCCCAAGGCACGATCCTGGAGTCCTGGGATCGAGTTCTGATCGGGCTCCCGGCATGGAGCCTGCTTCTCCCTCCGCCTGTGTCTCTGCCTCTCTATCATAAATAAATAAATCTTAAAAAAAAAAAAAAAAACACATTCTATCAAAGTTGAGGGAAGAAAGCAAAAACATTAATAAATTGTGGGAGAGTCATCAGTTTTACTTTCCAAAAAACTGATCAGTATGGAAAAAGGTAAAATTTTACCCATGGGAAAATCCTATCTGAATTTTTCTCAAGTCCTTTGTATTATCCCTGTATTTAATTACAATTCTAGGAGCCCTTTTAATATCAATTAATCCGTTAGTACAATTAGCCAATAAAGTATTTTTAGAATTTAATAGCATATAAAAAAGTATTTATACCCAAAGGAACGTCTTTTCAGAAACTGAATAGAAACTATTTCACAGCTAAGCCAGTGCTTCTGGTTTAAAGTCCTGTGGCAATGAACTTATCAGATGCTTGTGAAATGAACAGACAGATTTTGGTTCAAATGGACATGTGTCTGCTTGCCATTCTAGCCCCATTAGAGATTTAGCAGAAGCCAATGAATTTTATTAATATGAGCAGGTATACACATTCAAGTAATTATTCCGTAGAACAAGACTGAGAAATTTTAGCCAATAGGTTTCAGTTTTCAGATGAGTCCACCAAATGAGGAGATATACCTAGGTGATTAGAAAACTCTAAACCTATGAAAAATGAGAAAAGGCTGTTCTTACACAGGGAAGGCTGAGAGGCATAGAGATGTGCTACCTTCATCTAAAACCACTATGTACATTTGACCATGGCATTAGAAATTCCTATTCTACTTTTACCCAGTGGAGTTCTCTGGCTCTTTGTACCCAGTGGTACAAAATTCCAACTTGACTTAAGATGGCACAAGTACCAAGTGGGGCTTTCTTGAATGTGCTATTATAATGGCCACATGGACTCCATAAAGGGAGAAACTAAAAAAATAATAATAATGTATTTAGAATTACAAAAACATTTAACAAGGCTCTGTATAAAATTTTTACAAAAAAAATAAATTTTTTACAATGATTTTATAAAATTAAACTCTATGCCCAATCTGGGGCTCAAAGTCATAATCCTGAGATCAAAAGTTACATGGTCTACCAACTGAACCAGGTGACCCCCCAAATTTTTAAAATATAGAATCTGGAACAATTTTGTGTCACATATGAAGAATTGGTAAAAAAAATAAATAAATAAAGTACAAAAGAAAATGGATCTCCCCAAATGTTTGTGTCCTCCATAACATAATGTTTGGGGCAGTTCCTAATATCTTTATAAACGACATAGAGGACAACTTGGTGTAACACTGTGAACAAAGGGAGATAAATTGAGAAAGCTCACAAGCCAAGTGAATGAATGTTATATGATTAGCCTCAGACTTGGACAAGTGTCAGGTAAAAAGGCCTAGAAAAAATTAAGTAATTCATATAGTAATTAAAATAAAATGGTTTCACAACTAATTTTGCCCAACAAAAAGTCACCCAAATCTATTATGCTACCTCATGACATTAGCCAAGAATCTCTGGTAGAGTTTTTTCATTAAAGTACAATCATAATTGGTGAATAAAATAAAACTACACGATAACAGAAATGATTAACATTTAAAAAAATCAAAATTACACCTGCAGCTCCAGTTGTGAAAGAGGCTGACTCTGAGCTCAGATGGTTAAGGGCTGACTTAGTTTGTGCTCAGGCCACGATCTCAGTCCGGGATCAAGATCTGAGGTTGGCTCCTCACTCAGTGAGAAGCTGCTGGAGGAATTTGCACTCTCCTCTCCCCTTATGAAACTCTTCTCAAACAAATAAAAAAAAAAATCACATTGCGCATCAAAATGGCACAGCAGTTTACCCTCCAACTCTTGGTTCAGCATGGGTCATAATCTCAGCATTGGTCATGGAAAGCTTCAGCTTGATCCATGAGACTGATCCCCACACAGGCTCCACGCTCAGTGGTAAGGCTGCTGGACTCTCTCTCTCTCAAATAAATAAATCTTTTTTAAAAAATCAAAAAATATATATATATTTTTAAGATTTTATTCATTCATTCATATAGACTCCACAGAAAGAAAAGCAGAGACAGGCAGAGAGAGAAGCAGCTCCATCAGGGAGCCTTATGCTGACCTGGATCCAGGACCCCAGGATCACAGCCCTGGGGCTGATGGCAGGCACTTAAACCACTGACCACCTCAGGGGATCCCCCACCCAAATAGTTTCTTACCTTTGTATAAAAACCATGTATTCTCTCTTAGCCAATGGCACACCTATCAACCTAGGACTCAAAACAAGAACCTGCGAGTTATCCTCCTCTTCCAGAACATCTGATGAGATCACCAAGTCCCATCAACTCTGTGCCAAAAAACTTGATTCAGTCTAGCCTCCACCTCTACTCTTGGTACCAAACCTCTAGTTATCATTTCTTTCTGAACTATTAGATTCTTATTTCATTCCCTTGCCTCTGCAATTCTTCCTTCACCAGTCTATCCTCCACAACACCCTCCAACAGTGAAGTCTCTAAAACAGAAATATGATCGGGGTGCTTGGGTAGTACAGTTAAGTGTCTGACTCTTGGTTTCAGCTCAGGTCATAATCTCAGGGTCATGAGACTGAGCCCTACATCAGGCTCCACACTCAAATTCTGCATTAGACTCTCTCTCCGTCTCCTTTTGCCCTTCCTCACGACTCACTCACTTGTTCTGTCTCTAAAAAATAAGAAATATGATCAAGCCTCCCCCATGTTTACACTTCTTTTAATGTCTCCCCATTACCAATTGCATAAAGTATATACAACTTTACATGACTGACTCTTCACCTCTCCGATTCCCTCCCATTCTTATGTTCCAGTAACATTCAACTCCTGGCAATGCTGTTATGAACTTGTAACGCTTGTTTCAAACATATTTGCCTCTGGACTTGCTGGTTCCTCTTCTTTGAATTTCTTCCTCAGTCATTCCCTCCTTTCTCTTGCTTCTGTACTTTGTACCTTCTAAATTTCATTTATCACAGTATAGCATAATTATTTGTTTATATGGCTCTTATCAGACTATGAGAACAGGGTACAAGAAAACTCATTTCTGTATACCCAGTACATTCTTTAAACACCGAAAGTACGCCTGACAAGGTTTGTTGAATAAATAAATGAGCACAAAACCAAAAGAACAAAACTTCTGAGCTTATGATAATTCTTACAGTTTTGACAACCACACTAAGAAATAGTTAAAAGATAGAAAAAATGTGGAGAAAGGCAATTATAATAATTAAAAAAAAAAAGAAGTAACTTCCATTTAAGGAAAGACTAAAAAAAATAGGCTTCTTCAATTTACAAAGTCTGAGATGTGTTATAACTAATGGTACAGAAATTGTAAATGGAACAAATGATACTGTTTACCAAATCCTGGAAGCATTCAACCAGACAGCAACACTGTATCTTAAAAGGAGTTCTTTTCAGAAATTCCATTTCTAAAAGATTCCCTCTATTTAACAAAGTAAATTTAAACTCAAGGTATTAAGCCAAAACAACAATGGTCTAAGTGGGCCACATCTGAAGCACTTAGCATGGTGCCAAGCACAAAATATACATCTGAGATAAGCTATTATATGGATCCTATCAGTAAAGTATACAACTCCCTTTACAGGAAGTCAAGGAATACCAACAATAAGCACTTTCAGTCCACAATAACCTGTTGCAGGTAACACTGAGGCAAACGTTTACTGCTAAGAAAGCTTCTTGGTAATCACTATATTATACACCTGAAACTAATTTAATGCTGTATGTTAGCTTTGCAAGAACTAAAGTAAATAAAATTAGGGCAGCCAGGTGGCTTAGCGGTTTAGCACTGCCTTCAGCCCAGGGACTGATCCTGGAGACCCGGGATCAAGTCCATGTCGGGCTCCCTGCATGGAGCTTGCTTCTCCCTCTGCCTGTACCTCTGCCTCCCAACCCCGACCCCCGGGGTCTCTCATGAATAAATACAATATTTTTAAAAAATAAATAAATAAGCTCCTTGGCAAAGGAGGTTAAAAAAAAAAAGTATGTATACCTGCTACTACAAAAAAGCAACCTCTACTTTTTGATATGTCTAATTCTGCCATACCATTCTTTCAAGTCTGCCTCATTAAAGCCTGTACTTTACCATTCCCTTCCTTTAACCACTCATCATGGAGAAGTTTCCACGGATAACGAGGAAAAAAAAGCAGGTGTGTGTGTGCGTTAGGTGCACACATACAGATATAAATAAACACACATGTACATATTTTGTTTTGTGCAAGTGGCATTAAGCAGCAGTCTTCAAATACTTCTGAACTGAATGCCTCTGATTCAAATACTTTGGCTATACAGCTATGATCAGTAGTTTAGAAAAATGTCCACACGTTCAACTAGAAGGAAACACATGAAGAAAAGCTTTAAAAATAATTTTAAGGCAGCCCCGGTGGTGCAGCGGTTTGGTGCCACCTTCATCCCGGGGTGTGATCCTGGAGACCCAGGTCAAGTCCCACGTCGGGCTCCTTGCATGGAGCCTGCTTCTCCCTCTGCCTGTGTCTCTGCCTCTCTCTCTCTCTCTGAATAAATAAATTTAACAAATCTTAAAAAAAAAAATAACTTTAAGCTCTGAAGTTTAAATTAAGGTAGTTAACTTAATTTTTTTGAACACACAGAAAATAGACTGCTAAAATAATTCCAGTGGTTCCCAAACTTTATCATCTATCAGAATCACCTGGTGGGCTTGTTGAGCTCAGATTCCTAGGTTCACTCCCAGAGTTTCTGATTCAGTAAGTTTGGAGCTGGACCTGAGACTCTGCAATGCTAACAAGCTCCCAGATGATGTGGTCATCTTTGAAAACAACTAGTTTAGGGACGTCTGGGTGGCTCAGTGGTTGAGCATCTGCATTCGGCTCAGGACATGATCCTGGAGTTCCAGGATTGAGTCCCCCCCATATCGGGTTCCCTGCAGGGAGCCTGCTTCTCCCTCGGCCTGTGTCTCTGCCTCTCTCTCTCTGTATCTCTCATGAATAAATTTAAAAAATCTTAAAAAAAAAAAAAAGAAGAAGAAGAAGAAGAAAAAGAAAAAGAAAACAACCAGCTTAAACTATTAGAATTGAGAAAGACATGCAGATGAATAAAATAAAGCTTGGAGTCTTTCTGATTACCAATCTAAGGTTCTTTCCATTGTTAGCGTTCAATTTTTATGTTCTACAAATTTATGTATTTTAGAAAGTGCACAACACATTTTGTTCAATTCAACACTTTTCTGAACACTTAAATTAAGACATGATCCTTGTCTTAAAGATGTCTACTCCAGGGGATCCCTGGGTGGCGCAGCGGTTTGGCGCCTGCCTTTGGCCCAGGGCGCGATCCTGGAGACCCGGGATCGAATCCCACGTCGGGCTCCCGGTGCATGGAGCCTGCTTCTCCCTCTGCCTGTGTCTCTGCCTCTCTCTCTATCTGTGTGACTGTCATAAATTAAAAAAAAAAAAAAAAAAAAAGATGTCTACTCCAGCTGGATGGAAAGAGACTCATGGTCAAATAATTTTAACACATGACTGGTCCCACAACAGAAATGCATATAAAGTGCCTCAGGAATGTAACTGAGGAGAACTCAAGAGAAGAATATCTATGGGCTTGGAGGATAATTAGGAGCTTACCGAGAAGACAGAATGGGGTTGGAGGGAGAGCATTTTAGAGATGCACATTCACAGAAAAAAAAAAAAAAATTCATCTAGTACCTACTATGGGCCAGACACTATACCAAGCATGGGGATAAAACACTGAGAAAAGGCATCGTAGCAGCCTATACTTACAATCTGAAAGGGAAAAAGACAATCAAACAATTCAAGTAAATATAAAGTTGCAATTTTGACAGGTGTTATGCATAAGAAATATTTTATACTACAGAGAATTTATAACTGGAAGATCTGGTCAAGAAAATGCTTCCCTAAGAAAAGGGTCTGGAAAATGGTACCTTACCATTCTATATACCATGTTCAAACCTTTGCACATAGAGTGTTTGTAGACACTATTCTGTTAAGTGGACATTTTGTCTCCTGAAAGTTCAAAGGAGGAATCTTGGTAGGCTACTACTCAACTTGGCAAAAGGACTTTCAATTAACTTCCTCACAATGCCTAACACCGACAAATACTCATGCCTATTATCCAGGAAACCCATTTCCCAATATCAACAGGGGAACCAAACTAATTATGAAAGTAGCCCAGTGAACATAGTGTAAGAGCAAGGGTACAGACACCTGGGTGGCTCAGTGACTGAGCATCTGCCTTTGGCTCAGGTCGTGATCCCAGGGTCCTGGGATCAAGTCCCACAGTGGGATCCCTGTGGGGAGGCTGCTTCTCCCTCTGCCTATGTCTCTGCTTCTCTCATAAATAAATAAATAAATAAATAAATAAATAAATAAATAAATAAATAAATAAATAAATAAATAAAATCTTTAAAAAAAAAAAAGCAAGGGTAACTAGATGGTCTCAAGAAATAAGTAGCTTGTTTCTCCTCTTTTTAATGACCAGAACAACATATGGCAAATTTTTGTTCCTTGCCTTCCCTTCTCTTTGGTTCTATTCTAGACATTCTTCTAATAACTGTCAGCACTCAACCTCAGAATAAATTAATTTTATTACATTATACTTTGTCTTCATGAAAAGTTAACCAACCAGCAATGTGAGTCTCAATGAAGTAAACAATATTATGCTATGTGTGTGCCAGGGAAGTCCTGCCTTGTCCTCATGGAGCATATAATATAGACATAATTAAACTTTCTATCTTGTATCCAGTTAGACACCGTAAGAGGTAAGGAGGAAAAATTATGAGGATTTAGGAAAGAAGTTTCCTTCAATACACAGGACTAAGGAAACAATATTGCAAATAGGGTTTAGAAGATAAGAACTATGGTAGGGACAAGGAGACAACACAAGTGTGTGGGGAAAAAAACAAGAAGGTAGCTTGGTTTGGCTGGAACATACATGAATTAAGAGTACCTAATAAGACTGTAGTAGTCAACTGGGGCCTGAATATTAGGCGAAGAAGTTTGTGCCTACAATGGCAAAACCCTTCAATTTAACCAAGCACTTATAAACAATTTCCAAAAATTAAGTTTTATTTTCACTAATCCACACATGAAAAATTAAAGTTCATAGAAGAGGGATCCCCTGGGTGGCGCAGCGGTTTGGCGCCTGCCTTTGGCCCAGGGCGCGATCCTGGAGACCCGGGATCGAATCCCACGTCGGGATCCCGGTGCATGGAGCCTGCTTCTCCCTCTGCCTGTGTCTCTGCCTCTCTCTCTCTCTCTGTGACTATCATAAATAAATAAAAATTTATTAAAAAAAAATAAAATAAAGTTCATAGAACACCTGGCTGGCTCAGTCAGTAAAACATACAGGACTCCTGATCTCCAGGTTTTAAGTTCGAGCCCCATGTTAGGGGTAAAGTTAAGGTAATAAAATTTTTTAAAGTGTCAAAAAAAAAATTAAGTTCATCAAAGTTAAGCTTAATAAACTGAAATTCAAAGCTAGGTACCATGAACCAAAGTCCAGTGTCCATTCCACACCACTGACTTTACAGAATTTACAGAGGATAAGAACATGATCAGAACCTGAGAAACATGGGGATCCCTCGGTGGCTAAGTGGTTTAGCGCCTGCCTTCGGCCCAGGGCATGATCCTGGGATCTGGGTCCCAGGATCAAGTCCCGCATTGGGTCCCTGCGTGGAGCCTGCTTCTCTCTCTGCCTCTGTGTGTGTGTGTGTGTGTGTGTGTGTGTGTGTGTGTGTGTGTATCTCATGAATAAATAAATAAAATCTTAAAAAAAAAAAACCTGAGAAACACAACATTAAGAAACAATGGTAAAGATACCCACCCTCCCCCCAAAAAAAATCCAAGGAAGAGGTGACTATAATAGTCTAGACTAGGGATCCCTGGGTGGCGCAGCGGTTTGGCGCCTGCCTTTGGCCCAGGGCGTGATTCTGGAGACCCGGGATCGAATCCCACGTCAGGCTCCCGGTGCATGGAGCCTGCTTCTCCCTCTGCCTATGTCTCTGCCTCTCTCTCTCACTCTCTCTCTCTGACTATCATAAGTTAAAAAAAAAAAAAAATAGTCTAGACTAAGAGTCCAAACTGTTGGAGTGGCAGTGTAAACTACATAAAGATGAATATGAGAAATCCATCAGGTAATAGCTACTGATTAAATATGAAGGATAACACAAGAAAGAATAATAGATGATAGCACCATTAACAAAAAAAATACAGTGGTCTCTTCCATCTTAAAACATAACAAAAACATGAGAGAACCTTCTCTGGATCCAGCACTTTAACTGGTAACTATGACCTGCTCCCCTTCTCTCTTCACAGCCAAACTTCTCTACACTTCTCTTCATTCACTGTCTCTATTTAACCTCACATTTATTTTGAAGAATGTCTTCTGCTCCAAATTGCCACCGAAACTCCAGTTTAAAATCACCTCTATGTTGCCAAATCCAATGAAAATCTCCATCTTCAATATACTCAGCCTCTGGGTGGCATCCGTATCAGCTGACTATACCCTTCCTCTTTTTTAACACCATCAGTATGAAATGTTTAAGAATACCACCTGGAGGGATCCCTGGGTGGCGCAGCGGTTTGGCGCCTGCCTTTGGCCCAGGGCGCGATCCTGGAGATCCGGGATCGAATCCCACGTCGGGCTCCCGGTGCATGGAGCCTGCTTCTCCCTCTGCCTGTGTCTCTGCCTCTCTCTCTTTCTCTCTCTGTGACTATCATAAATAAATAAAAAAAAATTAAAAAAAAAAAAAAAAAAAAAGAATACCACCTGGAACTGGACAAACCTGGGCTCAAAAACCAATAACCTAAATAAATAAATAAATAAATAGATAGATAGATAAATAAATAAATAACCAACCAAACAAACAAACAAAAAACCAATAACCTCTCCAGTTGTTATCTGGTGGTCTTGGACAAATTATATAGCTCCATCTTATGGAGCTTTCCTGATCTATAAAACTGAGATAATAAAAGCACCTACTTCATAGTTACAAGCATTAAATGAGTAAAAACGTATTAACACTTAACACAGTGCTTGATAAACAGTAAGCATCACAATCCTCTGGCTTCTAAGATACCACTACTCTCTTGATTTTCCTCATACCCCCTGGCCCTCCTTCACTCCCTTTGTAAGCTACCCTATGTCTACCCAACTTTATTTATGCACATGTATGCCAACAAGACACAGGTGTATGCCAAAAAGCCATTCCTGTGGCCCAGAACCACAGCCCGTTACCTATTCAACAGTTCTAGAGATACCTCACATCCAATCTGACCAAACTTGCTCAAAAGTGAGCTTTATGCTCATCCCCTCAATCTCCAGACCTGCTTTTCCTCAGTGTGCTCTATCTCAATAAAAGGACATCACAAGTCATTCACATGAGAAAACCTTGAGAGTCATGCTTACATGAACCCCCTTAAAGTCACCCTCCCACACATCCAAGGAACCAATCCTGTGATTCTGTTTTCTAAATACTTTTCAAACCCTCCCTAATACCACTATCTGTATTCTCAACCATATTTCCATTGTATCTTACCTAAACCACTGCGATAGCCTCCTAATTGGCATCACCAAATCCATTCTCTCTCCCTCCCTGATCCTTTCTTTATACTGCAGCTGTTATTAGTCCACGCATATTACTCCTCTGCTAAACATGTGCCTTCCCACTGTCTTCAGAATAAAGCCCTACTTGACCTGACTCCTGACTACCTTGTCAAGATTTTAACTCTCTCCTGTACTTATTTCTCAGCAGTTTCACTAGCCTTTGTGGTGGTTGGTAGATTCTTCCAATAGGTCAGATTCCTTCCAACCACATATGCTAATCATTTCCTTTTTGCCTGGTTATCTCTTACTCATTCTTTAGGTCTTAGTTTTAAAAACTTTCTCAGAGAAAATGTTCTCTGATGCCTCCTCCCCACTCCTGAAGTTTAGATTAGGTCACTCTATCATATATTCTCACTGCAGCCTATATTTACTTTTGTAGTCCTTTGCGTAACTATAATTGACATTACTAAAAGAACTATTTAATTACTAACTTCCCCACCAAACTGGAAGGTTCACAACAGAGGGACCATGCCTGCCTTGCTGATTACTGTATCCCAAGATCTTTGCATGGTGTCTGACACTAAATTAAGTACTTATAATATTTTCTCATTCATACCACAGGGCTTTTTGCATTTGCTGGTCCCTCTACCTAGAGCTCTGCTGACCTAGATCTGGTCCCCTAAGCCCTCAAACTTTACAAGAATGACTCCTCATCACTCAGGTTTCAGTCACAAAATGCCATCTTCTTAGGGAGCCTTTAGTGACCATCCAATCTCAAAGAGTGATCCTCACCCTAAGTAGAGATGACTCTTGAACAACATCGATTTGAATTGCATGGGCTATCTTACATGCAGATATTTTTCAATAAATACAGTACTATAAATGTATTTTCTTTTCCTTATGGTTTTCTCAACATTTTTTCTCTAATTTACTTCATTATAAGAATATATAATTTATATAATATACAAAATATATGTTTGTTGACTTTGTAGTGTTATGGAATGCTTCTAGTCAAAATAGGCTATTAGTACTTAAGGTTGTGGGGGAGTCAAAAGTTACATGTGGATTTTCAACTGTGCTGAGAAGGTCAAGGCCCCTAGCCCCTGCTTATTCAAGGGTCAATTGTATATCATCGCCCTCTTAATTTCTTTCAGCACTACTTGAAACCACAGTATTTGGAAATTCTGAAAAAGTAAGGCCCAAGCAAAGTAGCTGCCACAGTGTAAGCACTGAACAAACATTTATGCGAATGAATCTCCTGAATGAGAAAAGATTACCTGGGGAACACCAAAGTTCATCAGTAAAACATATACAAACTGTCCTCCAACAAAGTTGAAAAAGAGGCAATATAGTTTAGAAGCCTTGGGAGCCAGACTGCCTGCTTTGAATTCTGACTCTTCTTAACTGGATAACCTCAGACAAGTTACTTAATTGCACTATGCCTCAGTTTCCAAACTAGAAAATGGGAATCATAGGACCTATGTCAAAGGGTTGCTGAGAAGTTAGTCAATATGTATACAGCGCAAGTACGAGGCACATGGTATACATTCAGTTAATGTGTGCTATTATCCATCAGATTAGGCTTTTTCCTACCTTGTTTCAAATATACAGGGTGTTGGGCAGCCCTGGTGGCTCAGAGGTTTAGTGCCGCCTTCAGCCCAGGGTGGGATCCTGGAGACCCAGGATCGAGTCCCATGTCAGGCTCCCTGCATGGAGCCTGCTTCTCCCTCTGCCTGTGCCTTTGCCTCTCTCTGTCTCTCTCCTGAATAAGTAAATAAAATCTTAATACACACACACACACACACACACCACACACACATATATACAGGGTGACTTTTTATTATCTTATTCACCCAAAAAGGCTCACCATTTTTTTTGTTAATTCACCACACAACTCCAAGGGCATCTGGAGTTGTAGCACCATCCTCAAGTTCTGGTAACCCTCCGGAATTATGATAATCAGAAGATATAATCAACAGAGAAGTACATTGGAAACTATAAAAGTACTATAAATCATCACTATATTTATGAATCTACATTCTCTTGAGGTCACTGTCAGAAGCAAGAGTGTGTTAGCTAGATTACTGCCCTGAGAGGACAGAGTTCCTAACTTCTGTGATCCAAGGATATAAAGAGATGGATTAAAGTTGAGGCTACATTAAATTCACAGAGGGCCACAACCAGCTCATGAAGTGCTCTCTTAAGAATGATCATAGATGGGATCCCTGGGTGGCGCAGCGGTTTGGCGCCTGCCTTTGGCCCAGGGCGCGATCCTGGAGACCCGGGATCGAATCCCACGTCGGGCTCCCGGCGCATGGACCCTACTTCTCCCTCTGCCTGTGTCTCTGCCTCTCTCTCACTCTCTCTCTCTCTCTCTCTCTCTCTGTATGACTATCATAAATAAATAAATAAAAGATTAAAAAAATATTAAAAAAAAAAAAAGAATGATCATAGGAGGGGCACCTGGGTGGCTCAGTGGTTGAGCATCTGCCTTTGGCTCAGGTCATGTTCCCAGCGTCCTGGGATTGAGTCCCCACATCAGGCTCCCTGAAAGGAGCCTGCTTCTGCCTATGCCTCTGCCTCTCTCCCTAAGTCTCTCACTAATAAATAAATAAAACCAACCTTAAAAAAAAAAAAAAAAAGAGAATGATCATAGGACAGGGGTACCTGGGTGGCTCAGTAGGTTAAGTGTCTGCCTTCGGGTCAGGTTATGCATGATCTCAGTGTTCTAGGCTCCTGTTTAGTGGTGAGTCTGCTTCTCTCTCTCCCTCTGTGAGCTCTCTCTCTCTCTCTCAAATAAATAAAAATCTTTTAAAAACATGATCATAGGGTATCGAGCTACAGGACAATTCATTATATTCCAATATTCGCTCACGTCAATACCACAGCTTTTATCTCATTTTTCTATCTGTGAGAGAGAGTATCAAAAGGAAGTTTCTTGTTCTAACTTAATTATTGATCTCACTACAGTGAATACTTACTTTGGTTATCCAAGTAAGTTGACCTTAGGATAAGTTAAAAGGAGTAATAAATCTGCACCTGGGTTGAGGATTTTCCATAACCATTTAGTTTTGTGAAAATTTGACAGCAACAAAAAACCCTTTATGCTTACTTTGGACAAAGCCCTGGGAAATGGAATCTGAGAGCACATTTGAGATGTTCTGCATTAGGCTTAAAACTCTAAAATTAAAAACAAAAAACTTTAAGATTAACAGCAGAAAATGAAGATGGAAACATACACAGAACCTATCTACGGAGTCCATCTACCTATCTTCTTTTTAGATTTTACCCATTTATTTGACACAGAGAGAGCACAAGCAGGGGGAGCAGCAGAGTAAGAGGGAGAAGCAGACTTCCCACTCAGCAGTGAGCCTGATGCAGGGCTCCATCCCAGGGCCCTGGGATCATGACCTAAGCCAAAGGCAGAAGCTTAACCAACTGAGCCACTCAGCACCTCTGGGTATTTCTTTTTAAACAGGGATTTTCGGGACAGCTGAGTGGTTCAGTGGTTAAGCGTCTATGCCTTTGGCTCAGGGCTTGATCCTGGAGTCCAAGGATCAAGTCCCACATCAGGCTCCCTGCATGGAGCCTGCTTCTCCTCTGCCTATGTCTCTGCCTTTCTCTATGTCTCTCATGAATGAATAAATAAAATCTTTTTTTAAAAATAAACAGGGGGGATCCCTGGGTGGCGCAGCGGTTTGGCGCCTGCCTTTGGCCCAGGGCGCGATCCTGGAGACCCGGGATCGAATCCCACGTCGGGCTCCCGGTGCATGGAGCCTGCTTCTCCCTCTGCCTGTGTCTCTGCCTCTCTCTCTCCCTCTGTGACTATCATAAATAAATAAAAAAAAATTTAAAAATAAACAGGGATTTTCAATCTCATACAGTGGACATTTTTTTTCCCCCAGTGGACATTTTTGACTCAGTAACTCCCAGCTAGGGGAATCCCTGGATGGCTCAGTGGTTTGGTGCCTGCCTTCAGCCCAGGGCATGGTCCTGGAGTCCTGGGATCGAGTCCCATGTCGGGCTCCCTGCATGGAACCTGCTTCTCTCTCTGCCTATGTCTCTGCCTGTCTTGGTCTCTCATGAATAAATAAATAAATAATCTTTTTAAAAATAAATAAATAAATAATTCTTGGCTTTGGGGGGTTGACCTGTTTAGTATTCTAATTGGGATACCTTCAGTAGCATCCTTAGCCTCTACTCACTAGAATACCAGTAGTACTCTCCTACTCTGACAATCAAACATGTCTCCATATATTGCCAAATATCCCAAGGAGGTCCCTGCTGAGAATCCCTGCTTTAAGAATCTGTTCCACTTTCCTAAAACATCCACCCGATGTTCTCTCCACTCCCTTTCAAAAATCCCTCCTGATCTTTCTGATAATCCAGACTTAATCCTAAAGTCCACCTTAATTCTTCATTTGCCTCCAAAATCCTCAGAAATCACTAAGTAGAACTCCTTCCGTGACAGGTCAGTTCTCTTGTTCAAAACAGCTGGTGATAAAGTTGATACTGGACTCAACACTCATGATCCTCAATGGAGCACTCTTTTCCATCATAACATGCTGCTATCCATCAGTCACCAAGTTCTGTCAGTCCTGCACTTTTCCTTCCTTTCCATTTCAACTAACTATACCCCAGAACAGTGGCTCTCAAACTTCTGCATGTATCGAAATCACCTGGCTTGTTGCAACGCAGATTGCTGGGCCCAACTTCCAGAGTTTCTGATTTAGTAAATACAGGGCAGGGTCCCCCAAATGTGCATTTCTAACATGTTCCCAGGTACCCAGAAAATACTAATACTGCTGGAGAGGGAACCACACTTCAAGAACCACTGCCCTAGAGATCAGGTACCTAATTACCTTAAGAGATAACTTATTTCAGTATTCTTTGAGCACATGCCTGACCTGAAACTGTAAAAATATTACTCCTAAAACACCGATTGGATCAAATTACTATTTGATTAAAAACAAATCATAATTTCCAATGGCTATTTTCAATACCTGACCTTCATAATTGTTTAAAATGTGTTCCCAACATTATCAACAGTGCCTCCCAAAATAAATCTACTTTAGTCCTATGAATCTAACGGTCATCCTCAGAATAGGCCTTATAAGCATCCCATTCCATAATAAAGCTTATGCTGTCTTTACCTCCTACAAGGCCACCCTCTTCCCTCCTCTTCTCTACCTACCTGAAGGAGGCCTTCACCACTGTATTTGCCAAAACCACTTGCTTGGTCACTATCTGCTGCCTTTTATCTTTACGGTTTAAGTTTTTACCAAGTACTCACAGATAGAGAAAACCCCCAAGAACCTAAAATTTAAAACAGAAAACAATGATATGAGTGAGATGCATAAATAAAAAGCTTGACATATACACAAACTGCACAAATACTGCTGTTTTACTAGATCAAGTGATAAGTTCAAAGTTCACAAAAAGAATGTGGCACCTTTTTCTAAACATGATGAAACACTGGCTGTCAGATATTTGTAGCTATATCACTTAGGATGTTAAGCAGACATCCATAAGGGAAGAAATTTTAAAAGTAGCAAAAAAAAAAAGCCTCAAAAAAAGAGAAAGGACTCAGCCTGCAAATTCCTACAACAGGAGTGAGTATCATTTGTTTTCTGTATGAAATAAGAAACACGGGGTTAAAGGTCTGGTTCCACTCAACAACTTTATGATTTCCGGCAAGTCACAGGCTAAAAGTTCCATTTCCATAATAAAAAAAAAATTAAAATTTAAAATTATACCATCTAATTTATAGGCCAGTTTTGAGCATTAAATAAGGTAATGTGTATGAAAGAACTACCCTAGTACCTGGCACATAAATACTTACTGAATTCTAACATCTGTTGATGCAAAAGCACAATGCAACAACATAGCATTATTTCAAAAATGAAATTACACAGAGTAAATTAATGAGACCTAGTCAAGAATGTCCATTTACCAAGAAGAAAAAAAAAATTTTTTTTAAGATTTTGTTTATTTATTTTAGAGAGTGGGGACAGACAGACTGGGGGAGGGGGGGTGACAAGCCAATTCCATGCTGATGTCACAACCCAGAGCTGAAACCAGGAGTCAGCCACTTAACCAACTGAGCCACTCAGGCACCCCAAGAAAAATATTTTAAAGGACATAAAATAATGGCATGTCTCTCTATATGGTATACAGTAAATACATCAATTCTTTGGCTTACTGGCCAAAACCAGGGCTTTGAGAATAACACAAACACCATCACTTTCAACTTCACAACTTTAAGATTATCTAAAAGGCACCAAAAATCTTGAAACAGAAGATTTAGGACAGGATTAGAAGTAGAACTTAAAATTCAGACTGAGCTTTTGAAGTTAACTAGACTTTTTTTCATTTGTTTTAATGGCCCAGATAATGTGTTCATCTGGCATGTGTGCTAAGCATACTTTTTTTTTTTTTGTCATAGCTTAAAGCTTCTGGTTCTGTCTATACTGCAAAACCTAATACCCAGATATTTTGCTCATCCCTAGATACCATACTCTTCTCCATTCCAGTGGCTTATTGCTAACTCTCAAGAAAACTGGTAGCAAAGAAAAGTATTTATCAGGGCTTTCAACAATATCAACAGATACTTGTCATGTTCTTTGTGTTGTAGACTGAATACTTTCTCTTTTTTTGAGGCTACTTACTGAGCACTTTCTATGTGTCAGACACTATTTGAGCATCCAGCCATATACCATAAACAAAACGAAGTCCCAACTCTCAAGGAGCTTACACTCCAATGGAGAGATACATACAAACAAAACAAACATGTATGTTAATAACAAGTATGATAATAATTAGTGCTCAGCAAAATAAAACAAGAGAGAATGATAGGACTTAAATACAGTTCTCATTATGGGCCCCCAAAATGTAGCTTATTGTGAAAGATTAATGCATAATAAAGAATTAGCTCCCTCATTATCCACATTTTGAATCACCCAAAAACAGGCAACAAGTTTTTCCTACATCATCAGGAAGGAGGCTACAACACTCAGAACAGTGTAACTCCTTCACTATCACAGATTGAAGGTTAAGTCTAATGAAATAATTATAAATAAGCAAATTCAACAATTTAGACCATTTATACTTTTTTCCCAGTTGTTAACAATATGACACTTTCATGCTAGGGGAAAAATGGCTTAAAATAGGATTTTATTTTGCCTAGTCCATTCCTGGTCAGAAAGACCTTATTGAGAGTGAGGTCATTCAGAGTGGGACTGTCTGTAAAAGGAATAATCTGGTAATTGCTGAATCTGCGAAGACAATTTTTAAGGGTAACCCCAAAGAATGGTAAGAACATCATTAGGGCTTCAGTGCACCTAGTTTCTTACAAAAGATAAATGATTTAGCTATTTCAAAGAAAATCATATGTAAGGAATATTAACAATATTGAACATCCAGTAGTGTAACAACATCCTTTAGAAAATCTCTTAATCTCATCATCAAGATTGACAAGCAAACTGAATTCTCAAGAAAATCAACATCTCTTCCTTCAGAGAACACTACTAGACTTAGGTGAATTCAAAAGAAAAAATACTCAAGTTATTTAAGTTCTTTTACCCTGAAGTATATCGTCTTCATTTTCTTTTACGTTGATTTAGTTGTCCATTTGTTTCTACAACTGCCTTTGGCAGGAGCTAATAAATTTTTTCCATACTAAATGTAATGATATGTACAATGTTATACATACAAGTTGAGGGACATATCATAACGTATCATGCTAAAATATATAACAAAGGTCATCTTTTCCAATAAAATTTTTTTTTAAAATCCCAGGTTAAAACAATATTACATAGCATAGAAATGTTTATGTAAGCATTTAGATACATGTTATTTTGTCCTTGATTTCTATGCAATAAGGATTACTCAGGATTGGTATGATTTCAAAAACCTAAAAGATCATCAATTATAACTGCTAAGGATTTAACATTTTAGATGAAGAAACTGTAAGCTATTGTGCTGAACATTCCCTACAAATAAACACACATGGACAGAAATAAAGATCTAAAACTACTCTAATTGTCTAACTCCTGAAATCAAATGAAGAAAAAAAGAAGATCTATCTTTAGTATTTGTCAACATTTCTCAATAAGGTCCTCCATCTAAATTTACTAGAAAGACTGAAATAAATCATCTTTACCTCAGGACAACCAAATAACACCCATCACTGAAACTGAAGCTTCTATCCCTCTTATGTAAATACCCTTTTTAGGTATATCAACTTGCCTTAGAGATCTGCCCTTGTTCTAGGAACCTATACATAAAACTACGAACCTTTTCATTAAAAAATAAAACAAAACTATGTCTTGCTTAAGAATAGTCAAACATTGTTCATTTCACATGCTGCAAAACAAGCATTCTAATTCCATAAAGCAGAGCTTACATCCCAAATCTCCATATATACACCATCTTCAAAGGTACAATTCTCTTCTCTATGTAATAGTAAATGGGTTAGCACAAGGCAAGCCAATTTTTTTTTAACTATTTCTGACTTTAAAAAATGACTTGTCACAAAGATGATATAAACATAACAAAATTTACCAAATTTAGCCTGTTCACTTGAAATAGCTATGTCAGTAAGAAGCATTAAAATGACTTAATCAATTTTAATAGTATTCTTACTAATAAGAATACAACTTTTTTTTTCTTAAAATTAGTAAAATGTCATGAATACAAAAAACTTCATTCCAAAATAAGTCTGGACTCAGGCTTTTAATACTGGTACTGTTCTATCTCGGGAGGTAATTTTGGAGGTATATCAAAGAGGGATGACCACTTAGGTATTGTCCCCTAAAACAACATGAAAGTAACATTTAATAATGCTATAATCAATATACTACATAATTAATTCAATTTGACAAATATATATTGTATGAAACCACACAAATTTTAATCACTAAGCCAAGTAAGTAAACCTGTCATTTGTGTCTTTCAAACTTTAAATTCTATTCTATTTACACAAAGTGTAAATTCTACACTTTGACCTACTTTAAAGAGAGACACAGTGTTAAAAAAAGTAGATAACTACTATAAATATTAGCCATTATGGTAGTCTTAAAATTCCTCAAATGACATCTAACTTAATCAATGAAATATGAAGACTCACTACAGAGACATTAAAAGTTTGGTAAGCAAACTTGTCACTCAAATGAGCTGCCAATATGCTCTCATATCAAAAGTTAAGTTATAGAAGAAATTTATACTTCAGATTTGATTTTGTCATGTAATCTTAGAAAGGAAAACAGACATCACTCACCCTAAATTTCAGAATTATTACCCAAAATTCTAAATTACGGAAAGATCCCTCAAAATATCTAATGCACTTTCTAATACAACACTGCTACAATAGCACATGAACCAAAAGAAAAAATATGCTAGATATGCAAAGGGCTAATATGTGCAACAGGCAGCACTTTACAAAAAAAGAAAAATCTTACCAGGATAAAAGTTACAGATTCCTTGGATCTCCTTACCACTATCTCCCTACCTTGTTAAAAAATGTGAACTTCTTCTAGCTGACTGAAAGGCTCTTCCTTTGAAAGACTGGATCCCAAGATCCAAGATCCCTCAGGTATTTATGTAACAGCTCAACAATTCTACAAGCCTGACATGATAAAAATGATTCCCCACATAGCTGGGAATAACCACCTGGGAAGAGAATTTTGCAGCATCCTCTTTCTTCTATGTTCCCAAAGTTTATTTTATTTTTAATTTTTTTTTTAAGATTTTATTTATTTATTCATGAGAGACACCGGGGGGGGGGGGGGGAGGCAGAGACACAGGCAGAGACAGAAGCAGGCTCCACGCAGCCTGACATGGGACTTGATCCCAAGTCTCCAGGATCACACCCCGGGGCCAAAGGCGGTACTAAACTGCTGAGCCACTTGGGCTGCCCTACGTTCCCAAAGTTTAATTTAACAAATGTCAAAACAAAAATAAATCCTAAGCATACAAAATTTCACTACTGACATACATAGTTTCTAAAAGTTAAAGAACTGTAGTTTATTTCTCAAAGAACTATATCCTCAATACATACATTGGGAGATGAGGCAAATCTCTGAAATAAGGCTTGCCAGAATATATGCCTACTGGATATACTTGCCAATGCACTCCACACCTTTCTAACAGTCACGTTTTCAAAAAGTAGCCTTTTCTCAAAAAGAGCAGAGATCATCAGAAAATGATTACAGAATCACTCATTTTTCCCCAAACTCAGTCTTAAAAACAAAGCCAAAGAAAACCATCATAAATTCCTCTCAATCCACCAAATTTCAAATAATACAGACAATTCTTTGGCTTTCCTTATAACTTACTCTACAGACACAAATTCAAATTTCTGAAATGAATATATGGTGAGAATATTAATAAACTTATCTTTGACTAGGGAAAACAAAAATCAAATTCTTAAACTTCAATAGGGAAACACTGAGAGGAAAGCAGGGCTTAAAGGAGCAAGTATTCATATGCACATATAAGCAAATTCCCTCCAAATCATTACTAAGTAAAAATTTCTTTCAACAAGATGTATCTCATACTTCCTTCCCAACTTATAAAATACAGAACTTTCAGTAGTCTACCTTTTCTCAATCAATCCCCACCAACTCTCTAAACCTATCAGTGTTACTTGTGTTAAAAATTTAAAAAGAAATCCACAGCTCTACTCTCCAGCTCAAAGCCACAAATTCTGACACACCATAATCTACAAAAATGACACAGAACTATCCTCCCTCAATTTTGCCCCTAAAATTTACATTCTAATCTAAATTAATCAGATTTATTACAATGTCAGTATTGCAAAATTAGTAATCCCTGCCATTTTGTAATCCACAAAATCCTTTGATTTACAATGGTTTCTATAGAAATTAAGGCTACATATAAGTCTATTTCCAAACAGGATAAACATTAAGGCCCTAAGTGCTTGGCCTAAAAACCAAATAAGATATTAATACACTTTCTATCCTCTGGTATACAGAAAAGCCACCTGAAAAGTTTTAATCACAGTAGGTTCACAAATGGAAACAAAATAGTTACTGTGCTTCAAAATGGAAAAAAAAAAAAAAAGAGAGAGAGAGAGAAAGAGAGAAAGAATAAAATACTAACCAATCTCTGGCTGTAACGAATCCTTTCTTCTTCGGGTTCCATCTCTCACTCTTGTTTAAATTACTGTAAAGAAACCACTCCAGGGCTGCCTTCCTCTTCCTCCTTAGGAACCAGGTTGCAACACTAAAGAATAATGATACAAGCAGAGATGAGAACTCAGCCCCAAACTCAAGCTTTCTTTTCACAGAAAGATTTAAGAAATATTTAAGTTAAAGGCTCTCTGACAAATCAGTTTCCTCTTCATCAGTCTGGGACCCCTCTGCTCTGGGGCAAGTGGTTCCATGCCATGACAAACGTTAATCACATTACAACAGTCAGAGGCCTAGGCAAAAGGAGATGATGTTGGTTTCAGTTCCTGGTGGATGGGCCACACCACTATTTCTCCCCACAGGATTACAATAAGCCCCCCCGCCCTTGATGGCAGCAGTAGCAAAAAAAAAAAAAAGGAAGGGGGAGGATTATCTGTATAGAGCTGACCAGGTGAAGCAGGCACTAAACAAATCCGGATCCCAATCAAACTCATTCTTGCTCACTGATATTAGAAACTAAAGAAAAAGGGGGCAGACTGTATTTAAAAAAGACAAGAAGTCTGGATTTAAAGAAAGATTCCAAAACAATTTCCCATACCCCTCTAATAAAGCCGTACACAATCGCCACTTTCCTTCCTAGATTCCCTGGATCTTTTCATTCCCAAACCAACACTCCACCCCAACAAGATGTGTACAACTCTTGAACAAATTCAAGAGAGTTGCAAATCAGGGACAAAATTCCATTAGATCTTTTTGGATAAAGTAATAAACTAAACGAACCCATCTATACAGAAATAAGTAAAAGACATCTTTTCCAAAAATTAAGACTGGTTTGCGCGACAGTCGATCCATAATACCAAGAAAGGTTTTCCTTTTTTCTAAATATTCTCAAGAATAATGGCTTCCATAGGGAATGCAGGGTGTTTTTTTTTTTCTTTTTTGCAACTACATTACAGCCACGTTATTAGCATCCTTTCAAAACTGCTACAAGACCAAAGGACCCAATGACACAGTTTGCAAGAGCAGTTCGTGGCAAGAGCCCTCCTAGAGGAAGCCCTAGTCCCAAGTCGGGAGGGAAAGAAGCCGCGTTTGCACCCCCTGGACGAGGACCGCCGGGGACCGAATGCAGCCAGGGCCGAAGAGGAAAAACAGCAAATCTCGCCGGGCTCCCCCAAGGAAAGGCGCTTCAATGGTTCACCCATCGGAAAAAGAAATAGAAACTTTACATTAAGACTTTAGATAACACGGTGAACCAAACTACCGGGGGGGGGGGTAGGAGGGGGAATCTCACCGGGGATTTTGCTTGTGAGTTCTTGTCCAAGTGAGAAGTAAAAGATTCCAAAAACTGAGAGGAAAAATTAAATCCCAAACGTCGTCTTCGTTTTTTTTCCGTGGACCAACCCAGTATCCAGAGAGGGTCACAGCGACCCGGAAAAGAGGAAACAGTTGCTGAATCAAACCTCCTCTTCAGGCTTCGGAGACCGGGAGTCGGAGGCGTCAGGAGAGGGGAGCGCGACCCCTCGGCGCCTCCCCCGGGGCGCCCCCGCCTCCCCCGGGCCAGCGGTCAGCAGCCCGAGTCCGAGCCCCGGGCCAGCCTCGGACGCGGGGAGCGCCCTCTTCGCCGTGCCCTCCGCGAGCAGCCGCCCGGCCGCCTCCGGAGCCCAGGAGCGGCGGCCGATCAGCTGAGACCGGCCGGCCCGAGGCTCCCCGCGCCGCCCCGGCCCCCCGGAACGCGGGCCCTGGCCCCGGGGGGCGGAGAGGGCGGGAGCGGCGCGGCGCGCCGGGCTGGGGGCCCGGGCTCCCCTCGCGTCTCCCCCTCAGCCCGAGCTCCGCGCTGCAGGACGAGCCCCCGGCTACTCCCCAGTCGCAGAGAAGGGATTCCGGGGGATGGGCCCCCTGGCGTTGCCCCTCCTCCCGGAGCGCCCCCTGCCCAGGATAGACGGAGCGGCGACAGGCCCAGCCGCTGGGAAGGTGCTCTGCGAGCCGCAGCCGCCGCCGCCGCCGCCGCTGCCGCCGGGGAGGGGTGTTGTTTCCCTCACACAGGAGGAGCCGCTGAAGCAGCCGCCGCCATTTTGAACCCGTCAGACTCTCACATACACACAGCTCTCCGCGGCGCACTGCGCAGGCGCCGCCCCCCCACCCCTCCTCCGGCTCGCCTCCACCCCCACCCCCCTTCAAGCCTCTCTTAGTTTCTTACCGCTCTCCCGGGCGCACGTGAACGCGCACGCGTCACTCCTCTCTAACGCGGACACTCCGCGGCGCGCGCACGCGCGGATGCGTCGGCCTCGAATCGCCCGCGCCCAGCGACGCCGACGCGGCTCCCCGCCCCCCTTCACGTCAGCCTGCCCGCCCTCCCGCCGGCCCACCGCCCCCGCTCCCCCCAGGGCCTTCTTCCTGGGCTTGGGGCCGACCCGCGGCTCGCGCCTGCGCGCTGGCTAGGATCCTCCTCCGCGCGCCCTCCCTTCCCACACGCCCTCGCTCGAACACACACATTTCGCCTCTGTGACCCCGCCCCTCGCCGGCCAGCTGCGCGGGCGGCCCTCCCCCACCTCTCCCGGGAGGGTGGTGACCCCCCCCCGGCCCCCCACAAAGCACAACAACCCCCCCCAAGCAGTAAGGAGAAGCGCCCCGTTCCCCTTCAACCGCCCTTTGCCCCAGTTGGCGCGTCACGGTCACACAACCTGAAGGCCGGGTGGCCTGGGCCAGAGCAGCCGTTGCCCGCCTCAAAGCGGGGTCTCCCGGGGTCAGGCTGCTGGGCCGGGCCGGTCCGACCTCTGCGCCGTGTTCGGGCCTGCCCAGGGCGAGGGGGCGCACGGAAGGGGCGCCTTCCCCCTAGCTGCCCTCCCCTTGCCCGCCAGCCGGTGGGCCGAGGGCGGCCCGCCCGCCATCCGCAGGCAGGCCCCAGCGCCCCCGCCGCGGGGCCGGTTCGCCCACGACTCGGGGGGCTCCTCGGTGTAGCGGCTCGGCCCCGCCTCACCCACTCCTCGCCGCTCCGAAGGGGCAGGAAACGGGAGTAGCATGTCTGTCCTGGGCTTGGCTCCCCCGGGGGAGCTCCAGGCGCTTGACAAGGGCGTCCACAGGTACCAGGCACGGGAGTGGTCTCCGCGACGGCCCGGGGGCGGCGGCGGCTGGCGCGCCCACTGCGGGCCGAGGCCCCCGGGGAGGTGGCCCTGCAAGCCCCCGCTCCTCGTCCACGCTCAGGTTTCCGCAGCGCCGGTGCCCTCGGCGCCCTGGGTGGGACGTGACCCCGCCCCCGGCGAGTCGGGGCGCCCCCCACGGAGGGGTGTGCGGGTCGCCACCACTCCGCGGGCCGACCCCGCCGCCCCGGGCTGCGGCGGGCGCGGGAGGCCCGGCTGGGAAGATGTCTCCTCTCGGTGCGCGCAGCTTCGCGCGAGGGTCAGCGACGGGGCAGCGGCCGCCCGAGCCGCGCCGGCCCTGCCCACGAACGGGCTCCCGCGGCTCGACCGCTGCCCGACGGGCTAGCCGGCTGGGGACGTCGACGGAGCCCGGCCAGAGGTATCTGAGCAATGCCATGCGAGCAGCTCAACCGCGATCGGGGCATTTCCCCAGCCAATCTGGTGCTTTGGGGCCCGTTTAAATTATAAATCCCATAAAGGACCGTGGTTTGGGCGTTAGGCATCCGGGTGGACGCTTGGCTTCGCTACACTCTTACTGAGAAGTGTCACACAGATCTTTTTCCCCTGCCTTCCTACTCTTTAACCTCTGATCCTGGGATGGGGGATTGCGGCGGGCGGGGGCGGGTAGAACATGGAGTGAATCATGTAACTTCTATCCACAACCTTCAACTCTTTTAGGAAGACGATCGAGAAGGACAGTTGGAATAACGACAGCTCCTATTTCTATCAAGGTTTGAACTCTAGGGTAAAGGCATTATGGACACCCAAGGTATTATTTATTACTATGGGATGTTTTTCTACATGAATACGTGGGGAATTTTAAAGTTCTTCTCTACTTTGTTTGACAGCATCCTTGGGAGTCAAGCTAATGTTTCTGGTAATATTGTATTCATTTTAAAGATAACTTAAGTATAGAAAGGTTAAACAGCTTGCCTGATTACTTGAACAGAGAGGAGTCCAGCTCTCTGCAATAGCGGACTGCAACACCCCCAACCACAAAAAAGGTTCATTAATGCACTTGTGATGAGCCCCTGGTGGTGTATGGAACTGTAGAATCACTGTATGTACACCTGAAACGCATTTACACTGTATGTAAACTGGAATTAAAACAAAAACTTAAAAAAATGATTTGTTATTATGGTCTGACCCTCTTGCATTCCGGTCACTGGGAAATATTCTTTGTTCTGATACTAGTTTTGTTCAGACTTCTTAGATTTTCAGGAACACTGATGTGAAGATCTTCATCAAAACCTTATCAGAGGGGGATCCCTGGGTGGCGCAGTGGTTTAGCGCCTGCCTTTGGCCCAGGGCGCGATCCTGGAGACACAGGATCGAGTCCCACGTCGGGCTCCCGGTGTATGGAGCCTGCTTCTCCCTCTGCCTGTGTCTCTGCCTCTCTCTCTCTGTGTGTGTGACTATCATAAATAAATAAAAATTAAAAAAAAAATCTTATCAAAAAAAATCTTATCAGAGGGATCCCTGGGTGGCGCAGTGGTTTGGTGCCTGCCTTTGGCCCAGGGCACGATCCTGGAGACCCGAGATCGAATCCCACGTCTGGCTCCCGGTGCGTGGAGCCTGCTTCTCTCTCTGCCTGTGTCTCTGCCTCTCTCTCTCTCTCTCTCTCTCTGTGACTATCATAAATAAATAAAATTTTTTAAAAAAAACCTTATGAGAACTACAGCCTTTTTAAGTCTTTCAGACTACAGTAAAATATATTTTAAAAGAAGCAGTCTTTCACACCAGCTTTACCAGATATGGTCCTAGAGGCAACTGGCTATCTGTAGGTATAGAAAAAGGCAGCAGCTTGTTTTAAGTGGAAGAGAAAGACTTTTGCCATTGTCAGTCAGATTAAGCAAGTGTTAGGCCTCATTGCTATTTGCAAAATACATGCCTTTATTTACTTCCCACCTGTCTTAATAATCCGTGGGATACTTGGGGGCAAAGAAAAGGAGGAGTTCTCGAAGTAGCTCAATGTGTCTTGCCCTTTTTCTTAATATCCCGAACCCCTTAAGTAACTAATCCTCAACTCTGAGTTGCTCATCTTCAGCTGTTGCCACCTACAGATTTAACCCAGGTAGGTACCATGGATGGAAACACAAGAAGGCTCTAAGAACAATAACAGTAAGACTTTGAACAGAACTGCAAGTAAGTAAAGGTTTGTCAGATTGCAACCACCTTTTTTCCAGTTGAAAACTAGTCTGCATGGAGGAGGTGGCATGAAAATAGCGTTTAAACAGATATACACAGGGAACCCTGGGTGGTGCAGCAGTTTGGCGCCTGCCTTTGGCCCAGGGCGCGATCCTGGAGACCCGGGATCGAATCCCACGTCGGGCTCCTGGTGCATGGAGCCTGCTTCTCCCTCTGCCTCTGTTTCTGCCCCCCCCCTCTCTCTGTGAGACTATAATAAATAAAATAAACAGATATACACAATGCATTTTCCACAAGCAATCTTTGTTAATATTTGAAAGCAGATGTACATGGAAAGATGAGAGATAGATGGCAGTGATGCCCCCTAAATCACAATTGGAAGGGTGTATTTTGAGGCTCACTGCTTTGCCCTAAAAGAGACATTTTCAATAATAAAGCTTGGTGATTCCCCAAGACGGGCACTAGAACTATGAACTGTATGACTTCAACTATAGCTGCAGGGAGATGGTGGATGCAGAGTGGTAAATGAGAAGAAGGAAAGAAAGGTGCCTTCTAGAAACATTGAGGGTAAGATCCCTGGCTGGAATAGGCTGGCACCTTAATAAGATATTAACAAATCTCTGCTTTTTAAAAAAAATTATTTATTTTTTTTAATTTATTTTATTTATGATAGTCACACACACACACACACACACAGAGAGAGAGAGGCAGAGACACAGGCAGAGGGATAAGCAGGCTCCATGCACCGGGAGCCCGACGTGGGATTCGATCCCGGGTCTCCAGGATCGTGCCCTGGGCCAAAGGCAGGCGCCAAACTGCTGCGCCACCCAGGGATCCCAAATTTTATTTATTTATTAGAGCACAAGCAAGGGGAGTGGCAGGCAGAGGGAGAGGGAGAAGCAGGCTTTCCACTAAGCAGGGAGCCCAGTGTGAGTTCCATCATGAACTGAGCCAAAGGCAGACACAACCAACTGAGCCATCCAGGCACCCTAAATCTGTCTTCTTGAGCAAAGCTGAGACCCAACAAATTCTAAGAGTCAAAATCCAGATCACTCACTTCTTTTGGGAGATTTTACTGGGTGAAAGAACTGCAGAGTCTCGCCAACCAAGTTAAACTATTTCTAGTTTCTCTTAAATGTTAAGGAGAAAATAGGGCTGTCCCAAACAGCGAAAGTCTAAATCAAAATAGAGAAGTTCCTTTCCTATGCTACCCTGTGAGGTAGCATAACCAGTGGTTAAAAAGCTTTGACATCAGAAACTACAGGTCTACTCTGCTACTATTTATTTGATCCTAATGAACTCCTCAAAGCCTCCATTTTCATCTAATGAAGTGAGAGAATGCCTGACTCTCGAATTATGTCTTAAAGCTCAATGTCTGGCACATAATAGCCTCCAATTATGAGCATTTACTATGTCTCTGACCTCTAGTTTTAAGGAAAGTTTTAAAGATGCTTCATTATTTTGGCAAATTGATGTGGAAAGTAAGTAGTCACTTAGAGCTTCTTCTCCTCTTTCCCTTTCTGGCGCCTCTTTCCTGAATTCTATCTACCTCTCTCTCATCATCACCCCACTCCTGAGGTTTCTTTCCATCACTCTGCCAACTCCTCACCTGCTGTGTCCGTTCCTCTCTCCCAGCTCTGTTGTCACCTACTGTATCCTCAGCAGAGCAGAACTTGCTTGCCCACTTCCCCTTACCCATCCATTTGGGGCAGTTAATCACATGCTCTCTTGTATTATTATCTCCTAAACATCTCCCTCCACCTCCTTCCACTAGGCTATAAGTTCCTTCAAGGCAGGAGCCAGGTCACATTTGTATGCATCAGAAAACCTTCCAAAATCAGTATCCCATACTCACTGTGTCAACCTTAGGAGAGAAAAAACTGAGTGCTGGGTGATTTTGAGTTTTAAGGGATAAAAAGTTTTCTTTTGAGTATGGAAGTAAAATATGAATTAATCAGGAGAAAAAAAGGAAGCCAGAAATGCCCTGAAGACTGTCATATCATTGAACATGAATAGCACATGAGAGTCTTGTAAGTTTCACGGACCATGGTTGATCCCTTCTGTAGGACTACCAGACCACCGCCCTCCCTGGCTCACTGCCTCCTTGCTGCCATTTTTTTCTGGGCATATAGCCTGCCTTTGTGTGGACCTGCCTCTCTTGACTTGCGGGGTTGACTTTGGCTTTTGGGGCAGTTACAGCAGCATCTGGGATCCACCTGCGCTTTTCTAGCCACCTTTTAGCAGCCTTGCTTTGCCTCAGGGCCAGGCCACCCTCACTTCCACTTCTAAAAGGGAGAACTGACTCCCTGCCTTTTCCAAGAGTGGATCTTGAAAGATGCCAAGCCCTGTGCCTCACTACACCTGTGCTTTGTTGGGGGCTGTTTCTGGAACCCCAAGGTTTCCGGGTCTATTTGCAACATTATGCTTGTTCACTGGCTAAACTCCTGACAGTTGACAGTGCTGCAGCCACATCCCCAAGGGGCTAGTTGCCTAAACACTTAGGCTTGCCCCTGGATCTGCCCAGTGGGTCTGATCTTTGTCCATCTTCTTCTTCGAGATGGGCCCAGGCCCTTAACCTAATAGGAACCCTGTTCTCTCCTTAATAAAACAGATTGGGACACCTGGGTGGCTCAGAAGTTGAGCGTCTGCCTTCTGCCCAGGGCATAATCCCAGAGCCCCGGGATCAAGTCCCACATCGGGCTCCCTGCATGGAGCCTGCTTCTCCCTCTACCTGTGTCTCTCTTCCTCTCTCTGTGTGTGTCTTCATGAATAAGTAAATTTAAAAAATCTTAAAAAAAAAAACAGAGAAGAATGACTCCTGCCCTGTTTCCTGCTGGGATTATTGTAGAATCAAATGGACTAATGCACATGAACACCCTATGGAAGCTAAAAGACAACACATTTAGACAGGATTGCTGGTTCTCCTATTTTTTCTCATTTCTTTTTTTTTAAACATTTTTTTATTTATTTATGATAGTCACACACACACACACACACACACACACACACACAGAGAGAGAGAGAGAGAGAGAGAGAGAGGCAGAGACACAGGCAGAGGGAGAAGCAGGCTCCACGCACTGGGAGCCCGACGTGGGATTCGATCCCGGGTCTCCAGGATCGCGCCCTGGGCCAAAGGCAGGCGCCAAACCGCTGCGCCACCCAGGGATCCCTTTTTTTTTTTCTTACACGAAAGATTTGTCATGTTATTGAGTACCTTGTGCCCAACTCTACATTGAATGCTTAGATGGAGACAAGAGATTTGAAAATTTAGAAAGCTTGGCTTTTTACTCTCGAAGACTTCACATCATAGAGGACATATCGTGAAGATGTGACATGGTGGGGGATCCCTGGGTGGCTCAGAGGTTTAGCACCTGCCTTCGGCCCACAGCGTGATCCTGGAGTCCTGGGATCGAGTCCCACATTAGGCTCCCTGCATGCAGCCTGCTTCTCCCTCTGCCTGTGTCTCTGCCTCTCTCTCTTTCTCTGTATCTCTCATGAATAAATAAATAAAATCTTAAAAAAAAAAAAAGATGTGACATGGCTTACAGAACAATCATCATCACAGTCAATCACCAGAAGATCATGTAGACAACAGAATCTGGAAAGAGAATTTCACTTGGATGTGGACCCTGGGGGATAGGAAACTTTGCACATTTTGTTCATTTTCATTGCTGCACCCCCAGTTCCTAAAATAGCGCCAGGCATAGCAGGCACTCGTTCGTCTGGGTTTATTGACGCAACAATAAAGCAGTGTAGCAACGCTTTCAAGAGACAGGAGTTGGAAGACTAGAAGGCTCTGAACCCTTGCAGGTAGTTTTAAATTTTGATAGAGTAAGAGAGGCACATGGCTTCTGGAGCAGAGAGTTGATGTGACAGCAGTTGTTGCAGGTGAACTATTCCTGCGCTGTCACTTCAGATGGAATAGAACTCATGGAACCTAGAGCCCCTACTACTGCAAGCCCAGCCAAGAGGTAAGGATGCAATTCTTGGGCCATGTGCTTCACCATCTTTATTCCAGTCTCTCTTATGATCCAGTCTTCCTGCTCCTTTTATCACTACCACCTCCAGTCCCTGGGAGTATAGCTTTTGATGTGATATTATAAACTTAATATCTCTAGTCAACTTTTTTTCCAAAATGCCTCTTTAATTATATTGTAATATTTGAAGAGTATAATTCTAAAATGACGATCTTTTTTATTTTCCCAAAATGCTTGCTAAATATTTAAACTCTGAAATGTATTCAGTTGTCTTTTTCTTTCTGGCTAAATCTATTTTTGCACTCTCTGGGGGAACCACAAGAAAATATTGACTGCATTTAAGGTGAGATTTTCATGTTGTATTTTTTGCAATTATACTTGATTTGCCACACAGCTTGGGGCCATGTTTTGATTTTGTCACAATTACTAGTTCTTCCTCTACCATTGATCTAATTATCTTCTTGTTGGTGAGTTGCATATTCTTAGTAAACTTTCTATTCCTGTATAATTTTATTGGTATGAGAAAAGTGGGAGACACTCTATGTGTATGCCTTAGCCTTTATTATTGAAACTGATGCAAGATTTACCAATGCCTTTGTTTTTAATGAATATGTTTGTATTGGTGAAGGCTTATGCTTTGCAAAAATGTTGGTATTTTCCATAACATATTTAAGCAATTTCTGTTTCATTTCAGTATTTAGTACGCATTTACTATTTCCTATATTTTATGCATTTTTATAGTCAACCAATTCAGAAAGTTGGGCAAATCAAATTCACAAATCCAGCTTACTAGAAGATAAATATAGAATCTGCAAGGTCTTTCTTTTTCTGAATCCACATTATTCCTCCTGAAGGGACCATATTTCTTTCTATATGCATTTAAGTTGCTCCTTAATACACCGGCATATAATTTGGCTGCTATTGATAAGAGAACAATGCCCCTAATTCCCAGTACTGTCTCTTCATTCTCTAATGTGCTTCTGATGAAACCTGCCACCCACTGTCTCACATTTGACTGGATCTCTGTATGACCATTAGCATCATCTACCACAAAATACATGCCAATTTTTAACTACCTGCTGGGTCCTCAGGATTTAAAATATAAAACTTGGACCTTGACCTCAAGGAGCTTACAGTTTAAAGAGAAAAGAAAAAAAAAAACCCAGCTACTTCAAAACTGTCATCCTGCATAGACGGACAACAGTATGACGAGGCTGGAAACAGAAGTAGAAGCACTTCCCACATACTTGAGGAGCTGCAGCAATATTTTCTCTCTCCCAGAACTTCCTGATGCATTTACTTGGTGCTGCGCTAACTTCTTCCTAATAATCTGTGAGGCCCTCATCTATTAGGGGACATTAGCATTGAATCACAGAACCTTAGAGCTGGCATGGAGCTTGGAGGTCATTTAATCCAACCCGCTCATTTTAAAAACTGGCAGTCTGAAACCCAAAGATGTTAAACAGCTTAGCCAAGGTCATGCGGCTAGTTTAGTCATGAAATTGGAACTATAAACCATGTCTTCTGATAGCTGATTTTTCTACTACTACTCAAATTGATGGCATTTTTAATCATCAGATCAAACATCATTCATGTGTTCCCTCCCCAGAAAGAGCACCAGCCTGTGCAGGACACCGTACTTGGCACTGGGGTTGATTGCAACATGAATGTGCACAAGACCACGTTGTGTTGGGGGGAGGGGGGGTTGTCAAATGACCATATAAATTATCCTCTAAACTGAGACCTTTTTAAAGAGTGAAAGGCTCTAATAATAACTATATGTACCTCAGGTATTAACTAGGACAGTGCCATCATGAACATCAAGTCTATGCAAGATACATACATGGTCTGTACATGATACTGTGAGGGCACAAAAGTGGGAGGGTCCAAATCTGCTGTGGGGGGAGGGGTGCCCAGTCAGGGAAGACTTTTTGGAGGAGATGATACTTGAAAGTTACTGGGGTTTGGGGACACCTGGGTGGCTCAGCGGTTGAGCATCTGCCTTTGGCCCAGGGCATGATCCTGGAATCCCTGGATCGAGTCCTACATCGGGCTCCTTGCATGGGGCCTGCTTCTCTCTATGCCTATGTCTCTGCCCCTCTCTCTCTGTGTCCTTCATGAGTAAATAAATAAAATCTTTAAAAAAAAAAAAAAGCAACTGGGGTTTTGATGTTAACCAAGAAGACAATGGAGGAAGGACGTAGCAGGACAGCTAACAAAAGCTGAACAAAAAAAAAAAAAAAAATTAAAAAAAAAAAAGAAGCTGAACCAGCAGAGGTGGGGAAATTCTATCCTAGAGGACCTCTCCTACCATATTCAGCAAGCAGATGGGGCACAGTGACCCGCAGTCTCCCTTGGATCCCAGCAGGTGTTTGGTCATCAAGGCAGCGATATTTACTGAGTATCTACTAGGTAGCAGGCACTGCTGTAGGCCCTGGGAATACCATGGACATGACAGGCAAGTGGCTGATCCAAGAGACAATGTGTTGTGTAGTCCTGCAGGGACCCTGGAAACGCACTGTCTGCATTCCCAGTCCAGCTGCATCGTGCAGCGAATATGTCACTTTGCTCAAGCCACAGAGCTCTTAGAGTTTCAGTTTCTTCATCTGTAAAATTGGGTGGTGTCCCTCCTCACAAGTGGCTAGAACACAGTAAGTGCTATACAAGTTTGTGAAATAAAACTGAGCTTACAGTTAATCAGTAGAACCACGGCAAATTATATATTAGGAAAACTCTATAAAGAAATTAGGAAGGCTTCTCTGAGAAGGTGACATTGGATTTAAGATCGCATAATCAAAAGGAACATTCCCGGGAAAGGTAACTGCTTGAGCAAAGGCCCTTGGTGGGAATAGGCATTCATGTACTCAGCAGCAGACCAGAGCGGCTGAGATGAAGAGTGGTATGAGATGAAGTCAGAGTGGCCAGGCTGGGTCACACAGAGCTTGCCACAAGCTGGGAATATACTCTCAGGGCAGGAGCAGCCCATGGTGGTCATGGACGCAAGGGGATGAGAAGGTCAAGAACTCTCATGCAAAAGCAGAATGCTGGAGAGAGAAATTCAGGTGTTCTGTCTATCAGTTTGAAAGAATTTGAGGCTATGGCCTCAAGCAGTAAATCTGGTATGGAGAGGAGAAAGGAGAGGTAGAAGGCAACTCCACAGGATCTGGTGACACAGACTGAGTGGGAAGTGAGGCAGAGGGAGGGGTTACTGCTGTGCTTTTACCTCTGTTGTATTTGCTCTGCCACTCCCACCTGAAGTGGGGAATCCAGGAGAAGCAGGGGCAGGGCCAAGAGGATGGGATGAGACTGGAGCTCAACCAGGGCTGGAATGGAGACGACTCTGCCCCCAGACCATGGGCGGAAGAAGAGGCCCACAAAGTGGAGGAGACCAGAACTGAAGGGATAAGTCTAGGAGGGCTGTGTCTGGCTCTTTGAAGTTGCTCGGTTATTGCTTCAAGAGAGAATCACTGTAGAAGTATCCAGCAAAGGAAGAGGAGCCCATGAAAACAGCTGAGAAGGAAAGACCAGAGAGGGAGAACCCAAAGAAGGAAAGCAGCATGGAAGAGAATGTCAAGCAGGAGGGAGGGATCAAGGGGAAAGATGCAGCTGGAAGCCAGCCCCTGGATGGGGAACAATTATGACATCACCTTTGACAATAGTGTCTGTGCAGATGGGGGTGGAGTCAGAATATAATGAGCCCAGCACAAATGGGAAGAAAAGGTGGCAAGGGTACACTCTTCCCTCTTGTGACTTGGCTGTGAAGACAAGAGAAAAGGAAGACAGGACTGGGGAGGCAAAGAGGGAGAAGTTGCGATGGGAAGGAAACAAGCTTGTGTGTGGCCTGCAAGGGACAGTAGAGAGAGAGCTTTGAGATGGAACCTGGAAATAAAGAAGGAATAGAGAAGGAGGTTCTTTGTGTGGAACAGCCAGCCAGGGTGGCGTGGCCCTGAGATTAGGTCTAGCTGAGACAAGATACCTTCCTCTGAACCTGGAAAGGCTGCACAGAGATTATTTGGAGGATGTGGGGGCAAGAAATTGATGCAGGTTACACCTGGAAACCCCTGGAATTGTCTTGGGAATGGAGAAGGCGGTGTGGTAGGTGTTAGAACTCCAATTCCTTTCTTTCTGACAGAAGCCATGTCTCACCACTCTTAACTGCCTTGGAGGCAGAAGGGGGTGGATCTGGGAAGCAGTAGGGTGCTTGCAGGAGGCCTATCTCCTGTGACCACTAGTCATGCCAGAGGTTGGTGAGGAAGGAGAGTTTGGGAGAGTCCAAAGCAGACCACGATGTCCTAGCAAACCAATAAACAGGTGTTTTTGCCTCCCTTGGGCTCAGCTCTCCTCTCCCACCATTGCCCTTGGACTTTTTTGCAAGGCATGGCTCTCAGCCCTTAGCTCTTCCTTCCCTCCCAGTATTCATTTGGTCTCCTAACTTCAAGTATCATCTAGAGGGGATTGACTCCTATGGCTCCTACAACCCTGACCTTCCTGGACTGCTTGGCTGGCAGCTTCACTGTTGGCACTTCCCCTGCACTCTCTCATGAGGAAAGAGGTCTCTTGCATGATTCTCGCCTCCAAACTGGCTCCCTCCTCCCTGGGCTCTCCTCTGCCCCTGGACATGCACACCAGGCCTTCCCTGCTGCCCCTGCGGATTCCCAAAGCGCTGTAAACCACTCACCTGGTTTGGCATTTACTGCATGATCTTTTGGGTTTTAAAAATCTCCATTGAGTATGTCTCATTCTCTTTCCTGGGGATAAGCCCCCTGAAGACTGGGGCTTACGTATGCTGGTTTCCTCCACTGTGTCCAGAATCAGTCTCGAAAACAGCCGTCTCCTTATTGATGCTGGTAAAGGTAATGAATGTGAGAGTAGGACGCTGTGTAGGGGCAGACAGCACAGGTACCAACTAGAGGGCTTGCCAGGGAAGAGGTGGAATTTGTAAAATAACTGTCAGAGGAGAACATCACAGACACCAAATATTAGCATCAGAGTGAAGACTCAAACTGAATGAAATGATGGAAGAGGCCTTCGAGTGACTTTGTCAGGAATGCCCAGACAGCAGGACAGGGGTTGGCGATGGAAGAGGAACAGGAGGCAAGGGGCCTGAGGATGAGCTGCTGGTGAGTTTAGCCCAGGATGGATGCTGGCAGCCACAAGAAGCACTAGAAAGGGTGGTGTCCTATACTCAAGGCAAGAGATAGGGCAAGCATCAGGCACCAGCGCTGGGCACCAGGTCAGCAGTCGCCAGAGCCTGATAATGGGGAGGGTTGGCGGTCACACAGTAGACTGAGGCAGTGATGGAGGAATGAAAAGAGGAGTGGAAACTAGGCAGAGAAAGACCAGTATGTGGCAGAGGGCATGGAATGAGGAGGGTGGCAGTGACTAATATAGTCTAAGCTTCACCCTGAGAGTGGGAGTAAAAGCATGAAGAGAGGCTGATGAATACTGCATTTTTTGGTGGTCCTCATCCAACTCTACTCAAAAGGGTTCGAGAGGCCTCATGTGTGGTCTCAAGGGAGAGTATGGTGTCTTCCTTCTGTGGAAGTTGAAGGGGCCAGCCCTCCTCCACCTCATCTGATGCAGTCTTGGCGGGTGGTGTGTGTGCGTGTGCGTGTGTGTGTGTGTGTGTGGCTTGTGACTTAGGTTTGACCCAGCAGATTCTTTCAGGATATTGCTCCTGAGCCAGGCGAAGTTCCCTGGCTTCCCACCAACCCAAACGTGTTTCTTCAGCCCCCAGTGAGTTCTGAGAGCCACCTCCGCCAGCACACACACACACACACACACACACACACACACTCACACACACTGCAATTACATTACTCTCTGCTTTGGTTAGCTGGAGTTTGTATCTCTTGCTTGTGACCAAGAACTCTGACTAAATCTGAGTCCAATCCTGTTGACTAAAGGTTGATAATGCTGTCAGATTCCTCTGTGGATGTGGAGTCCAAAGCATAATTCAGAAAAACCACAGGTTGGTTCACTGTTTTAGTTTCCTATGTGCCAGATACTGTGTGCTAGGTTAGGTACGGGAGATAGAAGGACAAGTGTGACATGTTTCTGGTCTTAAGGGTAAGCAAGTGAGCATTTCCTAGTCTGATTTTATCTGGAAGCAAAACCCAAACCAAGGATTCAAATGCAAGTAGTTTATGTGGGTAGTGGTCCTAGAAGTACTGATAGGGAAGTCAGAACATAAGACAAGGAAGAGAAGGCGGCTAGCCAAAGGTGCATCATCAAGCAAGATATGACAGTGGGTCACAGGAGCCTGGCTGGGGCCTCTAAGACACAGCAGAGAACAGGCCTCAAAGCTTCATTTACCCACCAGCAGCCGTCTGTCATTGGTTGACATGGCCTCCAGAGACCATGAGCTCCCCAGCACTTTCCTACCTTCCATATGTGCAGAGTTAGCAGCTTAAGTAGCCTTCGGGCAGAGACAGAATGTGGGCAGCTGAGGAGCCATGGGCAGGCTAGCGCAGAAGCTTCTGGCATCAGGGCCGTGGATTGCAGTGGAGGGAGAGTTCTCTGGGTTCTCTGAGAGAGCTGTGACAGGGACGGTGGGCATCAGAGGAGAGCAGTCAGTTTCTGAGAGAGAAAACATCCTCAGACTTGCGTCATGTTCTTCACTCAGGCTTTTTAGGCATGATGGGTTTTGAATTTGAACTGGTAGCTGTGGTAAAGGAAGTCCATCTGGAAAAAGAACCTGCTATGCCATGGTCCCCACCCCAGGAGGAGCCAGCCTGAGCGTGGACAGCCTGGTTGGCTTAGAAAGCAGGGAGGAATGAGGCAAGGAGAGTGGAGGCCTGCCAGGTAGCAGCATCTCACAGGCCTCCCCAGCCTTCAGTGGCTGCCAGAGATGCCCTAAGAACTTTTATTGGGGTGCCTGGCTGGCTCTGTTGGTAGAGCATGTGACTTTTGATCTCCGGGTCATGAGTTGAAGCCCCACACTGGGTGTAGAGATTGTTTAGATAAATACGTTGAAAAACAATACAGGTGAAGTCGTGTTCCTGCTTTTTTTTTTTTTTTTAAGATTTTATTTATTTGAGAGAGAGTGAGTGAGAGAACACAAGCAGGGGGAGGAGCAAAGGGAGAAGCAGGCTCCCCACTGAGCAGGGAGCCAGATGTGGCTAGATCCCAAGACCTGGGAAACTCTCAGAGGGCTGCTGGCTGCTCAGATGGCTGTAGAGGGCTTCTCCGAGGAAAGTGAACTTGATGGCCAGGCCTGAGTGAGTGCAGGAACATAGTGGGGAAGAAATTTCCCTGCACAGCAGACGGGGGGGGGGGGGGGGGGGCACTGCAAGGTAGAAGAAGGACTGGCCCTGCTGTCAGCCAAGACGGGAGTCACTATGTCAGGTGCTGGAGAGCACTAGGTTTGCAAAGGGTGAGGAAGACTTGGCCCTTTCTCTCAAACAGTATCACAATCCAGTGGAAGGATCAAAGAGCCACAATAAATGATGGAGGGAGATGACAGCTGCTGTGGCTGGGCGTGACAGCAGCCTGGGAATGGAGGAGGACATGGGAAGCAGAGAGTAGTGTGGCCTGATCCTGCCATGGAAAGGCAAGCCCTTCCTCCCGTATCCTTACCTCCCGTATCCACACACACCTCCCTCTTGCCTGCCGGCTCCAACCCACTCAGCACCCAGGCCCAGGCCACCTGCCTCCTCCATGGCCAGCAGTCAGGCCTGCCCATGACTCATGCCCCTTCCTCTCTCCTTGCAAGGTTCAGCAGGTTCTGGTTAACACAAATGAGCTGCAGTGCTAGAATAATCAGCCAGAAAATACCCCATGTCCATTGTCCTCTTTGACCTATGTTTGCATAAGGACATTGAGTTTCAGGCAGCAGCTGGCAGCAATGTGTTCTCAGGGGCCCAGATGGGGCCTGGGGGCTCATAGTCTTGTGACAAGTCTGAAGACAGCGATCCTCTTGGACGAAGCCCTGAGCCATCACAGCTCAGCTGTACCTGGGTGACACTGTGGCTCTTCGGGTACTGTGGTGATGCACCAGATAAAAAGCTGCTCCTCTCAGGGTGCCCTTCTGGAGGTACTTCGGAGTGCACAATTCAAGCTTTATTTCGTCTTGAGGTTCCCAAAGGTGGGCTTGTCAAGTGTGTTAAATTGAAGTTCTGTTCACTTCTGAGAGTCCAAGCCAGAGGTTAACGTGCCTTTCTTTCTCTTTCTTTCTTTCTTTCTTTCTTTCTTTCTTTCTTTCTTTCTTTCTTTCTTTCTTTCTTTCTCTTTCTTTCTTTCTTCTTTCTTTTCTTTCTCTTTCTTTCTTTCTTTCTTTCTTTCTTTCTTTTCTTTCTTTTCTTCTTTCTTTCTGATTTTTTTTTGTTTTTAAGCAATCTCTATACCCAAAGTGAGGCTTGAACTCACAAGCCCAAGATCAAGAGTCACGTGCTCCACATACTGAGCCAGCCAGGCACCCCTAAGGTGCCTTTTCTGTATTCCCCTCGGCAGTTGTGGCCAGGTGGGCTGGGTTTGTGCAGGGGCTGCAGCCAAGGGCAGACAGCAGAGGGAGGCCCTGCTTCAGGAAGGCTACTACATGCTCACAGGTACAGCAATGCCCAGTCTCCCTTGGGTCCCAGCAGGCTTCCACTGGGAGATCCTACTGGGGCAGAAGCTGGCCTCCCAGGGCAAGAGAGGAGGGAGTTGTGGCAGGCAGGGTGGCCAAGTCTGCAGGAGTCAGGGCAGCCTGTGGGCCTAGGACAGAGCCTCTCGTAAAAAATGGATACATGACTGTGGGGCCAGGGTTCCTTCCCAAGGGGAGATCTGTCCTGGGGCTTGCCCACAGCTCTGAGTGATGCTGATGTCCTAGGTGTCAGGTGTGTACTTGGTGGGAGCTGACAGAGCAGCTTTAGGGGAAGGGAGCCAGGCTGGGGGCATGAGCTGGGCCTTTCTTTGCTCCTTAGGTGAAGAGTCTCAATCCTGACCCTGACTAGTTTTCAACCTGAATATACACTTGGGCATCCTCCATCCTGCCTGTGGTTCTTGTTCTGCCCTGCTCTACTCTCAGCCCAGATGCAAAAATTCTCCAGGGTCCCCCTGCCTGGCTCAGCTCATCCTGAAATTCTTCCCTTACCACCACAACCCTCCATTCCAGGGCCCAGTCCCATGCACAGGTGACCACAGGCTACTGCCCTTGTGAGGCTGCATCGAGTAAAACTGCGACCAAAGGCTTAGAGGGGCTCAGGCCTAGTGAGTGCAGGGGTTCAGGGCCCCTGCTGACCACTGGACAGCTGTGCTTTGTGCCCCAGCTGCTCAGCCTCCCTGACACAGGCCCTGCAGTCTCCACCCCTCCCGGCAGGCTTTTATTTTAAGATTTTATTTATTTCTGAGAGACACACAGAGAGAGAGAGAGTCAGAGACACAGGCAGAGGAAGAGAAGTAGGCTCCATGCAGGAAGCCTGATGTGGGACTCGATCCCAGGGCTCCAGGATCACACCCCGGGCCAAAGGTGGTGCTAAACCACTGACCCACCCAGACATTCCCAGGCAGGGTTTTATTATTTTTTTATTCTTTTAAAAAGATTTTATTTATTCATGAGAGACACACAGAAAGAGAAGGGCAGAGACACAAGCAGAGGGAGAAGCAGGCTCCATTCAGGGAGCCCAATGTGGGACTCAATCCTGGGTCTCCAGGATCACACCCTGGGCTGAAGGCGGCGCTAAACCACTGAGCCACCAGGGCTGCCCCCCAGGCGGGGTTTTAATACCTGCCCTAATCCTTTCTGCTGACGTTGCCAGCAGAGGGGTGGAAAGAGGGGCCAGTGGGCTTGGACGGGCCCTGGGAGCTGTTCTGCCCACAACCCAAACACCTTAGGAGGGCTGTCCTGGGTCCTGACAACTAGTTTGTCTGGGACAAAGTACTTAGATCTGGTTTGAAACGGAATGATTGACTGCTGTGTCCTGGCTTCCCCAGACTCCTGGGGTCAGGGAACTTGGGCTTGGGCAGATAGGTCTGGTCTGAGAGTGAAACCCTGTGAGCAAGCCCATTAGGGGCTGTTTACATTTCTATTGTCAGCAGCCAGCTTCTGTTTGTTTAACCCTTAGGAGGTCTCCCCTGGCTCTTTCAGGTCTCTGCTTCAGTTGGGAACTTGAATTTCACAAGTCAGCGTGAATTGCACCCATTTATCTGTCCTGGCCTGGAGGTGGGACACTTCAAGCTTAGATAGCCCACCAGCATTTAATGAGCATTAAAGGCCTCAGAGGGAGGCCCTGGGGGGATGTCGCTAAACCCCTACGACTTTGCCATCTAGACACCAGTCGTGGCACAGAGGGTTCCAGCTCTGACAGCGTCTTTAGAGGCTCTCAGCTGAAAGACCATGAGGCCCTCACCCCAGCACCCATAATAGGATGTCCAATCAATACAAGATTTCTCCTGGTGACTACTTGGATTAATTTTGTAAATGCTTTTTTTTTTCCTAAAAGATTTTATTTATTTGAGAGAGAGAGAGAGAGAGAGAATGACGGGGGGGGGGGGGGAGGAACAAAGGGAGAGGAACAAGCATATTCCCCGATGAGCAGGGAGCAGGGAGCCCAATGTGGGACTCAGTGGGACTTGATCCCAGGACCTGAGCCAAAGGCAGATGCTCAACTACTGGCCACCAGGCATCCCAGCCTGGTATGTTTGTTACAATGTAATGAACCAATGTTTTGTTTTAGTTTGTTTTTTTTTAAGTAGGCTTCATACCCAACATGGGGCATGAACTCATGACCTTGAGAGTCCCTCTCTACTGATTGAGCCAACCAGACAATCCTAGTAATGAATGAATATTGATACGTTATTATTTTTTTAGATTTTGTTTATTCATGAGAGACACACAGAGAGAGAGGCAAAGACATAGGCAGATGGAGAAGCAGGCTCCCTGCAGGAAGCCGGATGTGGGACTCAATCCTGGGACTCCAGGATCACACCCTGGGCTGGAAGGCAGATGCTTAGGTGTCCCTGAATATTGATACATTATTTTTTAAAAGATTTATTTATTTATGATAGACACATAGCGAGAGAGAAAGAGGCAGAGACACAGGAGGAGGGAGAAGCAGGCTCCATGCAGGGAGCCCGACGTGGGGACTCGATCCGGGGACTCCAGGATCGCGCCCTGGGCCAAAGGCAGGCGCCAAACCACTGAGCCACCCAGGGATCCCCATTGATACATTATTAATTGAAGTCCATACCTTATGTAGATTTCCTTACTTTTTACCTAATGACCTTTTCTGTGCCAGGATCCCATCCAGGACACGACATTGCATTTGGCAGTCACGTCTCATTAGGCTCCTCTGGGCTGTGATACTTTCTTAGATTTCACTTGTTTTTTTTGTTTTTAATTTTTATTTATTTATGATAGTTACACACACACACACACAGAGAGAGAGAGAGAGAGAGAGAGAGAGAGAGAGAGGCAGAGAGAGAAGCAGGCTCCATGCACCAGGAGCCCGATGTGGGATTCGATCCTGGGTCTCCAGGATTGCGCCCTGGGCCAAAGGCAGGTGCCAAACCGCTGCGCCACCCAGGGATCCCGATTTCACTTGTTTTTGATGACCTTGTCAGTTTTGAGGAGGACCTGACAGATAGTTCGTAGAATGTCCCTCAGGTGGAGTTTGTCCAATGTTTTTCTCCTAATTAAATAGGGGCTCAGTTGGTGGAACATGAGGACTCAATCTTGGAGTTGTGGGTTAGAGTCCCACATTGGGTGTAGAGATTACTTTAAAAATATATTTTTTGGGGGATCCCTGGGTGGCTCAGCGGTTTAGTGCCTGCCTTTGGCCCAGGGCGTGATCCTGGAGTCTGGGGATCGAGTCCTGCGTCGGGCTCCCTGCATGGAGCCTGCTTCTCCCTCCTCCTGTGTCTCTGCCTCTTTCTCTTTCTCTCTGTGTCTATCATAAATAAAAATAAATAAATAAATCTTAAAAAAATAAAAATATATTTTTAATTAAAAATTTTTTTTAAAAAACAGATTTATTTATTCATGAGAAAGACAGACTGAGAGAGAGGCAGAGACACAGGCAGAGGGAGAAGCAGGCTCCACGCAGGGAGCCTGATGCAGGTCTCGAATCCGGGACTCCAGGATCACGATCTGAGCTGAAGGCAGGCGCCCAACCACTGAGCCACCCAGGCGTCCCTATTTTTTAAAAAATAAAATAAAAGGGGTGCCTGGGTGGCTCAGTTGGTTTTCTGCCTTTGGCTCAGGTCATGATTCCAGGATCCTGGGATGGAGCCATGTGTCAGGTTCCCTGGTCAGCGCAGATTCTGCTTCTCCCTCTACCTCTGACCCTCCCTGCTGCTTGTGCTCTCACTTTGTCAATTAAGTAAATAAAATCTTTATAAAGGGCGGGGGATGCCTGGGTGGCTCAGGGGTTGAGCATCTGCCTTCTGCTCAGGGTGTGATCTCAGGTTCTGGGGATCGAGTTCCACGTCGGGCTCCCCACAGGGAGCCTGCTTCTCCCTCTGCTTGTGTCTCTGTCTCTCTGTGTCTCTTACGAATAAATATATAACATCTTAAAAAAAAACAAAATAAAAAATAAATGAGGGCTATGGGTATAGAGGAGGAAGATCTCAAAGGTAAAGCACTTTGATTAATTTCTTTTTTTAAAGATTTATTTATTTATTTATTCATGAGAAACACACACACACACACACAGAGAGAGAGAGAGAGAGAGAGAGAGAGAGAGGCAGAGACACAGGCAGAGGGAGAGAGCCTGATATGGGACTTGATCCCGGGTCTCCAGGATCACACCCTGGGCTGCAGGCGGCGCTAAACTGCTGCGCCACCGGGGCTGCCCCACTTTGATTAGTTTCTAATATAAAAATCAAACTATTCCAAAATTGTTCTCCCCTCTCTCTGTCTCTGCCTTCTCTCCTATCTTCGCCTTTCCTTTTTCTTCTGCAGTACACCTGCTTTGCCTGCCTCAAACACTTCCTCCATCTCTTTGCTGGGTGGTGGAGAACTGGATGTGGCCATCTGAACTGAGGAGTTGAGGGGCGGGCAGGGTGCTCAGCGGGCCAGGGTGTGTGTGGAGGGAACACCTGGAAGGTCTTTGGGGGCAGGAAGGGCCAGTGAGGTGTAGCGATTGAGACATGGATTCCCTGGGTTCAAATCTCAGAGGGTCTTAACCTTTCTGCATCTGTGTTAAGAGCACCCACCTTGATAGGGTCATTGGGAATATTAATTGAGCTGGTAGTGAATAGATCCACTAAAGCAGGTGCTTGCGGTGAGTCCTAAGAGGTTCCGCCTGACTGGAGTGGTGGGAGGTGAGGAACAACACTCCCTTCCATCTCCTCCCCTGCCCCCAAAGGCCCTTTAGCAGCCCCTGCAAGGTCTGCAGCAGAAGTGCCCTCCAGGCTGGCTCTTTGCTGCAGGGCCATCACTAAGGACAGAGTGGCCTCCCTGGAACACCCACTAGGCTCCCATCTGCGGTGCACTCATGAGGTGCTGTGTTAAGTCCTCCCATACAAGATCTATTGCAACCATCAAGGTGGAGCGCCAAGGGAGGTACTATCACCACTTTACAGAGCAGGAAGCCGAGGCCCCACCCACTGATCTTAATCTGAGAATAAATCAATGTATCTGAAACCAAAAATGTCAGGGAGAAAGCCAGAATTTTTCCTTCTCTAAAACCTTTCTTCTCTAGTTTACTGATTCCTAGACTCCCTTTAACAATTCCAAATAAGGGGCACCTGGGTGGCTTAGAAGTTGAGGGTCTCCCTCCGGCTCAGGTTATAATCCCAGAATCCTGGGATTGAGTCCCACATCTGGCTCCGTGCTTCTCCCCCTGCCTATGTCTCTGCCTCTTTCTGTGTCTCTCATGAATTAAAAACAACAAAAACCCCACCAAATCAGTTCTGAATAAAAGCCATGCTAGCACCTCAATAAAGTTTCACTTAGAGAATAGCCAGTCAGCCTGGGATTTAGAGGCAGGAAAACCTAAACCGTATCTCTACCAGCCCTATGTGACCTTGGGCCCCCTATAACCTTTCTCCTTATCTGAGCATCTAGGTGTGTAGTGTGCGTGGAGGAGGCAATGGGCCACTGAGTAGTTAACACACGCTACTGATCTAGCGGGGCTACTATTTAAATAGAACTTGTTTTTTGAATAATCTTTTTAAAAAATAAAGAACTTGTTTTTTGTTTTGTTTGTTTCTTTTTTTTTAAAAAAAAAAGATTTACTTATGATAGACATAGAGAGAGAGAGAGGCAGAGACACAGGCAGAGGGAGAGGCAGGCTCCATGCCGGGAGCCCGATGCGGAACTCGATCCCGGGTCTCCAGAATCGCGCCCTGGGCCAAAGGCAGGTGCTAAACCTCTGAGCCACCCAGGGATCCCTCAGCACTTGTTTTTGAATATACTTTCTTATAATTTTCATTTCACTTTCCTTTTTTAAAAAAGATTTTATTTATTTTATTTATTCATGAGAGACACAGAGAGAGGCAGAGACATAAGCAGAGGGAGAAGCAGGGCCCATGCAGAAAGCCCAATGTGGGACTTGATCCCGGAGTTCCGGGATCATGCCCTGAGTCTAAGGCAGACGCTTAATCACTGAGCCACCCAGGCATCCCTGAAATAAGCTTTCCTATCTGTAAAACTAGAAACAATGCAAATAAATGTACAGCAGCTGATAGGTTTTAAAAAAACTTTTTAGAATATTCACTAGAGGAAATAATATGCAGCCACTAAAAATGATATTCGCCCAAGTGTACCATGCTATCCTGGATTGGATCTTGGAACAGAAAAGAGACATTTGTGGGAAAAACTGGTGAACCCCGAGTAAGGTCCAGAATTTGATTGTGTTAATGTTAATTTCTTAGTTTTGATAAATGAGTGTTAACATTAGGGGAAGCCAGGTGAAGGGTTTATGGGGACTTCGACTACTATTTTTGTAGTTCTTGTTTAAATCTAAGATTATTCCAAAATAAAAATTTTACTGATATTCACAAGCTGTTTGGAATAAAAGAATGTTTAGGCTAAATTTGGGGTTGTTTTTTTTTTTTTTGTTTTTGTCTTAGGCTAAAATTTTGAAAAAAAAAAGCAGAATTCAAAATTGTATGATGAAAAAAATTGTATAATGGTGTGATTACAACTATGTGTGTTTTCATAGAAAAAAGAGGAAAAGGAAATATGCAAATTATCAACAGTTGTTTTGGTTGACCATGATGCAGAGCAATTTGATTCTAGGACGTCTAATGTTTTCCAATTTTTCCTTTAATATGGGATCTCAACCACTCAGAGCTCTTCAGAGGCCGTGGACCTAGGAAGAGGCTGGTTCATTTCTTCAGAAAGGGCCTTAGGGCAAGGCTGTCTGGTCACTCTCAGGGTGAAGCCAGGGGAACAGGTCCCTACAGACCAGGTGACAGCCTGAGTGCTGGCCCTGGGCGGGCCACCCCTGCCCACTGTCTGCACCATGCACACATCTAGCCCAAGTTCAAATCCTGGACCCGTCACTTGCTGGCTTGTGACCTTGGACAAGTTTCCTAACCTCTCTGCCCCTTGTTTTCCCCATTTATTAAATGGGGCTGCTGACACTATTCCTACCTTGTGTGGTGGTTATGAGGACTGAATGAGTATGGCCGGTAGTGAGCTCTATATACTTAAGACAAAAAAATATTGCTCATGTCACCAGAATGAATTTAAATGTTCCTCTTTGTCTTCTCCAGATTCAAAGTCTTAAGTGCAGGAGGGACAGCAGGAGGAGTCAATATTGGTGATGTCCTAGCTGCCAGGTTAAGGACAGAGTTAGGGTCCATTGGGTGGTCCAGCTTCCAGAGAGGAAGGAGTGCTGTCTCCCCGTAAAGCTGCACACAGAATCAAGAAACCAGGGATGGGGGGGGGCAGTCCAGGGACTGGGCTGGGTGGTGCTCAGGAAAGGATGGTAGAGTGCATGAATGAATACGCAAGCAAAACAAACAAATACAACAACTTCAGGGAACAGAAAAACTAGTTAGGGAGGAGATCCCAGGAAGCAGGAGGAAGAAGTGGGGACAGCGAGACCAGAAAGAGAAGCTTTTCATGATGTGTCCCGTAAATCACCAGTGGGACCACGGGGGCATTTACGTCCTCCCCTGCACCCAGTGGTCAGGGTGGTCCCAGGCCCGGGCTGGGGGCAGAAATAAAGGTGAGGTGAATGGGAAGTTGCACACCATGAATCTAGGCACAAGGGCGGGGACAACAGTGTCTAACACTCTTTTCTATTTAGGGGTGGGGAATTGAAAAGAGTTGGAGAGCCCTGGGTGTCTGAGGTTGAGGGATGGGCCAGCGGGGAGCCCTGCCCTGTGGAGGCAGCCCTTTGTCACATGATAAAGTACTTTCATCAGGTGGGTGGGAGCATTGGAAGAAGACAGTCTCCACTCCACTGACCTTTCCCAGAACCCTCCCGCCTCCATCACAGGGTCTGGGTCTCCACCTGGGCTCATTCTCCAGCAGGAAGGATGCCAAGGTCCGCCAGGTACTCCCCTTCCTCCCTTCCCTCCTCCCACCAGACCCCCCCCAGGATACTCTGGTCACGTGGGGCACGCCCCCCCAGTGCCAGCCCACAGTGCCTTCCTTTCTGGGAGCCCTCCCTTGGGGTTCCTTGAAGTTCTGAAGTATTTTGATCATTTCCGACAACTATGTTATAAATTCTAGGGTAGGGTCAAGGGAGAGGAAGTCAGGGGCCGAGACCCCGTCTGCTTCCCCAGGTGTAGCACAGAGGAAATTAAGCAAGCCTGGGCTACGTGGCCCCATAAAAAATGCTTCGGTGGATGGCCTTCTTTGATCTCACTCCAGCCCACACGCTTGACCGTAATCCTGTGAAGCATAAGTGCTGGGCTGGGAGTCTAAGCCTAGATTCTTACGTTAGAACCCTAGCATGATTTTCACTTTAAGTCCACCCAAATTTGCTGGTGAAGTCACCTGGCCACTCTGAGCCTACTTTTTCTTCCATAAAATGTTGGAATGGGCATGGTTAGTGGGTGACGGCTGCTGGGAGTAAGGTGGTGCCCCACAGTGCCCCAGGTGGGGGTGATGGGACAGGTGTCCACTCCTGGGCCTCCTGCCAGCCTCCCCTGTCCAGGGGAAAGGCATCTCTCCTGGACCCTGCTGCCCTCTGCTGGTCAAGGTCCAGCCTCCTGCCCAATGCCCAGGGGAGGTAAGGAGCCTGGGCTGGGAGTCCCTTCCTGTATCCAGGAGCCCTGCTCTAATATTCACTGCTTTTTAAAAAAATATTTTATTTATTTATTTGAGAGAGACAAAGAATACAAACCAGGGGTAGAGGCAGAGAGAGAAGTAGGCTCCCCACTGAGCAGTCCCCCGATGTGGGACTTGGTCATAGGACCATGATATCATGACCTGAGCCAAGGGCAGATAGATGCTCAACAAACTGAGCCACCCAGGCGCCCCAAACATTCACTGCTTTTGGTGCAACTCTTTAGCTTTTTGAAACTGTTTCCTCCTCTCTGAAGTGAGGATGTGCAGAATGTCACCTATGGTACCTGGCCAGACAGCACTCTGTGATGCTTTTCTGGTGGGCAGATAGGAGCACGCATCCTAGAACAACTGTTTCAGATTTGTGGGTGGGAAGGGAGAACTCTTTGTGTGTGTCTTTCATTCAACAACATCCCCACCCCAACCCCAGCTCCCCTCCTGTTTATCTCAATGGCACAAGCAGGCTGCAAGTGAATGTCAGATGTTCCCTCCCCCACTGGTTGTGTCCACACTGGAACTCCCAAGGAGGATGGAGTATGGTGACTTGGAAGGCAAGGACCAAATTCTGCTCATTCCCACCCCCAGGCCCCGCTTGGTGTTCAGTATCTAGAACAGGGACCCCACAGGGTAGACAGCCAATATGTATTTCCTAATCAAACACATTGAGTGTCTGCCCTGTGATCGGCACTGGACCAGGCTTGGTGTCTCCACTGCTGAGCCCCCCAGGAAATTCCAGCCCATCCTCCTGCCTCCCTTTGGAGGATGGCCAAATCCAATCTGCTAAGGGAAGCATTTTGTTGGAGATCAAGCCCTAGAACGTGGGGTGGCCAGTCAGCTGTCCCACTCCTTGTGGGTCTCGCTACCCCTCTGCTCTCAGGCTTCGTTGCTTCCCTCTCCAGTGGCTTGGAGATGACTTCCTGGGGGCCGTGAATTCTCATCCTCCAAAGGAAAGGCCCCCAGGAGCCGAAGGAGGCCAGAGAAAACCAAGAGAGTGGCCCAGAGTTGGGTGATCTGGCCACGCTCCTCCCCCTCCTCCCCTCCCCCCCCCCTGCCCCAGCACCCAGGCACCCAGACGTGGGGCTCAGGGCACCACACAGGCGGAGCGAGAGAGGGAAGCTTCGTGACTCACCGAGTGTGCCACACCCTCCCGCCCAAGGATGCCAGGGAGTGGCCTGTTCTGGAGGAGGTGACTCGGGGTCCCCACCCCCCCTTGCCTTCCCAGCAGACAACCCCAAGGCTGATGAAGGCGGTATGGAGAAATGAAGACACTGTGGTCTGTGGTTTCTGGCTCCTGCTGGCCTCTGGGCTGCGTCTTCCCCTGGCTCCCACTAGTCTGGCCCCCGCCCTGCCCGGAGAGGGTGTAGGGAATTGAAAGAGGGGGCCTTGGCAGCTGAGGAGGAGGAGAACAGCCCATAATAACAACCCTGTCTTCAGCCAGGCATCTGCAAGGGCTGCCACTCACTGTGTCCTCCTGCGACACCTGGGATGGCCGTGCCTTCTCCCAGGGTCACCACTCCCGGGCAAGGGGCTCGCCTTCTCCAAGTTTCTCACGCAGGGGTGGGGCCTGCATTCTTCCCTCACCTTCAGCATCCCCACCCTTCCCTCCCTCTGTCCACCATGCCACCACCTGGGCTTCGCGGCCAGAAGTCACCCAGCCTTGACCTGTGCGGGCTTGTTTCTCTGTCGTGTCTGGATGCCTGCAGCAGCCGAACTGGTCTCCGACTCCCACCCCTGCTCTTCCGGCCATCCATCCTGCCTGGCCCACCACCAGGAGCCCAATCCAGCTGTTTGCACAGCAGGGAAGCAAAGCCCAGTTCCTTGGCCATGGGGCTGTGCAAAGACAACGGACCCTATAGGGTGCTTGCTTGATGGGGTCCACAGACTTCCTGGGCAATGAATGAATGTGGCGTCCAAGCTGGACTCTGAAGGATCTAGGGATGGAGGAGGATTTGAACTGGCAGTGATGGGGAGGAAGGGCATGACGAGGTGGGCCAAGAGCGTGAGCAAAGGATTGGAGGCTAGGACTGGTCCATGGTACTCCCTGGTGTGGCTGGGCATCAGGGGTCCGGGTGTGAGACAGGGCAGGGCAGGATGGCTGCCAGGTACAGGAGAGCCCAAGTCCCCAGCTGGGGAAGCTGGACGACCTTCCCTGGGTTGAGAGGCGGCAGGAGGCTCAAGGTGATGTAATGAGACTGGATCAGTGCTTTGGAGTACGGCTGTGCCTGCGGGGATGAGGAGGAGGAAGGCGGGGAGTTGACGTGGTAACCCAGGCAGGACCTGGTGTGAACCTCAATTCATGCAATGTGTATCTCTCTAGTGCTTTCTATATGCTGGGCACTGTCTGAGTTACAGGGGATTTCAACAAACCTGGTCTGTGCTTTGGGGAGCTGGCAGTCCAGTGGGGAGACCCACAGGATGGTGCCACACGGTGACAAGCTCTTGAAGAAAGTAAAAGAGGGCAGCCACAGGCAGCGTGGGGCAGAGAGAAAGCACATGTGTATTCCTGCCTCAGCTGCTCCCCTGCGGGGCACCATGAGGATGGGCAAGTGCCCACTTCCCCCCTATTCAGTGGCCCCAGAAGCCCCTTCCCTGCACACCACGGTATCTTCCATCTTCCTAACCCCCATCTTGCTTCCCCTCAGCTCAGAGAGCAGTTCTTCTGTGACTTTGACCTCCTTGCATGCATCCTGGGTGAGATTCAGGGAGGGTTGAGTCAAACTTCAGTCCTCCTTCTGGCCCCGTGACCAGGAATCCTGTCCTTTAAGGCCTTCCACTGATTGGATGAGGCCCACCCACATGACACAGGGTCACTTGCTCCACTCAAAGCCTGCTGATTCAAATGTCAATTACATTTACAAAATGCCTTTGAGGCAGCATCTAGGCTAGTGTTTGGCCAAACCACTGGGAAACATGACCTAATCAAGTTGACACACAAATTTAATCATTAAACCTGTGTATCTAATCTTCTCATTCCCGATAGAACACTCATAAGAAATAAAAGGCAAGGACTGGAACTTATTCCTCCCATTTGTCAGGTGAGAAGACAGAGACCCTCTCAGGACCAAGCACATCACTCCTCCTACCCTCTTGTTCATTCTGTCAGCCCCCTTGGCCCCACATCCCTTTGTCCTGCCTGCCTTGCAAGACTTGACACAGCATCTTGGGCTCTCAGGTCACCATGATGGGGCATATCATCCCCCATACTCACCCATGATCCTTTTCTCTCCAGATACCCTGAAGCACAGGGGATTCCAGCAAACCCAGTCTGTGCTCTTGGGGAGCTGGTGATCCAGTGGGGAGATACACAGGACCATGCCACATGGTGACAAGTGGTTGGGACCCCTCCTCTGTGCTTCTTCCAGGGTATTGCAAACACACCTGGCTTTGGGGGGGCACAGACCATGGTTCCCTGTGTAATATCCCTAGCCCTCGTCATAGTGTGCGGCACACCAGAGAGCTCCTGAGACACCAGGCTAAAGGAATAGATGACTCAGTCCCTGGTTATCTCAGGGAAGGAGCCCATGCCAGCACCTGTGTCTCCTGATCTCTTGTTCAGCATCTCACCCTCAAGTATAGGACATTCTGTCCAGCCCAGCTATTCTTCTTGCAAATCTGTCCCATGGTTCCTGCATCCTTCTTTCTGGCTGGCACTATACTAGGCACCTGACAAGTATTTTGTCACTTCCTTCCCACAGCAGCCCTGTAGGATGGATATGATTGTCCCCATTTGCCAGATGGGATATTGAAGTTCAAAGACTGTAACTCTTAAAAAAATCACATAGCTAAGGAAAATGGCAGCACTGACATCTGAACCCAGATCTGCTACTGACTCCAGAGATGCAATACTCAGTGCCAACAAGGCCAAGCCACATCCTCAATTAGGGGCCAGGGACAAAGAGATGAAGCAAACAAGGATCCTGAGTTCACGGAAGTTGAGATCTAGTGCAAGAAGAAGGATGTGCAAGGAGTCACTGTGAAAAGCATCATAGCAACATTACTCTCAGGGATCAAGGAATATATATTTTGGGAAATTAGAGAGCTGTCTGAGCTGGGCTTGGGGAGGGCAGAAAGGGGAGAATAGGGAACATACTGGGCACGGTGTATGCTTGACAGGGAGGAGCAATCAGGCTAGAAATCTAGGCCAGGAAAAGTTATTTCCCATTCCTGAGCAGTTTATAGTAAAACGCTGGAGTGGAGCCTGTAACCCACACGGGGTTTCTGGAGCAGGCCAATAACATCATTTCACCTGTCTCAGTTCAGCTCTGTAACCCAAGGCATGAGCCCTCACCTGGCACAAGGAGTCTCTTCCTTGTGCTGTTTATCTTTGTCTTCTTTTCTTTTCTTTTTTTTTTTTTAATTTATTTATTTATGATAGTCACACACACAGAGAGAGAGGCAGAGACACAGGCAGAGGGAGAAGCAGGCTCCATGCACCGGGAGCCCGATACGGGATTCGATCCCGGGTCTCCAGGATCGTGCCCTGAGCCAAAGGCAGGCACCAAACCGCTGCGCCACCCAGGGATCCCTGTCTTCTTTTCTTTAAAAAATTTTTAAAGGCTTATTTTTAAGAAATCTCTACACTCAACATGGTGCTTGAACTCACAACCCTGAGATCAAAAGTCCCATGCTCTACCAATTGAGCCAGCCATGTGGCCTATGAAGTAGTCCCTCCCTTGAGCTGTTTTAACTTTAAGAGAGGGAGAGAGAGTGTGAGTGCATGTACCAGTGAGTGGGGGTGGGGGAGGAGCAGAGGAGGAGGAGAGGGAGAGAATTTCCAGCAGATTCCATGCTGAACATGGAGCCCAGTGCAGGGCTCAATCCCACCACCCTGAGACCATGGCTGGAGCCGAAACCAAGAGTTGGATTTAACTGGCTGAGCCACCCAAGCGTCCCTCCTTTGAGCTTTTTTTTTTTTATGTTTTTAAGATTTTATTTATTTGAGAGAGATAAAGAGAGAGCATGAGTATAGGGAGGGGCAGATGGAGAGGGAGAGAATCCCAAGCAGACTTTCCACTTCCCTGACATGGGGCTGGATACCACAACCCTGAGATCATGACCTGAGCTGTAATCAAGAGTCAGATGCTCAACCAACTTAGCCACCCAGGTACCCTCTTACTTTTTTAAGACTTTATTTATTTGAGAGAGAGAGAGCAAGAGAGCACAAGCATGAGTTGGGGGCAGGGGCAGAGAGGGAGAAGCAGACTCCTCCACTGAGCAGGGAGCCCTATGTGGGGCTCGATCCCAGGACCCTGGGATCATGACCTGAGCTGAAGGCAAATGCTTAACTGACTGAGCCAAAGATTTATTTATTTATTTGAGAGAGAAAGAGCATGTGTGCATGGGGGGGGGAGGAGGAGAAAATGAGGGAGAGAAGCAGACTCCTCCATTGAGCCCAGAGCCCAATGTGGGCCCTGATCTCATGAGCCTGAGATCATGACCTGAGCCAAAATCAAGAGTTGGTCACTCAACTGACTGAGCCACCCATGTGTCACCCTGGAACTACTTTTTTTTCCTTTTCTTTTCTTTCTTTCTTTCTTTCTTTCTTTCTTTCTTTCTTTCTTTCTTCTTTTTCCCTTCCTTCCCTTTCTTTCTTTTTCTTTCTTTCTTTCTTTCTTTCTTTCTTTCTTTCTTTCTTTCTTTCTTTCTTTCTTCTTTCTTTCAATTTTAGGTATTTATTCATGAGAGATAGAGAGGGAGGCAGAGACTCAGGCAGAGGGAGAAGCAGGCTCCCTGTGGGAAGCCGATGCAGGACTTGATCCCAGGACCCTGGGATCGACCTGAGCTGAAGGTAGACACTCAGCCACTGAGCCACCCAGGTGCCCCTGAACTGTTTTTAATGAAACTGAAGGAGTGCGTTTTTGGGGCTGGTTCTTTGTGGGTGGGCCTTATCCAATCAGTTGAAGACCTTAAGAGAAATGACAGGTTTCTTGACAAAGGAATTCTGGCTCAAGTCAGCAGCACAGAAAGCCTGAGTATCCAGCCTGCTGCCCTGCAGAACTCAGATTCAAGACTGCGACATCAACTGACCTGAATCTCCAGCCTGCCCTACAGGTTTTAGACTTGTCAGCCCCCGTGCTCCTGTGAGCCAATTCCTTACAATTTCTCTCTCTCTCTACACACATCCTATTGGCTCTACATGGTTCTGTTTCTCTGGAAAACCCTAATATAATATTATTCAGTATATTACATCTATGCGATATTATATATTTATCATACATAAAAATAACACTTGTGAACCTTTTGTGAGCACTTACTGTGTGCTAAGCAGTTTGCATGTGTCTCATGATGTTCTTACTCATTAAAGGCTCCATGATATCATCTATGATTGGTCCCATTTCACAGATGGGGATACCAAGGCACAGAGGGTTCAAGTAATTTGCCCAAGGTCCTAAAGTGATAAAGCCAGGCTTGGATTCAGGTAGTCCCACTCCAGTGCCTACATGTGGTGGACTCTCATCTGCTGTGGAACATGTGTGTAAAGCAAAGCGCATGACATAACTGACAAGTGATGTTTTAGTTGTTACGGTCACTACTGGATGGGCAGGGGGGGAGAGAGGAGGGGCAGGGTGTGTGTTCTGGCCCTGGTCCTAGGACTGCCTGTTCCTGAACATGCAGCCCTGTGACAGCAGCGAGGTGGTGCCAGGCTTGAACAGGCTCTTCTGGATGTGTGGTCCAGGCTGGGAGCGGGGAGTCTGGTAGTCATTGTAAAGAACTCCAGGATGAGCCCTCCACAGGGCTGACAGGCTCTGGAACCCCCTTCCTCAGGCCTCAGGGGGGTTATGGTCTAGTCCAGGGATCGAAGCCCCAGGGTTGGGGACCCGGCCTTGGTAGTGTCCATCTGTTTGAGGTGTAGTACGGTGATCATGGTCTGGGGACTGGGTCCAGCCCGGCCAAGTGGGCAGCTCAATGCCCAGCTCTTTCCTGTGCTGCTGGGGTGATTGGGACAGAGAGGGCCTCAGGATGTCAGATCACCACACAAAAGGTCTGGGTAAGCCTCCTCCAGAAGTTGCGACTGCGGCTACTGAGGGCTACCTTGGCTGCCTCCTGGAAGACCGCGTGGACGTTTTCTTGGAGCAGGGCCGAGCACTCGAGGTAGGCCACTGCACCCACAGACCTCGCCATCTCCTGGCCCTAACAGAGAGAGTGGACAGGGCTATGTTGAGGCGGAGACCTCTGCGTGGCCTCACATCCTGCCTCCCCACAGCTCTCTTGGCTGTCCTAGGGAGTCTCCAGGACCAAACTGGAAGGCAAGTTTTTCTAGGACACCCACATCTCCTGCCCCCTGGCTTGACCAAGCAGTCTCATGGCTTCACTGGATTTCCTGCCTCAGTTCCAGGATGGGTCCCTGCCTCTCAAGGCACCAACTAACCTACTTCCTAGGCATGTAGCACAGAGGGGCCTGTAGACTAAAGAACTAGGGTTCCTCTCCAGGCCTCAGGGTCCCTATCTGTGAAGCAGGTGGGTAGGATTATCTGAATGGGCACATTACTTACTCTGCCTTTCATAGGCAGAACCTTTGAGAGTATTCTAGATGCCACTTCTAAGCCCAACCATTCCCAGATTACCCCTACCCTGACCCACCCCTCTGAGTGTGCTGGATGCCTTGAGCTGCTCAGAGGCTGGACGGGATCAGCATACCCAGAAGCTCCCCCTCTCAGGACCTACCCTCACCCCTGGGCTGGGTTTCCTACCCTGTGGTAGGTCACAGGCTCCAACCTATTTTTCCGTAGCTTCTTCAGCAGTGACTTGTCCTTGCGCAGGTCAGTCTTGCAGCCCACAACAATGATGGGCACCTCCTTGCAGAAGTGGTTCACCTCTGGATACCACTGTGGGGAGGGTGGCAGTGTGGGGCTGTGTGTTAGTCATCTGGATGCTGTCCCTTTCTGCAGATGGGGAGAAAGGGCCACCCTCTTGCTCCCCAGGAAGACTCCAGCAAAGATAATCAGTGCAGCCAACATTTAGGGAGAATTACTACTCTGTGCTGGGCTCTAAGACTTTACATTATGAACTCATCAATTCCCCCAAGTCTCTACAAAGCAAGTTCTATCGTCAATCCCATTGCACAGATGCAGTGACTGAGGCTCAGAGAGTCTATATAACTTGGCCTTGATCATACAACTGGAAGTGGCAAGATTTGAGCCCAGGGTTGGGCCCCAGAGCCCTGCACCCACATAGGCTAGAATCCTGCCACTCTGCAAGGTAAGGGCCCCCAAGACTGCCTCCCAACTGGGTGAAATATATAAAGAAATAAGTCATCCTTTAAAAATAAAGCAGTTTGCAAAATGGTTGGAGCAGCTGTTTGCCTGGTGGAGGGACCACTCCTATTCTGTGTCAGCTGCTCTTTGGAATGTGAGGCTCCAGGGCCTGGTTACTTCAGCCTGGACAACTGGAGAGTCTAGAATCTGGAGACAGGAAATTTGTATTTCCAGAATGAATGCCTACTCAGTTGGTCTGCTCAGAAAAAACCAGCATCAAACCGCCTGGCTTCTGGAGCCAGATGAGGCCCAAGTGGGATCCTGGGCAGACTCCCCATACTCTAACCCCTCCAGAAAACTGTGCTTGAGAATGGTCTTCACTGTGATTTCACTTTGTTTGATCTAACAGTGAACACTCAGCCTTTATCCTGCCTGAGTCCTGGCACCAGGCAAGGATCTCTCCCTCTTCTATAACCTAGTTGGCACTTTGCCCTAGGACTCTGCTCTCTTGGTTCTCTCCAGGTGACTTTCTCAAGTTCAAGGCTCTTCCCCACCAGCAGTTCCTAAATGGATCTGCCCAGCTGGGCCTGGCCCTCTCCTGGAAGCTGCACTCAGACCTCCATGCCTACCTGGCCTTCCCCTGAGATGTCTAACAGCCTTCATTTCTCACCTCATCCCCCACTTGCTCCTTCTCATCTTGGAAGCTGGCAAGTCCACATTCTACTTGCTCTGGTCAAAACGTTTCTCCCACTCCCAGTCTGGGGATAATACTACTATTGGCTCCATCAGGTTACCAGGAATAGATGAGTGAATGTGTCTAAGTGCCCAGAACAGTGTTTGGTACAAGGTAAGTTCTCAATAAATATTACTATCATTGCTGTGATTAATGTTGCTAATGCTGTCACCAGTTGCACTCTGAGGAATCCTGGTGCACAGTTTGCATGCCACTCACAGGGAGGCCCTGGAGCAGTGGTGTAGGAGCAGAACAACTCAAGGGACTATGTCCATGACACCTCTGAGCAGTGAGCAGCCTTGGGAATCCCTGACATACCGGGGGGGGGGGGCATCTTGGGAGGCTGCTGAAAGCTAGCAGTCACACAGAGCTGCCAGAAGCTGACCATGCATGCAACCTCAGGCAGGCCCAGCCTGGGGAGATGCTGGGGCCTCTGGGTCACCCAGCATCCTCAGGTAGGTGTCACGATGGAAAGAGCCATGGCATTCTGAGTCCAAACTCTGCCACTGAATCCCTATGGAACCTCTGGCAAATTGCTGCCCCTGCTCTGGTCTTCTGTTTCCCCATATACACGAAAGTTGCTGGACTTGATGTCATCCAGGCCTGGCTATAAGGGCTGTACCTCCCCAATCCCCCAGTACCTACCCGGTTAAAGATGTTGTCAAAGCTGGGTGGGCTGGTGACATCGAAGCAGAGGAGCAGGACACTGGCATCAGGGTAGAACAGGGGCCGCAGGCGATCATAGTCAACTTGCCCTGGGTAGAGTGGGGGTGATCACTCCCTTCAGATCTCCCCCAAGATCAGGGAGGTCATCTGAGCCTGGGTCAGGGCCTGTTTGTGTGCCTCATGGTGTTTAGGTGGCCATTCCACGTGAACACTTCCCCCTGGCTTGCCCGTGGGATGTGTTAGCCCTGGTCTGGGTGAGATTACTTGCTGAGATAGCCCTGTTCTGGAAGGAGTAGGGGACAAGGAAGGCAGAGGCCCAGCCTACAGGGACTGGGGCCATTGGTCAGAAGCCTGCTTTGCCCTGGGCTTGGGTGGTGAGGAGTTAGAAGCAGGTAGGACCCTGGACAAAGGCATCTTAACCCAGTAAGGGGGCTGCTAGGATACCCTGGGGTTAGCTTTCAGCTCTGGGGTGGATTTGACTGAACCCTATGTAGGTAAGCTCAGGAAGCTGGAGGGCAGAGGTCAAGTCAAGGTCAGGTAGATCCTACAGAAGTCAAAGCCAGGGGCAGCCCCGGTGGCGGTGGTGCAGCAGTTTGGCGGTGGCACAGCGGTTTAGCGCCGCCCCTGGCTCAGGGTGTGATCCTGGAGCCCCGGGATGGAGTCCCACATTGGGCTCCTTGCAGGGAATCTGCTTCTCCCTCTGCCTGTGTCTCTGCCTCTCTCTCTCTCTCTCTCTCATGAATAAATAAATAAAATCTTAAAAAAAAAAAAAAAAGAAGAAGCCAAAGCCAGGGTAGAATGCCTAGGAGACCAGGAATAGTTCACCCCTCAAAAGAAGAGAGCTCTGGATCCCCCCTTGTCTCCAGGGCATTGCTGGCTACCCTCTGTTGGTTGAAGGAGGCAGCAGACAGACACAGGCACAGAAGCAAAGAAGCTTCAGGTTCCCAGGGACCCTAATCCCGGCCAACACCTGTCCCTTGGAGATTGGTTGACCATGGTTCAGAAGGGAGTAGGGCTTGGCTCCTGGGCACGTGGGGCTCCTCCTCCTGCCCAGCCCCTCCTGTGGCCCCGCACACCCACCTGCTGTGTCCCAGATCTGGAGGTTCAAGGGTTTGCCTTTCATTTGCAGATTCACGGTGAGCCGCTCAAACACAGTGGGGGTGTAGCTCTGAGGAAGAAGGGGGCGAGGTGCAGGCTGTGAGGACAGCTTCTGAAGCAGGGTGGGCCCCAGTGCCCAAGCCAGAGCCCTCAGACACCTGCAGCACTGCCCCTCTTTGGGAGTCTGACGGTGGAGGGAGTTTCTGGGAAGTAGGTAGCCAGCGGGGTTGAGGGAGGCCTAGAGCTGCCGCCTCCTGCCTCCTAGCTCTCTGCCCCAGCATGGCACTCCATCTCCCTGGCCTTCTCAACTGTAAAGTGGGAATATTAAAAGTACCTACTGCAGTGTGTTGCTGTAAGGATTCAGTGAGAAGCTCTGCGCAGAGCCTGGCACAAAATAAGCACTCTACACATGACGGCTACTGTTATTTTTATCTTTGTCCCCCTGGATGGGGGACTGTTCCATTTCTGAGCCTTCCTTCATGCTGTCCCCTCCTCCTGGCATGACATTAACCTACATTTGTTTGTTTGATTGTTCGTTCGTTCATTCATTCATTCATTCATTCATTCATTCATTCATTCATATATTTATTCAGTAAACAGCACTTTCTCTGGTCCTGGATACTGGAGAGCAAGTAATAAACAAGACTTGCTATCTGCTCTGGGGAGCTTGTAGCTTTTGGGGGTCCCTGGGCCTCCCAACCTCTCATAATCAACCAAGACCCCTGCCCCGTGCCACCTTCCCCAGGATGCCTTGCTGGATCTCTTCCCATATCCTCTCCATTTCTGCCTTTCTTATTTTCCCTCTCTGGTGTCAGGAGGAAGTCACTCAGGCCACAAGCCCCTCCACTTCAGGCCTAGAGCCTGAGTGTACTCCGTCTTCATAAAGGCTGAATGAATGGAAACAGGATGGGTTTTGTATGCAGACAAAATGCAGGAATGAGAAGGGGGAACTTGTACACATAGGGTCTGAGCAACAAGTGAGAAGGTTTTCAAAACTCTATCACAAACAAAAGCCCTTTGCTGGAATGGCATGCGGGACCAGGCTGTAGCTGGTCCCCAGGGCTCGCTCACTTGCTCAGGGTTGGTCGGTGGGGTGGCAGCATGGGGAGCCCTTGTCCTCCCCATTTCCTATACCAGATGGGGCCCACACCTGCCCTGACTCAGGAGGATTTCAAGCCTGTCTGCCTGTCGGCCTGCCCACTGGCACTCACAGTCAGCCCCTGGGCTCCTGGTGTGTCAGTGTGGTCCTCCAAGCCACTGTGGAAGGTACAGGGGGAGGGTGGGAGAAAAGGTGAGTCCCGGAGTGGGCAGATAGAGAAGTCGAGGATGGCCCTGGGATAGGGGCTCAATCCGCCCTGGACTCTAGCCAGCTGTCACTCTCTCTATTAGTAGGTACAGACGAGGGTTCCATCTACCTCCCCAGCACCTGCCTGCCCAGGCCTCTCCTCTCAGGTCCTTTGCCTGGCGGGAGACATGGTGGCTAGAATACTGGCTTTGGGATCAGATGTTCCTGGCTTAGAACTGGCTCTGGCCCTCACCAGCTGTGTAACCTTGGGCCTGTCCCCTCACTGGTTAAAGGAGAAGAGTGGCCCTTTACAGTGTGATAGGAGAGACTGGCTGGCAGGTGAGGCTCAGCACAGATGCTCACTGCTTAGAAAGCTGGTCACCAGGGGCAGTGTACATGCCAACTGCCATCCATCCCTACAGGTGGCGTGCCCTGCCCTAGCCTGTCACCGTGGAAGGGACTGACACCTGCTGAGCTTCCACTTACCCACTCCCCTTTGGCAGGACCCCTCCTGATCTGAGGTGGAGGGCAGCTTGCCACGAAGCTTTTGGGAGACATGTGTCAGTATTTTGCAAACATCTGTGGAGATGACACTGTCATCCACATTTTCTAGGGATCTACTGTGCATAGCCCTCTACCTGTACTGTGTCTGATCCCTGTAACCTTGGGAAGTTAGCACTATCTCCATTCTCCTGATGGAGAGGGTTAGGGTTAGGGTTAGGGTTAGGGTTAGGGATGAGGACGGAGCAGGGAAATGACTTTCCCAGGGTGACACACTGGACAGCTGGCTAAGAATGGAGGCCAGTCTTCCTGGCTCAAGAGGCCAGGCTCTGTTCCAAGCCATTTGCTCTCCTGAGGTCACCAACTCTCTTAGCCACTGGTATCAGGAGTGGGCAGGAAAGCCCTATTCCAGACTACGGGGGTGGGTTGCTCCTATGACTCCCTGCTCACAACCCTCCCTGCCATAGACTTTGTCTATACATTCTGTTGTGTTCTTTGAACCACTAGGCAGGGTCACTCTGACCAGTAAGTGCCTAATCTTATCTGTTGAGCTATCCTTAGCCAGAAAGGCAGGGCAGGTCTGACCTAGACCAAGGCAGAGGTGACTCAGGCTTGTGTCTGGCCTCATGGGGCTCACAGACAGATCATTACAGGATAGGAGAACATAGTTCAATAAAGGAGAGTCAGGGGTTTCACACCCTGAGTTCCTATGTGACCAGGAGGAACTGAGCTGGTTCTGGAAGGTAGGGCTGGTATTCCCTGCCTGCTCCTGTTCCCACCCTTCTGTGGGACCCCTGGACTTTGGAATGGTTGCGGACCCAAATGTCAGCAAGGACCAAGCAGAGGCTGGTGTCCCGCCTGGACTTCCCTCTACCTTAGGAGCTCTCTCTACTCTGCTCCCCTGCTCTGAACTGAGGCTGGGCCACAGCCAGATAAGGGTCACTCAGATCCCTTCAATCCCAGCTCTTTGGGGGGACTCTGTATTCTAGCTGCTGGTTCCCTGAGCTTGGAGGCCTGCCAGGAGGAGGAGTGTAGGAGTAGGAGCAGAAGGTTGGTCTGGCAGGTAGAGTACTAGGGATCATAGAGAGTGTCCTGGTCAAGGGTGGGGAGATCTGGGCTCTTGACCTACACTGCCACTCCTGGTCCCTGCACCCCAGGGCAAGGCTGTTTCTCAAGCTTCAGTTTTCCCTCCTGTAAAATGAGGCTTTTCTGGAGCCTGGACTTTGTGATTCTTTTAAAAGAAGAGCTCTTTCTTGTACCTGGAGGTAGAGGGGTCCCCAAAAAGATTAAGAGCCCAGACAAAGTCAAGTCCATCTCCCGGTAATAAGCATGCCCTCCCTTCCCCTGGCCAGCCCCAGCTTGTCCTTCAAAACACACATTCCATCAACTTCCAGATGCCCGTTTCCATGTTCCAGCCTCTCTGGAATCAGGATGAGCCTTGCCATCCCAGGACACCTCTCCCAGCTGGTCTCCTGGACCCTGGCTGGCCTGGTCCCTCTGTGGCACTCTTCCCACCATGCCATAATTGTCGGGTTCCCATGTGCAGCATCTGAGGGCCCAGAAACTTGGCCTATCCAACTTAAGAAAAAATGTGACTGGCCAGAGGAGGTGATGTCAGCTTCACAAACCACAAAGCAAGAGTTGGCTGGATGCTGCCACAGTGGAGAGGGAGGTCTCACACTGTTACCAGGCCTGGTCTCTCCTGCCTCCCCCATCGGACTCCCCAGGGTCTGCACAAACTCAGGGGTTTGGAGGATGATGTGACAGGCATGAAGGAGAAGAGACCCTGGAAGCAAACCCGCAGACTCCCAAAACTAGGCTGAGAGGTGGCAGGGTAAGGGGCCCAGCCCCTATCGTGGTGCCTGTGAGCCTGCCTGGGCAGTTTGAGCACACCAGCCAAGGACTGACAGGTAATGTGCCCAGGGCGTCCAGGACATGCCAGGTAAACACATGCTGTCTCTTAGCCTTACCTAATTCCACCTCACTACCACTCTCAGGTCTCCCGCCCTCTGACGTTGTGTGAGGAAATGGGAGGCTCAGAGAGGTTAGGCAAGGTACGGAGGGACACAGTTTGTTAGAGGAGAGCTGAGCTGCCAACCAAGCTATCTGACTTGACTCTGGTGTGCTCTGACCCTCCAAGACAGAGCCCACCACATGACCGCTGTATGCACAACAGCTGGTGAAAAGACATTTGCGAAACTTCAGTGAGTCCTTCCTGCTGTAAGCTCAGAGCTGAGCCCTTGACCTGTATTAACTCTTCACAATGACTCTGGAAGGTGGGCACCATCCTTATTCCTATTATGTGGTTGAGAAAACAGGCACGGAGGGACACCTGAGTGGCTCAGTGGTGAGCACTGCCTTCCGCTCAGGGACGATCCCAGGGTTTGAGACTGAGTTCTGCATTGGGCTCCTTGCATGGAGCCGGCTTCTCCTCTGCTTGTGTTTCTCATGAACAAATAAAATCTTAAAAAAGAAAAGCAAAGAAAAAGGAGGCACAGAGAGGGTAGGGGATTTGTCCAAGGCACACAGCTTTCAGTGGCAAAGCCACGATGTGAGCCCGGGCAAGTCTGGCTCCAGTGTCCTCAGTCCCGCCTGGCCATGCTGTACCACGAAGTGCTCTCAGGATCTGCGGGGTCCCCAGGTCACTAAGTCAGTCCCCGTGACAACGATTCCAGGTAGGTGCCATTCCCGTCACTTTACAAATCTCGCTCCCGACTACGGAGCAAGACCCGCCTCTGGATCCACGCTGCGCTGGGAGACCCCTCGGGAGGCCGGCTGGGCGCCCCGGCCGCGCGTCCGGAGCTGCGAGGCAGGGTCGGGAGCGCCGGACCGGAGGGGGCTGGCACTCACCTCGGGGAAGGCCCCCTGGGCGAAGACCATCAGCAGCGACGTCTTCCCGCAGCCGCCGTCGCCCACCAGGACCACCTTGACGGACCGCGCGCCCGACGGCGCCTCGGCGCCCCCGGCCTGGGCCGCCTTCATCGCGCGCGGGCGGCGGGGCAGGAATGTGGAAGGGGCGGGGCGGCGGGAGGAAGTGCGCGCGGCGCGGCGGGGGGCGGGGTCGCGGGGCCAGGTGCGAGCCGGGGGCCGGGCGAGCGGCCCGGCTGGCCAGTCCGTCCGCGTCCCGCTCGGCCGCTCGGGGGACCCGTCTCGGGCCCCTACCGAGTGCGGGCGCCGGGGGCACGCGAGGGGGTCCCACACTCGGCCTGAGTCCTCGGGAGGGCACCGGGTCCGATGGGGAGATGACCAGGAGCCGGATGATGACAGTGTGACAGTGTGTAGGGGGAGGGTGGACAGGGAAAGGGGAGGACCTGGGCCACTTCCTCTGGGAAGAAGGAGGAGGTGGGGGTCGGCCAGGGGCGCCTACCAGCTCTGTAGGGATAAGAACTGGGTTCCTGGTGCCCAGCACAGGTGGGCCCTAAAAAAGCCAGTGACTTTGGATGAATGAATGAATGCGTGAAGGAATGAATGTGCACCCCCCCCCAAAAAAAAAACACCACAATCCTACCTCCAGATGTTTCAGGCCAGGTGGGAACGGGGTGACCCGGGCATGCCCTTATGGGTCAGTTGCTGGCCCTGCCAGCCTGGCCTGCCCTGCCCCAGCCAGCACCAGGAAGTTTCAACGCAGGTGGGTGGGTGACCACCAGTCTCACCTTTGGCTGGGGCATAATCTAAGGAATATGAGGGAACCTTCCACCTATAAAGTGCTCAGAGCAGGGGCATCTGGGTGGTTCAGTGGTTCAGTGTCTGCCTTTGGCTCTGAGCATGATCCTGGGATCCTGGGGTCCTGGGATGGAGTCCCACAGCAGGCTCCCCACAGGGAGCCTGCTTTTCCCTCTGCCTATGTCTCTGCCCCTCTCTCTGTGTCTCTCATGAATAAATGGATAAAATCTTTTTTAAAAAATGTGCTAAAAAAATGTGCTCAGAGCAGGGTCTGGTGCACTGTTGGTGACACTGTTAGTGATCCTTACTATTTAACCAACACCAATGCCTGAGGGCCTGGGGACCCTGAACCATTCCAGACGAGGTCCCTATCTTGAGAAGCCCACACCAAGAATGGGGGACAGGCAGGACATTGGTGTGGTAAGAGCTACAACAGAGGTGGGGACAGGGAGTGGGACAGGAGTAGGGAAGAAGGGCTCCTTACCTGGGGTGAGGGGTAGGGGTCAGGAAACCCTTCTGAAGAGAGGACCAGAGCCTTGAAGAAAAAGTGAAACAGTCAAATGGAGGAGGGAGCAAGATGCTCCAAAGTGAGGGAGCAGCACATGCAAAGTATGGAGGCAAGGGGGGGGTACTTTGCTGGGGTGCTGTGGTCCTTCTCTGTGATGGAAAGTGAGGGAGGGCAGGTCGGGAAGCTGGTGCTAGGAGAGGCTGAGGTTCAAACAGGGCCTGGATTGTGGAGCACTTTGGTGCTGGGAATAAATACAGAACTGAACTGAATTGAAATCTTTCGAAAATGGGCACAAGGCTCTTCCCAGATCCTTGACTGAGCGTTTTTAGTGAAGCTCCAAGGAACAGAAGGTAGTCTTTGGGTTTCACACACCCTCCCATGTCATGACATCATCCCTTGTGGAGTTCAAAGCTGGGCAGGTGGAAAAACACCTCAACCCGTGTTGAACTTCACTGTGGACCAAAGAGGCAGCTGGGGCAGGAGTCACTGTCCCCATTGCAAAGAGGCAGAGCCTAGACCCCTGACTCCTATTCTAAGCACAGCTGGGGCCACAGTTGGCAAAAGGAATGGAGCCTCATCTGGATGCCTCGAGGGAATATCTCATGACATCCCCACCCTTTAGGTGCTCTTTCCTCCCCGAAACTGCCAAAGGGCTGAGCAATGACTTGGCACTGAATTGGGTGTATAGCCACGGAGTAGGGCTCCCCGCCCCAAGGAGTGGTGGGGAGGGGCCCTGTCCCCCAACAATCAGCTGTCAGCCTTGTCATCCTCTCTTCTCCCCACTGCTGCTGTCATCAGGCTTTGGGTGACAAGGCTAGGAGGCAGGTGGGGCCAGACCGGAGGTGGAGGGAGCTGAAAGTCAGGCAGAGGCGTTTGGCCTTGGTTGCTATAGGGATAATCATTATAATGACATCCTTGAGGTATGTCATGCCTTACAGTTTCACTGAACATTTCCTAAGAATAACAGTGCCCATTAATGGGTGGCTAACTGTGCCGGCACTGTCCACTAGCAGGTGGATGAGGAGCATAAGGGGCAGAGAGGTTAAGTTCTTATCTAAGATCTATAGATTGTAAGAGGCAGAACTTGAATTTGAACCCAGATCTAGCCACACAGCAGGGCTCTCTCCTGATATCACACGTCATATGCATTATTCCATTCAGCCGTCAGACTGACAGACTGCCTGTGACACAGGCAGAGCAAGTGATCTGCTTCATTCTACAGGTTTGGGAACTGAGGCTCAGAGAAAGGCAGTGGCTTGTCTCAGACTAGTTAGACTTAGAGTCGGGATTTGGCCCCAGATCTCCTGGTATTAAATCCTAGCAGACATCGGGTGAGGGGAGTCTCCTCTGGTTGGCAGAGGATTTTCCTGAATGTCAGACATAGGCAGGCCCTGGACAGCAGTTTTTCTGGGGTTTATTTTGGAGGTGACCCAGGTCACAGTCTTCCTGGCCCAGGTGCCATTTACTGTTTTACTGTTTCCCGTGGGGGTCTATCCCTGAAGGCTTGTGGGTGACTCTGTCCCTTGAGGCCCCACTGGTGCAAAGCCCAGAGTTCTCTTGCCACCCCGCACAGTGGGCAACTGCTTTGCAGACCCCAGAACATCAGAAGTGGCCAGGCCAGCCCCTGGCCTGATGTGGAATCCTCAACTCAGGATGCAGGTGGCCAGGGAGGATCTCCTAGCCCCCAGCCAAGCCTAGAGCACTTAAAGGACAGGGAGCAAGGCCAACCTCTACGCCCCCAGATAGAAGTGCCTACCCCAGGCTGGCATCCAGCTGTGGCTCAGGGTGTTATGTCCAATAGACTGCCTGGTTGGACAAAGAGGAGAGAGGAAGGAAGATTCAAGAGAATAAACAAGCTGGAGACACAAAAAAGGAACAAAAGACCGCATTGGTGAAAATACAGCACACGATGTGATGGTAGGGGCAGCAGGCAGGTGACCATCCTCTAGCCTCCATTGGCTCCATCGTCTCCTGGCCTTGGTCCCCTTGCTGCATTTTTGACCCTCAGACCCCATCCTCCCGGAGGCCAGGAGTCCCCTGTGGCCCCAGCAGAGTCTCTGCTGCTGCCATGTGGCTGCTCTGCTCCCTGCGCCATCCTCTTGAGGGCTAGGGCTGAGGCAGGAGAGGAAGTGAAGGTCTGAGCGGCAGTGGGCTGTGGGCGCTACAGTGGCTCACCTTGCCCCATACACGCAGGTGTGGCCCAGTGTGGTCAGATATGGCCCCCATATCTGTCCTCTGGGGTGTGGCTCAGCCTATCCCTGAAGCCTCCCTGATGAAGGGGGCCTGGAACCCTCGAGGCAGGCCCATGGGCCTTGGGCTGGGAGGGGACATTGGGGGAAGGGGACTAGGCAGAAAGAGATGGCAGTAGGGCCATTTGGACTATGCTCAATGAACCTGAAACCTAAGGGCAACTTACACTGCTCCTCACTAACCAAGAGCAGCGCTGGCTGGTGTCCCTCCTCATCACTTCTAAAGCTGCTCAGAAGGTCCCCTTCCTCCCTCCCTCTGACCTGCTCCTTTGACCAGGCCCAGGACCCCTCCATGGCTCCTTACCACCAGCAGGACCAGGACATTTGGCTTCATCTTGGACATGAAGCCTCCCCAGCTCAGCCCCACGTGGCCTCTCCAGCCTCAGCTGAAGATGCACACATTCCCCAGACACATATGACACCAAGTTGTCCCCCTGCCTGGGAGCCCATCTCCCTCCTCTTTGTGTACAGTCCTCTCTGCACTGCAAGGCTAGTGCTCAGGCTTCCACCTCCTCCAGAAGCCCTTCCCTGGTGTTCACTTTTTTGTGATTCCTATCTTACTGGTTCCCTCTGTCTGTCCAGTATTGGTGGGGTACATGGGGGAGTCTTCACAGTCAGGCCCTGTGGTAGGCAGGCCTCCTAGGGGCTGCTGGTAATTCCCACTAGATCATCCTCCTACACTTACTGTGATCTTCCAGGGCAGGGGAGGGAGAAACTAGAGCAGCCTGGGATCCAGAGGGGCTTCTAGGCTGCCCCTCAGCCCACCTGGAGGAGTTGGGGAAGGGGGCAGTGTAGCCTTATGGTTAAGAGCATGGCCTTTGGAGCCACACAGCTGGAGCTTGAATCCCAGGTCTGAGGCTTTCTGGCTGTGTGATCTTCGGTGAGTTATCTAACCTCTCTGAGCTTCAGTTTTCATATCTGCCAAATAGGGGGATGACAACGGTAGGTAGTAGGGGTTCAGGGTTGCAGGCTGGCATCAAGCACTCACTGAACTTGTATGACCCTTCTCCCCTCTTGGCCTTTCTTTTGGCTCCCTTCTTCTCAGCCTCCCCCAAATTCGCTCTAGAGAAGTTGACAAATTGGCTAACTTTATGACCACTCCTGCCCTTTTGTGTATTGTTTCCTCTTCCAAGAATGCTATTTTTGGCCTTATCCATCTTTTTCAATCTTATGGTTCTTTTTGCCCTGAAGCCAGCTCAGCGACACCATCAGGGAGCCCTCCATGGTATCTCCTACTGCCATCCTCTCCACCAGGCCTGGCTCAGGGCCCCTTCTTAGAGCTTCCCAAGCTGTCTGATGGCATTGGTCCATGTGATGGTTTCCCCAGCCAGACAGCGGCTTCCTTTTCCTCTGGGTACCCAGAAGCAGGGCAATCCACTCAGAGCAACCCACACAGAGACCCAAGTCCGTGATTCCTGCAGAAGAGACGAAGGTGATTTGGGGCTGAGCAAGGCTCCCCAGAAGCTCCCTCCTTCCTGCCCCAGCTTTATTTTGGTTCTAGAATAATTCCAGTCAGCAGTCTCGGTCCCTACCATGCCCATCCCGAGTACACAGTCCACATTTCATGCAGTTAGAGGGAGGGAAAGAGGGGGAAGAGAAGGTGGGTGTAAATGGCCTGTACTGCATAGCCACTAGGGTGGAAAGAGTTTGTGGTCTCCTGGGATGCAGAGGCTCACCAGCTGTGCCCATGGACTCTGTGCTGGGGCAGGCAGACCTCCTGGTGCTGGCCACAGGGCTGGGCCACAGCTGTGTCAGGTGGGGAGACACCTCCAGTTTGCCTCCAGGTCCATGACCACCCTGGGCTCTCCCAGCATCACTGGGGGTAACTGGTTGGGCCTGGGTCTCCAGAGCTCATTGGGTCAGAAGCAGCCCGCCTGAGAGGCCATGCTCTGACCTGTGGGTGGTGGCCCCAGGAAGCAGAGGCTGCTGCATGCCCTCCCCCGCATGAACTGGCACCCACTCCCCAGCTGCCTGCTTCTCTGGGGCTGCTTTTGGCAGATGGGAGCTGCCTTAGCCAGTGACAACTGGAAGATATGCTTGCTCTTCCTCCAGCTGGGGTTGGGTGGTAGCCAAAGCCCTGTAGAGGTGAAACAGTCCAGCCCCTTTGCTCCTGGGCAGGGCCCCTCTGGGATGCTCCTCAGGCTACCAGGCTAGAGCTAGACACACTGGAAGCCACAGCTTGCTTAGCTTCGGCCCCTGCTCCACGGCTTCCCTCTCTCTCCGACAGTTTTCTCCAGAGGGCTCCCGGGCCCCTTCCCCATCAACCCCTTGCCTGAGAACCTCAGGGTCTGCTTCTGGAATTCGACCTAGGACACCCAATGCCACCTCCTTCCCAGTCCGGCATTCAAACCTGCCCCTCTACCCTGCCCTCAATCTGGATGCCCCTTGCCTTCCCCTCACTGCCCCTGCTCTGGCTGGGCCCTTCCTCCAAGGCCCACAAAGGCCTCCCCAACAGACCCCCTGCAGTCTGTGTTCTGGCTGTCCCGCTGCCCACCAGCTGTCCCTAGACTGAGGCCCCTCTCTTTCCTACGGAGCCTGGCCTGGAGGTACCCCAACAAACACCACAGAGCCAATGCCTAATTCAGTTGGGACTGAACGCAAGGACCTGGCTTTGGGCCTCTTTGGACCTCTGGGCCTTGCAAGGTTATTGTTCAAGGGAGTAGATTTCATAGAGTGTGACTCTGAAGCCAGTGTCCACCTGTAGGCCTCTGCTTTGCCTAGTCTCCTGGTCACTTCTCCCCAGAGAAAGGCCCTCGTGTCCACTGCAGTAGGCTGAGGACAGTCTGTGACAGGGTACTTCATGTCCCTGCCTTGCTTAGGCTGGCTGGCTGGCTGGGACACCTCAGGGCATGGCTCTCATCTTGTCCTCATGGTCCCCAGAGCTCTCCCAAGTCCGCATTCAGCACAAAGCAGATCCCCAGGGCAGGGGGGGGGGTCTTGTCTTCCAGACATCCTAAGGGTTGCATCCCATTCATGTCATGTCTGCTGGTGTCTAGCACAGTGTCTGACCCCAATACTCACTCAGTTCCGGTATATGACCCAGCTTAGCACTGGCATCCCAGCAGGGGTGGGGTGTGGAGAGCCCTAAGAGACCAAGCCCCAATGCCCCAGGCCCAGAGACAGGCCTATTGGGGATCTCAAAATGGGAGCACAGTGGGCCAGTGCCAGGGCCTTTCCTAGAGCGTTGCCCAGCCACAGCTGGTCCTCAGTGGGAGGAAGCCCAGGGTCCCTAGACACTTGGCCAGGCCCACTCCTCCACTGCAGTCTGGACAGAAGGACCAAGATGGCTCGTGGGGGCTCCAGTGGGGGACCCCAGCATTCATGGCTCCCGCTGGACTATGGAGGGGCATCAGAGCTGAGCTTGTGCCAGGCCCCAAGGCAGCTCTGTGCCCACCCTGGCCTGTTTTGCCAGCTGCTAGTTTCGCCGAACAGGGTGCCACATGGACACAGGCCTGCGCAGTGTGGCCAGCATCTGGTTCCAGTGTGTGGTGCCCATGCCACTGGCTGATGGCCCAATGATGACATGGCCCACGTTGTCCCCTCGGCCGTCGCTGCTGCTCTCAGCCACTGTCACACGGAGAGACAGGTCCTGGGGAGGAAATAACATGGGTACTGGGGACCACACGGGGTGTGCCAGGGGTCCTCCAGGCTGCTGTGTACAAGTGCCAGGCCCCCAGAGGTAGCTGGGTGTGGCCCCCTGAATCCTTATCCCCGCAGGCTTCTGCTGCTGTCTCCCTACAGAGTGACAGCACTGGATTGTCAATTGCAAACACTGGCCTCACCACCTGCCTTGCTATGTGACCTGGGGCAGTGACTTGGGCTGAACTTCCTACCTTAGCTCCCTATCCGTGACTTGGTAATTTAGTTCCTACCTGTTCTGGGAACAAAAGGAGTTAAAATGTGTCAAGTGCTTAGAACAGTGCCTGCACACAGAGCATTTTAGACATCTCATTATTCCTAATATAATCACATGTTAGACTTATGGATGAGGAAGGGAAAGAATGTGCTTGAGATCAAAGTGATTGCACTTCAACTAAAACTCACCTTGACTTCCCTCTTCCTCCTCCTCCTCCTTTCACCTCCTTGACCTTCTCCCTGGTCCCAAGAGGTCTCCCGCCCTTGGAGGCTGTGGAGCGGTAGCACTATGACCACCCAGGGGAAAGAGGGGACAGATGGACAGTCTGTCCCACAAGGGTGGCAGGACAGGGCAACAACACCCAGAGCCAATCAGAGATGCTGGGATGTTTGTCTGTATTGGAAACTCTCAGAGTGAGGCTTTCAAATTCAGATAGGGTATCAGATTAGGTGGGTTCTGCATAGCCCCATGATTCAGGGGCAGATTTCAGCTCAAGGCACAAAAGGGCTTTCTCACTGTCAGGAATGCCCAAGGATGGAAGGAGGTAGTGAGGGGAGGTGGTAAGCTCCCCATCCTCTGAGACATGCCAGTGGGGCCACTGGTGTGGTACAGGCCACATCCTCTGTTACCCCCCATGCTTGGTCTGTGATATCTGTGCCAGGAAGGGGGGTTTGCCTGGGGCCCATGACTTTTGGAAAGCCATGCAAGTAGGAGTTCAACAGAGCCTCTGCAGGTAGAGTCTCCGGAGATTTAGGGTCAGAACTATGGGTCCTTGGGTTAGCCCTGGCTCACCTCCCGGCCTTTGTAGCTCCTTCTAGTGGGAACTGTCTTCTCCCAGATCTCGGCTTAGCTCAGCCCTCCTGCAAAAGCCTCTGCTGACCGCCAAAGTCAGGCATGTTCTTGGTGGATCAGGATTGCCTGGGGACTTTCTACCTGTCCCTTGTGAGCACCATGGAAGCAGCACTCACCCTAGGGCTGGTACCTAGTGGGTGCTCCGTAAATACCTCTCCACTAGGAAAGTCAGGGCTTGAGGCAAACCATTGCCACCTGTGGGAGCCCGGAGAAGTGAGGCCAGAGTGGCTCCAGGCCCCTGAGCCATGTCTCCCTCACCTGGAGCACGATGGCTGGGACAGAGAAGATCATGGCCTCATTGAACACCGGGTTGGGGTCATCCCTCTTCACGGCTGTCTTCTTTTTGCTCATCTTCCTCCCATCCTGAAGCAGGTACACCTTGACGAAGGGGTCTGTGGGCCGGCGAGAGGTGGGGGTCAGGGCCAGTGCCACCCTCCCTTGCCATAGCCCTGCCCAGCCCTAGTGGCCTGCCAGCTCCAAATGCCTCCCACCTTCACCGCTGCTGGCATCCTCTGCCATCCTGCCATGGGGCCTTTATTTCTCTCCTATTTTACAGATGAGAAAACTGAGGCTCACATATGAGTCAGGAGAAGAGGTGGGCTTTGGGCTTGGGCAGCCTGCCTCCTGGCCCACACACGCAGTCCCCTCCTGTGGTGCTTGTCAGTGCCGGCAGACCCATCACTTCTCATTCTATAATGAGCACAGATGTCAGCCCTGAGTCACCCCCTGCACCCGCTCAATGGAGCATGACTCTGAAATAACAAGTCCCTCTCTGCTTGTCATCCTCCGCCCACTGGGTGTCCTTGCTATACCTGCCTGGACCCTGGGAGCCCCCCAGGCTCCCAGTAGGCCAGGTGCCCTGGCACTCTGTTTTCAGGTCTGCTCCTGTTAGACTGGGGGCATCAGGTCCTGCCTGGCACCCACGCCATTCTGGTCACCCTGTTTGGGATCTGGGATGCAGTCCAACTCCTGGGAATAGAGCCTCCGCCATGAATTCTAGTTCTGGGAAGTGGGTGTCCACCTTGGTTTCTTCCCAGTGCCTCAGCCTTCTGCTCTCAGACATCGTCTGTCCCTCACAGGGGTTCCCTGCCACCCTCTGCTGCTCTCAACTTCCTCACTGTGCATGGCTCCTGAGCTCAGCCAAGGCTGGGGGTGAGGGGCCTAGTGCCATGCTTCCAAATGCCCCTGGCTTTAGCGACTGGGCCACAGCTCCCAGCAGCCATGTGAAGGAGCCAGGCCTCCAGCAGGGCCTTACCTGCTGTGGTCTTGTCATTGGTCCAGATGAGATTCTTGGCTTTCACCACCACCACAGTGAGGCGCTCAGCTGTAGGGAGGTAGCTAAGGGAGAGCAGAATCTCGCCCACGGCGTCGGCAGCCTGGAGGACATGTGAGCAGCTCAGAGGGCTTCTGCTCCCTGGACTTGAGGGGCCCAGGGAAAGGCAGAAGCTTCCTTCTCCACCCAGAAGCTGTTTCTCTTGCCCTGACACCAGCACCAGGCTGGTGGGATTGAGAAAGGAACGCTACTCCCCCATTCCATGAGGTGTGCACCATCCCTCCCTCCTACCAGGTGTGCATCCTTGGAAGGAGGATCTGAGGTGGCCTGTCAAATGTAGCAACAAAATGCTGTTAGGGAAACTCCAGTCCAGGGAAAACATCCATGGTAGCAGCACATTGAGGTCCAAGTGGACTAGGACTGGTAGATCATTTGCTTAATTAACAGTGATGCTCCCCAAGCACTGCTATACTTAGAAAGGTGAGCTGCAGCTCGGCCTCTGAGATAACTCCCTTTACTGCCAGAGTACTTCCCAAACAGAAACCCTCTAGGAGCAGAGCTTCTGAAGTTTTGGTGGTGGGAGCGGTAGAGGAGCAGTGAACAGTAGTTGGAACATTTTTATTTCCTGTGGTAAACTGAGTTCCCTTGACCGTGGCTCAGGCCATGTCAGGGTTTAAGCTGCTGTGGAGGACAGTGGAGTCCCCTCGCCCCTGAGAGGTATGTATGTGACCCTGTCCTCATGGGTGCACTGACCTTGTTCTGGTCTTGTAAGTAGAGCCAGCCGCCAAAGGGCTGCAGCGGGAGGTCCAGCACAGAAAGTTTCAGCTCCACCACCCCTGTGCTGACGTTCCGCTCATCCTCATCAATGCCAAACACAGAGAACCGCAGGCTCTTCTCCTCCAGGGCCACAGGGTCCAGGGGGATGGAGAACTTCTCATCGAAGAAGATGGAATACGCATTCCTCTGGATCTGCAGAGAGAGAGGGACATGGTGTGCCACCCTCCCTGGGGTGGCAGCCAGGGACTCATGGGGCCATGGTGGAGAGAGAGCCCTGTCCAGTCTGGAGGCCTGGCTGAGAGTCCTGGCTCTGCTGCCCCCACAACCTCAATGCCAATTCTTCCTTTGCTGGCTCAGCCCTGAGGACTTTTTTTTTTTTTTTTTTTTTAAGTAGGCTCCATGTCCACTGTGGGGCTTGAACTTGAGACCCTGAGATCAAGAGTCACGTGCTCTACCAACTGAGCCAGCTTCCTCTCAGTGGTGGCCAATCTGGTGGCCTGGCATTTGAAACTTCTATAATCTGATATTAATTCCCACCCTCAGTGCCCATGGCTCCGTAGAACCTTCATGATGTCCTGGCTGAACCGGTCTCCTCCTTCTTGTGTGTGTTCACGTCCAGCTGTGAGCCAGGCATGAAGCAAGTACAGGTAATCATAGGGTTGGGAGCTGCTGATGCCCCAGCCCCCGCAGAGCCTGGCCCAGGATGGTCTGAATGCTGTGGGGTGGACAGACTGATGGAGTGACAAGGCAAGCCTGGGCAGACTCTGCTTCCAAGTCCAGTCCTGCCTGGTGGGCGCCTCTGGCCTCTTCCCAGGAAGCCGTGGGCAGGCCCCCTGGAAAGGTGCACTGGCGGGCATGCCCCCCCCCCTTCCGTTGGGGGCTGCTTTAGTCACTGCCTGGCAATATTTAGACAGGAGCTCTCCATCCCTGGCACCTTGCCTGAAGTCGGGGGGGGGTGCGGGGGGATGCCCAGTCTGGGGCAGCCACCTACTTGCTGGGACTAGCTGGGACTAAGATGCCTGCTTTCTTGGGAATAAATCCACCAACACCTCCAGGCTCACTGAAGCACACTCTCTGGTCACTGCCTGATTGTGGCAAGGCTTCTCTTCCACAGCTCCCTGGGAGCCACGTTCCCCACCCAGTTCCCTGCTTCAAGGGCTCCTTCTCCTGTGGGATAAAGTCTACCCCCTGATCTTGACCTTGGCATTCAGGGTTCTCATGATCCTCCAGGCCCATCTCTCCCTCCACTTTGCTGTCCCTTGCCCACAGGGGCTTGAGCTCCCTGACCATCCACACTCTCTGTATGTTGTGCTTTATGAGCACATGGATAGAGGAAAATGGGAACCCCAGGACCAAGTCCTGGATCTCCTGCTCATTTGCTGGGATTGTGTTGGGCAAAGCACCTTCCTGGAGCCTCTTCATCTGTAAGATGCCCTCGGTCCATCCCACTGGGGCTAATGAGAGGATCACAGATGTATGGACTCTGTGAACCAGGTTCTCAGCATACATAAGGTTGTTGTGGTTCCTGTCTGTAATGTTCCTCCTCAAGGAAGGTGTCCAGAACCACCCAGGATCTTCTAGGCAGTCCAGGCCATAGGCAGTGTGGATTCAGGCTCAATAGGGATACTTCATGGTCCAGAGATACAACCTAATTGAGTGCTTACCAGGGACGGGGCTGAGGACTTTGCATATATATTTTTAAGATTTTATTTATTTATCTGAGCAAGATAAAGAGAGAGAGCATGAGTGGGGGGGTAGGTCGGGAGAACCAGACCCCCCGCTGAACAGGGAGCCCAACATGGGGCCCCATCCCAGGACGCTGGGATCATGAACTGAGCTGAAGGCAGATGCTTGACTGATAGAGCCACCCAGGCGCCCCAGGACTTTGCATATATTAGTATATCCCCTCCTCAAGGATTATGGTGCCCATTTGACAGATGGGGAAACCCTCTCCCGACAGAGAGCTTACATGACTTATCCAAGCTCATGCTGCTAGGAAGTGGGAAACTGATATTTGAATCCAGACAGTGAGGTTTTAGGGTCCTGAGCCTCATCCCCCACTGGACTGCTTCTCTTGGGCCCACATGCACCAGTCTATGGTCAGTTGCTGACCATCCTAGAGTAAGGGGGACCGAGGGGGTGAGAGAGGGATGACAGTGTCCACCACTGAGGGTCAGCCAATTTCAGCATGGTAAGAGTGATTCGACACAGGTGGGTTTCTGAGGAGTCAGAAACTACTTGGTCCTGCAGGCCCTCAGGCTCCTCCTGCTCCAGTAAGAGGCCACAGGGTGTCAAACTTGCCTGCTTCAGAGAACCCCCGTTATGGCATCTGGACCCCTTTCCCCCCTAATCCAGCCTGGAGGAAAGTGTGTCTCTTGAAGGTTCTGTTCCCTCTTGGCAAGCTAGAGGGACCTGCAAGGAATAGCCTGATGTGGGAGGGTGCTAGGTGTCTCTCCTTGCCCTCCCCACCCTACTCTTGACCCCAGGGACTGACCTCCATTGGCTGACTAACAGGCTCCCTTGGCCTCTGGCTTCTGGTAGAGTCAGACTGTGTGGGTCACTCAAGAGAAACCAGAGGTAGAGGGAGCTGGGGTGCTTATTCCCTAGGTCCTTTTCTGCAGTACTGCTGTAGTCTGACTACATCGTGTCCTTTGACCAAAAGGCACAGCATTTATTAAGGTGGCCTCTCCACATGCCTCTCTCCTTTTAGGTCCAGTAGCCTCCTCTTCCCCTTATCCCTTCAGAAGAGGGTGCCACTCCATCTCTGAGGTCGCCCTACATCCCTCCATTGTTTTCTTTTTTAAAAAATATTTATTTTAGAGAGAGAGAGAGAGGGTGAAAGTGGGGGGAGAGGCAGAGATAGAGAATCTCAAGCAGACTCTTCCCTGAGCATGGAGCCCAATATGGGTCTCGATCCCAGGACCCCAAGATCATGACCTGAGCCAAAATCAAGAGTCAGATGCTTAACTACCTGAGCCACTCAGGCGCCCCTTACCCACACCACCCACACCATTGTCAACAGTCCTGTTATTAAGATCAAATTAACCAACCTAAATGTGTCATCCCCTTCTTGCCAGGACCCTCAGTTGACCCAGAGGATAGGTGGAAATGGACAATTACCCCACCCTGGGTTCACATTGTAGGGTTGCCCAGAACTTCGCATGATGTGGCTCCTAGGGTTGGTGGCACCTTCTCCTCTGGGATTAGCATCCAAAGCTGCCCTGCAGCACCCTCCTCACATCCAGCCTGGCCCTGCAGACCCACTCGCCTGCCTGGGGAGGACTCCTGAGAGCCCAGAGCACACCCCTGCCCTGGCCCCCACTTACCCGGGAGATGCCCACGATCTGCTCATCCGGCAGCAGGCTGACACGCATGAAGCAGGACTCGAAGCCGGCTTCTTCCCGCTCCAGGAGGTCCTTGCCCTGCAGCACGGCCACGTGGAGGGTGTGGGAGGCTGCATCGTAGTCCATGCTCACCTCCACCTGGCCCAGCGTGAAGTCCTGCCCGAAGGTGTTGCTCACAGAGGAGATGGAGTTCAGGGAGTCCGCCGACTGGGACTTGCGGAGGGTCCCAAAGGGGGCCAGGTCCAGCTCCCGACCCATCAGCTCCAGGGGCCCCAGCTCACTGATGCTCTCAAAGGTGTCCTCAATGCTGAGGCTGCCTTTGCGACTGTGTGGTCCCCGCGTGCTGGCCCGCTGGGTGTTCCAGGCAGGCACCCTCTGGGGGTGAGAGAAAGGGACACGAGAGCATCGCAAGTGCATGGCCTTGTGAGTCCTGTTCATTCAAGGCACCTCTAGTTCCTCTTTCACAGAAACAATCCATGTCTTAGTCAGGAAGTTCCTTATTTTTGTTTGTTTTTGTCTTTTTAAAAGATTTATTTATGTTCTTGAGAGAGAGGAGAGCACAAGTAGGGGGAGGAACAGAGGGAGAGAACATCTAAGCAGACTCCCAGTGAATGTGGAGCCCACTGCGGACCTCCATCTCTTGACCCATGGGACCAGGACCTGGGCCAAAACCAAGAGTCCAATGCGCAACCGACTGAGCCACCCAGGAGCCCTAGGAAAGTCCTTGTTTATTTTTATTTTTTTTAAGATTTTATTTATTTATTCATGAAAGACACATACAGAGAGAGAGAGGCAGAGACATAGGCAGAGGGAGAAGCAGGCTCCCTGTAGGGAGCCCGATGTGGGACTCGATCCCAGGACCCAGGGATCATGCCCTAAGCTAAAGGCAGATGCTCAACCACTGAGCCACCCAGGGACCCCAGGAAGGTCCTTGCTTAATGCTATTTTATGTCACTCCGTTTTCTCTCCCTAACCACGAGGGAAGAATGTCTCAAACATTGTCTCAAAATGTTTAGTGCCATGGACTGAATTCCATACATAAAGATGTTCACTACAGTGATGTCTATTAAAAGGGAAAGTAGGGCAGCCCTGGTGGCTTAGCGGTTTAGTGCCACCTTCGGCCTGGGGCATGATCCTGGGGACCTGAGATTGGGTCCTGCGTCAGGCTCCTTGCATGGAGCCTGCTTCTCCCTCTGCCTGTGTCTCTGCCTCTCTCTCTCTCGCTCTCTCTCTCTCTCTCTCTCTCTCTCTCTGCGTGTCTCTAATAAATAAATAAAATCTTTTTAAAAAGGGGTGGGGGGAGTAGTTAACAATCTAAGTTTCCAGCAGAAGGGGAACGGGTAAGAACACTTGAGTAGAGCTCCTCGACAGAGGACTGAGCAGCCTCGAGGGATGTTTACCAAAATATTTACACAAGTAGAAGTTTTCCATACTGGGTAACATGTACCCTAATATTCAAAGTTTTCTCCAAATTGACCTCAGGATTTGAGAAAACAAAAGCCTTTGTACCAGAAGCATCTATCATGCTGCCACACTGTCTTCATTACCATACTTTTTAAGGGAGCCCCAATCTGTCATCAAGTGGATTGGGGTGATTTACTTTACTATCCCCCGCCACTGTTGGACATTTATGTTGTTTCTTACTTTTCATAAATATAAATAACACAACATCAAATAGCTTTCTTAAAATCCTAGCTCTGAGAATATGGTCCTTTTGAAAGCTGTTGACACACATTGCCAAAATGCTCTTTGGAAAAGTTATGCCTATTTACAGTCCCCCCAACAGAATGGGAGATAGTCCCCCCTACACCCCAAATGAGTGAGCGTGTGGGGCCCCTACTGGTAACTGATTCTGGCTGTGCTCTCTGGAATGCTAAATGTTGTTAGAAAAATTCTCTGCCAAGTGTCTAACGATGAAACATTCAGTATTATATATTTAGAGCCCTAAAAATGTTCGTACTCCCTGATATAGTAATTCCACATCTGGGCATCCACTCAAAGTATATAATCCCAAATGAAGACAAAGTTTTACATATAAAACATTCACTGCATTATTTATAATGGCATTTAGTAAATCATGGCACATACATAAAAAGGAATCTGTCACAGCCATTAAAATGATCTTTCTGGGGCACCTGGGTGGTTCAGTCAATTAAGCGTCTGACTCTTGGTTTTGGCTCAGGTCATGATCTCAGGGTCGTGAGATCAAGCTCTGAATCAGGCAGGCTCTGTGCTCACCACAGAGTCTGCTTAAGATTCTCTCTCCCTGAGGTGCCTGGGTGGTTCAGTTGGTTAAGCGTCTGCCTTCAGCTCAGGTCATAATCCCAGCATCCTGGGATCGAGAGGGAGTCTGCTTCTCCCTCTCCCTCTGCCTCTTTTCTGCTTGTGTTCTCTCTCTCTCTCTCAAATGAATAAAATCTTTTTTAAAAAATTTTATTTATTCATGAGAGACATACAAAGAGAAGCAGAGACAGGCAGAGGGAGAAGCAGACTCCTCGTGGAGAGCCTGATGCAGGACTTGATCCCAGGACCCGGGGAGCATGACTTGAGCTGAAGGCAGATACTCAACCACTGAGCCACCCAGGTGCGCCTCAAATGAATAAAATCTTTAAAAAAATATATTAGATATTAAAACACATCATGCCAAGTAAGTGAGAGAAGCCAGACTTTCCCTCTCCCTCTACCTCCCCCCCCACTCCCTGTCCCACCCCAAAGTAAATGAATAAATCTTAGAAAAAATGATGTTTTATGATGGGGGCTCAACAATATGGGAAAATGCTTTGGCTGTGAGATAAAAAGAGCAGGGTATAAAATTTTATTTAGAAATGACACTCATAAAAAAACTACGCATGGAAAAAGGACTGGAAGGTAGATTAAAAGCATTGGAAAGAAATCAATCAAAATGTTAGTAGTTAAAATACAGTTAACAGTATTAATAAAGCCTCTGGGTAGTGGCATCTGAGGAGAGGCTTCTCTTATTTGTATTTTCCTGTATTTTTCACAGGATGGTTTTTAAAACCGAAAACCTTCATTTTCTCACCAAGTATTCACCTATTTCACAGCACTGGGCTATGTTGGAGACATGGAGGAGCACAAGGGTCCTGTTCACAGCAAGAAGTTAACCAGGAGAGAGCAAGGGAATACGGAGGGTTGGTCGGGGAGAGGCCATCTCCAAAGAGTGGAAGCCTCACCTTCTGCTTGGCCTCTGTGTAGGTCTCCCCATATTTCTGCTGGAGGTATCTGTAGTCGTAGTTTGGGAACGGGGATGGGCTGGGGAAGTTCCCCGATGTCCAGAGCTTCCACAGGCTCACAGCTGCAATTCCCAGCAGTGCCAGGGCCCCAGCAGTGTAGACACCCACCTCCCAACCAGGAGGGCTCTTGATTACTGCAAGGCAAGGGCAGCCTGTCATTAGTAGGCTCTGAGGTCCCTCGGTAGTTATAGACTCCCACCCAAGAAGCAGGTAGTTCAGCACTGACTTATTTATTCATGAACAAATATTTACTGAGTAGCTATTATGCGCCAGGCTCAGTGCTAGGTGCTAGGGGATCCAGCATTGAATACGACATATGTACCCTGGGATTTCTGTTTCTATCTCCTTTTCTACAAAAGCATACATTTCTACCAGAATAGGATGGTGGTGGGGACACTTGGCTAGATCAGATGAAGAGCTGTGAAAATGGTTAAACAAATAGGGTTATGCTTCCCTCTTTTGAATTCTCTGACATTATACCTTCAAAAGATCTCTTCCTTCCAGATAAACAAAGCAACTTTTTGAGGTCTGGGGGAAAAAAAGGAAGGGAGTTTGGGGAGAAAAAGAAATGACATTGTTTTTGCCTCAACCTGATCTAGAACAAACCAATGTCCATCAACTGATGGGTGGATAAATAAAATGTAGACCATTCATACAATGTAATATAATTTGGCAACATAAAGATACTGGTACATGTTACATGGTACACAGATGAACTTGAACACATCATGCCAAGTAAGTGAGAGAAGCCAGACACCAAAACCCACATCATATGATTCTATTTATATGAAATATCTAGAATAGGCAAATCTATACAGATAGAAAGTTGATTAGCGATTGTCTGGGGCTGGGGGGAGTTAGGGGGCAATGCAGAATACAGGTTGCTTTGGAGGATAATGAATATATATATATTCTTAACGTCAATAGTGTTGATGGGTACAAAATATGTTAAATCCACTGAACTGTATGCCTTAAGTGGGTAAATTGTACGGTATGTGAATTTTATCTCAATAAAGTTGCTACCACACACACAAAAAGAAGTCTGAGCCAGAGATAAGAGGTAGTTTTTACACTGTGCAGGGCTTGGGGACAAATCCAGATGCTCACATGCTTTCTCTCCAATGATAAGTAAAGAACTTTCCCTATCTGAGCCTCACTGTCCCTAGACATGTTAATTAACTGTCCCCTCAACTGTGTTGGGTGAGCTCTCACCTAGCAGAAGTGACCTTCTGTTGGTAAATATAATTCTCTAGACCTTTCTCAGTGCTGCCTCTATACCCAATTCAAATGGGGAAACTGAGATACACGAAGGATAAAGACCTTGTCCAAGGTCACAGAGCCAGGAAGGGGTGATACTGGGTTTCCAACTCTGGCAGCCAGACCTCAGACCAAGCCGGAGTAACCACTGCCCCACCCAGCCTCCACTCAGTACAGTTCCACAGAAGCTAGGTGGAAAGGGGTGAGGAGGGTACTTTAGGGGTAGAGATTTATCACTGCACATCTGTTGAACACCTACTATGTACATGCACCCTGGTGAGGGAATCAGGCCCAGGCCCGGTGAGCTACTTAGTAGCTCACAGTCTAGGGATGAAGTGAGTAGGCAAATAGGTAAGTAAAACAGAGTGATGAGAACTGTCCAGGAGGATTTCCTGGAGGAGACACATCTGAACTGAGATACAAAGGAGGAGCAAAACATGTGCCAGGACAAGGAACCAAGGACAAGGAGTCTAGGGCAAGAAGAGGAAGGGGTGTACAAAGCCCGGAGCACTCAGAGTGTCCAGTGGGAGAGATGGAGTGCGGCATTTGGGTCTGGGGAGCTCCTTGCCACCACTCCCCCAAAGCGGGGTTGCAAAGGTATCATGAAGCAGTGGCAGCCCCTCTGGCAATGGGAGACCTCAACCTGCCCCAGCTCTCCTGAGCCGACAACTCTAGCCAGAATCCACAACACTAACTCACTCCAGAGAAGGGTGGGGCTCAGCCCATAGCCCTGGCATTTAGCCAGCACTAAGTACCCTATGAGGTCCCTACCTCCATTTGTTAGAGGAGGAGAGCTGAGGCTGGGAGAGGCTAGAGAGCATGCCCAGCCATTGGCCCAAGGCCACAGGGTAAGAAATGCAGAGCCTGGCTGCCGTCTAGCCATTCTGAGCTTGAGCCTCCTCATCCAGAGAATGGAGATGACCACACATCCCCCACCAGCAGTCCCGCCCTGGAGAATTTATCTTGCGGAAAAAATTCCAGGAAGTTTTATATCTGGTGTGAGTCACTGAGGCTGTATTTATAACAGTAGAAATCTGGAAACAGCCTGAAGGGGTTAGTGGGTGCAGGTGGTGCTGATTCGGAAGGGAATATCACTAGCCTTTGATAATTGAGGTCATTAGGATGTCACTGTGGCAAAGCAGGAAAACGTTTTGGGCCTTGTTAAAAGGAAAAAAGAAAAGAAAGAATCCACAGCATGGTATAACCACACAACGTTAACATAAAAATCACACAGCCTCTGGACAAGGGCTGGGCAGGACCAGGGATGAATGGGAAATCGGGATGGAGGGGCTGTGAGCAAACCCTGTTTTCTCCTGACCTCTGTTGACAGAATGTAATTTGTGAGTTAAACCAAAGCCACAACAGAGATCTACAGAGGGCCCCAGGCAAGCCGGGCCGAGGCAGGAAAGTTCTGAGAGTCTGGTGGCCTGGGAATTAAGGGGTGGCCTGGGAATGGGCCTGGTAAACTGCAGTGTGAGTTGTACATACGAGGGGCCCCGGCCAGGATGCATCTCTGCTGGCTTCCAGCGGGGCTTGCCTGGGTGGTCACAGGGGTGGGCCAGTGGGTGGGCATGGGGTCTGAGGTCCCAGCAGATGATGGGCAAGGCAATGTGGCACAGCAGAGTCAGGCTCTCCGAAGAGTGCTGAGGCACTGAAGCCAGAGTCCTGGCTGGCAGAAAAACAGGGGGCACGAGAGGAAAAGCCTCAGGAAAGTGACACAAAATGACGACTATTAATGCTCATTCATTTATTCATTTTATTGACTACCAGACTCAGGTGGTATGGGAAGAATTCCCAAGGGAAGTGAAGTCTCAGCTGGGACCAGAAATGAGAAGGAGGAGGAGGAGGAGGCGGTGGAGTGGCAGGTAATAAAAGCTTCCTTTACTGTTTACGACTTGCCAGGCCCCATTCCAGCACTTGACTGTATATTAACCACTGAGCCCTCGGAAGCTGAGGGACAGAGGAGATACTCGCTGTCTGACAGTCTAGCTCCAGATCTATGCCTGGGACTTCCACACCAGTCTTGAGGGCTTAGCCACGCAGAGGCAGGCAAGGACTCTGGGCAAAGGAAAGGGCATGCACAACGGCTTGAGTTGGCACTTTTTGGAAGTTCCGTCACTCAATCTTCCCAGAGATTCCACCGCCCCCGTTTCGCAGATGAGTAAGTGGAAGCTCAGAGAGGTTTCATCACTTGTCCAAGGCCATTTCATAGATCCTGGACCAAGGCCTGTGGGCCTGTGGGTGAAAAGTGAGACTCCCTGGCTGGGGGCTGGGAAAGGTGGTCCCTGGCCCACCCTTCAGCTCAGCCCTGGGCTGGTGGGGGGCTGTGCTAGGGGAGCAGCTGGAATGATTGGGAGCACTGGCCTGGGAGTCGGGAGACCTGGGTTCACGTCCTGTGCTGAGCCCCCCTTCTCCCATCTGTAATTGGGGAGGGGAACCTATGAGACAAGAGGGCAAGTATATTTCAGATCCGACAACACCCACCATTAGGTGGAGAGTGGTTACTCTCGACAGATGGTGGCAGTTCCCAAGCTCAGCGCCCCCCAGGGCACACATGGGGAAGGTCAGAGCTGCTTCCCAGGTATTTGCCATCTGGGGACTGGGCCATCTCTGAGCTTATTGTCCGGTGGCTCTGACATCAACCTTCCTGGGGCTCTTCTTACTTGGCTACTTGACAAGCTCCAGGAATGGCCTCTTGTAAAGTGGATTCCATTCATGGTTCCTCCTTAGGGGGCAGTCAGACATGAGCCTCCTGGGGGACCCCTTCGGTCAAATGTAGGGAGGTGGTTCCACAGGAAAGAAGCACTGGAGCAGAAGGATGAAGAGACCTCAGACTGGTCCCAGCCTGGTGTCTCCAAGGCTGTGTGGCCTTGGGCAAGCCACTTTCCTTACTGGTAAAATACGGTGCTTACTGGCATCCTACTGATGCCCCCCACCCCAGGCCTGGTGGGAGGGTCTGTGAGATGACACACTTCTGCTGGGACTCACCGCTTAGCTGGTATTCTGACACGTCCATGGCCATGATGCCCACTGCAGCAGCTGGCCCTGGAACGGAAAAGAGAGTCAGCAGAGAGGGCTCTGGAGGGCTCACCAACCCTCATCCTACTCCTTGACCTTCCTGATGCCCAGGGGCCAGTCCAGAGCTCACATTTACCTGTGAGGAGAGCTCAGCTAAAGGTAGGTGGCTTTTAAATTACTTTTAAAGAAATTTTGTTTATTTGAGAGAGAGAGAGAGCACAAGAAGGGGGAGGGTCAGAGGGAGAAGCAGACTTCCCACTGAGGGGGGGGGGGTGCCTGATGTAGGACTCAGTCCTGGGACCCCAGGATCATGACCTGAGCCGAAGGCAGACACCAAACCAACTGAGCCACCCAGGCACCCTTTAAATGGCATTTTTTAAAAAATGGTGGGAAAAAAAAAAAGGTGTTTAAAGCTCTTTTCAACCACCCTAAGACCACCTTAATTTCTATGGTGATAGATAAAACACAGGATGCCCAGTGACATTTGAATTTGATTTGTTTTTAGTAAAAGTATGTCCTAAATAGTGTATGGGACATGTTCATACTAAAAAAAAAAATCATTGTTTATCTGAAACTCGAAAGTTCCTGGGCATCCTGCATTTATATTTGCTAAATCTGGCACCCCTACCTCATTTCCATCCTACCAACATCCTACAGACAAGAATTCTTTGATTCTTTGCGATTCATTACCATGGGACCTTGGAGTGTTTGCTAAGCCTCACTTCATGAGCTTTTGTTCTAATTGCAAAGGAAAGGCTGCATTTCTGCAATATCCTATTACCAGGCCTTTCACTGCTCAGGATGGTTTCCTTCTCACCCCACCCTCCAATTCCAAGTTTTATGAATGCTGAAGGTCTGATTCAGTTTTTCTAGAAAGGTCTGGGAGTCATACAAGCCATTACCTGAACCCAGGTGACTACTCATAGTTTTATTGTTGCTGAGAAGTAAATTTGTCTCACAGACATGCGCTAAGGGAATGGAAAAGGGAGGCTGGGATAACCCTATCTGCCTCAGCTCCAGGGACACAGGAGGACGGGATAGCCAGCGCCCCCACAGGGGTGGCTGCAAACAGATCAGGGTGTAAACTGCAGAGTGCTTGCCCACCCAAGGGTTGCTGCTTTTCTGTTCCCGAAGGAATGCCAACCTAGCATTGCTGGATCTTCTGGTTTTAAGATTTTATTTTTAAGATATTTAAACAACCTCTATACCCAATGAGGGGCTCAAACCTACAACCCTGAGATCAAGAGCTGCATGTTCTAGGGACTGAGCCAGCCAGGTGCCCCAATCTTCTGGCAGTTTATTTTATCTGTCTATTTACATATCTTCTAGCTTTTTATTTTTTATTTTTTAAAAGATTTTATTTATTTATTCATGAAATACACACACACACACACACACACACACACACACACACACACACAGAGGCAGAGACACAGGCAGAAGGAGAAGCAGGCTCCATGCAGGGAGCCCGACATGGCACTCGATCCCAGGTCTCCAGGATCAGGCCCTGGGCTGAAGGCGGCGCTAAACTGCTGAGCCACCCGGGCTGCCCTCTTCTAGCTTTTTTTTTTTTTTTTAATTTTTTTTTAAAATTTATTTATGATAGTCACAGAGAGAGAGAGAGAGAGAGAGAGAGACGTAGAGACATAGGCAGAGGGAGAAGCAGGCTCCATGCACCGGGAGCCCGATGTGGGATTCGATCCCGGGTCTCCAGGATCGCGCCCTGGGCCAAAGGCAGGCGCCAAACCGCTGCGCCACCCAGGGATCCCCCTCTTCTAGCTTTTTAAAGAAAAGCCAGATACCTGGATTTTTTAATGTACAATTTCTTGATTTTTATTTATTTTTAAAAATATATGTACATATATTTTAAATGTTTTATTTATTCATGAGAGGCAGAGATACAGGCAGAGGGAGAAGCAGGCTCTCCATGGGGAGCCTGATGTGGGACTTGATCCCAGGACCCGGGATCATGCCCTGAGCCAAAGGCAGATTCTCAATCACTGAGCCATCCAGGTGCCCAGTTTCTTGATTTTTTAAAAAAATATTTTATTTTTTTACTCATGAGGGACACAGAGAGAGAGAGGCAGAGACACAGGCAGAGGGAAAAGCAGGCTCCCTGCAGGGAGCCCGACGTGGGACTCGATCCCAGGACTCCGGGATCATGCCCTGAGCAAAAGGCAGACGCTTAACCACTGAGCCACCCAGGTTTCCCCAGTTTCTTGATTTTTAAATGTTGTAACCAACTCACAAAAAATGTAAACACTGTTTAGGCACAGGGTAAAAAGCTCCTGGACTGTGGCTTGGCTAACTTGTTCACAACCCTTGAAGTATTCTGTGGGCTCCCTTGGGGACTGGGGTCAAATCAGAGGGTAAACATTTTCCTGAATCCTGGGGTTCTCTCCAATCTGTGGCTCTAGAGCTGAAAAGTTAGGGCAGGAGACCTTGAGAAATGGCAGGTCAGAGCCCTGGGGCAAAGCTGTTGGTGGTCAGCTATCCTGATGATGCTCCTCTGAGATGTTGGTCTTTCATGGTGATGGAAGGGAGATGCTAACTAGGGAGGCTTCACCTATGCTGACTCGGATGGGAAGCTCATTCCTGGGACCCTGGGCTGCAGATCTTTTATGACAGTTAGCTTTGCTGAGCACTCCTTATGCCTGAGAGTGTGAGTCTAAGCATTCTGCATATATATTACCTCATTTAATCCTCTAACGACCCCAGGAGGTAGGTACTATTATCATTTTTGGCTTGCAGAGGAGAGTCTTGAGGCCCAAAGGTAAAATCATGTGCCCCAGGCCACACAGCTAAGAAACCAGTTCACTCAGGCCATCTGGCTCCACACTCCTAACTTCTGTGCTTTACTGCAGACGGGCATATGGTTTCAAAACTTTCCTAAGATCATGTAGGCCAAATTGGTCCCTGTGGACAAGTCCAAGGTGGCCCTAGTTCCTGGCAGAACAGGGTCTAGACACACTAACACACACGTTAAGGTGAACACAAATGTCACAGACTACCTCCGCCTTGCTGGGAATCCAATAATGCCATCAGCTTTCTTTCCTGCTCACTTGGCACAAGCTGGCTTCCAGAATGAGGCTGCACTGGGACAGCCAGTGCCAACAGCACACTGGCATGGGCTGGGTACACCCCTATGGCAAGCACACATGGTATAGGGCGGAACCCAATATCTGCCATATCAGACCTAGAACCGTTGAGGGGCCCCCAGCCCTCGGAGGCTGGTCCAGCTCAGACCCCAGACTATCACACTGCACACTTTCCCCACACCCCTCATTATAATCCCCCTAGGAGCTGTGATTTCTGTGAGCCTGTGAATGACTCTAGGCACACCCAAGCTCCAAGTTCTGGGAGTGGTCCTCAGAGAAGTGGCAGAAACCAGACCACGTCTGCCTGAATGGAGGGAGGAGAAAACTGGGGCGGGGAAGGGGAAAGGTAGCCTAAGCACAGCTCTGAATCCCAGATCTGCCCCCTCACTAGCTCTGAGCCTCAGTTACCCATCTGTAAAATGGGGCTCATGACTGCCTTAGCAGGGCACCAGGAGGGCAGAATAAGAAGTAAGTGCAGTCTGACTTGGTGAATATTAGCTGCTGTGGTTACTGTCCTGACAATCAGCCCAAGGGCCCCCTAACTAACCCCTAGGTTGAGCAGAATTGTGTGGGCAGCACTGCCAGCCTACAGATATGTTTTGATTTAAATTAAAGGGAGTTGCCAACGGTTAAAAATTGGGAAATTTCCCATTAAAAATAGATTTCTTAAAAAAAAAAAAAACAAAAAAGCCGTATTTACAGCTTTGCTTTAAAAGTTAGAAGATCTGGGGGATAGTGGATCTGTCTTCCCACACCCCTGCAAAAATAGCCAAATCTGGAAACTGAAGAGGTTCTGTCCCTTTGGATAGGGCATTTGTTCTTCAGGCCTGGTGCCTCCCATCCCTCCATTCACTTTCAGAACCTCCTGGTCCCTGGAGCATCTCCATTCATAAGCCTGGTAAGCAGGCTTTAGGATGAGCTATGAGAGGTTCGGAAAGGTAAAGTCACACAGCCAACAGTGGTAGAGCTGGTCCTAGCAGCCATGCCTCCTGCCTGGTCCAGTGTCTTCCATTCATAGCCACAGCCCCCGAGAATTTCATGTGCGTCTTCTCCATCACCTTCCCCAAGACTACAATGGGGGCACATTCTATTATTAACCTCACTCCATAGAGGAAAAGAATGAGGCTCAGAGAAAGGCAGTGAAGTTGTCCAAGTTTATCCAACCAGTAAGCAAGGAGCTGAGACTGAGCTAGAGCTGGCTCTGCAGCAAGTGCCCTTCTTAATGGCTTTACTCACTATCCCTGAGACCCCCTGACTCCATCTCGTTGACTACAATTCAGCAGGCTCCCACTGCCAGCCTGGAGGTCCACCAGGGAGAGGGGCTGTGGCTTCAGTTCGCAACCGGATGCTGACAAGGCACATTGGGAGGCCAGTGCAGCCTATGAGTAGAGGTTCCCTGAGCTTCTGACACACAGGAATGAGCCAGAGCTGCCGCAAACTCACACTCGAGCTCCTCAATCCATGTCCCCTTCTCTGGCATCCTTTCCCATCCAGTCTATTCATTCTGGCCCCAACCCCAGAACCTGAAACTGCATGGAGCTTGCTCATTTGAAACAACTCTAGGTTCAAATCCAGGCTTAATTATACCTACCTGGCAATACCTACCTACTGTTGTAAGCATTACACACAATATATGCTAAATGCTCAGCATGGTGCCAAGTTTGGACTAGGCACACAATACAGACATGATGCTTGACTGGATAAATGGGTCCCCATTTTATAGATGAGGGAGCCAGAGCCCCAGGTCACTCAGTATTTGAGTAGCAAACTGGGATTGGCGCCAGGGTATGATGGATCTGGGCCTGGGCTCTTGGCCATGATGCCACCTCCTGACCAGGCCTTTCGGGGGTGGAGGTGGGTGGGAAGAACTGTCACTGGCCTTGCTGGAATCTGACCACAGTGGAGGCCCCCTCCTGAGCTAATCAGAGAAATGGCTTTCCAGGAATTTTGTGCCTCTTCAGGGGAAAGGGGCCCTGTGTCTCTGCTCCCCCGACCCCATTTCCTTGCTCACTGTGTCCCCATATCACATCTGTGGCCAGCAAGGTGTCCACTGTCCACCCCCCTCACCCTGCGGTCATCAGGTGATAGGAAGGATTAGGGTGTGGGTACAGGGCAGTCCCTGACCTCCCAGGCTGTGAACCTCTTTAGGATTTTTAGGTTTGGAATCTTTTTCAAGTGCTCTCCTCCAATCCCTGAAATTACCATATCCTGCTACCATCCCCCTAAAGCCACAGAAACCACAGTACAGGCTAGCTAGGGTGGTGGTGGCTGGCGTTTACTGGGCACCTACCATACGCCAGGCACTGTACCAAGGACTCGTCATCTTTTATTTCAGCAGGTTTTCCCTGCTGCTCTCTGAGGGGGGGGCTGCTACTCTGCCTATTGTATTGGTAAACAAACAAACAAACAAACAAACTGATGTGCAGGAAATGACTTGCCCAGTGTCACCAGAGCTGACAAGAGGCAGAGTCCAAGCTTGCACCCTGGACTGGGAACCTCTATTTTCCCAAGCCAGGGGAAGGTTTTGGATTTTAGAATGGGGAGGTGGGGGGCTTGGGTACTTGTCTTGGGTACCCTTCTCCAGACTGGCTGAGTTTACTTGGCTAGAACTCTTGTTGGTTCTGAGCCTCAGTTTCTCCATTTCTAGTAAGAAGCACAACTGCTACTGCTCTCCAAACCTGTCTCCCCCACCATCCCTCCAGCTCGGAGAAGGGACTGACATTCCTGGATGAAGGTTTCCAAGTCACTCTGGGGTGGCCTCACTGGCTGAGGAGGGGGGCACACAGATGTTCTGCAGCCCTGGAAGAGGGGTCACTAGGATGGCTGGTTCAGGGCTCTTCCACCCACAGGCCTGGCTCCAAATCCCCATGTTCCCCATTCCCACCCCGCCTTGTCAGCCCAAGTCTACAGTCCGAGGCTGAAACCGGGCAAGCTTCCTCTTCCAAAGAGCAGAGGTATCAAATGTTCCCAGGAGCCCCTGGAAAGCCCCACGCCCAGGCCAGTGACACTGGACGGGGCTGAGGATCCTCTCCCCGAGCTCCCGGGGCCTCCCAGCGATGGGGTGCGACATGCCTCCCTGGATTGGATCAGATTGGAGCGTTTCCTGAAGACCCAGCGCCCCTGCCGCGGGAACCCTCAAGGTATATGGGGACCAGAGTGTGGGGGACTGACCTGGAAGGGTCGGGAAAGGGTGTGAGGTGGGGCAGGGGCAGTGGGGACAGTCGGGATGCTGAGTGTGAAAGTGAGGGGCGCTCGTGTAGCGCGGGCGCCGGGAGGCGTGTAAATGGCCGGGTGAGTCGCGTGTGTGCACACGCGGGACGGGCGTGTGGGGCGCGAGGCGATGCGCAGTGCGCGGAGTGGCCGGGCCGGGGAAGGGCGTCCGGCGTGTTGTGCCCGGCGTACGTGTGCAAACCAGGCGCGGGTGTGCAGAGTGCGCGGAGGCCGGGGTCTGGGGAGCTGGGAGGGGGCGCTACGGGCGCCTGTGCGCGGGACCGGTTCCCGGGGCTGCGCGGGGGCGGCCGGGTGCTACTCACCCAGGCTCCGCCGAGGGGCCGCCTCTCCGCTCCGGCTCTGGCTCCCGGCTCGCGGCTCCCGGCTCGCGGCTCCCGGCTCCCGGCTCGCGGCTCCCGGCTCGCGGCTCCCGGCTCCCGGCTCCCGGCCGGCCTCCTGCAGCGCGCACGCACCGGCGCCTCGCCCTGCCGGCGCCAGCAACGCCACCTCTGCAGTGTCGCGCGGCGGCCGCCTCGGAGAAGCGCGGCGCGGGCCGGGGGCTCGGCCGGGCCGGGGCGGCAGAATGGAGCTGCGCCGCAGTCCGGGCACGCTCCCAGGAGCCCGCCGCGCGCTCCCTCGCGCTCGCCCGCCCCACTCCCGCTCTCTCTTTAATTTAAAGTGACAACCCCGAGGGCTCTCTCCGCTCCCGGGAGCCACGCGCCGCTTCCGCTGTCTGAGCCCAAGAGCCAAAGCGCACCCCGCAGTCCCGGAAAGCGGTCCGAGGCCCAGCCCAGCCCCACAGCCCCAGGTCGGGGGACGAGGGTGGGGTGGGGATGGGCTCATCAGGGGTTCTGAGAGGCGGGCGGAGTACTGGACGCAGAGTCCGCAGGCCCGTGTTCTAGCTTCAGCCTGCAGCACCCCGGGTTATCCTCTTCCCTTCTGGGCTTCAGTTTCTTTCTCTGTAAAACGGGCCTGATACTGCGGACCTCCTGGAAACCGGTGAGAAAGCAGGTGGAACAGCAGGAGGTTTCCCCTTCTCTGAATGAATAATTACCTCTCCCACCATAATTGGGCTTTTGGCCAGGCCAACATTATCTCAATAAATCCTCACAACGACCCAATGGGTCGTGGTCACACCATTTTTTGCATAGAGAAACAAGCCTCAGTGAGGTGCAGTGACCTTCCCAAGGTCACAGAGCCAAAGGTCAGAGCCAAGACTTGAACCTACGTCTGTGCAACTTCAAAGCCCATGCTCTTAACCTCTTAGAGGTCGTGCTTTCTCTCCCAAAGGGATGAATGAATCATTCAGGAGATATTTATGACGCCCCCGCTGGACTCTAGGCAGAGTGCCAGGTGTGGGCGATCCTCCGTGTTCCCAGAACAGGGGGACAGGTCCCACCCTAGCCTCACAGTCTGGCAGGGAGGCACACACGCTTCAGGAGGGGCTGGTGTGTGTGTGGGAAGATACCACCTGCCGTGGGCACAGCGATCACGAGAACAGGCCTGCTGTGAACCTGGGAACTCCTTTAGGAGGACTTGGAGAATCTGGGATGAGGTGAAGAGGGGAGAGGATCGCAAGTGGCAGAGAAGTGTGTAAAGGCAGCAGTGGGGAACCCTGGGTGGTGCAGCGGTTTGGCGTCTGCCTTTGGCCCAGGGCGCGATCCTGGAGACCTGGGATCGTCCCACGTCCCACGTCGGGGCTCCCGGTGCATGGAGCCTGCTTCTCCTTCTGCCTATATCTCTTGTCTCTCTCTCTCTCTGTGTGTGTGTGACTATCATAAATAAATTAAAAATTTTAAAAAATTTTTAAAAAAGGCAGCAGTGGTTCTTGGATCATCTACCTTCTGGGCCTTCAGAACTGAGAGCAACCTGTGGGCACTGCCTTCTCAGTAGGAGCTGGGTCTGTGCTAGCCTTGTGGGAAGGGTACTTCCTTAGCCTAGAAGGCCTGACCCTAGGGAGCCAGGGATGCAGTTTCACTCGCACCCAGAGGGGGCGCCCTCGCTTTCCACTTATTTTCTGGCTCTAAGAAAACCGAGGAAGGGAATTCATTATGAGCCTTGGAGGTACGGCCTGGGCACTGGGCTGTGGGCTCTCACTGCCATTTCTCATTTAACTGGATCTTCACAGCCACCTGCAGCTTTGGAATGATTGAGCCCATTTTCCATGCGAGGACACCAAAGCCAGAAGAATGGCAGGGAGTGGTGAGTTAAGATACACCATCAGCACATAAAAGGGCAACTTTGATGTGGGCTTCTATGGGAGCTGCAGAAAGCTGAAGTCAAGGCTTATCTAGTTCTGGTGTCACCGCCCCAGGCTGATGCAGGAACTGGAAGGAGCTTGAAAGGAGATCTTGTAGATTTCATGTAAAAAAAAAACAAAAAAACAAACAAAAAAAAAAACCCTATGTGAACAGAAAAGCGGGAGCCTGGTGCTCCAGTGTCAGGAACAGCAACAGTCAGGTATGTAAATGCATCAGGCATGATGCATGGCATCGTGTCACATGGCAGATGCACAGCAAAAGGAGAGAAAAAAGTACTACCTGCAACAAGGGGGATGAATAAATACCACCAGGGTATGGTGAATGGTGCTTATAGTGTTGAGTGAAAGAAGCCAGACCAGAAGAACACGTGCTGTATGATTCCATGTATAGAAAGTTCAAAAAAACAGGCAAAACTCTCTGCTGTTATCAGTCAGAATGGTACTTACCATGGGGGTGGTTGGGGGAGGGGAGGGATTCTGGGGTGCTGCTCATGTCCTGGCTTTAATCTCCGCATTGGCTCCTAGGTGTGTTCACTTTATGAAAATTCCCAGCATCTTACAATTTGTATGAGTTTCTGCACACACGACCTGCTTCTGTATATAAAAAGAGAGGCTGCCCACCATACTGGAATAAAAGCCAAACTGCTTTCTGTGGTCCATACGGCCCTGCTGGCTGCTCTAACCTGCCATGCCATCCTCCTCCTCACCCCCCATCTCCCACCTCATAGGCCTTCTGGCGTTCCTGACACCTGCCAAGTCATTTTCCACCTCAGGGATTCTGACTTGCTGGTCCCTCTGTCTGGAAAGCACTTTCCCCGCTCTTGCCAAGGCTGCTTCCTCTATTCCCCTAAACATCACCCTGAAGCAGTCACCAAGAGGCCCTTCTGACTACCCCACAGAGAGTCCTCCACCCACAGCATGTCGTTTATTTCCTTAAAACACCAGCTATAATCTGCAATTATTTTATTTATTTGTTTACAGTTAATTTTCTGCGTCCCCTACTGATTAATAATCACAAACACATGGCACACTTACTATTTGCCAAGTGCTCTTCTAACATTATATTAAGGCACTGAGTCCCCACCCTAACCCCATGGGGTTATATTATTCTTAGGCCTATTTTACAGTTGGGGCAACTGGGGCTCAGAGAGGTTATGTAATTTGGTCATGGTCACACAGCTGGAAAGCAGCAAAGCAGGGGTTTGAACCCAGGCAACCTGGCTCCAGAGTCTCTGCTTTAATTCTACACCTTGACAATTTTGCCTATCTTCTTCCTTATAGCCTATCTGGGACAGTGCCTGGCACACAGCAGGTACTCAATAAATGTTTGTTATGTAAATAAATCACAGCTCTTCAGACTCCCTCCCACCCCTACCCCAGAAGCCAAGGGCACCTCAGAAGAAACTTCCAGTTCTACCTGTGAGTTCTGGAAAGTTCTCTGTGCTTGGTCTCAGTTATCCCACCCCCTTCCATAACCTGGGATCATCGGCCCCAAAATGACCAACTGTTGTGAGGATTACGTGGTGTAACAGCCAAGAAAGAACTTTGCACAAAGTTAAGCATTATATGAATTCCAGTTCTGTATTATTACTTCAAAGAAAATGTGGGGGGGGGGCAGGCAGGTAATAGTAGCAGTTCCTACCTGCTGAGGGCTTGCTCTATGCAAGCATGTACATGTGATCATTTAATGCCCCCCCCCAGCCTTGTGGGGTTCATCCCCATTTTATAGATGAAGGCATTGAGCTCAGGAGGGAAGCCACCTGCCCATAGTGGGAATTTAAGTTCACATCTGCCTGGCCTCAGAGCTCAGGCCCAGGGGCGTTAGGGCTGAGCCTCTCCGAAGATGAAGGAGTCAGGCCATCAGAGATAACAGGTCTCAAGATGAAGGGCACAGAGCAGCCCACCAGGGCATGGACAATGTAGAGGTGCTGGGGTCCCTGCCAGAGCCCCCCAGATTGGTTGGCTGGATTCATGCCTCTTCTTTTCTTTTCTTTTCTTTTCTTTTTTCTTTTCTTTTCTTTTCTTTTCTTTTCTTTTCTTTTCTTTTCTTTTCTTTTCATTTATGATAGTCAGAGAGAGAGAGAGAGAGAGAGAGAGAGAGAGAGAGAGGCAGAGACACAGGCAGAGGGAGAAGCAGGCTCCATGCACCAGGAGCCCGATATGGGATTCGATCCTGGGTCTCCAGGATCGCGCCCTGGGCCAAAGGCAGGCGCCAAACCGCTGTGCCACCCAGGGATCCCTTTTCTTTTCTTCTTTTCTTTTCTTTCTTTTTTTTTTTTTTAGGTAAATATTTTATTTATTCATTCATGAGACAGAGAAAGAGAGAGGCATAGACATAGGCAGAGGCAGAGGGAGAAGCAGGCTCCATGCAGGAAGCCTGATGCTGGACTCGATCCTGGGTCTCCAGGATCATGCCCTGGGCTGAAGGCAGACACCCAACCACTGAGCCACCCAGGCGTGCCAAAGCTTCTTCTTTTCTCACTCATTCTGTAACACTCCAGGGCAGATAGGGGAACTGAGGCTCAGAGAGCAGGAGAGGAGTCATGCCATGAGTTAACAGCAAGTGGGGTGTGTGGTACACTCTGTCCCCACCCCACCCCCAAAACCCAGGTCCTTTAGGGTACGTGGCACCTCCCCACCCCATTCCCAGGCTACCCACCCCTGGTGCCCTCTTGGGCACACTCCACTCCTTTCATGGCCTCTCCAACCTTAATCTCATTTTTGCCATGATAAACTACGGTGCTGGTCTGAGGTGTGAGGGCAGCCTGGGGAGACCAGCAGGGACCCCAGAGGCCCCTGGGTCTCGGTGGATGCAGTAGCCTGGATGTTGGAGGGTGGGAGATGTGCAGAGTAAGCAGCTGAGAAGAGGGCAGAGCTTGCAGAGGGGAGGGATTCTCGACAGCAGGGACACCAGGCCACTGAAGTAGGAGGGTTAATCTTTAGGCTCTCACAGTCATTTGAGTGTTTTTCAAACGTTATGCCCCAAACCCTTTCTTTCTTTATGAAACAAATCAAAGGGATCTGTTCCTGTTGAAACCTGAGCTTCCTTCACCCCATTCCTGGGGTTTTGGGGAAATAGTTTGAGATTCAAGCCATTGAGGTCTGTTTTTTGGGGTGCTCAGATTGTAGTTGAGAAATGGCCCTCCAAAGATTTTACTTCCTCGTCCCTCAAACCATGAATGTTACCTCATATTGTAAAAGGGAATTGCGGGACACCTGAGTGGCTCGGTGGTTGAGCATCTGCCTTCAGATTTGGGTGTGGTCCTGGGGTCCTGGGATTGAGTCCCACATCAAGCTCCCCATGGGGAGCCCGCTTCTTCCTCTGCCTGTGTCTCTGCCTCTCTCTGTATCTCTCATGAATGAATGAATGAATGAATGAATGAATGAATTAAACCTTTAAAAAAAGGGGGGGGTTGCATGTTGCATGCGTGATTAAGTGAAGGGTCTTGCGATGAGTGTCCTGGATGATCACCATGAGCCCAGTGTAATTGCAAGGGTCTTCATGGGAGGGAGGCAGGAGGGCCAGGGTCAGAGAATAGGGAAGGGACAAAAGGCCGCGTGATGCGGGGCCATGAGCCAAGGAATGAGGACAGCCTCTAGACATAGGACAAAAACAAGGAAATGGATTCTCCCCTCAAGCTTCCAGAAGGAACTAACTCTGATGAGATCTTGATTCTAGGCCTGTAAGACCCATCTCAGATTCCTGACCTTGAGAACGGTAAGAGAATGCATTTCAGCCATGATTCTGTGTTAATTTGTTAAAGCAGCAATAGGAAGCTAATGCACTCAGGTGGGTCTTGAGTAGCCAGTTTTGGGAAGGCCAGCAGCAGGAGGGAGGAGTGGGGGGGCACAATGCCTTCTGGGGACGGGTCTGGGAGGAGGGCTGGCTTGAGTGTGAATTGGTCCCAAGATTCTGTTGCTGTCCCTTCAGCACATACTTTTCTGGGGGACTGGGACTCCAGACCTGGCCTTTTCTCTCTACCTCCTCATCAGCTTGCAGCTCTTAGAGATCTTGGAGCAGGAAGATGGAAACCTCACTTTCCCATACTTTGCCATCCTGGGATCATGTTACTCAGCATAGCAAGTGATGAGTATGGCTTGTGCTCTGCCCAGGGGCTCCCTGCCTTCTCCTCTACTTGCCTCCATCCTGGACCCAGGAAAGGGAGAGCCAGCCAAGGGTCTTGCTGGTGGACATAACCATGGAGGAGGCAGACATGGCCCTGCCCCCTGGGGCTTATACTCTGGTGGGCAAGATAGAGGTAAATGAGCAAACCAATAAGGAAATAAGATGCTTCCAGATTTTGATAACTGTAATGAAGACAATAAAGCAGGGTGACATGACAGAGAGTGGCTAATTGGTCAAGGAAGGCTTCTTCGAAGGTGACATTTGAGTTAGACCAACCATGATAGGACAGGACAGGCAGAGGAAACAGCCAATGTCAAGGCCCTGAAGCAACAGGGAGCCTGGTGAAGAGGGCAAACAGAGGACCCGGTGGCTTTAGGCAGTGGAGAGGAGAGATGAGTCAGCAAGATGGGCCACGGCAGATCTAGGGTGATAGGAGCACGGGCCACCATGATCTGATGTCAGTTTTCATGACTCTTTTTCTGGCTTCCCAGTAGAATGGGGATGGAGGGGCAAGAGTTTGGAAGCTTGCGGGATCTGAGCAGAGAGGATGAGAGCTTGGAACAGAGTTTTATCCGGAAGAAGAATAGACAGATTTAGGGTCTATCTTGGGGGCATAACAAGCAGTTAGGAAGAAAAGATGCTATCATTCCTGCTCTGCCATCCATGAGGCTCATAAAATAGAGTGTAGTTCCAGAACAAGCTTGCCTTGGGGAGATTGTGTGATGCTCTTTTTTGATAATATATGCTACTTGGAGACTCTGACTTACGCATTTCAAGAAACACTAGTCTAGCATCTGAAATGGTTGAAAAGTTATTTATGTTTTTCCAGAAGTCTCTCTAAAAAATGCCAAAGAAGTGCATTCATAATGCTCAGCAAAAAACTCATTCCTCCTACCTTCTCTTACCCATGCCTGCTGCTCCCCAGATTTCTCTCTACCTGGCTTTCTGCTTGGGCTCTCCCACTCTCTACCCTCATGCTGCCCCTTTGTGCAGAGGGTATTTCTCTCCAACTATGAGCTCCCCAGCTTCCCAGGGAGATCCGGCCTGGCCTTCCCTGACTTCTCCGATCCCCCTTTCCCCCTTGAGATCCAGCAAGGGAGGAAAGAGCAACTGGATGCTCTTGTGTTCATAGTTTTTCTGGTCACATATAGGGAGGAACTTTATAAGAATCCAAACATGAAGGGATTCCAGTAGTGAAAGCCACAACAGCTGGGATTTGTCAGACCTGTTTCAAACCCTCTTTATATTCATTACCTCATTTAATTCCACCAGGCTGATGCTGTAATTGACTCTTTTTGTTGGCAGAGAACCCAAGTCCAGGAAACCGAAAGCACTGTCCACATAGAGCCCTAGAGCCTAGGCCTCAAATCCTGAACCCCCTCTCTCCAAGGAGCCCCTTTGCTTCCCTTTGCTCCCAGTTGGGGATCCCATGGTACCATCACCCGAGGGCACCCACTGTGCCCAATCCTGCCTGCCTCCCTCCTCCACAGCAGGATAAGTCAGTGGCTCTCCGAGCAGCTGTATCCAGCACGGCTCCTTGGAGAGTTGCCCACTGGGATGCAGAGAGTATGAGGCCAAGGGGCTGGGACTCGGACTAGGGAGGGCCTGGAGATGCAAGTGTCTTTTGGGAGGCAGGACTTGTTCTCCTAGTTTCTCTGTTGTAACCCTCCATGCCAAGGACTATTTGTGTCTGCACCCACAAGACACCCAGACTGCCTCAAGCTCAGAACCCCTTGGTCTAGGGGCGGGGGTGCTGCCACTGGCATTAGGGCAAAGGAAATTGAAGTGAAAACTGCAGCTCTGGATGTAAGGCAAGGTGGGCACACCCAGGATGTGCCCAGGGAGGCCTTTCTCACAGTCCTCCTGATGAATGTCTCTCTGTCCACTTGCCTTTGTGGCTCAGAGGCCCAGGTTGCTGTGACTCCTCCCTTACCCCCCATGCCCATCAGCTCTTAGGGTCTACATTCACCAGGCTGGGATTGTCCTCATATTACCTCTGCTCACATCTTTGGCATTCCCAGCTGCCAGGAAAACACCAGTGTGGGAGGTGGGAGGCCACAAGGGCCCCAGATACCTGTGGAGGGCAGGACAGGACACCTGGGTCTATCTGTGTCCTCAACCAAACCTTGTTGCTGCCTCCATTCAGGTGAAAAGAGTGGTGCGACCAGCCTGGCATCCACCACCACCACCTCCCCCCACCCCACAATCCCTCATCCTTTATTTTCCAGCCTGGGTCTCACCCACAAGGCCCCAGATTCCCACTATGTCCCACTATGTCCCAGTTTCTGGGGACATGCTCATTTCATAGCTCAGCTTCAGTAGAACCAGAGGGCAGGCTGGCAGGGGCCCCTTCTCTAGCCCTCTCCAGAGAAGCTGGGGCTGGGGAGGCAGGGAAGCTATCCCATGGTGTCTCTGGCCCCCCCATTCCATCCGCTTACCCTTTAGCACCCCCCAGGCACCTGCTCTGGGCACACTGGATTCCCAGTCACTGAGTCAGTCAATAATGCTCTCCCAACAAGCATTTTCCACAGGGATGGAGAGGCAAAGGAGATACTGTTCCTAATCCCTGAATGCTCCTAGGCTGGTGGCATGGTGTAGCTGGATAAATTGTGTTCCCCCTCGCTCTCAAAGATATATCTGAGTCCTAGCTCCCAATACCTGTGAATGTAACCTTATTTAGAAATCAGGTCTTTGGGATCCCTGGGTGGTGCAGTGGTTTGGTGCCTGCCTTTGGCCCAGGGCACGATCCTGGAGACCCGGGATCGAATCCCACATCGGGCTCCCGGTGCATGGAGCCTGCTTCTCCCTCTGCCTGTGTCTCTGCCTCTCTCTCTCTCTCTCTCTCTCTCTCTCTCTCTGTGACTATCATAAATAAATTTTAAAAAATTTTAAAAAAAGTTTAAAAAAAAAAGAAATCAGGTCTTTGCTGAGGTAATTAAGGATCTCAGGATGAGATCACCTTGGATATTGAGTGAGCACTAAATCCAATGGATAGGGGCCTTCTAAGAAAAGAGAGAGGAAAATTACAGATGCAGAGACACAGGTGTGTGAAGATGGTGCAGAGGCTGGACATAGAAGCCCAAGCCTGGGCTGTTGGTGGCCACCAAAACCTGGAGAGGGGCTTGGAAAACATTTTCCCTCAAGCTTTGAGGCTTGCTTTATTCTCCCCAGAGGGAACCAGCCTTGCCATCACCTTGATTTCAAACTTTCCAGCTTCCAGAACTGTGAGAGAATTGACTTCTGTTGTTTTAATGCCAAGTTTGTGGTAATTTGTTACAGCAGCCCCAGAAACCTAATACAGCTGGCATGAACCCCAACCTGTGCCAGTATACTGGGCAGAGTGCCATGGGAGTCTGGGGACAGAGAGGCCCTAACTTGGAGGTCGGAGGAGACTTCTCAGCCAAGGCCACACTTGACATCAGGAGACTTCTCAACCAAGGCTACACTTGACATTAGCCTGTAACCTCACAGGGAAGAGATGGGACACAGGAGGACCTCATAGGTGAGGAGGGTCCCAGGCATGACCATTTGGTGTGCTCAGCACCCAGCTAACTGGCTGGTGGGGCCTTGGTCCAGGGAGGGAGGTTGTGGGCCAGGAGCCTGGGGCGGTGGGGTTGTGAAGGAGATGGACCCAGGGCCTGAAGGCCCTTGAATGTCAGGGTTGGGGCAAAGCAGAAAGAGGCAGGAATCTTGGCTGAAAACCAGAAAGGTCAGGATGGCTTACTCAGCTCCCGGAAGGGCTGCAGGGAAAAAAGGAAGGTGTGATCCAAGTGGGCCTTGAGCACCACCTGTCAGAAGCAGCTTTGGGAAGCAGATGTCAGTTCAGCATAAACAAGAACTTTCTCATGGTCAGAGTCTCTCAAACTGAAAGCATCCACATCAAAGGAAAGCAAACCAAGAGTGCCTGGTACAGAACTCAGCACTGGGTATGGCTTGTTACAGGTGGTCTCTGAGGGACTCTTTCCATCCTGACACCCTACACATTGCCTGGCTGGACCGTTCCTTCTATCCTCCCCACTCAGTGACTCTATCACCCTGAATTACTTAGGCTCAAGTCACCCACACCCCCTTTACTGCCGGACTCCGCAGCCCGTCACCTGTGGAGACATGGATGCCATCCCTTGCGGCCTAGAACTCGGGAAAAACAGGTGGATTCTTGCTTCCACCTCCCAAAGGAAAAGCTGACTCTCCTGGACCTCAAAGCCTCAAGTTCTGACCCAAGAATCCCCTCTCCTTGAGGAACATCCACTGTAGCCGCTTTTAAGCATGCACCTACTTCACACTAAGTATCTGGCATCTGCTAACCTTCTCCATAACCCTCAGAAGCTTAGGTAAGTGCCAGAGTCACTTTGGGAGTTTGGATAAGTTTTTTACCTTCTCTGTGCCTCAGTTTGCTCAAACTGCAAAGCAACCGTGGCTGCCTTCTTAGACAAGTTAGAATCTGGGGTGTGGCTCTGTGAGTGATGGCTCTTATTACCATTTCACGGCCAATGGGGAAACCAGATCCTGTGGTGATTTCAAGGCTCTTTTGCCCCGTTCACCTGCTGGCATGTTAAATACCCACATTTTCAGACGAAGGCTAGTCTAAAGGCCCATGAATGAGATAGACCCTATCCTCTTGAGGCTCACAGTGTGGGAGAGGCAGCTAACTTGTAACCAAGCAGGTACAAGACAATGTGATGAAGAAGCATAGAGCATGGTGGGAGTGCAAAGGAATGTGGCTCACCCAATCTGAGGGGGAAGGGCTTCCTGGAGGAGGTGACCTTTAAGCTAAGGCCTGAAAGATGACCAGGCATTGGCCAGGCAAAGGTGGTAGGGGAAGGCATTCCAAGCAGAGTAAACTGAGCCATAAGCTCCTTGAAAGCAGGGAGAGGAACTGAGCTGATAACCCTGCATGTCCAGCACCTGGGAGGTGACGTGTAAATATTTGTTGAGGGGATGAAATTTACTTGCAGAAGGGAATGGAACAAGATGGGGCTGTGGCAGGGGCCAAGCAGGGCCTGATGTGTCCCAGTAATTTGGACTTTAAGAGTATAAATGCACATCCAAAGGAATCTTTTTGCTGGGATGAGTGCAGTAAGTGGGTGAGGGGCAGATCTGGAGTTTCTGGGCTTCAGTTCTAAGGCTCCAGCCTGCTGACCCAACCAACCTTGGGGCTTCCTTCCCTGGGCCTGGGCCTCCCCCTGCCTTCTCCTGGCCCTGACCCCTGGCCTGTGCTCTTCCAGGTACCTTGCTCTTCTGATCACAGCCTAACTCTGAGACTTTGTCTCTACTGTTAGTTTAGCTGCTGACATAACTAGCAACTGGGGCTCCATCTGCCTTTTGCAGCTGGTTTCTTGCTACTAGGGACCCCACCTGAGAACCTCAGTTTTCTCATCTGTACAATGGGCACTCCTCATCTTTTCTATCTCACAGGCTTGCTGTGAGGAGTGGTGAGATGGAGGGGCAGCTCCCAGGAAGGGTGGGGCACAAGGTCAGGTCTGTCCTGCAGACTAAGGCTCTTTCAATCTCCAGGCCCTGATGGAGGAGGAATAGTTTCATGAGCAGAGAATCGAGGCCCATTCTTTAAGCACCTGCAGTATGCCTGGGCTGGACTGGGAGACAATTCCCTCATACCTAACGAGAATGTTGATTTGTAGGTTTGTCATGAATGGTGGGATTGTGACAGGGGACATGTGGGGCTCAGAGCAGGAGGCTACCAGAGGGCCAAGGGATTGGGGGACCTCTGTGGGAGGCTCTTCAAAGACAAGCCAGTGCTTCTGATCCAGTTTGCAAGGGCCTGTAACACTGACACCTGGAGAAATTATTGCCTTCAAACTAAGAAAAGAAAACCAAAGTTGCTATTTGATCATGCACAAATATTTTGCTAACCAGTAAACTGTACCTCAACATAGTATGACAAAGAATCCTCTTTACTGTGACATGGGGATACATTTTGTGTGATGTGTTATGGGATGAGGCCTTCAGGAAAAGAAGAACCTGGGGCCTTAGGAAAGCCTTAAATGACCCTGGCCCCCAAATCCTTTCCCTACCACCCTAAGCCTGGAATTCCCTTGGCTCAGCATGTTTGGGGGGGAAGACCAAAAAAGTGTGGCACCATTACCAACAGCCCCTGTTAAAATAGGGCAAAAGAACAACAGGAATGTACCTCCTAACCCTTCCCCAGGTGCTGAGTGATAGCTGAGGCTACCCTCCATCCCAGAATGTCCAGGATAGGGTGTCAGGACCTCATAGGCACAAGCAGGATGCAAGGCAGCCACAAAAAGCATTTGGAGGTGGCAGCAGGTGTCACCAGCAGGGTGCTGGGCAAGCAGCTAATGCAGAGCCAGAACAGTCCTGACAAGATGAAGGGAATGAGCCCAGGAAGTGGGCTAGGGGATCTAGGATTTGGGGCGGGGCTTGGCACTGTGCAACATCAGCTCCATCGCGACGCCTACAGTCTAAACTCTGATACTCCTTTTGGCTCTAATCTGTCCTACCCAGGCCTTAGGACCCAGCACAATAGAGATGGAACCCGGATTTGGGCAAGGTGGCTAGCTGCAGAAATCATGCCACACCCTCCCCCTCGAGGTACCCTGGAATAGGGTTGACCTGGATGCTTCCATGGGGGGAAAAATGAATGACTAAAGATTCTTCTTCTGAATAATTCTTAAGACTCTGCTTCTTCTTTTTTTTTATTTTTTTTTAAGATTTTATTTATTTATTCATGAGAGACACGGAGAGAGGCAGAGACACAGGTAGAGGGAGAAGTAGGCTCCTCACAGGGAACCCGATGTGGGACTTGATCCTGAAACTCCAGGATCACGCTGTGAGCCGAAGGGAGACGCTCAACTGCTGAACCACTCAGGCGTCCCAAGACTCTGCTTTTCTTTTTCTAGCCTGGGAAGTGGCAAAATATTTTCTCTTAATGTCTTGGGAAGCCAGAAATCAGGTCAGATATTTTTGTGGCATTTTCTCACCCCTATCTTCAGCTTCTTATCTGGTCCTTTCTGTCCCTCGGGCTATTCATTTTAAATTTCAGCCACAAAATAAAATAAAAATAAAAATAAAAATAAAAAACAAAAAATAAAAAAAAATAAATTTCAGCCACAATACCTTACTATTCCCCAAACACACCAAAGCCTTTCTTCCCTCCAGGCTTTTGCTCAATGCAATTCCTTTTTGCCTGGAGTGACTTTTATCTGCTTCTCTCCATATAAAACTCCTCTTCATCCTCCAAAACCTTCTTCTGCAATGCCTCTTAGAACTGTCCTGATAATTCAGCCATTCTCCTTTCCCACAGTACCTGGGCCTTCCTTTTAGCCTATCAACATATAAAGTCTGTCATGAAAGTATTTCTTTTTCTTTTCTTTTTCTTTCTTTCTTTCTTTTCTTTTTTTTTTTTTTTTTTTTTTTTTTTTTTGTGGCGGTGGGTACAAAGGGTGAGGGAGAGAGTCATAAGCTGGCTCCATGCTGGGCTCAATCTCATGACCTTGAGATCATGACCTGACCAAAATCAGGAGTCTGAGGCTTAACTATCTGAAACATGCAGGTGCCCCAAAAGTATTTCTTTCTGTGCCTGTCTCTACAGGATGCTGGCCAACTGAAGAGCAGGTATCATTTCTCAGATATCTCTTTTGGCCCAGCATGCAGCAGGTGCTTTGTTAGTATTTTAAAAATCAAGAACCCACAATTATGAGGGCTTTCAGTGGCAGGCACAGTTCTCAGTGTGTTACATGTTTTGATTCCCAAATGCTCCCACGATGCAAATTCCTTTATCAGCCCCTACAGTGCTTATTGAGAAACTGAGGTATAGAGAGGTTAAGCGTGGCCAACAAGATACGGCAATAACCTAAGTGTCTACCAACAGATGAATGATTAAAGAAGATGTAGAGGGCAAATACAATGGAGAAGAAGTTTTGCCATTTGTGACAACATGGAGGGAACTTGAGGACATTACACTGAGTGAAATAAGTCAGAGAAAGACAACATATGGTCTCATGGAATTAAAATAGCTAGACTCAGATATACAGAGTAGAGTGGTGATTACTGGGGCAGGGTGGGGGGAGTTGGGGAGATGTTGGTCAAAGGGTATAAATTTCCAGTTATGGATGAATAACTGCTGAGTATCTAATGTATAGCATGGTGACTACAGTCAATAACACTGTATTATACACTTCAAAGTTTCTGCAAGAGAAAATCTTAAATGTTCTCATCACAAAAAAGAAATATAATCATGTGATGTGATGGCGGTGTTATCTGGTGGGATAGATCATATATTTAAGTGTATTAAATCAATGCATTGTATACCTTAAACATACACAATGTTCTAAGTCAATTATATCTCAATAATGCTGGAAAAAAGGACTTTTTAAATATTTAAAAATTTATTTGAGAGGGATGCCTGGGTGGCTCAGCGGTTGAGCATCTGCCTTTGGCTCTGGGTGTGATCCCGGGGTGCTGGGATCGAGTCCCATATTGGGCTCCTTGCATGGAGCCTGGTTTTCCTGTCTCTGCCTCTCTCTGTGTCTCTCATGAATAAGTAAATAAAATCTTAAAATAAAAAAAAAAGTTATTTGAGAGACTGGGGGGGGCATGGATGCCTACAAGTGGTGGTAGGAGCAGAGGGAGAGAATCTCAAGCAGACTCCCTGGGAAGTGCAGAGCCCAATATGGGGCTCCATTTCAGGACCCTGAGATTATGACCTGACTCAGATGTTTAACAGACTGAGGCACTCAGGTGCCCCATAAAGGAGTTATTTTTAAAGAAAGAGTGGTTTCTGACAAATTATAAATGAGACCTGATGGGAGGGAGCTTATGTGTTTGATGCTCCTACAATTTGATCGTACTTTAGTGTAGTCTTTACTTTTACCTGGTAGGAGAATAAATCAAATGATTTTATATATATGAAATATATATAGTGTCCATGTTATATGTGCACATATATACAATACACACACACACACACACACACACACACACACACACAAGCAAGGAAGAAAGAAGAAATGTGACCAAGAGCAAACACTAGCAGGTAGCAGAGGTGAGATTCAAACAAATGACTAGTAATAGCAGTAGCAATAACAATAATGAGGAAAAACAGGAAGTGGAAGAGCAATGAGTTGATGAATGAACAGATGACTTAAAGGACCCACAGGAGAAAATCAAATGAAGAGGGATTTCTTCAGGATCAGAAAGGGAATGTTCCCCCTCAGAAATGAAGAGAAACAGTTTGATCCAAATCCAGTCTTTTAATAAATCCATTCTTCCTTCTCCCACCCCCTTTTACCATTGCCTCTCACTTGGGAACTGAGAGCGCTCTGTGTAAAAATAGCAAACCTGAGGGAGTGTGAAGGAAGCTCTCGGCAGAGCACCCACCAGGAACCCCACTCTCACACCATGTCATCCACTTCCCATTTCCTGCTCATCCCTGGAAACCCAGCTCCTCTGGGAGCCCTGTCCCACCCCAGCAAGTCATAGCAGCCCACTCAAGCTCGCTGAAGCAGAAGGGGGGGGGTGTCTCAAACACATGCTGTGTCTCAAGGAGCCCGGGCAATGCAGCCAGATATCCATAAAGGACAAGGAGCTGGGGACAGGGAGACCCTAATGGCTTCCCTCTGTGGCTCCGACCCCGCCTTCCTTCTCTGCAGCCCCCTCACCCAGAAGAAAGGCCGCCCAGGGCTCCCGGGTCAACAGCATCTAGAATCCCACCTGTGCCACTTTCTCTGGAGTCAGCGCTGATTGGCTGGCGCGGGTCAGGTGATCCACCCTTCTCCAATCCAGTTTGGCTGGTGGTGCTGTCACGTGGTCCAAGCCGGGCTCCCACGCCTGCTTTCCGAGAGTGAGGGGAAGGGTGAGGAATGTTGACGTCACCCAGAAGGTGTCCCCAGCTGCCAGCCTGCTTGTTTCTCACCCTCACGCTTCTTTGCAGAATTCCTCACTCTTACGTGTGTTTACAGCACTTCCTGTGCAACGCAGTTTAAAGTCCAACCGCATTCTTTTGCTTGCTTTCTGATTGGGTTGCGTGTACCCATCTTCGTGCACAAGCCTACGTGAGGCCCCCAGCGTGCAGTGCACAGACTCCTCACCCATGGAGTAGTTCAAGGCCTCCACCCTAGACCGTCCTTAGGGCTGTCTTCGTGGGCGTACAGCCTACGCACGGTTGAATGCTCTGCTGTTGCCACCTTGAAATTCACAATAATTTCTGCAAAAAGACTCAGCACTTATATTTTGCATAAAGCCCCGTAAAAAAAAAAACCCAGTCCTCCTCTCTTTGCCTCACCTGAGCGTCTTAGTCGGCTTGGGCTGCCATAATAAAATACCCTACACTGGGTGGCTTACAGCACAGGAACTGGTTCTCTCATAGGGAGTTCAGAAGCCCAAGATCCAGGTGCTGGCAAAGTCCGTTTCTGGTGAGACCTCTCTTCTTGGCTTGTAGAGGGCCACTTTCCACTTTGTCATCAAACGACCTTTTTCCTCTAGGTGCCCAGGAAGAGAGAAAGTGCTCTTTGGTGTGTTGTTCTCTCAAATGGAAACCAGTCTTATCTGATTAGGGCCCCGCCCTTACAACCTCATTTGACCTCAATTACTTCTCCAAAGGACCAGTCTCCAAATACAGTCACATTGGAGGTTAAGCTTGAACATATGCATTTGGAGAGGATACAATCCAGTCCGTAACACCAGCTGTCTAGGCTCCTGGCCCCTGTGCTTGCATCTCGTGCACAGACTCATGCCTGCCCCTTGGATCTACCAGGTGGCACTGTCCCTTGGGGTGGACCTCTGGTTTTTGTTCGCAGCCTTGGAGTCTTCACCCTGGGCAGCACCCTGTTCAACCCTGTCTCCCCCTGACTTTATCTCACACAGCCATATGGGGTAAAGAGCACTCACACCCCTTCAGGGACCTTTGGGGCTGCCTGACTGGTGTTTTCCATGACTGCCAAACTCATGCTCAATCTTCAGAACTTGTCATGACCCATCCTCATCCTGCATGTTGTTTCTGCTCACCTCCCAGGGCGCCCCTGTGTGTCTTTTATTATTTTTTAAGATTTTATTTATTTATCCACAAGAAACACAGAGAGAAAGGCAGAGACACAGGCAGAGGGAGAAGCAGGCTCCCTATGGGGAGCCCTATGTGGGACTTGATCCTGGGACTCCAGGATCATGACCTGAGGCAAAGGCAGATGGTCAACTACTGAGCCACTCAGGTGCCCCACCCTCCTGTGTGTCTTATCTCACCCCATTTGAGCTCCCACCAAACCTATTGTAGAGGCTGCTTTTAGGCAATAGGCTTGAGCAGTGGAAACTTGAACAAGGCAGAGGGCCCACAGCAACCATCAAGCCCTAGGCCCTAACTGACCCCTGGGCCATTGACAACCCAGACACAGTTATCAAAAAAAAGAGGAAATTCCATACATCCCCATACTCCCTCACTGTGCCCTATAACTGGCTCCCTGACCAGACCGTCTCCCCTTTGCTGTCCTGCCTGCTGCATCTTGCAGCAGATTCAATAAACTTCTATTTCTTTGGTTATGCCTTGGGTGAATTCTTTAACCGCCTGCACTGTGTCGGGCCACCGCCCAGTAGGGATACCCCAAATCTATCATGATGGCTAATTTTGTGCCTCTTGGGCTCCCTGGTCTCTTTCTGATGACAGGGACTCTTGTCACCATTGTCACCCTGATGCCTCACACAGGGTTGGCACAGAATGGGTACAAGAAATGGTAAGGTGTTCTTTGAAGGTGGGGCTTAGTCTTGTCACCTTTGGTCCCCTTCTCGGTCCCTTTATGATCATTACCTGGGTGTGCAGTGAGGACCATCTGCAGGGACAGAGAGGGAGCTGGCTGCTTCTAGTTCAAATGGGGGAAGAATCTTTTGGGTTTGGGATGCCTAGGTAGCTCAGCTGAGCCTTTGGCTCAAGTCGTGATCCCAGGGTCCTGGGATCAAGTCCCATATCAGGCTTCCTGAAGGGAACCTGTTTCTCCCTCTGCCTATGTCTCTGCCTCTTTCTGTGTGTCTCTCATGAATAAATTTTTTAAAAAACGATTAAAAAAATCTTTTGGGTTCTTCATCATTTGGCTTTAAGAAACTAGAGCTTGGGATCCCTGGGTGGCGCAGCGGTTTGGCGCCTGCCTTTGGCCCAGGGCACGATCCTGGAGACCCGGGATCGAATCCCACATCGGGCTCCCGGTACATGGAGCCTGCTTCTCCCTCCGCCTGTGTCTCTGCCTCTCTCTCTCTCTCTCTCTCTCTCTCTCTCTATGACTATCATAAAATAAATAAATAAAAAAAATAATAAAATAAAATAAAATCTTTAGAAAAAAAAAGAAAATAGAGCTGCCTTGGGGCGCCTGGATAGTTCAATTAGTTAAGTGTCTGACTCTTGATTGTGGCTCAGGTCATGATCTCAGGGTCATGGGATGGAGCCCTGAGTCGGGCTTTGCACATAGTGCGGAGTCTGCTTGAGATTCTCTCTCTTCCTCTCCCCATGTCCCTGTCCCCTGCATGTGAGCTCTCTCTCTCTTTCAAAATAAATCTTGGGGGGGGGGGCAGCCCCAGTGGCATAGCAGTTTGGTGCCGCCTGCAGCCCAGGCCGTGATCCTGGAGACCCAGGATTGAGTCCGACATCGGGCTCCCTGCATGGAGCGTGCTTCTCCCTCTGCCTGTGTCTCTGCCTCTCTCTCTCTCTCTCTCTCTCTCTCTCTCTCTCTCTTTCTGTGTTGCTCATAAATAAATAAATAAATAAATAAATAAATAAATAAATAAATAAATAAAATAAATCTTGGGGGATCCCTGGGTGGCTCAATGGTTAATGCCTGCCTTTGGCCCAGGACATGATCCTGGAGTCCCGGGATCGAATCCCACGTCAGGCTCCCTGTATCGAGCCTGCTTCTCCCTCTGCCTGTGTCTCTGCTTCTCTCTCTCTCTCTCTCTCTGTATCTCTCATGAATAAATAAATAAAATCTTTAAAAAAAAACAAAATAAATAAATCTTACAACAACAACAAAAGGAAAATACTAGAGCTGCTAAAGGCCCTGGACAACCTCATGGCCTTTGGTCCGTTTTGCTTTTTATTTGATAGTCATGATCAAGATATACATTCATTAGGGGCACCTGGGTGGCTCAGTGGTGAGCATCTACCTTTGGCTCAGGTTGTGATGGTGGGGTCCTGGGATCGAGTCCTGCATTAGGCTCCCTGCAGGGAACCTGCTTCTCCCTCTGCCTATATCCCTGCCTCTCTCTCATGAATAAATAAATAAAATCTTAAAAAAAATACATTCATTAAATTTTTTTTAATTACAGAAACTCTATCATGGTGTGAAACATCAAACAAATGGCTGCCGTTTAAGATTTGAAACACAAAAATTGGTATGAACACCCGAATTTCTAACTCTGTAATAACTAGACTCAGCTCCCTTTGCCCACGATTCTGCTCAATGGCAGCAAAATCCTAATACTGCCAATTTAGCACTGGGCACTTTCCATGACACTTAGGCTTTGTAGTCTTGGGGAAAATTTGCCTTATATTTTTGATCTTGGCTAAAGGAGGATATTCACTGCACTTTGAAACTCAGAGCAGCTGAGACAGGGAAACTAAAGGGACCCCATGAAAAACTGCTTTTTTGGCTCTTTCCTGCTTTTGTTCTTACTAGCCCTACCTTTCCATCTCATGCATGTGTTGTAGAACAGATAATGTGTGTCCTCCTGTAGAGGTCAAGGGTTTAATGATTCCTTTGGAGTCTTCCAGCACAGCAGATAACATCTAAGGAGTGACTGGGCAGGGTTGTTATAAACAGTTTTCCAAGACCACTGACTAATCACCGAGACTCCTAGCTCCAGGGCCTAAGTGACTTGTGGAGGACACCTAAATACCCATCTTTGTTCCTGGATGCCTGAGAAGACACATGTACCAGACCACAATCCTCTATAAAACCGCAGGCCATAGGCCAAGGTAAAACTCACTCTTCCTTTCCGGGTCTCCCAGATGCTCTGTCTCTGTCTGTACTCTATGTTTTCAATAAACTCTGCTCTCACTTCCTCTTGGCTCACATTTGTTTTCTACCCTGCATGAAGCTGAGGACCCTCTTGGCTGGTGCTATGGGACACCCTCTAAAGAAGAGTACATTTATCAGATGTTTGTTTATGTATTTGCATATACATATATGCACACAGATTTGGGTGTATACATATATATTTTGCTGTTATTTTTGCTGTTTTAAAGCCAGTTTGCCTGGGTTCAAATCCCCACTCTGCTATTCACTACGTGTATAACCTTGGGAAAGTCACTTGATCTCTCAGTGACTCAATTTTCTTATCTATAAAAATCGCTAACAATAGCTATTAACGGGCAGCCCAGGTGGCTCAGCAGTTTGGTGCTGCCTTTGGCCTGGGGCCTGATCCTGGAGACACAGGATCGAGTCCCACGTTGGGCTCCCTGCATGCAGCCTGCTTCTCCCTCTGCCTGTGCCTCTGCCTCTCTCTGTGTCTCTCATGAATGAATAAATAAAATCTTTAAAAAAAAAAACAATAGCGATTAACTCAGAGCTGTGAAAATAACATTGAGGGTGAGGCTAGCACATGGTGAAGGTGAATGCCACAGTGTTACCTGTGATTACTGTACTATTTGTGCAAAAGGCTGACCTCATGTTTTTGCCCTATTGCAGAGTATTTTATTTTATGGGAGCATTGTAGTCTCCTATTGATGGACCAAGGCTGTTTCTAGTTTTGATTATTACTAGTAATGCCGCAACAAACACACAGGGTATGTGTACTAATTTTTAAAATTTACTTCCAAATTGCCTCCTCTGGAGATTATACCAGTTCATACTCCTGCAGACACTGACTATTTCGCTGTGTCCTCATCAATACTGAACACCATCAATTTCTTGTCAGGTGAGAAGATGGTGGTTCACTCTTGTTTTAATCTGTATCTCTCTGGTTACGGTGTCATAGGGCATCTTCACATGAGTACTGATCTGTTTGTCTTCTGTGAATTTTCCGGTTTCCGTCCTTTGCCTATATCTGGTAGCAACTTTGTATTGTGGCCACAAATCTTGTTTTAGATGTTTGCATATTTTTCTCCCACGCTGTCTCTTGTCTTTTTTTCTCTTTTGATACTTTTTTTTTTTTTTTAAGATTTTATTTATTGGGACACCTAGATGGCTCAGTGGTTAAGCTCTACTTTTGGCTCAGGGCGTCATCCTGGAGTTCAGGCTCCCCTCCCCTGAAATCTTTTTAAAATTTTTAAAAATAAAGATTTTATTTATTTATTCATGAGAGACACACAGAGAGAGGCAGAGAAATAGGCAGAAGGAGAAACAGGGAGAGAAGCAGAGGGAGAAGCAGGCTCCCAAGGGGAGCCTGATATGAGACCCAATCCCAGGACTCCGGGATCATCACTGGAGCCAAAAGCAGATGCTCAACCACTGAGCCACCCAGGTGCCCCTCTTTTGAGACTCTTTAATGTAGCATAGTTTTAGGCTTACAGTGAATTTGAGAAGGTCGAACAGAATTCCCACATACTCCACACCCAGGTTTCTCTATTAACACCTTAATGTTAATTAACATAGCACAATTATCACAATTAATTAGCCAATATTTACACATTATTATTAACTAAAGCCTGAACTTTTCCAGATGTCTTTCCTTTCTAAGGCATTCCTTCTGTCCCAGGATCCATCCAGGAGGCTATGTTACCTTTAGTTTCCCTGTACCTTCTTAAGCAACTCTCTCTCTCTCTCTTTTTTTTTTAAAGATGTATTTATTTATTTTAGAGATAGAGGAAGAGAGAGGGAGAGTTGGAGGAGGAGTAGAAGAAGGGGGAGGGGAGAGAGAATCCTCAAGGAGACTCCATTCTGAGTGCAGAGCCTAATGTGGGGCTCGATCCCAAGATCCTGAGATCATGACCTGAGCTGAAATCAAGAGTCAGATGCTGGGGTTGGCTCAGTGGTTGAGCGTCTGTCTGCCTTTGGCTCAGATCATGATACTGGGGTCCTGGGATTGAGGGTGAGGCTAGCACACGTTGAATGCCCTGCGGGGAGCCTGCTTCTCCCTCTGCCTATGTCTCTGCCTCTCTCTCTATGTCTCTCGTGAATAAATGAATAAAATATTTTTTAAGAATCCTTAAAAAGGGATCCCTGGGTGGCGCAGCGGTTTGGCGCCTGCCTGTGGCTCAGGGCGCGATCCTGGAGACTCGGGATCAAATCCCATATCGGGCTCCCGGTGCATGGAGCCTGCTTCTCCCTCTGCCTGTGTCTCTGCCTCTCTCTCTCTCTCTCTCTCTCTGTCTCTATGAATGAATAAATAAAATCTTAAAAAAAAAAAAAGAATCCTTAAAAAAAAGAGTCAGATGCTTAACCTACTGAGCCACCAGGCGTGCCTTAGTTTCCTCTTGACTGTGACAGTTTCTAAGACTTTCCATGTGTTTGCATGTGTGTGTTTAATGACCTTGGCACTTTTGAGGGCAACTGGTTAGTATTTTGTAGACTGTTTCTCAATTAGGATTTGTTCGTTTGCTCATGATTAGGTGGGGTCCACGGGCTTTAGGGGGAAGACAACAGAGGTTAAGTGCCATGTTTGTCATATCGCTCATCATTGTTGATGCCGACCTGACTGAGGTAGTATTTGGCAGATTTTCCACTGTTAAGTGGAATCTCCTTCCACTCCTTCCTTTAATCTCCTTCCTTTATTCCTCTGTCTCCTGTGTGTTAACCACGTTTATAGTGTCTTTTTTTTTTATGGTCTTTTCAGACAGAAGGTTTACATATTCTGTTTCTTTAGAGCTGGAAGGATCTTCATCAGGGGACAGCATCAGGGGCACCAGCACATCTGATGTAGTGAGTGCCCTTGGAGCATCGAACCCTGGGCTAAGAACTTCCACACCTGTCTCACTGACCCCTGAGGACAACCCATAATGTTGGTCCCTTTATTGTGTCCATTTTGTAGAAAGAAAGTGGAGTCTGCCTGCCATGAGTCACAGCAGAGCCAGCCCAGGTGGCAAAGTCAGGATTTATACCTGGGTCTGTCTGACACTGGATGTAACTGTCTTTTGTTTTTTTTTTTTTTTAAGTTTCTTTAGGGGCGCCTGGGTGACTCAGTTTGTTAAGTGTCTGCCTTCAGCTCAGGTCATGATCCTGGGGTCCTGGATTGAATCCTCATTGAGCTCCCTGCTCAGCAGGGAGTCTGCTTCTCCCTCCGCCTGCTTGTGATCTCTCTCTCGAATAAATAAACAAAAACAAAATCTTAAAAAAAAAAAAGTAAAATGTATTTATTTTTAGTAATCTCTACACCCAGTGTGGGGCTTGAACTCGAGATCAAGAGTCACATGCTCTTCTGATGGAGCCAGCCAGGCGCCCCTGGACATAAGTGCTCAAGTGTAGAAACCAAGGTCCAGAGAGATGGTGCTTATCTGAGCCCCCGCAGTGGGTCGGTGGCCTTGCCCAGGCCCTCCCACTGCCAGGCCACCTCTGACCCCAGTGAATCAGCAGCTAGTTCTCAGCCAGGGAGCCTGCCCTGCCCTCAGCCCCACCCCAAGCCACCCCCTCCTGAGCTGCCTCCAGTGCGTGTCCTTTGGCCACTGCGGCTTCTTGCACCCACAGGGGAAGGGACCCAGACTTTGCAACAAATAAACACCGCCTACAAATTTCTAAATATACAGAGATAAGTGTTCCTTTCCACCTCAGCTGGTCCTGGCTGGAACTCCAAACATCCCACCTGGCTTCTGCCCCTCCAGGGGTCAGATTCTGGGTCTTCGGTTGTCCTAAGGATGGCACGTGTCCTTTGCTGTGCGGAAACCTGCCCTGTGGGGATATCTCCACCATCAACATCAACAAATATAATAGCTGTAGTAGTTCTCCACTCCCCCTGCTTCAATTCAGGGCTGCTCTTGCTTCATCTGCATTCCTGTCCATATCCTTCACCTTTAAAGCAAATCCCAGATGATGCATCATTTCATCCACAAGAAGCAAGAATAATCTAAAGGATGAGGAGTTTTTCATTAATATAATAGTATAGTTTTCATGCCCGCCTCCCAGGAATAGTTCTGTAACACCATCAAATTGTCTGGTCAACATTCAAAGTGCCAAATATTTCCTAAAGAATTTCCTTAAAAAAAAAAGTTTGAATTAGTATCCAAATAAGGTTAATACACTGTGATTGGCTAATGTGTTAGGTTTCTTTTACTCTAGAGGTCCCTTTCATATCTCTTGTTTTCTTTACAACTTCTTTTTTGAAAAAAAGCTTGGCCGGTCCTTTAGGGATCACTATAGCCTGGATTTTGCTGATTGCAGCCCTGCGGTGTAATATAACATGTTTCTCTGTTCCCAAGGGGATCTTGTAAATTCAGAGTTGGATCTAGAAGTATAATAAGATGCAGGCTCAACTTTTATTTTTTGGCAAGATTGTTTCATAGGTGGTACTGTTTCTTCCATCAGGAGACACATACTTTCCGATTGCCTCTCCTTTTGCAAAGTTATCATATTGCTTTACTTTAAAAAATTCTTATTTTGGAAAAAATTCAGACCTGTGGAAAGTTGCAAGGATGATACACCTTCACCTTGATTTACCAGTTTTTGCCACACTGATTTTGTCATTCACACATACACATACATTTATACCCACACCTACATACACATTATTTGAGAATGGGGTACAAGTGTTATGCTTCTTCACCCCCAAATGCTTCCACTTGTGTCTCCGGAGAGCTCTCACAACCATCTAAAAGAAAAGCAGTTTCTCTCTATATTCACAACACTTCTGACACCAAACGTGTGGATTTTCCCTCACATTCAACAATCCACCAACTTTCGATACCAACTAGGTGTCCTACAATTCGGTTCTCACACTAACCACTTGGATTTAGCATAGACCCCACAGGCAATAGGTTCAATTCTACATTGTCTCCATTTTAGAAGCCAATCACAGAGCAATGCTGGATGGCTCAGTGTCTGCCTTCCGCTCAGGATTTGATCCTGGGTCTGGGATTGAGTCCTGCATCAGGTTGGTTCCCTGCAGGGAGCCTGCTTCTTTGTGTCTCTCATGAATAAACAAATAAAATCTTAAAAAAAAAAAAAAAAAAAAGAAAGCCAGTCATGGTTGTTACCTGCTTCTGATTGACCAGTTATAAATCAGGGGTTCCTAGACCTCCTTTTCAAATTCAATAGTTTGCTGGAAAGGCTCAGAGAACTAAGGGAAACACTCTGTTTGCCAGTTTATTGCTGCAGATATAATAAGGGATACAGATGAACAGCCAAATGGAAGAGAAGCTTGGGGCAAAGTATGTGTAAGGGATGTGGAAATTCCATGCCCTCTCCAGAACCACCCCTCCCAGTACCTTGGTGTGTTCACCAACCAGGAAGTTCCCCGAATCCCATTGTTTAGAATTTTTATGGAGGCTCCATTACATAAAACAATTGATTAAATCATTCACCATTGATGATTTAACTCAATCTCCAGCCCCCTTCTGCCCCAGAGGTCCAGAGGTGCAACTGGAAATTCCAACCGTCTGATCACAGGGCCTTTTCCTCTGACAACCAACTCTTCCCCCAGCTTCCATGTCTCCTAGTTAGCACAAACTTGGAATGTGGTTGAAAGGGGGCTTATTATGAATAGCAAAAGATGATCTACCACCCACCCAGAGAAGTGGGATCCAGAGAAGATTCCCACTAACAACTCTGAGGCTGAGTAGAGTGGTGAGTTCCCTTTTCTCCACATCATTGCCAACATTTATTTCTTTTCTTTTTGCTAACAGCCATTGCCAACAAGTGTGAGGTGACATCTTATTGTGGTGGGTTTTTTAAAATTTTTAAGCCTTTATTTATTTATTTGAGAGAGAGAGACAGGGAGTGAGAGAAAGAGCATGGGTTGGGGAGAGGGGCAGAGGCAGAAGCAGACTCCCCACTGAGCTGGGAATCTGACCCGAGGCTCCATCCCAGGACCCCAGGATGACCTGAGCTGAAGGCAGATGCCCAACCAATTGAGCCACCCAGGCACCCCTTCATTGGGGTTTTGATTTGTATTGCCCTGACAATGGGTGATGTCCAGCAGCTTTTCTTGTACCTCTTGGGCATCTGTATGTCTTCTGTGGGAAAAAATTGATTCAGATCCTCTGCCCATTTCTTAATGAGATTGTGTTTTTATCAAAACAAAACAAAAAAAACAAACAAACAAAAAAAAGAGGGATCCCTGGGTGGCGCAGCGGTTTGGCGCCTGCCTTTGGCCCAGGGCGCGATCCTGGAAATCCGGGATCGAATCCCACGTCGGGCTCCTGGTGCATGGAGCCTGCTTCTCCTTTTGCCTGTGTCTCTGCCTCTCTCTCTCTCTCTCTCTCTCTCTCTCTCTCTCTCTCTCTCTCTGTGACTATCATAAATAAATAAAAATTAAAAAAAGATATTGTGTTTTTGCTATCGAGCTGCATCAGTTCTTTATACATTTTGAATATCAATCCCTTATCAGAGATAGATTTGCATATATTTTCTCCCATTCCATTTTCATTTTACCCAGGTGTCCCCATCAACAACTATTAATTGAGCACCCACCATGCATAATGTATTGGGGGGACAGCAGGACAGAAAGAATATAAAGTTCCTGACCTGTGGCGGGCGGGCCGGTGGCGCGGGGCCTGGCGGGAGGGGCGGCCCTCCCCGGCGCCCAGCCCCGGAAACACCGCCGAGCCCACGCTCCGAGCCGGCCGAAGCGTCGCCGCCGCCGCCGCCGCCGCCGCCGCCGCCGCCGCCGCCGCCGCCACCGCCGCCACCGCCACCAACGCCACCACCACCGCCACCACCACCCCCCTCCCCCGCCATCCACAGTCATGCCGAAGCACGAGTTCTCTGTGGACATGGCCTGTGAAGGATGCTCTAACGCCGTCAGGCGGGTGCTCAACAAGCTGGGAGGAGTTGAGTTTGACATTGACCTGCCCAACAAGAAGGTCTGCATCAACTCTGAGCACAGCGTGGACATTCTGCTGGAGACCCTGGAGAAAACAGGAAAGGCCGTTTCCTACCTCGGCCCCAAGTAGTGAGGGCCTGGACCCCTGAGCCCATGATGGACCAAAGGGAGCAGGACGCTGATCCTCTCCTGCCTTCCAGAGAGACCTGGGGCCTGGCAGTCCTGCTCAGCGATGGCAGTTCCTGACAGAGACCCTCACTTGCCCCGCTCCTCCCTAGCTTCCCTGTAATAAAGTTGAGCCGCTTTTGCTGGGGAAAAAAAAAAAGTTCCTGACTCATAAAGCTGAATTACTAATGGCAGAGAGAATAGGAGTAAGAAAACATGTTGGCCAGAATAAGTGGGTAAGGTGCAGAGAGGAAGGATGAGAAGAGGAGAGTTGTTTTAAATTAGCAAAGTCAGGAAATTCCTCTGTGATGAGGCAATCAATAAGCCAAGATTGAGGGACGCCTGGGTGGCTAAGTGGTTGAGCATCTGCCTTTGGCTCAGGTTGTGATCCTGAGGTCCCAGAATCAAGTCCCACATCAGGATCCCTGCATGGAGCCTGCTTCTCCCTCTGCCTGTGTCTCTGCCTCTCTCTCTCTCTCTCTCATGAATAAATAAAGAAAATCTTAAAAAACAACAACAACAACAACAAAAAACAGATTGCAAGGAAGTAAGGTAGGTATTGCAGGAAAACTTTGCAGGTGGAGTGAACAGTAAATGTAAAAGCCCTGAGGTGGGATAGTGTGTCAATATGCTTAAGGAACAGCAAGGAAATTGTTGTGATTGCAGGTGAGAGACAAGGTGAGGGGAGGCCTCTGATGAGGTTGGAAAGGTAGCCATATGGTGTTGGGTGGTGTATGCCATGAGATTTGAAGTGCATAAGCAGGGAAGCCATTTCTGAGTTTTGAGAAGAGTGCTAGGATCTGACTTTAGCTTTAGAGTCATAATCCCGGACAAACGTGGAAAGTAGATGGCAAGGGGCTGAGTTGGAAGTGGGCTACCAGATAGGAAAGCACAGACATAGTCCTAATGAGAGGGGATGGTGACTTAGCTCAGGGCTTTGGTACTAAAATGGAAGGCAAGTTCTCAGAATTTGGATGAACTTTGAAGATGAGGCCAACAAGATTAGCTAGTGGAAGTGGCATGGGGAGAGTGGGGGATAAGCTGTAAAGGTTAATTTCATGCATAATTTGATTGGGCTATGGAAGGCCCAGACATTTGATTAAACATTATTCAGAGTGCATCTGTGAGGATGTTTCCGGATGAGATTAACATTTGAACTGGTAGACTTAGTACAGCTTGCTCTCCCCAGTGTAGGTGGGCCTCATCTGATCAGTTGAAGGTATGAAAAGAACAAAATGTGGAGTGAGGCAGAATTCACTCTCTTTACCCACCTGTCTTTGAGCTGGGACATTGGTTTCCTACAGGCTTTGGACTTAGATCCAGACTTGGACTGGAACTTACTCTATTAGCTCTGCTGGGTCTGCAGTTTGCCAACTGTGCACTTAGCCTCTTAATGAAACAATTTCTATAGTAAATCTGTATGTATATATGTCTCACACTGGTTCTGTTTCTCTGGTGGACTCTGACTGATATGCTGAGCAACAAGCTTTCTGGTCCTGCCTATGGAAAGCTTGGAGTTGTCAGGCTGGACCAGATGACTGGGAAAAGGTTTGGCACATGTAAGGGGGTGGGGGCTGTGTTACACGGGGGGCGGGGGGGCATTGTGTGACCTTGGGAAATTGACTATTTCCTATAAAAGCTTTATGTTTGAGTTGGAGAATTCATCCTGTACCATGTGATTCCCAGAAAGACAACTCAGACCTGACCAGTCAGAGCCTTACATTACCTGTCATAGTGACTGGTTCAAGGATGAGCCTGTGGAGAGAGATAAGCATTCTTTCCCTGTGGGCTTTTGGATATAAGGGCTGGGAGCTGTTGCAGATCCATGAGGAGATCATGAAGTGAGAATTAATCTGAGAGAGAGATGGAGAAAGGGAGAGGGAGATAATGCAGGTCCTAGGGATGGCTTTGAGCCCCCGAGCAAGCTGTACCTGAAGCCAGTCTATGTCTAAACTTTTCAGTTATGTATACCAACATATTCTTTTCTCCCTTAAACTAGTTTGGGTTGAGTTTCTTGTTAATTGAAACAGAAAGAGCTGTACTTGGAAAACCATCCAATCCTTTCATTTTCCAGATTTAAAAAAAGGTAAAACCCCTAAAAGATGGAGGATTTCCCAGAGGTCACACGATGAGTGAGCAAATGGGTAACTGAGTCCCTTGAGCCAAGCAACCAAATCCCTTCTTGATGTCTCTGAAGATCCAGGATTCTTGGTTGGGAATAGGCTGCCCCAGCCCCCATTCCAGGAATACAGTCTCTATTGTGGAGCACCTGGGAAATCTGACCAGGAGGAGTGTCCTCTCTCAGGGACTCCACTGGCTGCAGGGAGCCCACTGGGCAGGCTCCAGCTCACTTAAGCTCCCCATAGAACCAATCCCCGGTGCCCTTCTGCTGTAGGAAGGTGAAGGGGCAGACATTGGGAACAGTTTTGGATTCTAGCCTTCCAATCATCCATAGCCTATGGATATTTAAGATATGCACACTGACTAGTCACTGTGTCTGATGTCTGTACTCTGAGAGGCAGCAACTGTGCCAGCAAAGATGCAGAGGTGGGTTACTTGCCTCCAGGGTGGAGGTGAGAACGGAAGTAAGAGGAAGATGTGGAAAGATTGAGAGGGTGTCCAGTGCCAAGGGCAGAAGCAGGGGCCCAGACCTGTAGCCAGCCTCCTTGGCACCCATCCTTACCCACTCATCCACCCCCAGCTCTCAGGGCTGAAGCCTGCCCTGGGAAGGGGAAGGCCAAGCACCCCTCCTGCTAGGAGCTACTAGCTGAGATGGTGGAATCCAGCAAAGGAAAGAAGACAAAAGGTGGAGCTAAGCCAAAGTGCATGTGGGGACCTGGGCCTAACAGGTGAGATAGGATGTGAAATATAGAGTGCTCAGCCCGGGTCATCTCACTGGGTGTGACCCATTCAAGCCCATCTTTCCATCAGGGCCTCAAAACTCTCATTTGTAAAATGGCAACACAATTCATCTGCACTCCGCCCAGAGGGTTCCCACCACGCTCTGGGCTGGAATGGTCACAGGGAATCTTTAAGCTATCTTTCTTCCTTTGTTACTGAAAACCCTGTGACAGCTCCCTGGGTGAAGTGCCATCCCCAGTCCTTTGAGCCTTGTCCCCTGTGGACCTGTCCTTGCCTTCCCCACTCCTACTCATTCCCCAGGAAAACTGAATGAGGTATGCCTGGTTCTCCTCATACTCCAGCTATGCCACATCCCCATGTCCTTGCCCATGCTCTTCCCTCTGCCTGGCACACCCTTCCCAACCTTCCACTGTGGGCAAGCATACTTGCTCTGCTGTCCGGTCCTCAAAAAGCCTTCTCTGACACCCACCCTGCAAGAGCTAACCTCACCCTTCTCTGGGTACACCCACTCCCTGAGCCACCTCCTGGAATGCAGGTTCATTTATGTGTTTGTCACTGTGGGGAATTCCAGGGGCTGTGCATGTTATCCTGTCTGAAGTCTCTACCAGAGCAGGGCTCTGAGTGTTGGCTGAACTAACTGCTTGTGTCGAGCTCAGAGAAGGGAGATTGGGCCTTGTGGGGGGTGGGGCAGGGAGGTTCAGTGACAACCACAGACAGTGCAGGGTGAGGAGAGGCCTTCTTCCCACGCCATGTCTGCATTGATGCTAGAGGACAGACAGTGTCCTGGGAGGCCTGGGGGCAGCTGTCTGGTCTGCGGCTGGGCCCACTTTCCTGGATTCCAATGCCCACGGCCCTGCCAAGGCCCGGCCAGGCCAAGGTGACCTGAGGACACATTGGGCTTTGAGCGCCAGGCTTCCTGAGGTTCTCACTGAATGGGCACTTCTGTGCATTGGCCCTGGGTCAGTGCATGTGTGCCTCGGCCCATCTCGTCCCCAACAAACTGCAAGTCTGATGCTATTATTAGCACCCCCATTTCCCAGGGGAGGCTACTGAGGCTCAGAGAAGGGACCCACCCAGGGTCACATAAGGTGAATGTTCTGGACCTGGCTATTAAGAACTGAGGAACAGGGATGCCAGTGGTTGAGCATCTGCCTTTGGCTCAGGTTGTGATCCTGGGGTCCTGGAATCAAGTTCCATATCAGGCTCCTCACAGAGAGCCTGCTTCTCCCTCTGCCTGTATCTCTGCCTCTCTCTCTGTGTCTCTCATGAATAAATAGATAAAATCTTAAAAAAAAACCAAAAAACTGAGGACCAAACTCTCCAAAGGCTTTACATGCATTAATGTGGAAGAAATAGGGATCCCTGGGTGGTGCAGCAGTTTGGCGCCTGCCTTTGGCCCAGGGCGCGATCCTGGAGACCCAGGATCGAATCCCGCATCGGGCTCCCAGTGTGTGGAGCCTGCTTCTCCTTCTGCCTGTGTCTCTGCCTCTCTCTCTCTCTGTGTGTGACTATCATAAAAAATAAAAAAAAAAATCGTTTGTAAAAAAAAATGTGGAAGAAATAAAACAACCTTGTGAGGAGGGACCAGGTTTATATTTATTGAACAGATGAGACCAAACTGCTCTGAGTGCCCTTGCAGCTGGGTTGGCTGTGCTTGCTCTGAGAGGTGCTTGGGGACACGATGTTTCCCGCCTGCCCTGCTGCCTTCCCCCTTAGTACAACCAAGTGGCCCCATTCCACCTGCAGGATCTGCCCTCCCTCTTCCTTCCCCAGAGGACAACCTCTTCCCATCCAGCATGGCTGCAGGCTGCAGGAAGCTGGGGAAGATGTCCAGCCAAGCCCAGAGTGTGCACTGGTTCAGGACTCAAGGCCTCCTGCTTGATCGGCCTCATGAGCTCCTACTCCATTCTGCATTGAAACAGAACAGCTGGCCATCTGTCTGTCTGCTCATCTGTCCCCCTCTCAAGCAGGACTGTGAGCTTGAGGGCAGAAGTCACATGGAAGGAGCAAGACTTGATAAACCACGAGATCTCCTGTCCTGGAAGCATGCACAGAGGGGCAGGATGTTGAGCAGGCAGTGGGTTGAAGGGTGTCAGACTCCTATAGCTCCTGGCTCTCAGCCCCCATGGCAGGGGAAAGGCCTGGGAGGCTCTGCCCTTGTGGGCATCAGATACAGAACACAGGTCTCTATGTGATCTTTGGGCTCATGCTGGCCCTTAGAGAGCCTGGGGCTTTTGTGCTGGCTGGGTCATCTCTCCACACAGGTCACCGCTACCATGCATATCTTGGAGGCCTCCAAGGGAGCCACCTCCTTCCATTCAGATCCACAATGTCAGCAACGTCCTCGGAGGTCTGCTTTCTTGCTGGCTTGCTTGCTGGCCCACCTGGAAGCAACCTTAGACCCCCTCTTTCTCTTTCTCACCCTGTTTGAACCCAAGCCCCTGCCGAGGCTCCAGCCCAGCTCCCAGCTCCATCCCAGTGATACCTATGCTTCCTCCTGTCACCTCACCCCACCCCAAAGGGTAGCAAAGCAAGGTTATTCTCTCTCTTTGACAGATGAGAAAACTGAAGCCCCAGGGGCATGAGTGTATGAGTGGCAGTCCCAGGGCCTGACCCGAGGCCCAGGGGTCCTCCCAGGAGCCTGCCCATCCCACGAGAGTGAAGTCTTCATGTGCAAACAAAACCAAGACAAGCAAGGCCTGCAGAGGGCACATCTGGGGAGGTGCTGGGGGGAGGCAACATGTATGTCCAGAGCCCCAGCCAGGGACCTCTGTTCTTTTTTTTTTTTTTAAGATTTTATTTATTTATTCATGAGAGACACAGAGAGAGAGGCAGACACAGGCACAGGGACCTCTGTTCTTTTTTTTAAATTTTTATTTATTTATGATAGTCACAGAGAGAGAGAGGGGGGCAGAGACACAGGCAGAGGGAGAAGCGGGCTCCATGCACCGGGAGCCCGATGTGGGACTCGATCCCGGGTCTCCAGGATTGCGCCCTGGGCCAAAGGCAGGCGCCAAACCGCTGTGCCACCCAGGGATCCCTTTTTTTTTTTTCTTTTTAAGATTTTATTTATTTATTCATGAGAGACACAGAGAGAGAGGCAGAGATACAGGCAGAGGGAGAAGCAGGCTCCATGCAGGGAGCCCCATGCGGGACTCGATCCCAGGTTTCCAGGATCACGCCCTGGGCTGAAGTCAGCACTAAACCACTGAGCCACCCGGGCTGCCCAGGGACCTCTGTTCTGTCATAGACCATTCAAATGGTTTGGTTCAAATGGTCAACCTCCCAGATGCATTGTGTTCACTCTAGACCTTCCAGGCCACTCCCTCCACGTGGAACACTTACTCCCTCCCTCCGCCTGGCTAATTCCTGCTCACATGCTAGGTCTGGCTGCTGAGCACTCAGTAATTCAGCAACTGTTTCCTGAGCACCTACAACAAGGCAGACACTGTCCAAAGTGAGCTGTTCATAGTGAGCAAAAAGAGAATTGTCCTTTCTGGGAGTTTCTAGTCCCCAAGGAATCACACAGAGCTGACATGAAATAGTTGGGACAGACTTGCAGCTATAACAAGCAGCTCCAAATCAGAGGCTCCACACAACCAAGACCTATTTTGCAGCCACTTCACAGTCCAGATGGGAGACAAGAGGCTCTGCTTTGGGGTCATCACTATCCACTAGCCTCAAAGCCCCCTTAGACCCTTTGCACCGGGTGGGCCTGTGAGTGAGGAGGGAAGCATTGAGGGCTGGACAGGGAGGCTTAGTGGCTGGGTCTGGAAGGGCAACATATGCCACTTCCATTCATATTCTACTTGCAAGAGCTTGGCCACACAGCCATACTGGGTTGCAAGGAAGTCTGGGAAATGTTGCCTAGCCATCTGGCCAGTCTCTGCCAAGTAGAATCACACAAACACACTGTTTTAGTTTCCTGGGGGTCCTGTACCAATTCCCCAAATCCTGTGGCTTAAAGCAACAGGAATTTATTGGTGTTGGAGGCCAGAAGTCTGAGATTGGGATGCTTGAGGGTCCAGGGGAGAATCCTTCCTGACTATCGGTGGCTACTGGTAGCTGGGTACAACCTTGGCTTGTGGTCACTTCAATCCACTCTCTGCCTCCCCCTTCACATGGCCTCGTCCTCTACGTCTTTTCCTTTGTGCATCTTTCTAAGGAAGCTTCATGTTGGAGTTAGGCCCCTCCCACCCAGATTATACAAGATGATCACCTCATCCCAAAATCCTTAGTTTAATTGTATCTGCAAAGATCTTTTTTCTGTATCAGGAAAAATTCACAGGTTCTGGGGATTAGAATACAGACATACCTATTTAGGGGACACTTTAGAGGCAGGATCACCTGGACTCCTCTACATGGCAGCTGGCTTCTAAGAGGCCAGAAACAGAAGCTGGAAGGCTTCTCAAGGCCCAAACTTAGAAGACCCAGAACATTATTTCCACTGCATTCAGTTAGTCCAAGCAGGTCACAGGGCCCACCTCAAGGGGAGGGAAAATAAAATACTTCTCTGGGTGGGAGGTGTGGCAAAGATACAACACAAGAGGGCGTGAACCATAGGATGGAGGGCTGAGGCCACCTTTGGAAGCAACCTATCAGAGTGTATGCATGATTTGTTGAAGGCCTCTGCCAAGGGCCCCAGATATGTGCTCCTTGATGATGGAGTTGCCGGTAAGGCTGAGGTAGAACTGTTCTGCCTGAGTGGGAGCCCCCAGACCGTTGAACTGTAGGCCCACCCAGCCATCAGCTTACTGGGTGACCTTGGGCCAGTGTCTCATTCACTCAACAACAGCTTATTGAGTACCTAGTATGGGCTGGGTTCTGAACCAGGCACTGGGGTCCTGGTGGTGAGCAGGCCAGATCTCCATGGAACCTTCTGTCTTGTGGATGACAAAAGCTACTAATTGAACAAACTGGTCACAGAGCATGGTGAGTAAGAGAACAGCAAAGAGGGGATCCCTGGGTGGCTCAGCGGTTTCGCGCCTGCCTTTGGCCCAGGGCGCGATCCTGGAGTCCCGGGATCGAGTCTTGCGTCGGGCTCCCGGCTTAGAGCCTGCTTCTCCCTCTGCCTGTGTCTCTGCCTCTCTCTCTCTCTCTATGTCTATCATAAATAAATAAAAATAAATCTTAAAAAAAAAAAGAGAGAACAGCAAAGAGTTGGGCTAGAAAATCCTGGGGGACACAGAGGCTTCCAGGAGCCTCAAGGGCTGAGACCTAGAGGGTGATGAGGACACCTTTACATTCTGGGCCTCAGTTTCCTCTTCCAGACATCCAGAGGGTAGGCAGGAGCTGTAGACTCAGATTGTGCTTCCTGGAGCCTGGAGTTCCCCAGAGACACCCAAAAGGCTACTGCAGAAGGCAGCAGAGCAGTGGGCATCTAAAGTTTGTGACTAGTTGGGCTGGAAGCTTCTGGTCAGCTCCCAGAGTCCAGCTTCCAAGCCAGGAGCCCAGGTCTCTGATCCCAGTGTCTCTCTGGGACATGATTTACCCAGGACCCTCCTTGTTCCCCAATAGTCCTGCCAGGGTTCTGGGCTCTGCGGAAACAGGGAACCTCCCTTCTGTCTGGTTGAACTCTCGGGTCTCCCCATCATCCCAGGACAGACCTTACACTAGGATGCTTGTAGCTGCCCTCTCACCTTTGACCTTCAGTCTGCTTGAGCCATGAGAGCCCTGGGGACCCCACAAGAAATGCCAGTGCCTCTCAAAATGCTCAGGTTTTTTGGGGTAAGACCCTCCCTTCTGTGTGGCCTTGGATGAGCCTGTGCTCTTTCTGGGCCTCATGAAGGTGAGCACAAAGGCAAAGTGGGTCCCCCAAAGCTGACTGGAGGTCAGCACAGGAGGAGGTGGCAATCCTCCATGGAGTGAGGTCAAGAGAAGTGGCAAGAAGGAACCAGCCTCCTGGGGACCCATGGGTGACCTGCCTATGGTGCCCCTGCTCCACCATTCTGGCAAATTCTGAGCCAAGCTTTCCCCTGTTAGACGAGTTAATCACTAGGCAAATTGTTGACATCAGCTCAGCATTTTTATTCCTGTGTTCAGCCCCAAGGTTGGGAACTGGGTGGGGGTGGGGCTGGAGGTGCCAAAAACAAGAATTCTTTCCTTGCTCTGGGCTTCAGTTTCCACCTCTGTCACACAGGGAGGGAAAGCTTCCCTTGCTTCCTTCATTGGGACACTGTGAGGATACAAGTGAGCATATCCAGGTCTGGGCATTTCAGCTACAGGGCTCTAGTACCGATGACTGCCCTGACTGTCCTTGCCCTTGGGGAGCTCACTGTCAGGGAGGGAGACCCAAGCCTTGCCTACCATTAGCTGCTGGCAGGCAGGGGATGGCAGGGGTAGGGTGTGGGCAGGCAAAGAGCCTCTCAGCCATAGGTCTGGCTTCACTGAGCTCTGTCCTGGAAGTTCATGACTGGTCTTGTGTGGGGTCAGGGGTATCGATATCCCTATTTCTAGGCAGGTTTCTAAGGCCTTCATACATGTCACTGTCCAGGGGTGCCTCCACGCCCACAGGGCAGAATCCACCAAGAAACAGCTGAGCCCCCTTCTTCTTGCCCTTCTGAGGTCTTTGTTGAGAGCCAGTCTTGGAGTGGAGGGCCAGGGCCAAGGGGTGAGCTGGTGGCAGAGGCCTTGGTGCACCGTGTAAGGAAGGCAGGAGCAGTCCACGGCAGAAGGGTCCAGAGGGCCAGGAAGATGTAGGTCAATAGACATGGCCATCTGACCTGGGTGCAGCAAGGGCCAATACCACTTTCAATATCCTTAGCTGCTGGTGCCCAGAGAGGGCTGTGGGGAGGCTGGCTGGCTCAAGGTCACACTAGGGAAGCTGGAGACAAAGCTCTTCCACCTTCTCCTTATCTGTTGGAAGACAGAGGAGGGGGAGAATCAGGGTCCCTGTCTCACAGCTGCTTGGTAGGCTTCAGGTATTTTCCACCTACAGCCACCAGGTGGTGCTAGACCCCAGAGACAAGAGCTCTGCTCACTGGGAAATTTTTCTCCTAGAAGAAGGAGGCAAAAAAAAAAAAAGAAGAAGGAGGAGGCCGGGCCAGGAGTCAGCTGCTCCCACCAAGGGGGTCAGGATGCCCCCTTTGCTGGGTCAGAGGAACACAAGAGGCAACCCTGGGGAAGTTTTATTGGCTGATCTCCTTGCCTCTAGCAAAATCCACCCATCCAACATATTGCCCGATTAATCATTTTAAAACAGCTCTGACCACATCACTAGCCTGCTGTAAAACCTTCCAGGACTCCCCAGTGCCTGTGGGATAAATTCCAAATGCATTTAGGGCCCTCTGAAATATGATACCTGGACACCTCTCTTTCCAGCCTCACCTCCAGACAGCTCTGTTGTCTTCTTGGTCCTTGGCCTTATATGTTTCTACTTCTGAGCCTTTGCTACCTTGGATCCCTTTCTATGGAATCCCCACCCTCCCCCTGTAGTGCTCCTCCATCCAACAACCCTCAGCCAAACCTGTTGATACTGCTTCAGCCACCGCCGGCTGTCTCCTTGCTGGGCTTGGATCAGCTGCTCTGTGTCCTCCAGGCCCCCGGGCAGCCCCTCCTGACTGGGTGTGTCCAGCCTTTCTGGTCCTCTGTTTGAGGGCCTGGACTTCTCTTGCCCCTGTCTGAGGCTCAGCACCCGGCACAGTCGGCTCTCTAGAGGCTTCCCCCAGGGCTCCTGGAGCTTGCTGTAGGAGGACTGTGGCCCTCGCAAGGACTGGCTGCGTGGCCCTGGCCCCATGGTTCTTGAGGCTGCAAGCACAGGACTGCTACAGCCCTTCAGCAGGCCAGTGGCTTCTGAGATGGCCTGGAGTCTCCACCCACGTGATGGGAACTCACTTGGGGGCAAAGGTTGGTACTGCTGAGGTGGCCATCATAAACCAAAGAGCAGGCCACAGGGTTCAAGCATCTCTGAGTCAGTGTCACCACTGCCTCTCTTTGCCTTCTAGGGCAAGGGGTACAGGTCTCTTCCTCTTGCTCCTCCCCTCCTCCTCCTCCTTCTCCTCCTCTTCTAGGCAGCCTTCTCTGATCTCTCCACCCCTGAAGTGCTTGGTCCCCCCTGAACTCCTGCAGCCCTGGCTGTCCAAATTCATTCTGTTGATGCTGAGAACAGATGGCTCAACAGCAAAACAGAGATGTGCCTTTAAGAAACAGGATAGTTCTATTTTTTTTTCTTTTTTTTGTCTGACATCTTAGCGAGGCTGCCAGGGTGTCCACCAATCTCTGAGCTTCTCAATGCCTCCCAAGGATGACAAGAAGAGAGATGCCTGAGAGTCAGCCAAGAAAGACAAAGACCTGGTGAGCAAATCTGGGGGCAAGGCCCAAAAGAAGGGGCCCAAAGGCATGGTTGGGGGCATGCTCAATGTGTGACAGAGTGACATAGGACAAACTGTGAAGTTCTCAACTACAAGCATAGAACCCCAACTGTTGTCTCTGAGAGAAGATTCAAGGTCCCCTGGCCAGGGAAGCCCCCTCCCCAGGATCTCAGCAAAGGACTTATTAAACTGGCTTCAAAGCACAGACTCAAGTCATTTATACCAGCAACACCAAGGGTGGAAATGCCCCAGCTGCTGGCCAAGTTGCATGAACAGATCCTGCCAACTGTATGTCCTAAAAAAATAAGAAGTTTTATTAAAATTTTTAAATTAAATTTAAAAAGAAAAAAAAATTTAAAAAGAAAGAAAGAAACCGGACAGCTCCAACATAGAATAGAAGAGTCAAAATCACAGAAACAGAAAGTAGCCCCGTGATTGCCAGGGGCAGGGGTGGGGAATGGCCAGTACAATGGCTATAGAGCTTCAGTCTGGCAAGATGAAAAAGTCCTGGGGGCACCTGGGTGGCTCAGTGGTCGAGTGTCTGCCTTTGGCTCAGGGCCTGATCCCAGGGTTCTGGGATCAGATTCTGCATCAGGCTCCTCAGAGGGAGCCGGCTTCTCCCTCTGCCTGTGTCTCTGCCTCTCTCTGTGTGTCTCTCATGAATAAATAAAGAATATCTTTAAAAAGAAAAGAAAAGAAAAAATCCTGGAGACTGTTTGAACAACACTGTGAATATATGTAACCCTACCTAATTATACATTAAAATGGCTAAATGGTAAATGTTATGTTTCTAGCTATTTGACTGCAACTGGAAATTATTCACTAGCCTAGATGAATCCCTTTCCCTTCCTGCTCCATCTTGTCAGCTCCAAAATGGGGTGCTGTGAAAACCCAATGAAATCATGAATGTGTAAAAGCCAGACTACCAGCAGCAGCTCTTTCTCCCAAGACAAGAGAAAGAGAGAGGCACTTGGGCTGGACCAACAGGTACCCAGAATCATATAATTTGAGGGCTGAAAGGGACCTCACACATCTGGCCATTCTTTTTTAACTACTATTTTATGGGTATTTTTCCTCATTCTGGGGCTAACCCCTGCCCCTGCTGCCCCCCAGCACTGCATTTCAACCTCATGATAGTCCTGAGGTTAACATTGTTATTCCCATTTCAAGGATCAAGAAACAGAGGCTGAGAGATGAAGCACCTGGCCCGAGAACACATTCAGTAAGAGGCAAACCTGGGACTCACTCCTCAGTCAGCCTGGCCTTAGATCCCATGCTTCAACCACTCTACTGCCCTGCTCCGGTATTGGTGGTTGACATAGGACCCAGAGCCAGGAGTCTTCCTTTATTTTTGGGCTGCTGCACAAATCCCCCGTCTGGAGTCAGGGAAGTGCTGCCTGCAACTCTTGGCTCGTCCCAGACCTCTCCCCAGGCCTGGCCTTGCTCTGTTTCCTCTCTCATGGTTGCTAGGCCTTCCCTGGGCAAAGGGTCTTGTGATACCCTCCAGTCTCATCTCCCAGCCAGAGGAACTAAGGCAGGGCCAGAGCAAAGAAGAGAAAGGAGAAGGAGGGCCTGATCTCCTGCCCCAGTCTGTCCCAAAGTTGGACTGTGACCTGCACACAAGCCTCTTTACTCCCAGCCTGACCACACCTCTAATGTCTGACCCACAGGGCAGCCCTGGTTCTGGCTGAAAGGCAGCAAAGCCATTCTGTAACCTTCACCACCCTCACCCAGTTTGAGTGGGCTCAAACCCCTGCTCTTGCTGAAGCCTGTGCCAGGAACAATTTGCTGACTCAGACTTCTGGGACATGCTGGGGTGAATCACTCATGCTTGTGTCAAGCATAGAGCTGCCCAATACCCTCCTGCCAAGTGTGTAATCCTACCATTTCCCAAATCCATGGAGGGCAAGAAGCAGATGTATGCCCTCCTTCCTTCCCTGGGAAGCTCTTGCCTTTCCAGACACTGCTGTGCTCAGTGATACCTCCTCTGGAAGCCTGCCTCTCCCCCCTGCAAGGGTTAGGGAGGCAGCCCCTCCCCAGCCCACTCAATAAACACAGTAGCAGCAACCACATACATATGCCTTTCCCCCTGATACTGGGTGTCCCTTGAAGGCTTTTCATCTCTGTGTTCTCAGGACACAATGCAGTAAATATTTTGTCCTAAATATTGGAGACTATTAATTATCTATTGTTGCCTTAAAAAATTACCCCCAAACTTAGTGACTAAAAGCAACATTCATGTACCACCTCCTGGTTTCCAAGGGGCAGGAATCCAGGGCTGGCCCAATCAGGAACCTGCAACCATCTCAAGGGTCAGCTGGGGGGAATCTACTTCCAAGGTCACTCTGGGTTGTTAGCAGGACTCAGTTCCTTGTAGATGGAGGGCCTGAGGGTCTAAGAGCTTCAGTTTCCTTGTTGATTTTTGGCTGTTGCCATATGGGTCTCATCCAAGAAGCAGCTCACATCATGGTGGCTGGCTTCAATTGGAGCCGGCAAATGAGAGGGCAAAGATGGTAGGCAGGCAGAAGCCAGAGTCTTTGGGGAGCTCAGTCTCAGAAGCGACCTCCCATCACTTTTGTCAGTGTTCTGTCCCTCCTAAGTGAGTCACCAGGTCCAGTCCGCCCTCCAGGGAGGAATCCTCACAGTGTTTGAACACCAGGAGGGGGGATCACTGGGGGTCATCATGGAGGTGCTTACCCACCTGAATTTTATTATTTTAAAAAATTCATTATTTATTATTAAAGAAAAGATTTATTTATTTGAGAGAGAGACAGAGAGAGAGATCATGTGCACTCACAAACCAGCACGAGCAGGGGGAGGGGCAAAGGGAGAAGGAGAGAAATCCCCCAAGTTTAGACTCCCTGCTGAGCATGGAGCCAGACTAAGGGCTGGATCCCAAGACCCTGAGATCACAATCTGAGCTGAAATGAAGAGACAGATGCTGGACCAACTGAGCCACCTAAGGGCCCCAGATCTGTATTTTAAGCCTTCGCAGTGTCTGAGTTTGGAGCCTGGCACTTCTGTGTGCTAGCTCTGTACTTTGAGTAAGTGGCTTAACCTCGTGTGCCTATAATTTCTCAGCTACAAAGTGGGGGAAAATACCTTATTTAATCAAACCTAAGGTGGTGTTGATGGAAAGGTAGCATTAATTCATACACCATTAAGAAAGAATACGCAAGGTGTCTGGGTAGCTTAGTGGGTTAAGTGTCTGCCTAAGGCTCAGGTCATGATCTTTCCCCCACCCTGCCTTGTGCTCTTTCTCTCTCTCAAATAAATAAATAAATAAATAAATAAAATCTTAAAAAAAAAGGAAAAAGAAAAAAAGAAAGAATACTCACTGCTCATTCATTGGAAAATGCAGTCCATTTCAGAGAGGTTAAAATGGGGGAAAATAATGTGCCGTGAAATTAATGAAACACTTGGTATCTCTTTCCTGAAGTGGGTTCCGGGACTTAGAGATACGGGAAGGCTGCGAATGGAGGCAGGCCATCCAGATATTCCTTTTTATTAGTGAGCCAATGAAATTAATCCACATCTACACACTGCAGGCAAGACTCTTTTTGATGATGCCTAGAGTAAGGCCAAGGAGAACAGGGTAGAATCATTGTCCTGGGAAAAGGAGGGATTCTCATATACATAAAGGAAGGCACCTTAAAACAGACGCCAAGTGCTGAGAGTGCAGGAAAGAGAATGGGAGACAACATCTGGTTTGGGGATAGGGAAAATCTCTTTGCTTGAGCAGCAGTTATTATACAGTACATTTTGGGGAACTAGTTTTTTTTACTTTGGAATAATAGTACCAGATGTGTCCACTGTTTTGGTTTTCACTTCCCTCCAGGAAGCCAGAATGCAAGCTATCAGGTTCAATGCCCGACTTTGGCCGCATTATCGCTTGGAGAAATCAAACAAAGGGAATGAAAAATTATTATAATATTGATTTTTTTTATTTTTTTAATGATAGTCACACACACAGAGAGAGAGAGAGGCAGAGACAAAGGCAGAGGGAGAAGCAGGCTCCATGCACCGGGAGCCCGACGTGGGATTCGATCCCAGGTCTCCAGGATTGCGCCCTGGGCTAAAGGCAGGCGCCAAACCGCTGCGCCACCCAGGGATCCCTATAATATTGATTATAAAAGCTCCCATGGGACACCTGGGTGGCTCAGTTGTTGAGCGCCTCCCTTCGGCTCAGGGCATGATCCTGGAGTCCCGATATCGAGTCCGCTTTGGGCTCCCTGCAGGGAGCCTGCTTCTCCCTCTGCCTATGTCTCTGCCTCTCTCTGTGTCTCTCATGAATAAACAAATAAAATCTTAAAAAAAAAAAAAAGCTCCCATGTTCTGAGCACCTGTTTTGTGCCAGGTATTGCGCTTAGGGCTTCTTTTATGTGGTCCCAAGAAACCAGGGGAGGATTATTTCTACATTACATACAAAACAATTGGGATGGGGACGCCTGAGTGGCTCAGTGGTTGAGTGTCTGCCTTTGACTCAGGGCATGATCCCAGGGTCCTGGGATCAAGTCTCGCATCAGGCTCCCTGCAAGGAGCTTGCTTCTCCCTCTGCCTACGTCTCTGCCTCTCTCTGTGTCTCTCATGAATAAATAAATAAAATCTTTAAAAAAAACCAAAGCAGGGCAGCCCCGGTGGCGCAGCGGTTTAGCGCCGCCTGCAGCCCAGGGCGTGATCCTGGAGACCCGGGATCCAGTCCCACATCAGGCTCCCTGCATGGTGCCTGCTTCTCCCTCTGCCTCTCTCTCTAGCTGTGTCTCTATGAATAAATAAATAAAAATCTTTAAAAAAAAAAAACAAAGCAATTGGGATCAATTGATATAAGGTCCCGGAGCTGATAATATAGGTGCTCTCGAAGTTTTTCTTTTTCTTTTTTTTTTTTAATAGATTTTACTTATTTATTTATTCATATCACACACACACACACACACACACACACACACACACACACACACACACACAGAGGTAGAGACACAGGCAGAGGGAGAAGCAGGCTCCATGCAGGAAGCCCGATGTGGGACTCGATAGGAGGACTCCAGGATCATGTCCTGAACCAAAGGCAGACGCTCAACTTCTGAGCCACCCAGGCGTCCCTCTCACAGTTTTTCAAATATGCAGGCCCTGATGACAATTGATGGTGAGCCTGTCCCTTCTCCTATTGTGTGAACCTATTTCCTCATCTGTAAAATGAGTGGGTCCAGCTGGAGCATCCCAAACTTCCCTTGTTAAAAAAAAAAACAAACCAGTTGCTAGTCCCGTCACAAGCCCCCTGCATGAATAGGTCCCCACAGGGGCTTGAGAAGTTGTCTATACAATCATGCCCTAGGTGATCTATTTCTTAGGGGAAATCCTGGAAACATAATTGCTCAAGGCCCTTTTGCCTTTGAGGTCTGTGATTATAGGACTTAGATTGCAAACCAAAGCCCTTCCTTTGAAATCTGAATTCTGCACATTCTTGCCTTTTCTTTTCCCCCAAGGCAGCCATTGGAGCAAAAAGACTACAGCTTGGGGATCAAGAGACTGGAGGTCTGGTCCTGGCCCTGCCCCTGCCCCTGACTAGCTATGTAATCCAGAGAGAACTCAATTCCTTTCTCTGAGTCTCAGCAGCAGAATCAGAGGAGCTGTGGCTCAGAGTGGGATCTGATCCTTCTCTGCCTTGTGAGCAACAGCCTTAGTTCGGGCCTGAAGTGCTGGGGGCTGGAATTTGCTAGACCAAGGCCCACCTTGGCGGGTAGAAGGTCTGACTGTCTTGTTAGAGATCCCATGATGGCATGGGCTTCACAGGGTCAGTGGACTGATTAGCCAGAGTCAAAGGAGACCAAAAAGACAGGGTGGGTCCCTAGGAGTAGGAGGTCTACATACAGGGTTAACAGCCTAGAGATTGCAATGGTGAGGCATTGGGCTTTAGTTTCCCCCAATTCCAAAACTGTATTTGGGTGGCCACGGCAAGGGTCCAGGGCAACCTCACACAGATGTTCAGTTTCCACAAACCACTCTTGGCAAGCTGGGACTGCAATCCAACCCATGCTTTGCCAGCTCAGTCACAGGCTAGCATGACTCTGCTGCTGTCCTAAGAAGGATCTCACCACTAGGATGATGCCAGAGGAGCATCTTTTCCTCATTATAACAAGGTACAGCATGAGTTAACAGTGTTTATGGTGGAGCAACCTGGATCCCTGAGGACCTGCAGGGAGGAAAACTCTTGAACCACCTCTACCCCCAACACACGCACTGGGGGCTCTATGCTGCTTAGAAGACACACTATCTAACCTGTGGAAAAGGATTATTTTGTGCATTCTTCTTGCCTCCTTTTTCCATAATTAAGGATTTAACCCTAAGGTATTGCCAGCAGACAAGCTATCTGAGGTTCCAGTTGCCAGAATTTGGTTAATTTTTTTTAAAAAATGACTTTCTTTTGTCTCCCTGGACAGGGGATCTGGGATATCTGGTTTGTCCTTGTGAGATCCTCAGGGCAAAGCCAGCCTTCTGAACTATCAACATGGAGAGGTGGGTTCATGGTGGCTGTTAGTGTTTGAGGGGTCCGTGGTTTTGTCTGGGAGTCCTCATCCACCTGGGTGCTTCTGCTTATCCAAGCTTCCTGAGTTCTAACTGTTCTTGGACTTCCCCACAGCTTCCCCTCAGGCAATGCTTCCTGAACTTGTTAGTGGGTCCCCACTGACCCCTTCCATGCCTTGATCCTATCATGCCTCCCTGTCTTTGTTTAGGCTGTGTATAGGATTCTTTTTATCAATAAATTTACCCAATAAGTTCTCAACTTTTCTCTATCTATCTATCTATCTATCTATCTATCTATCTATCTATCTATCTATCATCTATCGACTTAGCATAGATAGGTATTGCCCCCTCCAGGAAGCCTTCCACATCCCTCTCATGGGGTCAGTGACACCCTCTTTGGATTTCTATAGCACTCTGGCCATTTTCTCTAGCACAGCACAAACTATTTTGAAATCATATGCTTTGAAGTGTATCTCCCCATCTGGTCTAAGAGCAGCTTGAGGGTGGGGCAAGTAGCTCCTTTTTCTATTGTGTGTTGCCAAAATGGGCGCAGAGTGAATGTACTCATTGTCTCTTGCCATTCAGTCCTTCTTTCCAGTCTGGGGCCCTGGAGATGCCCCCCCCCCTCAGAATTTGCTCTTCCTGCCAGCCCTTGCCCTCTTTTTAACTCTTCCCTTCCTCTTAAATGTGGTGCCTTCTCTATTGGTGGACTCTACTCAGCCTCAGGGGCTGTCTTCTTCCCTCCCTTGGTTTTAACCACTAAAAGTGGGCTGATGACTCCCATTCCTTCATTTGCTGACTCTTATTAAGCATTTATTTTGTGCCAGACTCAGCTCTTGTAGTGGTAACATTCAAATATCTGAAGGGGTTGGGAGAATAGAAGCAAGAAACAAACCAAGAATAGAAGCAAGAAACAAACCAAGAAACTTCCAGAAAGTGATTGATACTAAGAAGCAATAAGGCAGACATAATCCTAGTTTAACAGGAGCCCATAAACTGCTCTGCAGCTGCCCCTAGACCACACTCTCTTAACAGAACTATGCTGCCTGGGCCCTAAACACCAGAGCTAGACTCCTCATTAGCATTCTCAGGCTGATCTCAGCCTATCTCTCCCACATCACCTTCTCCTGTAGCCCCCTAGGAACTCAGCGAAGTTTCCCAAGCTCTCTGTAGCTTCAAGAATCAGTTGAGCTTAAGAGGCACCTGGGTGGCTCAGTAGGTTAAGTGTCTGACTTTGGCTCAGGTCCTGATCTCAGGGTCCTAGGATGGAGTCCCATGTTAGGCTCCGTGCTCAGTGGGGTGTCTGCTTATCTCCTTCCCTCTGCCCCTCCCCCTCTTTGTTCTCTCTGGGCAAATAAATCTTAAAACAGAAAAAAAGAATCAGTTGGGGGCTTTTGATAGAGAAAGAGTCTTGTGCCCGGCCACCAGACTTACTGAACCCTTACGAATCAGGGACCTGGGAGTCGGCCATCTGTTTTGTTTTTGTTTTTTAAAGACTTTGTTTATTCACTGGAGAGAGAGCGAGAGTGCGCTTGCGCGCCTGCGCGCGCACGCACACACGCACGCACACGTGCATGCATGTTGTGGACGGGGTGGGGTGGGGTGGGGGGTGCCTGGGAGGGACAAGCATGACCCTGAGATAGTGACCTGAGCCGAAATCAAGAGTTGGTTGCTTAACCAACTGAGCCACCGAGGTGCCCCATCAGTTTTGTTTTTAAAGAGCCCCAGGGAGGGTCTTATTATCAGGAAGTCAAGAGAGTAACTTCTCTTGGTCTATTAGTGGTTCTCAACACTGACCCACATTAGAACCATTTGGAGAGCTTCTTAAACTAGCAATTCAATGCAGGGATTTCATCCAACAAAAATAGACCCAGGTGGTATTCTGCTGGTCATATTGGTGATCAATATGCTAAGAACCATGGAGTGGGGCTCAGGAATCTGATTCCCACTAGCCAGCACCCTGTCCCAAGGAGATTCTATCACTAGAGGTATGGAAGCCCAAACAGATGCTTTCTCTAGCCACTGTGGCTCTCCACCCAGGGTTTTGTCGGGCAGTTTTCTCTATCTGGGATGGAATACACCTTCTAACTTTGTCTTTCTGGGGAAATCAGCCTGAGGGTAGGACAGAGGCCAGATGGATAAGTATCTTGTTTCCTAATCTCATTTGAACTAGATAATTTATATGCCTGAGCTAACTGTCCAAAAACCATACTTTTTTGGTTCACAGCAGTCCATTTTCTAGTTCTCAATTAGTTTCTTCATTCAGACCTTTACCTGGTGGTGTTGATATGGGGGACCACCTGAACCTGGCTGGAGTCACCCAACCTTTGCTCCAGACCCACAGGTTCACAGGGACCAGCCAAGACTGAGCTGACATGTCGCAGCATCTATAGCATGGCCAACTGTAGAGAAGGACCCTTGTCTTTCCTGAGGGACACCAGGGTCTGCATCTTACATGTACACAGTAGGGGAGATAAGATACAGGCAGGAAATGTCAAAATCACAAGGTAAGCATGCTAGAAGAATAGTAACAGGGACAACCATGTAACAGAGACTCAATGTCCATCAAGCCCAACCGCTTTTAAGAAGAAATTCAATCCAGAGAGGGAGGGGCTCTGCCCAAGATCACACAGCTTTAATGCTTTCTGGCATAAAGTTCTGAGGTAGAAAGAGTCATAGGACTTGGACGTCTAATAGAATATGAGCTCTATAATGTGATGCCAGGGGCTATGTCTTTTCACAGTAGTGTCCTGGGATAGCACAAGGATCATGGTAGGTGCACAATCAAATGAATTTTTAAAAACATTATATTTATTTATTCATGAGAGACACACACACACAGAGGCAGAGACATAGGCAGAAGGAGAAGCAGGCTCCCCATGGGAAACCGGTGCAGGACTCAATTCCATTGGAGGACCCCAGGATCAGGACCTGAGCTGAAGGCAGATGCTCAATCACTGAGCCACCCAGGCATCCCACAGTCAAATGAATTGTTAATTGAATGAATATGTGGATCTGGAGAATTAGGATTTTAATCCTTTTTCTGCTACTAAAATAACTGTGTTGGATTGACCTATGTTGAAGTTCAGCCAATAGGTGGAAGGAAGGACAAGAAAGTTGGGAGAGACAAACATTAACAGACACAACAGAGAATGGAGTTGTAAATATTTCTCCATGCTCAATAAGCAATTTCTAGTTAACAAGATGTTCTCATAGTCCTTGATCCTCCCTACTGTCTGGAGGGAGGTTATTTTTCCTCCATGTCCTGAGTACCACACGATGTACCCTATATTTTGTTTATCGTCTGTCTTTTCTCTCACTATAAAGCAGAGATTTTGCTTCGTTTTGGTCATTTCCATATCCCCTTGGCTGGTACAGAGCCTAGTTTATGAAGCTTTCTGTTTAATCAGGCCTTCTAGACCTTCTAGGTCCCCAGGGGCCTCGATTTGCAGGTTAAGAAACTGAGGCTCAGAGCGGTGAGGTTGCTTGTCCAAGGTCACACAGAGATGGACTCTTGCTCATTGCCCACCCCAGCTAACCGACGCAATCTCGATCACTCTTGTGGTACAACTGCCATCTCCTTCCTCCTGCCCGCTCCGCAAACGCTTTTCCTCCGCCCTCTTCCCCGTCCGCTCCTTGCCTCCGCGTCCAGTTGGGATCTCCCGGTCTCGGTGCGATCTGTTTTGCTTGCGGCTTTGGGAGACACGTGCTACTCGGGTGAATGAATCGCACGTCCCCACCCCCGCCGATAGCCAATCACAGCGTGCCGGAACCCGGTTACTTCCGCCTATTGCGGGCGGAGGCCCCGGCGCCGCGGCCCACGTGGGGCTTTAAAGGCAAGGGAGTAGGCGGTGGTGCGCCAGGGGCTGGCTCTCCCAGCCTCCTCACCAATCCAGGGGCCCGCCGGCGACGCGAGGGGCGGAGCCGACGTGGGGCGCCAAGGCTTAAACGTGACGGGTAGGCGGGAGGTAGGGAGGAGTCCTGAGCCGGGAGCGGTGAGTGACGGTCGTCATTGCCCAATAACAGGAGGGGTTGGGCTGTCTGAGCCAATAAGAAGTCGGTAAGGCGGGGCCAGGACTGCAGCAAGTTCGGTTGCGCGGAGACCGCAGCTGTTCCCTGTCAGTGGAGGCAGCGGCGGTAGAGACGGTGGCGACGACTTGAGGCGGAGGCGAGGAGGTGAGTGCCGGCGGCGCTGCGCACCTTCCTCTCCTCGCGACGGGTCGGAGCCCGTGGGCGTGCGCCAGCGCCGCCGTGGGGGACGCTTATGTAAGGGTCGTGCGCGCCAAGGCGGTGCGGTCTCCACGAGTGACGGCTGGAGGAGACGGCGGCGGGCGGTGCGCGACGCGACGTGCGCCGCCCCTCCCTTCCCCCCTCCCTCTCCGGCGGGGCGGCCGGCGCGGGCCCACCTCCGCCCGCCTCACGGCGCGCGAGAGCTCCCGGGACCCTTCGCCCAGGCCCCGTGCCGCCTCTCCGCCGGTGTCCGTCCGCGCGGGCGCAGCCGGGCCTCGTCAGCTCCGCGTCCCTGGCGGTCGCCGGCGGCCTTATTCCTGCCCTCGAGCCCATTTTGCAGATGGAGAAACTGATGCACGGAACCCCCGGATGCCCTGGGCGAGAGGTCCCTGTGGATTCGAACCCAAGTCTGTCAGAATCGGGAGCCTAAGTTTCCCCCAGCGTACTGGAAGTTGTTCAGCCCTGAAGGAAGCTGTGGCGTGCCAGGCGAGGGTTTTCTGTGTTCCAAGTGCCTGCACTCCGCCTGCTGTAGGGATTCTTGTAATAATCCGGTCGGGCATTCGTTTTAGAGGCAAAGCAGTGATTCGCCGGAGGCTGCTCAGTGAGGAGGAGGTGGGGCTGCACTCAGCCCGTTATTCTACAGGCTGGAGCAGTTTACAAAGTGCACTGGCCTCGGGCGGTGAGGAGCAGCAGGTGGTCCTGGAAGTGCCCTCCTGGGCACGGAATCAGGAGCACCGGGCAGGCTTCGAGGACCTGCCGTGGCAGGTTCTTTCCAGCGGAACTTGTTTTGTGTACTTTTGAGTTGTTTCACCTCTGACAAGCTCTTTCCTCATCTCCTAAATGCTGGGGTTAGGCCAAGTCCATAGGTTCCCGGCAGCTCTGAAAGCCCTACAAATCAAAATGTTTTGTGAGAGAGAGTAGGCCAGGGCCCATTGTCCCTATTCTGCAGCTGAGAAAGCCAAGGCTCCAAGAGGTGCCGGTGTTTGCCAGATCACAGTTAGAACTTCCAGTGTCTTTACCAAGAAGTCCTTGCCTTCCCTCCTAACAGCAGCCCCGGCTTCTCCATGCCACCCTTCCCCTGCCGGTGATGCAGACACTTACGGTGAGGGTGGATGTGCTGGACATGTGTAGTTGCTCACAGCCGGAGCTCTTCTGTTTGTCCATTCACCATCCTAATTCAGGAACTCTCCATCCCATTCTTTTGCACGCCTACCCTGTTGGGAGCCCTAGACTGGGCATTGAGATACTTGGGAGGTGAAGTTAATTCTTGCCCTAGGACTGCTGGCAAACTGGGGAGAGAAATAGAAGCAGAACTAAGCCGTGAGTGTACATGCCACAGGTATTTGTAGAGAACCCAGTGTGGGTGAGGTATGGCCTCTAGGGGGACATGGAAGAGGAAATTCAGTAAAGGCCCACAAATCAGGGCAAACCACACACTAAGGCCAGGGAGAGAAGAACTGGGCTGGCTGGGGCTGGACTGGGGCAGGCTTTATGGAGGAGATGAGTCGTGAATCTCCTTCAATTCCACTGGAGCCCACGGTGAAGAAGCAGTCCAGGTTTTGTCATGGAGGAGAGGTGAGCTATACGCATTAGAACCCTCCAGAGAAAGGTTGAGGAAGATGGGAGGAGAATGTGGGGGAAGTAGTGCTTTCCAGTTGGATAGAAGTTTGGTCTGGCACTTAGAAGAGGCTTCTCTAGGAGATATAACAAGGTGAGGGCACTTGCCAAGGTGCAGAAAAGCCAGAAGTCAGATTGGGTTCCACAGGTGCCAGGGTGCTTGGTTGGGTGCCCAGGGCCCAGCAGCAGGCCTGAGCTACAGGCTGTGTCTGTGTTGTAGTGAGCAACTTGAGGGCAAGCATCTTGTGTTTCTAAATGGCTGCCCTGCTGGAAGTGGCTTTGTTCACAATTGTTGCCCAATATCTGTCTGTTTGTTGAATTGAATTAGATTGCCAGCGAAAGTTTCCACAATTTGTCCCAATGTCCTCTCTGTGCCTTCTTTCCTACTCTCTCTCCCAAAGCCTACTCCAGCCTGATGGACCCTCTGTGCCATTACTCACTCCCAAGATCGTCCTTCAGGAAGGTTTGCCCTGGTGGCTGTAGCCTCTTGGACCCCTGCTACCTTTGGTTTATGAATACAGGCCACTTGCCCATTTTTTTTTTTAATAATTTTTATTTTTTTAATTTTTTTATTTATGATAGTCACAGAGAGAGAGAGAGAGAGAGAGAGAGAGGCAGAGACACAGGCAGAGGGAGAAGCAAGCTCCATGCACCGGGAGCCCGACGTGGGATTCGATCCCGGGTCTCCAGGATCGCGCCCTGGGCCAAAGGCAGGCGCTAAACCACTGCCCCACCCAGGGATCCCCTCACTTGCCCATTTTTGTCCTGCTCTTTGCTTTCTCCTTGTTTCACATCTGGCACTCCAGTATCCCACGTATGGTGCTAGGTTCCAGTCCTCCCAGCACTACTCACAGAGGCCCTGGGACCATGGCAGGGTGGATCTCAGACCCAGGTCTTTCCAAATTGTAGTTCCCCGTGTACCTCTTCTCTGTGTCCTGTCAGTGCTGTTGACAAATGTTTCAGGTGAATTACTGGAAATGGCACAAATTGGAAACCAATGAGGAAGGAAGGGTGGAAGTTGGGGAACCAGGAAGGGAGTACCATTTGGATGCTGCATGGATGACTGTCATATGGCGGTGCATCTGGGAGGAAGGCCTGGGCAGACCCCAGACCATGTAGATCTTATTGCTAGCACCCTTCTGCATGAGCTGGATGCCTCGAGTAGACGTTCTTGAGGATTAGTGTGGGCCTTCTTTTTGACTGCCTCCCAACAGCATCTGACCGTCTTCTGAGGGGGCCCCTACCCCTCACATCCAGAGAGTGTGCCTGTTTGGGGGCTACTCTCTCGCCAGAGACCTCCTTTGCAGAAGTGGGCCATTTTGCCTGCTTACTCTGAAATCTCACCTGGGCCTGACTGACCACTCCTTGGTCTCTGCCCTAGCTGCTTCTAGTCTTGGTTTTAGACATGTTGCCGAACTGCCAAAGAAGTAGAACACCATAAGTGACAGGGAAATGATGGAAAGAACCATTTCCTCTTCCCTACTCAATGAAAAGATGTGAGGCCATCTCTGGGCTTTTTCTTCCATTTGACACCTGTTCAGGTACCCTCTTCTGCCTCAGCCCTCGTCTAAGACTGCTTGCTGTCATCCCAGACTTTCTTTTTAGTGTCCTTTCCCCATTCTTGTTCCTTGGTGACCTTGTTTTCTGCAGGGCTTTTCCTCGTACCTTGTCCTATCAAAGTGAAATTATTTGTCAAGATTCAGGCTTTCTTACAGTATTAAGTCTTGCCAAGTCTGTTCAGTTGAAAGTGGGCTCTTTCTTTTAATAACAGTAATGATAACTAATAATTTATTGTTATTAACAATAAAAGCCAACCTTTATGGTGCTGTTACTGTAACTGTATGGTGGCAGGGGGCCTTGCAAGGCCCCTCTCCCCATGTATCACTTCATGTGATCATGACAACAACTCTACAGCAAAAGTACCATTAGGCCCTCATTTACATGTCCACCCCAGGCCACCAGGCTTGGAGTCTCCTTGGCTCCCTCTCAAGCATGACTCCATTTTCTTTCTTTTCTTTCTTTCTTTTCTTTTCTTTCTTTCTTTTTTGAAGATTTTATTTATTTGTTTGAGAGAGAGCAGCAGAGGCAGAGGGAGAATCAGAGTCCCCACTGAGCAGGGAGCCCAATGTGGGGCTCGATCCCAGGACCCTGGGATCATGACCTGAGCCAAAGGTAGACACTTAACCAACTAAGCCACCCAGGTGCCCCTTCGTTTTCATCCTCTATTTGCTAGCCCTCAACAACTTGCTCTTGGGCCTTTGGGGAACAGAGCCTGTGCCTTCTGGCAGGCTGCCTCGTGCAAGATACGTGCTCGATAAATATTTTATTGAATTTAATGCCTCAAACACTCATTTCTAGCCTTGAAATAATCTATCAAGGCAACTGATCTTCTTAGAACATGGATTCAGTACATTTGATGGCTTGCTGGCCTGTGTCTCCATTTTGCTCTTTACTGACCAGTGGCTAGAGCTGACAGACAGATGTGGCCTTTCTAAAACAAGGGGTGTCTGGGTGGTTCAGTTGGTTTAAGTGTATGACTTTGGCTCCAGGCATGATCTCAGGGGGTCCTGGGATTGGCTCTCTGTAGGCCTCCATGCTCAGTGGGTAGTCTGTTTCTCCTCCCTCTGCTCTTGCTCATTCTCTCTCTCTCAAATAAATAAATACAATCTTTAAAAACAAACAAAAAAAACCTGAAAAAGTCTGTAGAAATCTGAAAAATTATGGGCTTCCATGGATCTAAACAAGGGGTGTGCTCTCGTGTGTGTGTGTGTGTGTGTGTGTGTATTATCTCTGCAGGAAAAGATCTGAAGAAACAGGGAAAGAGGAGACCTATCAGCTCTCAGGGTCATGTAAGACAGTTCTTAATTAGTGTCAGGTTGCTTAGAGAGATAGGAACCAGGCTCAGAGAATCCAAAGGGGAGGAAGTAACTCCTGAAGGATTAGAGACAGCTCTGCCCAGAAAGTGGGCCTGGGCTGGCTGGAGGTGGGCAGGAAGAGAAAGCACTTCAGATAAAACAATACAAATTTCTAGAACTTCTTGTTCTTATGTAGTGGGTGCTAGGAAAGGTCTTACTTTAATGCTTCTTACTAATAAGCACGTTGGCTAATGTCTGAGAGCATCCTTTGTACCAGGCTTGGTGCCAGTGCTTTGTCTGTGTTACCTCACTGGGAACTCTATGAGCTGGATGCTGTTACCATTCCCATTTCACAGACGAGGAAACAGGCTTTGAGTGGTTATGGGAATGGGTGGCTGAGCGTCAAGGGTGGGGCCCAGACAGTTGGATAAGAGCCAGGGTGCTTGGGACACCTGCGTGTCTTGGTGGTTGAGCATCTGCCTTTGGCTCAGGTCGTGATCCTGGGGTCCTCCGATCAAGTCCTGCATCAGGTTCTCTGCATGGAGCCTGCTTCTCCCTCTGCCTATGTCTCTGTCTCTCTCTCTGTGTCTGTCATGAATAAATAAATAAAATCTTAAAAAAAAAAAAAAAAAGAAGAACCAGGGTGCTCTCAGCCCTGTGGTGTCCTGGGCTCCCAACCCCCACCACTGTCCCAAGTCCCTAAGATGGAAGCAAAGCAACAGATATCTCTCTGGGTTCTAAATCTATGTTCTTGCCACTCCTAGGTTCTTTGGGGGAATGCTCGGAGAAATGAAGATAACACTTCTTTTTTCTTTTACTTTAGATAGCAGCTGCTTTCTGAGAACTGACAGAACACTGAGGGTAAGTCCGTGCCTGAATCCAGGTCGGTGGGATGTGTGTGGGTCTTCTTCAGGAGCAGTTGTAGATGTTAGCAGTCCTAGAACATCAGTTATCAAGTTCAATTAAAAAAAAAAAAAGCCAAGTGACTGTCATCTGTACCTGATCTCTCTCTTGGTTTACACAGGAAAGTGACATCTGGCTCCCTGCCAGCCACAGTTGGTAGCTGGCAGCCTCAGCAGGAGGCCTGACTTCTGGAAGCATGTGTGGCTTGGGATGCTGGTCAAGGGGAGGGCAGTGAGGCTTCCCAGGACCACAAGAAGCATGTTTAGAGCTGGGCACCTCCTGGGAAGACCCCTTGAGTCAATGAGTAGAACAGACGGCTGGGCAGTGGGGGACTCTGGGAAGTGTGAAGCTGGATCTGGGAGGTGGTTCTGTCAGCTGGCTGTAAAAACACCTGACACATGTTTCCCGACAATGACACTCAGGCTTTGGGAGTCAAAATGATAAGGGGACCAGGGGGTGTAGTTGGACCTTCTCCCATGTAGTGCTCAGGCAGCACTGTCCTATATAACCAGCTGCTTGTCTCAGGTTTCCCCTGATGCACTGATCTGGGTGCATCTCAGCCTAATGCCGAGGCCCTGTGGGCAGAGTCCACCTAACAATCCAGTACTGTTTCCTGCTGCTAATCCACATGAACATCCTAGGTGGGCACGGTCCTTTCGCTCTGTCTAGCATTCCCCCTGTATTTCAGATACCAATAATGTTGCTCTTTATACATCCAGAGGCAGGCCAGTTACTATCCTCATTTTGTAGCTGGGGGCCTTGGGGACATTGTGGCCCAGGGACAACTTTCCCCATGGCTCAGGTTCTGTGCTCAGAGTGGAGATTCCTTTGTGTTGGGATTTTTCTTGGATTTCCACCCATTGTGCAGGAGTTCTTCTCAGGTGACCCTTCATGACTTAGGAGTTGTTCTGCTTTCTGATGTGTTCCCATGATCCTCTCTAGTCCTATGTCTTGGACCATTTTCCACTCTAGGATTGTATTTGCTTTGAAAAGCAGGTGGAGTAGGGTACCTTGCTGGCTCAGCATGTGACTCTTGACCTTAGAGTTGTGAATTCAAGCCCCACATTGGGTGTGGAGCCTACTTACAAAAAAACAAAAAACAAAAAACAAAACAAAACTCGTTATATGCGAACCAGGTGGAGTAAAGGCAGATGGGTATGAATTTTTGATGGACTCTACTCCATAAAGGTTCCACTGCCCCGTTCTCTGTTTGCTCTTCTCTTTCTGTTCTTGGTTGACAGAGTTGAATGTTATTGCTCTTACTTGCATCCCTTTGAGGAGAGGTGGGAAAGTTGGGTGAAGGCCCCAAACCACCTATCTTATGGAGCTGAGAAACTGGGGCCCAGAGAAGGCTGATTAGCAGTATCCAAGATTCTGACCCCCTCCCCCCCTTTTAAGAGTGTCTTCTTTTCTTGTATATCTTCCCTCAAATCCATCAGTAGCAAGTGAAAATTAGTTGCCAAGAAGGGCTGCCTTTTACCAGCTCATCTAATTTGTTAAGGCTTGTCTGGCACTTCATCCCTAAGTCCCTGTTGAGTCCCTGGAGTTTTGCTTATTAGTTACTGGAACTAAGACTGCCATGGGAGGTGGCTGCCCTGTTCTCCTCCTTTGCTGTCTCCTTGGTGATACTGGAGGGAGGGGGATGTGGGATGTTGTTGGTTTTTTGTTTTTTTTTTTAAGCAGAATGCCGGTAGGTGTAACTGAGTTCATCGCAGCAGCCCCTTGTTGCTGCTGTCCGCAGCTTATCCTGATTTGCCTGCAGGCCAGAGAAGGGTGTGGGTGTGGGTGGGTATCCAAGACTGCTCTAAGTACATTTCCACCAGCTGTGTGGGAATGGGGCCCAACTCCACATGTGGCAGCTCCCCTCCCCACAGACATTCATCCCTGGCTGAGGCCTTGGGTAAAATTCCATGGTCTGTGCTGAGTCATGCTTAGTCTCTGAGGATACGTATGGCACCTTTCACATGTCTGTCCCTAGTCAGCCAGGGGTCTGGGAAAGGCTATTTCTCTGAAGTGATATCCTGCTGCTGATCATTTGTATTTGCATATCACTGCTTTTACTAATGTGCTGTTTACCAGTATGGAACTTATTAATATGAAATCACTAATAATAAATGTATTGTTTATTCTGGATTCCTCTCTTATGGGTGAGGAAACTGAAGGTCAGAGACTAAGTGATTTGGTGAGTTTTAGGTGACTGGAATGTCAGGGTGAGGTTTGTGATGCAGGCCCCGCCCCTTCCCCCAGGCTTTTGTGTCACACAAAGATTATTTGGAAGTAACTTTGGTTGAAAAAAAGATTGATTTTCAAATTGTTAACGTCACAAACTCAAAAACCAGCCTTTTCTTTTAAGGGCTAGTCTTTTGTTTTTATTTATTTATTCATTCATTCATTTATTTATTTATTTATTTATTTATTTATTTTCAGTTTATTTATTTATATAATTTCCACACTCAGTGTAGGACTTGAACCCACGACCCTGAAATCAAGTGTCACGAGCTCTTCCAGCCAACCAGGTGTCCCAAAGGCTAGTCTTTTATTTTTTAGAGAGGGAGAGGATAGGGAGAGACAGAGGAAGAGGGAGAGAGAGAATTTTAAGCAGGCTCCATGCCCAGCTCGAGCTGACATGGGGCTCGATCGCATAACCCTGAGATCAAGAGCCGAAATCAGAAGTCTGATGCTTAACCAACTGAGCCACCCAGATGCCTCTAGTCTTTTAAGTTTAACTTTTAAGTAGGGCCTACAGATCTTTCTGTTCTATTTATGATTCTAGAAAATTTTAACAATTTGAAGGGACTTTCTTTATTTATTTTATTTTACTTTTTTATTTGTGATAGTCACAGAGAGAGAGAGAGGCAGAGACACAGGCAGAGGGAGAAGCAGGCTCCATGCACCGGGAGCCCGACGTGGGATTCGATCCCGGGTCTCCAGGACCGTGCCCTGGGCCAAAGGCAGGCGCTAAACCGCTGCGCCACCCAGGGATCCCTGAAGGGACTTTCTGATTAATACTTGATTCCATTTGCAAACTTAACTCATTTGAAAATTGTAACTTGGGGATCCCTGGGTGGCGCAGCGGTTTAGCGCCTGCCTTTGGCCCAGGGCACGGTCCTGGAGACCCGGGATCGAATCCCACGTCGGGCTCCCGGTGCATGGAGCCTGCTTCTCCCTCTGCCTGTGTCTCTGCCTCTCTCTCTCTCTCTCTCTCTCTGTGACTATCATAAATAAATAAAAAAATTTAAAAAAATTATAAAAAAATTAAAAAAAGAAAATTGTAACTTGAATTTATAAATTACATTCAACTTTCTTTAATTATTTTAACGCTTCCATTGTCTGCTTAACAAATATCCCTAATGCTTAAATAATTCCTGTAAATCTAATAAATTAAGGTGACAAATTTTCTTAAACATTCTTATGTTTTACCACTTGAAAGCTATTCTACTCACTTTATTGAGGTGTATTTAACATAAATTGCACATATTTAGTGTACAGTGTATGTTTTCACATATGTATACTCTTGTGAAACCTTAACCACACTTAAGATAATGAACACATCGGGGATCCCTGGGTGGCTCAGCGGTTTAGCGCCTGCCTTTGGCCCAGGGCACGATCCTGGAGTCCCGGGATCGAGTCCCGCATCGGGCTCCCAGCATGGAGCCTGCTTCTGTCTCCTCCTGTGTCTCTGCCTCTCTCTCTCTCTCTCTTCTCTCTCTCTCTCTCTCTATCATAAATAAATAAATAAATAAATAAATAAATAAATAAATAAATAAATCTATCTTTAAAAAAAAAGATAATGAACACATCCATCACCTCCCATATGTCCGCATGCCCCTTGGTAGTTCTTCCCTCCCACCCCTTTCTGCTTCCCCCAGCCCCAAGTAACCACTAAATTGCTTTCTGTTACTGTAGATTAGTTGACATCTTTTGGAATTTTACATTAGTGGAATCAGAGAGTATGTATCCTTTTTTGTTTGGCTTCTTTCACTCCGCATAATTTTTTGAGGTTTGTCCATGTTGTTGCATCCATCCGTAGTTCTTTCCCTTTTGCTTCAGAGTAGTATTCCATTATGTGGGTACCCCACAGTGTGTTTATTATCCATTCACCTGTTGGTTGTTTCACTCATTTTCCAGGTTTTGGTGGTTCTAAATAAAGCTGTTATAAATGTTTGTGTACAAGTCTTCGTGTGGATATCTTTCCTTTTCTCTTGGGTAGATATGTAAGAGTGGAGTGGCTAGATCATATGGTAGGCATGTGTGTAACTTGAACTTGCCCAACCTTCTTCCAAAGTGGCTGTACCATTTTACATTCCCACCAGCTGTGTATGAGAGCTCCAGGCTCTCCACACCTCACTGATACTGGATATGGTCAGTCTTTTACATTTTAGGCATTCTAAAAGATGTGTATTCATGTTTTGTGGTTCCAATGTGAATTTCTTTTGTCACTATTGATGTTGGGCATATTTGAGCTTATTTGTCATCTGCCATACTGATTTTAAACTTAATAAAATTCCTGCTTAAAATTGTGTCTGAACCAATTGCTCAGTTACATATGTTAATTGGGAATCTTGAGACTAACTCGTTATTCTGAACAGACTGAATTCCCTTGAATTAAAGTACATAGAATAATAGATATGTACACATTTCTTTTTCTTTTCTTTTTTTTTTTAAGATTTTATTTATTTATTCATGAGAGACACAGAGAGAGAGAGGCAAAGACACAGGCAGAAGGAGAAGCAGGCTCCATGCAGGGAGCCTGATGTGGGACTTGATCCCTGGACTCTGCGATCACGCCCTGAGCCAAAGGTAGACGCTCAACTGCTGAGCCACCCAGGCATCCCAATAACATACAGATTTCTTAACACAAAATTATAAATACTATGGTTTTTATTTTCTTGGGCATATTTATTCTTAATGCTTTATCTTCTTGGAATTAGAGAATCTTGCCTAACAAAGAAATCATGCTGTGATTTCAAACTGTAGTAAGTTACTTTCCTAAGCAACTTGAGGAGTTTCTCAACTAGATGACATTTCTTTATAATTCAAGAGATCCTAGCCAGGATAAAATTAGTTCTTTTTCTTTCAGTCCAACTGCTAGGCAGAGCCCTGATTCATTGCTGTTTTGCCCCCAAATGGGGATAGTCTCGCAGCCCATATGTCCCAGATTGAAGCATCACATTACCTAATCCTCTTCCCATGAAACTCTGCACTTTACCACCCAGGCTGCCATACTATATGACTGGATCACTAGATTCAATTAGCCTATTTAAGGCTTCATTTCTCATGTACTATGGTCACAAAATAGGTGGAATTAAAGTACGAAATAGGTGGAGTTGAGACTCTGTGTACTTCCAAGGCTTTGTTAGACCAAGGAATAGCTGTAAAATCAGGTCAGTGATCCAGCAGTGCGAAAATTTGAGTCTTGGTCTTCGGAGTCTAGGTCTAACATTTTATCCCCTAACCATCCCCCCAGCTTCCATTTCTTACATCTTAAATGAAGAGAAAGGGAATCTGGTACTTCAGAGACTGGTGATTTCTGGTCAGGCTTGGTTACCAAGAAATCCTGGTACCAAGAACCCATACCTGCCTTTTTCCTTTTCTTCATTTCACCTTCCTGGAAATATTAAGAACCCTGGCTTTTCCCGACCTTACAGTGGAGAGCTACCAATCTCTTTGGAGGGGCCATTACCATCAAATTCTATTTATAGATTTGATGTTGGATGATAAATGGATGTGGACTTGCATTCCCATCCTGGTCACTAGGTGGGGCCTCAGGAAACTTGTGGGTGATTAGTGGGACCTGGTTGAAAATTATTAATGCAGCCTGACCTCTCCTGTGATGGCCAATGCTGACATCACCCCACGTGAGTAAGAGTGAAGGTCTGTGGAGTTCCAAGAAAAGGAAATTTGAGTGGGGGACTGTCTTAGATTTCGGCTCTGCAGTCTGAAATACAGTCTTTATTTACCTTTGGCTCTGAGATTCCCCTTCAGGTGGTGAAGCAGCACTGTGTGATAATAAATTATCAATTCCAGTTCTAGATATGTAACCTAAAGTATAATGGGGCAAGCACACAAACTGGGCTGTTCAGATCAGCATTTTTATAGCAGAAAATGGGAAACTGGGGCACCTGGCTGGCTCAGTTGGTGGAGCATGCAACTCTTGATCTTGAGGTTGGGAGTTCGAGCCCTACACTGGGTGTAGAAATTACTTAAAAATAAATCTTTAAAAAGGAAAAGAAAAAGAAAATAGGAAACCAAAATGTACATCAAAAAAGTATTGTTACATATGCAGTCTGTTCAATGTCTATATAATGCAGCTTTAAAAATAGCCCATGTACCCTAATCAAACTGTTGCTCTAAATTTGTTACCCTAGAACAAGATGTGTTTATTTGAGAAAGGTATATTATAAAACAGAATGTATAACATCTTTTTGGTTATTTTGAAATGCTATACCAACATTTTTTTCCTGGGTGCTGGAATTATAAAATTATGTGTTTAAATTGTTTTGTTTTGCTGTGTCTTTTAATTTTGAATAATCAGCTTTAAAAATGTTGTGCAAATCCGAGAAACCACCACGGAGCCGACACCGATGCAAGTGCACGAGCGTTTATTAGCAAGCTCGAGCTTGGGTCCAAGTGTGCCCGACACAGCGGAGCAGGGACTTGGACCTCGAAGTGGGTTACAGCTGGGTTTTTTATAGGCTGGTCTAGGGGATTTTCAGAAGGGGTGGAAGAATTTCTCCAAGTTCTGTTTACATTCTGATGTGGGGCTTTCAAGGGCATTGAGCTCTGTTCTCATTCTAAGATGAGACTTTCTACCATGGGCGTGGGCTCTGTTGTCTTTCTGATATGGGATTACCTGCCGAGGACATTGAGGACATTCTGCAGTTTTTCCCATAAAGTTCAGCTCTTATTCACAGGGGCCGAAGATGGCTGTACTTGTGCTAATGCTAAACTTTAGGTGGGATGGCCTTAATTTTTCTTGGCCTCCACAAAAAAAAAAAAGAAAAAAAAAAGAAGGGTGCAATTTATAATACTATGTGGGACATAAGATCAGGGATAGTGTTTTATTATCAGACTTCCTCTCTTTTACCTCAGTTCTCCAACAAATTGTTTAGGGGGATGAAAACCACTTTCTAAGTGCCATACAAGATATAGATTCCTGGGGAATAGTGGAATAAAGACTTCTTAAAAGATGCTCCTCTCTAAAGAAATGAAAAAAATTGGCAAAAATTGTAAAAATAATCTTTTTCAGAACTCTGGAAATTAAAGGCTTGCAGCAATCCAAGGAACATTTACTCAAGAGAAATGACTAAATCTTATTTTCCACAGAAATTATGAGTTCTGCAAAGAAACAGAATGGCACATGCATAGGAAAAGCTGCCAAAGGAAACTGTACTCAAGGAAGCTCAGATGTTGGACTTTTTTTTTTTTTTTACTTTTTTTTTAGATGTTGGACTTTTATAAAGACTTTAAATCAGCTATGTTAAAACATGTCTAAAAAACTAAGTATGAGAACAGTGCCTCAGCAAATAGAAATGATAGAAATTATTAAAAAAAAAAAAAAAGGGCAGCCCCGGTAGCTCAGCAGTTTGGTGCCACCTTCGGCCTGGGGTGTGATCCTGGAGACCCAGGATCAAGTCCCATGTCAGGCTCCCTGCATGGAGCCTGCTTCTCTCCCTCTCCCTCTGCCTGTGTCTCTGCCTCTCTCTCTCTGTCTTTGATGAATAAATTAAAAAAAATCTTTAAAAGATTATTAAAAAAAGAACCAGAAAGAAGTTCGGGAGTTGAAAAATACAATAGCTAAAATGAAAAAGTCACTAGAGGGGCTTAATAGCCGAATAAAGCAGGCAGAAGAATCTGTGAACTTGAAGATGGGTCATTGAGATTATCCATTCAGAGGAACGGAAGGGAGCAAGAATGAAGGAAAATGAACAGAGCCTCAGACACCTGCACAACACCATCGAGCCTATCAGCATTATTACACAACAAAAATTCAACAGTAAATTGGAAGATCTCATTGGCTTTATTAAATGATTCATGAATCTGGCAGCATCCCAACTAGCAAGTAGAGGAGAGCTCTGAGGAGTGGTACCAGGTATTTAAAAGAAGGTATTTATAGGAGGGGGTGGGTGAGGCAAGGAGTTATTAGCAGAATAAAAGAAGAAATTGTTCCAGATCAGTCACCTTCCCTTAGGTGATCTTATTAGATGGATTACGTTATCTTTCTCTGGGAGATGGAAAGGCCCAGATGACAGATTACCTCTTTGGTGCTGACCAGCATATTCTAGATTGATTGGTTTAAGATTCCAATCCTAGAGAATTTGAAACTGCAATTATTATTATTTATTTTTTAAAAATATTTTATTTATTTATTCATGAGTGCGAGTGAGTCACACAGAGAGAGAGAGAGGCAGAGGGAGAAGCAGGCAACACACAGGAAGCCCAACGTGCGACTTGATCCTGGGTCTCCAGGATCAGGCCCTGGGCCAAAAGCGGCGCTAAACCCCTGAGCCACCCAGGCTGCCCTGGCTGAGCCACCCGGGCTGCCCTCAATTTCCATTTTAAAGTAAGCTCTACTTAGGTTGAGTAGATGGGGCTTGAACTCAACCTCAAGACCAAGAGTCGCATGTTCTACCCACTAAGCCAGCCAGGCATCCCTGTGGCTTTCTGGTAAAGTGTGTACATAATGAGTCCTAGCAGGAGAGGATGGAGAGAAAGGAGCAGAACAAATATTTGAAGAAATAATGGCCAAAAACTTCCTAAATTTGATGAAAAACAGTAATTTATGTGCCCAAGAAGCTCAGCAAACTCCAAATAGGGAAACTCAAAGAAAGCCACATTTAGGCATCTCATAAAGAATCTTTAAAGCAGCACTTAAGCAACTCATCACAAACAAGGAATCTTTGATAAGATTAAGAGCTCATTTCTCGCTGCAAACCACAGAGGCCAGAGGCAGTGGGATGAACACAGGTACCAGATGAGGCAAACTTTCAATGTATTTGACATTTGAGTCTGAGATAGCTTGGATCTCTTCTGTCATCAGGGACAACATATCAGTTTAATCCTTAAATAACAATTACTTGAGGTCTTTTCACACTTATTCTGCAAGAAATCTGTCTTTTACCATGTTCCCCTCCCGAAGTATTTCTAGGAATACCTAAGGAATGCTTATTCTATGTTCTACCAAACCTAGAACGTAATAGGCCCCCCAAAATATTTGTTAAATGAATGAAACCTGTCTGGGTTGCTTCCTTCTTTGGTCATCTGTCTATCCACTCTTGTGTGTGTCATCTCATTCTCCCTAAGGGTTATTATACCATTTTGCCTGAAACATACAGACTAACCAGTTTAATAACTTTGAAAAACAGCATTTAAAAATATTACTGGACATTTTACAAAATTTTACTGACTGCTTGTGGATAGCAGAATGGAATTACAATACAGAAAAAAAAAAGTTTTGAAAAATAGAACAGTTGCTGTAACCTAATAGTGGCAGCTTCTCTCCCCTGACCATTAGTCATCAGGTTTCACCAAATATTGGGGGCTAATCATGATCAGCACTTCCCAGGACACCATGGAACATCATCTGCTGATGTTCTATTGTTTCTCTTGGTAACACTCCTCATATATGTACAGCACTTTACAGTTTCATCTTTTCATTGGATAGTCCTCACAGACACTGGTCAAGATCATGGTTTCACTGTTTATGAATGATAGATCAGAGATTGGAGGAGTTCAGTGACTCAACCAGCTCTGCCAGGAAGCTTTGAAAGCAACAACTTGACTCCTGGCGTTGAGACCTTCCTGCTGTCACACAGGATTAGAATGTGATGTGGCCGTGTCACAGTGTAAGGGCTGAAGAGATCACTCCGAAACAGTCTTTCCTACTTTAGTTCATCAACTCTCGATGGGGGTTTGCAGCTCCTCTCATAGGAGCCATTTGTTGTCACTGGACTTTGGCCAACCGGGAGCCTTCACTCAGGGCTGGGGGCTCCTCCCTGCCATGTTGCCAGAGGCCGAAGGCAGGGCCATCTCTACAAGACTTGAAGGTTTTGCTCCGCCTGCCAGGCTTTCAACTGTTCTTTTCCAGCTGGTTTGCAAAGCCACTGTTTGTGTTTTTACTGACCCAAGTCATATTTCCCTTTCCCTCCCTTTTAATCTCTGATAGTAACGGCAGTTGAATATTTGGCAGAATACATTCCCCATGACCTAAGCCTACAGATGTTTCACAGTTGAATGGTTTGAGAAAGGCAAAGGTTATGATTGTGAGGTGTTCCAAGAAATTGTTCTTTCCTCAGGTGTTTGCTGTGGCAGGCATTGCTCTTTACTAAATACTGTAGGGCTATAGGAGGATCTGACAATGCTGTGGCCCTTGCCTTTGGTTGTGTATCCCATGGCTCGGGAGAGAAAATGCATGCGTGTGCTGGGGCAAAATACAGGCTCGCTCAAGTAGTGCCTGTTAACAAGGAAGCATTATAACTCCTCCCCCCTGAGGGCTGCTTCTGTCAGGTGAGCTGCCCAATGCAGGCAGTTCCCAGAGAAGTGGTTAAGAGCAGGGATCTGGAGTCAGGCAGTCAGGAGTGGAGTTTGGGTTTGGCCCTTTACCAGTCTTGTCACTCTGGCAGTTTCCTGAACTCCTGGGAGGCTTGGTTTCCTCATCTATAAAATAGAGGCAGTGAAAGCATCCTCACAGGGCCATTGGGGGAATTAAACGAAATCACTTTTTAAAGTGGCACCCAGCAGACACATCATCATAGTGGCTGTGTTGATGGTGCTAGTGGATAGGAGCCACAGGGGGAACATGTTATAGAGTGGAAGACAGGAGGTGGGAGGCCTGCACTTTGAGGGGGACTGTGTCAGGTGGGTGGCCACACAGGAGGGACTTCTTGGGAGAGCTGGCCCAGAGACAAGGGGGTCATATTTGGGCTGGCAGAGAGTGTGGTGTCTAAGTGGGGAGTCTCTCCCCATCAGAGGAAGGCCTCCAGATGTGGGGTGGAGGCTGGGTGGTAAAAGGATATGTCCAAGGCAGAACAAAGGAGATAGCACTTTATAGAATGCAGCAAGGTAGCAGAGGACAGGGCAGCAGAGCAGAGGTGCAGTGAGGCAGTGGGTAGGGGCTGTTGGAATTCTCCCTTTTTTGGTAACTATGCCAAGCTGTGGCTGCAAGTAACCCATTGGTTAGTTAGGGCCTATGGATATTTTGAGGTGAGTCACCGGAAGGGCCTGTGAGCCCTTTCTACATTCCATCGCTTAAGCCTGTTTGCCTAAAAGCCACCTCTACAGAGAGGAGAGGACAGCATCCAGGTGGTGGCACATGGAGAAAAGTCATGTTAAGAAGAGCCATGCATTGGGAAGGGTGATGCCCCAGCCTCACTGGTGGGAGAAAGATGATGGAAGCCCTGTGAGGATGGAGATTTGCGCCTGTTAGGTTCACTGCTGAACCCACAGGACTCTGTGCTTAGGAAACTTGTTGAAAGAATGGCTCCTGTTGGGGGAATTCTTTCTGTGATGCCCAGCAGCCTGCTGGGATCTGAGAAATGAGAAACCTCTGAGATGCTTGAGCAGACAACCACCCACAGATGAATGGGGTTTTGAAAAACTCTTCTGGAAGTATCGTGCTGACTGGCCCAGAATGGGGAGAGGCAGGTCGTCAGGGTGGGAGACCAGCTCTGAGAGGCAGTCGTTGCGACTCAGACATCCCTGATGTACACTTGGACTGGACCAGGTGGCAATGGGCAGGAAGAAGCAAATACAGAGTTCTAGAGAAGAAAGGTTACCATGGGTGGAGTGCAGAAAGGACTTAACACGAATTTTCAACTCTGCCTCCACCTTGAGATGCAGAGCTGGGAAAGCATCCTCATTCCTCAAGCTGAAGAGACTAACTGGACCGGCATAGAAATAGGGAATTGGAATGGAATGCTGTGTTTGGACTGGGCTGTTAAGCCTAACTCACAATTTCCGGAGAAAATTGAGTTTGCTTGAGACCAGAGCAGCTAGTCTGAAGACGTACCTGGAGAAAACATCTAGAGAGAGATCAAGCAGAGTCCTCCAATTCCTGAATCTCTCTAGCTGTTGCCTCAGTTCCTTTTCTCTCTCTTAGAGCAGGTGCTACTGACAGTGTCTGGGTGAGAGACCACATATCGTCTGCCTGGTGAGCCTCCCAGAGCTCCTTGCTGCTTGGTTAGGTGGGCTGGCAGGAGGAACCACTTCCAGGTACTTGGAGCTTTCCCTTTACTTCCAAGGCAGGGCAGGTAGAAGCTGAAACTGCCTGTCAGCACTGGGACTTAGTCTAAGCAAAACAGTGTATTTGTGAAGGTTAAATTTGAATGGTTTTATTTTTTCCTTTTTTTTTTTTTTTTTTAAATGTGAGGTGAGGGAGGCATTTTGGAGAGGAGGATCCTTCCTCCTAGCACACTCAGAATATGCATTTATAACTCTGGTTTCTGTTCTTCTTCCAACTGCTTTGTTTTCATGTTTCATGTGCTGGGGGAATGGTATTTGGTGAGCAGAACAGACAGGTAGGGCACCTGCTGAGGACAGGGAAAGTCAGTACATTGAGACTGGTCACCAGTGAGGGGATGGTATGCTTTCCCTTCTAAGCAAAGCTCTAAGTCTAATCCTGCAGCCGGCTTCTCTGTTGTTTTTACAACTCTGAGTCTGTTTTCTTCTCTATGGCTCGCTTCTCCGAAAGGCGAGAACATAGCTTAAAGAGGTTTTATTCCCCAGGAAGCAGATGAAGGGTCTATCTAGGGCAGAGGGCAAATACAGCCATTCCTAGCAGATTTATGGTCCCAGGAGGACATTTCCCACAGGAGCCTCTGTTTTTCTGAGATTTTTGTCCCAGATCAGCCAGCCCAGCAGAGTACACGCAAGGTTCCAGTCATTGATGGGTTCCCATCCAAAGATCTCTCGTGGTGTTTAACCACAGCACTGTAGACACTAAATGTATGGTGTTTTTTCCTAACACCAACCAGGTTTCTGACTCTCTGATACTGAGTGTCCTACAGTTTGAGTTCTGACACTAACCACATGGAGTTAGTGCAGACTCCATGGGTTGAGGGCTCAATTGCACAAGATTACCTCCAGTTCAGATGCCAGTCACAAGTGCCAGGCTGCCATCTGTACTTCTGACCGACTGGCTGTAAATAGGGGGCTCCCAAGACCATTTCCTTGGGTTTGATAATTTACTATAATGGTTCACAGAACCCAGGGAGACACTTTACTTATGTTTACTGACTTATTTATTATGAAGGATACAAATGAACAGCCAGATGAAGGAGTACTTTGGGTAAAGTCCAGAAGTATCCTGAGCACAGGAACTTCTGTCCTCATGGAGCTCTCTGAACTCTGTTGTTTAGGGTGTTTATGGAGGTTTCATAACATAAACATGATTGGTCATTGGTGATTAACTCAAGCTTTAGCCCCTCTCCCATTCCTAAAGGCCTAAGGGTGGGGCTGAAAAGGGCTTGTGAATAACAAAAGATGACTCTCCTGTCACTCAGGAAATTCCAAGGGTTTTAGAACTTTTTATGCCAGAAACCCGAGAATAAGGGCCAAATTCATATTTATTATATTACAATATCATCAGGTCCTTGTGGGATTCTGGGCTTGGATGGGTTGGTGGACCCTTGCAGTGAAATCTTTGGGATGATGATGTGCCTTCCATCCTGGAAACAGGTCTGGTGGAACAGCTATGGATGAGTCAAAGAATGCCCTGGTGTGGCCCAGGCAGTGGCCCTAGAGGCACTACCCATGAACCTAATAGTCTTTTTTTTTTTTTTACTTCAAAATTGTACCTGTTATTGAACTTCATCGGGTTTTAGGGACTGAGACAGCAGACCCCGAGCCCTGAGCGCAGAAGGCTGAACCTAATAGTCTTACAACAAATTTACCAAGTGGTATATCAAAGGGTTAGGCCTTAACTTAAAAAAAAAAAAAAAGTATGTATTTTAGCTGAGTAATACTTGGACTTGACATGACACATATAAAAGCCTTGTTTTGTTCTTTTTTCCCTTGTAACGCTGTTCTGCTCCCTAGAAGCCACCTCTGGTTAAAGTATCTTGTCTATCCTTTTAGAGATGATGGGTCTGTTTAAAATATAAATCTATCTCTTTTCTTTTTTCCTCCTACACTCTCTGCTCCATGCTGTTTTCGTCTATCATTGTGTTTTAGAGATCTTCCCATATCAGTACAGATGTCAGCTTCACTCTTTAATAGCTGCATAACGTTCCATAGTTTCTTTCTTTCCTTTTTTTTTTTTGCCATATGTTTACCACAAAATATATCACATAGAAGAGGTATTTAAAACATAGACACACATACGTTAAAACAAAATAATGAACACCTATGTTTCCATCCCTCAGGTTAAGGAATAAAAAGGCTAGGACCATATAAAAATCCTATGTATAGCCCCCCACCCCAATTGAAGAGCCTTACCCCCACAGCAGCTATTCTGTAATAATCATTCTCTTGATTTTCTTTTTCTTTTTTTAATTTTATTTACTTAGGGGCACCTGGGTAGCTCAGTGGTTGAGTGTCTGCCTTTGGCTCAGGGCATGATCCTGGGTCCGGGGATCGAGTCCCGCATGGGGCTCCCTGTGAGGAGCCTGCTTCTCCTACTTATGTCTGCCCCTCTCTTTGTGTCTCTCATGAATAAATAAATAAATAAAATCTTAAAAAAAAAGATTTATTTACTTAGAGAATCTCATGCAGACCCCCACTGAGTGCGGACCCAGAAGCAGGACTCGATCTCATGACCCTGAGATAATGGGCTGAGCCGAAATCCAAGAGTCGGCGTCTTGACAGACTGAGCTACCCAGGCACCCTGTCTCTTGATTTTCTCAAGAGTTTTACCACCTGTGACCAATCTCTAAATAACTTACTGTCTAGTTTTGCCTATTTTTGAACATCTAGACATGGAGTCATACTATAGACCTCTGACTCACTCAGTATTGTGTCTGTGATGTGTCCATGTGGATGTACCTAGCTCCCTTCATTTTCACTGTTCTGTAACTTTCCACTGTATGAATGCACTACAGCCTATTGATCCTTTCCCCTGCCAAGAAGCCTTTGGTCTACTTTGATGTTTTTGCTCTGAGGAACAGCACTGCTGTGAACATTCTTGTCCATGGTTCCTGGTATACATGAACACAAGTTTCATCAGGGAATAAATTAGGAGTGGAATTGCTGGCATGTCTGACCCTTCTAAGCTTACGGGAAATTTTTCCAACATGGTTGTGATAATTTACCCTTTTTCCCATCAGCAGTATTAGAGCAATGTTTTCTGATCACCCATGTAGGAATTTAGACTTCAAATCTTTGAGGGCTGTTTGTAACTACAAAGGGAGGGGGTTGTAACTACAACTTTTGTGTGTGTGTGTGTGGGGGGTTGTTGTTCTCCAACTGTTCAGTAACAGGGATTAAGACACTTTTTTTTTTTTTTTTCAGATACCTCTTGCCAGTGAGGAGGTAGATAGGTTTATTTCTGGTTCACTCTCATGCAAAAAGAGTATCCTTTCAAAGTCCCAGCTGCATTGGTGTTAAAGACCTCTATAGACTCCCCACCTTGTGTGGGCTCTGAGCTGTGCCCTTGTGTTTGTTGAAGCTTTGAAGGATCATCTGGTTCTGTAGATGCCCTCAGGGCAAAGGCTTCAGTGTTTACTTGTCTCTCCTGGTTTCTTCCTCCACTTAGATTTTGATCTGAGTGTTCCTTATTTTCTTGCTAGCTTGTCAACACTTTTAAGAAGATTTTTAAAAATCAAGTTTTTTTTTTAATGAAAAAACAATTAAGAAATATATACAGGTATTTTATTCAGCATTTTTAGTTATTATCTGCAGGAGTCATGAATTAAAAAAAACAAACTCAAAATTCAACTGAGTAAATTTGAGGATTTAGTTGGTTTTATTTTGTGGCTCTTGAGTCGAGCAGCATCTCATCTAGCAAGTAGAAAGGAGCTCTAAAGAGGTATACAAAATGGGCAAAAGGTGCAGGGACAAGGAAAGAACAGATTACCTCACCTTTCTTTGGGGGATGGAATGGGGTCTATCAGGCAGATAGATACCTCACTACTGCTGACAAAGAAAAGTCCAGATTGAGTGGTTTAAGATTACATTTCCGGGAGAGGTGGAACCTGCAACTAGGTTTGGTATTAAATCTTGGCTTGCTGATGTGGGGCTTGGCACAAGTGATTCCATTTGGGGCCTGTTGTTTCGATTTTTCATCAGTGTTTATCTGACCCAGCTAGAAAAATTCTTGTTTAACTTTAAAGTAGTGCTTTTGAGGCAGGATCCTTTCATCCTTAGGATATGGCTCCCATTCTCATGCGTCTTTGGCTTTAACACTTGAAAATAAGACTACCAGCATCACAGTGATGTTATGGAGATGGTTTGGGTCACTCCCCCAGAGCTGTAGTACTTTAATTGGGTCGAACCTGGAAATCTGACTCATTTTATTTTATTTTATTTATTTTAATTAATTAATTAATTAATTAATTTATAGATTTATTTGTTTATTCACGAGAGATACAGAGAGAGGCAGAGAGACACAGGCAGAAGAAGAAGCAGGCTCTTTGCAGGACCCCGATGCAGGACTCGATTCCAGATCCTGGGATCATGACATGAGCTGAAGGCAACTGTCCAACCGCTGAGCCACCCAGGCGTCCCTGACTCACTCATTTTAAACTTATTTGCCATTGATTTGCCCTGGAAGGTACTTTGAATTTGTAATGGAAGATACAATCCCTGGGGTCTGCCCTTCTCATTTTAAAGGCCTGTGGTTGGCCCATCTGTATCAAGTAACTCTGGCTGAGGGCTAGGTCTACTCTAGCACTTACTACACAGTTAGGTTTGCTTAGAGAGCAGGAATAACACACAGGCAATTATTGATACCTGCCTTAATGGACTTTTAAAATGATATGATCCTATTTTAAACTCTGGTCCCCCTTGTCTCTGGTTGCAGATTCCTGCCTTGCATAGTTGCTTTTCCAAGTATTTTGCCCTTTTGATTTCTGAAATTCTCCATAATTTTCACATTTTTGCATTCCCGTGGAGACTGTGTGAATATCCCATTGTCATTCTACTGCTGCCAAATTGATCTTTTGTTTTAAACCTTTTTTTATGGTGCCTGGGTGGCAGTTAGCTCAAGTCATGATCTCAGGGATGTGAGATCAAGCCGTGCATCTGGCTCCGTGCTGGTCATGGAGCCTGCTTGATATTCTTTTTCTATCCCTCTCTCTCTCTTTCCCTCTGCACCTCCCCACACTTTCTCTCTCTCAAAAAATTAAATTTAAAAACATTTTTAAAAAAATATTTTACTTATTTATTCATGAGAGGCACACACAGAGAGAGACAGAGACTTACACAGAGAGAGAATTACAGAGAGAGGCAGAGGGAGAAGCAGGCTCCATGCTGGGAACCTGACATGGAACTCGATCCCGGGTCTCCAGGATCACACCCCGGGCTGAAGGCTGCGCTAAACCGCTGAGCCACCCAGGCTGCCCATAAAAACCCATTTTTATAAGGTCCATCTGTTGTCTGGATACTGAAGAAGCTACTTATTTTATTTTTCCTTTTTTTCTTATTGTGTTAAAATACACAGAACATGAAATTTGCCATCTTAATCAAAGGTCAGTGGTATTAAGTATATTCACACTGTTGTGCAGCTGTCACCACCATCCAACCCCATAACTTTTTTCATCTTGTAAAAGTGAAACTATGTTTCCATTAATTGATAACTTCAATTCTCCCCTCCCATATATCTCCCTGCCCTGGAAACCACCATTATACTTTGTCTTTTCATATGCTTAGTGGCCTTTTATATGTCTTTTTTGGAGAAATCTCTGATCAGGTCCTTTGCACATTTTTGAACTGGGTTTTTTTGTTGTTGAGTTTTAGGAGTCCTATCTATTCTGCATATCAGTCCTTTATTGGATATATTACTTGTAAATGTTTCTTCCATTCTGTAGGTTGCTTTTTTACTCTGGGAATATTGTCTTGTACAAAATTTAAACATTTTCATGGAGTCTGATTTGTCTATTTTTTCTTTTCTTACCTGTGCTTTTGGTGTTATATCCAAGAAATCATAGCCAAGACTAATGGCATGAAGCTTTTTTCATGTTTCCTTCTAAGAGTTTTATTGTTTGGGGACTTACATTTAGGTCCTTGATCCATTTTGAGTTAACCTTTGCATCTGGTGTTAGGTAAGGGTCCAGCTTCATTCTTTTGCATGAAGATGTTGTTTTCCTAGCACCATTTGTTGAAAAGACTATTCTTTCCCCGTGCAGTGAACTTGGCATCTGTGTCGAAAATCCTTTGCTCATATATGTGAGTTTAATTCTGGGCTCTCACTTCTATTCCATTGTCTATATGTCTGTCTTTATGCCAGTACCACACTATTTTGATTACTGTGGCTTTGTGGTAGGTTTTAAAATCAGTAAGTGTCAGTCCTCCAGTTTTATTCTTTTTGTTTTTCAAGATTATTTTAGCTATTTGGGGTCCCTTGAGATTCTGTATTAATTTTAGGATTTTTCTATTTTTGAAAAAAAATAGTCATTAGGATTTTGTTAGGAATTATATTGAATCTGTAGAACACGTAGGGTAATACTAACATTTTAACCATATTAAGTCTTCCAAACCATGAACACAGGATGTTTTCATTTATTTATGTCTTCTTTAATTTCTTTCAGCAATGTGTTGTAGTTTTTATTGTACAAGTTTTTTACCTTCTTGATTAAGTTAATTCCTAAGTATTTTGTTCTTTTGAGGCTATTGTAAATGAAATTGTCTCTGTAATTTTCTTTTCAGATTGTTCATTGCTCATGTGTAAAGCAACTGACTTTTGTGTTTACTTTGTATCCTGCTACCTAGCTGAATTTATTTATCCTAATAGCATTTTTGTGGTATCTTTTGTGTTTTCTACATATAAGATCATATCCTCTACAAACAGAGATAACTTTACTTCCTTCTAAATTGCATGCTTTTGATTTCTTTTTATTGCATAATTGCTCTGGTTAGAACTTCCAGTACCATGTTGAACAGCGGTGGCAAAAGTGGGCAAGCATCCTTGCCTTGTTCCTGATCTTAGAGGAAAAGCTTTCAGTCTTTGACCATTGAGTATTATGTTTGCTGTGGGTTTTTCATATATAGCTTTAATTATGTGGAGGTAGTTTCTTTTTATTCCTGTTTCATTGAATGTTCTTATCCTGAAAGGATGTTGGATTTTGTTAAATATTTTTTCTGCATCAATTGAGATGATCAGTTGTTTTTTTCCTCCATCATTTTGTTGATGTGTTTTCATATATTGAACTTGTGCATCCCAGGAATAAATTCCAATAAGGTGGAGTGAATAATCCTTATAATATGCTGCTGAATTCTGTTTGTTGTTTTTGTTTTTGTTTTTGTTTTGTTTTGTTTTTTGAGGGTTTTTGTATCAGTGTCCCTAAGGGATATTGATCTAGTTTTCTTATAGGTGTCTTTATCTGGCTTTTGTATCGAGGTTCTGTTGGCCTCATAGAATGAGTTAGGAAATGCTCTCTCCTCTTCAATTTTTGTAAAAATTTGAGAAGGAAAAAAAAAAAGTTTGAGAAGGATTGGTATTAGTTCATCTTTAAATACTTGGTAGAATTCACCAGTGAAGCCATCAGGTCCAGGGCTTTTCTTTGTTGGGAAATTTTGATTAATGATTCAATCTCTTTACTAGTCACAGATACTCCAGATTTTTCTATTTCTTCATGATTTAGTCTTGGTAGGTTTTGTGTTTCTAGGAATGTGTCCATTTTATTTAGGGTATCCAATTTGTCATGTATAATTGTTTATAGTTATTACATAGCCCTTTTTATTTCTGTAGAATCAGTAGTAATATCCCCACTTTTATTTCTCATTTTAGTAATTTGGGTCTTTTCTCTTTTTGTCTTAGTCTATCTAGTTACATTTTCATCAATTTTGTGAATCTAAGAATTAACTTTTGATTTTTTAAATTTTTTCTATTCTCTATTCCATTTATCTCTGTTCTTAATTTTTATTATTTCCTTCCTTCTACTGAGTTTAGTTTGTTCTTTTTCTAGTTCCTTAAGTTGTAAAATTAAGTTGTTGATTTGAGTTCTTCTTTCTTTCTTTCTTTCTTTCTTTCTTTCTTTCTTTCTTTCTTTCTTTCTTTCTTTCTTCTTTTCTTTTTCTTTCTTTCTTCCTCTCCTCTCCTCCCCTCCCCCTTGTGATTTCTTCTTTGGTCCATTGGTGATTTAAAAATGTGTTGTTAAATTTCACAAATTTCTGAATTTTCTTTTTCCTTTTATTGATTTCTAACTTTATCCCATTGTGATCAGAGAAGATATTTGGATGATAGCTATCTTTTTAATCAGAATTTAATTTGTGGCCTAATGTATGATCTCTCCTGGAAAATGTCCACGTGCACTTGAGAAGAATGTGTATTCTGTTGTTGGGTAGTATTCTATATATATCTGTTAGATCTAGTTGGTTTATTATGTTCTGTAAGTCCTCTTCTGTCTGGTTGTTCTATCCATTATTTTGAGGGGTATTGAAGTTTCCAACTATTAGTGTAGAACTGTTTATTTCTCTCTTCAATTTTGTCAGTTGATGATCAATTGTATTTATAATTGTTTTTTTTTTAATTTTTATTTATTTATGATAGTCACAGAGAGAGAGAGAGAGAGGCACAGAGACATAGGCAGAGGGAGAAGCAGGCTCCATGCACCGGGAGCCCGATGTGGGATTCAATCCTGGGTCTCCAGGATCGCGCCCTGGGCCAAAGGCAGGCGCCAAACCGCTGCGCCACCCAGGGATCCCTGTATTTATAATTGTTATATTTTCTTGCTGTGTTGAATCCTTTATTAATATATATTTGTCTCTTGTGATGTTTTTAATTTAGAATCTATTTTGTTCGATACTAGTATGGCCACCCTGCTAATAGTAACCTTTTGGTTACTATTTGCACAGAATATCTTTCTCCATCCTGTCACTTTGAGCCAGTTTGTGTCTTTGGATTTCAGGTAATTCTCTTGTAGACAATGTGTTTTCAATCCATTATGCCAGTCTATATCTTTTGTTTGCAGAGTTTAATCCATTTACATTTAAAGAAATTACTGATAAGGAAGGACTTACTTCTGTCATTGTGTTGTTTTCTATATGCCCTTAGTTTTTTGTCCATTATTTACTGCATTACTTTTTTCTTTTGTGTTCAGTTGATTTTTTTGTAGTGAAATGTTTAAATCTTTTCTCATTTCCTTTTGTGTGTATTCTATAGCTTTTTCTTTATAGTTACTATGAGAATTACTTTTAATGTCCTAAAGTTATAACAGTCTAATTTTCACTTGTACCGTTTTAACTTAAATAATATACAAAACTGCCCTTTTATAGCTTTGTCCCCACTCTTTTCAGTTGTTGATGTTACAAGATTATATCTTTGTATGTTGTGTGCCCCAAAATATAAACTAATAATTCTTTTAAATGCATTAGTTTTCTAAATTATGTAGAGAAGAAGATTTGAAGTTATAAACTAAAGTTGTAGTAATACTAGTGTTTACACTAGTAATTGTTTTTTTCTTCAAATATTTAAGTCTCTTAAATAATGTAGAAAACAAAAAGTATATTCATAAAGCATTGTTGCAATAATACTAGCTTTTATAATTGCCCATGTAATTACCTTTATTGAGATCTTTATTTCTGTGTGGCTTTGAATTACTATCTAGTACCTATTCATATAATTTTGCATGATTTCCTTGAACGTATCTTGCAGGGCAAGATTCCCTGTCCCCTTTTGTTTGGATACCTTAATTTCTTCCTCACTTTTGAAGGACAGTTTTTTTTTTAATTTTTATTTATTTATGATAGTCACAGAGAGAGAGAGAGAGAGGCAGAGACATAGGCAGAGGGAGAAGCAGGCTCCCTGTGGGGAGCCCAATATAGGATTCAATCCCAGGACCCCGGGACACACTCAAGCCAAAGGCAGACTCTCAACCACTGAGCCACCCAGGGGTAGGGTGGCCCTGTCTGGGCCAGTTTAGACATAAATTCTTCTATGTGTTTTTATTGTCTTAGATTTTCTTCCCTTCCTGTTCTTTCACGTGAATTTCTCCTATTCTTTACATATTTTTCTTTTTTCTCTTAGTCTTGATTCTTTAAACATTGCTTGTTTCCCATGGTCTGATTTCCTGCCTTTATCACCACTCTTTAACCTTCAGTAAGTTCGACTTCATCTAGCCCTTCCAAGTAGGGAGAGTAAAACCCAAAGTTAGCCCTCTAAATTCTGTTTTTGTTTTTTTTAAGATTTTATTTGAGAGAGAGAGAGCAAGAGAGAGCATGCACATGAGTAGGAGGAGAAGCAGATTCTCCACTGACCTGGGAGCCCGATGCGGGGCTTGACCCCAGGACTCTGGGATCATGACCTGAGGTGAAGGCAGACACCTAACCCCTGAGCCACCTGGGTGCCCTTTTGTTCTTTTCTTTTTTGCATGAGTAAACGAACTTTTACAGGAAGCATGTTGTGTACTGGGGGCTAAGTGCTTGTCTACTTGTCGTTCTCCTTGTCCCATTTAGCTTTACAGCAGTGTGTTTTACTATAGGATTCAAAAGGTCAATTTATAGAGTTTTCCATTGATTATCTATAATCTCCCTTCTATTGGTCTGTGAAGACAGGAAGGAGTACATTCAGTTAGGTGGATTTCTGACCCTGCAGCTAAGTGCTTCATGTATATAGATTGTCAACAGTGACTTTCAAATTTCTGCAGCTTTCTTCTGCCATCTAGCACATTTCTGGGCTGCTGTTACCTTCCATATCAGAGCATAGGAATGAAGAGGAGAAAAAAAAAAAAAAAAAAGGAATGAAGTGGAGTCCAGTGGTGTGACCGGGAGTCAAGCTCTGGAGTCTAGACTATTGGGTTCAAGTCCCTGACTAATTAAAGCATAACTAGGGAGGCCAGCCTGGATGATTAAAAATTATATATTTAAACAGTCACATATGCATGAATGTTCATAGCAGCATTATTCATAACAGCCGAAAAGTAGAAACAACCCAAATTTTATCAACTGATAGATAAAATATGGTATATCCATGAAACGGAATGTTATTCAGCCATAAGAAGGAATGATACATGCTGCAGCATGGATGAACCTTGAAAACTTTAGACTCTGTGAAAGAAGCTTGTGCTAAAGACTATGTAGTATATGGACTTTATAGGAAATGTCCAAGTAGGCAAAGTCATAGAAGCAAGGTAGATTAATAGTTGCTAGGGCGGGGGGGGGGGGGGGGGCGGGGATGAGGGAGTGGGGAGTGGGAAGTGACTGTTAACAGTACTGGGTTTCTGGGGTGACTGGGTGGCTCAGTCAATTAAGCATCTGACTCTTGGTTTTTGCCCAGGTCATGATCTCATGGGTCATGGGATTGATCCCCGTGTCAGGCTCTGCTCTAGGTGTGGAGCCTGCTTAGGACTTTCTCTCTCCCTCTGTCTCTGCCCCTCCCCCTATGCCTCTCCCTCAAATAAATAATTAAATCTTTAAAAAAAATCATACTGGGTTTCTTTTTGGGGAGAGAAAAATGTTCTGGATTAGTGGTGATGACTGTACAACGCTGTGAAGTACTAAAATCCACTGAATTGTGCACTTTAAAATACTAAAATGATGGGGAAAAACCTAAAAAAAATGTAAAGTTGTAGACTGAAGGCTTAATGTTAGATTTTCTTCTACTCCTTGTCAGTGCACCTATACACTTTGTATATACTTGTAACCACTATGTGTATGTTTTTTAGGCCCACGTGCCAAACATTTCTAATTGATCATGTACCTAGTCCCTGGGCCTATCAATTTACCATGATTTGATCATTTTAAAAAAATTCTGCTTCCTACACTATGCCAGGCCTTTCAGAGGTACTCTAGAAACATTTGTAAAATTACTTATGCTTGCCATTCCCATTTCATTAGTGTGGGCAATTGCAGATTGGCTACAATTACCTTTTGTTCAAGATTGTTTCAAAAAAGATAATATCTCTTAAATTATGTGCCCTTCAGTAGGAGCTTTACATTTTACATTTGTGAGCTATGTATATATTTTTTCCAGAGAGAATATAGTGTGCTTGGCTTTTTTTTTTTTAAGATTTTATTTATTTATTCCTGAGAGACACAGAGAGAGAGGCAGAGACACAGGCAGAGGGAGAAGCAGGCTCCTCGCAGGGAGCCTGATGTGGGATTTGATCCTGAGACCCCAGGATCACACCCTGAACTGAAGGCAGACGCTCAACCACTGAGCCACCCGGGCGTCCCATGTGCTTGGCTTTTCTGATCACAAAGGTAATATTTGGTAATTATAAGCAAGATTCAGATAATGGTCTTCCCTGGACTGTGGCCTTTAGCTTTTAGGAGCCTCCAGACAATTCCAAATCTGCAAAGGAGCTTCTTCTTTTTATTTAATCTTGCTGCCCTGTCATTCTTTTTATTATATTCTCTGCATCTTGAATTAGTTTGGCTTCGATCACTTCTTTCCACATAGCTTCTTAGACACCTTCTCTGAGATAGGAGCCTAGGATGCCATTGTCCTTTTGTTCAAGGATCATGTCTGTCTTGTTTGCAAATAGGAAGAAAGAATAAATAGTGTTCGCCATTTGTTCTGCCAAGTCAACGCCTCCTTAATTCCTAACTTTTCTCTCTTTTGGCCTCATGATTTTCTGAATCTTGACACAATGTGCTTTTCTGTGACCCATTTAAAACCTTATCTATGACATGGCTCTTTTGTGGAAAGGAAGTGGTAGACTTCTAAGACTTCTTCCTTTTCCTTTGTGTGTGGCAGAGATGTTCACTAGGCTGCCTTCTTGCTGCTCAGTGGTATCTGGTCCCTTTTCTCTGCTGCATTCATGGCTCAGCATCCTTGAGTGAAGTGAGACATGGCAGTAGTGACAGGCTACTGTCTACTAACGAAGCTAATGTTACTGACTTGTACCTTGCTTTTCTCTTGGGAGTTATTTTCCCATGAGGATGTTTGCATACTCCTTGTGTCCTTCTTTGAAACTCCCTTTATAGCTAACAGCAAACTTGGGCAGGACAGTTCATCAGGGAGAAGGTATATAGGCCAAAAGTAACAGGCCTTCTCAGTGATGGACAGGCCAGTGGCCCTCAGCTCCCGTGGACAGCAAACAACTCATGCACATGTCACCCGCAGCCATGAAGGGATGTGGATCAGAGATAGGAAAGCACAGGATAAGCAGGCACTCCTCCCTGGAGTTATGGATGCACATCCAGCAGAGCTGGTGGCTACTGTTTTTCCTAGTTGACGCTAGGAAGACTGAAAGAATGTTTTTTATCTTAGGTTGAGGAAGGAGATTGTTGAATGAAAGTAAATCTGTCTATAGCTGTTTCTTTATCTTTCTTGTCATTATTCTGTTTATTTAGATTTGAAGCACCTCTCCACTCTGATTTAAATTAGGACTGTCGGAAATCCCCTTACTTTTTCAGAAAGTCTATTCTGTGACTGTAGACTGTAGATGCTGGGTGGGCTTTATGCAGACAAAGGACCCACAGCTTCATTCACAAGCACAGAGGAATTGTAATGAGGAAGATGCTGAGTCTCCTTTTTGCTGTGTAACTGAGCTAGGGGCTAGGGAAGGAGCCCCTTTGTGAATCATGTAGGGGGTAGGCAGCTTTCTCTTTGTAGAGCCTTGTCAGTCTGAAATTCTCAGGGAGCGTTCCAAAGTGTGGGAAAAATGAGAGGAGAGTTCTTGGGTGGTTTTGTATCTGCTGGTTGATTCCCCACCTCCCTCATTTAAAACTAACTGTATATAACAGAGATCAATAGCAAAGTCATAACGGCAGCTACATTTGTTCTGCTCCACTGTGGTCTCTTCTGGAGGTCAAAAGCGTTACCGTGAGGAAACTGAGACTCCTGAGAGTGATCTACTTGCCCCAAGTAGTCCAGGGATGGAGCAGCAGAGACTCTTCTCTCTGCCCTAACATCCAAACCGTGCCCCTGGCCCTGCTGCTGTACTGCTGCCAACAGAACAAGACAGAACCCTCTGCCAGAAGGCTGTGCATTCACTTATTTCTTTGGCCTGGGTTTTCTCTTTGTCCATTTCTGTGGTGTCCTTTGCAAAGCTTTCCTTCCTTTTATTTTTCCTTCACTGCTAGCATCTGACATGATGCCCAGGGTGTGGAAGCAGGATTCTTTGCTCAGAACATCTTGGTTCATCTCTGTTTGACAAAATTTTCCTTGGCCTCTGTTTCATTTTTCTTCGATTTCCTTTGTACAATACTGCTGCTTTAGGCTGTAGTGAAGAAAAAGATAAGCCTGCCCAAAGATCTGAAGAGATGTAAAGGAGGAGGTTTTTTTTTTAGCCAACAGTTTAGTGTGTAGCAAGGTTGTTGCCACACTTCTTGATGCCCTAGTGAAAGGGCGTTGTCTTCCTTATGACACAGTGGAGGCACGTGTATGAGTGGATGCAATCGGGGGCAGTCAAGCCACCGACCCAGTAAGGCATCTTGTGTTGGCCACCCTGCATCACATTTCTCTGCACTGAACAAATGTGAGTCTAGGCCCAATGCCATTCCCTCAGGAGGTCGTAGTTCTCCTGTGTGGAGGGAAGAGATTCCCAGGTAAGGCTGCTTGGAGGAGGGCACAGTGAAGACGGAGGGGTGCTTTTGAGAGCCTGGAGTTGACAGGAAACCATTGCCGAGAGTTGGCCATTTGTACTTTCTGAAGCTGCAACAGGTTTCTGGAAGACAGGCCAAACACCTCACCTGGTCTAGGTCCACGCCATTTCTCTTGTCTCCTGTATTTCTTCCAGCCTCATATGGCAAGTTCTGGAGCCAATGGCCCTATGGATGAATAGCTTGGCACCTTTCCTCAGGGTGTCTGCTGTGACAGCTGAGGTCTGTCTTGTTGGCGTGTGGAATCTGAGAACACATCTCCCTGGCTTCCCCCTTCTCCCTTCCCCCTCCTTCTATGCCCCAATTAGAGGCATGACATATTCTGGATCCATGGTAAAGTGATCCTCTTTGCTCCATTTTACTTGCATAAGCACCATCTCTCTGCCTCTGCTACTCTGAGTACTCCAGATCGAACCAGCATTATTCTGAATCCATTCATCCACATATACATTTGATGAGCATTTGGTGCCAGGCATTGTGGTAACCGGCATTCTCAAGGTTGTATCTGACATTATCAAACCAGTATCACTTGCAGAAGTTTGGGTCACTGATGTGCCTTTGACCTGATGCCTGTTTTATAAATTTTTTAAAGTATATTTTATAATAGTCACACAGAGAGAGAAAGAGAGAGAGAGAGAGAGAGAGAGAGAGGCAGAGACATAGGCAGAGGGAGAAGCAGGCTCCATGCACCGGGAGCCCGATGTGGGATTCGATCCCGGGTCTTCAGGATCGCGCCCTGGGCCAAAGGCAGGTGCTAAACCACTGCGCCACCCAGGGATCCCCCTGATGCCTGTTTTATAAACTCATGTTTCTCCTGAGTAATACGGTATCTCTTCCCCAAGGAGTTGAGGCCTAGATTTTGATTCTGACCTCATTCAGAGGGGGAGCCTGGGCCAGGCCCTTTACTGCCAGGCCTCATTTTTGTCTCAGCATTGGGAGTTAGAGCCCCCTCTCCCTCTTTTCTATTTGTTTGCTATTCCTAGCACAGATCCTCGGGGTTGGCCCATTCACTGCCTCTGGCCTAGAGCCTATTCCAGTGTTGTCACTACCCTGATCCTCCACCCTTTCCCTGGAAGCAATGGCTTCTGTTCCTTCACAGCTTGTCAGCAACTAGAGATCTCAGGGGAGACACTGATAGCACACAGGAAGCCCCTCCCTCAAGTTCCGAAAAGATGCTCTTTAAGGATGTGAGTGAAGGGGGAACTTGAAAATAGAAAATTTTTCTTCATTCATTTTACCCTTTGAGACCAACCTGATGGCTTGAGACATGGCTTGAGGCAGTCCCCTTGGGCCCATGGTGCCAGGACTGCCTGAGTCTTTTCCAGGGTTTCTCCTGAAACCCTCTGGCTTATGTGGGCACTGAAGGCTCATATGGACCTGTAGGCTTGTGGGGCTTGGTCTGTCTCCTCCCTGAGCTCCCACATTAGAGGCACTTCTGGATAGAGTAATCTTCAGAAAGAAGACAGAAGTGTTGTAGGCTTCCACTCGAGTGGGGCTCTGCTTTGAGACTAGGGTGAACAGAACATCCGGAGGCTTAGAGGGTGGAGAAACATTTTATTTATTCTATTTATTTATTCCTTCACCTCTCATCTTCCCACCCACACCCCCCAAAAGAGACATTAAAAGTAGACATGAGGGACGCCTGGGTGGCTCAGCGGTTGAGTGTCTGCCTTTGGCTCAGGGTGTGATCCCGGGTCCAGGAATTGAGTCCCACATCGGGCTCCCTGTGAGGAGCCTGCTTCTCCCTCTGCCTATGTCTCTGCCTCTCTCTGTGTCTCTCATGAATAAGTAAATAAAAATAAAAAATCTAAAAAATAAAAAATAAAAAAAATAATAAAAGTAGACACGAGGCTTGGTGGTTTGCTCACCTCCCTTCTGCAGGAGCTGCCAGTAGAAACACGAATTCTGATTGCCTTCACGTGATTTTTCCTTTAATGCAAAATGATTTAGGAGGAGGAAAGAGGATTTCATTTGTTTTCCTTACCACCAGGCTGCTGCCTGGAAAGGGACTTGGGCATTTTGAGTCAAGGTTTTGCAGTGGATGGGGGGTGTTCCAGAGGGATAAAAACATGTATAACTTAGAGAGCTGAGAGGATTCCAGTTTCTTCCCTTCTAGTAGCTGGAGGCCCTCCTGGGCCTTCCAGAGACCTTTGCCACAGCCTTCTGTTGGCTGTGCGTGCCGCTGTTCCAGGCCACCCACGTCTAGGCAAAAAATAATCTCTGCCTTTTTACACAAGAATGAACAGTTTTTGAGACCCTTTCCCCTTTTTGGTGACTTACATCCGTCTCAGCAGTTGACATGCATTTATTTAGGTGTTAGATTACTCTAAGCTGGGACACCTGGGTGGCTCAGCTGTTGAGCATCTGCCTTTGGCTCAGGGCATGATCCCAGAGTCCTGGGATCGAGTCTCGCATTGGGCTCCTGCAGGGAGCCTGCCTGCTTCTCCCTCTACCTCTCTTTCTCTCTCTGTCTCTCATGAATAAATAAATAAATCTCAAAAAAAAAAAAAAAGATTAAGCTTAGGCCTAGCTAAGGCAAACACATAGCAGACACAGCTTGAGAGCAATGTACACACAACAGACACATTAGCTGCTGTAACCTACAATCAGCCCTCCAGGCCTGGTTCCAGTTTTCCCTGGAGCTTAGTTTTGGAATTTCAGATTTGACCTCTTTTCTTAGCTTATCAATTCTCCTTATCCTTCTTATCCCAGGCAGGTGAAGGCCAACTCAGGAAACCCGCACGGCAAGCACAGCACGCTCACCTATGTTCTGAGGGGGCCGGGGGCTCCAATATGCAGATGGTCACAAAGAACCAGGCCTGGGACCCAGGTATTCTGCCACCACCAAATCCCTTGGACAGTCTGCAATGCTAGGTTTCTCCCTTAAGTGCTTATTACTTCCACAGAGATTTACCCAGTGCCTGCTTGGTTTCCTGTTCGGCTAGGTTTGGGATGCCAAGATGAATAATCTGTGGTCTTGGGCCTGGCAGTGGAGTGAGTTCCTTGCTGCGTCCAGCCAACCATGTCACTCAGGAGGTAGGGCTCTATTTCACCTTGTGAGGAACACGGACCACACATAGAAAACTGCTTGGCAACACGCAGAATAGGCCTCTGTCCATAGCCGTGAACCTGGCCTGCCCATTGCTAAGAGGAGATAGTGGGCTGGGCTGAATGGTCCTTGGTCTCTGTGGCCACTGGACATGGCCTCACTGGTCACGTGGTCTACAGCTGGTGCTCACCTTCAGGGCCACTGTGTAGCTGAGAGAGACTTGCAAGCACCCCCAACTAATTATTGAGTACTCGTGTTATAAGCCTCATGCTACCTGTTAGAGACACACAACAGGGAACCAGAAGGATGAAGGCCTGGTTGCCTGGCATCAGAGCAGATGGGCAGAAAGCCAGTGACTGTTTAATTACAGCTGTGATAAGTCCTAGGAAGAAAAGCATGGTGGGGAAGGGGAGCACCTTAACTGGGCGGGCCGCCACGTGGTTATCTGCCTACACAGCAGGCAGTTTTTAGGGACTCCAGCTCAACTCTCCGTCAACTGGAGGGGAGGGTGGGAGGAGCTGTGGCAACCACTGTGCTCCCCTCACCTGCCCTGAGTCCCTAGCTAAGATTAGGTTCCTGGGGCTACCTGCAGACCTGGTGAGCCCCTTTCCACTGGTGTGCCCTAGGACCTCTGATAGCACTACTCTTGACCAGCCCCTGTGGGGTCACTGAGGTGACGGCAGAAATGCCCCTGGGGGCCAGGATCTGTTTCAAGTTGAATTAAATGCTTTCTTGCCTGGCAGCAGATCATCAGTTTGTGGATTATACGGGCTTCTTCTTTCCTCACATTTATTGAGCATGTACTGTGGCCCAGGCTCAGCAGTCCTCTCCACAGAGAATTCAAGTCTTCTTAGGTTCTACTTCCCGGCCTCTTACCTGTTGCCCTCACTGAAAGAGCTGGGCAGGGATGAGTGCAGGGCGGGGAGATTGAGCCATTTCCGGGTCGCCCGGGTGCTTGGTGGCTGGGAGACAAGCAGCACCCCAGCTCCAAGTTCCTAGCCTTTTTTTGAAGGCAGTCCTTTAACCCTTTAAGCCCACCACTGTGGCTTCATCCAAGGGTCATTGCCACCTTTAGGCCAGGCACCTGTGGTCTGCAGGGGGCCCCACGTGTGGGGTACCTCCCTGTGAGTCTTCTGTGTCCCCCTCCAGTGCCGTTCTTGCTGGCCATTCCTAACCCTGGGTGGGATCCACATCGCCCCTCTGGGATGCTCTCAACTCTGCCTTGTGCAGGGACAACCAGATGTCCTAAGAGGTTGTTCCAGGGTCCCATGTCTGGGCCCAGTTCCAGGAGGGTGGCCCTACTGGTGGTCATAGTATTTCTTTTGTAGGATCATGTGAGATTGGGCCAGCCAGATGGTGCTGACGGTGCTAAGCGTGAGTGACTCAAGTTTTTTATATAGATGAGGTTATCCCCCTAAAATAGTTGCCAGGGGCCCTGCACATCCTAGGGGCAGACCTGCCCCAGGACTACCCACTGGGCACTCCAGCTCTGCTTAGCAGCTCTTGGCTTACACCAGACACCAGGATAAGGGCCTATTGTTAGTCGCTGGGGGCCTGAATGGCACTTTGTTTTCTGCATTTGAACTCTCAGGCCCTGGCTTTTCTGCTGCTGCTGTTGCAACCATCATATCTCCGATGAGAAATCCATTCCCACTCTGACTTCACGTAGTTCTACTGAATATCCTGGGAAATTGGGCTTTGAGCCAACTTGGGGTCTTGTGTTAGTTGCTGTAGGATGGGAGCTGAGAACAGAGGTGCTGAGAGCAGGGGCCTTCCCTACCAGCAGACTTGAGCTGTGGCAGAAGGACAAGTGGGGAGCCCCCCCCCCTTTGTTCACACTGAACCAAGGAGCTAGTTGGCAGGGATCTAGGCCGGCCCTGACTTGGCAGGAAGGGAATGTAGTAGGAATGTGGGGCAAGCTGAGGCTGGGGACGGCTGGGCCACAGCAGAGGATGGGGTTTGCAGCTCTCCTTTCTTTTAGCCTTCTTGCTCTCCTCCAACTTGCATAAGTTTACCACTTTGCCCTCTTTGGTGTGGAAACGGGAGAACCATCCCAAGAATTGAAGGTGCTCCTTTTATGTTGAGGTCAAAGGAATGGAAAAGTGGAGTGGAGTCAGAGAGCAAAAAGACAGGGAGCTTGTTTGTAAGATTTTGAAACCACAGCAAGCCATCTTTTCTGCACAAACTCCTGGGCCCTTTCAGACTGTCAGTTAAAGGGCATTGAGTCAGCCTCCTGCCCTGACTCAGAACAGGGGTCTTGTCTCATTTTCTGCTCACCTCTGACGCCTCTCCTTACGTCACCACGTGAGGAAGTCTGTTTTATTTTAAAGGTTTTCCCTTCTCCCAGTCTGCAGGGAGTGGTCTCCTAGACAAATATCTCTTCAAGTGGGGTCCTTAAAACCCTTTCAAGGGAGTCCCCGAGTCAGAATAATTTTCATAATGATACCAAGAGGTTCCTTGTCTGTTTCACTATGTTGACATTTGCATTGATGGTGCAAAAGCAGAGGTGGGCAAAACTGGTTCCTTTGCAGGAGTCAGGACAGTGGCAGCAGACTATCCGGCAGGCATGGAGCCCTTCACCTCCACAAGTTTGCTGTTCCAAAGAGCCAGCTTCACTTAAGAGTGGCCTTGACAAAGCAAGAAAAACATTCATTTCATTAACTCTATGCATGTGTACATGTCCTTCATACCCTGTGTGGTGAGATGGGGAGTTACTCTGCATGCTGAACTACACTGGGTAGCATGAGGACAGGTGCTTCTGAGGTGGTTTGGGTAGCCAGCTGAATAGTCACCTTTTTCAGGGAATGTTGTTTTCACTTGAAAGAACAACTGGCAATTGTGGTTGTTCAGAGTTGGGTATTCGATAGACTTTTTCTCAAAAAATGGAGTAGTGAACCTGTTGCTTCAAAGAAAATAACTAATAGCATTTATTGCTGATGATCATGGAGCTGTCAAGCCACAATTAGAATTTTGGAAAACTTTTATCTAACATCTTGAGCTGGGCAGCTTTTAGTCCTTAGACTTTCCTGATGATATTGGTGGTAGTATCACACATGTGATATCTTGGCATTTTATTATAAAATGTGTCCCCATCTTGAGCATCAGCATAACTCAGTGAACCAGTATGTTTCCAAATGACCAGAGTGGTATGTAAGGTTACAAAATTATGTTTGGCATAAGGCCCATTTATTTTTTCAAGATAGGCCAGTGGATTTTAACATAACAGAGTACATTAAGGCTCATAGGGTTTCCTATTTCACGTTATCATTAATAACTTTTGGTCAAGTTTTGGTGTATTAAACAGGAGTATCCACCATTGTCTGAAATGGCTACTAAAATATTCCTCCCTTAATATATATATACATATATATTCCTTCTTTTTGCTAATACATATTGGGGGAAGTTGTCCACATTTTCTTCATGAGCATCATTTACTACAACAGATTGAATGTAGAAGCACAGATATGAGAATCCAGTATCTTCTATTAAGCTGGACATTAAGGAGATTTGCAAAAATGTAAAATAATATCACTCTCCTCAGTGTTTTTAAAAATATAGTTGTGTTTTATGAAAAGTATTTGTTAACCTGTAATATATTTATTTTTATGTTAAAACACTAATCAATATAAATGAGGGTACCACATCCCAGAGTAACCCAGCACTGAATTTGCTTTGCCCACAGAAAGCTCTCTTCCCCTTACTAGAAGACTCTCTTAGGTCAGGGAGCATATAGGCTTCTGATGGGTGGTTAAAAAGCAAGCATATAGAATTTTTATTTGTGTGAGGATTTTAACTTTTTTTTTAATTTTTTTTTTATTCAGAGAGACAGAGAGAGAGAGAGAGAGAGAGAGAGAGAGAGGCAGAGACATAGGCAGAGACACAGGCAGAGGGAGAAGGAGCCTCCATGTAGGGAAGCTGACATGGGACTCGATTCCAGGTCTCCAGGATCAGGCCCTGGGCTGAAGGTGGCGCTAAACTGCTGAGCCCCCTGGGCTGCCCGGATTTTAACTTTTTAAGCTTTAACATATGTTACTTTTATTTTTTATGTTTATTTTTATAAAGATTTTATTTATTCATGAGAGACACAAAGAGAGTGGCAGAGACACAGGCAGAGGGAGAAGCAGGCTCCATGCAGGGAGCCCGATGCAGGACCCGATCCCAGACCCAGGGATCACACCCTGAGCTGAAGACAGATGCCCAACCACCAAGTCACCTCGGCATCCAAATATACATTAGTTTTAAAAATTCATTTTTATGATAGCTTTATTTGGGATATAATTCACATACTGTAAAATTCACCCTTTTAAAAAAGTATATAATTCAGTGGTTTTAGTATATGTAGTGTTGTCTAACCAACACCACTATTCCAAAACATACTCCTTACCCCAGAAGGAAACACTATGCCCATCAGCAGTCACTCTCTGTTACTCACCCCTCTTCTAGCCCCTGGCAACCACTAATATACTTTCTGTCTCTGTGGTTTGGCCTATTCCAGACATTTCATATAAATGGAGTCATATGGTATGTGGCCTTTTGTGTCTGGCTTTTTTTCAGTTAGGATGTTTTCAAGCTCACCCACTTTGTCACAAGTAATAGTACATCATTTTTTTTTCTTTGGCTGAATAATATTCCATTATATGGATATACCACATTTTGTTTATTCACCAATTGGACATTTAGCTTATTTCTACTTTTTGGTTATTATGAACAATGCTACTGTGATCCTTTGTGTACACATTTTGTGTAGACATAAATTTTCATTTCTCTTGTGTATCTATCTAGGAGCTGGGTCATATGGTAACTCAGTATTTAATCATTTGAGGAACTCCAAACATTTTCTGAAGTGGCTGCATCATTTTTTAAAATTTATTTTATTTTATTTATGAGAGACACAGAGAGAGAGAGGCAGAGACACAGGCAGAGGGAGAAGCAGGCTCCATGCAGGGACCCCATCGTGGGACTTGACCCTGGGTCTCCAGGATCAGGCCCTGGGCCGAAGGTGGCACTAAACTGCTGAGCCACCCGGGCTGCCACTGCATCATTTTATATTCCCATCAGGAGTGTTTGAGGGTTCCGATTTCTCTGTATCACCACTAATACTTGTGGTTATCTGTCTTGTTGATTTTAGCTACCCTAGTAGGTGTGAAGTTTATCTCATTGTGGTTTTGATTTGCATTTTCCTAATGACATTGAGCATCTCTTCATGTATGTATTGGCCATTTGTATGTCTTTGGAGAAATATCTGTTCAAATCTCCTCCCTATTTTTAAAGATTTTATTTATTTATTTCTCCTCCCTATTTTTAATGAAGTTGTTTGTATTTTTGTGTTTGAGGTGTAAGAGGGTTTTTAAAAAATATATATTCTGGATATTAAACCTTTAGAAGATTACTTAATTTGTAAAAACTTTCTGCCATTCTGTGTAGTTGTCTTTTCTCTTTGGTGTTCTTGAGAATACAAAAGTTTTTTTTTTATTTTGATGAAATCAATTTATCTGTTTTCTTTGGTTGCTTATATATCTTCTGTCATAGCTAAGAAACCAAGGCCACAGAAATTTATATTTTATCCTAAAAGCTTTATAGTTTTAGCCCTTGCATTTAAGTCTCATCCATTTTGTGTGAATGTCTATAAATGGTGTGAGTTAGGGGTCCAACTTCATTCTTTTGCTTGTAGCTATCCAGTTGTTACAGCATCATTGCTGAATTGTTTTTGGCACCCTGTTGAAGATCAATTGACTGTAACTATGAGGGTCTTAAGGGCTCTCAAGTCTATTCCATTGATATATGTGTCTATCCCTATGCCAGTACCACACCATCTTGATTACTGTAGCTTCCTAATGAGTTTTGGAATTGGCAAATATGAATCCTCCAACTGTGTTCTTTTTCAAGATTCTCTTGGTTGTTCTGGTTCTTTTGTATTCCCTTATGGATTTTAGGATTATCTTGTCAATTTCTATAAATGAAGTAAGCTGCAATTTTTGTTAGGGTTTGTATTGAATCATTTTGGGGAATATTACCATCTTAACAATGTTCAGTCTCTGATCCATGAACATGAGATGGCTTTCTTTTTGTTTAGATCTTCAAATTTTTTCAATGATATTTTGTAGTTTTCAGTGTACCAGTCTTGCACTTCTTTTGTTAAATTTGTTCCTTGATGTTTTATTCTTTTCATGCTTGTCTTACTGTATATTGATTTAACTTTGTTGTTTAATTCCTCCCTCCTCCTCAACTAGACTTCTCCATAGGGCCTGGCATTTTGGTAGCACAGTGCACAGAGTAGAGATTTTCTTGTTTATATTTTGTTCACACTGCCCTTGTGAAGGAGGCATGGTTTATTGTCCCTGGCCTAGTAGTTGAAGAAACTGCAGCCCGAGTGCAAGGTGACTTGTTTCTTGTTGTTTCTTGGCACAACATTGATTAGTGGTAGCAGAGGTTTTTCTGATTCAGAGCCCATTCCTCTTTCCAGGCATCATCCTGCATAGGACTGACACTCTACTTTTTTTTTTTTTTAATTTATTTGAGAGAGAGAGAGAACATGCGTGTGCATGTGAGCACGAGCTGAGGATGGTTGTGGGGGAGGGGCAGAGGAAGAGGAAGCCCTATATGGGGCTCAATCTCAGGACTCCAAGACTATGACCTGAGCCAAAGGCAGACACTTAACGGACTGAGTCACCCAGCCACCCCTGACATTCTGTTCTTGCCCTCCGCCCCCCACCAGTGGTTGTGTCTCTACCTCTCATATTGAGCCCCAGGGTATGAAGGGAAGAGAAAGAATAAGGTTGATATCACAATGGCTGACCATTGGGGTCACTTTTCTGGACATCTTTTTTTTTTTTCCTGGACATCTTTAATGTGCCAGACTCTCCTAAGTATTTCCAAAATATGTAACCTAATTAAGTTCTCAGAGCAACTCCACAAGATGACTCAGATCCCTCTGCATTTTATAGACCAGGAGGTGAAAGTTCAAAGAGTCATGGAAACTCCCAATCAAAAAGTGAGTTACATGTTCAACGCTGTTCCAAAAGCTCCAGGTATGGTGCTTAATGAAGGAAGGTGTGGGGAGGAAGGAGGGAATGGAGGTTTTCTTGGAAACTGTGAGGGTCATCAACATCAGGTTTGAATTGAATCAATCCAGAAGCCTTTGCTCATTGGCCTGGAACTGGTATCTCAAAATGATTGGCTTGCTGCTCCTTGCTGCTTTCTCCCTCTTTGCTTCTCCAGAGCACTTGGCATCATTTTCATTACCCAACAGCCATTCCTTATAAGTTTTTTGAATAATGAAAGACATTCTACCAGCTGCTTTGCCCCATAGAAGTCATAGAACCTCACTGCCTTTGTGGCTGGATGTGGGGTGATATAGAAGAAAGGGGGACAAGGCCATTAGAGGGGTCCAGCTGTCCTGCTGCTGTGAGACAAAAGGCATGGGAGAGATGCAAGCTCTGCCTCTTGTTGGTTGCCTCTCTACCTCCAGAGCAGAGCACAGACAGATATGGTTCCTTCTTGGTGTCTTGGACATCTGGTCTGTTATACCCTGGGTCTACAGTGTCGTTTCCACATCGGAGTGACCCATGAACCAGAACAGCACTGAATATCTTTGCCATTGGTTTAACTGAGCCAGACCCTTACAGTCTATCCCCATTTCTGTTTTTCTACAGTAAGAAAACAACTATGAAGTAGTAGTCATTGGTGGCCTTGGCAGTATTTTACAACTGTCTAGAAAGTTAATTGGTGCAGTTTTTGATGCTGGATATTCTTCTTAGATTGAAAGTAGTGGCACAGATGATTATGTTTCTCTTTGATGCATTGAGCTTGCCTTACTCCCCAGCCTTGTTCTGGCACCTGCTGCCCAGCCATGCCAAGCTGTGCATGGCTGTGAACACGCAAAGCCAGGTGGTGTCCCTATCACACTGCTCCCTCTTCTTGAATGCCTGCCCTTCCTCCTTTTCCTCCAGACCACCTGTCCCTCTTCTCATCTTTCAGGCTCCCTCCTGTGATACCCTTCTGGGTCCTCGATTCCCCCTTTGCCTACCATTAGCTTAGAGCTGACACCTGCCGCTTAGGCCATCATCCTATCTACTTATTTCTATCTGATAGTATCCACCACACTTAATTTGGCATTTTTTTCCCCTTGATTTTTTTTTAAAGATTTATTTATTTATTTATTTATTTATTTGAGAGAGTGAGCAAGAGAGAGAACACAAGCAGGGGGAGGAGCAGAGGGAGAGGTAGAAGCAGACTCTCTATTGAGTAGAGAGCCCAACCCAGGCTTGATCCTAGGACTGCAGGATCATGACCTGAGCCAAAGGCAGATGCTTAGCCAACTGAGCCACCCAGGTGCCCCTTTCCTTTTTTTATTGATGTATAATTGACAGTATTACTTTCAAGTATAAAAGGCAATGATTCACTGTGTGTGTATTGTGATACAATCACATTGTCTAGTTAATATCCATCACCACAGGTATATATTTGTTTTTCTTTTTTTTTAATATATTTGTTTTTCTTGTGATGAGAACTTTGAAGATCTACTCCCTTAGCAACTTTCAAATATACAGTGTGGTATTGTTCACTGTAGTCACTGCTGAGCAATTCATTTCATTTCTATATGTGTCTAGTCTTCCCTGACCCTGAGTGCCTTGAGGGCAAGGACCACCCCTCTCCCTCCATCATTCTGCATCCCCACTGCCTTAGAGACAGCTGGGCAGGCTGCACTGTGCTAAATGGAAAACAAGGTGCTGCTGCTGGCAGTGATGGTATCCCTGCTGCGGTCCGGTTATAGCCTGTGAAGTGTCTACTGCAGGCAGAGCTTCGGAAGACCTGGGCCAAAGCTCAGGCAGCTTCTATTTTTTTTTTAAGATTTTTATTTATTTATCCATGAGACACACACACACACACACACACACACACACACACACAGGCAGAGACACAGGCAGAGGAGGGAGAAGCAGGCTCCATGCAGGGAGACAGACATGGGACTCGATCCCAGGTCTCCAGGGTCACGCCCTGGACTGAAGGCGGTGCTGAACCGCTGAGCCACCCAGGCTGCCCCATTCTCAGGCAGCTTCTAATCTGGATGAGTAGACACCTGTTCTAAAGGTTCCTGGTCTTTGGCCTGATCTCTGTGTGCTAGAAATTAAGCATGCGCAGAGGTAGTTGGGGCCCATGAAAAGCGTTTCATGGGGAGTAGCATCAGTACCACTGGAAGTTCTCCCCGACCCCCTCCGACCAAACCTAGGGCGGCCTGGGTCCTCTCAGCTCTCAGAACACAGGACTCTGCCCCTGGGACTATCCCCACTCAAAGCTAGGTTACTTGCTTCCTTGATCTTGTCTTGACCTGGGTGCTATGGGGAGACAGGTACCAGATTTCATGGCACCTCTGTGATGCCTGTGAATGTCCAGGAGCTTACAGAGAAAGGAGGGCATGTACCTAATCATCTAACGGAGCCGGTTCCATTACTAATTTTTCCCCTTACCCTCGTGCTTCTTTTGTTGAGTTCCTCAATGCTGGGAGATTTAACAAAAGTTGGAGAAACAGTAGAATGTTAGGATATATTTCTCCTTCTCATCTACCCTATTCTCTCATAAAGAAGGTTCTACTTTTATGAGAAAAATTGGGAACAGTTGGAAGTTGAAGCTGCCTGTTCATAGTAATCAGATCCATTGACCCCCCACAAATAACTCTACAAGGTATGGGTTGTCAATCTCCATTTACCAATGACCAAAATGAAACTTGGAAGTTAAGGGACCTGCCCAGGGTCACACACACAGAACAGAGCTACGACCCACCCCAGGTGCATCTCACAGCAAAGCCCTGTTCTTCTCTCATGCCCACTCGTCCTCATGAGGAGCAAGTGTCACCCCCACTCTGTAACCCGTGTTGCCAGCATACTAAGTATTTGGTGAAGGCAGTCCTATCTTTCCTGATTTCGGCCACTCACCAAGAGTTTGTGCCTTTCCCCAGGTAGTCTCCAACTGTCTAGTCGTAGGACCTGTTTCTGCACTTATGTTAGGAGAGTCTCTGCTCCCCTTTGTCAGGGGGGATAAATGTTCCTATCCTGTCTTCATCCCTGCGGTGTAGGGAGATTGAGTTAAGGTGTGTGCAAGTGCTGGACTAAGATCTCTAAGAAATGTCCCTCAGACCAATCTTGCTCTTGGCCCTGCCCCTGGATGAGGCTGAGGCCTGTGTGCCAGCCTGAAGCCAGCTGCTCCCTCTGGCTCACCCTCTCAGCAGGCCCATCAGCTAGGTAGCCAGTCTCAAGGTGGATGTGGCACTGTTCTACCTTCAGCTGGGGTAGCCATCCTGGGTGCTTGACCTGATGCCTGTCCCCTGGAGGACAAGGCCCTCCCCAGCTCAGAAGCCAGAGCATTGTATGCAGGGAGCCTCTGTGGTTCCCTACTTCGGCATTCCAGCAGACCCTCTTACTCTTACTGTTCCTGGGCAGGGCCCTTCTGGAGTGTCACTGGCCACCTCGGGGATCTGCAGCTGCCTGCCTTTGTCAGGGTTTATTAGAGGTTAGCTCCCTTCCTTGATGGACTAGAGGGGAGGCAGAAAGCTGCTTGTTGGGGCAGCCCGGGTGGCTCAGTGGTTTAGCGCTGCCTTCAGCCCAGGGTGTGATCCTGGAGACCTAGGATCAAGTCCTGCATCAGGCTCCCTGTGTGGAGCCTACTTCTCTGCCTGTGTCTCTGCCTCTCTCTCTGTGTGTGGGTGTCTCTCATGAATAAATAAATAAAATCTTTAAAAAAGAATAAAGAAAGCTGCTTGTTGTCAGCTCTGGAGAAAGCTGTAGGCAAAGGGGGAACAGAGTACCTGTGCAGGGTGAGGGCCTGGATCCAAGAGGAGTAAGCAGGTTCCCTCCCATGCTGAGTTTGCATTTAACTTGTGGGTTTCCCAGAGACTCCTGACATTTAGACTTCCACCTGACTTAGAACCTCTTCCCAGGTCAGGCGTGCTGCCCACATTTCATTAGCAGGATCATCCTTCCCACTTCTCTGGATGCCACCTGCCTGGTCTAGGATTGAGCACTCAGAAGCAGGGAAGGCGTCTCTGACTAATTAATCTTGGGTTCAGGAAGCTAAGCAAAGATAGAATAGTGAGTTATTGACTGTGCTTCCTCCAAGCACTCTTATCCGAGCTAAGCCACTGCTGGTTTTTATTTTGGTGATAGCGGGGTGGCATCCAGGGGGTAGGCACTCTATCCCTGTTCTGGACTAGAGTGGTCTCTGGGATAACACTATGTTCAATGTATTGATCTGAGTGGGTTTTTTTTTTTTAAAGATTTTATTTCTTTATTCATGAGAGACACAGAAAAAGGCAGAGACATAGGCAGGGGGAGAAGCAGGCTTCCTGTGGGGAGCCTGATACAGGACTCGATCCCAGGACTTTGGGATGATGACCTGAGCCAAAAGCAGATGCTCAACCACTGAACCACCCAGGTGTCCTGATCTGAGTGGGTTTAATATTATATTTAAGCATTTAAAAACCTTGCTAATGAAGTCAGACCAGGCCAAGTGCTCACAAGAGCCACTAGATACCATGTGCCCTTGTGAGGAAGCCTGTCTCCTGGCCCCAGGGCAGAAAGGACCAGGATATCTCCAGATCTCAGGGGGACAACCTGAGACTTATCGAGGTTCTCCTGGAGAAGTAGGACCTCAGAGTCCTCATTTTTTCTTCTGTCAAAGCCTCTGCTCCTTTCCTTAGGCCAGAAGCTCTCTCACCTGGTTGGCTCTCCTGTCCCTGTCCCTCTTTCCTTTGTAAAAGCCAAACACCATTGCCCTTTAATCCTTCCTGTAGGCAGTAGTTCTGACCTGTAGGCAGTAGTTCTGACCGCCCTCTCCAAGCTCACCCCTGACCTGGTTTTGTTTTTTCCCTTCCCTCAAACAAGCTGTTCAAGGTCTATTCCTGAGCCAGAGATTGGCTCACAAGCAGCTCTCTCTCCTCTGAGCTGTAGGGAGGGGATAGTGTAGAAAGTCATTGACAGAGGCTTAATCTAGAAAGTCAGTTATAAACAAGAAGCGGGCAGAGGGCCTAGATTTGGGTATTCCGGTACCAGGAACACCATGGCCTCTCTGGGACTCCGCAGACCAGCTGCCACGGTAAGAGGACCCACCTCTCAACAGTCCCGGGTACTGTCCTGGGTGGGGGTGTGTATGCAGTGTGGTTATTGTTTCTCTTCCTTTGGAGCTTGGCAGTCTATTTTTACTTAAGAAGATGGCAGAGGGACTCTGGGAACAGTCATTGGAGACAGGAATCCAGGGGACGAGTGTGCTGGATCATTGCTCACAGGCCTGTGGGGACAGCTCTGGTCAGGTATAGGTATTTGACGAAGGAGCTCAAAGTGGACAAACCCTACATGACAATGAAAATGGATTCTGCCTGAGACCTTGGGGACAGAGGAAGATGTGCCATGGGTCCAGAGCTCTGGGCCAGAGTGCCTTTATGTGGTGATGAAGTTGGGGGAAAGGCCATGTGGTTCCCTTGACTAGGGCCCCTTGTGGAAATGGTGATGTGGCAAGTGGTCAGGGGAAGGGTCTGCTCTGAGAATAGCACCAGGCCAGGGCTCGGGAGCCCACATGTGCTGTGCTCCAGTTCCTTGGCCAGAATGAGCCTTGATGCTCTGGAGCTGCAGAACAGGGAGGCCTGGCTCTCCCTTAGGAATCTGGGAAGTAGAAGGGCCAAGATCAGATCTCTTCAGGAGGTGAGTTTGTGATTATGTCCTAGAGAACAGTGAAGGGAAAGCACGAAACTACCCAGTTTTCAGGAGAATGAATCTCTGGCATTTGAGCAGGACCTGTTGCTCAGGTGTAAAGGGAGAAAACTTTTGCTTGGAAGAAAACCTTTCCCTTGGTTCCGGTGGAGGAGAAACTAAGGGCACCAGATGGTTTCTGGTTATCTCTTACTGCAGCAGGCTAGATTCTCCAGGTCATGGGATAAAGATTCAAGAAGGGAGTAACTCTGTGTGTGTGTTTGTGTGTGTGTGTGTGTGTTTCAAGGAACAGGTGAGAAGGAGGACCTACATCTCTCTTTGCTTAACAACATTTGCAGAAATTGGTAAGAAATGTGCCTTTTCTCCTGGTGTTCTGGACCAGGGATGGAAGGGTGTGGCTTCTAGACTTTCTTTCCTGTTGGGTGACTCAGAGGGAGACCTGTCATCAGGAAGAAGTCAAAGCAAGAGGACCATCGGTGCTTACTAATCTGAAGGGCTGGGTCTGGAATGATCTCATTTGCGGACTTGGTCTGCTCCTGACTAGAAGGAAGCAGCAAATTTCCTGAAGGCAGGGACCTCTTCTCTCTTGTTCGGCTGTTATCTCCAGTGCCTAACAATACCTGGCATGTTGCAAAGGCTGTCACTATTGAGTGAATGAATGAATGAATAAATGAACACTTTCTGTGCCTGTCATTTCACTAAATCTCTCCAGTTTCATCTTTTTTTGGTTCCATACCAGACTTCTCACCTGATCAGCATCTACTTGGTGTCACCCAGCCCTGACTCTAATCAGGCAAGACCATGCTCACGGGAAGAGGCTATCTCCCTGTTCTTCCCTCCCCCACTGGTCCACGCCAAGCAAGCCGGTGCTGATGTCTTGTGGGCCAGGTGCCGCCCCCCTCTGCTGAGGCCTCTGGGGTGGATCCCCCGTCCAGTGTCCCCTCCATGCCAGTTATGTAGCTCTTCTCAGCTGCTTTACCCTTCTCCAATTTCCCTTTTCCCCCAAGTGGTTCCTTTGCTATGCTGGCTGTTTAATATCCCTTACATTTCAAGTGTGGTAGTCTTGTCTCCTTACCAGACAAAGCTTAATGAAGGGAGAGGCCCTGCATTTGTTACGTGATCCTCTGTCCCTCAAGTGTGTCTTATGGGCTATAGGTTCTCAATAGACATTTGATGGCTCCAATTGTGTGAAATCTAATCCTAGTCCTTGGAATACATACTATGGCTTCTAGTTTACAAAATCAAAGAGGGTCAATCTGAGGTTTCTCACGTGGCAGGTTGCTAAATTGTCAGCCATCTGTGCTGGGGGATCAGGCTGTTTCATTGATGGATTAACAGGCGCCAAACTGTTTTTTATTCATAATACCTCTGACACCAAATATGTGGGTTTCTCCCTCACACCAACCAATTCTTCAGTTCTCTGCAGACGCCAAAGGGTATCCTTCAATTCAATTCAGTTCTGACACTACCCAGAGTTAGTGCAGACCCCATGGGTGAAGGGCTCAGTCCCACAAGACAGGGGACACTACATAAAACTTGGCCTTCTGGACCTCTGACCACCCAGCTATAAATTGGAAATGACCGTAATCCTCTCCTCAGGTTTGATAATTTTTTAGAACTGTTCACAGAACTCAGAAAACTGCTTTCTTTACTATTACCAGCTTATTGTAAAGGATACAGATAGACAGCCAGATTAAGAAATACATAGGTGATGTCTGGAAGAGTTCTGAGTGTAGGAGCTTCTGTCCCCATGGATTGGGGTGCACCATCCTCTTGGCATGTGGATGTGTTCACCATCCTGGAAGCTCCCTGAGCCTCACTGTTTGGTGTTTTTATGCAGGTTCCATTATGTAGGCACAGTTGATCAAATCATTGGCCATTGGTGATTAACTCAATCTCTGGTCCCTCATCCCTCAAGTGGAAGTGAAGCTGGAAGTTCCATCATTCTACTCATGTGGTTGGTTCCTCTGGCAAGCAGCCTCACCCTGAAGCCATCTAGGAGCCCACCAAGCATCACTACTTTAGCATAAAGTCAGGTGTGGTTGAAAAGGGCTTATTATGAATAAGAAAAGTTGCTCCCTTCTCTCCTACCACTCAAGAAATTCAGAGGGTTTTAGGAGCTCTGTTCCAGGAACCAGGGAGGAAAACCAAATTCAATAATTCTGTTATCACTATATCACACAAGTGCAGAGAGGCAGAGTGATCCCCAAGGTCATTTGACGAGCCGGTGGCAAAGCTAGAATTTGAACCTAACTTTTCTGACTCAAAGACTTTGCCCTTTCCATGGAATTACAGCAGCATCTGGCCCCCACCTCCACTTCATCAAAGCTTCTCCTGCCTGACCTCACAGTGGCGGGGCGGGGGAGGGGGAGCAAAAGGGTCTGGCTGCTTTCCCCTTTATCCTTCCAAAGCCCCAGCTCCTGGGACTGTTGACACAGTGAGCTGCTTGAAAGAACACTGTGATGTCAGGCAGCAGCAAGGAGTTCAAGAAGTGATGGGGGTCAGCAGATGGGCCTGGAAAAAGCTCCATTTTCCCTGTCTGTAAAATTGAGGTAATGCCTGCCCTTCCTTTGAGGCAAGGTTGCTGTTAGTAGCAAATGACAGTATCTCTCTCTCTCTCTTTTTTAAGATTGTATTTATTTATTAGAGAGAGAGAGAGAGACAAAGAGAGAGGCAGAGAGAGTGACAGAGACAGAAGCAGACTCCATGCAGGGATCCCAACTCGGGACTCGATCCCGGGACTCCAGGACCACACCCTGGGCCAAAGGCAGGTGCTAAACTGCTGAACCACCCAGGGATCCCTGAGAGTATCTCTTAAAGTACCTTATAAATGGCAGAGAGCCAGAGGTATATTGTTGTTGAATGTAATTACAGTACATAGATTAACAGCTCAATAAAACTGTCAAATGAAACAATACCCACCTCCTAAGTGTTAGGAGATGACCTCGTCCAGCTGTCTGGCACTATACAGACACATACAGCTGTAATTAATTATTGTTTTCATAACTATTATAACATATGACCTCTTCCCTCAGATGCAGGGTGGGTGGCCCTGAGGAGACTTCCTGGAGTGGGTTGGGATGTCCCTTTGATTTGGGACTAAGAAGATAAGAAAGGCAGTGTTGCCTGGGACTTTGGTAATTAACTTACTATCTTAGGTCCTGAAAGCCCGTCCCTCATGGATGCTGAAGTTCTTAGCTGGGATGTGTTTTTCTTCCCAGGGAATTCTCAATCTAATTTCTCAACACTGAGGAGAAAGTATATTCATTTTTTTTTCAAGATTTTATCTATTTATTCATGAGAGACACAGAGACAGAGAAGCAGAGACACAGGCAGATGGAGAAACAGGCTCCATGCAGGGAGCCCGATGTGGGACTCTATCCCGGGACCCCAGGATAACGCCCTGGGCCAAAGGCAGATGCCAAACCACTGAGCCACCCAGGGATCCCCTGAGAAAGTATATTCAAATGAGCATATCCCCTGCTATCAGGAGAGCATAAGTGTGAGTCTCAGCGAATCAGAACCTGCTCAGTAGGTGAAGGGTTGGAGCTGCCAGAGTTCCTGGCAGACACCATGCTCTCCCTTCCCAGGGTGTGCACAGTAGGGTAAAGGCCACTGGGAGCCTCTGGTCACTTCTGCCGAGTTCCAGAACATCCTAGGGGAAGGTTCTGTCTGCTCCAATCAGCTGCGTACTCAGTCAGGCTCCCACCACTGTGACGGAGCACAGTTAGCCTGCAAGGGAAGGCTGTGATAGAAACGGTGACACAAGTGTGACGCTGATCCAGGTAGAGGGGGGAGGAGGCTCTTCACACAGTGATGGAATGCCCAGGTATGGCTGGGGCGAGTGTGATGGTTGTGGAAAAATAGTTGGAGATTGATAAGCAGGAAAGGGAGAGAGTGGTAACTAATAACCTAGCTGGGATGGGAGCCACAGGAGGCCCCTGGGAATTAGTGCCCTGAGTGAGGCACAGTTTGGGGTGACAGGCAGACTGGGGTATGGGTGCCTTTGGGCTTGGAAGCCATAGCTAAGCTATTTATCCTGATTTTCTGTTTCCTTACTTACAAAGCTGGGGCCATAACACCTGCCAGACAAGGTTTTGGATGATTAAATGGAATGATGTGAAGCACTTAATGCAGTGGCTGGCACCCAGTAGCAAGCCCAGGCATTATCAATGGTTCTGACACTTTGCTACGTGGCTGTGGTCATGAGGATGAAACCAACAATAGCGAGTGCCTACAACTCTGTCTTGGAAAGGCCTCTAGTCCAGTTTTTGTGCTCAAATTCCAAACCAGAGGGTGAAAGGTCAGATCAGGGGGTCACAGAGATGTATTTTTCTGGGGTCAAGAACAGAGGGAGCAAGCGCAGCAGCCTCAAGGTCGTATCCTGTCTGGGTTGCTGTTTACTTTCTTCCCTCTAGGAATTGAAGCACTTTGCCTTTGATTTTCCTCATTGTCTCCTTGACTCATAGTTGGACACTCTGGTGAGTGTTTACCCAGAGAACCAAATTTTCTAGTGAGCCAGGTTCTACCTGTCCTCCCATAGGGGTATTTTGGGGGTGGTGGTGGTATCTAACAGAAGAGCGGTAAGGGCTGGCCAGGTATAGTGGAGGTCACACACTGATTCTGTGAAATTGAATTAATCAGGCAAAGCAAATCAGGCGCTGAACCAGGGCAGTCGAGGCACTCAGGACAGACAGCAGTAGGAAGCCATTACTTCCAGGTTGGGAGAGGAAACAGTGTTTCCTCTAGACTCCAGGGATGGTTGGAAACATGGAGGCAGGAGTGCCCAGCAGAGACTGTCATAGTGGCAGGACACACCTGCAGTCCGTATTGGCACCTAACCGCATAGAGAGTGAGGAAGATACACCCATGCTCTCCTCCACCCTCCTCTCCTGCTTGTGCCTCCCCATGGCTGAACATGCATGCAGGACCACAGCCTGCAAAGGGAGTCTTTCACAGGTCTCAGATTCCCTGGGCACAGAGCCGAGGGATGTGGGGAGGTGAGCAGAGCCTAACCAACCAGGAAGCCTCTCCTAAAGGCCAAATCTGTGTGGAGACATCTACTCAACAGGCATGACAAGCAGAGGAATGAGGGCTCTGGCCTCCTGTGGGTCAGAGCAGCTGCTATTTTTTGGGAGGGCACTACCTCCAAATCAAAAGTAGTCACTGTAAAGTTGCTCCCGTCGACGGTGGTAAGAAAAGAGGCTACAAGGCAAGTGGATCCAAGAGATGAACTTTATTGCAAGCACCCTCCGCGAGGTTCCACGACTCCCGGGGCGGGGGGGGCCGCGGGGTAGTGAGTCGGGGGAAGTCCCGCTGGGAGGGAGTTGGCAGGGTCCTTTTATCGGGTTGAAGCAGGACATAGGCTTGTGTCCATATTAGGTAAGGTATGGAGGTTATGGGGTGGGAGAAGCCCGTGATGGACAGTTCCGAATTGTGAAGTTCCTGGGTGGAAAATTTCAGTTTCCTGGTGGTGACCTGGAGGCCGCAGTGAAAGTGGCGGGAAAGTCCACCATCTTGGAGAGGGGTGGCCGGGTGATCCGCCATTTTGGAGCCCCGGTTTCCCAGCTTGCCCATCAGTCACCAGTTTAAAATTTGTTCATTGGGGCAATTAGGAGAGATATGAAACGAAAAGCATATGGATTGGAAAAAAAATAAGTAAAGTATCTTTATTTGCAGCTAACATAATCTTGTGTAGGAAAACCTAAGGAATCCACTAAAAACCCATTAAAATGAATAAAAGAGTTCAGCAGGGTTGCAGGACATAAGATCAATATACAAAAATCAATTGTATTTCTATATAGTAGCAGTGAGCAAATTGAAAATGAAAATAGTGTCATATAGAATAGCATCAAGAAGAATAAAATTCTTATGAATAAATTTAACGAAAGAAATATAAAACCTATAACAGCATAAAACATTGTTGACAAAAATGTAAGAATACTTAAATAAATGGATTCCCCATGTTCATGGATCAGGAGACTTAATACTGTTAAAATAGAAGTACTCCTCCAAATGATCCACAGATTCAATGCAGGGTCACTCACAATCTCAGCTGCCTTTATTTGCAGAAACTGACAAGATGATCCTAGAGTCCCCATGGAAATGCAAGAGAAGCAGACAGCCGAAATAATTTTGGAAAAGAACACAGTCGGAGGACTCACACTTTCTGATTTCAGAACTTTGTACAAAGCTACAGTAATCAAGACAGTGTGGTGCTGGCATAAAGACAGACATATAGATCAATGGAATAGAATTGAGAGTCCAGAAATAAATCCTCACACTTACAGTCAATTGATTTTTGACAAGGGTGCCAAGACAGTTTAATGGGGAAGGAATCGCCTTTTCAACAAATGGTGCTGGAACAACTAGATGTCCACATGCCAAAGAATGAAATTGGACACCTACCTTACACCACAGACAAAAATCAAAATGGATCAAAGACCTGAATGCAAGAGCTAAAACTTTAAAACTTTCAGAAGGAAACATAATCATAAATCTTTGTGATGTTGGGGTAGATAGTGGTTTCTTAGCTACAACAGCAAAAACACAAGCAATAAAATAAAAAATAGATCAATCAGACTTCATCAATATTAAAAACTTCTGTAGCAGCTAAGGACACTGTCAAGCAAAAAGGCAATGCAATGCAAAGAATGGGAGAAAATTTTTGCAAATCTTATATCTGATAGGGAACTTCTATCTAAAACTTTTATCTAGAATATTTAAGGAATTCTTAAAACTCAACAGTAAAATAGACAAATAATCCACCTTAAAAATCCAGAGTCCCTGTTTTTCATGACAGAGTCATGAATCGAGCCCTGTGTCTATCAGGGAGTCTGCTTGTCCCTCCACCTCTGTCTGCCCCCCGCCCCCATCCCACTTGTGCTCACGAGTTCTCTCTCTCTCTCTCTCTCTCTCTCTCTCTCAAATAAATTAAACCTTGGGATGCCTGGGTGGTTCAGCAGTTGAGCGTCTGCCTTCGGCTAAGGGCATGATGCTGGAGTTCCAGGATCAAGTCTCACATCAGGCTTCTTGCCTGGAGCCGGCTTCTTCCTCTGCCTAAGTCTTCTGCCTTTCTCTCTCTCTGTATCTCATTACAGATAGATAGATAGATAGATAGATAGATAGATAGATAGATAGATAGATAAATAAATAATAAAATAAAATAAAATATAAAAATAAATAAATAAAAAATCTTAACAAAAAATGGTGGGAAAAAACTTAAAAAAAATAAAAACAACAAGGGATCTGAATAGACATTTTTCCAAAGATAGACAGATGGCCAGTAAGCACATGAAAACTACAGTGAGGTACAACTTTGTCCCCTCTAGGACAGCTACTTAAAAAGAAAGACAGTAGCAGAGGCTGGTGAGGATGTGGAGGAACTGGTGGGATATAAAATGGAGCCGTTGCTGTGGAAAACTGTCTGGCAGTCCCTCAAGCAGTTAAACATAGAGTCACCAGGACCTAGCAACGTGTACCTAGCTGAGAGATGAAACACAGGTACACCCAAAAACCTGCACAGACATGCTCATAGCAGCTTGTTCCTAACAGCCAAAATGTGGGAACAACCCGGATGTCCATCAGCTCATGAACAGGTGAGTAAAACATGGTCTGTCTCTATAGTGGGATAGGACATGGCAGTCGCTGCCACATGGAAGAACCTCGGATACCTTGTGCCAACAGAAAAAAAGCCAGACATGAAGAACCTTTGTATTCCTTTTATATGAAACATCCAGAATACGCAAATCCAGAAAGAGAGAGAACTTAGTGAGAGGTGGGGGTGATGACAGCTAAGGGATGTGAACATGTTCTAGAATTGATTCTGGTGATGGACACACAGCTCCATTGACTGAACGCCACTGAATTGTACTTCAATGTGTGAACTGTCCGGTGTGTGAATTCAACCTCAATAAAGGTGTTTAAAACAACCCACGCAGACCTGTCCCCCAGGGGTAATCCAGTAGGCTAAGTCTGTGACTTCCTGAGGAAACTCCTACTGTTTTGTAATGGCTGATGCTGGCTGTCCTGGGGGCGGAGGTGCTACCTGCCACTGAGCACCTTCTGCCTCTTTTTCTGGATCTCAGAGCATGGGAAGATCCCCTGGAAAATTTTAATTCCAACCCAACTTACATTTTGGTTTAGTTTAAAAGTTCTGGAACCCTACTGTGAATCAGGCACCAAACTGGGTACTCTTGTGAAAAACGGGGTTCTGGATTTGGATAGGCTTGGTGATTTTTGAGTTGGCTTCTCCCTGTGGGTCCTCCTGAGGCTGATTTTTCTTATCAGTATAGTGAGGGGTGATCCCCTGCAATTGTGGTGTGAATTAAGCAAGCTAGAGGAAGCCTGGAAGAACCTCGGATACCTTGTGCCAACAGAAAAAAAGCCAGACATGAAGAACCTTTGTATTCCTTTTATATGAAACATCCAGAATACGCAAATCCAGAAAGAGAGAGAACTTAGTGAGAGGTGGGGGTGATGACAGCTAAGGGATGTGAACATGTTCTAGAATTGATTCTGGTGATGGACACACAGCTCCATTGACTGAACGCCACTGAATTGTACTTCAATGTGTGAACTGTCCGGTGTGTGAATTCAACCTCAATAAAGGTGTTTAAAACAACCCACGCAGACCTGTCCCCCAGGGGTAATCCAGTAGGCTAAGTCTGTGACTTCCTGAGGAAACTCCTACTGTTTTGTAATGGCTGATGCTGGCTGTCCTGGGGGCGGAGGTGCTACCTGCCACTGAGCACCTTCTGCCTCTTTTTCTGGATCTCAGAGCATGGGAAGATCCCCTGGAAAATTTTAATTCCAACCCAACTTACATTTTGGTTTAGTTTAAAAGTTCTGGAACCCTACTGTGAATCAGGCACCAAACTGGGTACTCTTGTGAAAAACGGGGTTCTGGATTTGGATAGGCTTGGTGATTTTTGAGTTGGCTTCTCCCTGTGGGTCCTCCTGAGGCTGATTTTTCTTATCAGTATAGTGAGGGGTGATCCCCTGCAATTGTGGTGTGAATTAAGCAAGCTAGAGGAAGCCTGGCATCCAATGAGCAGAAAATGAAAGTCCCCCCCCCCCCCCCCCCGCAGAGCTCTTGGAGCAAGTTCAAAGATGAGTGAGATCTGACCACAAAAGAGCTGGAGGTCCAGCCTCAGCCAGCACTAGCTACCTAGTGCTCAGTGAGAAGCAGGAAGACACCAGAGCCTTCCCTGCTTCCCTGGCCATGTCTGGGACATGGGTGGGGAGCCAGGGACGACTCCTTGTGGGAGGGGTCTTGAGAGTGGGTGGATCTCTTTGTCATATATTGTATTTACTTCTTATTTTGAATAATCAATCACATGTTGTCAAGTCAGAGGGGTAAGCGGTGAAAGATAGACATTTTCCTCACGTCTTTTCTCCAGAGGCACCTGCTGTTACCCGCACCTCGAGTCTGCTTTTAGGAATATTCTACACTCATCAGAGCAACTGTATGTCTCTATAGCAGAACTCCTGTGAGTGGGGCAGGTTTGGCTTCTTCCCCTGCTGGTGCACCGGGATGGAAGGCTCAGGCTAAGGTGTCATTCATGCTGCCTCTTGTGTTCAGCCAGACTCACCATGGGTCCCATCAGTAGAAATGCTGCCACTGCTTTCCTTTATGTCCCCTAGAAACAGGGGTGTCCACGGAGGGGGTCCTGTCTGGCCCTTGCCTTCCCCAGCACGCCCCCTCTCCTTATGTGGCCTATGCTCTGGGGTCTTCCTGCCACCTCTCATTGTAGTTCCTGCTGCATTTCTGGCCTGGCCACTGCCTTGTTTTGGTGGAGCTTGTCCACAGTAGCTTCCTGAGAAGGAGTGCCGAGTGCCAGGGAAGTCAGCTGGGCAGCCCCTGTCTTTATTTCACCTGTACACATAACTGATAGTTCAGCTAGATATGGAGTTTCAGGTTTGAAATAGTTTTCCCTTTGCAATTTTGAAGGATCGCTTTATACTTTTCTGGCCTCCCGAGTTGCTGTTGAGAAATCCTAAACCTTGCTGATGTCTGATTTTTTTTGTCCTTCTCCCTTTTCCTCCTTTTCTGAAAACTCATAGGACCTGAAATTTCACAACACGCCTGGTGTGGGTCTGGGGTTCATCCATCTTGTTGGCTCTTGGTGTGTCCTTCCGTGGAAACGTGTTCCTGTGCAGGGAGTTTCTTGAGTTTACTGTAACCCCTTTGTTTTTTTTCTGTTCTCTCTCTCTGAGACTCCTGTCAGTGGAGTGCTTGGACCAGCCCTCTGATTCTTTTTGCTCTCATCTCGAGCCCATTTTCTGTTTGTCTTTCTGCTTCCGTTTCTAGGAGGCCTCCTCTATCTTGTCTTCCAGCTCTTCTATTGATTTGTTTATTTATTTCTCCCATGATATTTTTAATTTCCAAGAGCTTTGGTTGTTCTCTGAATGGGCCTTTAACAATCTGTGCATAGTTGCCTGTTGATTTGCTGGTACTGTAGTCTTTCCTGACTTCTCCGAGAATATTAATGTGTGTTTGCCTTTTTTCCCTTTCACAGGCTGTTTCCTCCCAGTTGCATTTTTCTGCTGCTTTCTTTTGGTCTCTGCCTTTTAGGGCCTCTGTCTTCTGCTGCCCAGTGACCTTTGGTGGCCTGCTCATGATTGCTACCAGGGACTAAAAGCTGCCTGGGAGTCCGGTTCCCAAGCTGCACAGTAGGTGATATGTGTGCCCTTTTTTGGGGGCCCTCAGTGTCAATATCCTGACGTCTTCCCCCTTGAGAAGGTCAGGTCTCCAAGGAGGGAAGGACGGGCTGCTGTGTTGTGAGAGCAGAGGAGAATAAGGCAACAGCATGCGGAGGTTGACTGAACCTTCCACCACCCTTTTTGACCAGATAGCCAGGCCCTTGACTGTGCCTCACATCTGCCAATGTAGACCCTAGGTTTTGCCCTCTCCAGAGACTAAATGTCTGTTCTTCAGGAGAGGGCAGAAGAGGTGAGTAGTCTCTAGACATGAGAGGAGCAGCTCAGCCCAGTCCTAGGGGCCCCAGAGCCATTGCTTCCTAGCCTTCCATGGATTCCCTGGAGAAACCTCAGCCTTCCCCACCACCAGATAGATGACCTGAGATCAGATATCAGCTGCCTTTCAGTTTCCAGGTTGTGTGGCTGTGGTCTCCTCTCCTGCTCTCTCTGTCCTCGGGGCTTTAGAGCTTTAAATATGACCACAAAAAACTCTTCATTCAAGTTTTGCTGCGATTTTAGGAGAAAGGAAAATGAGATGCGTAACCCAGCCACAGGAGGCTTTGCACAGGTCAGCACAAGGAGAAGGGTGTTCAGGGGAGGCATCCTGGGGAAGACTGTTCCAAGGGAGATGGAGAGTATGTGGATTCTTCGGGAACAAGGAGGAGGCAGTTTGGCTGGAGTTACAAGATTCAGGAGGCTGAGGACTGATGGGCAATCAGGCTGGAAAGGCAGGTTGTGCTGATGAGGAAAGGGCCAGCAGGAGGGAGAGCTTACCTGTGGGTGGGGAGAGGAGGAGAGTGAAATAAGGCCTGTATTTGGGGTGCTAACTACCACTAGCGTATAGTGCAGATTGGTAGCTAAAGCTAACCGAGAGTAATGGTTGGCAATGGTTAGGAGCCTTTTGCACTAGTTGAAGTAGCATGAAAGATATGATCTAGGGTATGTTCTTGGAAATGAAAGGAAGAAGAACATGAGGCTTTAAGAGAACTGACAGGCCTCCTTGACTAGATGGTGGGTGAGGGAGAGGGAAGAGCTCCCCAAACTGAAACCCTGGTTCCTGGGCAGATGGAAGACAGGAAGAAGTGTTGAGTTTGGACTTTGAGGTGTGTGTGTCATTTGGGAGAGCAGGAAGAGGGTGGGGAGGTAGTTCTGTTGTAGAATTGACATTTCGCATCTATATCCAACAGCTATTATTTTAAATCCTCACATTTCAACTTGCAAATGCCTGTATTGGTTAAGAGGGAAGGAGGGGGAGACAGGGTGTCAGGATGTGAACAAAGAAATCAGTCCAGAAAACAAAAGAATAATTTTTGTGTTGTTAAATGAGATTATCAAAAGAATCTCTAGTTTGATATTCTCACAGGTTAATTGGTGTTGCGGAATGGCTTCTGAACTTCCTTAAGACATGGAGAGTGCCAAGTTCATTTCTTTCCTAGCTCACCCTCATGTTTTAACTGCATTAGGCACTTGTACATCAGGCTTTTACAAAAGAAACAGAGGCCTCTTTATTTGGGTTCTGTAGCCAAAAAGAAAATGGAGAAGGGGTGCCATTCACGCAGCCACCCCCCTGCCTGTCTCTGTGTCAAGGTGGGATACTTGAGCCATCTGGGTTCTCTTTCAGTGGCTGTCTGAGAGGTAAGGAAAGGGCCCTGATCACTGAGTTTGCAAATTTCTGGTCTACGTCTGCCCACTGTGGCCGATTGTAGCTCCTGGTGTGATGACACTGACCACAGAGTTGGACAGAAGCAGAGTCCAGGAGCCAGTGGGAGCCAGCAGGAGTGAGCCGCATCTGTGTTGTGTGGCTCGAGGGGGGTCCTCAGCGACATGTTGCAGCTGGGCAGGCAGACCCTGTTTCTCATGGTGTCTTGTTGGGGTCGAGGCATGCTTCAGCGTGTTGTCACCATAGACGGAGTCCTTCATGGCACAGCCCCAGCCCCGACTGGGCCTCTCCCTTCACAGCCCTTCCCCCGCCACGTCTGCCCATCAGAAGCAGGGCCAGCCCCACAGTCCAGCTTCTAATTCTAGAAGCTGACACTTATAATAAAGGCTGCTTATGTGCCAGGTACTGAACCAAGTGCTTTACAAGCAGTTGTTGCTGTCTATGTGCTGTTGCTGTCACTGTGACAAAGAAATTAATGTCCGAGGTTAAACAGTTTACCCAGAGTCAATGGGTTTGGTGCAGCCCTGATCTGAAGCCAGGCAGTGGAACCCTGGGATATTAACTGGTGTTAGCCCTGCCCTGTATGCCAGCATCTGAGAATTCTCTTCCCATGTTTCTTTCCTCCTCACACCCAGTCGGCCCTCAGCACCACTGTGTTGGGGTAAAATACAGATAAAATACAAGATACCTAGTTAAATTTAGCTTTTGGATAAACAACAAATAATTTTGTAATATATTGGGCAGCCCCGGTGGCACAGCGGTTTAGCGCCGCCTGCAGCCCAGGGTGTGATCCTGGAGACCCGGGATCAAGTCCCACGTCGGGCTCCTTGCATGGAGCCTGCTTCTCCCTCTGCCTGTGTCTCTGCCTATCTCTTTCTCTCACTGTGTTTCTCATGAATGAATGAATGAATGAATGAATGAATGAATGAATAAATAAATAAATAAATAAATAAATAAATAAATCTTTAAAAAAATTTTTTTTTGTAATATACCCCAATAAATACTGCATGGTATATATTCACACTTTGAAAAAAAGTACTATTTATCCGAAAATCAGATTGTATTTTATTTTTTAAAAATATTTTATTTATTTATTCATGAGAGACACAGAAGGAAAGAGAGGCAGAGACACGGGCAGAGGGAGAAGCAGGCTCCATGCAGGGAGCCTGACATGGGACTTGATCCCAGGTCTCCAGGATCACTCCCCGGGCTGAAGGCAGCACTAAACCGCTAAGCCACCGGGGCTGCCCCGAACATCAGATTTTAACTGAATGGCAGCCCTCAGCTAGTTTTATGTTGGGTGAGAATGAAGTCACGAGTGTGGGAAGAGATTGAGGTAAGTGATCTTGCTGCTCACGGTTCTGGCCAGGTTGTGCTGTGGGCTGCAGGTCTCTGATCCACGGTACACTGTAAAGTAAAACATACTTAATAAATATCTGGGGGATCCCTGGGTGGCTTAGCAGTTTAGCACCTGCCTTCGGCCTAGGCTGTGATCCTGGAGTCCCGGGATCGAGTCCCATGTCGAGCTCCCTGCATAGAGCCTGCTTCTCTCTCTGCCTGTGTCTTTGCCTCTCTCTCTATGTATGTGTCTCTCATGAATAAATAAACAAAATCTTTAAATAAATAAGTAAATAAACTCCAAACATACTTCACTTTTGCTTTTTTTTCCTCTAAAGAAAGAATATTAAAACAACATTTTGTAGGAATATGCCAAAATGCAGGTAGAAAACTGCTTTGCTTCCCCATTTTCTGAGGATAATCACAACCAAAATTCAAGAATTCTCATACATCATTCTAACATTTTGCTATTCCAAAAGAGTCACTTGACCTAAACCCATTCATTCAGAAAACTGTCTCAATTCTTTTAAAAGCCCCCTCAGAGGGAAATACCACTGCTTTGTCTAATCTGTATCTTTTGCTGATCTGACTGGCCAGAAATTTTTCTTAAAGTTAAGTATCAGTCGTCTCTGATGCAACTTGGACTAATTATTCCTGGTTCTTGGAACAGCTGCTGCTAACAGGGAGTTTGGATATGAACAGGATGCCCTGCCATCTGCAAATTTATCTTCCTTCTGCTGCTGCTCTTCTGGTTGTGCCTCCTGGAATGTGATGTCTTTGGGCTCCTCAGCCTGAAGAGCTAGAGTCCAAGAGCTACTGGTCATTTCAGGCTGTGGCCTGCTCAGTGTGTCAGGTGCCACTGCGTCCTGCCTGTGGCTAGGCACTGGCATAGTTCCACTGGGACTGTTCCAGCAAATGTAGGTACTTTGGTTTCACAGGAGGGAGGCATTCTCTATCGACTTCCACGTCAGTGTACCAGGGGCACCCTCCCTGGGCTTGCTGTCTCTTACTGTCTCTTCTCTCCCTCTCCTCTTTGTAGGACTAAGTACTCTGTCATGTGGAACAAAGCCTGCTGTGTGTATAATGGAGAATGGTTCATATCTAAAATACATAAAGACTTAATACAACTCAGTAAAGAAAAGACAACAAGTCCATTAGAAAAAGGGGCAAATGATACAAACATGCAATTCATAAAAAAGAAAATCTAAAAATAATCTCAACAATCTTGAGAAAATATCCAACTTTACTAATAATCAGAGAAATGATTTTCTACCTATGAGATTGACGAAAATCAGAATCTAACAGTAGAAGAGTTAGCAGAGGTTTGGGGAAATAGAAATTCTGCTGTGCTTCCGGTAGCTGTGTGAAGTATTGGGACAACTGCTTTAGAGAGCTATTTGGCAGTATTGACATTTATTATTTATTTGTTTATTTTTATTTATTTATTCATGAGAGACACACAGAGAGAGGCACAGACATAGGCAGAAGCAGGCTCCCTGTGGAGACTCGATCCCAGGGCTGCAGGATTACAACCTCAGCCAAAGGTAGGCACTCAATCACAGGCATCATAGTATTGACATTTAAAATGCGCCAGCCGGGGGCACCTGGGTGGCTCAGTCAGTTGAGCTTCAGATCAACTGTTGATTTCAGATCATGATCTCAGGGTCGTGGGATCAAGCCCAGCATCAGGGTCTGTACTGAACATGGGGCCTGCTTGGGATTCTCTCTCTCCCTCTGCCTCTGCCCTCCCACTGGTGCACACATTCTCTCTCTCAAAAAAAAAAAAAAAAAAAAAAACGGTTAAATGTGTCTGCCATCTGGGGCAGCAGTTCCAATTCCATGTGTAGGCCCTGGAGAAATTCCTGCACATTTTGTACATGGATTCAAGGTTATTCATTTTTAACATTTTAATTGATATTATTATGGTTGTTTCCAAACATCCATAAAAATGGAACAAATAGTACAATGAGTTTCATGTATCTGTCCCCCAGTTTCAACAATGATCCATTTGCCAATCCATATACAGTTTTTGATAGCTAAAATTTGGAGACAACCTCTGTGTCCCTCATTTGAGCATGGATGAGCTGTGATATGTATACTGTTATAAAGCCATTAAAATTAATGAGCTAGATTGACTTGTATCAATGTAGATAGATTCCAAATATGTTGGGTGAAAAAACTGAGTTAAAAAATGACAGTATATAATTTATGGAAAAATTAAAATACAGGTGTATGTTTTCTGGGCACATATCTAATCAGTGTAAAATCTATAAAGGGGGAGCACCCCAGCAACTGGCTTATGGTAACACCTAGGGATCAGGGGAGGAGGAAAGGGGTGAGGGATGGGATTGGAAGAACAGCGAGAGAAATTGGAACTGCTTGTAGGAACTGTTTCCTTTTGTTAACTTTAACTGTAATTTTATCATAATACATGTGGACACTTGGGGTGGTCAAATTGTGTCATGAGGCCTATAAAAACTCCCTCAGTCCCCTATCTGACCTGCCTTCCTTGATTGTCTCCCCAAAGACAAACTCTTTACTCCTAGCTGCTGACAACCCTATTTACACAGGACTTTTGATTGCTGGGCTCCTGCTATGGAAGATTTTGCTTGCTTTTACCTCTGCCTAAGCCCCCTACCTGTACCCACTTTCCCTGGTTAGGTAACCATTTTTAAGTACATTTTCAGTTTGCACATCATTAAAATCAAGTATTAATAGTCATACTTGAGAACTTCCAAGTGTATACATGGTAACATTTTCTTGTATACCTTCTCAGTTTCCTGGAGACTATTTGCCTCATTCTTCATCCCTAAATTGTAAATTGCTATCCCCTCTCCATTCTGTCAGGGACTTCAGGCAATCTAGCCTTTTTTTTTTTTTTTTTTAGTTGTTTACTTAACTCCCTGACTTCCCTCCCCTCCCCTGGAGCCTCCCCCACCCCCACTTTTGGGAGCCTTCCCACTTCTGCTGTTGTCCAGGGCAGTGGTTCTCTGTCATCACTTTCCCTAGAGGTCCCCTTGCTTCTTTCTCTGCTGGCTCCCGCATTCCACTTCTTGGTTTACTCCCTTGTCTTGTTAGTGCCTCTCCCCAGGAGCTTCCCAGCCAACAGGCTCCTGGGATGTGAACTTGCCTTTGCTGGGTGTGCCTGAAAAGGGTCTTTATTTTGCCCCCACATTTGACTGGTAGTCTAACCAGGTGGAGAGTTGTAGTTTGGAGGACATCTTCCCTCAGAAGTAGCTTCTGGCTCAGTGTCACTGTTGAAGACTCTTACGTGCCCTTCTCAGTCTCCTTTTTGGAAGCATAGTAGCCTGGATGAGTGCCCCCAAAGATCTCCAGGTCCTCGTCCCTGGAACCTGTAAATGGCACCTTCTAATGAAAAAAGTTTTTTATTTTTGTTTGTTTGTTGTTATTGTTGTTGTTTTTAAAGATTTTACTTATTCATAAGAGACACAGAGAGGCAGAGATATAGGCAGAGGGAGAAGCAGATTCCCTGCGGGGAGCCCGATATGGGACTCGATCCCAGAACCCTGGGATCATGACTTGAGCCAAAGGCAGACTCTCAACCACTGAGCTACCCAGGTACCCCTAAAAGAGAGTTTTTGTGGAGGTGATGAAGTAGAGGACCTTGACGTGGGGATGACCCCAGATTATCCAGGGACCCTTTAATGCCGTCACATGTGTCCTTGGGAGATAGAGGTGGGAGAGTACACATGTCAGGGAAGGCCAAGTGCCCACAGAGGCCAAGATCAGAGGGATATGGCCATAAGCAGAGGTGTCCAGGTGCCACAAGCAGGGTACCATGGGGTAGGACACCCCCTCCCGAGCCTCTGCAAGGAGTGTAGCCTTGCCAGCATCTCCATTTGGACCATTTTGATGCTGAATTTCTGGCCTCTAAAACAGAGAGAGAATATACCTTTGTTGTTTTACGCCACCAAGTCTGTGATGATTTGTGACAGTGGTGCCAGCAAACTCATGCAGGAAGCTGTTGGATACCGCTGGGTCCCCTTACCAGGTGGGACTCGCAGCGTCACACTGGCATCTCCAAGCATCCTCGCCACCACTCCATGTCCTCAGCCCTGGGACTGCTATGTGCCAGTCTTCCTGTTCTGCTCTCTGGGCGATGTCCTTAACTGTCTTCTCATTCTTCTATTTATTATCGTTAAAAATGTCTGAAACTCTATTTTTAATTTCCTAGAGCTCTTTCTCCTGCCTTTAAAATAGCTGCCGCCTCTCAATGCAATAGCTTCTCTTACTTCTCTGAGATTAATTATAGTTTTTTTCTAACTATCTGCTCTCCATATTACTCTTCTGAGAGTTTCTTGTTTTTTTTTTTTTCTCCATTTGTTTTGGTGAATTTGGGGGGAGCTCAAATAGCTGGTGATCTTGGCTGTCCATTCATGCTGAAGGCTGACGTGGATGCAGGTTGGAAAGCCTGGGCGTGGCGGGACTCAAGGGCTTCACAGGCTGTCTATGCTGCCTGTCCCCACCCCAGGTGGAGCCTCTCCAGAGCCTGATGGCCGGAGACAGCATCATCTAGCCTGCCTGGGTCTCACCTCCTGCGGCACTAGACCCATGCTCTCAGGGCACAGGAACTCTTGTGGGGTTGGTGGGGAGGGCTGTGTGTGACCACAGGGGACTCAGGACCAGGTGGCCCTTATGAGGGCTGTGGGTGTTGCTCTTCTTTGCCGCTCTCTACCTACAGCCACTTCTGTGTTCTTTAACTTGGTGTTAACTGCTATTCATCCCCACTTTTTAAACAAGAGTCATGAGTCATCCTTACTTGTGGCCACTATCCTTTAAGAGGTGCTGGAGGTACTGCCGCTGCTGCGTTTCTGGGTTCCTGTTGTCTCTTGCCTATGTTAGAATGTCTTCCTCAGTTGTCTTCCACCCTCTCATCTTTCCTCCTCACATCCACCTTCCTCAGGATGGCCAGAGTGGTCCCACTGAATTGCAGCACTCTTCTCCCCTGCCTGGTTTCTTGGATGGCACCTCCTGACCTGGGGGATCTGGTCCCTGCCCCTTGCTGTCAGAGTCCAGGTGTCTGCCCTTGGCCTCTTCCTGGGCTCCTTCATTCCTGCCTCTGGCCTCAGTGTACATCCACTAGGCTGTTTGCTCCTTGGCCTTTGCTCCAGCTGCCTCATACCCAAATTGCCTCCCCCCGCTTCCTTGTCCTGGATGCTTCAGTCCTGGTGTTCTTCAGGAGGGCTTCCTGCTGGCTGCCTGCTCTTCATGCAGCTGGTGCTCGTGCTGGCGCTGCTCACTGCTCGTGTTTGCTGCCTCCCACTCGGCCTTCCCTGGAGGGATCACTGATCACAATCCTAAATAGCTCCCTGTTCTGAAGGCCCTGCTGTGGCCTGTGTCAACCTGAGCAGGTAAAAGAAGGGGGCATTTTTATCAGCCTGTGCCCCCCAACCTGGTCCTTGGTTTTAGAGTCTCTGTAGGTCCTGGTCATTAGTGGGGAACCTGGGCATGTGTTTCCTTAGGGCTGCCATAGCAAAGTCCCCAGAACTCATAACAAAGATTTATTATCTCACACTTCTGGAGGCCAGAAGTCTAAAGGTGTTGGCAGGACACGTGCTTCCTCCCAAAGCCATAGGGGTCCTTACTTATCTTCTGACTCCTGGTACTTTCTAGCAATCCTAATAGATGAATTTTTCTGGACATATGGCTGTCTTCTCCCTGTGTGTCATTACATGATCTTCCCTCTCTTTGTCTTTCTCTGTGTCAGAATATCTCCTTTTTATAAGGACACCAAGCATATTGTATTAGGTCCACCCCAGGGGCTTCATTTTCACTGATTACCCCTGCAAAGACTTTGTTTCCCACTAAGATCACATTCTGAGGCCTGGGGTTGGGACTTCCACAGAGTAGAAGGAACACAGTTCCTTGAGGAACACAGTTCATTCCATACACTGGCATTCACTTTCCTGCCACCTTGGGGGCTGGAGTGAACTGGGTGAGCAAGTGGGGGAGGAGGTCCTATGTGACTCTCCAGCTGGGGTGGTATCCCGTGAAGGGATCAAGGAGCTTCCGGGACCACCTGCGTCCCTGCTGCCTTCTGGTACCTGTCTTCCTATCCAGCCACCATCCAGAATGGAGTCTTTAGTGTTGAGCACCTTGCTCAGCCCTCCTGGTTCCCACCTTCCATCTGGGAGGTGTTTTTTGCTGACCTTGCCCTTTTAACTAAACTTCCTTATCAACCCTTTGGACTCTAATCTGTGTTGTATGCCCCACTAACTTGTGTGTGCTGCTCCTAGCAGGGGTCATGACCCTTTGCATTAGCATGCCATCATATTTCTAGAAGCTTGTGTGATCTGGAGGATTCATTCATTAGTTTGTTCATTTGTTCCCCAGACATTTAGTCACGGTGTCGGGCACAGTTCAGAGTGCTAGGAAGTCAACAGAAGACAAAATAAACTGAGGATCCCATCCCCAAGGTCCTCACAGTGGCTCATGAGATGGGTCAACGAATCATTAGGACATGAAGTGCTTCTTGCCATGGACAGCTGTGCCATGGAGGACCTTATAGACATCCTCCATAGACAGGAAGACAGTGGGGTGTGGCAAGGACAATGACAGAGCTTTTCCAGGGAGTTTCAAGCTCATTGAGGAGGTGGGTGTCCAGGATTGACTTCTGAGTGAGTCCTAAAGGACTCAGAGCACTCAGGGCCAGTGGCCTTCTGACAAGCTGGTACCTAGGCAAGCATGCGCAGGTCAGCAGTAGCTCTCCTTTTGCACCAGGGGGCACTGTTTGCCCTGCAAGGCTCCCTGTCCTTGAAAGAGGCTGGACAGGGCAGCTGCTGCTATGCCAGTTGCCCCCTCCTCAGTCCTGTCCTTCCCTGCAGGACCAGACCCCTTCCTCGCCTCCTTTCTCTGAGCCTGCTCCGTCCCCCTGCCTACACATCCCAGCAGCTCACACAGCACCATTTGTCCTGGCATGGCTGCCCCACCCTCTCCCCTGTGCCTGCTGCCTGAAATCAGAGGGCCAGGGGAGTAGGAGGGGCCTGTGGGGCCATGGTGTGTCTCTGAACCCTTGTGGCCACTTAGGGCAGCAGCCGGCTGTGCTGCCCTGGGCCACATGCTGTTTCCACTCCGGTCTCTGACTTTGGTATTCTCGCTCTTTCTACTTTGTCTGTCACCTTCACTGTTTTTGTGTCCTCCCTTCAGCTCCCCCTACCCAGACATCATAGCCCTAGTCAGGCCTCTCTTAGGCTCTTTGATACCGGCTGAGTCCTTTCCTTTCATCTGTCCCTGCTGGCCACCAGCCCTGAGGCCCCCTCTTGGACACGTTTAGGACAGTGCAAGAGCTGCCTGGAGAGAAAGCTCCCTGAGAGTGGCCCCATCCACCAGAGGTTTGCTTTTGCCATGGCTGGAGTCCTCTGCCAAGAACTCCTTCCTTCTGGTTTCGACCTGCTTTTGCTGGCCCTGCGGAGGCCAGCTGGGGGCTGGGGAAGGAGCCTGGTGGGGGTACTGGTGCTGGGGAGGGTCGGGGGAGTAGATATATGGGAGTCTTTTTAGTTCATTTGGAGATTCCTGGGGCCTGTTTCTGATCTGTTCTCCCTTCTCAACTCTTCTTGCTGTCCCCCTACATACCTCTGATGTGGATTTGCTGAGGGGCTTGGGAACGAGTGGCGGGCAGTCCAGACTGAGGGCTTCCAAAACTGCCATCAGCCAGGCACCCCCAAAGCAGAGCCACGGCTCTCCCTTCTAGTGAGCCTCCTGCCCACAGCTGCCCCCTAAGGCTGTAGGAGATGCCATGTGAAGACCAGGGATATTTAGGGTGGAAGCAGTACAGATCCTTGAAGGAGCATTCCAGGGCCTGATGCTTGGCCACAGTGACCATGCAGGTGGCTGCCTTAGCCTGGTCCCAGCAGGGCTCCTCTGGCTGAGAGTACACCCACCCTTAGCACAGTGGCCGTAGTGTGTGGACCAAAATTTGGACAACAGTGGCCTGACAGCAGAATTTTGTGCTGCTCCTTGCTGCAAGAGGCAGCCTGGGAGATGTAGTCTAGGTCTGAAGAGGTGGGACTTCTAGTGTCATTTTGACTATTTATTGGACAAATTGAAGCTGCCGTAGCTTACCAGGAACACATGAAGGCTGGCACTGCTGGCCGGCTCCCTGGTGGGAAGTGGCAGAGTGCCCCTGGGGGCCCTGCTGCAAGTTCAGACCAGTGACACAGTTTTTATCAAGACTGTGATTTTTGGTTTTTGGTTTCCAAGTACCTGTCATGCTGTACTTTTGATGAAAGCCACAACTTACTCCTTTAGTTGTGATGACTCCAAATGCCCTCCTGGATCAGAGCTCCTGCTTCGGAGGGCAGTGTACAAATTGGGCTCTAAACCAGCCCTGCTAGGTGACCTGGGGTGTTCTGTAATACCACTACACTGGATTCCTTATCCATACAAGGGAATGATAAGGAATCGTAAGAGATACCTGAGTTAGTACTTGCAGAACATCCCATGCGTAGCTCAGTTACCTGGTAAAGAGTAGAGGCACTGCTCGGTGTGCTGGTCAGCGTGTGTCCCCACCCACCTGCACTGGCCTGGCATGTAGGCAGAGCTTGGTGAGCATCGGATGTCCTAGAAGCAAAGTGGACAGATCATCAAGATTGGGCAGAAGGTGTCCACACCTTTCCCCTCCCTCCTTCCACAGGTTGTTGTAGGCACCATCCTGACTGGATTGTTACCACTGCCTTCTCGAAAGGAGAATGCTGAGCTTATTGATCCAGTGTTGGAGGAGAAATCGAAGCTCAGGGAGAAGTAGAAAGTGTGGAGTCACACTGAGAGGCAGCAGGGAGAAAGCAGGTGTTCAGACACTCCCTGCTTCATTCTGCCTCACGCTTGCCGGCAAGGCGTTGTTTACATGTCCCAAGTGAGAGTCAAAGCCGTCTTATTCCCTGTCTCTAATGTACAACCCAAGGCCAAGGAAAGAGATCTGTCAGCTGGCATTTGCAAAAAATAGCAAACAGGCCTCTCTGGGACTGTCAGCTCTCTGGAGAGGAAACCAGGGTAAGGGATCTGCAGGTGACAGTAGTTGCTTTTCTCTTACTATTTCTTTCCCCATCGCTGATGTTAGGGATTTTCACCCATGCACATCATCAGCATGGAGCAAGGCAACATGGTGTGCCTGGGGCAGATAACCAGAGGCTCTTTGCTCTGATAGCATCTGAGCAGCCTTGCCTTTCCTGAGGAGATCCAGCCAGCAAGGCTGTGCTGTCCGGGAAAGCAGCCTCGCTGGCTGAAGGGTTCCAGCTCTATCAGGCAGGATCAGGGAAGGTCATAATGCAACAATATGAGAGCTTTCCAAGATGCCAGTTTTGGTTAACGAGGCCCTTGGAGCTTTTAAGGGAGATTCTTAGCCAGATTGTCAATGAGTTTGAGGATTTCGTGGTTACCATCCACTAACCAAAAACCCACGGTGGGAGCCTGACCCCAACCCCACACCACTCCCCTGTGACCAGCACCTTTGGGTGTTCTCTGCCCTGGTGTGAGGATGACAAGGATGCCACTTGGAACAGTGTCTGAGGGAAGGCTGGCACTCCAGAGGCTGTTTTGGGGAAAGTGCCACTGTGGGGAGAGGCTGGCACTCAGGTGACTCCACGATGCCAGGGCTTGATCTCTGAGCAAGGGGCCCCATTTAATGCCAGAGGCAGCCCCTCTAGGAGGGCTGTGGGAAAGGAGTTTGGTGCTTGGAGACCTCCCCACTGCCCTCTGCTCCCATCTCAAGGACTCCACTTCTTTTTTTTTTTTTTTTTTTTTTTTTTTATGATAGTCACACACAGAGAGAGAGGCAGAGACATAGGCAGAGGGAGAAGCAGGCTCCATGCACCGGGAGCCCGATGTGGGATTCGATCCCAGGTCTCCAGGATCGCGCCCTGGGCCAAAGGCAGGCGCCAAACCGCTGCGCCACCCAGGGATCCCTGGACTCCACTTCTACCAGTAGATCTCGCCAGCCTCCAGCGGCATGGCTTCCTGCCTCCACAGCACCCCCTTACCCCCACCCCCACCCAGCACTGCACAGGGCCTCTCCTCCCTCCAGGGTTAGGAGATGGGGCAAGATTCAGGGAGCAGTAGAATCTGCCCACTCAGCACCTCCCTTCAGCGCCTCCCTTTGGCCCATCCCTCAAACTCAACATACCATGAGTGGACTCTCACACGTGACCCACAAATGTCCTACTTCCCGCAAGAGAGGGCTCTGTGAGGCAACCCACCTCTGTCCTGCAGGTTTCCCTCAACTGTAATTGATTCTGGAAAGGTCTCAGGAAGCACCAGGCACCTGACCCCCACACCCCTGGGTTTCAGGTCTCGGAGGAGAGTGGGATTTGACAAGGGGAAAGGCTGGGTACTGAGTTAGCCAAGTTCTAGGAAGGGTGGACATGTTATGGGAATGAGGTGACATTTTTTTTTAAGATTTTATTTATTTATTCATGAGAGACACACACACAGAGACAGAGACACAGGCAGAGGGAGAAGCAGGCTCCATGTCACACAAGGAGCCCGATGCAGGACTCGATCCTGGGTCTCCAGGATCACACCCTGAGCTGAAGGGATCTTCACCCAGGGATGAGCCACCCAGGGATCCCCCTGAGGTGACATTTTAGTCCATCTCTGTGTGCTCCTGTCCCAAGCCTAGCATTGGTGGGCAGGAGGGGTGGGGGGTCAGGGTCATGTGTGACTCAGCTCTACCTGGGTTCTGTGGGGCAGCATGACCTGTGTCCTTTGTCATCCACACGAGCCCCGCCCTCCTAGCCTCCCAGACCCCGCTCTCCTTGCTCACTGATGTTTCTGTGCCTTTAACCCCAAGTGGCAGCAGGTCCTAAATCAGTCATGGCTGCCTGCTGTCTGTCTGCTGGCTGGTAGCCTGCCTCAGACCACCTCCCTTGCAATCTTTCCTGGTCCCAGGGGGTCAGGGCAGGCTGTGAGTCACCTGCTGCCTTCATGACTGGACCTCCCTGCCTCCCCTTGCTTCGGGCCCAGAGCCACTGGGGGTGCCCCTTCCCCTGATTTCAGTCTTGGCCACCACCCAGGCTTCCAGCACTCTAGTGCCTGAGGCCTTTGTATCCCAGTGCCAGTGACCTCAGGCAGAGCAGCCAGCTGTCCACGGCCTCCCTGGGCAGAAGCAGCTGTGGGTGCCTGGCTGTTGCAGGGTGAGTGCTGTGGGGAGAGCATGGGCCAGGCACACTGGGGTGGCGGGCCCTGGTGCTGCAGAGTGTGCGCAGGAATGTGGGTTGTATGGGGCTGCACGGAGATGGAGTACCTTCTTGCTCCTGTTCTCTTCTGGGAAGCAAGTGCTAGTGTCTCAGCAATCCTGCCATGCTCAGGGCATGGGCTCAGTGGCCCCCAGGATGACCCACCGACCGAGGTTGGGGGTGGTGGTGTCCAGTTTCACAGATGAGGACATGAGGTCTTGGGAGCCTGGATCTCAGCTGGGGCAGACCCAGGCCTATGGACTCCAGGCTTGCATGCTGGGCCACCAGTGGCTGGATGGGGCTGCTCTCTGCATTCCTTTCCCCAGTGCTCTGACTTCAGGGAGAGGGCCCTGATCTATCTTTCTTCTCTGTGAATTTTGCCTGGCTCTCTGCTGTACCCCAGGGCTTGATCTGCTTGGATGCAGGTTCAGCAGCATTTGGAGGCTACTGTCCCAGCCCAGAGGCGGGGGGCGGCATCTGTGAAGATCAGTCATGGTGGAATGAGCTCTGAGGCCTGCGTGGGTGTTTCAGGCTCCCTCTTTTCCTAGCTGTGAGCTGAGAGGCACTTGATGCCCACCTTCCACACAGCCTCCAGTGATCCCTTTCTGTATTTGGAAAAGGGAGCAGGAGTAGAAGGGGGTATTTACACACAAGATGATAGGTAAGTGCCTAAGTGGTAGCAGGAGCAAACCCACCCAGGTGGGAGAAAAGCTTGGCCTCCCTGGAAAATAGTTGAAACTTCTGGAGGTTTGAGAATCTTGGTGCCACTGGCCCTCAGCTGTGAGGCTGCTCATCTGTACACAGGTGAGGAAGACCCATAGCCGTCTCGTTAACCAAGAGATGAGGAAGGCGAGGTGGCCCCACTGTGTGAGGGAGAGGGGGGCTCAGCCTTGCTGCCTGTGGTTTCACAGGACAAATGCTGAGTCCTTTACCTCCCCCAGGGAGACAATTCAGGCGCTCTCCTTACCTTTTTTTTCTGCAAAGATCTTCCTCCCCCTTCCGTATATGCCTCCTTAGTGCTAATTGTAAATAATATACCCCTAGTGGAGAAGATATAGACTGTCTGGAAAAGATAGAGAAGGAAAAGAACAACACTGCACCAATTCTAGAATACAGGAATGAGTGACATGCTGTCTGACAGAGCTCCTTCTAGTTCTTTTCCTCACCTAAAAAAAGCTTCATGAAATCATATTATTTACCTTTTTAATTTCTGTAGCATCACATTATAAGCATTTCCCTTGTAAACAGAGCTGTGCAAATAGTCATTCTTAATGATTTTATAATGTCTGTATAGATGCCCTATTGTTGGATCTTTAAGTGGCTTCTAATTATTTTCTATTGTAAATAATGCTGTTTTGAACATCTTTCTGCATCCATCTTGGTTCCCATTTTAGAATATTTCCTTGTGTTGGATTCCTAGAATGGTAACCACTGGGCCAAGGGGCATAAATATTTCAAAGGTTCTTGATAGGATTTCCAGAGAGCTTTCCAGAGAGCTGCCCTGATATCCAGACCTCACCTTGTGTGTCTGTCTCCCTAGGCCTTACCAGCACTAAATCTGATTGTTTTACTACACTGTTGCTAATTTAATAGGCAAAGTGGCACCTCCCTGTTCTCTTTTGTCCCTGGTGATTTCTGGTGAGGTGAAACTGCTCATGGTTTATTAACCACCTATTTACTGCTCTGTTGCCTCTTCTTGACTTAATCCTGTGTGGTAGTTTGGGCTAGTGGGCCCGTTATCTGAAGCAGATCTCAGAGTCTTGGGCTGCTGGTGGATCCGTGAGGGGGAGATAATGCGGTGATATCTGAAATTTAGTGCACTTTAACCCTTGGTAGAAAAGGAGGCTTCTGCCACTGTGTGAACAAGTCCTTGCTTCTAAAGTCTGACAGAGGTGTGGCTTCCTGAGAGGGCACGGTGATGCAGGTTGGCTCCTCAAGAGATCTGTCATTACCCTCATTGCCTGGCCAGGTGGAACCCTTTTGGAAGGACATAGGGGCCAGTGTGGTGTGGAGAGGTCCTAAAGCCCAGGCCGCTGGGCCTCACAGAAGGCATTGAAGGGGACTCTGACAGTGTGCACACTGAGGGCACTCAGGGTCTCTGCCTGGTCCCCACAATTGCTTTAAGAGCTTGGAGTGTTGTGAAAGTTATTAGAGTGCTAGGGTGAGATTGGGTTCTGTTTGGGTTTGGCTTTTTCCCTTTCCTACAGCCAGTTGGCCCCCAAGGGAATGTTGGGTGTGGCCGGGAATTGAGGGTGAGGTGCTGGCTTTCATGTGGGGCCGCTACAAGGGCAGGGTGGGGTAGGACCCTCATTCTTCCTGGGAGACCCTCTTTGCTGAAGCTGCTCTAACCCAGCTCTGACTTCCCAGATGCTGAAGTTCCAAACCGTCCGTGGGGGCCTGAGGCTCCTGGGTATCCACCGAAGCTCCACTGCCCCCGCTGCCTCCCCAAACGTCCGGCGCCTGGAGTACAAGCCCATCAAGAAAGTTATGGTGGCCAACAGAGGTGAGTGCCCTTGGGGCCAGCAAGAGGAGCCACGTGTCTAGCCCAACCTTAGTGTTTCTGTTCTGTGCTTGCCCTGCGCACCAGCTCTCCACTCCCCTTCTGCTTCTGTTAAGGACCCAGGAATCTAACATCTGGTCCCGTTGCCCCCTCCCTCCAAGGTGAGATTGCTATCCGTGTGTTCCGGGCCTGCACAGAGCTGGGCATCCGCACTGTAGCTGTCTACTCGGAGCAGGACACAGGCCAGATGCACCGGCAGAAAGCAGATGAAGCCTACCTCATCGGCCGCGGCCTTGCCCCAGTGCAGGCCTATCTGCACATCCCAGACATCATCAAGGTGGCCAAGGTGAGCTGGGCTGGGCTAGGCCTGAGTCCTGTGCCTTTCCCCCACCCAGGGCAGCCCATAGTAAGTGTCTGTGAATAGGGGACTGGGTAAATGAATCAATGAATGAATGGACGGATGGATGGATGGATGGATGGATGGATGGATGGATGGATGGACCGACCAGATGAAGTGGGGGGAGATGCTTGAGCCACAGGTTTTGGGCTGGACCTGTGTGAGAGATTTTGAGAGATGCTGCATGCCTCTGACTGCTCCTGCCCCCAGGAAAACAATGTGGATGCAGTGCACCCTGGCTACGGGTTCCTGTCAGAGCGAGCAGACTTTGCCCAAGCCTGCCAGGATGCAGGGGTTCGGTTTATTGGGCCGAGCCCTGAGGTGGTCCGCAAGATGGGCGATAAGGTGGAGGCCCGGGCCATCGCCATTGCTGCAGGTACATGTGGTGGACAAGCAACTGTGGCCTGCACAGCTCGAGAGGGGCTGTCTAAGGAGGGTCTGATGGGTTCGGGCAGAGATTCCAGCCTGTTACAGAGGACCCACATGCCTCTCTCCCAACAGGTGTCCCTGTGGTCCCTGGCACGGATGCCCCCATCACTTCCTTGCATGAGGCCCATGAATTCTCTAACACCTATGGCTTCCCCATTATCTTCAAGGCCGCCTATGGAGGTGGGGGGCGTGGCATGAGGGTCGTGCACAGTTATGAGGTGAGCAGAAGCCCAGGGCTGGGTGCAGAGCAGGGAGCCCAGCTGGCCTGTGAGGCCACCTGCAGAACAGAGCCTGGGGTTCCCAGAGTGGGCGGGGGTCCCGCAGAGGGTGAGGCTGAGCTACAGGGCCCAGTGTCTGCTCAGCTTGCCTGCCCTCTCAGGAGCTGGAGGAAAGCTATAACCGGGCCTACTCGGAGGCCCTGGCCGCCTTTGGGAATGGGGCGCTGTTTGTGGAGAAGTTCATTGAGAAGCCACGCCACATCGAGGTGCAGATCCTGGGTGAGTGGGGGCATTCATGGGGCCACCACACGAGGCAGGAGCCAAGTGGGCTTGATCTTTCTGGGCTCACCACAGCTGGTGTCCAGGAGCCACCCCTCAGGAGGAACCTCCCCTGGGAAGGCCAGCCGTGGAGGCTGGACTGGTCAGGGCCCAGGCCTTGGTGCTGACCATTTCCCTCCTGACTGCCCCAACTGCCAGGGGCAAGCATGTATTGGCCCCAGGAGGCTATATGGGATTGGTGGGTATTTAGGAAGTGTTTAGGTCCCAGGAGACACTGAGGCCAGCTTACCTTTCACTGTAGGAGACCAGTACGGGAATATTCTGCACCTCTATGAGCGAGACTGTTCCATCCAACGGCGGCACCAGAAAGTGGTTGAGATTGCTCCTGCAGCCCATCTGGATCCCCAGCTTCGGACACGGCTCACCAGTGACTCTGTCAAACTTGCTAAGCAGGTGAAGGGCAGGGGCCTTCTGGGACAGTCTCCTTCATGGAGATAAGGAGCCTGTACCTGTGGCTTCCTCTGAACTCCTGCCAGCTTAGGCCTCGTGGCCAGTAGTCATGTCCACATGTGGACAATCTGCTAGGGAGCAGGGAGGCCCCAAGTGACTGGCTCTGGTAGACAGAGGTGAGGACTGTCTGGGGAGGAGAAAGCGCTAACATGGGATTTGGATCCTCGCTGTGTGAGAGCAGAGGTGCTAGGCCCAGAGACCAAGCTTGGAGTCCAGAAAGGCTGAGAAGAGGAAGGGAAAGAGGTTTCCAGCCACTCCCTCTGCACAGATGGAGCTCTGCGTGGCACTGCCTCACTCCTGAAACAAAAGGAATGAGATCCAGTGGATTCTGTCAAGATTAAGAAACATTACTAAGGCATTTCCTATCATTCATTCTTGACTGGCCCCTGCATCACCTTTATTGCCACCCATCGAATCCTCAGGTCCTCCTCCTCCTGCCAGTCTTTGCTCTACTGGGGCGTGGAGGTAGGAGATGGCAGGTGGTTCCCCAACAGTGACCTGCCCCCAGGCCTGCCCAGGAGAGCACCTGCCGTGGCCAGGCCTGTAGCAGGGCCCACCCCCTTCTGTTCTTCTGGGCCCTCCTGAACCCACCCCCTCTCAGAGTCGGAGTATCCTGCCCCCACCTCTACCTCCCTTCCCCGGGCCCCGAGTAAGAGCATCTTCTCAAATCTGCCTTCCTCGGCACCCAGGTGGGCCCCCGGGTGCTGTTTTCCTTGCAGAGCCTGGCCCCCTCAGACCTTTCGGGCAGCAGATGATTCTATGACCTTCCCCAGCTGAAAGAGAGGGTCAGCACTCACAGGGAAGCTTCAGACACAGTTAATTTAGGTTAGGATCTAATTTAGAGTTGCCATTTGGGTTATTTCATATGAGTAATCTTACCTGGAATTGGGTCTAATTCATTGGCTTAGGCAGCGTGTCCTGTAACAGGTCTGAGGGAGCTCACTGAAGTCTACTTTGTGGTTCTGGCAGGACAAGAGTGAGACTGGAAAGAGGGTTGAATTTTGTATTAGAAGGATCATCACTAAAAAAAATAAAAAAAATAAAAAAAAAAAGAAGGATCATCACTGCTGGTTCCTCTCAGAGGACACCTCTTTGGGTCATGGTCAGAGGTCCTGGTGATGCGTAGAGCAGAGGGGAACTTTCTGAAAACCCTCTGAGAATGAGAAGGTCCAGCAGAGACTGGGGTGCGTGGTGGGGCCTGTCCACTGGGGAGGGTTCTGAGTGCAGCGCCAGTGGCAGCTCCTGACTTGTTGCCTCAGAGAAGCTGGGTGCAGTCGCCAGAGGCTGGGACTTCAGCCCCTTCAGCCCAAGGGGGAAGGGAGGGGCGTGAGCTGCAGGCGCTTGCCCTAGGGGCAGGGCTGTTGAGGCTGGGAGTGCAGTCTGTTCTTTCTGGAACCGGCCAATGGTTGTGGCTGAGCCAGAGTGGCTGTTAGGGCCCAGTCAGGGCCCAATCGGTCCCACCCTGCTGATTGATGTCTTGCTGACACGGCCGCCCCACAGGTGGGCTACGAGAACGCAGGCACGGTGGAGTTCCTGGTGGACCGGCATGGCAGGCACTACTTCATCGAGGTCAACTCACGCCTGCAGGTGGAGCACACAGTCACCGAGGAGATCACCGAGTGAGTGGGTGGGGCTTCAGGGGCGGGGCACTTCTGAGGGCCCGGCAGCTTCCAGGTTTCCCATAAAATCCACATATTGGGGGGGCATTTAGTGGGGGCTTGGCCCACCCCCCACTGTGGTAGAGAGCAGTTAAGGATCTAGGCACTTTTTACAAAAATTATTAGAAAAGCATTACATGTGGGGTACCTGGGTGGCTCAGTCGGGTAAGCAGCTGACTCTTGATTTTTCTCAGGTCATGATCTCAGGGCTGTGGGATGGGGCCCTGGAGCCTGCTTAAGATTCTCTCTAAAAACAAAAGAAAGAAAAGCATCATATGCTTATCATAAAAATGAAGGAACAAATAAAAAAACGATTCAGAGCCCCACTTTCAGAACCAGGCTGCTGAGGAGGCTGGGGCTGGTGCCCCAGAGGAAAGTCTAATCCTTCCATATTTCAGATGAGGGGTGGAGGCTCAGGTCAAGAGAGTTGCCAGCCCAGCAGAATTGTCGGTGTCGACCATAACTCTCCTGGTTTTGTTCCATCTTTATTTTACTATATATGTATTTTGACACAATTGAGATGTTATGTGTAGAGTTCCTCTTCTACTTTTAAAATTAGTATTAGTTGAAGGCATCCTCCAGGCCAGTAGTCTTTCTAGAACTGTAGATATGTGTTTCATGACTTCCCAAAATGGCCCTCCATTGCTAGTGGGTCAGGTCGTTTCTGGTTTTTGTGGCTCGTAAAGGGTGGTCACACCATTTTTGTGTCTAAATCTTTTCCTTCGCCCCTGAAGAGTTGTGGGGATAGACTCTTACAGTGCAGTTACCCGAGCAAAGCCTAATCAGGTTTCCAGATTGCTTGTATCAGTTTGTGCTCCACAAGCACTGAGTACAGACCTTTAAAAAATCTGCTCCTTTTATAAACCATTCAGTTGTTTCAGGATCATATTTTGAGCCATTTAAGTGTGAAGCCCTGGCTTTGGGCCAGCACATCTCACGCTGGAACTTTTCTGACAGTTTGTTCCTTCCCTGACCCCCACCTGAGATTGAGGATGCTGTGGGGGCGCCTGCCTTTGCCCAGCAGGCACACACAGGCCTCCAGACGCCTTGTTCTCTTGAGGTAAAGGCTGAATTGAGGTGGCCGCTCCAGCTTCAGATTCTGACTCCATGAGACTTTGCCCCATTCTGCCACTATAAACTCACTGTCAATCTTGGGCCTGCCACAAGCTTGCTCTGTTAAGGATGGAAGCCTGTGCTTGCTCTGGAGTAGGGGTTTTGTGTCCAACACAGACCAGGGTGCAGGTTCCTCCCTGGTCACTGGCCACGCAAAGCTTGGGTGAGCTGCAGCCTCTCTGACCCTCAGGCTCCTCCTCTGATGGGAATGACAGATTCAGAGTATCACTGTGGAGCACAGGCTGGAAAAGAACACAGCCTTAAGCCCGTGGTACATGGACATAGGGACGCCCGGTAGTCATTGTCGCTCCCATGAAATGCTTTAGTGGCAAGTACAGAACCTGGGAGAAGATCATCCAGTGCCGTTTACAGGCTGTCCCTGCTACAAGCCTCAGTGACAATACATTTATGACCCTGAGTTGTTTTGTTTTTTTTTTTTAATAGCTGTTCCACTTGGATTTGTCACTGTCCTTAGGAGCATGGCAGTCAGTGAGGCTGAGCTTATAAAATCATGCACATTTGGAGAGCTTTGTGCACTGAGATCTTCTTTAGGTTGGGGTCTCAGGCACGAGCCCAGCCTTGACACACCTCCTGGGTGGAAGGCACTCTCACCGAAGCATGTCCCCTCACAGCCTCTCCCTACAGCCCTCACAACCCTGCTCTCCCACCAACCGCCCCCCCGCCCCCCATCAGGGCGTAGTACCTACCACTCTCAGCATGAGCGGTTGAGCCTTCAAATCAGGCTTCACCAAGGGTGGGTCCGGGGGAGGTGGGAGGATGGAGAGACCCTAGGGAGAGGTTAGGGCAGAGTATGGGGAGGCGTCGTTTGGTGGGAGGGACGACAGCAGGTAGATGTAGATATTTCAGCTGGCCCCCCCTCCAGCTGCCCTCTTCTTACTCACACTGCCCAGAGTTCCCAGCCCCCATGGGCCCAGGCAGGGGCCATAGGTCTGGGTGGAAGGCTCCTGCTGCCCCAGCTCGTGAATGAAGAGCTGGCAGGCAGGGATGGGGATCACCCTCCCCATCCATCCCCTGCCTCGTGCTCCCCTTCTCCCTACCCCCCCCTGCAGTGTGGATCTGGTTCACGCCCAGATCCATGTGGCCGAGGGCCGGAGCCTGCCTGACCTGGGCCTGCGGCAGGAGAATATCCGTATCAACGGTTGTGCCATTCAGTGCCGGGTCACCACCGAGGACCCTGCACGCAGCTTCCAGCCAGACACTGGCCGAATCGAGGTAGGCCAGCATTCCAATGGAGCATGCACTGGCACGGTCTGGGTGGGAAGACCCTTCTGTGGGCCCGGCAGGGAGTAAGAACCCTCGCTTCGGTTGGCTTAGGGTACACAGGAGCCAGGCTCTGTCCAAAAATAAGGGAGAGCCTTCCAGGGGGAGACTGCCATGAACACAGACGAAGAAACCAGTGAGTGAATCGTGCAGAACAGGGAGCAGACCAGTTAGGTGGAGCCAAATGTAAGCTCCCCAGAAACGAAGCTCAGGCCCTGGACTTTGGCTTCTTACGAGAGCCCAAAGACAGAGTGGTAGCCTCTGTCCTGTGTGGTTGGCAAGGCAGAACCCAAGGATTACTGCAGAGAATTGGGGCCCAGTTGTCCCAGTGGAGGGGATAGGCCAGTGGGTCCCAGTGGAGGGGCCCATTAAAGGATGAATGAGGGAGTCAGGGGAATTGTGGAGGGCAGGGAAGAGGCACGCTTGGGCCACCAGTGGCTAGAAGGCCAGCTGTGGAGGTGGACCTGCCATGCCTCTGCCCCAGGAGTATCTCCCACACGCCCTCTCTTTTCTCAGCACAGACAGCCCCCCTTCTACACGCCTTCCCTCCCCACTCCCAGCCTCTGGATCTGCTTGGGGCAGGAGCCCTCTGAACTGCTGGGGTGCCTGTTTCCTGGCCCTCTAGCTCATGATGGCTAAGAATACCTCTTAAACCTGCACATCAGCAGCGCTGCTCCCAGCTCTGCAGGTTTACTGCCTCCCCATCTGGTCTGAGCCTCCAAGGAAGTGGGACATGTGCGAGAGCTCAGGTTCTGGTCCAGGGAGAAGCCCAGGATGATTTTGAGACAAATACTGGGCTTCTGAGAAACAAGTGATGTGGGAAGGGAAAGGGAATATCTGGATTCTGAAAGTTGCAGAATTCTGGGAGTCCTGAGACAGCTGCCACTGGAATTCCATTTCTGGAACAATTCAAGTCCATAGGTGGGGGCAAGTGCTAAGGCTGGAGTGCTGTCTAGTGGGCCGGCCCCTGACTTCTCTGCCCTCAGCGGGGAAGGGGCAGCCCTGCAACGTGCCACTGCCTTCCTGCCCTCCACTTCCAAGGCCTGGCTCCTCTGAGCCTGGTTTACCACAGAATATTTTTAGCTGACAGTTCCTGCTCACAGCTGAGTGTTCACCCTTAAATATTTTATTAAGTTCCTTTTTATCGAACACACGCCTGTGTCCCTTAAAAGCAGAAACATGGTGCAGTGGGTGTCCAAGCCCCTTGGGCTGTCCCTCCCACTCCCCATCCTCCTACCTCACTGGTGCCTCACAGGGGTCCCCCGGCGCCAGGTGAAGGCTCTCCCTGCAGGAACTCACCCCTGTTCTCGTCACAGATGTTCATGTGTGTACCAGTTACCCCAGACATCCTAAACCCCTGTCCCCCCAGGACCCTGTCTCTGTCTAGCCTTGGACTTGGAACCCCCCCTTCACCCCCCGAATCTGCCTCTGGGACCTGTCCTCTTCTGCCCTGCTTCCCTCTCTCGCATGCGAGTATGCACCTGTTCTCCCGAGAACTCTGCATCCAGCCCCTCTTGCCATTCTCAGCTTTTCCTCTGCCTCTCCTCCCTCTCCCTTCCATTCTCCCCTTTAGAAGGAGGGGAAGTGAGGGGACACTGAGGCCTTCCTCATCATTTCACTGTATATGTTAAAACAAAACCCCTCAGCTTGCCTTCCCTCCTTGGCCTGCTCATGCCCTGCAGTGTCCCTGTCACTAATCTGAATTTGTACGTTTGTCTACGGCCTTGCCCAGCAGGCTGGGAGCCCCCTGTGGACAGGGACTCTCTTTTAGCTGCTCACCCTGGTGCCCACAAATGCTGTGGGATGAATGAATTTGAAAGGCAAGAGGGTTAGGCAGGAAGGCGGGTGGGAGGTTGGGGGCTTTGGCTCCTGCCTGCCCGGGGCCCCTGTCTGTGCTCTGCTGAGCTCTGTGTCAGCCCTGAGCTCTGGGCGTATAGCCCTGGGACTGGGAAGAGCAGGGCCTCCCCTGTTCCCCCTCTTGCCTCTTCCCCTGCCAGCTCTCAGGGAGAAGGAAGCAGTTACTGGCACTCAGAGCATGCAGTACACCCCTGGCTTTGTTGGCGAAAACTAGACAGAACTTCACAAGCCAGAGTTGGTGCACCTGTGCTAGGAACGGCCCCCTGCCACATCCGCCCTTGTCCAGCCTGGGGTGGGGGTGGGGCATATCTTGACTCCTGCTTAAGACCCAGTTCCTGACCCTGCTCACCTGTGCCCACAGGTGTTCCGGAGCGGAGAGGGCATGGGCATCCGCCTGGATAATGCATCTGCCTTCCAAGGAGCTGTCATCTCCCCGCACTATGACTCCCTGCTCGTCAAAGTCATTGCTCATGGCAAAGACCACCCCACGGCTGCCACCAAGATGAGCAGAGCCCTTGCGGAGTTCCGAGTCCGAGGTGTAAAGGTGAGAGAGGCTGTATGCTTTGCCTGCTTTCTAGTCGCTCACAGTCCCACTCAGTTCTGTCCCTCTGCTGCACAGGGACTCTCCCAACCGCTCTGCCTCTGCTGGTGCCAGGCCCCTCAGCCTCCTGGGAGTAGGCCTTGGCATCAGATGCTCAGGGGACCCTTGGCCAGAGACAGGAGACTTGTTCCGGGGAGCCCCACACTCCTTCTTGCCCTTCTTAGGTGAGATCACATGGAGTCTGTGTTCAATCCACATATTATAGGCCTCCTTCTGGAAATTCTGATCCCGCATGTTGGGGTAGAGACCCCAGTTTTGAACAAGCTCTCAGGAATTCTGAGTCCCAGGAAAACCCTGGGTGAGAGCACAAGCCTGTGTGGATGAGGTCACTGGGCATAAAATGAGACCCTTGTCTGCCCTCACAGCTCCCATTCCCTGGCCTGGCACCAGCATCATGTTGGTGCTTCTGGGACAGCGAGGAAGGGAGGCTGCAGCTGGGAGGCCTGAGCAAGGGCAGAGTGGGGCACATCGCCCACCCTCAGGGCGTTCCTAGCCCAGCTGTCAGCTGTCAGCCCCTCGGTGCCCCCTCTAGCTAAAGATGAAGCCACAGCCACATACTGCCTTGGCCTTGAGGGCCAGCCCTGCCTCCATATATGTGGGCATCCCCTGGGCAGATGCTGTCAGCAGACACTCTGCAGCACAAGAGCAGGAAGGAGGGCTCTGCCCTCAGTGGACTGTGCCACCCGGCCCAACCATGGGGGTGGTTTCTGGGCAGACCAGCCCTCAGCCTCTCCTGGGAGTGCCCAAAGGATGGCGCCCAATACAGAGGATGCCCTCTCTGGCCTGCCCTGCACAGAGGCGCAGGGTGTGTGTGCTGAGGTGCTGGCTGATGTCCCCCTTGTGTCACCTTCTCCTTTCGGCTGCCTCCAGTCCTGCCTGGGGTCCAGGCTCAGCTGGTGAGGTCAGGGCATATGGGCAGTACTGTCCTCTCACCTGCTGGTCTGGCTATGTGGTGTGTCCTGGCAGGAGCCCTGGTAGGTGCAGAAGCCTCTCGAAGCACGTGGTGTGGAAGGAGGGAGGAAGCGTACCTGTGGGGTCAGGGCTTGGTCAGCCGTCTCTCCTTAGGCCCTTGGCCCACCTTAGAGGGAATGGCTGTTCCCTGGGTGTTGGGGCATCTCTGTGCACTTCTGTGGGAAGCCTCGGGGCTCCTGGTCTGGGGGCTATTCTCTGCACAAGTACAGAGACGTGTTGTGGCGTCATGTGTTCAACGTGCTGCTCTCTGAGGGGCCTTGGGTTTCCCCACATGGTGTCTTAGGGGTGCTTTGGGGGCCGAGTGGCCAGTATGCACCATGGCCCTGCCTGCCTGCCTTTGTGGCTCTTGTTCTTACTGGTAAGCCCGGCTGGCCCTTGTGCTTGTGCCCCTGGGCCCCTGGGCCTTTCACCTGCCCTACAGCTGGCAGGCTCCTGCACACCTAGTGTCTGAGAGCCCTGAGGGCGGAGAAGGGAGACCAGAGTCCTGTGGCTCACAAGGAGGAAGCCTTGAGACACATGTTTCTGGTTCCTTGGGGCACCAGAGTCCTCCCCAAATGTGCACCCTGACTAGGCCGCTGGCTCCTGCCACCTCTAGAGCCTCCTGCACCCAGCACCTTGCACCTTCTCATCTTACACACCACGGGCCCTCCCTCCCCTCTGCCCTGTGCCACCTCTGCCTTAACCCTACAGCCCCTTAGAGGGCCCACACTCTCCTGCTATTCTGTTTAGGACCTCGTTTCATTTAATTAAACCAGGATCTCTCTTGAGCCACACCCAGGTATGTGTTCTGGGGCTGGGAGGGCAAGCGCACATATGTCAACACCGTGCAAACCCACAAGTGTGTGAGCTTGGCTAGCACACGTGTGCACACACACACTTGTTGTTCCAGTTTTCCTCGGGGCTGCCCATTAGAACCCTGGTGGGCCTCAGAGAAATGTCCATGCGCCCCTTGGCACATGTACTGTGGCTGCCACAACCTGGACACCATTATAGGATGTGGGGTGCCTCAGTGGGGCCCAGGCACCTGCATGTTCTTAAAGCATCTGGGTGCATCTAGCCCAGTGGAGAGCCACACATCTGCAAGTATTTGTGTCTGGAGCATGGATTTCCTTCAGCTGACACTTGGAGCTATGATTGTTCAAAGGCTGGCAGAGCCTGTGCCCAGGGCCAGAGGCTGGCAGGGGTCTTGGGTCGAGAGGAGGCAGAGCAGGGCATGCCCACTCCCCCCAAACTCCAGCTCCTCTGGGTGGGGAACAGAAGCAGGGCAATGGCTCTGTGGGTGTGGGCACCCCCTTCCTAGTGTTTACCCCTCCAGTGTCCAGCAGGGGTTTGACTCAGTCTTTCAAGATAAGCACAGAGCAAAGCCACAGGATGGGGAGTGGAGGGCATCAGTGGAGCAGCTGGGAGCTCAGGGCCTCTAGCACTGATGAACCTTCCAGAAGGTCTTGGGCTGATAGGGCAGTGGGATTCCAAGCGTATTCCAATCCCTCCAGGATAACATTTTACAAATCCAGAAGATGCCCTGAGAGATGGTGAAAGAGGTTGTCCCTGATGGAAGCCATGGGGGCCTTCCTACTGAGTTAAAAAGACTGTTACCAGACAAGGTCCCTTTTGCCCTGAAGGGCTGTGCCACATCCCTGTGCCCCTGTTGCCACTCTGTGCACCATGACATCCATGCCTCCATGAGGATGTCACATCCCCTCCATGTCCTGCCAGGAAGGGGTGTTCTCTTCCCTCAGACATAGGCCCAGGGCCCAGAGGCTCAGTCACAGCCCTTCCCCTTCTCTAGGTGCTGGTCCAGCTCACCTGGGACAGGAGGTACCAGCCCCAAGCACTTGGCCATTAGACAGATGAGGATGAGGGCACACACCCCAGGCTGTTTGGGCCACCTCTGTGGGGCTAGCAGCCCCAGGCCTGACCCTGTCCTGTGTGCCTCTACTGGCCCACGCGTTCCCCTCCACTCTCAGGGAGCCTAGCAGGATGAGACAGGCTAGCACTGAGGTGTACCCAACAATTTTATTATAAAGAAAAACAAGACTTCTGCTTGGTGGCTGCAGCCCCTGCCTTGGTGGCTGTGAGCACCTGTTGGAAGAACACGGGTCTGGAGGCCAGAACCAGGGATAGGGCCCCCTGTCCTGCCAAGTACAAAGGGAGCCTGAGGTACCAAGGGTAAAATCAGGAGAGATTCCCAGGCAGCGCTGACCCACCAGGCCCCGCAGCTGCCCACCCCATGCCCTCTGCCCCTTCCCCAGCCAACCCTGGGCTGACTCCCTTCCCATCACACCACACTCTCCTCCAGCTGCTCCATGCTGCCCCCCACCCCCCGGCACCCAGCCCCGAGCAGCCCCCCATGCACGGAGTGGCTCCTCCGGGCCCAGGCCCCTCCAAGGCGCCTGGCATAACCGTAGCACCCGCTGGCGTCTCCCAGGTCCAGGGAGCAGCTGCGTTGGGGCCGAGGTGGTGGGCTCCGTGGCGGGTGGGCCTTGGGCGTGGGGCTGGGGCCTCCATTGGTCTGGGATTGGACGTGGCTGAGCTTGAGGGGGAGGCGGCCATTCCCGGCCCCCCGGCCCCGAACCAGCAAGGCCACAGTGAAGACCAGTAAGGCAGCCACCAGCACACCCCCCACGGCCACGGTCAGGGTCCCGCCCAGCACATGGGCCTGCAGGGCGTGGCACAGGGGTGCAGCCGGTAGCGTGGAGAAGTGGGCACAGCCCAGCAGCCTCGTGGCTGTGAGGTCGGAAGGTCCAGCGGCAGGTGACAGGGCCAGCAGGCAGAGGTCATAGTCGGCACCAGGGACTAGGTGCTTCAGCAGGAAGTGGTGGCTGGAGGCTGGGACGATCCTGTGGGCAAGGGTGGGTGATCAGAGCCTGGGTCCAGGCTCTGGCCCCAGCTCACACCCCTTCACTGCACACCTCCCACCTTCACTGCATGCTCCCAGGTCCAGCTCAGATCACTCCTCTCCCCTAGGACCACATGGGCCTTGTCTGTTTACTCAAGAAGGCAGAGAAGCCAAGACAGGCATGCATGTGTGCAGCTGGGGACAGTGCAAGGGGACAGGCAGGCATATGTGTTGATGCACAAGCCCAGGGCAAGCCAGGGAGGTGGTGGAGAGTCACGTTGTCAGAGCCAGAAAGAACACACGTATGTGTGGCCCAGGCTGGTGTGCTTAAATGCAGAGACCAGATGCCAGGAAGCCAGTTCTTGCTTAGCCACACCAAGAGACTTCATGGGGCACTTCCCACCTCTCCCTGGTGCCTGCCCCTCCCCTCTCCCTGCAGGCAGCTCAGAAGCTGAGGAGGGGTGAATGGAGGTGGCTGAGTCCGGGAGGGGTGAGGAGGGGCAGCTGGGAGTGAAGCAGGGGCTGCAGGCTGCAAAGTGCATCCTCACCGGTAGATGAGGGTCTCGTCCTCGCTGCTGTTATACTGGATTTGGAACATCCACACAGGGTCTGCTGGCCGCCCCGGCCCCCAGCTCACAAGCCCTGAGGTGGCAGTCACCTCCGTCACCTGCACAGCCGGCTCAGACTCGAGTGTCCCCTCGCCCTCAGCAGCGGTGCGGGCTGAGGCAGCAATGTCCGAGGGCCCAGGGCGGCCCCCCTCAGTGCTGCCATTCCCACCATGGGGCAGGGCCAGCACTCGTAGCTCTACGTGGGCTGTGGCCTCACCAGCAGGGTTGGTGGCAATGCACGTGTAGCCCCCTGCGTCCCCAGAGCCTGTCACCCCAATCTCCAGGGTCCCGTTGGGGAAAGCCCGGGCTCGAGAGGAGTTGCCAACCAGCCGGTCATCGGGGCCAACCCAGTGCATGGTGGGCGCAGGGTCGCCAAGGGCCCGGCACCGCAGCGTGGCCCGCTGGCCCTCCAGCACCCAGAGGCGCTGTGTGTGGCGGGCAATGAGGGGAGGCTCACAGGAGAACTCGCCCTCGGGCACTGCCCAGAAGTAGCGGCCAGCCAGGCCTGGAGGGGAGGCGCACGTCTCTAGGTCGTCAGGCCGGGCCAGCCGCCGCAGCCACAGCAGCTCGCAGTTGCAGTGCAGGGGGTTCCCGCTGAAGCTCAGCACCAGGGGGGCAGGCGAGGCCTCTGCGTCGCGCCCCCGGGAAAAGAGCGGGTCGGGTGCCAGCGTGGCCAGGCGGTTGGAGGTGAGGTCAAGACGGGAGAGCTGGCCGAGCTGTGCAAAGGCACCCGGGGGCAGTGCATCGATGAGGTTGTGGTCCAGGTTGAGGGTGTGCAGGGCAGGCATGGCACCGATTCCGGCCCAGGGAACCTGCCGCAGGTTGTTGTAGGACAAGTCCAGGTCCTCTAGGCTGTCCAGGAAGTCATCGAAGGCCCCAGGTGAGATGCGGCCCAGCTGGTTGCCACTGAGGATGAGGTGCTGCAGGTTGACAGGGCCCCGTAGGCTGCCGGCACCCAGCTCCACCAGCCTGTTGCCATCCAGGTGCAGGGAGCGCAGGCTTTCCAGGTCCCCAAAAGCGCGGGCCCCGATGCGGGTGATGGCGTTTCGGGACAGCGTCAGGTCCACCAACCCTGTCATGTTTCGAAAGTCTGGTGGCCCCAAGGCCTGGATGAAGTTGTCAGCCAGCCGCAACTCCACTGTGCGCCGGTCCACGTTGGGTGGCACAAACAGCAGGCCTCGGTGGGCACAGAGGGTGCTGAGCGATTCGGAAAGGTTCTGGCAGACACAGGGCAGGGGGCAGGCGGCCGCTCCACTGGCCAGCAGCAGCAGCAGGAGTGGCGGGGCCATGGTGAGTGCCCTGTAGGGAAGGGCCAGGGCCCCAGGCACAGGTGGGGCTGGGACAGGTGTTGGCTGTGCCCGTGGCCCAGTCCCAAGGGCCAGCTTCCAGAGTCTGGACCACGTGGGGGTCAGGGTCAGAGGCCCGAGGGGCCCCCCAGGGCTGAAAGAAGGTCGGGGCCTGCAGGGCCAGGCCCCCCCCCCCAGAGTAAAGGTCACATTTCCCAAGCCGGTAGGGGTGTCCTGGCTCTGGGGATGGGGTGCAGCATGAGGCAGGAAGCGGAGGTGGACACTAGAGCAGGGAGGGTCCCGGAACTTCCTTTCTCTGGCGTCTCCAGGAACCGCCAGCCCCCTCCCTCCGCGCCATCCCCTCCCCCGCCGGGGAAGGCGCCCCCCCAAGCCCCTCCCGTCGCCCCTCCCTGGCCATCCACCGCTGCTGTGCCCCGCGGCCCCCTCACCTGGTGTCTGTAGCTCAGGGGGCGCGGGCCGGCCTCCCCGCGGGCCTGGCCAGCCCCCGCCGACTCCAGGCCGCTCTCCCGCGGGGGCGAGGCCAGGGGCTGACCGGCCGCCCGCCGCGCGCCCTCCTGCCCATGGCGCTCGGGCCCGCGGCCCCGGCTCACTCGGTTCCCGGCACCTTTTCCCGGCGGCTCGCGGCGGCGGTGGCGGCGACAGGCAGGCGGGTGCGCGCCGGCGAGCACGCGCTCCGCGGACACGCACGTGGAGGGCGGACAGGGAGGGGCGCACGGGGATCCACCCGGGCCGGCTGGCTCCCGAGGTCACGGGGACACGCGGCCACTGCAGCGCCCACGGGTAGCTCCTGGTCACGCCCGAGGCCCGGGCCGGCGCGGGCCCGCCGCGCAGTCCCCCGGCGCTGCCGCAGCGCACTCACCCTGGCACAGGCGCGCGCGCCCCCGGCCACCCTGGCGCCCCGGCATCCTGCACCGCACGGGCGCCCGCCGCCGCCGCGCGAACCGTCACTCTGCAGACAGCCAGACAAAGCGCCAGCTCGCGGGCCCCTTCACCATCTCCCAGAGACGGGAGCCTGTGTCACATGTCGCTGGGCACCCTCCCCAGCACACCCGCACATGCCCACACACCCACAAGTCCCCGCACCCACAGACAGGGCCGGGCGCAAACCCGCACTGTTGTTGGGACCCTCACAGACACACGCTGAAGGTCATAACCGTTCTGCATCACCGAGTCACGTGGAGGGTCCCCAACAGGCAAGGGGTCTGGGGTGGGGGTGAGGGGCTGGGGCGACGCCCCCGGCAGGCCTGCTGCGGGGTGGGGCAGAGAGGGCTCGGCCTCCCGGCTGGCGCCGTGCCCCGCCCCTCCCTTCCCTTCCCGGGCTCCCTGCCCCGCCCGGTGCGCTCGGGAGCCAACCGGTCTCTGCCTCCGGCCGGATTGGTCTGCGCGGCGCCGTTTCCCAGCAGGCCGGCGGTGGCACGCTGTTTGAAGCTGTGCGTCAGTGGTCCTCGCCGAGCCGGCAGCCCCTCCCTCCCCCTTCTGCCCCGGTCGGGCCATTTCTCTGGGAGAGCGGCCCAGGGTGAGCTCGTCTGGGCTGCGAGAAAGGGCTCCCGGTGGGGGTTGAGATCCCCGCTTCCCCCCTGCCTCCGGTCGTCGGGGCTTGGGTGGGCGCGCTGAGTGCTCGGACCCAGGTTGCGCCCTTCGGCCGTTGGGAAACGGGAAGTCACCACTTTCTCCAAGTATCTTCTAGTCCTTAGGCCACCTGGACACCCCCGACTCCCGTCCCTTTCTCTTCCTTTCAGACATGATTCCTAGGGGCCGGGTAGGCCAGCCCCCTGGGAAACATGGAATTCTGATTCTGCCTGGTAGAGTAGGTAACCTTGGGCAAGTTATTTAACCACTGAAACACTACCCATCTTGGCCAAGGAGTATTAATTGCATATACACTTACCTCCTAGGGCCGAGAGTAGAGATGTGGCCCGTGAGGGGCGCAGCCACCTGTCAGCTGAAAGCTGTTCTTAACTGTTGCCACCCCCTGGGCCTCAGCTGTTGGATTTGTAAAATGAAGGCACTGAATTCCAGCCCAGGTCCACTCTGGTGCTCAGTAGCATGGGCTATCTTTGTTCCTCATTTCACCTTCCAGATGTTTCATTCTAAACATACAAATCTACTAGCATCCTTCACAAGGGGCTCTGTGCTGGGAGTTAGGGTACTTGAGGAACCAGATGGGCCTGGTTCCTGCTGGCATCCAGCTCACAGTACATAAGGACCACCCATCCCCCACAGAGTTACAAAGGGGGAGGGGGGCCTACAAATGGGAAATGTAGGGTGGAAGAGGGGAGGCCTCTGAGAATGCCTCTTATCCCTGTGCCGTCCCAGGTTCTTTAGATGGCTTAATTGAGTTTATCTCTTCAGATGCCATGCTTTGGTCCAGTTGAAATGTATCCATCTCTTTTTTAGGAGGGGCAGCCACTAGTTTCAGGGACAGATAGGCATATCTGTCACACCAGTGGCATGAGGCAATGTTGGCTGGGTCTGCAATGACTGTGGGGGAGACAACCTTCCCATCTGGGCCTCCAGGTGACAGGAACCCAAGGTGGGGGGGGCAGGTAGAATTTCTGAGTAGCGGCAGGGCTCCTCAGCCCATGCAGGGCCTGGAGTACCTGTTGAAGTTGCCAACAGAGGTCATAAATGGGTGACATGGAGGTGCCTTATCTGAAGTGACAGCCATGTGCTCACAGGCACATTGCATGCTGGAATCCCACCCACGTGGCCTGGCAGTCACGGGACATCTCTGTGTGCCGGCTTCCAGGCCCCCATGTGGCCTCTAGGTTGGACTTGGCCCACTCCAGCTTCATGCTGTCATCCAATAAGTTAATGAGCAGAAATGAGGGATCTTGTGTACAAAACGGGAAGATACAGATACCCAAGGCAGCACAATGCTCCCAGGGCTCCCAAGTGTAGGAAGAAGGCAGACATGCAAAAGCTGAGGCCTAGGGAGGCACTTTCCAACAGCTGACCCCACAGAAGCCTACTAAAAAGGGGGAGGTACAGATGAAGGCCTTCAAGTTCAGACTGCCAGGAAGAGCTTCCCAGGCAGGCACAAAGGAGTGGAGGCATGAGAACACAAGGCAACTTTGGCAAGGCTGGAGGTGGCCATGACTTGGAAGTGTGGCAGAAGGCATGACCTGGAAACGGGTCATAGAGTCTAGAGATGGCCATGGTAGAGCCATCTGGCTTGACCAGTGACACAGGAGTGGGTATTGGGGGCAATGGAGTGTAGGTTTGGGTAACTGGATGGACAGTGAGGCACTCAGTAGAAGGCAGAGGAGGACTGGGTGAAGGAAGCGGACTTTGGACTTGACGGGGTGGGTGAGGGCCACACAAGGAGAGGTGTCCAGGAGGCATTTCTCCTTTAGGGTCTTGGCTCTGAAGCTGGAAGCCCAGGATGAGGCCACCCAGGGAGAATGTGCTGTGTGAGGAGGAGGCCCAGTGACAGCTCTGAGAACTCCATCCTGCAGGGGTTAAAGGAGCCCCCAGTGGGGACTGGGGAGGAGAGCAAGAGGTCTTGGAAGCCCAGGGTGAGAAGGTCTAGGTGGGAGCTATTAGCAAGTGAAGGGTGGGAAAGAGCCCACAGGAGATAGTCACAAGGAGGGATCTTAGCAAGGGTACCAAAGTGTGGCTGTGGGGAGTGGAGGGGTTGCAGGAAAGGGGGTTGCTAAAGGTAGGGGACATCTGTCAAGAAGCATGGCTGGGAAGGTGAGCATAGCTACTTTGTCATGGTGCTATGGGAAAGGCCTGACCAAGTTTCTAGGTTGTGTGAAGGGGAGGTGCTTATTTCCAGATCCCTTAGGAAGGAGGAGCTGATTCGGCACATGCTCTGGAGTGAGCAAGAGGGAGGAAGTGGATTCAGCCCCCTAACAACTTACAGGACTCTGCCAGAATAGGGGGTGGGTGAGGAGGTTATCCCACAGGGAGGCCTCAGACCTCAGCCTAGTATCCTGGGGAACGTGGGGGAGCTATGCTGGCCCACGCTGGCCCCTTCAGCCTCTTCTCTCCCCATCCCTGCTACATCATGACACCCTCCCACCCACCTCTATCCTGCAGACCAACATCCCCTTCCTGCAGAATGTGCTCAACAACCAGCAGTTCCTGGCAGGCACCGTGGACACCCAGTTCATCGATGAGAACCCGGAGCTTTTCCAGCTGCGGCCTGCACAGAACCGGGCTCAGAAGCTGCTGCACTACCTCGGTCTGGCCCCCAGACTGCCCTGCTCTCCCCTCCTGGCCCCTGTCTAGAAGAGCTTCCTAGCACCCACTGTCCCTGCCCTCGTTTTGGTCCTGCACCCCACCACCTCTGCTTCACTCTCCCACCTTGCCCACCTTCCTTGCTCCTGATCTTAGAGGTGCCCCCTCTGCCCACACAGCCCTCAGTAGGTTCCCACTGCCTGGACCCAGGAGGCCCTGGCTTTGGAGAGGACAGGGGCCAGCTGGAGGAGTGGGGATCCTGGAGGAACCCCTTATCCTCAGGCCCATCTACTGTCATTCCTGCCCTCAGACACTCCCCAGCCTGTCCTGACCCCACTACCCACTCTCTTTCTAGGTCATGTCATGGTGAATGGACCAACCACCCCAATCCCTGTCAAGGCCAGCCCCAGCCCCACGGACCCTGTTGTCCCTGCGGTGCCCATAGGTAGGTGCGATTCCTTCTGCCAACTTGGAGACGCAAAGAGGAGGTTGTTGCCTGAAGGATGAGTGCTGATGCCCAGTTCTGCCCTAGGCCCACCCCCAGCTGGTTTCAGAGACATCCTGCTGCGGGAGGGGCCTGAGGGCTTTGCTCGAGCTGTGAGGAACCACCAGGGGCTGCTGCTGATGGACACAACCTTCAGGGATGCCCACCAGTCGCTGCTGGCCACTCGTGTGCGAACCCATGATCTCAAAAAGATTGCCCCCTACGTTGCCCACAACTTCAGCAAGCTCTTCAGCATAGAGAACTGGGGAGGTAGGCTGGAAGAGGGCGGGAATGTGGGACAGCACCTGAAAGGCACTGGGTATCCAGTGTGGCCACTGGCCACTCCAGAAGCTGGAGATGTTAACATCGAGGAAACCAGTGAGAAGTGAACAAGGCATGGTGTTCATTTGTTCAGCAATGACTGGTGCCCACTCTGGGCAGGCCTGGTGCTGGGCATGAAGTTGCAGAGCTGAGACCCTGGTATGCTCAAGGTCAGAGAGCAGCCACCAGCCTGTTACTTACAGCACAGAGACTTGGTGGCAGGTGAAAGGGGGCACAGAGGTCACTGATCCTGAGCTACCCTGAGTGAGCAGCAAAGGGAAGTCTTCAAGGATTGGGATAGGACTGTGAGAGATCTTGAATATGTACAGGATGGTTCGAGGGCTGGAGGCTTAGGCTGCAGAGCTGCAGGGTGTGGTGGAGTCCCAGGGAAGCGAGGGCTGACCTGGACTTCTCGGTCCCTGTGCAGGAGCCACGTTTGATGTTGCCATGCGCTTTCTGTACGAGTGCCCCTGGCGGCGACTGCAGGAGCTCCGGGAGCTCATCCCCAACATCCCGTTTCAGATGCTGCTGCGGGGGGCCAATGCTGTGGGCTACACCAACTACCCTGACAATGTGGTGTTCAAGTGAGCCTGGGGTCGGGTGGGCACTGTACTGCGTGGTCGGGTGCTGGGCCACAGTGAGATGGCCTGTGGTCCCCATGGAGGGCTTGACATCAAGCCTCCTAGCTGTACCCAGAAAGGGCGGCTATCTGGAAATTTCATGGAGTGCAGAATCATAGAAGAACTGGAAGGACTTCTAGCTCACGGGGGCAGTGGAGACCTCAGGACTCCTTTGTTCAGTGCTCCTTTTCCCTCAGACTGCCACTCTTGCAGACTCCCCAGCTGATTTTTCTGACCCGGGCCGACTAACTACACTGTACGTGACTAGGGCAGGGCAGCTCTGCTGGATGCCCAATGCCTCTAGGGGGGCTCTGCCCAGCCAGGTTGCCCCAGAGAAGGCCTTTTCCACCTTGGGGTGCCAAACCCCCTGCCAGGCCAGAGCCAGAGAGGGATGTGCAGGAGGGAGTGGGATGGGGTTGACCCTTATCGGAAGGGTGCGCTCTCCTACCCACTCAGGTTCTGTGAGGTAGCCAAGGAGAATGGCATGGACGTCTTCCGGGTTTTTGACTCCCTCAACTACATGCCAAATCTGCTACTGGGCATGGAGGCTGCAGGCAATGCTGGTGGCGTGGTGGAGGCTGCCATCTCCTACACTGGTGACGTGGCCGACCCCAACCGCACCAAATACTCACTGCAGTACTACATGGGCTTGGCGGAAGAGCTGGTGCAAGCTGGCACCCATATCCTGTGTATCAAGGTGCCTGGACCTTCCCCTCATCCTGGGATTCCCCCTTGCCCCTTACTCATCTCTCCTTCCCACCCCACCCCCAGCCTGTCTCTCCATCACACCCCCTCCTTACCAGCCTTTTTCTTTCCTTCTTGCCCCAGGACATGGCAGGGCTGCTAAAGCCTACAGCCTGCACCATGCTGGTCAGCTCCCTCAGGGACCGGTTCCCCGACCTTCCACTGCACATCCACACCCATGACACATCAGGGGCAGGTGTGGCAGCTATGTTGGCCTGTGCCCAGGCTGGGGCTGATGTGGTAGATGTGGCATCTGACTCCATGTCCGGGATGACTTCACAGCCCAGCATGGGGGCCCTGGTGGCCTGCACCCGAGGGACTCCCCTGGACACAGGTAAGAACAGCGGGAGTCCATAGCCACTTCCCTCACAGCTGTGGACCTTATTAGTTCTAGTAGAGTCTGGCCTATGCTTGAATCCAGATGAGCTTTCCTGACTTTGTCTTCTATCACCCACATCCAAGATGGGACCTAAGCTGGCTCTGGGGTCCTGGGAGGAGGAACACCTGGGAACTTAGCATATTCTCCTGGCCTCCCTGCAGGGGTGCCCCTGGAACGTGTGTTTGACTACAGTGAGTACTGGGAGGGGGCCCGGGGATTGTATGCGGCCTTTGACTGCACGGCCACCATGAAGTCTGGCAATTCGGACGTGTATGAGAACGAGATCCCAGGGGGCCAGTACACCAATCTGCACTTCCAGGCACACAGCATGGGGCTTGGCTCCAAGTTCAAGGAAGTCAAGAAGGCCTATGTGGAGGCCAACCAGATGCTGGGCGATCTCATCAAGGTGAGCCCAGTGCCCTTATCCCTGCCTCTGGGCCTCCATAAGATGCCAAGCATCCCAACCTGGGGCTTTTCTTCTCAGGTGACCCCGTCCTCCAAGATCGTGGGGGACCTGGCCCAGTTCATGGTACAGAATGGGCTGAGCCGGGCAGAGGCTGAAGCCCAGGCAGAAGAATTGTCCTTCCCCCGTTCCGTGGTGGAGTTCCTGCAGGGCTACATTGGCATTCCCCACGGGGGGTTCCCTGAGCCCCTTCGCTCTAAGGTAGGAAGGCCCAGCACAGCCTGAGGGTGGAGACTGGGTGCAGGCATCAGGCCTGACCCTCTGCTTTGCTCCCCAGGTGCTAAAGGACCTGCCAAGGGTAGAAGGGCGGCCTGGAGCCTCCCTCCCCCCACTGGATCTGCAGCTGCTGGAGAAGGAGCTGACTGAACGGCATGGGGAGGAGGTGACCCCAGAAGATGTGCTCTCAGCAGCCATATATCCAGACGTCTTTGCCCACTTCAAGGACTTCACAGCTACCTTTGGCCCCCTGGATAGCCTCAATACCCGCCTCTTCCTGCAGGGACCCAAAATTGCAGAGGAGTTTGAGGTGAGTGGCTCTGGCCCCTATCTACACTCCCCCCCCCCCCCCAGCCCTACCCCTGCATCCCTAAGGACACTAGCACAGCTAGAGCTCCAGGCTTTGGCTTGGCTGTCACCTTGCCTCACAAGCTGTCGGTGCCCAAAAAACCCTTGAGAGATGAGGAGGCTAGGCCTTCACAAGTGAAGAGCTGAGATCCAGGGTTGAGGGACTTGCCTGGGACTGGGTTGGGGGGCTGCTCTACCCAGACTTGGTGTGTTTTATTGCCCCTGACCCCTGGCTCTGAGTTTCCGTGCCCTCCTTGCAGGTGGAGCTGGAGCGGGGCAAGACACTGCACATCAAGGCTCTGGCCATAAGTGACCTGAACCGGGCTGGCCAGAGGCAGGTCTTCTTTGAGCTCAATGGACAGCTGCGGTCCATTCTGGTCAAGGACACTCAGGCCATGAAGGTACAGCCCCTCCTAGGGCCAGCCAGGTGGTGGGGACAGGTAGGGCCGATGCCTCATGTCTCTCCCCCTCTTGTCTTGTCTACAGGAAATGCACTTCCACCCCAAGGCCCTGAAGGATGTGAAGGGCCAGATTGGGGCACCCATGCCTGGGAAGGTGATAGACATTAAGGTGGCAGCTGGGGCCAAGGTGGCCAAGGGCCAGCCCCTCTGTGTGCTCAGTGCCATGAAGATGGAGACTGTGGTGACTTCACCCATGGAGGGCACTGTCCGCAAGGTCCACGTAACCACAGACATGACACTGGAGGGCGATGACCTCATCCTGGAGATTGAGTGATCTTGCCCCAGATTGGCAGCCTGGCCATCCCCACCCCAAGCCTTCAATAGACACTGTGCTGCCAGGGCAGGCCCAGGCCAGCCCATGCCTGAGAGCAGAAAGGCTTAGCCCTGGAGCTCCTGTCCTCAGCTGCTTGTGGCAGGAGAAACACTGCCTGCTGTGGCACATTCCTTTCCTCCAGCCATTTGTCTTTCCCTGCTGGACAGCTGCTCACATAGTCATCTCTTGCCAAACAAGATTCCTCTCCTTGTTGGAGACTGCAGGTGATGGTGTGTAGGTGGGCCTAAGACCCAGGGGAGCAGGTTTAGGGGTGCTACCTCGTAGGGGGAGATCTAGGCTCCAAGTCCTGAGAACTTCGCTCAATAAAACTGGCTTCCCCTGCCCTCTATGCTGGGTCCTGTGCAGTACCCCAACCCCCCACCCTGCTCCACTCAGCAGAGGGGCAGGGCTGCCTACTGGGACTCCCCATAGCAAGGGCAGGTTAGTTTTATCTAACTCCTTGGAGAGTAGGAGAATAGTGGCCTTGGTTTCAGCCACTACAGAGTGCCTATGGTATACACACCCTAACAGAATTAGTTAGCTGTACTGAGAGCTTCGGCTGTTATAAGCATTTAACACCATTAACTCAAGGCATCAGTCATCCATTTTATGGACAGAGAAATGGAGTCCTAGGAAGGTTAAATAACTTGTCCAGGACCCCACAGCTAGTAAGAGGCAGAGCATTCATATTCAAGCTGTCAGTGGAGTTGCTTCCCAACCATACTGCTGTACTTCCTAAAACCAGGGAAAACCTACCACCCCATTAGTTCAGGACTGGATGCAAACAGGCACCAACATCTAGGAGGTGGGCAAAACCCTTGGATGTGGGAACCTGTGGGTGAGGATTTTAGTAGGAGGTTAGGAGCACTGGATTGAGTCTCCAGATCTAATCCTGCCCATTCCTATTCCTAAGCCTTAGGGAGAATCCCTCACCTGCAGGACAGCAACCCTGCGTGCATCACTGCACTGCTGCCCACCCCCAAACTCCACAGGGAAGGTGAAAAAGGGGTGCTGGGTAATTCCTGAGCAGGAGCATGAAGAAGAGGTAGAGCACAATCTCCAGGGGACCAGGCAGGCAGTTCACCCCAGCACCCTGCCAGCACAGTGCTCTTTGCGGGTGGTTTTGGGCTTTCTCCCCTTTGGACTTCAAGATCCCAAAGGTACACTCTAAAACAGGCCCATGCTCACCCCCTCTACCTCCCCAGATGCTACACAGGTGGAAGACAAGAAAGCTCTCCATAGCAAGGTAGGTGTGTGACTATCATGATGACCTTTTAGATCCAGGTGCATGTAGTGTAGTCACAGCCAAATTGGGGGTACCCTGGGGAGCGACTGCACTTCCATTTCCTTTCAACCACCAGCCTCAGGGGATGGGACTAGGGACAGCCTCTTTCAGTTTAGAGTGGGAACTGAGAGTATAATATTCTTTTAAAAAAGTTAAGACCCAGGGGCAGGGTAATAAAAATATGGAAACCATTCTAAAATCAAGAGGAAGGAACTAGAGAGTTCTAAGAAAGAACCCTGAGTTCCAGTGCTGCTCAGCAGGGTCCTTGCTACTCTCAGGGCTGCAGCCTTTGCTCTGAGCTCCTCTAGGGACCAGACTAGCAGCACAGTGGCAGAGGTCCAAGCAGAAAAGCTTCTACTCCCAGGTGACTCTGAGCTGGTTCCTTTACCATTTTGAATGTTTATTCTTGCTTGTGCAACCTGAGGCTGGTAGACTTTGGGGAGGTCCTGGTGGAGGCCCCACAGTCAACCCTCTACCCCTTGGAGGCTGGAGGTTCCATCACTGGGGTCCGGGCCTAGGTTTCATTCCCTGACTCTGGTAGCCAAGACACAGGTGCTAGGTTGTGCTGAGCTCACACCTGGCACCTGCAGTCCCAGGCCCACCTGTGCCAGGAGTTGGGGTGTGGCTAAGAGAGGAGAAAGCTACAGACCCAAGGCAGCCAGAGGACCCCATCCTATCCTTTACTTCAGGGAACTATGTCTACCAAGTTGAACTTCCCAGAGGGTAGTGTACAAGGTAGCCAAGACAGGTGGCAGGCACACTCACAACACCCCAAGTAGATCGATTCCCAAAGGTCCAAGGCCATGTTACCCAAGTTAAATCTCTTTAATATCTCAATACAAAGTCCTGATGCAAAAAGACAATGAGAAAACCCTGGGAAGTTGGGGGGAGGGATTTTGTAAATTCCACCCCCGAGCAGCTTTTCAGAGGCAGAAGGGGGCAGAGGAGCTCAGAAAAGCAGCAGTCCAAAGTGAGGAAGGGAGTGCACGGCTCCTAGGACCTGCCCCTTGTCCCCTGCCAGCTGCTCCTCAACCTCCTTTGGAGAAGGGCTGCACCCTTTGGATATCTGCTCCTTTCTCTTGGTCCCTGGGATTCAACTAGCTCTGGCTTCAATCCCCTACAAAAATTCCTGAGATCTCGGGGACCCCAGCCAGCTCCTCCCCTCTGCAGTACCCCTTGATGGGGAGGGGCTGGGGAGCCCGTGAGAGTTCATAGGAGCATGTACAGGAGCATGGGTCAGGAGCACAAGGGAGCCTCTGAGTCCCCTGCTCGCTCCAAAAGCACACAAAGGGGAAGGCTGCCGTAGAGTTTGGGGTCCGTGAGGGGCTGGAGCAGAAGCAGGAAGAGTCCCACACCCAGAGCATAGCCTGCCAGCAGGGGCCGTCTCTGCGGATGCTCCAGGGCCGCACATACAGCAGGAAAGCCCATGTAATTGCAGAAGGAGTGGCAAAGAACTGGCCCAATCAGGTGTCCTAGGGAGGGGAGACAGAGCAGCTCATGGAGCATCCCCACCACCTCCCAGGGCTAATCACCCATATCCCTGAAATAGATCAAGGACTACCCACACACACCATATGGCCCCTGCTCCCTTCCATCTCTCAGACCTCACCAGACCGAAAGCCCTGGCTCTGTCTCAAAGACCAAAGTAGAAGAAACTTGTCACTCCTATAACAAACACAGCATTCCCATTCTCCCACCCTCTCCTGTGGACCCCTGAGCCCCCAGGGGGACCCGTGAGAGACTGAGGACCAACCTGTGCGGATGAAGAGGAAAGCAGTGTAGGCACCGAAGACAGCTGTGTAGGAGAACTGGAACGCTGGAGACGGGGAGGCCTCGAGTGACCACACCTGTATGCTCTTCTGCCCCAACACTGCACACCCATCAGCCAGAGACATCCCCTTCCCCCTGAGGGCAGTGGCTGCCTGCCCCAGCACCTATGGCTGTCCTCTACACCCCAACTCCCACGGCCAGGGGCCCTTCCGGTACTAGAGCCCTCTGTCCCCAAGTCTTCCTCCAGAATGGCTATTGGGGACACCCTTACACACCCCAACCCAGGACTGCCCCAAGCAAGCTTTCTAGGACTCACCTGCAGACAAGAAGATGCTCCCCACACTGCTCTGGCGGAAACGAAGCTGTTCAAAAATGTGGTGAAAATGGGCTGCGAGAAAGGCAAGAACCATGTCACATTTTTCATGCCTACTTTATAGGCCACGCCCTTGCTCCAAACCCCATTTTTCGCTCATGCTGGGAACATCTCAAAAGGACCACGTTAGACAAACTCACCAACTCCAAAGAAGAGTGGGCAGGTGAACACGGCAGGGCCCAGGCCCGTGCATGGTGCTAACATGGGCAGCATGCAGGCCCGGAATACCAGTTCCTCTGTCAGGGGTGCGATCACTTGGTTCCGCAGCCAACGCATGTCTGTGAGGCAGCGGGCCCAGGAGCGAGGGGCTGAAGGTTTGGGGATTCAGGACCAAGAATTAGTGACTAGCTATTGAACAAAAAGATCCTAGAGTCTCCAAGGGTCCCTCTCCCACAATCTTTCCTTAGCCAAACTAAGATTAGGCATCAATGCTCCTGAGAACAGATAAGAGTCAAGCTTTGTTATCACACAAAGCGTAAAACAATGTTTTAAGAGGGCTGAAAGGAAAAGTATTAGTAGCTAAGGCAGGATATTCTGGTAGTAAATTCTGGAAACGTCAAAATCATAATTCAAGACCAGCTCTGGTTTGAAGAAGCCAAATATTAAAAGAGAAAGCAACTTTCATCAGTCCACACAAAGTACTGCTGGGGATTCCTAGGGGCCTGTCAAAGCAACTCTTACAGGCTGTCTGCTACATGCTCCCATCTTACTGATAAGGAAACGAAGAGTAACTCATACATCTCAAATCTAAGTCTCACCATGAGCCCACTTATTCTCTTGCTCCACTGTGCTGGGCAGCCTGTGCCTTTCTCCCTAAGCCCTAAGGACTCACCTAAGACAACCTTCAAGCCATCTGCCAGGTCACATGGACAATCCATAGAGAGCTGCATTAGTGGGCCCAGGAAAAGGATCTGGGAATAGAAAAACAAGCGATCAAAGGAAAGGCTTAAGCCAAAATCCACTACCCTTGCCCAGCAAAAGCCTCATGAGATTTCAAGCTTCCTGTTCTCAGCGAAGATCTCCCACCCATGTATAACCAACAGCCAAGGACCATCTCACAATTTCTGTTGCCCATCAGTCAAAAGATAGGCACAATGAGGATTAAAAAAAAAAAAAAAAAAAGGCCATGGACAGAAACCATGCTAATAAGGAGAAAAATAAAACGAGCACTCACCATGGTCAGCAGCAAGGGCAGCAGTGCTGCTGGGAAAATGCCCTCCAGCCTGAAGCCCATCAGGGTGAGCAGGGATGTGCCTGGCTGAGCCACAGGAAAGGAGGCATCAGTCTTGCTCTCTTCTAAAAGACCCCTGAGATCCTCCCCCTCTTGCCCTCTGCCCCGCCTCCTTCGCACCTGGATGCCTGTGAGTTCTCTCCAAAGTAGCACGCAGAGGGGCGAGAGACTGGACACCACCAAGACGCTAGTGAAGCGCCGCTTGATAACGGCAGGGTGGTCCCTACGGAGGGAGCAGTAAGTTCTGGGGGCCCCACAGACTCTGGACAGCGCGGCCCCGCCCCCAGTCCGCCCAAGCTCCGCCCACAGCCCCGCCTCGCGGAGGCGCGGGTTCTGGCCGCGCGCGCAGCCCCCGCACCTGGGCAGCTCGCTCTTCCAGACGTAGAGGCTGCCCACGTAGGAGCAGGCGAGGCTGAGACAGGAGAACACTGACACCCAGCAGCACAGCCCAGGGCCTGGACCGCCCAGGGCCGCCGACTCGGGTTGCCGCTCCGGCCGCGATACCGACAGCAGGCGCAGCCCATCCCCGCCCAGCGCCGCCATCGCGCCCGGACCCGCGGCGCGCACCAATGACGCGTCCCGCCGCCGCTCGACCCGTGCCCTGCCGGACGCGCGAGTGACGTCATCGGGCAGCGCGGGCACCCAGCCCCCGCCCTCGCCCCCAACACTGAAACAGAAGCGGCGCACGCAGAGCTGGTTTATTGAACAACAGACAGCACGCGGCCCCTACAGCCGCCCGGCAGGTGTGGAAGCGCCGGGAGGGCACTTAGGGCCCAGGGCCGGGGCTCAGCCACTCGGACAGATTGGAGACCTCCTGCAGCCAGAGCGAGTCCTGCGGGAGGAAAGGGAGCCCGGGATGAGGACCCGTCGACAGCGGCTGTTTCTTCCCTCCCCTGCGCGGCCCTCGCCCGGTTACCTCCAGGCCGCCCCCGGGACTCTCCCTGCTCCCGCCAGAAGTCGGGGAGGCCCCTGCCCCTGTGGGCTCCGTGCGGCACGCGGCGGCCTCTGACTGCCTCGAGGCCTTGGCAGAGGGGAAGGTCCGCGTCTCCTTCATGCCCCGCCGCAGGCTGCCCCTTTTGAGTGTCTTGTTTTCCACTTGCCCGCCGGTCCCTAGACGAAAACAAGCCCACTTACCTTGCGCCCGCGACCCTGTGCTAGAAAGACACCAAGGGCAGGAGAGAGGGAGGAGCTGGTCCCTTAGCCCTCCCACCTCAAATTCCTTTCAAACAGGTCTGTCGGAATCAAAACCTGGCAGCTCTAGGAATTAAGGCTGAGACTGCAGAATCGTTTCAGTTTTACTTGGGGCTCGCATCCACTCAATTCATCTGCATACAGATTCCTCGTGGAGTCTGCACTAACCAGCTCCTCCCTGCCACGCTCTGACCTCCTTGCCTGAAAGCCAGCATCACCTCTCCCTTCGTAGCTCACAGTGCCTTGAGCAATGCCCAGTGGCATTCTCCCTACTATTAACTGATGCACGTGTGCAAATTTAAAGTGAGTTAGGATCCATAGATTCTTTTTGAGCAGGTCCTGGGAATGTAGCTCAATGAGGTGTTCCCTGGGTGAAGCTAGCAAATGCCAAGAGGGATGCAGAAGTGTGTATGAAGCCCAGGGATAGAACATAGAATAAAGCTGCTAACCATTCCTAGAGGTGAAGGTTTCCCCGAGGAGAAGTCAGAGCTGTTTTGTTTTGTTTTTTTAAGATACATTTATTTACGATAGAGAGAGGCAGACACAGGAGGAGGGAGAAACAGGCTCCATGCAGGGAGCCCGACGTGGGACTCGATCCCAGGCCTCCAGGATCACACCCCAGGCTGCAGGCGGCGCTAAACTGCTGCGCCACAGGGGCTGCCCTCAGAGCTGGGTTTTAAAGGAAGAGAAATAGGCCAGACCAACAAGGGAAAGGAAGGGAATTCCAGGCAGAAAGAGGCAAATACCCAAAGGCATTAATTAATATCCTGCATAAAATGCAAAATGGGGGGGAGGGCTCCCTAGGAGATGAATCTGAAGGGCTAGTAGGAATCAGAAGACTAAGAAAAGGATTTTTATCTGTAAGAAACTGAAGAATTTTAATAAGCACTGGAGATTTTAATTTTCTATTTTAGAGTGACTATTATGTCAAAGGTGTAGCTTAGCGTCAAATTAGAAATAGGAAGACCTTGGGATGCCTAGGTGGTACAATCGACTGAGCATCCGACTCTTGGTTTCAGCTCAGTTCTTAATCTGAGTCATGAGATCAAGCCTCACATGGGGCTCTGTGCTCAGTTTGGAGTCTGCTTAAGACTCTCTGCCTCACCTTCTGCTCCTCCCCACTACGTGTTTGGGCATATGCAGGCACATGCTCTTCTACTCTCTTGCTCTCTCAAATCAGAAAGAAAGAGGAAGGGGGGGGGGAGAGAAAGAAAAATAAAGGAGAGAAAAAGGGAGAAAGGGGAGAGAGCAAAAAAAAGAGGGAAAGAGAGAGGAGAGAAAGAAAAAGGAAAGAAAAGGAGAAAAAGAAGAAGAGAGAGAAGGAGAAAGAAAAAGAAAGGAGAGACAAAAAAAAAGAAAGTCCTCAAAACCTCAGGAGAGTGAAGGCAGCAGGAATGGACACAGGCACCCCTAGGGGTCAACTGAGGCCAAATCAACAGGCCTTGGTGCGAGACTAGGTGTAATACATGAGAATGAGTGGCATCTTGAATCAATCTCATTTTAGATGTGAAAAACTGGATGGGAAGTGGTGCTATTAATCCTGACTGAGGTACCAGTGGGACCTCCACATGAAGCTGCCTAGTAAGCAGATTTATCTCCCACCTGGCACTCAAGAGAGGCCTGGGCTGTTCATGCCAACTGGAAAGTCTTGAGCCCAGAGCAAGGTTCAATGCCTGGGATAGAAGAGAGCAGCTAGGGAAGGAGTGCTATACAAGCACTGCTGAGGGGTGGCCAAAGGAAGCTAGTTGAAAGATCAGAGGGGAGAATGAGGTGAGTCACAGTCTTACAGTGCTGAATGAATTCTATAAATAGTTCAGGCACAGTAAAAATAAATATACAATTTGGTACTTAGGAAGTCTTCCCAAAAGAGACCTTGCAGTGCAGAGGCCACAGAGAAAGCAAGTGTCTGGGTTGGAATTAGAAGTTGGGGGGCACCTGGGTGGCTCAGTCGGTTAAGCCTTCAGCTCAAGTCATGATCCCAGAGTCATGAGATCAAGTCCTGCATTGAGCTCCCTGCTCAGCAGGGTGCCTGCTTCTTCCTCTCTTTCTGCCCCTCCTCCACCTCATGCTCTCTCTCACTTGTATGCTTCTCAAATAAATTTTTTTAAAAGAAGAATTAGAGAATGGGAGGAAAAAAGGAGAGGAAACAGCTTGTTTTGAGAACCATGGCTGAGATGTGATGGAGAGAAAGAGAAGTAGTTCAAGATCATGGGATATTTCCTCTTTAAGTAACAAGGGATTGCCCTGCTGAGGGGACAGAACTCGGAAGAGAAACTAAAGGTGCAGAAATGGTGGTGATGCAAGTAGGTCCTGAGAAAGCAGTAGGGCTAATGCCACGCGGACACAGTTTGGGCACGAAGTCAGTAGGCAGAGTCTGGGTAGATATTTTAAAGAATGGAGTAGCCGCTGACAAGAAGGCGAGGAAGATGATGTAAAGGACTGATGGCTAAAGGCTCCTGAGTGAACAGACCATGGATGCATGGTGGCATCATCTAACTTATTTTCTTTAGCAGAACTGTGGGGACATGGGACATAGAATTGATGGTGACTAGAGCTGCAGCTTTGTAAAGCAGAGCAGCTCAAGCAGTCTTCCAGTGGTTCTACCAGATTATAAATGCCTAGGTTTTAAGGCTTATATTGTACATAGAGACAGCATATGAAATTATTTTCCTGCAAAGCAACCTCTGAGCCTGGTGGTCTCTTGTGAAAGGGGGGCACTGTCACAGTGGTCACTGTGGACAAGTTTAGCATCCCCTCCCCTGGGTCCACAGCAGGTGATGGATAAAATACGAAGTTCTTCCTTTTAAAAAAGTATTTTTTTATACTCTTTGCTGCATAAATACTGAATTGTATGTGGTATACATCCATTCTTTTAAATCTCCAAATCTCTATTTATAAAAATAGATTCTTTGCTTTATACAAGCCTTCACTGCAGAGTTCTTTTCAGTATCAACAGCCCCTACCACATTTAAAACAGGTTCAACTGACAGAATGATTCAGGAACACCTCTTAGGCCTAGTCTGGACAACATGCAGCATGTTGTAGTTGTGACCCTGGAAAGAGGAATTTTACCAACAAAGTATGGGTGCTAGAATCAGTCCCCAAATTCCCTCAAGTCCACGTAGTTTTGACAATGCATCCCTAGTAGTCTTGGCTGTGTGAAGACAGATTGGAGCTAGGCCACGTGGGTTTGAACTCTGGCTCTCCACTTACTCCCTGCGTGACCTCCAGTAATTTTACTGACAATAGTTTCCTTACCTATAAAATAAGAATAGTAACACTACCTCATAGGATTGTTTTGAGAATTAAGAGCATTACTCCATTTTAAAAGCTCAGAATCGGGGCACGTTGGTGGCTCAGTTAAGCGTCTGATTCTTGATTTCAGCTCTGGTCATGATCTCAGAGTCATGAGATTGAGCCCCACATTGGGCTTTGTGCTCAGTGGGGAGTCTGCTTAAGTTTCTCTGCCCCACCCCATGTGCTCATGCTCACATTTTCCCTCCAAAATAAATAAATCTTTTTAAAAATCATGAAAACCTTTGAATAGTGCCTGACACCTGGACTCTCAGGCTCAAGCACCAGTGGCTGTGATTATTTCCAGCCATATACACACCTTCTGCCACTGTGTAAGTGTTGGAGGGAGGGTGGAAAGACCAATATAATCACCAACATCACACGCAACAACTCCCTGTAATATACATCAAAGTTGAGGTGGTGCTCTGTGCCCAGGAGTAGCCTCCAGAGCCCCAGAGGAGTAACCAAAATTAGGGAGAGCTGCAGTACCAGCAGTAATGATGGAGAAAAGACACAAAGGAACCAGCTGAATTCAGGGACCCGCCCCTTCATGTGCCACTAGGTTTAACTGCACAAAATTTATGAGTAATTTCTATTTCTATCATACCAGCTTTGGGGAGGGAATGCCCTTCCCCCACCGCTGTCCGAGAACACCCAAAGTGGTGGTGGGAGCCAACTAAATCCCAGGATTCTGCTGTGGAGGAAGGTGTAGCTTGAAAGCTTGAAGTCAACATTTTTTACTTCTGAGTGTTGGTCCTGGATTCACCTGAAAAGCTGAAGCCTTACCTGCAAGTTGCTCAGGGCTGCTGTTTTCATGTGCATCCTCTGTGCTCTGCTCTGCATTTTTCTCTGGGAGTAGCTGTTTTAAAAATCAGAAGTACTACGTGAGTTTTGTAGGAACATGAACAAGCCCCAGTGAGAGAGAGTGCCTGGTAGCTTGTAGAACTCACAGGGCTATCCTCCCTTACCTGGAACTCTACTTCCTCTTGGTTCATGGGAGTTCTCCTACCCCGCCCTAATCAAGGCTTCCTCGTCAGAGCATTTGCAGCTCATCCCAGGCACTTTAGGCATTTCCTTCCTCCTCTGCACTCTGGTCACTTGCTTACCAACTACCCTGCTCCTTTGGCTCTGCAGATGCACTGCCTGCCCTTGTTTATCATTTTTATCTGCCTGTTTTCCACATTATTTCTAAAAAAAAGTGTGTGTGTGTGTGTGTGTGTGTGTGTGTGTAGAGAGAACTCCCAAGTGGGGTTGGTGGGGGGCAGAACCTCAAGCCGACTTCATACCCAGTGTGGAGCCTGATGCAGGTCTTGATCCCAGGACCCTGAGATCATGACCTGAGCTGAAATAAAGAGTCAAATACGTAGGGACGCTTGGGTGCTCAGCGGTTTAGCGCTGCCTTTGGCTCAGGGTGTGATCCTGAAGTCCCGGGATTGAGTCCCATGTCGGGCTCCCTGCATAGAGCCTGCTTCTCCCTCTGCCTGTGTCTCTGTCTCTCATGAATAAATAAAATCTTTTTAAAAAGGGATCCCTGGGGATCCCTGGGTGGCGCAGCGGTTTGGTGCCTGCCTTTGGCCCAGGGCGCGATCCTGGAGACCTGGGATCGAATCCCACGTCGGGCTCCCGGTGCATAGAGCCTGCTTCTCCCTCTGCCTATGTCTCTGCCTCTCTCTCTCTGACTATCATAAAAAAAAAAATAAGGGGATCCCTGGGTGGCGCAGTGGTTTGGCGCCTGCCTTTGGCCCAGGGCGCGATCCTGGAGACCCGGGATTGAATCCCACGTCAGGCTCCCGGTGCATGAAGCCTGCTTCTCCCTCTGCCTATGTCTCTGCCTCTCTCTCTCTCTCTGTGTGTGTGTGACTATCATAAATAAATAAAAATTTTAAAAAAAGTCAAACACTTAACTGACAGAGCCACCCAGGCACCCTATTTTCCATACTTTAAATTCCTTGAAGGGTAAGGTTCACTGTGCCTGTATCCCTTTACAGCTAGCATAGTGTCTTGCATAGGTAAGTACTCAAACTATAACAGACTGAAGTCAAACCTGGGAAACCACAGGGTACATTTTGTGGTCCTCTGTTGCCTTTCAAAGCCTTGCCACTCTTGGTTCAATTTGGACAGAGAAACAAAATTTCTTACTAAGATCAGAACCCAATTCTAGCTTCTTGTTTTTCAAGAACACAAGTACATAAAAATAGACATCCTCTTCATCAAAATTATAAACTTTTGTGCTTCAAAGGGCACTATAAAGAAATTCAACCCCCAGGAATGGGAGAAAATATTTGCAAATCGTATCTGATTCAATTGTGTTGAATCCAGAATAAAGAAGTCTTATACTTCAACAATAGTGCCTGGCACCTGCAGTCTCAGGCACCAATAAAATAATAGCCTAATTAAAAATGGTTATCAGATTTGGAGACCTTTCTCCAAAGAAGAGATACAAATGGTCAATAAGCCCACAAAAGGATGCTCAACATCATTATGCATTAGGGAAATGCAAATCAAAACCGCTTTACACCTACTAGGATGGTGGTGGTAATAATAATAGTAATAAAACAAGTAAATAAAATAACAGTAATAATAGACAATACCACGAAGATGTGGAAAAACTGAAACCATTTGTTACACATTGCTGGTGGGAAAGTAAAGTGGCCAGTTTAGCAAAGAGTTTAAAAGTTCCTCAAAAGGGGGCACCCAGGTGGCTCAGCTGGTTAAGCGGCTGCCTTCAGCTGCGGTCATGATTCTGGGGTCCTGGGATTGAGCCCCGCATTAGGCGCCCTGCTCAGCGAGGAACATCCTTCTCCCTCTCCCTCTGCCTGCTGCTCCCCCTGCTTATGTGCTCTCATGCTCTGTCAAATAAATGAATGAAATCTTTTAAAAAGTTCCTCAAAAAGTTAAAACATATTGAGGCACCTGGCTGGCTCAGCTGGTAAGCTGTGTGGCTTGTGATCTCAGGGTTGTGAATTCGAGCCCCATGTTGGGTACAGAAATTACTTAAAGTCTTTTAAAAAGAGGGGCACCCCATGGCTCAGTGGTCTACTTTTGGCTTAGGTTGTGATCCTGGGGTCCTGGGATTAAATCCCACATCAGGCTCCCTACAGGGAGCCTGCTTCTCCCTTTGCCTATGTTTCTTATTTTCTCTCTCACTCATGAATAAATAAAATCTTTAAAAAAACTGAATGAGGGATCCCTGGGTGGCGCAGCAGTTTGGCGCCTGCCTTTGGCCCAGGGCGCGATCCTGGAGACCCGGGATCGAATCCCACATCGGGCTCCCGGTACATGGAGCCTGTTTCTCCCTCTGCCTATGTCTCTGCCTCTCTCTCTCTCTCTCTCTCTCTCTCTCTCTCTCTCTCTCTCTCTCTGTGTGTGACTATCATAAATAAATAAAAATTAAAAAAAAGTGAATGAAATTTTTTAAAAAATCTTTAAAAAAAGAAAAAAAGTTAAACAGTTATCATATAACCCAGCAATTCTACTATTAGCTATATAACCAAAATTACAAACATATGTCCACCCATAAGTGTTCACAGCATTATTCATAATTGCCAAAAAGTGCAAGTAACACAATGTCCATCAACTGATGAATGGATAGAAAAAATGTGGTATATCCATACAAAAGGATATTATCCAACCATAAAAAGGAATTAAGCATTGTCACATGCTACACCATGGATGAATGAACCTTTTTTTTTTTTTAACCATGGATGAATCTTGAAAACATTTTGCTTAGTGAAAGAAGTCAGACACAAACAAAAGACTACCTATTATGTGATTCTATTTACATGAAATACCCATATAGGCAAATCCATGGAGACAGAAAGCAGACTGGTGGTTGCCAGGGGATGGTAGAAAGGGGAATTGAGACTGACTACAAATAGGTACATGGTTTCTTTTTGGCATGATGGGGATATTGTGGAATTTAGTGGTGAGTGCTGCATAACACAATATACTTAAAGTCACTGAACTGTACAATTTTAAATGGTAGGGCAGCCTGGGTGGCTCAGCAGTTTAGTGCCACCTTCGGCCCAGGTCATGATCCTGGGGACCCAGGATGGAGTCCCACGTTGGGCTCCCTGCATGGAGCCTGCTTCTCTCTCTGCCATATCTCTGCCTCTCTCTTCCTGTCTCTCATGAATAAAAAAATCTTTTTTAAAAAGGTAGGTTTGAAAAAAAAATAAAATAAAAAGGTAGGTTTGGGGGCATCTAGGTGACTCAGTCGGTGAAGCATCTGCCTTCAGCTCAGGTCATGATCTCAGGGTGCTGGGATCAGAGTTCCAGGTCAGACTTGTTGCCCAATGGGGAGACTGCCTCCCTCTCTACCTCTGCTCCTCCCCCTGCTCATGCTTTCTCTCCTCCTCTTTCAAATGAATAAATCTTTTTAAAAAGTGTAGATTTTATAGTATGTGAATTGCAACTCAATAAAAAATTATCACAAATTATTTACTAAATCAAGTCTCAACTTCTAAGTACATTCCACGGAATAAAGAAGAGTAAAGATAGCCCTAGTGGTGTGGAAAAAAAAAAACAGTACTAAGAAAACTTCCAATTTTTTTCTTCTTTGAGAGAAAGCTTGACTCTTTTACTTCATTCTTGCCTGGAAAGTCTCATGTAATAGACAAATCCTTCTACTACCCTGAAGCTGGTATCACCAAGGAAATAACCCACACTCAGATATAAAGCTCTCAGCCCTAGAGGAGTTCTTGCACACCCTTCATCAGTTCCCCCAGATGAGACAACCCTATCTTCACACCTCCTGGGATTTAACACTGTGAGATATTTAATTCTGGTCTATTCCCCAAGAGAAACAATACCTTTCCTGACAAAACTACCTCCCTGTTACTGCTCCTGTTTATAGGTTTATGTTCTTAGCCGCTATGCACATCTATGACACTAGCCCTGGAGAACTGCCTAGTCTGCTCTTTCATGGCCCACTGTCCTATGTTCTCACACCCAGGCTATAAATCTCCACTCCTGGAATGGCATTTTCCTAAATATATTCTATAAACCTAAATACATATTTTCTCATTTTTTCTACTTCTCCATAAACCATTTAATAAAACCATATAACAAAAATATAATGGATGGTTTTATTCTCTATTATTCAAGAGGTCAGCTATTCTATTCTGTTTAAAAATGGAAACTGGGACTGGTCTAGAGGTAAAAGAACTTGACCTTTCATCATTGATCTTGTAGTTTTTAGCTATGCCACTGGGTGCCACTCTTGTGCCACTACCAAGTTATTTATCACTAAAAAAAACAAAACAAACAAACAAAAAAAAAACCTCACCAGAGGGAAACTAATGATCTTGAGTGCAGACAGGTTCTGCTCATGAGTGTCACCCATCTTCCCTGGGCTATATGGTGTGGAACATTCCTATACCAGTCCTATGTGGTAACAAGGTTACTAGGCTTTGATACCAAGAGAGCCTAGCCTTGCCATTTGCTGACTATGTGATTCTGAGCCAATCAGGAAAATTCTCTAACCAGTTTAGTCATCTATAAAATGGGAAACTACAACCTATTTTTTAGGATCTTTGTAGTATTAAAGTGGAAATCTTGGCACAGATTAAGGATTCAATAAATGTTCCTTTCTTCCAAGACCTATGACTACTGGATAAGACCTTGAGTTCACTAGCCATCTGCCAAATTAATTGGGCTATAAATGGCCCTGAGGCTATGAGCCATCACTATGGCAACAGAATGGGGGCAAAAGAGGTCATATCATTTCCTTATGAGTTCTCACTGTGATATCAGAAAGGCCCAAGCAAAAGGTCTTCACAGGCTGAACACTTCTGGATCCTACTCACATACATCCTAGGTCCTATGATAATGGCACATGCTTACCCTGAATCCATCCCTAGAAATCTAAAGGTGTGGATAGCTGTAGTGAATGTAGTGAGACGCCCAAAAAGGAATGTCCAAGCCTTGACCCCCAGAACCTATAAATGTGACCTCATTTGGAAAAAAGGGTCTTTTCAAAAGTAATTAAGAATCTCAAGATAAGACCATCATGGATTTAGAGTAGGCCCTAAATCCAATGACAGGTATCCTTATAAAAGAGGCAGACGGAAATCTGACAGACATAGGAAAAAAGGGCCATGTGAAGATGGAGGCACAGACTGAAGTGTTGTGGCTGTAAGTCAAGGAACATCTGGAGCCACCAGAAGTTGGAAGGGGAATGGAAGGATCCTTAGAGCCTTTGGAGGAAGCATGGTTCTCCTAAAACTTTGATTTCGGATTTCATCTGTTTTATTTTTTTAAGTAGGCTCCATGCTGGGCTTGAGATCAAGACCTCAAGTGAGATCAAGAGTCCAATGGCTAGGGCAGCCTGGGTGGGGCGGGGCTCAGCAGTTTAGCACTGCCTTCAGCCTAGGGCATGATCCTGGGGACTGGGGATTGAGTCCCACATCGGGCTCCCTGCATGGAGCCTGCTTCTCCCTCTGCCTGTGTGTCTCTGCCTCTCTCTCTGTGTCTCTCATTAATAAATAAATAAAATCTTTTTTAAAAAGTGTTAAAAAAAGAGTCCAAAGGCTAACCAACTGAGCCACCCAGGTGCTCCTGATTTCAGACTTCTAAACTCCAGAGCTGTGAGATAATAAATTTTGGTGTTTTTAAGCCTTAAAGTTTGTGGAAATTTGTTTGTTCAAGTTAGGGACAACAGCTTTCCAAGTTGCAGGGAAACCACTCTTGCTGGAATGGTGGATGCATGCTAAAGTGCTTCCTAGAAGGTACATAAAAGGTGTGGTGAAGGGAGCATTTACGGGGATTCACTCCTGTCCTCTAGCTTTTCTGACTACAAACCAGAGGAGGATAAGCAAATCGATGAGATGCTGTGATCCTTGAGTGTCTGGGCACCTAAACTTTGCCAAACAGGCAAACTAAAGTAGGAGACGGAGAAAAGTAGAAGTGCAAAAGGCCCTATTATTCTGTCAGAAACAGTGTAATTTTTTATAGCAACTTTATTGGAATATAACTTACTTACAATAAACTGCATTTATGTTTATTATGTACATTAATATGTACATTTATTATGTACAATTAAGTTTTGGCACATATACATATTTGTGAAACCATCATCCCAATCAAGATAACAAACATATCCATCACCCTCAAAAGTTTCCTCTGACCTTCATGATAATTTCCTCCAACTTTTTTAAAGATTATTTATTTATTTGAGAGAGATAGGGAGAGTGCATGAGTGGGGGAGGCGCTAAGCAGGGAGCCTGATGCTATGTGGGACTCCATCCCAGGACTCCAGGATCATCACCTGAGCTGAAGACAGACTATCAACTGACTGAGCCACCCAGGCACCCTCCCTCTAACTGTTATACTTCCCATCTTTAAGCAAACACTGATCTGTAACTAAAGATTACTTAGTATTTTGAAAATTTTTATATAAATGCAAACAGTATGTACTCGTGTATTGTAAGTGCTTTTTTCCCCTGGATGCTATCACACCTGATCCAATATTTCAAGGTTTTTCATTCAGCATGGCTACCTAGAGATTCATTCATGCTATTGTGCATATCAACAGTTCATTCCTTTTATTGCCAAGTAGTATTCCATTGAATGAACCATTTGTTTATCTATTTACCTGTGGACACTGGGTTGTTTCCAGTTTGGGGTTATACGACAGAGGTGCCATGAACATTAGTATATAAATTTTTGTGTGCACATATGCTTTCATTTCTCTTGGGTTAATACTTAGGAGTAGAATAGCTGGATCATATGACATAAATTTTTAAGAAACTGCCAAACTGGGCAGCCCTGGTGGCTCAGCGGTTTAGTGCCGCCTTCAGCCCAGGGCCTGATCCTGGAGACCCGGGATCGAGTCCCATGTCAGGCTCCCTGCACAGAGCCTGCTTCTCCCTCTGCCTGTGTCTCTGCGTCTCTCATGAATGAATAAATAAAATCTTAAAAAGAAAAGAAAAGAAACTGCCAAACTACTCTCCAGAGTTATACCGCTTTTTATTCCTACAAATAGGGTATAAGAGTTCCAGTTCGTCCACATCCTTGCCAATACCTGGTGTGGTCAGTCTTTTTATTCCAAATAGGTGTGAAATTGTGCTTCTGACTTGCATTTTCCCTAATGACTAATAAAGTTAAGCATCTTTCTTATATGTTTATTTGTTGTTTGTGTATCTTCTTTTGTGAAATGTGTTCAAATCTAGTGCCCATTTTAAAAGTTGGTTGTTTTCTTATGTTTAAGTTTTGAGAGTTTTAAAGTATTTTCAGGGGGATCCCTGGATGGCTCAGTGGTTTGGCGCCTGCCTTTGGCCCAGGGCGTGATCCTGGGGTCCCAGGATCGAGTCCCGCGTCGGGCTCCCATCATGGAGCCTGCATCTCCCTCTGCCTGTGTCTCTGCCTCTCTCTCTCTCTCTCTCTCTCTCTCTCTCTGTCTATAATAAATAAATAAATAAATAAATAAATAAATAAATCTTTTTAAAAAAGTATTTTCAATATTCTGGTAAGGTTTTATTTATTTATTTTTTTATAAATTAATTTTTATTGGTGTTCAATTTACCAACATACAGAATAACACCCAGTGCTCATCCCGTCAAGTGTCCCCCTCCGTGCCCGTCACCCATTCACCCCCACCCCCCGCCCTCCTCCCCTTCCACCACCCCTAGTTCATTTCCCAGAGTTAGAAGTCTTTATGTTCTGTGTCCCTTTCTGATATCTCCCACACATTTAGTTTTAAACTAAAAATTCAATCTCTTTAATAGACAGAACTGCCACATATATAGAGCTCTATTTCTTCTTCTCTTTAATGATTTGTTTATTTATTTGAAAGAGAGAGAGAGAGAGAGAGAGAGAGAGAGAGAGAGAGAGAGAGAGAGAGAGAACGAGCAGGAAGAAAGACAGAGGGGAAGGAAGAGAAGGAAGAGGGAGAAGCAGACTCGTCACTGAGCAGGGAGCCTGATGTGGGCTCTGGGATCATGACCTGAGTCAAAGGCAGATGCCTAACTAATGGAGCCACCCAGGCACTCCTAAAGCTATTTCTTTTTGAATGAACTTTAGTAATTTCTGTCCTTCAAGGAATTTGTCCATTTAATCTAAGTTGTCAAAATTACTGAAGTAACATTGTTCATAACTGTCTCTGATGATCTTTTTAATATCTGATGTTATTTCTCTAATTTCTGTAATAGAAAATTGTATCTTCTCTCTTTTATTCTGATTAGTCTGGCTAAATGTTTATCAATTTTATAATCTTCTCAATGAACCACCTTTAAGTTTCATTGATTTTTCCTTACTGTTCTTCTGTTTTCTTTTTTATTCTCTTCCACTCTGACTTTATTAATTTCTTCTGTTTAATTACTCTTCTTGTTCTAGTTTAAGTTGGAAGCTGAGATCATTGATTTGGGACCTTTTTCTTTCCTAACATAGGCATTTTTCCCTCTACTGCTTTAGAGACAGCTCACAGATTTTGATAACTTGCATTTCCATTTAAATTATTTTTCTAATTCTTCTTTTGATTTTGTGTTTGATCCATGGGTTATTTGTGTGTTACTTAATTTCAAAATATTTGGAATTTTCTAGATATCTTTCTGTCACTGATTTTACTTAATTCCTACTGTAGTCAAAAACATACTTTGAATGACTTGAATCCTTTTAAGTTTATTGAGATGTATTTATGGCTCAGAATAGGGTCTATCTAGTTAAATGTCCCTTTTGTACTTGAAAAGGATATTCTGCTGTGGTTGGGTGGAGTGTTTTATGGTTATCAGTTAGGTCAAGTTAATTCATTGTGTTATTTAAGACTTCCATAGAAGTCTGATTACTGATTTTCTATCTACTTGTTCTACCAATTGTTAATAGAAGTATACTGAAATCTCCAAATATAATAGGGGATTTGTCTACTTCTCCTTATAATTCCATCAGTTTTTTTCGTTTCTTTTAGAGTTCTCTCAAGGGACACCTGGGTGGCTAAGCAGTTAAGCGTCTGTCTTCAGCTCAGGATGTGACCCTGGAGTTCCGGGATCGGGATGAGTCGCACAACAGGCTCCCTGCATGGATTTTTAAAGATTTTATTTATTTATTCATGAGAGACAGAGAGAGAGAGGCAGAGACATAGGCAGAGTTGGAGAAGCAGGCTCCATGCAGGGAGCCTGATGTGGGACTCCATCCTGGGTCTCCAGGATCAGGCTCTGGGCTGAAGGCGGCACTATACCGCTGAGCCACCCGGGCTGCCCAATATAAATAAAATCTTTAAAAAAAAATAAAGTTCTCTCAAAAGTTTCATGAATGCTTGGGGCTATTATTTTCATTACATTATACTGTATTCATCATTATGAAATGACCCTCTCTATCCCTAGTAATATTCTTTGCTCTGAAATCTACTTTATAGCCTCTTCAAGTGCTTCTTTTTTTAAGCTTATTTTTAAGTAATCTCTACACCCAACATGGGGTTCAAACTTAAAATCCTGATATCAAGAGTTGCATGCTCTACCAGCTGAACCAGCCAGGTACCCTTCTTAGTGCTCTTTTGATTAGTGATATACCATGGTATATATCTTAAGCATGGTATTATCTTTTTCCATCTTTTACTTGTTGAATCTATTTCTGTCTTTATTTGTTTAATTATTTTTTTAATTGAAGTTCGATTTCCCAACATACAGTATAACACCCAGTCTTTATTTTAAAGTGGGATTCTTATAGGCAGCATATAGTTGGCTCTTGCTTTTACTTAATCTAACAATCTCTGCCTTTTCATGTAAATTGTTGTAAAGGCCCTTTACATTTAATATAACTGATATAGCTGAATTTACATATATTATCTTGCTAATTGTTTTCTATTTGTCTCATCTGTACTTTGTTCTTTCTTTTTCTGCCCTCTTTTTGATTATTTTAAAAAATAATATGCCCTCTGCCCGATAGGTATAGCCTCTCCTATTATCAACATCCCCCATCCAAATGGTACATTTGTTACAAACAACAAACCTTCATTGACACATCATTATCATTCAAAGTCCATAGTTTACATTAGAGTTTACTTAGTGTTGTATGTTCTATGGCTTTGAGCAAATGTATAATGACATGTATCCACTATTACAGAATCAGAGTAGTTTCACAGCCCTAAAAGTCCTCTGTGCTTTGTATATTAATTCCTCCTTTTCCTCTAACTCCTGGAAACCACTGAGTTTTTTTTATTGTCTCCATAGTTTTGCCTTTTCTAGAATATCATATGCTTGGAATCATTAAGTGTGTAACCTTTTCATATTGACTTCTTTTATTTAATAACATGCCTTCAAGCTTCCTCTGTGTGTTTTCATGGCTTGATAGCTCATTATTTCTTAGTGCAAAATAAAATTCCATTGTCTGGATGTGCCAAAGTTTATTTATCCATTCACCTGCTGAAGGACATCTTGGTTGCTGCCAAGTTTGGCAATTATTAAGAAAGCTGCTATAAACGTCTGTGTTCATGTTTCCATGTGAACACAAGTGTTAACTCCTTTGGATAAATACCAAGGAGCATGATTATTGATCACATGGTAAGAGTATGTTTAGTTTTTTAAGAAACTACCAAACTCTTCCAAAGTAGTTGTATCATCTTGCATTCCTATCAGCAATGAATGAGAGTTCCTATTGTTCCACATTTTTGCCAGCATTTGGTGGTGTTAGTGTTCTGGATTTTGGTCATTGATCGAGGGATCTTATTGTTTTAATTTGAATTTCTCTGATGGCATATGATGTGGAGCATCTTTTCATGTGCTTATTTGTCATCTTATGTCTTCTTTGGTGAGGTGTCTGTTAAGGTCTTGGCCTGTTTTAAATTTTTTTTTTTTATTGTGAGTTTTTGGATAGTGGTCCTTTAACCATATGTGTCTTTTGAGTTGAATACTTTTTATGACTCCATTTTATCTCCTTTCGTGGCTCAATACCTGTATTATTGTATTATTTCTGATGGTTCCTTTCATCTTTAACTTACCAGTCTACCTTCAGGTAATATTACACCACTCCACAGTATAAGTCCTTACAACAATATATTTCCACTTCTCTCCTCCTGGTTTTTGTGCTGTTGTTGTCGTCATACATTTTACTTTACCATAGCTTATAAACCTCATAATACATTATTGCTATTTTTGCTTTAAAGGGTTAATTATGTATTAAAGAGATTTAAGTAATAAATTTTATATTTATCCATGTAGTCACCATTTTCAGTACTCTTCATTCCTTTCTATAGAATCAGGTTTCCAGATGGTATCACTTTTCTTCTGTTTGAAGGACTTCCTTTACATTTCTCATCTGAATTCTTTTAATTCTTGTATGTCAGAATAAGTCCTTATTGCATTGTTTTTTTTTACTTTATTTATTTTTAATATTTATTTATTCATAAGAGAGAGAGAGAGGCAGAGGGAGAAGCAGACTCCTGGCAGGGAGCCCGATGACGGACTCTATCCCAGGACCCAGGGATCACGCCCTGAGCTAAAGGCAAATGCTCAACCACTGAGCCACCCAGGAGTGCTTCATCATTTTTCTTTTAAAGTTATTCTTGTTAGGTAAAGAATCCTAGTTTGAAGGTTTTTTCTTCAGTACTGTAAAGATGTTGCTCCATTTTCTTCTAGCTTATACTGTTTCTGATGAGAAATTTTCTGTAATCCTTATCTTTGTTTCCTTGTAAATAGCTTTCCCCAACAATTTGTTTTCAAGATTTTTTCTTTATCACTGGTTTTAACCAATTTAATTATGATGTGTCTTGGTGCAGTTTTGTTTTATGGGCTTGGTGTCTAAGATTCTTAGATCTGTGCATTTATAGATTCCATCAAATTTGGAAAAATTTCAGCCATTATTCCTCCAAATATATTTTCTGCCTCCATTTTTTCTTCAGATTCCCCAATTATACATATATTTAGGCTACCTGAAGCTGTCCGATAAGTCACAGATATTCTATGCTTTATTATCATTATTTGGAAAGAAATCTTACCCTTTTAATTAAATTTTTTTGAGAGGTAGAGATAACAAGCACATGTGCAAGCAGGGGGTGGGGAGGTAGAAGGGAGAGGGAGAGAATCTTAACCAGACTCTGCACTAAGCATGGAGCCCAATGCAGGGTTCAATCTCATGACCCTGATATCACAACCTGAGCTGAAATCAAGAGTCAGATGCTTAACTGACCAAGCTACCCAGGGGCCCCTATTATTTTTTTTAAAGGTTTTATTCATTTATTCATGAGAGACACAGAGAGAAGCAAGACATAGGCAGAGTGAGAAGCAGGCTCCCTGCAGTGAGCCCGATATGAGACTTGATCCCTGGACCCCGGGATCACATCCTGAGCCAAAGGCAGATGCTCAACCACTGAGGCACCCAGGCATCCCAATAACTATTTTAGATCTATTTCATTTCAAAGTTTTTCTATTGTTATGTGTTTCTCCTTAGGTGTCCAATGGGCCATTCATATGATCCAGTCTAATTTCCACCTCAGAGACATCATAATTTTCAGTTAGTTTTGGGTCTTTTTTTTTATACCTTCCACATATCTACTTAATATGTTCAGTCTTTCTTCTAGGACATATGGAATACAGTTATAATAATAACTCTTTTATTGTCTTTGTCTACTAATTCTATCTTCTGTGTCAGTTCTGGATCAGTTTTGATTTAATAATTTTTTTTAATTTTTATTTATTTATGATAGTCACAGAGAGAGAGGCAGAGACACAGGCAGAGGGAGAAGCAGGCTCCATGCACTGGGAGCCTGACGTGGGATTCGATCCCGGGTCTTCAGGATCGCGCCCTGGGCCAAAGGCAGGCGCCAAACTGCTGCGCCACCCAGGGATCCCTGATTCAATAATTAATCAACTGATTAAGTTTTCTCTTCACTGTGGGTTGTATAGTCCTGCTTCTCAGCATACCTGTTAATACTGATTGGATGCAAAGCACTGTGAGTATTACCTTGGTGGTTGCTGGATATTTCTAATACTTCTATAAATATTCTTGACCTTTGTTTTGTGATGCTATTGAATTACTTGGAAACAACTTGATCTATGTCTTGCTTCTGTTTTTAAGCAGAGGAGTGTTTAGTTGGCAGAGGTTTAATTTTTCTCCATTCCCAAGGCAAGTCTCTTCTTAGTATCCTACCTGATGCTCCATAAAGTACAAACCTTTCCTCTCTAGTTGATAGAAATATTTTATTCAAACCTCCAACAATCACTTTAGGTATGCATTATTCCTATTTTACTGATAAAGAAACTAAGGCTTAGAAAGATTAAATAGCTTCCACAATACCACACAACTAATTAGTGGCAGGAATGGAATTCGAGCAACATCTAGCCATGCTTTTGACCTCTGTGTAATACTATATTCTATAAAATTTTCTTAAACCACAGTCTTTCTTGCTGAAAAACTAATCTCAGATTGTGCAATCTAAAGTACCTGCACCTAAACACCCTGTATACAGAGTTCTCACACATCAATATGGAAGATTTCCACCAAAGTACTGATTAATACTTTATACTTACCTGCTTCATCTCACATGAGCAGCAGGGAAGATATCGATGCCAGGTGATCTCATGAAATGATTTATTCAGTTTGGTCCCAAACTCTTGAGTGTCAGCTGCCTAGAATGGGCCAGAGATGGAACATGCTGAATTCCAGTACTGGCAACCAAAAGGAGGGTATCCACAGGATACGAGAAGAGGATGAGACAAATAGGAAGGCAACCCACTGACATCCTTCATATATTGTATTAGGAGTTTCCTTAATTCCTATGGATACAGGAGAAGTAGAGAGTAGGTCTGGGATACTTGGCATGAGACAGGTAGTTGTAGCTCCTATGTCTTCCAATTTCTGTTACTTAAGCAAGATCTTTCACCTAAGGCCTTTGTTCTCTTATCTCTATAGGAAATATATATTCCAGAGATCCATCTGTTCATAAAGGGGTTATATAAATTTCTTTCTTCTAAAACAAGTTCCAAGAGAGCAGAGGTTCCGCTATATTCAACTAAGGCTGATATAAGAACTTTTCCTCAGAAGTCTTTTAGGGAAGAAAGGAAGAAGATAATATCATCCATAGGAATGGGTAATAACCTCTACTTTTTAGTATAGAATAACAGGATATTAGAGTTTAAGGGGACAAGAGTAATCATCTAATACAACATACTAATTATATAGATGAGAAAACTGAAATCCAAAAAGAAGAAATGACCCATCTAAGATCTCATGGCTTGTTAATACAAGTTAGGGCTGACCTTAGGAATGCGAACACAGCATTCTTATTGACCCTGTGCTATCCACATTATCCAAAAAGCTGAAGCTGTAGGATGCACTAGATTATAAAGATGTTATACTCTTAGACCTAGTAATTCCACTTATAGAGATTTACTCTGGGAAATAATTCAGAAGAGGCAAGTTATCACACAGAGGTATTAACTGCAATATTATTTATAATGGCAAAAAGAATATAAGCAACTTAAATGCCTATCATTAGGGAAATGATTCATTAAATTAGATTAAACCAGTGCAGTGGAATTAGGTAACTAATACAAATTCTAAGACAGTTGAAATGGCAGGGAAATGTCAAATTATATATGAATATAGAATATTTTGGTTACAACTATCCAACATAACTTATATGAGATAATATGCAAAAATTTTAAATTACAGTGATAAATATTAGCTATTTTAAATTTTGAATGTATCATACTATTTTTCAAGAAAAAAGTACAAAAAAAATAAAGCAAAAGATATGGAATGAATGGGTCACCCCACTGATAATACCAACTGGTCAGCACACATTCCTTAAAGGTAAGAAAGAAACTAATATTTATTCAGTACCTACCATGTGCTATGCATGTTCACACTTAGCCTTCACCCTTGTAATAACCCTCTGAAGTACTATTATTTTTTCCAATGTATAGATGAAGCTCAGAGAAATTAAGTACAGGCTTGAGTCCACATAGCCAGTAAGTAAATAAGCCAAGAATTGAACTTAGGTCTTTGATCTCAATTGTTACACTATTCCATACTGCCAAATATGTGTAATACATAAGGCTACTCAGTTACTTCCAATGTTTTCTGTCACCATGAGGTAACAAAACATTCTTCAACAGAGAACTGGGAATCACTGATCTAGTCTTAGCTCTAACTGTAACTAGCTTTGTGACCTAAAGCAAGTAGAAATTTTAGGTAACTTATTTTCTCATTTATAAAATAGTATACATATACTATCCATTCAATAAATATTTCTTAAAAGGCCACAGGCCTATACTATGTAGGATCACAGTATGAGAAAATGAAATAATGTTTCTAAAAACTCTGAACATATTCCTATGATAGGTAGTATAATATCATTAAAATTCTGGCAGTATTAAGCAGCCCCAATTTCCTACTAACTTGAAGAGTCTGGAGACAGATCTTTCGGAAGCTACTGCTGGTGCTTCCAGTCACGATACTCATGATGGAATTTACAGCCACTGAGAGTGAGGCCTGCAATTTCTGATGATCCTAAGAAATATAACAAGTAAGGAGAGATGACTGTTTATAATAATCCCAAACTGCTGGTTCAGAGAATCCCAAAGGAATTAAAGATTTCAATAGGAGCAGAATTTCAACAACTCTTCCCCCTCTATCAACAATACTTAGTGAGATCACACCATATAAAGGACAACTTTACTCTCTTAGTGTGGTTGTTATTTCCCTGAAAAGGGGGCCATATGAAGTTAAGCAATATGTTGCCAAAAGTACACAGGACAGAAGAAATCAGAAAGTCATATAGGAAGAGAAAGTGATGTTAGAAAGCATTAGGAAATGAGGGAAGAATGTAAGATTTAGTGAAGCAGTAGTTCCAGAAGTATATGTGGGAAGGGAAAATAGACAGATAAGGAAGAGGCTCATTATTAGTCATTTTTCTATATTATTTTGTCCCCATTTACTCAAATTCATCTATTAGGAGATAAGACTGGTTACATATCCTAAGTTAAAGCTTGAGTTCCTAGGCAAGAGGCAGTGTAAGGATCAGCCAAGGTGACAAAAGAGGAAGAGGCATTAAGGGAGGGCTCTTAGGCTTTGTCATATTCTCTAGTTCTTTTTTCTTAGAGACAGTAGGAGAAAACAAGTAATGAATCTCTTATTACCTTAGCCTGGTAATGTTGCTCCAAGGCCTGGTCCACAGCAACCTGGATGGAATCTTGCACTACACTGTGGCTCTCTGTGAGGATGGTACTGAGATGAGCAGTGAGCAACGTGTAGACTCCTAAGGGAAGGAAAAATATTGGTAACCTTGAATGAGAATGGCCACTTCAAGACTGCTGTTATGTGCTATGAGTCAAAGTCTCTAGGAACAAGAGGCCACTTTTGCCTATTCACAAATAATTACTTTTTTAGATGATAACAAAACCAAAACCACTAACCCAGCAACTTTCAAACCCACCAAGTTCCACTTACAAATGAAAGAAAGCTTCGAAAATTAATGTGAAGGTTGACATTATTTTTGAAGAAACAAGCAAGGGATCTTGTTTAATTCATATCAGAAACAGAGATATATACCACATACTATAAAAAATGATACTGGTGACTCTCAAAGGATAGGAGAAGGAGGAAGACGAAAAGCCTCCTGGAGAGTGTGTTTATCCATTCCTGTGTGAGCATCACTGTTGTGATGAGCCACTGTTATCATTAAGGTCTCAATCCTTTCATGTATGCTGTGATACAGAAAAAGTTAACACTCACAAAGATGACTCTGAGACTGCTTGTATAAGGTCTTTTAAAATGGGGGCTATTTCTGTAAAGTAACCATAGGCACCACTGCTCAGCAGAAAAGCTAACAGGTAAGAGTGATAGGCAAAATATGTCATCTAACAATAGGCTAGCACTGATGACCCAGAGGCAACAGACATAGGAAGACAATTTCACTTTATACTTGAGAAAATATTTTTCTTTCTTTTTTTTTTTAAAGGTTTTATTTATTTATTCATGAGAGATACAGAGAGAGAGAGGCAGAGACACAGGCAGAGGGAAAGGCTCCCGTGCAGGCTCCCGTGCAGGGAGCCTGATGTGGGACTCGATCCCGGGACTCCAGTATCATGCCCTGCACCGAAGGCAGGCGCTCAACTGCTGAGCCACCCAGGGATCCCAAGAAAATATTTAATTAACTCTTCCTTTTTCAGTGTTTTTTTCTATTCTCTCCTGCATAGTCTGTTCAAAGGCACTATGGTGAAGCAGCCTACAGCTGGCTGGTTTTCTCAGGGCTGCATTAAAAATGCAAACCAGAAGGTACCTTTTCTACCCCAAGGCACCATGATGCTTTCCCAGAAAGGAATGTAAAATGTGGTCTACTCAAAGGGGTCTGAAGAACATAGATTCTAGAGTGAATTCTACCACTTATTGGTGACCAAGTCCCCTCACTTTTCTCACTTCAAAACTAAAATTGGCTTTATACCACCTGTTCTAACAGGCATGTCATGCAGACAAACTGAGATAGTATCTATGAAGTGTTTTGAAATGTATATTGCAATATTCGAAGGGAAAATATCACTATTGCTATGATGCTATCATATGGATTACCGTTTTCTATAGTCTGGTGCTAAGAATAGCTTCAAGAAATCAGTTAGACCCCTTTAGAAAGCAGACATTTAATTAAAAAGCTACAAGTTTGTTCCCCTAAAACTGCTGATACTACCAGATGCCTTTAACGTTGTAGCAAAATAATGAGTTAATCATAGAAAAGTTACCATGACAAGGTGGGCAGGAGGCCAGTTAAGCGATTTTTTTAAGACACATGGAAACAGACTGTAGTTCTGCACAATCTGTTTCCTAAAAGTAGCTCTAGAGAAAGCTTTCAAGGATATGAGAAAGGATAAGGGAAAAAAAGATAAAATTACTGTATCTCTAACCATATATTTATATCTACCTACCTTTACCATACATCCTTTTTCAAAGGCTAGTCCTAAACTACCAGATGTGTAAGGAAATTTGAAAAGATACAGAGAATGAGGGTGCATGGGTGGCTCAATTGGTAGAGTGGTTGGCTCTTGATTTTGGCTCAGGTCATGATCTTGGGGGTTCTGGATCAAGCCCAGCATCATTGTCACTGGGCTGTATTCTCAGTGGGGAGGCTGTTTTAGGGTTTTTTTCTCTCTCTCTGCCTCTCCCCCTGTGTTCCCTCCCCCACTCTTTCTCAAATAAATAAACCTTTTTTTAAAAGTTAGTATGTTTTTTTTTTAATTTTTATTTATTTATGATAGTCACACACACAGAGAGAGAGAGAGAGAGGCAGAGACATAGGCAGAGGGAGAAGCAGGCTCCATGCACCCAGAGCCCGACGTGGGATTCGATCCCGGGTCTCCAGGATCGCGCCCTGGGCCAAAGGCAGGCACCAAACCTCTGCGCTAAAAGGGACTAAAAGTTAGTATGTTTTTTAATGCAGTGATGAACTTCTATTTAGTCCAATATTGAGTGTCATTACCTGAAATGCTATAGGGTCAAACCAAACAGATGTATAAACTATCACAGTACTACAAAAATGACAGAAAATACTTTTTTTTTTTTTTTAGGAATTGGGAGTTCTTTAGGTGTGTTCAATAGGAATCAGAAAATGGTGTCAGACTTTATGTCATCCTAGGGAAGACTGAACGTGGTAATTCCCTCTAGCAGACCTCAAAAAACCCCCAAAACCAAAACCAAAAAACAACCAACAAAAAAGCCCTGCCGAAAGATAGTATATCTTAAGTCTTAAGAGGGTCTTTAGACTTGGAAGGGACTTTGTAGCATCTAGTCTAACAATTTCATGTTAAATATATGAAAAAGGAAGATCAGATGATGTTTGTGACTTGTTTCCCAAAAATCACCAAGGAATTTGGTAGCAGAACTAAAATTAAACCCAGCTTTGTTGACTCCACCCTAAAGTCATTTCCACTATACTAAGAGGCTTCTCTTATCAGCCTCTGTCCACTTGAGTGCAGGCCAAGTAACAACCCTAGGCATCCTCATTTTGTCCTCCCTGATGGAAGCCTCATTAGTTTGGGTCTCTTCTTCTTCTCTCTCTCTCTCTTTTTTAAGATTTTATTTATTCATGAGAGACACAGAGAGAAACAGGCAGAGACATAGGCAGAGGGAGAAGCAGGCTCCCTGTGGGGAGCCTGATGTGGAACTCGATCCCAGGACCCTGGGATTACAACCTAAGCCAAAGGTAGACAGATGCTCAACCACTGAACCACCGAGATGCCCCAGTTTGGGTCTCTCCTATGCTCCCATTCTATGGCCTTGATGAATGGAACAGCGGAGCAACAGCCAACAACAGCTCTTCAAATAAAGAGTTGTAAGCCAGAGCCCAGGAAAGCAGTGCGCTTCTTGCTTAAACAATATATAATACTGGGAAAAGACTGGAGAAGCATAGAAGAAAGGCAGTAGGAAGAACTCCACAGCTGACAACAGTTTGTTCAATAAATAGCTGGCACCAGTCAACATGAGCTCTTCTGATCTGGGGATATAAGCTGTCTCATTTCTCTCATGATTCAGTAGGAGCAGGCCACACCAAACAGCACTGGAATGGCTGGAGAGTAGAGTCCCAAGAAAAAACACTGGCTCACAGAGAAAGAACACAGGAATATATCAGAAGCATCAAAAGGGAGGCTTATGAGCCTTTCTTTAGATATTTGTAAGCTCCACTTCTTGTTACTTACTTCCCTCTAAGTTTAGGAGGGCACTGAGAAACACTTAAATTTGGGGTACCTGAGTGGCTCAGTCAGTTAAGTGTTTACCTTCAGTCCAGATCATGATCCCAGGGATGGCACCCTGGGATGCAGCCCTGGAATGGAGCTCTGTATTGGGTTCCCTGCTCATCAGGGAGTCTGCTTCTCCATCTGCCCCTCTCCTCCCTGCTCTCTCTCAAATAGATAAATAAAATCTTAAAAAAAAGAAACACTTAAATTTATATCTCAGGGCTTATTGGATTAAAATGCACAAGCCAAATCCTGCTCATACTCAGTGTTTTTCAAACTTTACTATATTTATAAATTACCTGAGAATCTTGCTAAAAAATGCAGATTCTTGAGCCATACCATATTTTTACATTATAACAAAATACTGAGTTAATCCTTGACTCAGCACATTTTCAAATACTGCAGATGATTCTGACTCATGGACGGGCCACTAAACAGAACCTTTTTGATAACAAGTTATCTTAAGCAAGGACCATTTCCAGAGGTTTATGAGGCAATCACATAAAGTCATTCACACCAATATACTCCCATACCTCCTTATATTGTAGTTGAGATGCTGCATCAAGGCCAAGTAAGGCCAATAACATTTCTTGATTCCACCTGGAAAAGCAATAATGTGGTGGACAGTTCTCAAGCCTGAGCTTTAAAAACGTACTGATATCTGAGTCTTGCCTCAGGCCAAGGAAATCATTATCCCTGGGGGTGAGGTCTGAGCATTTCTTAGAAGTTCCCCAGGTATATATCATGCAGCTAAGGTTGAGAACCACTCATCTGAAGTAACAGACTGTAGAGAGCATTATAGGAAGTATCCACTGATATCTGGCCAATTAAATCTGGGAATGTTATCATTTAAGTGATGTTTCAAGATACAAACCTTTTCCATAGAGCATATCATTTGTTTAACTTATTTAAGTAAGGTTTTTCATTAAAATTCATTATTCTACAGAAATATATGTAATTCAGATTATGTGCATCATATATAGTCTCCCTTTCTTTACTCTCTTAACATTTAAGCACACCCAAATTAGCAGCCCCTATACCTACTCCATAGTTCTGTTTGCTGGACTGGAAATCCGCTCTGAAAATCCACAAAGAGAAAAAGCAGCAGAGTTTGTCCCTGGGAGTCCAAATTCTGAGACTGATCTCTCTCACTGGATTCCACCTGATAACTCACATCTGGAAGCACCAAATCTAGAGGACAAGATATTACACTGTAGTCTAAGATAAGTAAAGCCCTCAGAATGATAAGTGAATAAAGAACCTATGCCTCAAACAAAGAAGGATGTGAGACAGATTGAAATTTGAACACTCCCTTCTCCTCCTGAACCTGTTTGTCTATCCATATGATGGAAGCAAATAATAGCGACTCACAGAAGGAACATAAAAATAACAACTGGGTGTGCAAAATGCAAACCAAACAGCACTCCTTAGAATTTACTGGGAAACATTAATACATGTATTCATTTCTCATACAACTTTCTAAGATAGCTATCGCTAGTAAGAGGCAAGAGGTCAGCGGTGCCTGGGTGACTCAGTCAGTTAGGCCTTTGGCTCAGGTCCTGATCCCAGCGTCCTGGGATTGAGCCCCCATTGGGCTCCCTGCTTAGCGGGGAGCCTGTTTCTTCTTCTCCCTCTGTCCCTCCCCCTGGTTGTGCTCTCCCTGTTATCTCTTTCAAATAAATAAACAAAATCTTTAAATTAAACAAAAGGCAAGAGGTCAGAGTCAAGTTTGAGTAATGATAAGGACAACAGCTAATTTGTATTAAATGCTTACTACATGACACTTACTGTGTTAAACTCTTCACATGAACTATCTAAACATTTAGACTTCACAACAGCACTATGTCATAGGACCTATTCTTAGGTCACTTTACAGATAAGAGGTACAAATAGGTTAAATACATTGTCCGACATGATGGAACTGATTTTAGACTCAAAGTCTGCATTCTTAACCACATTACTATGTTATATTTGTATTCCCAAGTAATCTGATGCCCTATAGTCACTTTTTAGCACCTTGATCCTTTAGAATACAATAATGATAGTCCTAAATTCCACCCAGATCCAAATGGAGAATATCTCCATGTGGATTCTGGTTCTGTCCTTGAGAGTAATGAGGGAGGGAAGGAGATGAAGGGACATTTTCTATATTACTTATTTCCAAAGTTAACTGAGCAAGTTCAGGCATCACAAATTGGCAAAAAATGAAGGGAACTGACAAAGCATAAAAATAAAAATGAATGAGAAAAGGAAACATAAAAAAAAAAAGAAAAGGAAACAGAGAGCCTTAGAGTAGAGATTCAAAAATTCTAATGGCAGGACATCCTACCTGTTAAGATCAGGCATTCTTTCTTCCCCAAAAAACTCACTTCTATAGACCCTATTCATTGATTTTAGGGGGGGGGGGATCTATCTCCTGGATCTGAATGCCCGTTTCCCTCCCCAAGTTAGGGAAGTTCTCAGCTATGATTTGTTCAAATACACTTTCTGGTCCTCTGTCCCTTTCGGAGCCCTCTGGAACCCCAATTAAAGGTAGATTTTTCCTTCTGAGGCTGTCATTTATTTACCTTAGCCTTTCCTCATGGTCTTTTAATTGTTTTTCTCTTTTTTCCTCAGCTTCCTTCCTTGCCATCAACTTGTCTTCTATGTCACTCACTCTTTCTTCTACTTAATTAACCCTCATCGTTAGGACTCCAGTTTGGAGTCATTTAATTGATTTTTCATTTTAGCCTGATTAGATCTAAATTCTGCAGTCATGAAGTCTCTTAAATCCTTTATGCTTTTTTCCAGAGCCACCAGTAGCTTTATAATTGTGCTTCTGAACTGGCTTTCTGACATCGAATTGTAATCCAAATTCTGTAACTCTGTGAGAGAGTACTGTTTCTGATTCTTTCTTTTGTGTGGGTTCTTTCTAATCATTTTGCTCAGTGCAGAGTGGCTAAAAATGAGTTGTACTTGTTAGAAGCACAAACTCTTCTCTCTGTAGTGTTCTAGCTGTTCTCTCTTTAAATCTCAGGCCGAATTCATAGGTTTTCAGGATGATTTGAAAGTTATCTAGGTAAGTTGGTGGGGACAGGTGACTTGGGGACCCAGCTCTTCCACCATCTTGCTCCACCCCCTACAGACCCTATTCAAAGACACCCTCCTTTATTGCACACTCTGTAACAACTACCAACTCAATAAAAAAAAAAAAAATCCTTACTCTGAGGCTTCCTTCTCAGAGAAGATTCTATCATTCTCCCTGATATACTTCTCCATCCCAGGAGGTCTCAGTCTTCTCATACCAGTCACAGCTCTAGAATGCCTCTTCCTCACTGGTCACTTTCCTCAGGATCCAGTTTACCAGACTACCTTCTAAATTTCAAAGGATTCTAGCTAATGGTCATCAAGCTCAAGACTGTAAACCTCCTAAATATCACCTCATGGTTTCATATTCCTACTTTCCTGTTTTACTTTTCGGTTCAGTCCAACTCTCAGCATGATTCAAAGTTAATGTGGTTAGGCTTTACATGAAAACTACAGCTAGTTTCCTAGGTTCATTACTACATGGTTTATACCCCTGCTTTGTATTTATATGGTGTTTTAATCTTTTAAAGTAATTTTATGTGCATTTTTATGTCATTAGGAGATACTTCTCTTCCACAGTATTTCAATGATGTTAGTAACCCTTCTAAAACCCCAGAGTGACAGATTAAGATACGACAGAAACCTTCTGAACAAGTTCTTACAAGATAAAGTTTTCTACTTGACTATATCAAGAGGTCCAGGAAGAGAGGAGGCTTTGGGAAGTGAGAGGAAAACCAGCATAAATATGTAATGCCAAAATACTTAGGCTCTAACGCAGCTTTGCCTATTGACCTGTTGTGGACTTCATACCAGCAGCCCCCAACCTAAGTCCCCAACCTACCAGCAGCCCCCAACCTAAGCCATCGGATCACCATGTCCCATTTTTTTTGTACACCTGCTATTTATATTTCCTTGCATTTCTCTGATATTCTCCAGGTTTCTTTATTCCTGTGAAAAGAGAGGGAAATATACCTCTATCCAAGCTGAGATCCAAATTGGGCACCATACACAAGTGGTATTTCTTCCAGTCAATGAAATAACAGATATCTTTGAAGACAGTAGTATTTGGCTGCTCCTGACTTGGCAGTATCAGAGGCAGACCTGAAGGTCCATACAGAAATATGTATAGTTGCTAAAGAAAAGTATTAGATTTTAGTTTTTTATGACTATGTATTCATTTGCATAAAACAAACATAACACTGACCTGGTTCACACTCCTAGAAATAAACTAGGGTGCTAGAGGATTATATATTAAGCCTTTCCACATTGAATATAGGTGTGAGGCACCAGAGATAGATCCACTAGAATCCCTAGAAATTTATTTTATTGTTTTTTAATTTTTTATTTTTAAGATTATATTTTTTATTTATTCAGAGAGAGAGAGAGGCAGAGTCACAGGCAGAGGGAGAAGCAGGCTCCATGCAGGGAGCCCAATGTGGGACCCGATCCCGGGTCTCCAAGATCACACCCCGGGCTGCAGGAGGTGCTAAACCACTGTGCCACCGGGGCTGCCCTCCCTAGAAATTTAATCTGGGTTTAGGTGTGTGTTACAGGTATAGTATTGGTACAATTAGTTTATTTTTTCATCCTACTCATTTCATCATAGGTTTTTTGTGGTACTACAGACTAAACACTGTACTAAGTTCAGAGGACACAAAGATGAATATTAGATTTAATATCTACCTTCAAGTTATCATATTTATAGTATTGGAGATATATATATATAAATTAGTAAAATATGGCATGATACATGCTAGAAGTATATACAAAGAAATATCTTTCAGGAAGTATTTGAGTGTATTCAGATAAAGAAGGAAATTCCTTGTCCTGGGACAACTGGGTGGCTCAGCGGTTGAGCATCTGCCTTTGACTCAGGGCTCGGGTCTCACATTGGGCTCCTGTGGAGAGCCTGCTTCTCCATCTGCCTGTGTCTTTGCTTCTCTCTGTCTCTCATGAATAAATAAATAAATAAAAATCTTAAAAAAAATAATTAAAAAGAAGATAAATTCCTTATCTTCCCTAAGCATTTTCTCTAACCAAGACCAAGGGGGTCAGGCCTCTAAAATGCTTTCCTTCTCTTGATTTCACTACAACCCTCGCTCGCCCTTTAACCCAGGGTTTCTCCACCATAGCACTACTGGCACTTTGGGCCAGATAATTTTTTATTGTAGGGGCTGTCCTGTGCACTGTAGGATGGTAAGCAGTATCCCTGGCCTCTACCCACTAGGTGCCAGTAGCACCCCGAGTCATGACAGTCAAAAATGTTCCCCCAATATTCCCAAATGTCCTCTCGGGCCAAAATTATCCAGTTAAGAATACTTAACCCTTTTTATCCCCTGAACCAAGGCTAAAGAAACAAGAAATATATTTTCCTTTATCTTTTTTTTTGTTTCATCCTCTTTTTATAGGGTAAACATGAGGAATGCCTGGGTGGCTCAGTGGTTAAGCATCTGCCTTCAGCCCAGGGTGTGATCCTAGAGTCCCGGGATTGAGTCCCACATCAGGCTCCCCACATGAGCCTACTTCTTTCTCTGCCTATGTCTCTGCCTGCCTCTCTCTCTCTCTCTCTCACTCTCTCTCTCTCTCTCTCGACTAAATAAATAAATAAATAAATAAATAAATAAATAAATAAATAAAATCTTTTTAAAAATTGGGTAAACATGAAGTATTAAGTGTGAAGATTAAAATCCTTACCCAGTAGGTACTGGGTAAGTCACAGCAGGAAAAGGGAGACAGTACCCATAAATGAAGTCTCTATCACAAACCTAAGACATTTACACAGGGGCTAAGGCCAATACATTTACTGTTTAGAGCCAAAGGAGCTTTGATGCACTGCAAACTCAGGAAGAGTGGGGTGTTTGAAGAGTTAAAATGTGTGAATGTCTTTTAATTGTGTTGTTGAAACTATTACATATAAATACTGGTATGGTTATGTTTAGCCTACCATCTTGTTAAGCATTTTGCATTTATTTGTTCCTTATATTTCCCTCTTTTCTATTTTTGGGTTTCTATTTTGGACTGGGTGTTTTTTACAATTCCATCTTATCCCCTTTCTGGACTTCTTAGTTACAATTCTTTGTTGTATTAACTTAGGGATTGCTTTAGGCTTTATAGTATAAACTTTTAGTTTATCCTGTCTACCTTAAATGATATTATAGTAGACATTATAACAATCATTTTCCTTTTGCCTGAGCATTTAACATTTCTTATAATATAGATCTGCTGGTGATGAAATCTTTTGTACATCTGAAAAATTCTTTATTTTGCCTTCATTTTTTAAAAATATTTTCTCTTGATATAGAATCCAGGTTAAGTTTTCTTTTCTTGGGATCCCTGGGTGGCGCAGCGGTTTGGCGCCTGCCTTTGGCCCAGGGCGCGATCCTGGAGACCCGGGATCGAATCCCACATCGGGCTCCCGGTGCATGGAGCCTGCTTCTCCCTCTGCCTGTGTCTCTGCCTCTCTCTCTCTCTCTCTCTCTCTCTCTCTCTGTGACTATCATAAATAAATAAAAATTAAAAAAAAATTATTAAACTTTGTTAGGTGGGACCGGGGTAGCCTACACACTAGGGCTAACTTCTCCATTATATTCAAACTGTTCTTAGCACTCCCAACTGATGCTTTATGAAATATGAGGTTTTACATACTGCCTGGTAGGAACAGAATCCATCCCCAGCTCTGTGTGTACTCCAGGAATTCTCCTCTGTCTGGAGCACTCTCTGTAAATTTGTCTCTTACAGTTCTAGCTGCCTGGACCTCCGTAAACTTTGTCTTCTCAACTCAGAGAGATCCTCTAGAGTCTAGTTGTGTATACCCTCCTTGTGAACTTCTCTTTAGGTAATACAGTGGTACAACACAGGGTTTGTTTCTCCTCTCTCTCTAGACCCACTGTCCTGTACTGTTGTTTATAATAATTTGTCCATTTTTTTAGTTGCTCAAGGTAGGAGACCGGATCCAGTCCCTGTTATCTGTTCACGGCTGGAAGTAGAATTTCTGAAATCCTCTGACATGATCTCATGGACTTTGATAGCGTCTTTGCTTTCTGGCTCAGCACAAGATATTCAGGTTCATCCTGTACATTTCTACTTTAGGCCTGGAATCAGTCATTCTACCTTTTTAGTGAGCAAAGACAATTAGAGAATACATTATGGGTACTAGGGGAGTGCTCATTGCTCCTAAGTTTGTTTGTTGTTTGTTTAGCAGATAGCGCTAAGGAATACATAATTTCAAAAGTCAGGAAACTTGGGAGTATACATTGGTATCTTCAGTTCCACTTTAAGATTACTTAAAATTTTTTTATTTTAAAATAAAAAAAATAAAAAAATATTGCTTTGAATTTATACTCATATATCTGCAGTCTTATGCTAAAAATTTTTGTTTCCAACTATGTTATCATAATTACTTGCTTTATAATAAGTATGCATACAGTAATTTCAGTACAATGCCAATATTATTAGTAAGAATAAAGACCACTAAATGAATTTCAAGAGTGCTTATACAATCCACTTCATCCTTAAGAATATATCCTACCAAGAATATATGTCAAAACATTATGTTCTGGGGCACCTGGGTGGCTCACAGCTTATTAAGCATCTGCCCTCCACTCAAGCCAAGACCACAGAATCCTGGGATCCAGCCCTGTATCAGGCTCCCTGCTCAGTGGGGAGCCTGCTTCTTCCTCTCCCTTTGCCCCTCCCCCTGCTTGTGTTTTCGCTGTCAAATAAACAAATAAAATCTTAAAAAAAAAAACTGTTCTAAAGTCAGCTGAATTCTTCTTACTGTATGAATTATGACATTAATGTATATAGGTATGTTCATTATCTTTTATCTTGAGAAATACTTTTATTGGGTAAGGGATTCTAGTGTGGTGATATTTTTAATTTCAGGATATTAACACTATTAAACTACTACATCCTGTTGGTATGGGGAAGTTAGCTGTCAATTTGTTTCTCTTTTGAAGAAAATCCATCTTCCTTAGCTGATTTTTCTCCTTATTTTTTATTTTTTACAGGTATAGGTATCTTTTAGTTTATCCTGCTTGATTATTAAGATCTGAAATCTGTTTTAGTTGCTTTAGGCATTAATTCTTCAAAGACTTTCTGCCACATTTTCTCTCTTCTCCTTTGGGACATGGATTAAATGTACATTAAATGGTCTCACTGTTTCTTCTCATCTGTTAACCTCTCTTCTGTATTTTCCATAGTTTTCTCTCTCTTTGCTTTATTTTATTAAGTTTTTGCTATCATTATCTTTTACTTCACAAACTGACTTATACTGCATCTAATCTGTTATTAAACCTATTTAATTTCAATATTGGTTACTATATATTTTGGTTCTACAATTTGTTTGGTTCTTTTAAAAATTATGTCACAATTATAGTTAACAGTTTCCTGACAGGATTTTTACGGTTGTTTTCAATTCCATAAGCATAGTAAACATAATTTTTTATTTTAAAAATCAGTGTCTGCTATTACCAATATCTGGAGTTCCAGTCGGTGCTTCTGTTGCTTTTGTTTTTGCGAGCTCTTGTTCATGTTACCTTATCCGCTCTTTAGCCTAAGTGTGGGGTGTGTGTGTTGTGACAGAGAAGAGAGAGAGAGAGAGAGAGAGAGAGAGAAATGCACATAAGCTAGACACTTTGAGAAAGTATTTGTTAAATAATTTGAAGCATAGATGTGGTTATCTTCCTCTAGGAAGAATTTTTGTTTGTTTCTACAAAGCCATCTGGGAGAATCAGAAATCCAGAATCATCTTAATCCAATGTGAAAGTCTAAGATATTCTAGCCTTCCTAAAATGACCCAAAAACTACATGCAGTTCACTTGAAGGATAATTTATTTCGGGTTCACCTTACTCCTTAAAGTGTAACCTTTTAGTTATCCCTGCCCAAAATAAGAGGTGCTTTTAACAGCACCCCAGCTCAGCAGGCCCTAAACTCTTTGGCCTTCCTGTCCTACATGCATTCCGAAGTGCATTTTAGCTTCTTGGCTGCTTGCTCTAATTTGCAAATGACCTCAGGGCAAAAGTAGCCCCCAGTGCTGGGCCCAAGCTTTCTGTAATTCCTGTTTTCTCCTATAATGGCCCAGAAATTCTTTCCTATTCACTAGCTCTAAAATTCTTTTTTTTTTTTAAAGATTTTATTTATTTATTCATAGAGATGCAGAGAGAGAGAGAGGCGCAGAGACACAGGCAGAGGGAGAAGCAGGCCCCATGCAGAGAGCCAGACATGGGACTCGATCCAGGGTCTCCAGGATCACGCCCTTGGCTGCAGGCGGCGCTAAACCGCTGCGCCACCAGGGCTGCCCTCTAAAATTCTTTCATGATATTTTAATATTTAATCCAGTACTTGTCCTCAATGGGAGGGTGGGTCTAAATTACCTAGTTTGCCATTTTCAGAAACTGAAATCCTACCAGAGTTTTCTGTTAGCTCTCTTTCTTTTCACTAAAACATCACCTCCCTAGAGTCTTCACTGACAATAATATTCAAAATAATTTCCCTATTATCTCTTTTCTGCTTTATCTTTACTGTACTGATCACTACCTGACATCTATTTATTAAAATGTCCCATTAAGTGTAAACTTCAAGAGGATAGAAAAATGTGCCTTATTCCCTCGGGGGGAATGGAATGAGGGGGAAGGGGAAACTTTTATATTTTACTTTATACTCTTCTTTATGACCTAGATATTAAGATTTTAAAATCCAAAAGTCCTTGCATAGTCTTTTTTTTTCCCTTGCATAGTCTTTATCACCATCCCGCTCCGTCCTCCTCCCTAAAGATATTTTCAGCTGACATTTATCATACTATGACCTTGGTCTTCTTCTGTTCTTATTCTTTTTACTCTACTATAACTTCACTTACTCTTATAGCTTCAATCATATAACAATAATACCTGATATTTATTGAATTTTTATTATGTGTTAGGCAGAATGCTAGGAGCTTCACATAGATTAATATATAATTAATCCTAAAACAAACAAATAAATCTCAAAAGAACAGCCATAACAACAATAAAACCTTTGCAAGGGGAAATAAATAAATATACAAAGTATTATTAACTCTGTCTTAAAGCTGATGCAATAAAAACTTAGGCTGGTTGAGCAAGCTGCATAAAGGCATAGGCAATTTACCAATACTGGTAAATCCAGTATTTACACTCTTGTGCCATGCTCTAACCATAGCACTATACTATATTTAGGGAAAATGCTGAGGTTCTAAAATTTAGAACTAAATCTAAACACTTCAAAATTCCAGACCAAAATTTCTATTCAGCTCTTGCTATTTTCAAGAGATGTGCTGTAGGATCCATAAACTTAACATGTTTAAAGTGAAGCTAATCTTCTTTACCCTCCAAATCTGCCATTTATGATCTTATGATCTGCATCTTATTGACAGTATTATTATTCTATCAGCCATCTGTGGAAATGTTTTTAAACAGTTTACTGAGATTTAAACATATCACATAACATACAATTCATCCACTTAATGTGCACAGTTAAATGTGTTGTAGTATATTCAAAAAGTTGTGCAATCATCACCACCATCAATTTTAGAACATTTTTATCACCTCCCCCCAAAATCCCCTTCCATCTACTTTCTATCTCTATGGTTTGCCTATTCTGGATGTAGAAATATTTACATCAACTTTGGCCATTCCCTGCCCCTAATCTCTCCTTACCCTAATAATGAATTGATTGCCTTGTTACACTGATTCCTTCGAGTGAAAAGTCACTCTTTTCCATGCTCATCATACTTTTAACTCAGGTAAGGATTATCTCTTGCCCAGGTCACTTACTTATTTACTTAGTGATTACTGACTTCTCTCTCCTCCTCTCTCGTCATACCCCACTGTATGATGCTGCTTGAGACTCCTAAAACATCCAATGGTTTCCTACTCCTTAGACAATGAAGTTCACACTTAGTGTGGCACACAATAGCTGCCATATTCAACTCTCATCTTTCCTGCTTGCACCATTCATTCCATGCTTCAATCACACTAAATTATATGAAAAGCATGTGGCACATATGGCACATTTTATAGTATTCAGGGTTTTTTTTTTTTTTTGAAAACTTCTAAAGCTCAGCTTTCATACTAGATTTTTGTTTTTATACAAATCATACTGGCTTCTAGGCAGAGTTCATAATGCTAAGGCTTTTCTAGAACTGAGATATAAAAATTCATTTTGGGGGGCACCTGGGTAGCTCAGTCAGTTAAATGTCCAACTCTTAATTTCAGCTCAGGTCATAACCTCAGGGTTGTGAGATAGAACCCTGCATCAGGCTCTATGCTCAGCTCAGAGTCTGCTTGTCCCTCTCCCTCTGCTTCCCCACCCTCACTCACTATCTCTCTCTTTCAAATAAATAAATAAAATCTTTAAAAATTTCATTTTTCAAGGCAACTAATTTGAAGATTTGATGGACTTGGGACATCTGGGACACCTGGGTGGCTCAGTGGTTGAGCTTCTGCCTTCGGCTCAGGGTGTGATCCTGTGGTCCTGGGATAGAATCCCACATCCAGCTCCCTGCAAGGAGCCTGCTTCTCCCTCTGCCTCTGTCTCTGCCTGCCTCTCTTTGTGTGTCTCTCATGAATAAATAAATAAAATCTTAAAAAAAGAGAGAAGATTTTATGGACTCTATAATCAAAAGGATATGGAAACTGAAGAAATTCTATTCAGCTGGTTGGAAAAGACCTTGGGGCAGGGACACAGAGCAGCAGCTGGAGTCAGTATCAGCTCTCCCAAGAAGCCCATGTCATCCATGTCATCAGGGATGAAAAGTATTACTGGATGTCCTAACACAGGATGGATTCTGCTGCAGAGTAATTCAGCTGTACCAAATTTTGGTCTACTGTCAAAAAACAGGTTAGATAAATTTAGCTTTTCTTGCTTTTAAGAAATTATTTTCTTTCTTTTTTTCTTTTTTGTTTTTAAAGTAGGCTCCACTATGGGCCACCTGGCTGGCTCAGTCAGTGGTGTGTACAACTCAATCTTGGAGTTTTGAGTTCAAGTCCCCACACTGAGTGTACAGATTATTTAAATTATAAATAAATAAATAAATAAATAAATAAATAAATAAATAAAGTAGGCCCCACATCCAGATTATTTTAAAGGGCATTTAAAATTCCTTAGATATTTCTAACATATGTGTAACCATACAACCCACCATATCGGTTTTATTGGAATAAGCAACTTGTATCTCATTCAAGGAATCACAAGCAATAGAAAGAGTAGACAAATTGCCCTTTCAGGAATGATATCATGGCTCCTGCTTTTGCTGCCACTAATGCAGTTTTATATTCTCTAAAGTGTATTTCCTTCATTAAAATTACTCTATGGTTCTGAGCATAAGTTTCCAAGATCAAAGATTAGCATGGTGAGAGTAGGGGTGGAGGGGTCTCTGAATCACAACGGCCTAAAACTAGCTCCTGCTACTTAGATCTGTTTTCACACATGCTACACCTTCCCCTGAAGGAATCTGAGGTCACTGTTTGATAAGAGTAATAAGAAAAAATTAGGACATCTTTCTCTGCTAGAACTTAGTGAAATTTGATATTTGCTTACTTTCCAACAGCTCTTTTCTAAACAGAAAGAAATATTAATGAACCATTTCCTCTCTTTAAACTCATCAGGTCATCCAGGAAAATATGTCCACAAATACTGGCTCAGAGGCTTAAACTTTTTCAGTAAATCTATGATAATGAGCTGTCTTCTTGTAAGGACTATATGACAGTAGAGGCCTACTAAAGAAAGATAAGGGGGTGGGGCTTTGTTTCCTGCATAACTAAAAATTATTTTTTTTCTAAAAATTTTTTAAATTCTACTTTGAAGTGTAATTCTGGGTAAGAGTAAAACAAACAAACAAACAAAACAAAAAACAGGCTAAAAAGCCATGGGCAGTCTCTTCAAGCCTTAAGATCCTATGACTATCAGTTCTGATTTAAGACATACAAATGGAGTCGAAAACTACTAAATAATAAATTAGTTGGACTTAATAATTAGTTTTTTTCTTGCTATAATGCGTGTTCACTTTGGATTCTGAGGTAGGTGGATAGCACAGGAAGGCAAGGCAGAGGGTTCTATTCTATTTATTTACCATCTTCTCCATAGAATTTTTTTTGTAGTCTGAAGAAGGTGGAGGTAGTGAGAGATGATTTCCAAACATATGCAAAATGCTGGTGCACAAAAAAATAACATACAAAGAATTCCTTTGTGTTCATAGCCAAGAGTTCAAGTAACCATCTAAAGTCATTCCTCTTGGGGATCCCTGGGTGGCTCAGTGGTTGAGTGCTTGCCTTCAGCCCAGGGTGTGATCTTGGGGTCCTGGGATCGAGTCCCATGTTGGGCTCATTTCATGGAGCCTGCTTCTCCCTCTACCTGTGTCTCTGCCTCTCTCTCTCTATGTGTGTGTGTGTGTCTCATGAATAACTAAATAAGATCTTAAAAAAAATAAAGTTATTCTTTTCTTCTCATATATAAATAAGATTGAAATTAGCAGGGTTTGTTTTATTTCATTTACAGAAGAAAATGAGACATGGAAAAGAGAAGGCATATGTCCTTGGGTTAATTAGAATATTATTCAAGGAGCCAGAAATAATAAGAGCTTTTAATACAAATAATTTCAAAGTTCTACTTCTACTTTTCTGACAGAAAATCTGACACCTGGCACTAGGAAATGACGAGTGAGGCTACTTTCAATTTCTACCCACATTCATACTTTTTTTTTCCACATTCATACTTTTGATAGGAGATTAAAACATGGAAAGAGACAATAATGCTTTTAACCCTTCACCTCACATAATGCCGATAGCTTATAACAAGAGAAATTCCATTCGACAGGTTCAAAGTGGGTTCATTCTTTGTCCTGTAAAGCAAAGAAAAGCTAAGCCGTATTTCAGAGATTCTAAAATCAATCTTTACCTGATACAAATCTTGGACCATGACTACCACACACCCCTCCTCCAGAGATTACTAGAATTCAATAACCAAATAACCAAGGGAAAATGGCAACTTTTAAGATCACCCACTCTAGTGAGAGGGAAAGACATGAAGTGTTTAGATGAATTTACCTGCTTATTAAAAGCTAACATAGAATAAGAAAACGTGGGGGTCTCAGAAAATTAGTTTCAGAGTGACTTTGGGTCAAAAAGCCAAACCGTGGGGCACCTGGGTGGTTGAGCACCTGACTTTTGATTTCAGCTCAGGTCATCATCTCAGGGTCATGAGATCGAGCCTTTCATGGAGCTCTGCATCAGGCTCTGTGCTCAGAGTGGAGTCTGCTTGGGTTTCTCTCTCCCTCTTCCCCTCCCCCCCCATGTGCACTGTCTCTAAAACAAACAAATCTTTAAAAAAGGTCAAACTGTGAAGCTACTAGAAATAGGACAATAATGACTGAGAAAAATTATAAAGCCATGGCATAAACTTAAGCCATGGATTTAAGAACTTACCAAAAGATATCCATGGAAAGGACTCCATTCACTTTTACACTAAAATTGAATCTAATCTGCAAAGTAAATGGTATGAGATTTAACATGAACCAGGACATAAATCAAAAACTTCTATACTTAAATTCCAGAGGGGAAGATATTCTTTATATCTCCTTTTTTTCACCTGTACTTTTCCTAAACATAACATAATTAACACAATTAACATTTGTCTGTGCTCAAATTCTGCATCTGAAATATATTAAGTCCTATACTTCATTCCAAGTGGTCATAGATTATCAGGAGATCCTACCTTTTGTTCTCTGTTCTCCCAATGTTATGTGTTTTCCCTCTTAAAGGAACTATCAATTTTTCTCCCTTTTTTTCCATTGTTTTTGTATGTAGAAAATTCCATGCTTTTTTCTTTGCTTTTTCTTCCCTGGCCCCTAACTGACTTTTATGTCCTCCCTTCAATTTATTTCACTGTTCTAGTTATTTCCTACCTTTGACTTACATTTTTCTTTCTATATAACGTAATGGGTAATAAGGGACTCTGGAGCCAGATTGTCTGAATTCGAATCCTGACCATGCAAGTTATTTAACTTCTGTACCATAGTTTCCTCAACTGTAAAATGGGAATAATGAGGATAAAACCTACTTCACAAGGGCTGTTTCATGGGGTGAGTGAATGAGTGTGTGTGGAAAGCACTCAGAATAGTGACTGGCATAATTAAGAATTGAATCCTGCTGACGACAGAAAAAGTAGAAAGCTAGCAAGAAAAAAAAGGAGAAATTATATACCATACTTAATGTTGTGCACCCCTATAAATATATCTAACTATAGAAATAATAAAAATGATAGCTCTCTAAAGTTTGAAGTACTTTATCAAAATTTCCTGATTTGCTCTTCTAAGTCACTTTGGAAAAGGTGATAGTCAGCAAGGTTTATTATCCAAGTTTAATAGGATAATGAAGTACAGAGGAAAAAAATATATCTAAACTGATACTATAAAACAGTAAGGAAGTAAAAACAATCCAAAGGAAGCTCTAAATCCAAGGGCTCTCACCTATGTCACCTATGTCACATGACCAACATCAACACCATGTTAGGGACGCAGAAATCAAATCAATTCAATTTTATTTATTCACGAGAGACACACAGAGAGAGAGAGGCAGAGTCACAGGCAGAGGGAGAAGCAGGCTCCATGCAGGGAGCCTGACGTGGGACTCGATCCCAGGTCTCCAGGGTCACGCCCTGGGCTGAAGGCAGACGCTCAACCGCTGAGCCACCCGGGCTGCCTCAATTCAATTTTAAAAGCTGTAATCATTATCATGAAAAGAAAGAGGACCAACCATATCCTTCCATGTCCTGCAGAATAGAAATCTCCTGAAATCATATGACAAAAGAAGCATTACGTGCAAAAGAACAGCTTACCTTAGGGTGTACCATGACAATTTTATGTAAAAAATTCTTTATCACCAGACTATCTGTCATCAAAGTTCTGGGCTTTTCATTAACCTGTAACAACACAACAAAAATATCCACTACACATACACAAACCCAAGAGTACAAATGAGTTAAATTATAGTATCTCTTAGGCACATGGGTGGCACAGAGGGTTAAGTATCAGACTCCTGGTTTCAGCTCAGGTCATGATCTCAAAGTGGTGAGACTGAGCCCCATGTGGAGCTCTGCTCAAAGTCCACTTAATATTCTCTCTCCTTCTTCTGCCCTTCCCTGCCTCTCTAAAATAATAAAATAAATCTTTTTAATAAATAATGGTATTTCTTCCTTTAAAGGTAACTTACCCCTCAGAAAGCTTTTCAGACACCCAAGGGTCTAAAACTTGTACACAAAAGGCAATCTTTTTTTTAAAGGTTTTATATATTTATTCATGAGAGACAGAGAGAGGCAGAGACATAGGTAGAAGGAGAAGCAGGCTCCATGCAGGGAGCCCAATGCAGGACTCAACCCCAGGTGATCTGGGATCTGGGATCACACCCTGGGCCAAAGGCACACACCAAACTGCTGAGCCACCCAGGCGACCCGTGCAAAAGGCAATCTAATAGCTGTCATTTCTCGGGTTAAACTGTTTCTTTTTTTTTTTTTTAAGATTTTATTTATTTGTTTGAGAGTGCGTGAAAGACCAAGAAAAAACACACATGAACAGGGGAAAGGGAAGAGGCAGAGGAAGAAGCAGACTGCCGGCCAACTTGGAAGCCTGACATGGGGCTAGATCCCAGGGCCCTGGGATCACGACCTGAGCCAAAGACAGAGGCTTAACAACTGAGCCACCCAGAGGCCCCTTGGTTTAAACTATTTCTTTTTTTTTTTTTTAAGATTTATTTATTTATTTATTTATTTATTTATTCATTCATTCATTCATTCATTCATTCATTCATTCATTCAGAGAGAGAGAGAGAGGCAGAGAGAGAAGTGGGCTCCATGCAGTGAGCCCGACACGGGACTCGATCCCAGGTCTCCAAGATCACGCCCTGGGCTGCAGGCGGCATTAAACCGCTGCGCCACCGGGGCTGCCCAGTTTAAACTATTTCATGGAACTTCAGGAGATATATGAACAAAGATCAGAGGAAAATCCACAATATCAGAACTACCTTTTGGAATAAATTTAACAGTAATTCAGATCAGAGCTAAGAAGAATAACTCTATCTTGCTCTACCATCCTGATGTGAGTTGATTGTATTAAGAAGGGAGTGAAAGGGGGCAGCCCCGTGGCTCAGCGGTTTAGTGCCGCCTTCAGCCTGGGGTGTGGTTCTGGAGACCTGGGATCGAGTCCCACGTCAGGCTCCCTGTATGGAGCCTGCTTCTCCCTCTGCCTCTCTCTCTCTGTGTGTCTCTCATAAATAAATAAATAAAATCTTTTTAAAAAATGGAGTGAAAGGAGCAGACAACTAAAAAGAACCTATTTTTCAACATCAATCTATTTATATAAACACTTATTTTTTAGGAAAAGTTGTAAAGCAAAAAAATTCACAAGTCAGAAGACATGTGTTCCAGTACTGGCTCTGTATAAATTATTTAAGTAACCATGAAAAAAAAATCACTTAATTGTTCTGGGATTTATTTACTAATCTGTAAAAAGGATAAAAGTTACCCATTCTACTTCACAGAATTGTTTTAAGGATCAAATAATAGGGACGTCTAGGTGGCTCAGTGGTTCAGCGTCTGCTTTCAGCTCAGGGAGTGATCCTGGAGTCCCGAGGTCTAGTCCCAGCATCAGGGTCCCTGCTTGGGGCCTGCTTCTCCCTCTGCCTATGTCTCTGCTTCTCTCTGTGTGTCTCTCATGAATAAATTTTAAAAATCTTTTTAAAAAAAGATCAATTAATAATCTGAAAGTATACATTATACATGGCAACAATAGTAGATATCACTTGTTGAATGCCTACTATGTAGCAAGCGTTGTGCAAGTGTTATATCTCTTATTACCTCATAACAATCCTGGAAGCAGATATTACTATCCTTTCTTTGTAGTTTTTAAAAAATATCTTATTTATTTATTCATGAGACAGAGAGAGAGGCACAGACACAGACAGAGGGAGAGCAAGCTCCTTGCAGGGAGCCCGATGCAGGACTCGATCCCCAGGCCCAGGCAGAACTGAAGGCAGAAGCTCAACCACTGAGCCACCCAGGCGTCCCTGTAGCTTTTTTTTCTTTAATGAGATTCAGAGAAATTAAGCAACTTGCCTAAAGTTACTCAAGCTGTTCAGTGATAGAGCCAGGATCAGACCCTATCTAACACCAATTGTCCATGCGCTTTCCAATATACTCAGATACCTCCCTACAAATATAATAAAAATTTATAATCTAATGAAAGTTTTCTCTAGTCCAGAAATGGAGCTAACATATCCTACTTATATCACCTCATTTACCCCTCACAAAAGCCCTATTACATACTTAAAACCCACATTTTATGGATGAAAAAATAGAGTCTCAAAGAGATCAAACAATTTTCTCAAGGTTACCTGATCTGGCTCCAAAGCTTTAGTATTAACCACTTTCCTAGAATGGCTCACTATATTTAATACAGTGTCCCTAAAAGCAAAGTTAGAAGGAGTCTTCTAGAAAGTGGAAAAGTCTAGGAAAATGAGAAAAAGAAATAGAGTAAAAAATCAGTAAGTTCTTATTGGTGGCTCAGAGAATACAGACCCATGTAGGTACATGTTAAAGAAAAAAATTGTCCCAGACCTCAAAATATCATAACACAATGAAGAAGAAATGGAAAGAATAAATTATTGTAATACTTTTTCTAAGTACACTGAAAATGAGATCAAGAATTATGCAATGAGTGGGGAAAATTAAATTATTATAGAATCATTACAAAAATATCAGAAAAATGGGGATTCCTGGGTGGCGCAGCTGTTTGGCGCCTGCCTTTGGCCCAGGGCGCGATCCTGGAGACCCGGGATCAAATCCCACGTCGGGCTCCCGGTGCATGGAGCCTGCTTCTCCCTCTGCCTGTGTATCTTCCTCTCTCTCTCTCTCTCTCTCTCTCTCTCTCTCTCTCTCTGTGACTATCATAAATAAATAAAAATTTTTTAAAAAATCAGAAAAATGGATGGGAATTATTATAAATTTCTGGAAACAGATCTAGGATTATTCATATATGTAAATAGTGGTGATTAAACAGTAGCTGCAGCATACACCTCACAGCCACATCCTTCATTTAAAACATTTTACTATGGAACGCCTGGGTGGCTCAGTTCTCAGCTCAAGTTTTGATCTCAGGGTTGTGAGTTCAAGCCCTGGGTTGTGCTACATGCTGGGTGGGGAGGCTACTTACAAAAATAACTTAAAAAATAACTTTATTATAAAATGTTCAAAAAAATAAAAAAAATAAAATGTTCAAATAATAGAAAAGCAATGATCTCTTCAAAGCAGTTTTTGTAATTAGCACTTCCAAAACAACTTCTTGGAACAGTTTCAAACTTCTGTAGCCTTGGTTATTATAGGGTACATCACAGAAAGGGCTAATTATATCTAGCAGTAAGTAAACGAAGTAACTAAAGATTCCTTCAGCAGCTACCAGAGAGGCTAGAATTAATAATGATGAGAGCTACCACTTACTGAACACCTGCTTCATGCCAAACAGTTTATATGCAAGCAGGAAATATTCCCATTTTATTTATGAGAATAATGAGACTAAATAAGCTGTTTAATTTGTCCAAGGTCACACATAGCTAGTTAAGTGGCCGAACTGGAATTCAAACCTAGATCTGACTAAATTCAAACCCCACATTCCACTACGCAATACTGTTGCTCCAAGATAATTCATTATCTGTGCATATAGGTTGGTGAATTGGACATTATGTAATCTATCATTACTTTTATGGAGCCTGATAGGCAATACTTATGCAAACTACTGAATTACCCACTCAAGACACTTAATGGAGTTTATTAAGTACCTGAGCTTACAGAGGTAAATAAAACAACCTCTGAGTTTGAAGAGTTCACAGTTAAGTAAACCAAAACGCAAATAAATAATTTATATGACAGTATGAAAAGTCCTATGATTTACATATAGGAGATGCTAAAGAAAAAAACAAGAAGGACTGGCAGATAAAGTGATCTAATATCACACCAGCAGAGGATAGTTAACACGAAGTAAATAGCTCCTTTTAAAATCTACTCATAAATTACTGAGAGAGAGAGAGAATGAACAAAATGTATGTGTGTATATCTACAAGGTCTTTTACAGCCTTTTAGAGTTGGGTATTAGAAACCTAGTACCCCATCTTGACATACATATAGAAGCAGGGAACTTACTTAAGTGTTATTAGGAAAACAGATGCTGCCAGCCCTGGGCAGTAGAAATCACTATTGAATCATATGTTCCAGCCTTCACCTTTAAGTATAAATCTAAATGTATCACAGATAATTTGAGCTGTTTTATATTTTCAAACTGAACCTAGGTTATCATGGGCCCTATATAACTGTCTAGAGAAAAGTCAATCACTGCCTCTGTCTCTTCTTGCCTCTAGTTAAATAGATATAGAAAGAAATAGAGATAGACAAATATGAAGATATGTTTGTAGGTATACATGTGTAGCTCTATAAATTTTATTATTTAGTATTATAGCAAAAATAAATATAAAAATGGGTAAAGTCTCAAGATCTTGTAAAACCAAACTATTTTTGGAGGGACATGTTACCCTGCCCAATGGACCCCAAGATTCAAGGCTAAGTCTGAGCATAAACACAAGACCTTGCATCTCTTCTAAATGAAGCTTCAGTATTCCCTTCTAAGATTAGCTCTCCTTGCATGTCCAAATCAGTGGATCATCTATTATAGTTTTTTCATGGATGTCTCCACTGACTAGCCTCCACTATGAACCTTGATACTTGATCCTTCTCCCCATTTGAGGTATATAAGTTGTTCACAATCTCCCCTTCTTCTCTTCTCACTCTCTTCATTCAAATATCTTTTAAATAGCTGCAAGGTACTAGAGACAATGAGATGTAATGGAACAAATGCTTTCAGGGAACTCTTGGTCCTATTCTGAGGTCATACTGTTCTTTGCTGCTCCTCATCTATCGCCAGCTGACTACAGGCACTGAGCTCATGTTTCCTCTGTACTTTAAGACCTGCCATCAGCTGGGCTGACTTCCACATCCAAGTAGATGGCCTGTCTAAGCAACAACTTAATCTCACAATTTCCTGACCTCTTCAACTCCAACGACCTTGACATCCACACATTTCCAGCCACCTATTTCCATGGCCATAGTTTGGAACTGTACCATTCTAAAAACCTGAAACTGAAATGCCTCATTCTTATGTGAAAAGATGCACACCAAGATGTTAACAGTGGCTATCATGATTAAATCAAATTTGTGTTCTAAATTTTCCTGAGGGAAACAATAAGACAAACTTTATCAGTCTGAAGACAAATTCCTATTCTTTCAAGTCTCTGAACCCGTTATGCCCAGAAAATCTGTTTTCAGTCTCATCAAGACCCCTTGGCCACTTCCCACTGCATTAGGTACCTTCTTCTATGTTATACACCCTACTCTATCATGACACATATTACATTGTATTGTAATTATATGTTTGCTTGTTTATCTTTTCCTTTAGGAACTTGGAATCAAATAATATATCTTGGGACTCTGTACTTTCAACATCTACCACAGTGAGGCTGACTTGAACAAACACAGAGTATATATTTCTGTGTGAGTGAATATATATTCAAACAGACCTGATTAAAATGAGTAAGATTTTAGTTCAAATTCTAATTGTGTCACTTAACTTTCATATGACTGTGGAGAAGTCCATTGAATTATCTGAATCTTAGTTTTCTTGTATCTGTAAAACGGGGAGATAATCCCTGTTCTATCTACTTCACAGAGTTGTCAGGAGGCTTAAATAATATATATAAAAGTTAGGGATAAAAATTAAAGAAGATGTGGTCTATATATATACAATGAGTATTACTCAGCCATTAGAAATGACGAATACCCACCATTTGCTTCAACGTGGATAGAACTGGAGGGTATCATGCTGAGTGAAGTAAGTCAATCGGAGAAGGACAAACATTATATGGTTTCATTCATTCGGGGAATATAAAAAATAGTGAAAGGGATTAAAGGGGAAAGGAAAGAAAATGAGTGGGAAATATCAGAGAGGGTGACAGAACATGAGAGACTCCTAACTCTGGGAAATGAACAAGGGGTAGTGGAAGGGGAGGTGGGCAGGTGGTTGGGGTGAGTGAGTGACAGGCACTGAGGGGGGCACTTGATGGGATGAGCACTGGGCGTTATACTATATGTTGGCAAATCGAACTCCAATAAAAAAATATACAAAAAAAAGATCAGTTTAGACTGGTAAAACACATGATCTCCTTTTCTAGAACTGCTTTTCTTGGTTCACTGAAAACAAACTTTTTTTTTTATTGCTACTTGACATTAATAGTTTCAGAGCTGACTAACCATTAATTGCTCTAGATTGTTTACCCATCATTCCCCTAAAGAAGATAAGGCACAGCCAGAGATATCTATTGTCGTAATACTGCACCCATTTCCTTTGAGAAGGAACATATAATTGTCCAAACATGAAGAAAGGCCTCCCAAATGCTTCTTCGGAGAATGTTTAAAGCACTCTAATTCCTTATGTTTCCACAAACTCAAAGGAAAGAAAGATAAGGGATCAGAGAATTGTTAAAGGGAATGGAGAACTCAACTGTCACTCTTATAAATCTGTGCTACAAATAAACCAATAAAGATCTTTAAGCCAACCTAATAAAAATTATCCAAATAGGATCTGCACTGAGAATCCATTTTTATTTTCTTTTTCAGGAGATCCAAATTCAAACGACTGCTTGTTTCAGTGGTTCTTAAATTCATCTGCACATTAGGAACCATCTGGGATTTTTTTCCATCTAGGATTTCAAAGATATCCCAAAGCCCAGGCTGCATCAGTATGGACTGAATTGTGTCTCCCAAATTTCACACACTGAAACCCTAGCTTCCTATGTGACTGTACTTGGGGATAGGGCCTTAAAGATATTTAATTAAAGTTAAATGAGTTCATAAGCGTGGAACCCTAATCTGATAGAACAATGGTCCTTTTAAGAAGAGGAAACTCCAGAGAGCTCTCCCTCTCCACATACAGAGGAAAGGCCATATGAGGAAACAATGACAAGCCACTTTAATTTTAAATTTCTAGCCTCCAAGAGTATGAGGAAGTAAGTTTCTGTTATTTAACTACCCAATTCATAGTTTGTTTTTTATGGCAACTGAGCAAACCAATCCAACACCCTAGACCAATAAAATCATAATCTCTTGGAGCGGAACACAAATACCAGTATTTTGGAAGCTACCAAGTGTTTTAAAATCTGTACAGAGAAGTTCAGGAACAAATGCCTTATTTAATTTTAACTTGGAACTATGATGTACCTAGGTTTTTCTTCACCATTACTAGATCTGTAGAAAAATAAGAATTGAGACATCTGTAATTTATAGAACCACAACAAAACCTGCCTCAAAAATCATCTGGAATCTTGTTACCCCTGATATGTCCTGAGAAGAGCTGGGTTCCTCTGAAGACCAATTCAGCTTTGCAGAGAATCCAGGCAATATAGATTGTATTTCTGTGTGAGAAGAAATGGCGACAAAAAGAAAAAGCAGTTTGGATAAGCACCAGAGTTTCTGGAATTGTTTATTAAACTGATGAGCCAAGAAGGCATTTCCCTGATGAAAAGATTATCTGCAAAATTTAAAATATGACTGGAAATGGCTATGCATCAGCAAATTGCTTGAACATTTAGAATTACTTTATGGGGTTAAGACTTTTAATCTCAGGTTTTCAATTTTTCACATTTGCTAAATCAATTTGTATTTTCAGTTAATTTCCACAAGGTCATGTCCAAAGCCAGAAATCTTCAGCACTGATAACTCTTATATTCTTGTATTTTTTAATAAAATAATTTATTTAATAAACACAAAGTGAGCTAATTTAGAACTATAGCAGAGAAATTCAAGAATGACCCTCTCAGGCATTTACCTAACACAGTATATTTATTAATAAGGCAGTCTTTAACAAAGTAAAGCAAACTATTGATATTTTAATTCATAAATTAACCACTTGGTATAGTTACATATGTAGACTTAGAACTATCTTTCCACAAAGCGCCAGTGGGTCTTGCATCATCAAAATTTGCATCATGGTTCTTCCTTTCTGTACCTTGGAACTCATAAGGGAAAAAAACAAATCTCCCATTTTATAAAATGCTATCCCTTATTTCCCCTCTACAGTACTATTAAAATAGAGAACTACAAATGAATAAAGATAGCTTGCAGAGACTGCAAGCTCTAACTTGTAAATGAGGTTGACAATATTGATATTATACAAGAATTCAACTTTAAAAACCTATTTACAAAATACATCCTAATAGTGCAACTTTCTCCTACAGCATTCGTATTACATATCTAATAAAGCTTTAACCATCTCAAAAAGTATGAACATTACCAAGATCAAGTACTAGCTATCATTCTTAATGGGTAGTATTTTTCTTACCCTTATTTGTTTTTCAAGTGTATTCAGTCATAAAGCATGGAATAATATGGCTGCAAGGTTACGCTACACTGAAGTTTAGTGAACTTGGCACTGAACCAAGATGCCTTGCATCAATCTTCAGTTTTACCAGTGACCAACTTACTGACCTAAGGTGACTTTCTTTTTACTGTGACTAAATTACCTTTCTGTGAAATATAAAATTTGTTCCTGAATCTTATTTTGTCTTTGAAGCATTTGATACAATGCAGAATGGGGAAAACGTGTAGATATGTGAGAAGAAGCCTTGTTAATAACTAAATTTTGCAGAAATCTTAATAAGAATTTAAATAAAATGTGTAGTGATTTGAGGAAAATCAATTTCAATTGCCTCACTTCATACACAGACACACACACACACACACACACACACACACAATCAAAGTCCAGATGGATTGACTAGAGTTAAATATGAAAAGTAGAATAAAACTAAACAAAAGTCTTCTATTTCAAGGTAAATTGAGCATATGTTAAAACTGCATCTTCCCAAACACATAAAATGATAAAACAGATATTTTAAAGTTTTTATTTCGATTCTAGTTAACACACAGCATAATATTAGTTTCAGGTGTATAATATAGATTCAACCCTTCATACAGCACTCAGTGTTCATTACAACAAGTGCACTCCTTAATCCCCATCACCTATTAAAACAAGTGTTTTTAAAACTTAATAAATACATAGCATGGTGAGAAAGAGAGAGAAATCCTTATAGATCAGAAATGGAGAGGTAAATTTCCCTCATCTTCAGAAAGGAAAAAGAGAATCTATAATAGTAGGTATGGACCGAAGATGCACACCGTATTTGGGGTTTGAACTAGGGAAAAAATATGGGGCTAATACTGCAACAGCCATAGGTTTAAGAGCAAGATCCATACAGGCCACACACATAGGAGATCTAAACAAACATGAACAGAGGCCAGAGATTCACCATCTGCCTACCAGAGAGTTGGTTAGAGCCAAGTGATGCTAGTAAGAGCATCAAGGATGCAGGTTGAGGGCCTTAGAGCTATGTCATATAAGTGGAAATAAGATTCAGAACTATATAATTTCTTAAGATGTAAACGCATTGTATCTTGCCACTTAAGCAAAATTTAATCCTATATTATATAGGATTTATATTACTACATTATATAGGATTTAATCCTACACATATATACATATATATGTACATATACATATATAATCCTATATATGTATATATGTATAATCCCATATATGTAAATATAATATTAAGTTTTGCCATATAAATAAACATAAATCTATATACATATACATATACATAGCTCAGCAACAGAAAACCCCCTACTGGAAACCTGTCAATGCAGGATGTGTTCAAAACAAATAGATGATGGACAATTAACTTTTTTTTAAAATTTATTTATTTATGATAGTCACAGAGAGAGAGAGAGAGGCAGAGACATAGGCAGAGGGAGAAGCAGGCTCCATGCACCGGGAGCCCGATATGGGATTCAATCCCGGGTCTCCAGGATCGCGCCCTGAGCCAAAGGCAGGCGCCAAACCGCTACGCCACCCAGGGATCCCTGGACAATTAACTCTTAACTAAAAGTTACCAACCAGGAATATGGATACAAAGGAACTGTCATGCACTGTTTGTGGGAAAGTAAACTGGTATAGCCACTGTCGAAAAAGAAAAGGGAAAAATTAATTCAAAAAGATATATGTACCCCTATGTTTATTGCAGGATTATTTACAACAGCCAAAATAGGGAAGTGCCCATTGATAGATGAATGAACAAGAAGATGTGGTACAAGCACGCGCGCGCGCACACACACACACACACACACATAGTGGAAGATTACACAGCCATAAAAATCATATCTGGGATCCCCGGGTGGCTCAGCGGTTTAGCGCCTGCCTTTGGTCCAGGGCATGATCCTGGAGTCCCGGGATCGAGTCCCACATCAGGCTCCCTGCATGGAGCCTGCTTCTCCCTCTGCCTGTGTCTCTGCCATTCTCTCTCATGAAAAAATAAATAAAATCTTAAAAAAAGAAGAAAGAAATATTCTCTTCTAAAAAAATAAATAAATAAAATGTAATGTTTAAAAAAATTGTATCTATTTGTAGACAACATGAATGGTATTCTGCTAAGTGAGACAAGTTAGACTGAGAAAGACAAATACCATACGAATTTCACTTATAAGTGGAATCTAAGAAACAAAACATATAAATAAACAAGCAAACAAAAGAATCAGATCTATACTTAACAGAACAAACTGATGGTTGCTAGAGGGGAGGGGGATGGGAGATGGGCAAAATGGGTGGTAGAGAGTTACAGGTTTCTGGTACGGAATGAACAGGTCATGGGAATAAAAGGTTACAGCTTAGCGAGTATAGTCAATGATGTTGTATACTGTTGTATGGTGACAGCTACATTTGTGCTGAGCATGGCATAACATATACACATGTTCAATCACTATACTGTATACATGAAACTAATATAACACTGTGTGTCAACTATACTCAATAAAGTTTTTCAAAAAATAATATACTGCCATCAATTAAACAGAAAGATTAAGGAGGGGAAACCCTGTTATAAATCTTGGAAATTAAAGATACAGTATTTGAAATGAAAATGCTACAGAAGGCATATTAGTAGCTGTAAAAGAACACACTTAAAGGAAAAGGTAGTACCTGAATCTTTCATAGCAGCACAATTCATAGCAGGCAAAAGTGGAAACAACCCAATGTCCATCAATAATATACAGATTAACAAAATATATGATATTCTTCAGCCACAAAAAAAATTATTGTTACATGCTATAAGATGGATGAGTCTGGAAAACATAATGCTTAATGAAAGAAGCCAGGTGCAAAAGGCTACATATTGTATTATTTCATTTATATTTAATGTCCAAAATAGGCAAATCCACAAAGATATTAAGGATTTTAAAAAGACATAAACATTAAAAATTTTAAATAAGAAATACTTGGATATTAACAGATCCAGAATAAGTAATTACTGAGAATTATCATAAAACAAACACAGATGTAAGTACTATTTGAATAAATGTACCAAATGTCAAGCAGGATAAATTTCTTTTAAAAAAGAGGCACGGGAAAAAAAAAAGAGGCACGAAAAAAGTCACACAGCAGAACATATCACAATGAAACCCAGAATAACAAAGATAAAGAGAAAACTGTTGAAACTACAAAAGAGAAGGAAATTATCCCAAAGAAGCATGAATTAGACGTCTCATCAGCAACACTAGAAGCCAGAAGATAAAATTAAGTACTATTGTCAAAGACCAGAAAAAAATTAACTTTCAATCTGGACTTTTAGGAAAATCAAATTACCATTAAAGAATGAGAAACTGCAAATATTTATGTTCTACAAGCTCCTGATGAAAAAGACCTAAATAAACCAAATAAATCAATATAACCACTTAAAAATGACTTTAAATTTGCACCTTTTTGGGGCAACTGGGTGGCTCAGTCAGCTAAGCATCTGCCTTTGACTCAGGTCATGATCCTAGGGTCCTGGGATCAAGCCCTGCATCAAGCTTCCTGTTCAGTGGGGAGTCTGCTTCTCCCTCTGCCTCTCTCCTTGCTCATGTTTTTTCTCTCTCTTTCTCAAATAAATAAAAAAAATCTTAAAAAGAAATTTGCACCTTTTTGCTGAGATAGTGGTGATAAGGAAGAATGAATTATATCATCAACAATATCAAACTATCTCTTCATGCAACTCTTCAACTGTTAAAGTAGAAACATTTCAATCATGTGGCAATGTAAACATACATCAAAACAACATATTGGAACTTCTCTTTCCAGCAATGATGAAATAACAGGTACGAAATCAGCCCTCCCACCAAAGGCTACTATAAAATTGGGTAAAACATATGAGTCAGTTGTTTTCAGGCACTGGATAAGAACACAGGTCTGTGATCCCTGACAGAAGGCAAATTCCTGAAGTGAACCTACAATTGCCCTGGATATCTGCCTATGGAAATTTTCTCATCCACTAGCAGGGACCTAGAGCCCAAACAGACTACAGTGGTTCCAGTAAATTGAGGAGACACAGAACAGAGTTCAGAGTTGCAGAAGTACCTGGAATCTAGCAGGGTGCACTGGAGGAGAGGAACTTCTACAGAAGTGGGTACCGAAAGTCTGTGTGGGAGGTCCCCATGAGTCCTTGGTCAAAAGCTGGACTATGCATGTACAGGTTGGATTACATAAAATCTCCCAGACAGCAGTTGCAATGGAGATTGGAATACCAGTGGTCAAGCAGTACTGGAAAATGTTGGCCTTCAAGTCCAATCAGAATGGAGAGACCTTGATAAAACTGATGGTGTCTAGCTAAGATGCCAAAAAAAGGTAAGGCTTGGGCAGCTTGGGTGGCTCAGCAGTTTAGCGCCTCTTCAGCCCAGGGTGTGATCCCAGAGGCCCGGGATCAAGTCCCACATCCGGCTCCTTGCAGAAGCCTGCTTCTCCCTCTGTTTGTGTCTCTGCCTCTCTTTCTCTTTGTGTCTCTCAAGAATAAACAAAATCTTCTAAAAAAAAAAGAATTTAAAAACAAAAAACAAAACCCAACAACAATTTGTGGATGAAAATCTGCTCTTGATCTACCCTATAAAAAAAAAAAAATCTACCCGTCCTCTGTAGATCTTAAGACTCCAAGCCTTAAAACTCCAAGTCTTAAGATCTACAGAGGAGACAGTATGGAGGTTTAGTAGTATCAAGTTAAAAGAGTTTGGAAAATGACTTGGTTTCTACATATCAATTCTATAAAATGTACAAGAACAAGCTAACACAAGGTTAAGGTGATTAGCCTACTAGAACTGCCTGCTAGAACAAAAATCAACACTCTTCAGAGGTAAAACAGAATATAATATATGAACACAGTACCCAACATAAAACTAAGGATTTACTAGACATGCAAAGAAAAAAAGCAATAAAAAAACAAGCCTGTTAATGTTACATTTAGGAGAAGCTTTAAAGCACAGATTATTAAAATGTTCAAAGACAAAGGTGGTTTAAATAAGTCAACTGATACAAAATATCAGCAGAGAAGTATACACTGTAAAAAAAAACCAAATGGAAATTCTCTAACTGAAAAGTTCAATAAATGAAATGAAGAAATTTCTGGACAGTTTTAATAGATTAGATATGAAAAAAATCAGTAAAATTATAGGAGACAACAAAAATTATCCAATCTGAACAACAGAGGAAGAGATTGAAGAAAAATAGAATCTTAAAAATCTATAGAACAATATCAACCAGTTACAGATATGTATAATCGGAGTTCCAGAAAGAAAAGAAAGAATAGGACAGAAAAATATGAAAAACTCATAGACAATTTTTTTTAACTTGATGAAAAATATTAAGATGTGAAAAACTCATGGGATCCCTGGGTGGCGCAGCGGTTTAGCGCCTGCCTTTGGCCCAGGGCGCGATCCTGGAGACCCAGGATCGAATCCCACGTCAGGTTCCCGGTGCGTGGAGCCTGCTTCTCCCTCTGCCTATGTCTCTGCCTCTCTCTCTCATTCTGTGTGACTATCATAAATAAATAAATAAATAAATTTAAAAAAAAAAAGAAAAACTCAGCAAACCCCAAGCAGGATAAATGCAAAGAAAATCACACCTAAGTACATAATGGTCAAAGTGATTAAAAAAAAAAAAAGATAAATAGAGAATCTTGAAACAAGCTGGGGGGAAATGCACATAATACATACAGAGCAACTATAATATGAATTACACTGACTTCTTCTGAGAAACAGTTGAGGCTAGAAGACAATGGAGTGACATCTTTTAAAACACTGTCAACCTAAAATTTCAAATCCAATGAAACATTCTTTTAAAATGAAGGTAAAGGGCACCTGGGTGGCTCAGTCAGTTAAGCATCTGCCTTTGGCTCAGGTCATGATCCCAGGCTCCTGGGATCTAGCCCCACACTGGGGTCCCTGCTCAGTAGGTAGCCTGCTTCTCCCTCCCCCTCTGCCTGTTGCTCCCCCTGCTTGTACTCTCTCTGTCAAATAGATAAATAAAATCTTTTTAAAAACAAAAAATAGAATGAGGGTAAGATACAGACATTTTTAGACAAACAGAAGATTAAATAACTTGTCGGCAGAAGACTTGTACTACAAGAAATGCTAAAGGATGTTCTTTAGGCTGAAGAAGAAAATCCAGCAGGAACGAAGAAATGAAGAGCACTAGAAATAAATGAGTAAATACAAAAGATAATTTTTTCTCATATTTTTCCTAACCTACAACTAACAGTTTAAAGCAAAAGAATAACATCTTAGAATGATAACATCTGAAAATACTCAGAGTAGAAAATAGTATTGAATTATATAACACCCCAAATAAAATAAATATCCACAAGTTTATTCTGATAGAAATAACTGGGTTAATAAAAAGGTGAAGAAGGTGTAAGCTCTTGCTTAAAAATTTCAATAAATAAATATAGAATAAATGAGGACAAAAAAATAAGAAATGAGGACATATGAAATCACAATAAACACTAGAGTAATAATTGCTGAAGGCCAAGATCTACCAATGAATACTAAATTAGTGGACGAACATTTAAGGAAAAACAGGGTACTTGCAAAGTCTCATAGTATTTCCCCTAAATATTTAAAACCTACAAGAAGTAACTCTACTTGGAAAAATCTGGCAGATAACACCTCAAACAAATAATCAAGGTCAGATTTACTAATAAAAACATCAACATCATCAGTTCCTTCATATGGTACACTGAAATGGATACATTATCTCGGTGGCATTGTTTCTAACAATATAACATTCAATCTAATATAAGAACATATCACACAAGCTACAAGCTACAAAATAACTGACAAATATTCTTCAAAAGTATCAAGGTCATGAAAGAAAAAGGAAGACTGAGAAACTGTCACAAATTGAAAGAGATTAATAAAACATAACAATTAAATGCTAAGTGAGATCCTGTAATGGATCCAGAAACTGAAAAAGAATGTAAGTAGAAAAACTGGTAAAATCTTAATGAAGTCTGTAGTTTATGTTAATACTACTTATAAATGTTAATATTTTTATAATTGCACTATAGGTGTTTAAAATATCAATTGCAGGGGAAACTGGATGAAGAGTATATAAGAATTCTTTGTACTATGTTTTCAACTCTTCTGTAAGTCTAAAATTATTTTTAAATTAAAATTGTAAGTACTCTGCAAAAGAATGAAACTGGACCAATATTAAACAGCATACATGAAAATTAACTTAACATGGATTAAAGACCTGAATGTAAAAAAAAAAAAAAAAAAAAAGACCTGAATGTAAGATCTGAAATCATAAAACTCCCAGAAAAAAATAGAAAATTCCTTGACACTGGGCTTGGTGATTATTTTGGGGGGATTTCACACTAAAGCCAAAGGCAACAAAAATTAAAATAAGCAAGTGAGACTACATCAAACTAAAAAGCTTCTGCAGAGCTAAGAAAACCATCAACAAAATGAAAAGGCAACTTAATGAATGTGAGGGAAAAATTGCAAATCATATATCTCATAAGGAGTTAATATCTATAAAGAACTCATACAAGTCAATAGCAAAAACCTCAAACAATCTGATTTAAAAATGGGGGATCCCTGGGTGGCACAGCGGTTTGGCGCCTGCCTTTGGCCCAGGCCGCGATCCTGGAGACCCAGGATCGAATACCACGTCGGGCTCCCGGTGCATGGAGCCTGCTTCTCCCTCTGCCTATGTCTCTGCCTCTCTCTCTCTCTCTCTGTGACTATCATAAATAAATAAAAATTAAAAAAAAAATAAAATAAAAACTCTTCCTCATTGGATTGTTTTGGTGCTTTTATCAAGTATGGGCCTGTAAGTATGGGCCTGTTTCTGGACTCTATTCTTTCTCACTGTTCTTTTACTTAAGATTTTTTTTAAATTTATTTATTCATGAGAGGCAGAGAGAGAGAGAGAGAGAGAGGCAGAGACAAAAGTAGAGGCAGGCTCTGTGCAAGGAGCCCGATGTAGGACTCGATCCTGGGTCTCCAGGATCAGGCCCTGGACTGAAGGTGGTGCTAAACCACTGAGCCACCTGGGCTGCCCTCTGTCTGTCTTTATGCCATTTCAACACTATCTTAATTACTGTAGCTTTATTTTTTTAAAGATTTATTTATTTATTCAGAAAGAGAGAGAGAGGCAGAGACACAGACAGAGGGAGAAGCAGGCTCCATGCAGGAAGCCCAACGTGGGACTCAATCCGAGATCCCCAGGATCACACCCCAGGGCCGCAGGTGGTGCTAAACTGCTGCACCACTGGGGCCACCTTACCGTAGCTTTATAGAAAGTAGGGTAGGTTAAGTCCTCCAATAATGTTCTTTTTCAAGTTTGTTTTAGTTATCCTAGGTCCTTTTCATTTCCATATATTTTCCCTGTCTTTTATTGTCATTTTGATTTAAAGATTTTACTTATACTTGTTTTTTGAGAGAGAGAGTGTAGAATGAGTGTGTGAGTGGGGGAAGGACAGAGGGAGAGAATCTCAAGCAGACTCCCTGCTGAGTGCAGAGCCTGACCTGGCGTTTGATCTCACAACCCTGAGATCATGACCTGAGCAGAAATCAAGAGTTGAATGCTTAACAGACCAAGCCACCCAGGTATTCTTTGTTTTTTAAGTAGGCTCCACACCCAGCATGGAGCTTGAGATCAAGACTTGAACTGAGATCAAGAGTTGGATACTCAACCAACTGAGCCACCCAAGGCACCCTTTCATTTTCCCTGTTTAAAAAAAAAAAATTAACAGCCCTTGGACTTCTGGGTAAGAGTGCAGAGTAGGAGGATCCTAGGCTTACCTTGTCCCACAGATATACTTAGATAAACACAGTGTAAACAACTCAGCTATAATATATAAATGACCTGAACACTGGTAGCACAGACATTTAAATCTAGAGAAGAAGCCACATCAAAGAGGGTAGGAAGGGCAGAAACACAGTCAGAAGCCAAAATGACCCAGAGGGCTATCTACCCATGGGAGGGAGAGACGCCAGGGCATAGAGAGGAGAGAGAGAAGATCCCACACCACGCACACCAGGCACCCCAGGCACAGGGCACCCATGCCAGGAAGACAAAACCAGCATAACATTTGGCTTTGAAAATCATAGGGTCCTAACTTCACAAGTTCTTACAATCTGTGGGGCTTAATACCCGGATCTTTAAAAATCAGTAGCTGAGCTCTGGGAGAGCTGGAAGGGAAGGGAAACTAAGTTCCCATCCTTAAAGACACACACAGTACAACAATAGACCTGCTGAGATAAGCATTGAAACAGCAGTTTGAAAAACACTTGAGACTTCTCCAAGAATAAAAGAGCTGGGGGGGGGGGCATCTGGAGGGCTCAGTAGGTTATATGTCTGACTTTGGCTCAGGTCATGATCTCAGGATCCTGGGATTAAGCCCTGTGTCAGGAGGGAGAAGCAGGCTCCCTGCTCAGCTGAGAGTTTGCTTCTCCCTCTTGCTCTGCCTCTGCCCCTTCCCCAACTCATGCTCTCTCTCTCAAATAAATAAATAAAATATTCTAAAAAAGTAAAAAAAAAAAAAAAAAGAGGAGTGCCTGGGTGGCTCAGTCAGTTAAGCATCTGCCTTCAGCTTGGGTCACGATCCTGGGGTACTGGGATTGAGCCCTACATTGGGCTTTCTGCTCAGCAGAGAGCCTGCTTCTCCCTCTCCCTCTGCTGTTACCCCTGCTTGTGCTCGTGGTTTCTCTCTCTTTATCTGTCAAATAAATAAATAAAATAGTTTTCTTTTTAAAGAATAAAAGAGGGGCAGTCTGGGTGGCTCGGCAGTTTAGCGCTGCCTTCCGGGCGTGACCGTGGAGACCAGGTATCAAGTCCCATGTCAGGCTCCCTGCATGGAGCCTCCTTCTCCCTTGCCTGTGTCTCTGCCTCTCTCTCTCTCTCTCTCTCTCTCTCTCTCTCTCTCTCTGTATCTCTCATGGATAAATAAATAAAAAATCTTTTAAAACAAAAGAATAAAAGAGCTGGCAGGCACCATTTCCCTCCCCTAACTTAGATATAGAGACCCCTGCAAGATATAAGCAATCAATGGGTCAACCAAGAAATCAAAGAAGCAATAAAAATATATATGGAGACAAATGAAAATGAAAACACAACAGTCCAAAATCTTTGAATGCAGCAAAAGCTGTTCTAGGAGGGAAGTTTATAGCAATACAGGTATATTCAAGAAGCAAGAAAAATCTCAAATGAACATCCTAACCTCCTTATACCTAAAGGAACTACAAAAAGAAGAACAAGCAGAACACAAAACCAGGAGAAGGAAGGAAATAATAAAGATTAGAGCAGAAATAAGTGAAAGAGAAATAAATAAATAAATAAATAAATAAATAAATAAATAAATAGAAAAGATCAATGAAACCCAGAGTTGGTTCTTTGAAAAGTTCAAGGAAATAGATAAGACTTTAGCCAGACTTACCAAAAGGGAGAGAGAGAAAGAGGACTCAAACAAAATCAGAAATGAAAGAGGAGAAATAACCAACAGCACAAAAATACAAAAGATTATAAGAAAATGTGATGAAAAATTACATGTCAACAAATTATACAACTTAAAAGAAATGGATAAATTACATTTAAATTCAAAACCTCGGGGTCCCTGGGTGGCGCAGCGGTTTGGCGCCTGCCTTTGGCCCAGGCCACGATTCTGGAGACCCCGGATCGAAACCCATGTCGGGCTCCCAGTGCATGGAGCCTGCTTCTCCCTCTGCCTGTGTCTCTGCCTCTCTCTCTCTCTCTCTCTCTCTCTCTGTGACTATCATAAAATAAATAAAAATTTTAAAAAATTTTAAATTCAAAACCTCCCAAAACTAAATCAGGAAGAAATAGAAAATTTAACAGGCTGATTATCAGCAATGAAATTGAATCAGTAATCAAAAAACTCCCAACAAACAAACGTCCAGGACCAGATGGCTTCACAGGTGAATTCTACCAAACATTTAAATCCTATTACTCAGCCATCAGAAGAGACGAATACCCACCATTTGCTCTGATGTGGATGGAACTGGAGGGTATTATGCTGAGTGAAGTAAGTCAATCGGAGAAGGACAATCATCATATGATTTCACTCAAATGTGGTATATAAGGAATAGTGAAAGGGATTATAAGGGAAAGGAGGGGAACTGAGTGAGAAAAATTACAGAGGAAGATAAACCATGAGAGACTCCTAATTCTGGGAAACAAACAAAGGGTTACAGAAGGGGAGGTGGGTGAGGGGATGGGGTAACTGGGTGATGGGCACTGAGGGCACTTGATGGGATGAGCACTGGGCGTTATATTATATATTGGCAAATTGAGTTTAAATTTTAAAATGTGAAAAAAATAAAACCTATTCTTCTCAAACTACTCCAAAATAGAGGAGGAAGGAAAGCTTCCAAATTAATTCTATGAAGCCAGCATTACCCTAATACCAAAACAAGATCATCATCAACAACAACAAGAACAACAAAAACAACAAAGGCATCCAAACTGGTAAGGAAGGAGTAAAACTTACTCTATTTGCAGCTGACATAATATATATATATAAAACCCTAAAGACTTCACTACAAAACTACTAGAACTGATAAAGGTTACAGGATACAAAAATCAGTATATAAAAATCCACTGCATTTCTATATAATAATAATAATGAAATAGTAGAAGGAGAAATTAAGAAAACAGTCACAAAAATAATAAAACATACAGGAATAAACTTAACCAAGGAGATGAAAGACCTACTCTCTGAAAACTATATAAAACATTGGTGAAAGAAATGGAATATGACACAAATGGAAAGATTTCATGCTCATGGACTCAGAGAACATTGTTAAAATGTCCATTCTATAGCGCCTGCCTTTGGCCCAGGGCACGATCCTGGAGACCGGGGATCGAGTCCCACGTCGGGCTTCCAGTGCATGGAGCCTGCTTCTCCCTCTGCCTGTGTCTCTGCCTCTCTCTCTCTCTCTGTGTGACTATCATAAATAAATAAATTAATTAATTCAAAAAAAAATTTAAAATGTCCATTCTATGAAAAGCAATCTACAGATTTAATGCACTCTCTATCAAAATACCATAGGCATTTTTCATAGAACTGGAACAAATAATCCTAAAATTTGCATGGAACCACAAAAGGCCCTGAATAGCCAAAGCAATCTTGAAAAAGAAAAAAAGAAAAAAGAAAAACAAATTCAGAATTTATCACAATTCCAGACTTCAAGTTATGTTACGAAGCTGTAGTAATCAAACCAGTATGGTACTGTCACAAAATAGACAACATGGATCAACTGAATGGAATAGAAAGCCCAGAAATAAACCAATGATTAAATGGAGTTGTTTAATCTTCAACACAGGAGGCAAGAATATGCAATGGGAAAAAAACAGTCTCTTCAACTAATGGTGTTGGGAAAACTGGACAGTTACATGTGAAAAGTGAAACTGGACCACTTTCTTACACCATACACAAAAGTAAACTCAAAACAGGTTAAGAACCTGAAACCATAAAAACTCTAGAAGAGAGTACAGGCAGTAATTTCTCTGACATCAGCCATAGCCATATTTTTCTAGGTATGTCTCCTAAGGCAAGGGAAACAAAAGCAAAAAATGAACTATTGGGACTATATCAAAATAAAAAGTTTCTGCACAGCAAAAGAGTCAATCAACAAAACTAAAGACAACTATTGAATGAGAGAAGATATTTGCAAATGACACAACCAATAAAGGGCTAGTATCCAACATATATAAGGAACTTAACTCAACACACAAAAAATAAATAATCCAACTAAATAGCAGCCAGAAGAGATGCACAGGTATTTCTCCAAAGAAGGCATTTAGATGGTCAACAGACATATGAAAAGATGTTCAATATCACTCATCATCAGGCAAATGCAAATCCAAAGACAGTAAGATAATCACCTCACACCTGTCAGAATGGCTAAAATAAAACACACAAGAAATAAATGTTGACAGGATGTGGAGAAAAGGAACTCATGCACTGCTGATGGGAATGCCAATTAGTGCAGCCACTGTGGAAAACAATACAGACCACTTTCTTCAAAAAATTAAAGATAGAATTACCATATTATTCAGTAATCCCACTATTTACCCAAAGATCTGTGGACCTTTATGCTTATTGTAGCATTATTTACAATAGCCAAGATATGGAAGCAACCCAAGAGTCCATTGTTAGATGAATAAAAAAGATGTGTATATATATATACAATGGAATGTTACTCAACCATAACACAAAATGAAATATTGACATTTGCAACAACATGGATAACTCTAGAGAGTATAGGAACACCTGGGTGGTTCAGCCATTGAGCATCTATCTGCCCTCAGCTCAGGGCATGATCTCGCGGTCCCAGGATTGAGTCCCACGTCGGGCTCCCTGCATAGAGCCTGCTTTTCTCTCTGCCTCTGTCTCTGCCCCTCTCTCTCTGTGTCTCTCATAAATAAATAAATAAAGTCTTTAAAAAAAATCCTGGAGACTATAATGCTAAGTGCTAAGACTAAGAAAGACAAGTACCATATGATCTCACTCATATGTGGAATTTAAGAAACAAAACAAATGCACAAAGAAAAAAGAGAAAAAAACAGATTCTTAAATATAGAAAACTGATGATTATCAGAAGGGAGGTGGATGGAGGAAAGGATTAAATTGGTGGAGAGGATTAAGAGTACTCTTATGACGAGCACTGACTAATTTATAGAATTGTTAAATCACTATACTGTATACCTGAAACTGATAGTAACACTGTATGCTAATTACATCAGAATTAAAAATTTAAAAATGAATAACCTTTATTTTTTAGAGCAGTTCTGAGGGAAAAAATTGAGGGAAGGTACAGAGAATTCTCATATATCCTTATTCCCATACAAACATCCTACCCCACTGTCAACTTCCAATACCACAATGGTACATTTGTCATAATCACTGAAGCTAATAAACCAATTGATATATTATTATTACCAGAAGGCCATGAGATTCACTTAGGATTCATTACTGGTGTTATTCATTCTATGGTTTTTGGCCAATGTATAATGTTATGTATCCACCATTATGATATTATAGAGAAAAGTTCACCGCCCTGAAAATCTTTGACACTTTCCCTATTCATCACTCCTTCCTCCCAACCACGAACAACCATGAATCCTGAATCCTTTTATTGTCTCTATAGTTTTGCCTCTTCCACAGTATTCTATACTTGGAATTATGCAGTTTGTAGCCTTATGGGATTGGTGTTTGTTTGTTTGTTTTTTACTTAGTAACATGCACTTTAGCTTCATCTATATATTTTTATGGTTTGATAGCTCATCTCTTTTTAGTGCTGAATAATAGTCTATTATCCAGGTACACATAGTTTATCTACTTACCTACTGAAGGATATCTTAATTGCTTCCAAATTTTGGCAAAGAAAGCTGCTAACACATCCATGTAACAGCTTTATTGTGGACATAAGTTTTCAATTTATTTGGATAAATACCAAAGAGCATGATTACTGGATCATACTATGTGTAAGAAACTGCCAAACTGCTTTCCAAAGTGGCTCCAACAATGAATGAGAGTTCCATTGTTCTATCTTTGCTAGCATTTGGCAACAGTGTTCTGGGTTTTGGCTATTCTAACAGGTGTGTAGTGATATCTCATTGTTGTTTTCATTTGCAATTCCCTAATATATAATATAGAGCATCTTTTCATGTGTTTACTTGCAATCTGTTCATCTTTGGTAAGATGCCTATCCAGGTCTTCTGCCCATTTTTTAACTGGGTTGTCTTCTTCCTGTTGAGCTTTAAGATTTCTTTGTATATTTGGGATAGCAATCCTTTATCAGATGTGTCGTTTGCAAGTATTACCTCCCAGTCTGTGACTTGCCTTCTCATTCTCTCGGCATTATCTTCCACAGAGCAGAACTTTTTAATTTTAATAAGTCCCAGCTTATCAATTATTTCTTTTATGGATCATACCTTTGTTGTATCTAAAAAGTAATCTCTACATCAAAGGTCATGTACATTTTCTCCTATGTTTTCTTTTAGGAGTTCTATAGTTTTGTGTTTTACATTTACATTTATGATCCATTTTGAGCTTTTATAAAGGTGTAATATCTATCTAGATCCATGTTTTTGCATATGGATATCCAGTTGTTCCAGTACCATTTGTTGAACAGACTACCTTTGCTCCATTGTAGTATCTGTACTCCTTTGTCAAAGATCAGTTGACTAGGGGCACCTGGGTGGCCCAGTGGTTGAGCATCCTGGGGTCCCAGGATCAAATTCCGCATCAGGCTCTCCACAGGGCGCCTGCCTCTCCCTCTGCCCCTCTCTCTCTGTGTCTCTTATGAATAAATAAATATTTTTAAAAAGATTTTTTATTTATTCATTCATGAGAGACACAGAGAGAGAGAGAGAGAGAGAGAGAGAGAGAGAGAGAGAGAGGCAGAGACACAGGCAGAGGGAGAAGCAGGCTCCATGCAGGGAGCCTGATGTGGGACTCGATCCCAGGACTCCAGGATCAGGCCCTGGGCTGAAGGTGGCACTAAACCGCTGAGCCAGCCAGGCTGCCCCCAAATAACTTTTTTTTAAAAAAGGTAAGTTGACCATATTTATAAGGGCTCTCTCTTTTGTTCTGGGCTCTATTTCTGGGCTCCTTGTTATTTTTTAATTTAAGATTTATTCATTTGAGAGAGGATAAGAGAGAGTGAGAAAGGAGTGGAGGGAGGTAGAGCAGACTCCCCACCGAGCAGGGAGCTCTACGTGGGCCTTGATCTCGGGACTCCAGGAGGAGACACTTAACTTACTGAGCCACCCAGGTCCCCCAGGACCCCTATCCTATTCCATTGATCTATTTGTCTATTTTTTCACCAACACCACAGTGTCCTGGGTACTTCTTAAGTCTTGAAGTTGAGTAGTGCCAGTTCTCTGTTCTTCTCCTCTAACACTGCGTTAGCTATTCTGGGTCTTTTGCCTCTACATATAAACTTTAGTATCAGCCTGTCAGTATTCATAAAATAACTTGCTGAGAATATGATTGGAATCATACTGGATCTATACATCAAGTTGGGAAGAACTGACATCATGCCAATATTGAATCTTCCTATCCATGACATGGAACATCCCTTCCACTTATTTAGTTCTTTGATATCTTTCATCAAAACTTTATAGATTTCCTCATATAGATCTTACACTTTTTTTTACTTTGTACCTTAGTAGATCCTACCAACTATTAGGTACAAAGTTTATACTTTCTATATATGGTAATTAATATGCAAAGAAATTATTCCTTTTTGAGTAGGAATAAAAGGTATGGAGAAATCAAAGTATCTTTTCTCTTATATATTTTTTCAATAAAGAGAATTGATTCCATTTAGTTTTCTGTTAGCTTCCCACAATAAGTGATTTAATTCAAGAAATCCTTTCAGAGGGACACCTAGGTGGCACAGTGGCTCAGTGTCTACCTTTGGCTCAGGTTGTGATCCCAAGGTCCTGAGATTGAGTCCCACATCAGGCTCCCAGCGTGTAGTCTGCTTCTCCCTCTGCCTATGTCTCTGCCTCTCTGTGTCTCTCATAAATAAATAAATTAAAAATCTTTTAAAAAAAAAAGAAAAATCCTTTCAGAAAGTTTGGAGCAAAACAAACAAACAGTTCTGGAGGCTGGAAGTCCAAGATGAGGGCCCCAGCTTTGTTGGGTTCTGGGCTCTCTTTCAGGTTCCAGACTTCTCATTGCATTTTCATGTGACATAAGGACATAAGAAAGTTCTGTGAAGTCTGTTATAAGGATATTAATTCCATTTGCGGGGGTTCCATCCACATGCCTAAGCATTTCCCAGAGATCCCTATCTCCTAATACTATCACACTGAGCATTAGGATCCCAACACATGAATGTTTGGGGAAACACAAATATTCAGATCATAGCAATTATTATTTATTTATTCTAAATTTATTTATTTCTTTATTCTAAACCAAATTTATTCTAAGGTGCAGATAGTAAACACTTATAAAAAGTTTCAAACAAATACAAATTAAAATTATACACCATTTCATTAACTAGTAAATTAGCTAAAATATTTTAAGCAATTGAAATTCCCAATGCTGGCAAATTATGGAAAGTTGTTACTTTCACTTACAAATGCTACGTTACATGACACAACTTTTTGTTTTTTAAAGATTTTACTTATTCATTCATGAGAGACAAGGAGAGGCAGAGACATAGGCAGAGGGAGAAGCAAGCTCCCTCTGGGGAGCCCGATGCAGGACTTAATCCTAGGACCCTGGGATTACCACCTGAGCCAAAGGCAGACACTCAACCACTGAGCCATCCAGGTGCCCTGACACAACTTTTTTAAAAGCAATTTCAGGAATCATAAAAATAGGGATCCCTGGGTGGCGCAGCGGTTTGGCGCCTGCCTTTGGCCCAGGGCGCGATCCTGGAGATCCGGGATCGAATCCCACGTCGGGCTCCCGGTGCATGGAGCCTGCTTCTCCCTCTGCCTATGTCTCTGCCTCTCTCTCTCTCTCTCTCTCTCTCTGTGACTATCATAAATAAATAAAAAAATTAAAAAAAGGAATCATAAAAATATACATACTTTGATCAAGTTAATTCTACTTTAGGAAATTAGCCCTAGGGACACCTGGGTGGCACCTGCCTTCGGCCCAGGAGGGCATGATCCCAGAGTCCCAGGATTGAGTCCCGCATCGGGTTCCCTGCATGGAGCCTGCTTCTCCCTCTGCCTGTGTCTCTCCCTCTGCCTGTGTCTCTGCCTCTCTCGCTCTCTGTGTCTCTCATGAATAAATAAATAAAATCTTTTTTTTTAAAAAGGGAAATTCGCTCTAAATTTCTCATTTAAGTAAAAAAAAAAAAGCTATATGCATTAAGATATTCATCCCAGTGACATTAGGACTTACTAAGGACTATGTACTCAGAATAACCATCATGCTACATGCATCATGTGTATTACCTCATTTAATCCTCAAAACAACTTTATGAGGTAGGTTCTTTCAAAATATCAAATAACTTGTTCAAGGACACACCTATGGCTTCCTAACCACTGCAATACACTGCTATTCATAAAAATGGAGGAAAAAACTTAAATGCCTAAAAATATTAAAATGGTTAACTTACGATATCTTATGATGGACAATTTATCCATTAAAAATAAGGACCTATGGGGATCCCTGGGTGGCTCAGCAGTTTAGTGCCTGCCTTCAGCCCAGGGCATGATCCCAGAGTTCCGAGATCGAGTCCCATGTCGGGCTCCCTGGATGGAGCCTGCTTCTGTCTCTGCCTGTGTCTCTGCTTCTCTCTCTCTCTCTCGCTCTCTCTCTCTTTGTCTCTCATGGATAAATAAATAAAAATTAAAAAAAATAAGGACTTAAAAGACTATGTCATAACATGAAAAAATGCTTACATGTTAAGTTAAAAAAAAGTAGTAGCACAAAACTGTGTATATATTGTGATTACAACTACATTAAAAATATGTGGGAGAGGAGTTTGCAGAGAATATAATACAATGCCAACATTTATTGTGCAAGAAGTGTTTTCCTTTTCTCTTTTTTCCAATATTCTAAAATGGGTAACATTGCTTCTCTTTAACAGAAAGTTCCTTTTAAAAATAATTTGAATAAATAAATAAATAAATAAATAAATAAATAAATAAATAAATAAATAAAATTTATTTGATGGTAGCAAAAGTTGAGATCTCGCTGCATGTTGTTTTATTTTTCCAAGAGACTCAGCAAACCAGTAACTATTCCATCTTACTTGGCCTGACTCCTGCCCTTTAACATAGCTTTCTCATAATGCTTGCAAATAATGTACCAGTAAATAAAGCAGCAGTATCAAGCATTTTAAAGAATGAAGCTAATTAAGCCAAAAGATGAAAAGTTCTTTGGCTGGCTCTGTGGCTTGATGTCATTAGTTAAATTGGCTAATTATTTCCACATTATAAAACAACCCCAGACACGCTTTAGAGAAAGAAATAGAAAGCAGAACATTTTAATGGAGGATCAGCAACCTTTCAGAAATGTGTCAAACCTTCATTCACTCCCTCAAAAAAAAATCAGAGACTAGTAGCCATTGCTGCATATTCAGTGGGCTCATCCAGCCAAGTAAACCAGTCAGAAAAGATGTAATCACTCAAGTCTCTAACAATGGAATAAGCACCCGAGTCTCATACGACTACTGGTTCCCAAACCAAAAGGATATAAACTGAGAATAGAGGGAGAAAAAACTTGATAATTTTTTCCAAACCTACACCTGCCTCTTCACACAACCAGAATGACTCGATCGCCAAATGTGATACAGGTTATAGATTTCCTCAACTTGTAGTTTAAGAGTAAAGTAAGAAGTTGTCAAAAGAAGAGAGAAATTATCTGTTCATTCAGGATAAATGAGAGTTATCTGAAAAGCTAACATAGTAAGCAAACCTCCGGCAAAACAGTATACTGTAGAGTAAACCAAAACACTATGTCATGGTGGTTAAGACAACCTCTGGAGCCAGTCTGACTAGGTTCAGGTATCCCACTCAATCACTTACTAGCTCTGTGACTTTAAACAAGTTACTTAACCTCTTCACATTTAAAATGAAATGTTTGCTATTAGTGTTATCATCACCACCATTAAGAAAAAGGCAAAAAACAACAACATAAGAAACCCCAAAGAGATAAGAATACAAATGTTTTTAAATCATAAAAAGTACTATTAATAACTTCACATAATTTGAAAACTAAGATGAAATGCCTAACACATAGCAGTTGCTCAATAAATATGTACTGGATGAATGATTGAAAGGGAGTAAGAAATAATTTGTGTGTATCTGTGTATTCTTTTAAAGATATATATGAATCGCAATGTACCTGGATGTCTCAGACGGTTAAGGTTCTGACTCTTGATTTTGGCTCAGGTCATGATCTCAAGGTTGTGAGATCCAACCCCACATGAGGCTCTGCACTGGGTGTGGAGTCTGCCTAAGATTCTCTCCCTCCTCCTTCCTTGCCCCTCTCTTGCTCTAAAAAATATATAAATAAAAAATAAAGAAATCTATATACCTACAAAGTTGACTCTGGGAGAAACAGAAAATTTAAACCAAACATCATCATAGAAAACAAGTTGGATTGCGTCTGGCATCGGGCTCACTGCAGGGAGTTTGCTTCTCCCTATGTCTATCTATGTCTCTGCCTCTCTCTGCCTCTCATGAACAAATGAATGAAATCTTTAAAAAAATAAATCCAGGGTATATAAAAACTTCATGATCAAATTGTGATGGAACTGCAAGGATGTTTCATCAAAAGGTCTACCACTAGAAGTCATCATATTAATAGATTTTTAAAACCATATCATAATCCCCCAAAATATAGAAAAAGCACTTTAGAAAATACAACACTCATTCATAACAAACACTACTGGCAAATTAAGATGAGAAATCCCTCAACCTGACAAGGAACAACTGCCAAAAACTTCAGTAAATGTACTCAATGGGGAAATTTTCAGTAATCTCATTAAAGAAAGGCCAAGTCACAGATACCTAATAGCACCTTTACCCTTCTAACCAATACTAGTACTGTTCTATCCAATGCAATATGACAAGGAAAAGAAGTAAGCCATAGAAGAAAGGAAAAGACAAAATTGTCATAATTTAGAGATGCTTTGATTGCCCATATAAAGAATCCAAGAGAATCTACAGATAACTACCATAACTATTAACACTTCAATTCAGCAGTGTTGAAACAATGAATACCACTCACAACTGGCAGCAAAAATTAAGACACCAGGGATAAATATAACAAAATATGCCTAAGACTGTTATGAAAAGAATTACCATGTTATTATAAAATAGGATCTAATTAGGAGTGTCATTGGCAAAATGGCAGAAGAGGAAGTCCCAGACCCTTGCTTCCCCCTGGAGATACTGCCTTAACAATACCAAATTGCCTCTGTAAGAATTAAGAAACCAGCTAAGAGGTTGCAGGACTCCAGGTAAGTGCAAAAAAGAACCACTGAAGAACAGGATCTAGGCTAAATGAGTATCTTCCATCTCAGATACCTTAGAAGCAGATGAAAAGCAGGAAAAAAACGAGTTAAGACCAAAACATATTGACCCTTAAAGCTTCTCCTGGGAGATGGCACATATCATCTCTACTCATTTCATTCGCCTATGCAAGTTCTACCACCCAACTTATTCATGGGGCAAGAAGTATAATTCTCCCATGGGGAGAAAATATTTTGAATAAATGATAAAATCTAGCAAAATGGTCTCTGGAATCAGGCCAACTTTGGCTTTACTAGCCATGCACTCTTGGGGAAGCTCCTTATTTTCCTACAGAATCCTTACATTGGAAATGATAATGCCTACCTCCTGGTTGTGACAATTAAAATTAAGTAACATTTTTGGGACCCCTGGCTGGCTCAGTCAGAGGAGCATATGACTCTTGATTTCAGAGTTATGAGTTTGAGCCCCATGTTGGGGTGTAGAGGTTATTTAAGAAAATACAAAACTTAAAAAAATTAAGTAACATTTTTAGAGAGATCTAAATAAATGACAATCTATATCAACTTATAGAAACACTTAATACTATAAAAATACTGCCTATCAAATTAATCTATAAACACAGTATAATAATAATCAAAATCACAAGAGTTTTCATAAAACTTAAATTATAGGGATCCCTGGGTGGTACAGCGGTTTAGCGCCTGCCTTTGGCCCAGGGCGCGATCCTGAAGACCCAGGATCGAATCCCACGTCAGGCTCCCGGTGCATGGAGCCTGCTTCTCCCTCTGCCTATGTCTCTGCCTCTCTCTCTCTCATTCTGTGTGACTATCATAAGTAAAAATTTAAAAAAACTTAAATTATAAAATCCATAGGCAAGAGTAACAGTTTTAAAAACCAAAGATAATTCTAAAAAATAACAATAAGGGGGAAGGATTTGCCTTATTACATAGAAAGATTTACTCTAAAGCATTAAGAAATAAGACTCTATGATACTGGCCCAGGGACAGACACAAAGGCCAGGGCATCCAGAAACAGGGTATATATATGTACTTACTACATGATAGAATAGGAATACAAATTATTGGGGGAAACAAAAGATTTAATTATATTCCTGGGGATCCCTGGGTGGTGCAGCGGTTTAGCGCCTGCCTTTGGCCCAGGGCGCGATCCTGGAGACCCGGGATCGAATCCCACGTCGGGCTCCCGGTGCATGGAGCCTGCTTCTCCCTCTGCCTATGTCTCTGCCATTCTCTCTCTCTGCCTCTCTCTCTCTCTGTGTGTGACTATCATAAATAAATAAAAATTTAAAAAGAATTTTAAAAAAGTATATTCCTAACTTGTATCATAAATCAAAATAAGCTCCAGACTAATTGTAATAATTTAATAATAAATACAATTTTGAAACTTTAGAACTATTAAATAATGTCATGATTCAGCATAGAAAAGAATGGTGTCAAATCAATAATTGCAGCTTCCACTTTCAAAAAACTAGCAACAGAAGAGCAAATGAGATCCAAAGCAAACAGAAGAAAGGAAAGAATAAAAGATCAGAGTGAAAATCAATTAAACAGAATATAACAAAAAGAACTTGATTCTTGCCAGACAGATTAAGGTAAGGGAGAGAGGGAGGGAAGGAGAGAATGAACAGCTATAAATTACCAATACCAGGAGTGAGAGAGGGGATATTGCCAGAGATTCTACAAAGTTTGGAAAAATAATAAGGGTGTATTATGAACAGTTTTTGCCAATAAATTAAACACTTAGATGAAATGGACAAATTCCCTGAAAGACACAAACTACCCACATTTGCTCAAAGAAAAATAGATAATCTGCATACTTAATGGTGAAAAACTGATTTCCCTCTAAGGTCAGGAGCAAGATGAGGGTGTCTGAACTCATCACATATATTCAACATTCTCCCTAGAGGATCTAGCCAGTTCACTAAGGCAAGAAAAAAATAAATAAAAGGTATCCAGACTGGAAAGGAAGAAATAAAATTCTCTTTAGTTGCAGATGCTATGATTCTCATGTAGAAAATCCTATGGAAAAAAAAAAAAAAGAAAATCCTATGGAAGCTACAAAAAAGCTACCAGAACTAACAGTTTAGCAAGGCTGAGACAATTTTTAATCTACTGTATTTCAAATATTACCAATCTACAAATGGAAATTAAAATTTTCAAAAATATCATTTATAATACCAAAAAAATATTAAACACTTAGTGTTAAACCTGACCAAAAAGATACAATACCTATACACTGAAAACTATAAAACACTTAGAAAAATTAAAGACCTAAGAAATGGATAGATATACCATGTTCATGTATCAGAACACTGAATATTGCTAAGTTAGATATTTAATTCTCTCCCAAACTGAGCTATCAGTGCAATACAATCTCAGTCAAAACCCCAGCAGGCTTTTGTATATATTGACAAGTAGATTCTAAAATACAGATAAACTTAACTATAAAGAACAAACTGAGGGTTGATAGAGGGAGGTCGGTGGAGGATAAGCTAGATGGCTGATGGGTTATTAGGGAAGGCATTTGTTCTGATGAGCACTGGGTTATATGGAAGTGATGAATCACTAAATTCTTTTTTTTAACTTTTATTTATTAATGAGAGGCACACACAGAGAGAGAGAGAGAGAGAGAGAGAGAGAGAAGCAGAGGCACAGGCAGAGGGAGAAGCAGGCTCCATGCAGAGAGCCCAATGTGGGACTCCATCCCAGGACTCCAGGATCACACCCAGAGCCAAAGGGAGATGCTTAACTAACCACTGAGACACCCAGGTGCCCCCATACGGATGATTGAGGCAAACTATACCCCTCACCTCATGGAGTTCACATTCCAATTGAAAAAGACAATAAGTAAACAAATACCAAAACAACAAACCCTACAAGATTCCTACAGAAGGTAATAGGTGGAGTGAAAGAAATAAACTTTAAATGGGGTAGTCAAGGAAGGCTTCTGAGGAGGTGACATTTGAGCTGAGAAATAGAAATGAAGTGAACCAACCAGCCACATGAAAAACTAGGGGAAGAACATTACAGGTAAAGGAACAAGTACAAAGACTCAGAGATGAGAAAGAGTTTAGTGTGTATTAAGGAACAGAAATGTGGCCAATGTGGTTGAAGAACAAGTGAACTGAGAAAAGAATTGTCTGAGATAAGGTTTGGAGAGGCAGAAATGAGTCTGATCATTCAATCTTTCAGTTTGTGATGAGAAGATATAGATTTTTCTAGGTTGCAATGGAAAGCATAATGGGTATTAAGTAGGAGAATAACATAATACATTTATATTTCTTAATGATTACTCGGATTGCTGTATAGAGAAAAGATCTGAAGATTAGGGAATTGATCTTGGCTGGCAATATAGAGAAGAAAGATGGAGTGGTACAAGGCATAACCAGAAGCCTTGAGCACCTTCTACATTCTTGGTGCTTTGAAATTATTTTAAATATTTTTTTCAATTTTAATCTTCCGAACAACCCTAAGTGTTATTATTCTCACTTTACAAATGATAAAACTGGGGATCCCTGGGTGGCGCAGTGGTTTAGCGGCTGCCTTTGGCCCAGGGCCCGATCCTGGAGACCCGGGATCGAATCCCACATCGGGCTCCTGGCATGGAGCCTGCTTCTCCCTCTGCCTGTGTCTCTGCCTCTCTCTCTCTCTCTGTGTGTGACTATCATAAATAAATAAAAATTAAAAAAAAAACAAATGATAAAACTGAGACACAATGTTATATAACTTGTCTATAATCACAAAGCTGGTAAATGGCTAACCAGAATGGCTAAATTGTACAGTCATCTGTATGATCTTCGTCTAAATTTCTCTGCTTTTTAACCAATTTATGTGACAAATAACTTTTGATTACCTGCTGTATACAAAACATGATGAAAAATACAAAAATTCAGAATAAGATATTATGTTGAGCAATTTTTAAAAGTAATTGAAAATGTTCACAATTAATGTTAAGAATAGAAAAAAACGTATGTTATAAAGCTCTACATATAGATTATAACTTTGTTTAAAAAACATATTAGATATGTTTGATAAACTGTCTGGGCTTGTGTGTAATTACTACTATAAAATTACTACTATAAAAAAGATTAGAGGAGTGCCTGGGTGTCTAGGTCGGTTGAGCATCTGACTCTTGATTTCAGCTCAGGTCATGAGATCAAGCCTTGCATAAGGCTCCACACTGGGCATGGAGCCTGCTTAATTAAGATTCTCTCTCCTTCTCCACCTCTTCCCCATCACGTGCATGGATGTTCTCTCTAAAAAAAAAAAAAAAAAAAAAAAAAAGATTGGAAGAAAAAACCATCAAAATGTTAAAAAAAAATTCTCTCCGAATGGTAGACTTATAATTTTTGCTTTTTCTTTATATTTTACTACAGTTCTACAACAAACATATAACTTTAATTCAATGGAATGCTTAGAGTGAAGAGTCAATTTATAAGGGACTAGGGAATTGAGTGAACAAGAATAGGTAAGAAAAGTGAGTAGAGATTGTTCCCTTAAGAAATTTATGTAAGAAAGGAGAAAAACAGTAGGATTGAGAATTAATTATCTTCATTCCTTCTTTTGTTAAGACTGGAAAAGAAAAAAAAAAGACTGGAAAAGATTTGGTAACATTTGCACATAGGACAAAGAAGCCAGTATAACAGAGGCAAAGATTTATATAGCAAAAACTGATGTGACCTAGGTTCAACAGGAAGATAACAGAGTCCAGAAAAATAGCACATTTATCCTTTTTATGAAATGAGAAATACTTCTGGAAATACAGAATATTACTCATGCTCATTTACATGGTACTTTATACTTTTTCAAATTGCTTTCTTATTATAAAATTAAAGCTACCTGTGACAGACACCACATTTTTCATTTTATATATCAGAAAACTAGGGTACAGAGATATAAAGCAGAATTTTAAAACTGGATTTTGAAAGTTTTTTATACAGCAAATCCCTACATTTTAAATTCCAAGAACCCCAAGTACAAAAAAGATCAAGATAACCAAAATCACACCAAGTAGTTAATGTCAGAGTCAGGACTACAACCCATATTCTTTAACATTTATTCCACATCTTTTTTTTTTTGAAGATTTATTTATGAGAGAGAAAAAACACAAGCAGGGGAAGGGGAGAGGGAAAAGCAGACTCCCCACTGAGCAGTGAGCCAGACCTAGGGCTTAATCATGACCTGAGCTGAAGGCAGGTGCTTAACCAACTGAACCACCTAGGCGTCCCAATATTTATTCTACATCTTAATGCTGACTGTAAACATTTAGTATAGACATTTTATAGACATTTAGATAAGTTTGTGACTTTTTTGTAGGGATTTTTTTTTATAAACATCTTGTACCTACTCAATCAAAATTACATCCCTGTAACAGAACAGCATTTTATAATAAGACAATTACAAATTAAGTTCCACATATAGTCAAACTTTTTTTAAGATTTTATTTATTTATTCATGAGAGACACAGAGACAGAGAGGGGCAGAGACATAGGCAGAGGGAGAGGGGGAAGTAGGCTCCATGCAGGGAGTCCAATGTGGGACTCAATCCCGGGACTCCAAGATCATGCCCTGTGCCAAAGGCAGGCGCTAAACCGCTGAGCCACCCAGGGATCCCCCACATATAGTCAAACTTCTGAAAAGATATACTAGAGATGGTGAAGTAGTTGCCATAAGACTGATTCATCTAAGGCCACGGAGCTAATAACAGATCTTTTCATTACAACTTAGTATTTCAAATTTAAGTTACAAAGAGAATTGAAAGGAATACCACTTGGACAACCTCAATCTTTTCAAGTAAAACAGAAGGTAAAGAAATTTGTTTAAATGCGTACAGGTAGGCTGGAGCATATACTAATAGAATTATATAAAAGGATAAATAAAAAAAAGGATAATAAATATTAAAGAATAAATAAAATGGGCAGGCCTGGTGGCGCAGTGGTTTGGTACCGCCTGCAGCCTGGGGTGTGATCCTGGAGACCTGGGATCGAGTCCCACGTTGGGCTCCCTGCATGGAGCCTGCGTCTCCCTCTACCTGTGTCTCTGCCTCTCTCTCTCTCTCTCTCTCTCTCTCTCTCTCTCTCTCTCTCAAATAAAACATTTTTTAAAAAATAAAGAATAAATAAAAGAATACTTTTTGGACAACCCTAATAAATTTAGAAATTCTGCTTAAATTTATAGTGTACCAAATTCCCACTGTTAAGATTTGTACTAGCAACATTTGGCTGCTTGGAAATAAGAATAGATAAAACAAATAGTGGGGATTATCTAAGCTTGAAGACTATAAGAAAGGAAAGATAGAAAGTCAAGGCAGCAGGGGATTATACTGTGCCAAATAGTTAATAACTTTGGGCAGGGAGGCCAGAAGGGGTGGCAATATAAAGAAGAGAGGAGGAAAGGGGAAGATGAGAGTTCAAAAAACTTCAATTCCATGTAACAACTTCTTTCTTTCTTTTTTTTTTTCAAGATTTTATTTAAATTCAAGCTAGTTGGGATGCCTGAGTCGCTCAGTGGTTAAGCATCTGCCTTTGGCTCAGGGCGTGAACCTGGAGTCCCGGGGTTGGAGTCCCACACTGGGTTCCCTGCATGGAGCCTGCTTCTCCCTCTGCCTATGTCTCTACCTCTCTCCCTGTGTGTCTCTCATGAATAAATAAATAAAATATTTTTAAAAACTTAAAAATAAATAAATAAATTCAAGCTAGTTAACATATAGTGTAGTATTAGTTTCAGGGGCAGAATTTAGTGATTCATCACTTGCATATAATACCCAGTGCTCATTCCAACAAGTGCCCTCCTCAATTCCCATCACTCATTTACTCCCATCCACCCATCCACCTACCTTCCAGCAACCCTTTGTTCCCTATAGTTAAGAGTCTCTTATGGTTTGCCTCCATCTATTTTTACCTTATTTTGTCTTCCCTTTCCCTATGTTCATGTTTTGTTTCTTAATTTCCATTAGTAAAATCAAAGTTTGTCTTTCTCTAACTTATTTCACTTAGCATAATACACTCTAGTTCCATCCATCTTGTTGCAAATAGCAAGATTTCATTCTTTTTGGTGGCTAATATTCTCGTGTGTATGTGTGTGGCATGTATGTGTATACACCTTTGTCATTCATCAGCCAATGGACATTTGGGCTCTTTCCATATTTTGACTACTGTGGGATAGTGCTGCTAACATTGGGCAGATTTATTTTAAACCTGAAATATAATTCACACCATAAATTTCACTATTTTAAGTGCCTTTCCGTATATTCACATTATACAACCATCATCACAATCTAATTCCAAAACATTTTTATTACTCCAAGAAGAAAACTCCTATCCGTTAATAGTAACTCCCCATTCCTCCCTCCTCCCACTAATCTCCTTTGGATGTGCCTCTATGGAGTTGCCTATTGCAGACATTTCATATAAATGGAATCATAGAATGTGCAGCCTTCTGTATACAGCTTCTTTCACTTAGCATATTTCCAATTTTCATCCATGATGTAATATATATCAAGACCTCATTCCTTTTGACTGAATAATATTCCATTGTATGGAGAGAGCACATCTTGCCCATTAATTGATGGACACTTGTGTTGTTTTCAATTTGGGGCTATTAGGAATGATGCTGCCATAAATATTAGTGCATTAGATTTTGTGTAGACATTTCTGAGTGAAGATAATTCTAACTTTCCAAGGAACTTCCAAAGTAGCTGTACCATTTTACACCACCGTCAAAGTATGAGGAACTCAATTCTCTATATCCTTGCCAATATTTTTTTTATTACAGTCCTACTAGTGGGTATCAAGTAGTACCTCATTATGGTTTTGATTTGCATTTCCCTAAAAACCATGATGTTGAATATTGGCCATTTACATGGATAAATGTTGTCCTAGTCTACTCAGGCTGCCATAACAAAATACCACAAACTGGATGGCCTAAGCAATGGAAATTTACTTCATACAATTTTGAAGGCCGAAAAGTTCGATATCAGGGTGCCAGCAATTCAGTTCCTGGTGAGAGCTCTCTTCATGGCTTGCAAAAGCTGCCTTCTCATTGTGTCCTCACATGGCTTTTCCTGGAAGGGTACACTTGGAGAGATATTTCTTTCTTCATCTTTTTATAAAACCACTAATCCCATCATAAAGGCCCCCACCTTCATGACCTAGTCTAACCCTAATTACTTCCCAAAGGCTTCATCTCCAAATACCCCTGCACTGGGGATTAGGGCTTCAACATAGGAATTTGGGGAGGACACATAGATTCAATTCATAACAAATGTCTATTCAGATCCTTTGCCTATTTTAAAATTAGTTGTCTTTTTAATGTTGAGTTATAAAAGTTGTTTTTGTACTCTGGATGTTAGACTCCTATCAGATACATAATTTGCAAATATTTTCTCCAATTTTATAGGTTTTTTTTCTAAGTTTTTTTCTTTTTTCCCCAGTTTTATTGAGGTATAATTGATATATAGCATTGTGTAAAGTTATAGTGTACAACCTATAAATCTGATACTTATATGTTCCAAAATGATTACCACCTTTGCCTGAGCTAACATGTCCATCACGTCACAAAATTGTCTCTTCACTTTGATAATGTTCTTTGAAATACAAAGGTTTTTAATATTGATGAAGTCCAATTTATTGATTTTTCCTTTGGCTGCTCATGCTTTAAATGTCTTATCTATGAAGACTTACATCTACATTTTCTTGTAAGAATTTTATAGTTTTAGCTCTTAGATATAGGTCTTTGATCCATTTTTTTAAAGATTTTATTTATTTATTTATGAGAGACACACAGAGAGAGAGAGAGGCAGAGACACAGGCAGAGGGAGAAGCAGGCTCCACGCAGGGAGCCCGACATGGGACTCGATCCTGGGTCTCCAGGATCAGGCCCTGGGCCAAAGATGGCACCAAATCACTGAATCACCCGGGCTGCCCTCTTTGATCCATTTTGAGTTAACTTTTATCTATAGTGTCATATGACTCTTTAAAATGTGCTAAATGGGTAACCATAAAGTCTACTCCGGAAACAATATTCAAAATGTCCTTCTTCCCATACCAGCCAAATTCACTGCTATAAGCAGCTAACATTGTCTGCTATGGAAATGAAAGGGACATGGTAACCCAAGAGGCCAGAGCTGGACCAATTAAGCATCTAGTTGATTACCCAATGAGGGATAACAACAGTTCAAGGATTTTAAGCCAAAGCAGATACAATGCTGGCTAGCTCCCACTACCGAATAAAAGCCACTCGCCTGAAGTAGGAGCCAACTCCCAGGATCTCTGATACTAAGAGCTGTCCATGGGATGCCTGGGTGGCTCAGCGGTTGAGCGTCTGCCCTCATCTCAGGGCATGATCCTGGAGTCCTGGGATCGAGTCCCACATCAGGCTCCCCACAGGGAGCCTGCTTCTCCCTCTGTGTCTCTGCCTCTCTCTCTCTCTGTGTGTTTCATGAATAAATAAATAAATCTAAAAAAAAAGCTGTCCTTTTCTTCCTCTTCTATCTACTCAAGCTCAGAAGGAAGAGAAACATGTCAAGATTCATGTCCTTTCCACTTCCCTTCACATCAAATCTTTTTAAGATGTTATTCATTTATTCAGGAGAGACAGAGACAGAGAGAGAGAGAGACATAGGCAGAGGGAGAAGCAGGCTCCCTGTGGGGAGCCCAATGTGGACTCAATCCCTAGACTCCAGGATCAGGCCTTGAGCCAAAGGAAGACTCTCAACCACTAAACCACTCAGGGGTCCCCTCTCACATCAAATCTTAAACATATTCTCAATAGTGAAGTATGATTAGATATATTTAACAGGGAAAAAAGTAAAGAAATATTAAGGAAGCAAAAGAAGACAAATTTCATTCATTTTTTTAAGATTTTATTTTAGTTTTTTAAGTAATCTCTACACCCAGTGTGGGGCTCATACTCACATCCTCAAGATCAAGAGTCACATGTTCCACAGATTGAGCTAGTGAGGCATCCCAATAAATTCATTTATTTTAACTTCTCTTGATGTTTAATCAATCTTTTCTTTTTGAAGTCTTGCCACATGTTATGCAAATTTCATAGCAAGAGACTATTTAAAACATATCAAAAGTTTGGATTTAATGTGGACTCACAGAGTAACCAATGACCTATGAGTCCACAAACTCTTCCCTTACCACTAAATTTAATATATCAGGCTGAGGTAAAGCTCAGTTTCTTCATCTTAGAAAAAGAAATTGTGATAACATGTAAATTTGACCTACCTCTGGAGAATGAATGAAATCATGTTTACAAAAACGAGCTCCTGGGGAGAAAGTGTTGGGTGAGTACTGAGCCTTAGAGTTGCTGATCTTGTAAAATATAAAATTATAATAGATATTTAATCTTTGAATATGAGAATCTCAGATTTAAAAGTATGTATTTAGTCAGACATCCAAGAGTTCACCATTGCAAATTTCTCACTCAGTGATGAGCAAGACTGGACACATCAATCTCTCTAACAAACAAAAACCATGACTCCTCACTTCCTTTCACAAATTAACAAAAAGGACAAAATTAAACTAAACTTTTTTGTAAAGTCTCCCTAATGGCAAAAGGGTGGAGTACAGAGAAGAGGCAAAAACTAGACTATCATAATCATATAACCATACATCAATAGCACAGCTGTCTTCCCTACTTTCAAAGGCTGTTATTCTTATCTAGTCTTTTGAAGAGGAAAAAGAAAAGGCTGTAAATTTTCTGACCTGGGAAATACATCTGAACATGACTGGCCAAACTATATCTTACAAAAGTGTTAAATTATGTCAATAAACATGGGAATAAGGAAGAGATAAAAAGAGATTAAAAGATAAAAAGAAAAAGAAATCAAAATAATATGAACGGAAGAAACAAGAAAGAAACAGCAAAATAGGGACCTATAAATATAGCCTTTTTCATATTCCCCCATCTTACCACTCTCTTCTACCTTTTTTTTTCTTCTTTTGCTCACTAGAGTAAGGATGGTAAGAACTAGCATCTAGATCCACGCAAGATGGACAAACTAAAACCATCACACTTCACCAAACAGGTATTTATAATAGAAGTAGTTCTATTATAAATGGATAGATATATATGCTTATATATATGCATATAAAATTAATTTTTAATAAATGGATAAGCATATCATGAAGAATAATAGTACATATATTAATAGGAACTAATGAGAATTTTTAAACATGTAAGAATTTATCTATCTTAATGGGCATCATCCTTCAAAGTACAGAAGTTATTCTAATTGACAGAAGACCTCATATCTGGTCTGAGATGTCTTAACCTTTTTTTAAAAAAAGATTTTATTTATTTATTCATGAGAGACACACAGAGAGAGAGGCAGAGACACAGGCAGAGGGAGAAGCAGGCTCCAGGCAGGGAGCCCAATGTGGGACTCAATCCCAGGTCTCCAGGATAGGCCCTGGGCTGAAGGTGGCGCTAAACCGCTGAGTCACCTGGGCTGCGGGGGGGGGGGGGGGGGGGGGGGGGGGTATCTTATCCTAATAAGCAATTGAGAGTCATCAAAGCAGGAACTTAAATATATGTTTAAATTAATATATAGCTGAACAAATAATAATTATAAACACTAAAAGAATTAACAAAAATTAAATTAGATTAGATAATGGAAAAAAGAAAAAAAAGGATCCTAAAAAAAAACCTCAAAATTTATAAGCCTTGAAAATATGAACGTTAGTATCATTGAAAGAATTGGAGAAATTACAGAACAAGTTAGCTGCAAGAAAATGAAACCCATTTTAGGTATGTTACAGATTTCTTTTTTTAAGATTTTATTTATTTATTCATGAGAGATACAGAGAGAGAGAGAGAGAGAGAGAGAGAGAGGCAGAGACACAGGCAGAGGGAGAAGCAGGCTCCATGCAGGGAGCCTGATGCAGGACCTCCAGGATCATGCCTTGAGCCGAAGGCAGAAGCCCAACCACCAAGCCACCCAGGCATCCCCAGAACATAGATTTCAAAGGAACCTTCAAATGGAATAGTCTAATTGACAGTCAAACCTGGAAACATGTTAGTGATAGAGAAGAAAAAACTTAAGTCTCATCAGCACAAAATACTAAAACTTTAAAAGTAGAAAAGCTATCTGAAGTAAATATAGTATTATAATACAGAATAATGAAGGGATGAAAGGCATATTGGTGACTGAACTTTAAGGAATAGCCTCTGGGCTACCAAAGAAGCACCCTGAATATGCATACTTTCATACAGCATTTATCACATTATATTTTATTTTCAGAGCTATCTCTCCCTATGACTTCCTGTTTCAAAGCAGATGTTCAATTAAAGGTTTTCTGGACAAAGGACAAAAGTATGAATAGTTGGAACCATAGAAAAAAGTGAGCAAAAAGAGAACTTAAACCATTAGAGAGGGAGTAAAATCTTGGTCACTATTTATTAATCCAACATAAATAAAACACCCAGAAATAAGAGCCTGTTTGTATACAAATTGATCTGAAGTATTCCAGATCCAGAGAAAACGTACCTTGATAGGATTCTGATAGAAGAGACTGAAGAGTAAAGAAAACTGAAGCTGGATGGCTATACAACAGCATAGTCCCCCCAAAGAGGGGTCAGATCTTATTTTAGGCAGGGAGAGACATAAACCAAGCAATAAAGAGAACATAGTTAAAGTAAATTCAGAGGCATACTATTAATTTTGTAAAAATAAGTATTTTTTTTAACACCTGGAAATCCAATGGTTAATGAGTCAGCCACCAGAGACTTCCTAATGAAGCTAATTAAACAGTGTAAAGATTTGCAAACAGACCAATTTAAAGCAGTTTGTTAATAATGTTATAGGAATGCTAAATAAATAATAGTAATAAAGGCATAATTAATGGTGCATAAACCAGGTTGCTAAGGGATTTAAATCTTAAACTTGGACAATTTCCTTTGTGAATTTCACTGAGTTATTTTTGTTACTGATTAGTAAAAATAAGTAATATTATTGACTGAAGGTTAGTTAGTACTATAAGCCTAGAGAGGGATGCCTCGGTGGCTCAGCAGCTGAGCGGCCTTCAGCTCAGGGCGTGATCCTCCAAGGGCAGGGATTGAGCCCTGCATCAGGCTCCCAGGAGCCTGCTTCTCCCTCCTCCTATGTCTCTGCCTCTTTCCCTGTCTCTCATGAATAAATAAATAAAATATAAATAAGTAAACAAACAAACAAATGCTTGGAGAGAAGACAGGCTGAAGTTGGCTACTAAATATGACTGACCATGAGCAAATGACTCGATTTTTTAAAAAATATTTTATTTATTCATTCATGAGAGACAAACAGAGAGAGAGGCAGACACAGGCAGAGGGAGAAGCAGGCTCCAAGCAGGGAGCCCAATGTGGGACTCAATCCCGGGTCTCCAGAATCACACTCTGGGCCAAAGGCGGTGCTAAACCATTAAGCCACCAGGGCTGCCCAGATGACTCAATTTTAATTGTGTACTTGATATGCAGGAATTCCTCTTTGTACAAAAAGTTAACCACCTGCACTTTATCACAAGGACATTAAAACAGATTAAATAAATAGCTTAAAATTGCTGCAAGCTTTTAAAATAATTAAAGTTAAAACTAACTTACCAGGACACAAATTGTCTAAAGTTTGTATTAGCATAATAAACAGGGGGTTATTCCATTACCTAAATTCAACTCAATACCTTCTCTCCAGGTATTAACAGTGATAATAAAAACACTTCCTTGTACTTGCATAGTTTTTCAATTTTGTCAAAGCACTTTTACAAATATTAATTGAAGAAATAGGGCAGCCTGGGTGGCTCAGCCATTTAGCGCTGCCTTCAGCCCAAGGTGTGATCCTGGAGACAGGATCTAGTCCCACGGGCTCCCTGCATGGAGCCTGCTTCTCCCTCTCCTGTGTCTCTGCCTCTCTTTCTCTCTGTGTCTCTCATGAATGAATAAATAAAATCCTTTTTAAAAATTGAAGAAATAGTGTTTTCTACAATCTGATCACTAATTGTACAGGCATGGTAAGTGTAAGTTATGTTGCAAGAAATATTCCTATCTCCTCCCTAGCGCTAATAATAATATACTCCCTGTTATTTATATGGATTTTAACTCCTTTCAAACCATTTTCACACATATTAACTAGAGAAGTGGCGTGAGGAATGATCTTTCCATTCTTCGCATCATCCAAAGGACAGAATTCAAAAAAGCAGAGGACTAAAGATTGATAAATAGATTAGATGGGGGCACCTGAGTGGCTCAGTTAGGCGACTGCCTTTGGCTCGGGTCATGATCCCAGGGTCCTGGGATCGAGCCCCATGTTGAGCTCCCTGCTTGGTGGGGAGTTTGCTTCTCCCTCTTCCTCTGACTACCCCTCCCCCAGGTTTGTGCTCTCTTGTGCTCTGTCTCAAATAAATAAATAAAATCTTTTAAAAAATAGATTAGATGGATTTGAGGCAGTCAACTCATGATTCTTAAAGCTGGATTCATGTTACCCAAAAGTCTTAGAAACAGAACAAACTCTCCAGGACAATAAGCTGATTCTCCCTATCTTTTAAACAGGCTTTAGCAGGTAGCAGAATTAAATAATTAAGATATCTTAAGTATGGGGACCCCTGGGTGGCTCCGTGGTTGAGCGTCCTTTGGCTCAGGGCATGATCCTGGTGTGGGGATTGAGTCCTGCATCAGGCTTCATGCAAGGAGCCTGCTTCTCCCTCTGTCTGTGTCTCTGCCTCTCTATCTTTCATGAATAAATCAGTAAAATTTAAAAAAAAAAAGTTATCTTAAATATGGGCATAAGGGGAGAAACCAAATCTGTCTTGATCACCTCTGTAACCCCTCCATGTCAAGCAAAAGGCTCAATGTATAGTTAATGCTCAATAAAGCAACATTACGATGATTACCACAGGGAGAACATTCTACCCAAGCTCCCACAGAATATCTATTATGGAGCTATTAGTTTTCCTCCACAATTACTGCTTTCAATGTGTACACACCAAGAAGAATCTAAAGAGTTGGGAGACATGTCAATGGTTCAGTTGGTTAAATATCTGCCTTTGGCTCAGGTGGTCCCAGAGTCCTGGGATCCAGCCCCACGTGTGTATGGGGAGGGAATCCCTGCTCAGTGGGGAGCCTGCTTCTCCCTCTTCCTCTGCCTGCCAATCCTCCCTGCTTGTGCTCGCTCACTCTCTGTCAAATGAATAAATAAAATCTTAAAAAAAAAAAAAAAGAATCTAGGATACAGACTACTGGAAAGTAGATTCAGAGGGCCAAGACAATTCCAAAGGCTAAGGAAAATATACCTGATAACCTTAGTTTGGCAAGCAAACACTTTTAAATCCCCATGCTTAAACTAAAAATTACTTCAGCATACTGGTACAGCCATTCTGGAAAACAGTATGGAGGTTCTTCAAAAAGTTAAAAATAGAGCTACCCTATGATCCAGCCACTGCACTACTGGGTATTTGCCCAAAAGATACAAAAATACTAATTCAAAGGAATATATGCACCCAAATGTTTATAGCAGCATTGTCTACATCAGCCAAATTATGGAAACAGCCCAGATGTCCACTAACTGATGAATGTATAAAGATGTGAAATATAGGGCACCTGGGTGGCTCAGCGGTTTAGCGCCTGCCTTCGGCCCGGGGAGTGATCCTGGGGTTCTGGGATCAAGTCCCGCACTGGGCTCCTTGTGTGGAGCCTGCTTCTTGCTCTGCCTGTGTCTCTGACTCTCTCTCTCCTCTGTGTCTCATGAGTAGATAAATAAAATCTTTAAAAAAATCTTAAAAAAAGATGTGAAATATATATCTATAATATACACATGATATATAATATTACATAATATAATATATACACTTATATACACAATGGAATATTAGTCATAAAAAAGAATGAAATCTTGCCATTTGCAATGATGTGGATGGAGCTAGAGTGTATTATGCTAAGCAAAGTAAGTCAGAGAAGAACAAATACCTATGATTTCATTCATATGTGGAATTTAAGAAATAAAACAAATGAACACAGGGGAAAAGAGAGAGAAACAAACCAAGAAACAGAATAAAGAGAACAAGAAGAGAACAAACTGATGGTTACTAGAGGAGAGGTGGGAGGGAGAATAAGTAAAAAAGGTGATGAGGCTTAAGAAGTGCACTTAGTGTGATGAGCACTGAGAGTTATATGTAAGTGCTGAATCACTAAATTGTACACCTGAAACTAATATTACACTGTATGTTAACTGGAACATAAATAAAAACTTTAATAAATAATAATTAAAAAATTAAAATTACTTCAAAAAAGAAGTTCCAAAAGGGAAAATTATTTCCTATATGTTTATATCTTTAGACATCTTGTGAATTGTAAATATAGTTTCTTCCTCTTCTTTGATATCACCAAGATAGAGGAAGGTACTTTTATGTAGTAACTGAGTTACTGGGAATGTGGATCTAAGTAAAATTTTTAATTGACTACATTTTAGAAAGCACCAAGAAACACTGCCATCTTTTTAAAAGTCCATGGTAAAATAAATAAATAGTCCAATGGTAATATATTTCATAAACATTTATAACATTACACTGCTCTGATGTAGTTTTTTATTGTTTCCATATTTTACACATAGCACATTTTTTAAAGTAATGACAAACACAAAGATAAAACATCACAATCTAAAAAAAAAAAAAAAACCACAATCTATGTTCCAAATTTAACTGGAGGTTTCTTTTAAAAATTATTTAGTGAAATTTGTAAATTACACATTAGGAAAAGACAGGCCCATTGGATACTCTACAAACCACACCACTATAGAAGATAAGTTTAAAAGTACAAGTTCTCAGATCATTTTGATCTCCTTAAATATGTGTATGTCCTTTAGGATTATTCTCAAATCAAAGGAAAGAACTAAAACCAAGGTCACCTAAACCATACCAACTTTGGCGTATGGAGTACAGTATTAATACTCAACAAAACAATTTATAAAAGCCTCCTTCACACATTATTTGAGGTAGATAGAAACAAATACTTTACCAAAAATTTCATTTTATATACGTGACAATTTTGCCTGAGGTTGTATACAGAGTATTCAAAGAGGCTATGTTTTATAGATCTGTATTTTATAGATCATCTTTCAGTAGGGTTGCCAGATAAAATACAGGATAATATATTGTATGGAACATACTTACACTACAAAATTACTCATCGTTTATCTGAAATTAAAATTTAAGTGGGCATCCTGTATTTTTATTTGCTATATCTGGCAATGCTATCTTTCAGTTTGTCTGTTTCAGAAAATACCAAATTCACTGCCAGGAAAAGATTTAATCTTGTGAAAGTAAAGTAATTCTTTATTTACCTTTTAGGAACTTCCTGAGAACCAAACCATCATAAATGCTTCCTGCAGAAGCAACTGTAAGAAAGAGAATACAAAGAAATATCACAAACAGATTTTATCTAAAGAACCCAATGGGAGCCTAAAAACACTGTTTATAGATACAGAACATTAAAAGGTAACCACTCTGTAATGAGTTTACTGAAAATGGAGGCACCCAAGAAGCATTATGAGGCTACAATGACTCTCAGGGAACAGAATAACTTCTTAGAGATGAGAACTAAATGGCAAGTCTTTTCACCTATATCCAATACCACGACTGCTTCTTTAGGTAGTACTACTCCTGAGAGAAAGGGATTATAGGAAGACTGCAAACTATAGTCTGTAATCAGAAAACTTGTCAGTAACCCATATTCCAGTATAAGATTCAATTAAAAATTTTGGCCCTTTTAAACAATTTACTCTCTAGCAGAAAATATTAGACTATCAGGTAAGAATTCTCCATACCTAGAGTTAGAAGTCTGAACATCAGAACACTTAAAGCAACAGTCTTTTTTTTTTTAAAGATTTTTCTATTCATTTGTTCATGAGAGGCAGAGAGAGAGAGAGAGAGAGGCAGAGACACAGGCAGAGGGAGAAGTAGGCTCCCCACAGAGAGCCCCATGTGGGACTTGATCCCAGGACCCCGGGATCACAACCTAAGCCAAAGGCAGATGCTCAACCACTGAGCCGCCCAGGTGCCCCTTAATTGTTTTTTTTTTTTTTTAAGTAAACTCTACCACCAATGTGGGGTTCAAACTCACAATCCTGAGATCAAGAATCACATGCTCAACTGACTGAGCCAGCCAGGTGGCCCTAGAGCAATGATTCTCCAGGGTAAGAGGGTGAGGAAGGAAGTAGGGACCTAAGAGGGAAAAAAGATCAGAACCACCTGGAGACTTTCTAAATTGAACATCTCTCCCCCACAGGGTTAACCCACAGTTAAGAATCTAAGAATAACTGCCACAGGAACCAATGAAAATGTGTATATCCCTCCAGAAATGTGTATTCTTCAGGCAGGGAGAAAAGGTTGAGAATAACTGAACTACAGTGAGAGGCAACACCATTATCTAAACGTGTGCTCTCCAAATACAATAACCATTGGATATATGTGGCTATTTAAACTTAAACTTAGCTAACTTAAATTACAAATAAGATTCCTCAGCCACACTAGCCATATTTCAAGTGGTCATTAGCCAAGTGTGGCTAATGGTTACTGTACTGAACAGCACAGATATAGAACATTTCTATCATCACAAAAAGTTCTACTAAAATGCTATTAGAGCAGTGCTTTAGGTTTCCAGATTTTGAATGATTCTAGACAAATGGTATTTCAAAAGGCCTGAGCCCAAGTAGCACAGAACATTCAATAAAAGACAATCATCTCGGGGCAACTGGGTGGCTCAGCCAGTTAAGTGTTTGCCTTCAGCTCCGGTCATGGTCCTGGGATTGAGCCCCCCATGGGGCTCCCTACTTTGCAGGGAACCTGCTTCTCCCTCTGCCTCTGTGCTCTGTTTCTCTCTCTCAAATAAATAAATAAATCTAAAAAAAAAAAAAAAGACAATCATCTTTTTTCTTAACATTCCTCCCAGGCATACACTGGTTCTAACTTAAGGAGAGTGGGTCACTGGGACAGAGATGGCAGGTGGAGTGGCAGGCCCACACTAGTGATTAGTGAGGAGAAGAACAATAATAAGAAAAAAAATACAACCTATACATCTCACAGTGTGTTTATGATGTTTCTCAATTGCATATGTCACACTGTTTCTTCAAACATCCTTTTTAAATTTTAACAAGAGGGATCCCTGGGTGGCGCAGCGGTTTGGCGCCTGCCTTTGGCCCAGGGCGCGATTCTGGCGACCCGGGATCGAATCCCACATCGGGCTCCCGGTGCATGGAGCCTGCTTCTCCCTCTGCCTGTATCTCTGCCTCTCTCTCTCTCTCTGTGTGTGACTATCATAAATGAATGAATGAATGAATGAATGAATGAATGAATAAAAAAATTAAAAAAAAAAAGAGGAAGCATCTGGGTGGCTCAGTTGGTTAACCATCTGCCTTTGACTCAGGTCATGATTCCAGGGTCCTGGGAATGAGCCCCACATCCCTGCTGAGCAGGGAACCTGCTTCTCCCTTTCCTGCTCCCCCAGCTTGTATGCACTCTCTCTCTCTCATTCAAATAAATAAATTTTTAAAATCTTTTAAAAAGTAATTATTAGGGATCCCTGGGTGGCGCAGCAGTTTGGCGCCTGCCTTTGGCCCAGGGCGCGATCCTGGAGACCCTGGATCAAATCCCACGTCAGGCTCCCGGTGCATGGAGCCTGCTTCTCCCTCTGCCTGTGTCTCTGCCTCTCTCTCTCTCTCTGTGTGCCTATCATAAATAAATTAATTAATTAATTAAAAAAAATAAATAAAAAGTAATTATTATCTCAAGGGATGAAATTACTAGAAAGTCTCATTTTCCATACTATATTTCTGTAATGTTGGAATGTTTTATGATAAGCATGTATTTCCCTTCCTTCTACAAAAAAATATGAAAATTATTACATAAAGATCAGAGACAATAAAGACAATAAAGAGAAGAGAGAGGCCCCTATATTTCACATGGGCTGAAGAAGTCCATTTGGTTCAAAATGTCTATGGAACTGGATCTCTTGCCAAAAGCTACTGTGGTCAAGTCCTCTGCTTTGAGTGAAATCAATCCTGCTACCTTGGCCAGTTTATTGGATTAGAATCAATGCATAAACTAATAACCATATACAGACCAACATCACCCTAGCCATCATAACCAAAACTTTCTTATGAATGGTGGGAACTCTGTACAGTCAGAGTAGAGTTCATGCACAGTAACAGCAAACCAGCCTATCATATCTCTCTCAAGGATATATTGCTAGATACCCAAAGGGAAGACAGGGCATTTCAGTTCAGTGAAATAATGTCTTATAGAGCCTAAAGTACTATTCAGTCTCAACTGGGACTCAGGGTGACTCCTCTAAGGCTGACAAGATAACTTCATCCCACAGTATCCTTCAGTAAACCTACAGACAGATACACTCTCTTCTCTCTCTCTCTCACACACACACACACACACACACACACACACACTGGCACGCACACAAGTAACCAAACAAAAAAGGATCACTTCCAAAGTTCAAGACAATAAGTTGTTCCAGGGCCACTCAATGCATCAGCTTCCCTCAAGGGTGTAGGCAAAAACGAGAGAATAAGAGTCAAGTGGAAAAGGTTTATTTTCAAACTAATCACAAATTACAATTATTAAAGTATGCATCATTTGTCATTTTCCTTCTTTTCCTTTATTTTTTGGCTCTCTTCTAACTACCAAAGTCTGGACATATAAAAGGAGATAAAATTCAATGTAATATAAATATGCTGTGAAAGAGGAGGTTAAAACCAAGAGCAAGAAGGAGATTGTTTCTGAGAATTCTTAAGCCAGTAAAATATTCCTCTGAAAAGAGTTTTGTAGAACACATTTGTAAATCTATCACCAGATACTTATTACATAATTGTTTAAGTTTTTTAACTATTCAGTAACCCTGGAGTGATAACATGATAAAAGATTATGACTAACTGAAAATTTTAATTATAACAAATCATAACAAAGACAGAAAAATCAATTATTTCTTCCCCTACTTACTAGTTGTTACACAATGAAGAGTATTTGCCTGGTGCTTAGAATTTAATGCTTCCATGGAAATCATTAGCTGTCGTTCTAACAACGTTCCCTTTGATACTCCTGCTGTTTCACACTTCCAGTGAATTATTAAATATTTCAAAATCTGAAAAGGGCAGAATCCAAAGGAAACAAATCTTTAGAAATCATGGTGGTAATAAATTTATGACAGTTGAATTAACAATCCTAATTTCCAAAAAATAATATTCTTGCTTGCAAAATGTCAGATTTACATCTATTCAGAACAAAGCACTGTGTCTAAACAAAAGTAGTAACTAGGAAAGTGACATAAGAAAGGAGACATAAGAAATTAACACAATACTCAACAATACAGGAAATGGAGACAATAAATTGCTTTATTTAAAGGGTAGGTTCGGGAAGCCTGGGTAGCTTAGCGGTTGAGCGTCTGTCTACCTTAGGCCCAGGGGGTGATCCTGGAGTCCTGCAATCGAGCCCTCATGGGGCTCCCTGCATGGAGCCTGCTTCTCTCTCTGCCTGTGTCTCTGCCTCTCTCTCTCTCTCTCGAATAAATAAAATTTTTAAAAAATAAATAAAAGGTAGGTTTATCTGGAAATAATAATTCGAAAAAATTATGTGGGAGTTTGTTTTTCCTGTTTCTTTTTTCTTCTCCCAAGTAAAAGCCAATATGAAGATTATGAATAAGAATGGCATCTGGTTATGAATCATCTTTATTTTTCATCAAATCATCCTTTCTGAGGATCAGAATACTAGTTAAAAGCACTGGCTTTGGAGCCAGATGTCTGGGTTTGAGTCTCTGATGTGCTATGTGATCTTGGGGAAATTATTTAACTCCTCTCTACCTCAGCTTCCTCATTTACGAAAATGAGGACAAAACTACCACATATGACTACTGCTAAATGTAAACAAAATAAGAGCAAAATGCTTAACACGGTGCCTGGCATAGATAATAATAGTAAATGCTTAACAGACATTCGCTTTTATTTCTAGTAAGTTTATAAGCAGTTAAGACTGCACACAATATTTTAAGTTGAACAGGTTTCAACTGTCCAGATAAAACATCCAATCTTGAGGAGACAAATTTAAAATATTCTGTATTTAGGGAGCTGCCAAATATATCAATCAATTAATAACCAAAGTTAAGACATACTTAGATAATAATATGCTTATACTCGGTGACTTCAATCTAGCGCTTTCTACACTCGATAGGTCTTCTAAACACAACATTTCCAAAGAAACAAGAGCTTAAATGATACACTGGACCAGATGGATTTCACAGATATCTACAGAACTTTACATCCAAACTCAACTGAATACACATTCTTCTCAAGTGCACATGGAACCTTCTCCAGAATAGACCACATACTGGGTCACAAATCGGGTCTGAACCGATACCAAAAGATTAGGATCGTCCCTTGCATATTCTCAGACCATAATGCCTTGAAATCACAACAAGAAGTTTGGAAGGACTTCAAACACGTGGAGGTTAAGGACCATCCTGCTAAAAGATGAAAGGGTCAACCAGGAAATTAAGGAAGAATTAAAAAGATTCATGGAAACTAATGAGAATGAAGATACAACCGTTCAAAATCTTTGGGATGCAGCAAAAGCAGTCCTGAGGGGGAAATACATCGCAATACAAGCATCCATTCAAAAACTGGAAAGAACTCAAATACAAAAGCTAACCTTACACCTAAAAGGAGCTAGAGAAAAAACAGCAAATAGATCCTACACCCAGCAGAAGAAGAGAGTTAATAAAGATTCGAGCAGAACTCAATGAAATCGAGACCAGAAGAACTGTGGAACAGATCAACAAAACCAAGAGTTGTTTCTTTGAAAGAACTAATAAGATAGATAAACCATTAGCTAGCCTTATTAAAAAGAAGAGAGAGAAGACTCAAATAAAATCATGAATGAGAAAGGAGAGATCACTACCAACACCAAGGAAATACAAACGATTTTAAAAACATACTATGAACAGCTCTACGGCAATAAATTAGGCAATCTAGAAGAAATGGATATATTTCTGGAAAGCCACAAACTACCAAAACTAGAACAGGAAGAAACAAAAAACCCGAACAAGCCAATAACCAGGGAGGAAATTGAAGCAGTCATCAAAAAACTCCCAAGACACAAAAGTCCAGGGCCAGATGGCTTCCCAGGGGAATTCTATCAAACATTCAAAGAAGAAACCATACCTATTCTACTAAAGCTGTTCGGAAAGATAGAAAGAGATGGAGTACTTCCAAATTCGTTCTATGAGGCCAGCATCACCTTAATTCCAAAACCAGACAAAGACCCCACCAAAAAGGAGAATTATAGACCAATATCCCTGATGAACATGGATGCAAAAATTCTTAACAAGATACTAGCCAACAGGATCCAACAATACATTAAGAAAATTATTCACCATGACCAAGTAGGATTTATTCCCGGGACACAAGGCTGGTTCAACACTGGTAAAACAATCAATGTGATTCATCATATCAGGAAGAGAAAAACCAAGAACCATATGATCCTCTCATTAGATGCAGAGAAAGCATTTGACAAAATACAGCATCCATTCCTGATCAAAACTCTTCAGAGTGTAGGGATAGAGGGAACATTCCTCAACATCTTAAAAGCCATCTACGAAAAGCCCACAGCAAATATAATTCTCATTTTTTTTTTTTTTAGCAAATATAATTCTCAATGGGGAAGCACTGGGAGCCTTTCCCCTAAGATCAGGAACAAGACAGGGATGTCCACTCTCACCACTGCTATTCAACATAGTACTGGAAGTCCTAGCCTCAGCAATCAGACAACAAAAAGACATTAAAGGCATTCAAATTGGCAAAGAAGTCAAACTCTCCCTCTTCGCCGATGACATGATACTCTACATAGAAAACCCAAAAGACTCCACCCCAAGATTGCTAGAACTCATACAGCAATTTGGCAGCTTGGCAGGATACAAAATCAATGCCCAAAAGTCAGTGGCATTTCTATACACTAACAATGTGACTGAAGAAAGAGAAATTAAGGAGTCAATCCCATTTACAATTGCACCCAAAAGCATAAGATACCTAGGAATAAACCTAACCAAAGAGGTAAAGGATCTATACCCTAAAAACTAGAGAACACTTCTGAAAGAAATTGAGGAAGACACAAAGAGATGGAAAAATATTCCATGCTCACGGATTGGCAGAATTAATATTGTGAAAATGTGAATGTTACCCAGGGCAATTTACACGTTTAATGCAATCCCTATCAAAATATCATGGACTTTCTTCAGAGACTTAGAACAAATTATTTTAAGATTTGTGTGGAATCAGAAAAGACCCCGAATAGCCAGGGGAATTTTAAAAAAGAAAACCATAGCTGGGGGCATCACAATGCCAGATTTCAGGTTGTACTACAAAGCTGTGGTCATCAAGACAGTGTGGTACTGGCACAAAAACAGACACATAATCAATGGAACAGAATAGAGAATCCAGAAGTGGACCCTCAACTTTATGGTCAACTAATATTCAATAAAGGAGGAAAGACTATCCACTGGAAGAAAGACAGTCTCTTCAATAGATGGTGCTGGGAAAATTGGACATCCACATGCAGAAGAATGAAACTAGACCATTCTCTTACACCATACACAAAGATAAACTCAAAATGGATGAAAGATCTAAATGTGAGACAAGATTCTATCAAAATCCTAGAGGAGAACACAGGCAACACCCTTTTTGAACTCGGCCATAGTAACTTCTTGCAAGATACATCCACAAAGGCAAAAGAAACAAAAGCAAAAATGAACTATTGGATTTCATCAAGATAAGAAGCTTTTGCACAGCAAAGGATACAGTCAACAAAACTAAAAGACAGGGATCCCTGGGTGGCGCAGCGGTTTAGCGCCTGCCTTTGGCCCAGGGCGCAATCCTGGAGACCCGGGATCGAATCCCACGTCGGGCTCCCGGTGCATGGAGCCTGCTTCTCCATCTGCCTGTGTCTCTGCCTCTCTCTGTCTCTCTGTGACTATCGTAAAAAAAAAAAAAAAAAACTAAAAGACAACCTACGAATGGGAGAAGATATTTGCAAATGACATATCAGATAAAGGGCTAGTTTCCAAGATCTATAAAGAAGTTATTAAACTCAACACCAAAGAAACAAACGATCCAATCATGAAATGGGCAAAAGACATGAACAGAAATCTCACAGAGGAAGACATAGACATGGCCAACAAGCACATGAGAAAATGCTCTGCATCACTGGCCATCAGGGAAATACAAATCAAAACTACAATGAGATACCACCTCACACCAGTGAGAATGGAGAAAATTAACAAGGCAGGAAACCACAAATGTTGGAGAGGATGTGGAGAAAAGGGAACCCTCTTACTCTGTTGGTGGGAATGTGAAATGGTGCAGCCACTCTGGAAAACTGTGTGGAAGTTCCTCAAAGAGTTAAAAATAGACCTGCCCTACGACCCAGCAATTGCACTGCTGGGGATTTACCCCAAAGATACAGATGCAATGAAACGCCGGGACACCTGCACCCAGATGTTTATAGCAGCAATGTCCACAATAGCCAAACTGTGCAAGGAGCCTCGGCGTCCATCGAAAGATGAATGGATAAAGAAGATGTGGTTTGGGAACCCTGGGTGGCTCAGCGGTTTAGCGCCTGCCTTTGGCCCAGGGCGCGATCCTGGAGTCCTAGGATCGAGTCCCACGTCTGGCTCCTGGCATGGAGCCTGCTTCTCCCTCCTCCTGTGTCTCTACCTCTCTCTCTCTCTATGTCCATCACAAATTAAAAAAAAAAAAAAGATGTGGTTTATGTATACAATGGAATATTACTCAGCCATTAGAAATGACAAATACCCACCATTTGCTTCAACGTGGATGGAACTGGATGGAACTGCTGAGTGAAATAAGTCAATCAGAGTAGGACAAACATTATATGTTCTCATTTATTTGGGGAATATAAATAATAGTGAAAGGGAATAGAAGGGAAGGGAGAAGAAATGGGTAGGAAATATCAGAAAGGGAGACAGAACATAAAGACTCCTAACTCTGGGAAACGAACTAGGGGTGATGGAAGGGGAGGAGGGCGGGGGTGGGGGGGTGAATGGGTGACGGGCACTGAGGGGGGGCACTTGACGGGATGATCACTGGGTGTTATTCTGTATGTTGGCAAATTGAACACCAATAAAAATAAATTTATTATTAAAAATATTCTGTATTTAATTCCACTATTTATAAAAGCACACTCTCACTTCCACACTAAAGTATCATAGGGAAAATTACTACCTCTTTTAAAGCAAGGAGATCTCAGAGAACTTGGGAATGAAGATCCTAATTTGTACCCAAGTTTATAAGAATGGCTTCCAGACATTTCTACAATCCAGCACTTTCCTTCACACAGCCTCTGACTTAGTGTGCTCCCCTCTGTTAAGATCTTCCCGCAGTGGCTTTATCCGTAGATTGCAATTGGGAAAATAACACTGGCCTGGGAGTCAGAAGCTCTGGGTTCTAGCCTAGCCTCCGTCTGTAAAATCGAATCCTTCAACTTGGAGGATAAGGCCTTGAAGGCAAGACGACCGGGCGAACGCTCAGGTGCCGTCAGGTCAACCCCGTCAGGCCTGTGGTTCTGTTCTGTCTAGTACCCCTTACAAGACCAAGGGTTAAGAAAGTGAGCAGGTGGCGGCTCTGAGGGTGCTGCCATGGGTGAACTCACGCAGCGTGGCGGCACCGGACGCCCCATCCCACTTTCCAGAGCAGGAAAGTTCCCGGGACCGCGTGGGGTGGTAGAGGCCGAGGGGGAGGCCTCTGCACCACCCTCCACCACCCAGACCCAGGCACGCGCCCCACGCCACACGAGTCTGCCTCTCTCCTACTTCGCCCGCTCTGGCCTCGCCTTGCGCCCGAGGCTGCCCAGTAGTCTTTCCTGCGCACCCCCTCCGCCCCGGGGAGAGGCCCCCTTCACTCCAGGCTGGTTTCCCCGGCCCTGACCTGGGTGTCCCGCGAACGCCTAGCAAACACTTCAGCTTCTGGGGCCTCGCTCTTCTGGGCTGTGAAATGAGGCGTTCCCCCAACTGAGGCGCTGTCCCTCATCTGCTCCTCACAGCACCGTGTGGGGCCAGCGAGCTTCCGCCGAATCACCCCATTCCCACCTCAGGCACCACCAGACCCCTCTCCCCAAACTTTGCGGTTCGCTCACGAAACCCTCCTCAGAGGGTCCTTCTCGGCCTTCTCTCCTCCCTGGCATCACCTCGCATACTGCCACGGCCGCCCCTTCCATGGCGCGGGGGCAGCAGCAGCGACGCCCACCACCTGCTGCCCGCTGGGACGTCGACCTCCGCCGGCACCCACGCCAGGCAGCGCAGAGTTCTTCCCGCACGCGCGCGCGCACGCGCGCCCCGCCCCCTGGCCCACCGCGCGTGCGCACTTCACGCCGCACCACCCCCAGGCCGCGAGCAGCCAGGGCTTGCCCAGAGCGGTGGGGAGGTGCCGGGAGCCGCGAGGGTCGTGGGCGGACGGATGGGCGGGCCGCCGGGCTGGGGAGAGCCTGCGGGCTGCGACTGAGGCTGGTGGTGCGGGAACGAGGCCAGTCGAAGACTCTCCTTCCTCTGGAAAGAGACTTTCCCACAGTCCCGCCGAGGTGCAGCCCTCAGCCGGGAGGAGCTGCTGAGGCCCGGTGCGAGATCCCCAAGCCTGTTCTTGACTCCCCCGCGGCCTCATCTCCTGCCGGGGCTGCCCCAGGTGCCCTTGACCTGCCTCTGGTTCCCAGATTTAGCAAATAAAAATACAGGACGGCCAGCTAAAACTGAATTTCAGATTTTAAAAAATTGTTTTTAAGCTACGAATATCCCTCGAAATACTTGGGACTTAAGTATACTAAAAAATTATTCGCTCATCTGAAATTCAAAACTAGGCATCCTGTATTTTACCTGGCAACTGCCCCAAGCATGTCCCCAGCCTAATCCCAAAGTGCCTGGCCAGCCCCAGGCAGGACCTGGAACGCCCCGCCCCACGTTTGGCTCTGCACTAAATATGCCAACGGCGGAGCTGGTTTTCACGGGCTTCAGCTGACTCGACAAGCTCTGGGGTTTTCAGTGTTCCCAGCTGGAAGGAAGTTATTACTCCAGACCAGCTGCTGGACTTCAGGCAGGTTCAGGGAGGGACGTGGTGAGCGGGGCTTGAGCCCAAACTGATAGTCTGGCAGCTGGTTCCCCAGGCAGCTGAAAGAAAACAGGTGAGAGAGATTCTTGTGTAGCAAAGAGTTGCCCAAGGAGAAGGGTGGAACAGGGTGTTGGCTGCTTTCCTTCAGGGAAAATTCTTCCACCCCAACTCCAAGAAGCCAGGATTGGACAGAACAGATGGGGGAGCTGGCAGAGTGCCCACCCAGTACACAACCTTGGTGCTACTCCAGAGAACGTGTCTGCTAAGATCTGAATCATAGCCTTGGCCAGTCCATGGCCTGTGCCTTTGACCACCTTCTCCAGCACAGTTGCTCACAGGTAGACCTACTGGAGAAAGGTAGCTTTTATTTCTGGAAAATTCATCATAAAACCATCTCAGACTTGATAAGAAAGCTGGCATTAGGGGAATCCTTGGAGCCCACCTCTCCCTTTCACTGTCTTCTCTCTCCGGTGTTCCTTTTAGGCAAAGGAGTTGCCAAGGAGAAGGGAGCTAACATTTATTGAATGACTTCATGTTGTCTGACACCACTGGCTCTTTACACAAGTTTTTTTCACTCTCACAACTATCTTGTGAGATCCTTACTATATTCACTATCCATCAGTGAGGAACCAAGGCGCTGAGGATGGCTCTTCAAAAATATTTCCCATAGAGAGTTCTGGCTCAGCAGGAAATGCCCCACCTTGAGAGTGGCATTGGGAATGAAGGGTGGAGGAACACTTGGAAATGTAGAAGTACCTCAGATGAATTGGTTGTCCTGGCTTCCAGCTCTTGGTCTTGGAGTGAGCTTCAGGGATGAACATGCAGTGGAGTACCCAACACCATCCTAGAGTCAGAGGAAATCTAACAGAGGCCAGGAACACAGCCACCTTCCATACTGGATGTGGGCAGAAGTGAGGAGGGGAGCCTTTGATATGAAGGCCTGCCATCAGGACTTCCATAGTATAAACCCTTTTAGATAAGCAACGTGGTTTTGTTTGTTTGTTTAGGTAGGCTCCATGCCCAACATGGGGCTTGAACCCATGACTCTGAGATCAGGAGTCCCACACTCAACTGGCTGAGCCAGCCAGGTGCCCCCTTTAGACAAAGTTTGATGCAGACTTGACGTTTGGTGGGCATCTACTCTGTGCTAAGTGGTCTTCACTTTTTCTTATCTGTTTTAAGTCATCCTCCCAGTATTGTATGGAAGGTGTTATCCTTGTTTTATAAAGAATGAAGATGAGGTTCCAAGAAGAGGTTGTATGACAGTGAGTTGTAAATGGTAGGGCCAGAATCTGAAACAAACATCTCTTAACACTTCTTTCTGCTCCCCGGCGCATCTCCTACTTGGATGTGATTGCTTGTCTGAGGTCTGTGGTATAGGAACATTAACTCTACCATGTAAAGCCAGTCCCTCCATTCAAAAACTAAGGAATCAATGAACTTAGATGCCCTCCTCTCCCACAAACTAAGGTTTGAATGAATGGAAGCTCCTAACCCTTCAATATGTGCCCCATCCTGCTTGGGGTCTGGTAACTAATATACTATTGAACTCTGCATTATTAAAATTGTTTTTACTCAGATCCCATCCTCAGAGAAGTAGAATGTCACAGTCATAAGGGACCGTAGAGGTTATCAATTACCTTCAATCGAGGAAGAAATTTGAGTTCCAAAGTTAAGGTCACTTTAGTCAACCAGGTCAGCCAAGGAGCTTTGGGATGCTGCTCTGGACATTTTTAGCCCTGGTGTTCAGGGTCTTATTATTAGTGTCTTCAGGGGGCCAGTTATCCCCAGTCCTTGGACTTAGTGGCATATTAATTCTCCTTAATATGCAGACATTTATGCGCCCACCTCAGTATTTAGGATAGTGTTGCATGTCTGCTTTGAATATCCTGCATATTCTGAGAAGAAATCCTCTGGATAGAAGAGACCCTGTCTAAAGAGCCCCAGGTTGGTTCTGACCCAAACCCAAGGGTTAAAGTGGAACCAGAAATCTAAGAAATGCTGCCAGGTCAACAGTGACATTTGACATTTTAGGAACTGCTGAGCTGTCTTTCCCTTGTAAATGTGCCCTCTCTGTGTATGTCATTCCTAGACACCTCTTAGGTCTACCTTGTGCTCAGGCTCCCTTAAAGCATTCAAAAGCCCTGAAAAGATAGACCATAGGAACTGAAATGGAAAATATCCCTGAGGTCTCCTTTATCGGACTGATGCAAAACTAAATCCATTTGAGAAGTTTCTTTCCCCCTGGGAAACTACTAAAAGAGGCTGTTTCCCATACACGCAATAGGAAAGGGTTAACTGCTTCTCTTGGGTCCTGAGCCAAGTCTGTCCCCCACCAGTTCCCATAACCGGGTTTCCTGAAATGGAGCAGGTCCCAGGTGCCTCTCCACTAATCACATCCTTGGAAATGGGGCCAGGAAGCTCAGATTAGCTCATCCCTTCACCTTCTTGAGGCCTTCTCCACCTGGAGCACAGAATCTGGGGCAGCTTTGCTACTCACCTCCCTCTCTGCTTTCCTATCCGGGGTCAGACAGGGATGTTCTCACAGAGGTATGTTAGGTTTCGGGGGCACTAGAGGCCATAGTGGTGCCGACTTTTGTACCAATTCTTGGACTACAGCATTTGTCCTTCCTCATTCTAAGACTTATGGGCAAAAGATTCTCCCCCAAGACAATACTAGAGTTTGTATAGATGGAGTATTATTTACTTCACCACTTTTCCCTATGTTTTCTTCCTCAACTTCTTAGATAGCTTCCTGGTTTTCCAAGCTGACAACCCCCCCCCCAACCTCCTAACCCCACCCCCGTACAGAGTCTGATTCCTCATCTATCAGTAGTAAGTTCCCAGGCCAACTGGGAAGATTTCATTCCATCCCTGTTAATGTGTAATTCCTACTCTTCCCTGATAACCAATAAAATCTATATCACAAAGCTTGTTCTACTCTCTAATTGGCTTTTAACTTTCTCTCTAGGCAGGGTTGGATGTCTTAGCTGATGTCCACTGTGTAGGAGGCATTCTTTGTGGCATAGAAGCTTTGAGAATGGAAAAAGCAGTGTAATCTGGTCCTGTATGATTGAGGAAACCTATTGATCCAAAGGCCAGATGATCAACTTTATTTGAAAGACAAATAGGCTAACTGGGAAAAATATTCTGGGAAAAAGAGGACACTGGCTCCACATGTAGTCTTAGTTTGGTCTTCATCTGATTATAGTACTCTAAGGACTCTGCCAGGCATGCTGGTGTATGGAGTCTTTAAAGCTAGTAATATGCAGTCTTCGTGGAGCTGATTTTCCACTGATCACTGAGGTTGACTTGATTTCATCCATTCTAGCGTTGTTACCTCTATTATCTTCTGTTTCTTCAACTTCCCTTCTCACCAGCTGAAAAGAGGCTGTGGAATCAAAATTCTAAAATGGTGAGGATGTCTGGATTCTTTTCCTGTTTTATCACTTACTTTTGGTGTTATGTTCCAGTTTTCCTCAACTAAAATGGGAAAATTATCCCAGGAATATAGTTTTTTAAAAAAATCTGTGAAACAATTTGAGAGTCTTAGAATCTTTTTTTTTTTAAGATTTTTTTTGTATTTTTAAGCAATCTCTCCACCCAACTTGGGGCTCTGAACTTTCAACCCAGAGATCAAGAGTTGCATGCTCTACCAACTGAGCTAGCCACATGCCCCTAGAATCTTTAGAGGAAATCTTAGAAGTCATTTAATCCAGTATTTCCCAACCAGAGAAGTAGTATTTTTTTCCAATTCATTTCCTTTATCCCCAACCCTCCTCCTGAACAGCCTCTTTGTACCTCCTTCTTCAACCCCTTTCTGGTATCCAAGGTAGAGAACTGATCTAGTTTGCACAATATATTTCATGTACTTAGGGTTGTGAAACACTGCCCTAATTCACCTCCCCATTTCATGTAATACTCATTCCAACAGTCCTGACAAGTTGATATCTTGCTTTTACTTGAATACCTCATGTTGAGAAATTTGCCACCTCAGAAGCAACCCGTTCCAGTTCTGGACAGCCGTGGTTTGGTAAGGAGTTTCTTATTATATTGAACTAAAACTCCCCCACTGCATCTTCCACCCATTGGTCCCACCTCTGCACTTTGAAACCACAGAGAAGTCATCTAATCCCTGTATAAAGGACAGAGAGGAATACCCAGGATTGTTATTGTTAACTTGTCACAGTGTTTCAGACCTGGCCTGGATGATTGTATTACAGATGTCCTGTGCTTTGTATACTAGCTATGTTCCAAACGCATTGTGTAAACCTAGCTGTGTGTGAATCAAATTGTTTTAGACACACTGAGAAGCCGACTGTCTAAAAGAAACCCTGTTATCCGTTCTTTCATAGACTGACGAACTTTGTTGTGATGTGAAGAACCTCCCCCATTAAACTTTTATGCAAATCTCGATTTTTATATGTTATATTTTACTTAAGGCAAGATCTGTCTACATACAAAACAAGTAAAATCATGATAATAGCAATAGCTAATATTTATTGAGTACTAATTTGTGCTTGTCATGCATTAGTTAATTTCTTACCATAACTCCTTTAAAATTATCCCCTATTGGGGAGTCTGATGACTCATGGTTGAACGTCTGCCATCCCACTACCACCACCTGGGATGGAGTCTACATCAGGCTCCCCACAGGGAGCCTGCTTCTCCCTCGGCCTATGTTTCTACCCCTCTCTCTGTGTCTCTCATAAATAAATAAATAAAATCTTTTTAAAAAATTAAATTAAATTAAAAAATAAATTCATCCCCTATTTACAGATGAGGACACCAAGGTTTAGAGAAGTTAAATAACTGATACAAGGTCACACAATTAGAAAATGTTGGGATCCCTGAGTGGCTCAGCGGTTTAGCGCCTGCCTTCCACCCAGGGCATGATCCTGGGGTTCCATGACTGAGTCCCACATCGGGCTCCCTGCATGGAGCCTGCTTCTTCCTTTGCCTCTCTCTCTCTCTGTGTGTGTGTCTCTCATGAATAAATAAATAAATAAATAAAATCTTAAAAAAGAAAGAAGAAAGAAAGAAAGAAAGAAAGAAAGAAAGAAAGAAAGAAAGAAAGAAGAAAGAAAGAAAAAGAAAGAAAGAAAAAGAAAGAAAGAAAATGTTGGGCCTGAATTCCAACAAGGCCATAAGACTCCAGAGTCTTATGTCTTAACCATTAGGAAGTTTCAGATGCCAATAATAATTGAAATGACTGGCTGCATAGCTGTGGATCTCCACATCAGAGAATTAGGCTACAATACAGAAAACTGACCTAAAATGTTTACAGCTTCAAAGATGTACACTAAGTCTACTCATTTTGGGTTCTGGCACCCAAAAATCTACTCTTTGTAGGTTTCCCACACAACTCACATTTCTCAGTGCAATTTGATCAAGGAACTCCAAAGACTTCCCTTCAGCTGTTAGGATGAAGCAGATGCTGCCAAAATTTATTTTAGGCAGGTGGGTGTGATCAGACACTTTTTCAAAGGATTTGTGTATTCTCAGGGCTTTGTGGTATCAGCTTCTTAGAAGAAGGAAGTGGTTCGTTACTGACAGGTGAAATCAAAAGTGGTGGAATCATCATCAACCAGTCTGCTCCTAGACAGGTTGAAATCATTCAAATGTGTTTTTAGGTCCAATTTTTAATGGTGCTTAGATTTGCAAGTTAAAAATAGTTGGGGAGGGATGGTCCATAAATAAACTGCTGTTTTGAATCCAAAATGGACAAAGATAAATGGATGTAATACTTCTATGTCCTCAAATCAGTTTCAGTTTCTTCAGTTTAGTCACCAACAGTTTGCACGCATAACATTGTTCAGCTCAGAATGCACCCCTCAAGACTCCTAGAACCTCAGACTTTTCTATACTATATAAGGGAGCTCCAGGTAGTACTCTTCTGTCCTCTGTTCCCCTCCTCCACCATCCCCAGCATCAGAACACCCTGTTTGACTTGAGGCTTTATCTTGGTTCATCTGCAGACTTTTGCTTTCAAATATATGATCATTCTTTGCAAATCCTGTCCCCAGCTGGTGTTATACAAGCCTCCTGGTCCACAGTCATCAGGAAATTAGGTCAGTCCTTGTAAGACACAAGGTGGACTTTCCTTGCAAGTCCACCTTTCTGACCTTGACTTTGTACACCAGGCTTGTTTATAATCTCAAGTCACAGACCCAGGTGAGGACATGTGCAATTTTCCTTATTTCTTAACCTAGCTCTACAGCCCCCATTTCTACTAATGGCAGAAAAATAACTTTGCCAATTCCAGACAACTCAATCTTTCCAAGTTTTAAACTTCAACTGTTTCTTTCTCCTGACAATGTTCCAGTTGGGGGTTCACATATCATTCTGACATCAGGGAAGGGTACCAAGGTCAAGTGCCATCTTCTGTTGCTTTTGCCTCGCTTGGTCTTGGCCATTGGACTCCATCACCACTGTACCTGCTACAGTGTTCCCTGGTGTGTAGATTAGAAGGAGACAGTGATTCCTTTATGAGGAGCTCAGTGGCTCCTATCTCAGCTCTTCCTAGTACTCCTGAGTCTCCAACTGGCTCCTGGCTTGAGCCATGCAGCCCTTAGACTCTACTGTGGGGTTCACCTGCCACTCCACAGCAATCCCCACAGTCACTGGGCTCTCAGCTCATCGTTACACTCCTCTCAGGGGCTGGGCACCAAGTAACTTTTCAAATTTCCCCCAAATGTCAAGTCAAATAGACTCAGGTTTAGGGAGTGAGAAGGCTGTAGGTAATGAAGAAATTCAATTTATCTAAGATCTACTTTGCCTCCAGAGGTGACAATGCCACTTCTACTCTGTGGTAGCTGTCCCTTAGCACAGGGTATTTTGAAATGCTTTGTCTTCTCAGAGTTCTAGGATCAGAATGGAACATAAGCCTCTTTTGTCTACTGTTGTTTGTGGTGAGCACAGAAGGCAGAGCCCAAAGATGCATCTAAACTCTTTTCCCTTCTTTTTCCAGTCTTTTCCCAATTCTGCTTCAGGCTCAGAAAGGATTATATTTCTGTGTGGGGAAAAACTCACATGTCCTTCCCATTTCACCAGTTAATGGCACAAACTCTAAGCTTTAGGTTTATCAGATTCTGCCTCTTGATATTTCAAGAGAAACTTCTGAAGAAAAAAAAAAATCCTTCTCATTGTGCCTGGGTGGCTCAGTCGGTCAAGTATCTGCCTTCAGCTCAGATCATGATCTCAGGGTCCTGGGATGGAGCCCTGCATTGGACTCCCTTGCTCAAAAGGGAGCCTACTTCGCCCTCTCCCTTTCCCTCTATTTCCATGCCCCTCCCTCCCCCAAATAAATAAATGAATTTTTTTTTAATTTTTATTTATTTATGATAGTCACACAGAGAGAGAGAGAGAGGCAGAGACACAGGCAGAGGGAGAAGCAGGCTCCATGCACCGGGAGCCCGATGTGGGATTCGATCCCGGGTCTCCAGGATCACGCCCTGGGCCAAAGGCCGGCGCTAAACCGCTGCGCCACCCAGGGATCCCTAAATGAAATCTTTAAAAAAAATCCCTCTCAAGAACAATTTAGAGACTGGAGCTTTCAAGAACATTTCTGCAACACAGGAAACAATAGGTGTTAGCGAGGATGCGGAGAAAGAGGAACCCTTGTGCACTGTTGTTGGTGGGAATGCAAACTGGTGCAGCCACTCTGGAAAACAGTATGGAGGTTCCTCAAAAAGTTGAAAATAGAACTACTCTCAATCCAGCAATTTCACTACTAGGTATTTATCCAAAGGATACAAAAATACTGATTCGAAGGGATACAGGCACTCTGATGTTTATAGCAGCATTATCTATAATAGCCAAATTATGGAAATGATTTCACTCATTTGTGGAATTTAAGAAACAAAACAAATGAATATGGGGGAGGGGATCCCTGGGTGGCTCAGTGGTTTAGTACCTGCCTTCAGCTCAGGGCATGATCCTAGAGTCCTGGTCATCAGGCTCCCTGCAGGGAGCCTGCTTCTCTCCTTCTGCCTATGTCTCTGCCTCTCTGTGTGTCTCTCATGAATAAATAAATAAAATCTTTAAAAAAAAAAAAGAGAGAGAGTCTGTTTCTTGGTTTGCCTCTCTTTTATTTCCCCCATGTTCATTTTTTTAAAGATTTTATTTATTTATTCACGAGAGACACACAGAGAGGCAGAGACATAGGCAGAAGGAGAGAAGCAGGCTCCCTGCAGGGAGCCTGATGCGGGGCTCAATTCCTGGACTCCGGGATCATGCTCTGAGCTGAAGGCAGATGCTCAACCACTGAGCCACCCAGGCAAAGAAACAGACTCTTAACTGTAGAGAACAAACTGATGGCTATTAGAGGGGAGGTGGGTAGGGGATGGGCTAGATGGGTGAAGGGTATTAAGGAGGGCATTTGTTATGATGAGCCCTGGGCGTTGTATGTAAGTGTTGAATCACTAAATCTTACACCTGAAACTAATATTACACTGTAGGTTAACTAACTGGAATTAAACACAAACTTGGAGGAACAATAAAAGAACATCTTCTCTGTATTTGATTTTAAAAGGTCTGGTTAAGGGATCCCTGGGTGGCGCAGCGGTTTGGCGCCTGCCTTTGGCCCAGGGTGCGATCCTGGAGACCCGGGATCAAATCCCACGTCGGGCTCCCGGTGCATGGAGCCTGCTTCTCCCTCTGCCTGTGTCTCTGCCTCTCTCTCTCTCTGTGACTATCATAAATAAATAAAAAAAAAAATTAAAAAAAAAAAAAAGGTCTGGTTAAGGGGATCCCTGGGTGGCTCAGTGGTTAGGCACCCGCCTTCTACTCAGGGTGTGACCTTGGAGTCCCGGGATCCAGTCCCACATGGTGCTCCCTGCATGGAGCCTGCTTCTGTCTCTGTCTCTGTCTCTCTCTCTCTCTCTCTCATGAATAAATAAATAAAATCTTTAAAAAAAAAAAAAAAAGGTCTGGTTAAGAATTCAAAAGCCCAAGACTTTGACCCTGATCTTTCTGTGTCATCCCTATGCAGAGGATACTGCATCTAGAAAGCACTTGCTGCTACTTAACGATGGGGGATAGATTCAGGGTAAAAGAAACAGAAACACGTTGTTTGATATGAAAACATCTAGTTTTATCTTTTTACAAAAAGAAATCCCCTTCTCTCCCAAAGTCCTTTCTGTCATTCATTAAAATGTTGCACAGATATCTACATGTCTGCTCTACTAGGAACACAACTGCGAAATGAATGTGCTCCCTTTTCTCACAGAGTTCATAATCTAAGAAGGAACACAAACAATGGGCAGTAACAGTCACATGGAGTTCTGTCAGAAGGCCCCTGTCTCAGACTTGGAGCCCAGAGAATGCTTTTTGGAGGAAGTGACACCTAAATTTAGACCCAACAGACCAGTAAATCAATCCTAGGTGAATGGAAAAGGAAAAATTTCCCACAAAGAGAATACCATGTTCAAAATCCCACAAACATTGGGAAAGCTCCAACAGATTCCTTATGTCAGGACATAGAGCATCAAAAGAGGAGTGGTGAGCAATGAGGGTAGAGAGGTAAGTGGGGTGTGTCAACTCCATAAGAACTCTGGGCTTTACCCCCAAAGGCATTGGGGAGCCACTGAAGGGGTTTCCACAGAGGAGAGACTTGTCAGAATGTTGTATTAGAAAGATGCTTTCTGGGCACCTGGGTGGCTCAGTGGTTGAGCATCTGCCTTTGGCTTAGGTCGTGATCCCAGGGTCCTGGAAAGGGAGCCTGCTTCTCCCTCTGCCTCTATCGCTGCCTCTCTCTTTGTGTCTTTCATGAATAAATAAAAAATAAAACATCTTTAAATGATTAAAAAAAAAAAAGATGCTCTGGCTGCAGAGTGGTAGATAAAGAGGCCCAGGCAGAATGCATAGAATTAGGAAAGAGCCTAGAACAAAACACTATTACCAATGGCAACAACACAATTAAGTGATGAGCAGAAAGGAACTCACAAAAGAAATAAGGGAGGGACCACAGGGGTTGAAGGAAAACCAGGACTGTGGCAACCATAAACCAAAAGAAGAAAATCCCAAGAGGCAGGCATAATTAAAATCAACCACTGCCAAGAGGAATAGTAAGGAGGCAATTGTAAATTAACACTGGATTTAGCAAGAGGATTCCTGAGGACCTTGTTGAAAGTAGCTACAGAGAAATAGAAGTTATATTGCATTGGACTAAATCAATTGCATCAGTGCCCATCCGTCTCTTTCACTCACCATCTGGCTCTGCACTGATGCTTTCCAGATGTGTATCGAAGTCCAAGTCTCCATTCTGAGCTGTGCACCCAGATGCACTTGACCCCTCAGTATGTCCACTTGATTGGGCCAAAGATATCACAAACCCAGCAGGTTCTGAGACCTACACTCTCTTCACCCAAATCCGGTCTTCTCAACTGGTTTCTCACATCAACATGCACACTCCTCTATTCCCCCCATAGCAGCTGGAGTAATCTTTTAAAAATACACAGTAGAGGGGTGCCTGGGTGGCTCAGAGGGTTGTTTGTCCTCTGCTCAGGTCATGATTCCAGACTCCTGGGTCTCAGAGTCCTAGAATCGAGTCCCGCATAGGGCTCCCTGTTTAGTGGGGACCCTACTTCTCCTTCTGCCTCTGCTTCTCCCCCTGCTTTGCGTGCTTGGGCTCTTGCTCCCTCTCTCAAATAAATAAATAAAATCTTAAAAAAAATACACAGTGGATCACTTCACTCCATGGCTTCAAATCCTTCGATAGTTTCCCAGGGCTCCCAAGGTGAAAACCAAAATTCTTTAAAGGACCTAGAAACCCCTGCATGATCAAGCCCTTGCCTATTTTCTCCAGCCAGAATTCAGCACATATTCCCTCTTACCCTCTATTTTCCCTCCCATTACCCTTCTCTCCATTTCTTACACACATCATGTACCCTGCTGCTTCAAGCCTGTCATCCACATGCTCTTGTGTCTCTGTAGCTACGAACATGGTTCAAGTGTCAGACGTCTGGTCTAGAAATCCCAGCTCCACCCCAGCCTGGTTAAATGACCCTGGGCAAGACATTTCATCTCTCTATGCCTCCATTTTTCTCTTCTGTGGAATAAAGTTAATACTCACCTGTCAGAGTTTTTATAAGAATGAAATGAAATGATATGCATAAAGTGTTAGAAACATAATCCCCAATTAGTGTTAGTTACCACTACTATTATCCTCTATTCTCAGGCTAGTTAACACTTGTCATGTTTCAGATCACAGCTCAAATGATCTGAGGGAGGTCCCCTTTGACACGCCCCCCCCCAACTAGATTATGACGCTCTGTTAAATTCTTACCTAGCATCATCTAAGGGGGTTATTTTATTAATGTCTGTCAACCCTACCAGAATATAAGCTCCATGAAGATAGAGACTGTCCATGTTACTCATCATTAGATCCCCAGATCCCAGCACAGTGCCTGACACATAAGCCAGATAGTTTTCGTTTAATTTTTTTAAAAGATTAATTTATTTAAGAGAGAGTGTGTGTGAGGGAGGAACAGAGGGAGAGGGAAAGAGAGAATCTCAAGCAGACTCTGGAGTGTGGAGCCTGATACAGGGCTCAATCCCTGAGATCATGACCTGAACCGAAACCAAGAGATGGACCTTCAACGGACTGCGCCACCTATGAGCTCCTAAGTCAGATAGTTTTTAAATGAATGTTTGGCTAAAGGAGAAGCAAGGTAGTAGAGCCAATGCATTCAAATCACTCAAGAGGGATCCCTGGGTGGCGCAGCGGTTTGGTGCCTGCCTTTGGCCTGGGGCGTGATCCTGGAGACCCGGGATCGAATCCCATGTTGGGCTCCTGGTGCATGGAGCCTGCTTCTCCCTCTGCCTGTGTCTCTGCCTCTCTCTCTCTCTGTGACTATCATAAATAAATTAAAAAGAAACCAAATCACTCAAGAATATCATGATCATAAAGGCAAGACGCAGAGGAGGATCAGGGTCTCTCACTTGTTTTTTAAACTAGCAGATACTTGGCGCATGTTCAAATGCTGATGAGAAGGACCCAGAAGAGAGGGAACTCACCAGAATGACTGGGAGCCATGAGACTGCCGGAGGGGATGGCACTTCATGTAGGAGCCAGAAGAATCAGTCTCAGACAGGAGAGACATCTCTTCCATGGTACAGGATGAAAGATGAACCCTGGGCTAGTCTGGAGGTTTGGGGGCAGGACTTTCCACTAATCTTGGTAACATGAGTAGCAAATCTGGATTCTCCAGAGCAGCTCAGCACACTCTGTGGATTTCCTTCCATTCACTGTTGCAAATCATGTAAAAAGGAAGAAGACGTTTTTCCCCTCCATCATTGACTATACTGACGTACTACAGAGAAAATAATAAGTTTCCAAAACAACTGAGACCAGCCATCTCAATGTTCTCTTTATTGAGCATGCTTCCTCCCCAAATTGGGAAATAGTATGGTAAAATGATACTCTCCTAAAATAATAATGACTGACACCAGTTGAGAGCTTTGTATGTGTCAGGCACCTGCAATCACGCATCTGATCCCCACCTATGATATCATTCTGCAGGTAAGGAACCTGAATCCCAGAGAGGTTAAGCAACTTGCCCCAGGTCAACAGCAAGTAGGCAGCAAAACTACTTTTAAAGCCAAAGAGTCTGATTCCAAAACTGATGCTTTTAACCACTCTGCTACACTCTCTCTAGCAGAAGGGAAAGAACATATTAGGAATTGGAAGACCTGATGTCCCCACCATGAACTAACTCTGAACTTAGGCATTCACTTAGGTATCTGAAGAGCAGTGTGCTCATCAAGAAAATGAGAATGATAATGTTTACCCTACAAGGCTTTTTTAAAAAAGATTTTATTTATTTATTCATGAGAGACACACAGAGAGAGAGGCAGAGGGAGAAGCAGGCTCCATGCAGGGAGCCCGATGTGGGACTCGATCCCAGGTCTCCAGGATCACACCCTGGGCCAAAGGTGGCACTAAACCACTGAGCCACCCGGGCTACCCATTACCCTACAAGGCTTTTTAAAGGACTATGAAATGCTAAAAATAGCATTACTATATAAAAGGTCTTATTAGTATGCTGATCATAGACTTAATATTCTTGTCTCCTAATTGGGTCACAATCCAATAGCTGTTGTTGAGACCCTTGGTTCCCATAGCAGTAGAGCAGTAGTCGGTTGGGTGTTCTGGCTCCTTGGCAGATGAGCTGATTCTCATCCCATCAGCTTTAACATCCCTGGCCAAGGCTCCTTGATGATCAAAAACACACCTTCCCCCTGAACAGACTCACTCTTACCCTTGGGAACAGTTGTAGTTTATGCTCTCCCTTCTCTGACTCCATTGCCTGGAGAGCGACTGTTAAAAAATAAGTAATAAATAAGCCTGAACTGTAGCTACTAGTGAGGTACACCTCAGAAGATCAATTTCCAGTCTGGTGGTGAAATCAGACTATCAGACCTAGAAGAGAAGTTCAAGGTCACCTTTTAGTGCAACTCCATGATATCCCTTCCAACCCATTTTATAAACTAGGAAAACCAAGGCCAGATAGGTGAGATGATACAACCAGACAGGACTGGTAGCAGATCTTTTTTTTCCCCCCTTGGAAATGTTTTCAAATAAGTTTAAAACAAATGATTTCACCTCGCCAAAATCCTAACTGAAAAGTACTTCAATCACTTACAAATTTGTTTCAGTAGGTGTACCTTTTCAGAAAGGAGCAAAATCCTACAATTCCATTACCCATAAATAAATAAAACCTTAAACCCAGTAATTCATGCAAACCCTATCCTTCACATTGCCCTTACTTGGCCATTTCAGGCATTTCCCAGGTGGAAACAGGCCTGCATCATCAGAGACAGCACAATCTAATGGGTAAATTCTGATTGCTCTGTACAAAGCCCAATCTGTTTTTGCTGTGCATCTCCAAGCCTAGCCTCTTAGTCTGGAAGAACAGAACCTACCTCTCAGAGCTGGAGTGTGGGGTGGGGGGGTGGGGGGTGTCACATGGGATAATGCTTTTTTTTTTTTTTTGGATAATGCATTTTTAACGTGCAGCTGGCACTTTATAACTTTATTATTATTAGAGCATAATTCTTTTCTCTCAAGCAGATAGCAGTTCACCTTGCTTAATGACCTAAGACCTTGCAACCACTCAGATGCTACTAAACCAAGGAGAAACCCAGCTGTGCCAAGCCTAGAAATGTCCATCCCCACCCCCACTCCCTTTTAAGACAGTGAGTAGGACGGAATTCTCCTGGTTGATAAATGAGAGGAGCTGAGAAGGAGCAGAGAGAAGCTGCAGTGATGACTATTCTGAGAATCTGATCTGCGAGCAGGCGAATCTCCACCACGTAGACCATGGAGACGCTTTGGGAAAGAGAGCTGGCCTACCTGCCTGAAGAAGGATGCTCGAGAGAAGGGATGGATGAAAGCATTGCTTAAAGGGAGATGAACTGGAGGTGCCCACAGATGAAAATTTGAAAAGGAAACAGAGGCTGAATTTGGAGAAACCCTCCGGGCGGTGAGTGCCGTTAAAGGAAGGATTGTGTGTCTCAGGGATAGATTTGGGAGGAAAGGAGGAGTGGGGACAAAGGTGGGGGTCCTCAATCTGCGGAGCCCGAGCCCCGCAAGCTGTGTGGGGGGTACCCGGTGGCCCCGGGGTGACCGGAAGGCGGCATTATAGGGGCACCCACGCGGAAGGTGGCGGGGGTCGGGAGCCGGCCGCAGAACCGCCGCAGAGTTCGCCCGGGGGAAGGTCAGCGACCCCGGGCCGGGGAGCAGCGCCGAGAACCGAGAGGGGCCGCGGTTGCCATGGCGCCGGGCGGGGAGGGGGTGATTCGGGCCCCGCCCAGAGCCCCGCGGGGCCGCCGGCTCCAGATGGTCCCGGGCCTCCCGCGGGAGCCGGCGGCCTGCGGCAGGGGGAGGCTATTGTCCTCCTTCCGCGCGCCGCAGTCCCGCCGCTCGCGCCCGCGCGCCGCCACGCGCCCCGCCGCCGCCGGCCCCGCGCGCCCCCCGCGCCGCTCGCGCCCCGTGACAGCGCCCGCAGCCGCTAGCCGTGCGCCCCGCCGCCGCCCGGCCACCCGCCGCCGCCCGCAACCGCCCCTCGCGGCCAGGCTGCAGGCGCGGCGACCACCGGTGCGCCCCCGCCCGCCGCACTCCCGCCTGCCCGGCCCGCGCTCCGCACCAAGGTAGGTGCCGGCGCCCGGGCCCGCTTTGTCCCGGCGGCGGGGCGGCGCGCTTTGTGCGGCCGCGTGCGGGCGGCGGGGTTGGGGTAGGGGTCGAGGTCGGGCCCGGGCCCGCCGGGAGAGCCCGGGAGGGAGGATGCGGCGCCGGGCCCTCGCTTCCGCCCGGTCCCGGGGACAGGATGGAGAGTCATGTGCCAGCCACCCAGGTACCGGGGGTGAGGGTCGAGGCGAGGGGAACGCGGGCCTTTCCGGATTGGAGAGAAGAGTCTTGCAAGAGTTGAGGTTGACAAACGCGTTGAGGCATCGGGTCGGCGGCGCCCCGAGCGTGTCTGACAGCGCCCGCTGTTCCGGTCGCCGACGCTCCTCCGCCGAGCGGCCGGCGCTGACCCAGGTGCTGCGGACCCGCTCCGCCGTCTGTGCCCCGCGCGCGCGAGCGCCGCGCTGCCTCTCGCGGGCTTGCTGGGGGCTTCCCTCTGGAGCCCAAGGGGCTCCTCCTCGCCTCTTCGGTAGCTGCTCCATGCTCTCCTTTATGCTTCCTCACAGTGCGTGTGTGAGAGGGGACACGGCTGGCGGTGGTGACCAGAACACGAGCTGAGGGCGAAGGGGGTGGGGAAGGAGCGGTGTAAGGAAGGTGTTTCTGTGGCCGGGACACCTGGACGGCCGGCTTAGAGTCGGCCCCGCACAGAACTAGAGGGCAAGGCCTCCCCGCTGGGGTGTTCCAACTCCAGCACCACGGTGGGGCATCTACTGTCCACTCTGGCGCGGAACGACTTTCCCCCATCGGCCCCATGGCGTCGCATGCTCGGCTGCGCTGCGGGCTTGTCCCTTTGCGAACCTGCTGCATTTGGTCTCCGTGGGTTGTTTCGCCCTCGAGCAGCCACAATTCTAGTGCTGGAGAGCCGGTCGGTTCAGGCAGGTATGGGCAGGGTATCCACAAACCAGTTTTCCTTGAAGGTGAAAGGGCCAGCGTTGAGTTCCAAGTATGGGTCTTGGCTTCGGGTGCTGGACAACCTCTTGGCCAATTCCGAAGAGGAAAAAGTTAATATGGATCTTGGATTTGTCCCTTGCAAAAACTGATGTAACCCAGCCATTACAGGCTTGGGGGAGAGGCACAGCAAGGGAGTGAAAATTAGTCTGAATAATTCTGCCCTGAGTGGAGGATTGCAAAGAAGATCAAAAAAAAAATTCAGTGCCACTCTTCAGCCTAGTCTTTAAGTTCGCTGGAGGAGGGTCGCTGCTTTTCACCAGGAATTCAGCCTTGAGGAATATGGGTTAGGGTTTTGTTTCTCCACAGGGGTCTCTGATTGCCCTGGGTGCATCTTTCTTATGCCCTCCTAGTTGCCCTGAGTTTGTGATCTCTTTTTCCTTTTACGTCTCTGCCAATCACTCATACTTTGAATCAAAAAAGATTTTTATTTGACCAAGGTCCCCATTTCTTCTCATCTGTTATTCATCCTGCTGTCATTTGTTCAATTCTGCCCCCCCCACCACCTCCCCATAGCGTCTCCGCCATCGTCCTTTCCTTCTTCCGCACATCTGTGATTTGCCTGTCAGACCAGCAGCTCTATTTGTCTCATTAGATCTAGAGTCCACTCCATCTTCATTTCCTCTCTCATTGCCTGAGGCTTCTGGCTCTTTGTGGGTCTTGGGGTCTCTCAGAGAAGCTATATTTGAGCTTAGCATTGGATAGAGCCTGAACCCCCCCCCCAGAAGCTAACCTCCAGTCACACTCACCCCTGAAACTTTGTGTCTCTTCAGTCCTCATTGCTCCTCTAACCAATTCTACTCCTCATCTTTGGACTGCTGTGCCCTCAAAGTGTCATCCCCAAAACACTACTTTAATATCCTCTGGGAACTAGTTAGAAATGCAAATTTATGAGCCCCACCCAGATCTGCTGAATCAGAAACCCTGGGGCGGGGGCAGGGCCCAGTGGTCTGTATTTTAATAGTTCTCCAGGTAATTGTAATTAATGCAAGTTTGAGAATCCTGGATCCCGAATTGAGGGTTTAACCCAGAGAGTCCTCCAGCAGAGGGTATTCTCCAATCCCATTTTATTCTTTCCTTGAGTTTTTCTCCGGCTCTAAGAATCAATTTGCTGGCAAAAAAAAAAAAAAAAAAAAAAAAGAAGAAGAAGAAGAAGAAGAAGAAGAAGAAGAAAGAAAGAAAAAAAGAATTATAGTTGAGTCATTCATTCTTTCTTTACTGAATACCTATTGTACTGGGCTTGGAAAAGACAAACATGAGTAGGACACGGCCCTTGTCCTCAATGGGTTAAAAGTGGAGCAAGCAGAGAGACACATAAACAACTAAGCATAATACAATGTGATGGGGGCAAATACTAGCTGCTCTCCAAGTGCTGTGGGAGCGCAGACGAGGGAACCGTCAACTCTCTCGGAGCTAGGTAAAGAATTAATCAGGAGCGGGATGAGGCCAGAGGAGGAATTAGGGTAAAAGACAGGCTGTAGCCCAGGATAGGATTTCTAGCCTTACATGCCAGCTAAAACGGGAGGAAACGGGAAGTGGGACAGCTGCTCTTGAGGATCCTCACGTGGCTGAGCAGAGTCTGTATCCAGCAGCACTTTAGGTGGAGAATCTAGCAGGACCCCAAGCTTGCAGCTAGTGGGAGTTGGCTTTATTCTAGCATGAACAAACAATGTAAGCTACTTGGGCCTGGCCTTGAGGTCAGTGGCTAAGAATAAGGTGCTGGTGAAACTGTAATCTGGATTAGCTGCTGTGCCATCCTATTGCCAGAGTTGGGAATCCATGGGGAAGAATAAGGTTGAGGATTCTCCAGCGTACAGAGAGACAGGGGGTCATGAGGCTGGTGGACAGGCACGCTAAAGAAATATGAGTATGGAGACCCAGATCATAGGTAAGGAATGACATAGAGCAGGATCTATGTAAAGAAACTCCATAGAAAACTACAGGAATCTAGAGATAGCAGCAGAGAATAGAGAACACAGAGTATCACCCAAAAGGCCAAGGGACTGCAGAGCCCAGATATGTGAAAACCAAAACTCAGAGCCCCGCAGAACTACCACACTAAACAACACCAGAGAGCATCATTCACATGCAAGTCCATGGAAACAAACTCCTTGGAGTCCCAACATGTGGTCCTATAGAGATCCATGACCTAAGGACACCGTGCCACCCTGGTTCCTTATCTGTATGACAGCATCCCCGGAAATTCAGGACACAAAACACATGTGTCAAAACTCAGTTTAGCCAAAGGAGCATTTAAGTAGCTGAATTTCTATTTGGGAGGAGGGGAGATTCCTACTCCATACCTTCTCCGCAAAATTATGGAGAGGATCTAACAGCCAGATCTCACTGGGAGGTCTAGATCCCATGCCTGGGTCCCCATAGAGGAGGACCAGGTTGGATCACCAAAAGGAAGCCAGATTAAGATGTGTTTAGGTTTTGTGCAGTTGATGGGGCCCCAGGGAGACACGGTGGTTTGGAGACGGGGTCAGGCAAGCAGGATTTGAAAACCTCAGAGTGGGGATCCCTGGGTGGCTCCGCGGTTTGGCGCCTGCCTTTGGTCCGGGGCTCGATCCTGGAGTCCCGAGATCTAGTCCTGCATCGGGCTCCCGGCAGGAGCTTGCTTCTCCCTCTGCCTGTGTCTCTGCCTCTCTCTCTCTCTCTCTCTGTCTCTCTCTCTCTCTCTCTCTATATATATATATATATATATATATATATATGAATAAATAATAAATTTTAAAAATCTTTAAAAAAAATGAAAACCAAAAAAAAAAAAAAAAAGATAAAAAAGAAAACCTCAGAGGCTTTCAGAGCCCAGGGAAGTAAGAAAAATATGTGACATGGCTAGGAGGGAGAGAAAAGGGAATGGCGGGGCCTGTAGAGAACTGGAAAGTGCAGGCCCACCCAAAGAAATCCAAAATCAATCAGTTATTATTATTATTCAATTGTATTTGTAAAGAAACCTTTATGCCCAACATGGTGCTTGAACTCACGACCTCAAGATCAAGAGCCACATGCTCTGTGACTCTTGACTGAGCCACACAAACACCCCCAAATCAGTTATATTTTAACAGCTTATTGGCCATAGTCTTGGGGGCAGGACTTAGTAGGTCTGTGACTCCTAATAAAAGGCAAAAGGGTCATGGAAACAGAAGGCTGGAGGGCATTATATGTAGGTGTTTCTGCAGGGAGGTCTATGTAGAGAGAAAGTACTGGAAATGTCAATCCCAGAGCGAAGTGTGAGCTGGCTACTGGTGAGGAAGTCTGGACCTGAAGGGCTGAGAGAAATGGAATTAGTACAGGTCCTGGGGCTTGGGCTGCTTCCCTGTTCAGTGCCTGCCTATATTAGATGACTCTAGTTCAGGTCACACCTTGCCCACAGCACTCTGCTCAGGGTGACTGAATTCTGCCCTAGAATTTATTTTTATATAAATATTTACAGAGTAAATTCAAAGAATCTGTTGGAGATTAAAAGAAATGATGGATTTTAAAATGAGAAACGTGTCCCAGGCTAGTGGAAATTAAGCTCTTTTTCCTATTACAGGGAATGCAAAGCCCAATTTAGGAACCTTAGACCTTAGTTCCCTCACCCCTCATTAATGCTACTCCCAGGGAAACTTGTGCCTGCTTTCTCTTTGAAAGAAAGGGGGGGGGGGCAGACAATCCTGGCTTCCTGGGAGTCAGGGTCAGGTTCAGCTTCATGGAACCAGTTAATGACAGAAGCCAAGCTCTGCTTTTGTGTGCCAGGGAACATACCTTCCCACAACTCACCACCCATCCCTTCCTTTTTTCCCAAACTACACATGAGGTTCTCCTGTCCATCTTTCCAGAGCCAGAGACTGCCAAGATGATAGCCTCCACCCTAGGAAGTAGCTATGTCTACACAAAGACTAAAATGTCTTTGTGTTTGAGAGGTGCTAGGAAAATTAGAAATGTAGAATTTGAGATTCTAATAAAGTTACAGACTGGGCCCCCTCCATTCCCTTGAATGGCTGCTGAATGGTGAATTACATGAGAACTGTGGACAGTAGGGGGTTTTTAAAAATCCCTAGCAGCTAATCTAAAATTCACTTGTGGGATCCCTGGGTGGCGCAGCGGTTTAGCGCCCGCCTTTGGCCCAGGGCGCGATCCTGGAGACCCTGGATCGAATCCCACGTCGGGCTCCGGGTGCATGGAGCCTGCTTCTCCCTCTGCCTATGTCTCTGCCTCTCTCTCTCTCTCTCTCTCTCTCTTTCATAAATAAATTAAAAAAATTTAAAAAAATAAAAATAAAATTCACTTGTTAGTTTTGAGAAGGACAAAGTTTGCATAATGTGGAGTCATGAGTAGTGCTGGCAAGCATGTGTGGTCCTAATTTCAGTAGCCTGGGCCCTAGAAGGGAGCCATGGGTGCTGATCTGTCCCAGGGAGCTCTGAAGGGCTCCAGGAGATTCGAGGCACATGTAAATGTTGTGATTAAGAGCTTGTTCCCCAAAGTCAGAAAGAACCTCTCTTTAAAATTCAACTCTGAAAAAAAAAAAAAAATTCAACTCTGCCCCTTCCAGCTGCGTGACCTTGAACCATGACTTAAGAGGTGCAGTTTCCTGGTCAATGAACCCTTGCCCCTTAGGGGGTGTGATGAGGTGATGCATTACATAGTAGGGATACATATCATAGCTGACATTTTTTTAAAGATTTATTTATTTATTCATTTATGATAGAGAGAGGCAGAGACACAGGCAGAGGGAGAACCAGGCTCCATGTGGGAGCCCGATGTGGGACTCGATCCGGGGTCTCCAGGATCACACCCAGGCAGGCGCCAAACCACTGAGCCACCCAGGGATCCCCCTCATAGCTGACATTTATCTAGCACCTATTAGGTATTCCCTTATTCCCTGTGAGAAACAAAAGGAAGCAAAGGAGGGAGAACCATACTGTGTCCTCCTCTGAATTCCTGGGCACTTTGTCTATACTTACTAAGTGCATCACAAGCTTCCTGGTGTATTATAAATGCATCTTAGCTTGAGAGCAGGATTAGGGTCTTTTCATCTCAAATCACCTCCTAGGGATAGGAGATTCTCTCGTGTGGCGTGGGAGCTCCGAACAGTTTGTGGAACCACGAAATCAAAGTTTATACTCATTATTGCTCATGGGGTCCCACATCTGCTTGTGTGTTACCCTGGCTTGTGCACTGCTGTCCTGAGCCATGCCATTTGTTGGCCATCGTTAACACTTTTAGCTCCCAGCTTTGCTCACTGTTCGTCTCTGCAGCCCTTCCTCTCTGCCACAGCACTTTGAGGCACTCCTGCCTTTCTGTCTCACTCCACATTTATCTCTTGGTGTCCTGTCCCTCTACTTCCCCACCATGGCTTCCCTTCTCCCACTAAGGTCTGATCTCCATTGATGAACCAGTCTCAGCCTTTGGCCCTCAGGAGAGCCGAGCAGATCTAGGGCAAGAGGAGAGAAGGACACAGTGAGTAGTGGGCTCAGTGGTCCTGAGATGCCCCTCACCAGCCATGTTCCCCCTTGCAGGAGCAGGAGGCCACCTGCCACCATGAGCAGCACCCTGTCACCCACAGACTTCGACAGCTTGGAGATCCAGGGCCAGTACAGCGACATCAACAACCGCTGGGACCTGCCTGACTCGGACTGGGACAATGACAGCAGCTCAGCCCGCCTCTTTGAGAGGTCTCGAATTAAGGCCCTGGCAGGTGAGGTCCGGGGAGGGCCAGAGGACATGCTGTGGAGTCTGGGAAGATAAGCTTGTCAGGGAGGGTCCTCCAACTTCGTGGGAAGACCAACTTTCTCTCTAAGCTGCCAGCTGACCCACGTTACCCCCGCAAGCCCCTGGTCCCCAATTCCAGTGCCAAGAATAAAGTTCATACAATCCAGAATGTTCCCCAGCTTCCCTTCCCCCGAGCAGAGGGCTCAGCTCTGCTCTTCTATGTCCTGAGTCATGGTCCTTGACTCTTTCATACTTAGTCCCTGCCATCTCCACCCACCCCTCCCTTACCTTTCATCCCCTTGTTGGGTCTTCCTTGGTTTTCTCTGTCACCTCTCACACCTGTTCTCCCTCCCAGCCCATTATCCTCCCTGCTCCCTCCCCACCTGTTCCTTCCACCTGCTGCCTGTTCCTTCCTTTATCTCCTGTACCTGTTCCTCCCTTTATTTCATGTACCTGTTCCCTGAAGCGAGTTCCCTCCACCCGCTGCTGGTTTCTGCAGCCGCCCATTCTCCCGAGTTTGCTCTCAACCCACCTCGGCCCCTGCCCTACCCTCAGGCCTGGGCTCTTCCCTCAGCTTTTTCAAGCACAAACAAACCCGTCTGACGGGCCTCCCTGCGTTCCGGGGAGGAGTTGTCATGGCAACAAGAGTACAGCTGCCACCTGACACCATCAGCGGCTGGCGTGGGGCTGAATCACCCACACACCCTAAGGCCACCCGCCCCGTCTGGCTTCCCTCCTCCGTTGTCCCACCCTTGTCTCTTCCACCGACCTGCTGTCCCCCAGCCCAGTGAGTGGGCGAGACCACAACTGCTCCTCCCCATTGGAAGCAGTGCCCCCGGAATGAGTGGGTGGCCTTCTGGAAGTAGGGAGACACTGAGGGGGTGGTTCCCAAACCAGGCAGCAGTCTTTACAGGATCACCCAGGGACATTTTTACAAATACAGACTTCCAAATACAGACTCCTAGACACATTGAATTAGGATCTTTGGACCTATGGTCCAGACATTAGGATTTTTAAAAAGCTCTCCAGGTAATTTCTCTCAGGCAGCCCAGCATCTGAGGACCTTTGTGTGGTGGCCTTAGCTGTGGGAACCCCTTGTCATGTATTTTCTCCAGGACCTCTCTGCCCTTCCAATTGAGTCTTTAGGCTGGATTGTGAAACAATCATATCAGTGCTTCTATAGATGAGAGAAGACAGAAGAGTGGGTTGTGGACAATGTCACCTCTCTGAGGAAAAGTTTGCCTGATACCCTGGTTTGGGATGCATTTGACCCTAGAACTGTCATGTTGTCTGTGTGCACATGCCACATGATACCCAGGACTGTCACCATGTCTGTGCACACATGACACACGCCACCTTGAGCTGTCATTTCTCCACCAGCAAACTGGGCTCTCCGGAAGAGGCTTCTCTGTACGGACTTAGCACTACGCCTTGCACCAGTAGATGCCAAATAAATACTGAATGAAGACAGGAGAGAGGCAGGAGTAGGCGGTAAGGGGCATGAGCTGAAGCCCAGAGAGGGGTCGGAAGAGAATGTGGCAGATGTCCCAGCAGTGGCTTGTACTGGGGGCCAGGAATGGCCTGTCTGAGGAGGGCTGGGTGAACCAAGTGGCAGGAAAGAGGCCGGAACTGCAAGGGCTGACAAACTAGGGAAGATTCGATCACCTATTTCACAGATAAAGAGTATTTAAGCAACCGCCTGGTACGGTGGCCGGCACCTTCTGAGCTGGTTTTGCCTCAAGGATTTCTCTTTTCTCTGCTCTCCGAGCTGGGGACCAAAGCTCAAGTCCCGAAGGCGGACCCCCCAGCGTCACCCCAAGAGGGGCCATCCTTGTCACACCTGCAAGCCTTCGGGGAAGTGGGCGTTTGCGTTGGGGCCCGCGCTGAGCAGCTTCGGGCCGGAGGGGCCGGTCTGCAGGGCGCTGGCAGTTCGGCGCTCGCTCCGCAGGGCCGGGCCCGCCGCCGCCGCCGGCCCCGCCCACCGCCCCGCCCCTCCCCCTCCCCCCTTCCCGACACGGTCCGACCTGTTGGTCGGGAGCCGCCTCCGCCTGCTCTCGCCGCAGCCAGGTGTGCTCTGCCGACTGGCCCCGGAGCTCGGGCGCTCGGCCGGCCGGCACGCGGCTTCCCCGGCTCCGCGACACGTTCCCCGCCTTGGAGCCGACTCCCCGGCGGCAGCCCACACGCTCGGGACCCCGGGGCTCCGGGAGGGGGAGCGGACCCGTGGCCCCCGACACGGGCAGGGCATGGACGCCGGGCCCCCGGCCGCGTGAGAGGCAGCGGGCGGCATGAATGGTAACGGGGTGAGCCGGGCGCACGGGCCCGGCCTCAATGGGGCGGGCGACTTTTACTATGAGGCGGTGGAAGGGGCTCAGAGCCCGGGGGGCCTCCTGCTGTCGCCAGCCGCCTTCATCAACCCCGCTCAGTACGCCAGCGTGCTGGAAGGCCGCTTCAAACAGCTTCAAGGTGAGCGGCCATCCCGGGCCCGGGACGGAGGAGCCCCCGCGGAGTGTTGGGAGGCAGTGTGCAAGGGGAATAATTAATTACCAGAGGCCAGAAAATGCCTCATGGGTGCTGCAGAGTGGGGAAAGGCTCGCCCTGGAAGCAGGGACAGTGAGCGTGGTGGCAGCGCCCAGGTCAGCACTCGGGGAGGCTGTCACCACGGAGGATTTGGAGATGAAGCACCTGCTGGGACAGCTGTTAAGCCAAGCAACCCAGGGCTTGTCCCTGTTGCCCTGGGTTTCTGAGTAGGTGTCTAAAGGCGTGGAAGGAGCAGTGTGTGTGTGTGTGTGTGTGTGTGTGTGTGTAGAAACCAGAGACTATGTCAGGGAGAGTTGGTGCAGACAGGTTCAGGTGCAGAGCAGGTGTATGTTCATCCTGGCACCATTATTTCAGTGTATTCCTGGGACCCACTGTGGGGTTTCTTTTGGAGGGAGGCGCCTGTGGATGTTGTGGACACCCTGTAAAGCTATGTTTTATCTCTGGTCCTTGGCTTTGCCCAGTTTCCTCCTAGCTGCCACTGATTCTACATCTTCCTCTTATTCTACCTGTGGGCCAAAATGGCCTCACCCCTGTGCCCCTGGCATCAGGGCAGTCTTCACGATCCAGTGATGGAGGATGATCTGGGCAATCCCCAACTCAGGCAGGGCACATAGACCCTGAAAGGAAGGAAGCCCACAGAGCAGGGCCCTGCCAGTGCAGTTGTCAGGACCCCAAGGTTCGCTCAGGTTCAGGGGTTGGAGGTAAGAGAGACAGGAGTAGACGTGGGTGTGTCATTATGTTTAATGGGTGAGGTGCATAGGAATGTGAAATTCAGGGACGAGTCTTTTTGATTTCTGAGATGCTGTTGCCCAGAAGGGAAACAAAAGTGACTCTTCAGACTCCAGCCACTTGGGTTCGGGCATCACACTAGGCTTCTCTGGGGAAAACAGAAATTCGAGTGGCCAGAGCAGCTTCTGATGGCCTGAGCCTCTTCCCTCACTTTGTCATTTATAATGTCTAAAATCTTAATTTTTCTGTGGAACCTAAAAAGCATGCACTCATCAGCAGCTTCTCCTATGCAATGGACCAGACCAGGCAGCAAGGCATTTCCTCCCTGTCCTTGAGATCTGTGCCTAACTCTGCCTGCTTTACTCCCCACTGTGTTTCTTAGGCTCAGTGATTTCCCTATTCCCAACTTTCAAGATTGTTTTCCTTCTTAGCATTGGAATGTTGATGTCCTAGGACTGAATCCCATTGCAGCCGATTGAATGAACCCACTCCACAAATAGAGGAGCCCATCTTTCCTTTAAATTATCCCAGGAGAGCAAGCTGACTCAAGGAGGCTTAGAGCCTCTATAATGTCGTGTCCTTCTAATGACCACTTGGAAGAGCTGCTGGTGTAATTTAAGTCCACGCCCTGTCCAACAGCGAAGAGAACAGCCACACCTCCTGCTGCTCCTGAGCAGCTCTGGGTCTTTCCTTCGGGTTAGATCATGCCTGGATAACTGTAACTCATCAAGGAGTAACTCATGTGTGCCAGGCATCTTACGTACATAGTCTTGTTTAATCAACACAGTCACGCGTTGAAGTAGAAAGTCAGGTAGTATGCCTGGTTTATAGATGAAAACATGAGGCTCTGATTAAGTAACAATGTTCCTCCACTATTACAGGGCATCCCTGATCCCAAATCTCAAGCCTTCCCCTTATGTCTCACTGCTTCTAACTTCTCTCATCCTTTCTTCTCAAAGCCCATTTGCTCATTTATATTTTTACCCTTATGAGCTCATTCCAATTTCTTTATTCCCTGCTTTTTAAGTTAGAGATTTTCATCTCAGGCATCTTCCTTCCAATCCTCCTTCCCAGACCTCACTTCTGGGGTCTTCAGCATCCCTCCAGGCCCCCAACCCCATCCACTGGTGTTTAGAAGCAGGTGAACTGTACTTGAAGGACAGAAATGACCCCATGTTGCCGCCACAGATGAGCGGGAAGCCGTGCAGAAGAAAACCTTCACCAAGTGGGTGAACTCGCACCTGGCCCGGGTGACATGCCGGGTGGGAGACCTGTACAGCGACCTCCGGGATGGACGTAACCTCCTGAGGCTCCTCGAGGTGCTCTCGGGAGAGACACTGGTGAGCTGTGGTCACAGAGGGAGGAGGGAGCCTGAGAGACAGTGGTTGAGGGGACAAGCTGGGAGGCGCCCTCAGAGAGAAGAGTGACAGCACACAGCGGAAAGTAGTTGGCTGCCCTCTGGTCAGAGGATGGTTTCATTCTGAGAGGTTTTGCTGCGTGGATTAAATAGGAGCATTGCTTCACGGAGACAGGAACAGTGGCCCCATTCAAAACATTTCCTTTCCCACCCACTCAGGGTGCAATTAATTCCCTTGGGAATCTTAATCTGCCCAAGCCACCTCTGGAACCTCCGCTTTGGCTCTGTGAACTTTGGCCCAGCCTTGAGGGCTGCTTCTGTGCTCCTGGGGGTGGGGATGGGGGTGGGGGAGATGGGGAAGGTGTGCAAAGCAGGGCCCTGGGAAGGCTGAGAGGGAAAGAGGAGGGGGCCCACGGGGCCCCATGTTGTCATGTCTCCTATCCCTCAACAGCCAAAGCCCACAAAAGGCCGCATGCGGATCCACTGCCTGGAGAATGTGGACAAGGCTCTGCAGTTCCTGAAGGAGCAGAAAGTACACTTGGAAAATATGGGCTCCCATGACATCGTGGATGGAAACCACCGTCTGACCCTTGGGCTGGTCTGGACCATCATCCTTCGATTCCAGGTACCTGGCACAACGCCATGCAGAGTGTGCTTCACACCTCAGTGCAAGCACTTCATGCCTCAGTGCTGTACACGTCATGATCGATAAAAACATGGTATACGTGGTATACCAGTTTGTGGTTGCTGTGATATCCAGGCACCAGATCAGGGGACCCTCCTCCTTAAATGGGATAGAGATCAGTGTGGGTATTGTCACACTTCTGTGGCAGGTTCCCTGTGGCCTGGTCTGTTACCTGGCCACATGTAGTAGGGCCGCATGTTGGTCCACAGGGGACTGGAGATTTTACACTTTGGACCTTCACCGCCTGCTCATTGCTCCACTCCTCTGCCTCAAACTCTGCTTGCCTCCCTAAAACAGTCCCCCTACTGCTTCTTACGCTCTGAGCATAGGCAACCCAACGTCCTGATACCATCACATCCCAGTTGTCCCCTGACTCCCTGGGTGTAACCTCTTCTCCTCCCAGCCCTGAGAGAGCTCCATCAGCGCCCCCTTTGAAACCCAACTCTCAGGAAGCACTCGCCCCTCCACACAGTTCCCCACTCCAAGGAGCCATCCATCATCCTTTGCTTTGAGACACTTCCACTCTTCTGACTTCTGACCCATTCTGCTGCTTCAAATCCTTTTGAACTGATGTTTTATGGTCACTATTCCAGAATGAAAGGGCCCCAGGCTCTGTCCCTGCATCCCTATTACAGGAACCTAAAGTTCCTGCTGTGTACTGCTGAGTATGTTCAGTAACTCCAGAAGCCCCTGTTTAGGGAGTGAGGACCTTCCATCTTTCCTTCTTAGATCCAAGACATCAGTGTGGAAACAGAAGACAACAAGGAGAAGAAGTCAGCCAAGGATGCCCTACTGCTGTGGTGCCAGATGAAGACCGCAGGGTGAGGCTGCCCAGGGACCATGGCCTTGGAGGGTTGGAGGCACCAAAGCTGTGTGGTAAAGGAGGGATGGTCTCCCAGAAGCACCAGCTGGGGATCCATCCTTGAGTAACAGACCAGGGCTGGGCCCTACTCACTCTTTTTCCCGGTCTCTATTTATAGGTATCCCAATGTCAACGTGCACAACTTCACCACCAGCTGGAGAGATGGGCTGGCCTTTAATGCCATTGTGCATAAGCACCGGTGAGCTGGGTTAGCGAGCCTGCCTGAGCTCCTGCTAGATGGGTTCATGGCCTAGGGGTGCATAGATGCATAGACGAGCCATGAGATGGACTACACAGCAGTTATGAGGAGTGAACATCCAGTCAAGAGCTGGGATGTGGGGGCACCACGCTACATAAAGGACAGTGATGGGAGCCAGAGGGTTGGGGAGCAGTGGGTGTGGGTTTGGATTGCCTGGTTCTAGATAAAATGGAGCTGGTGACAGGGATAAACACAGGGGTGACTTTACTTTTCTTCTTTAGGAGCTTATGTGCTGTTGATACTTTCTATATTCCCTCTGTACAGGCCAGATCTGCTGGATTTTGAGTCGCTGAAGAAGTGCAACGCACACTACAATCTGCAAAACGCTTTCAATCTGGCTGAGAAGGAGCTGGGGCTCACGAAGCTGCTGGATCCTGAAGGTGGGGCAAAGTGATGTAAAGAAGCTGCTGTGGGATAGAGACAGAAGGCAGATGAATGGGTGCCAGGGGCTGAGGGTGGAGGGTGGAGAAGTGACTGGACTGCTAATGGGTAGGGGGTTTCCTTTGGGGCTGATGACAATGTTCTGGAATAGATCATGATAAGTGCTATACAGCCTTGTTAATATACTTAAAAATGATGAATAGTATGCTTTACAGGGTGAATTTTATGGTACAAAAATTATATCGCCCCCCCAAAAAAAAATTAAGAAGGGGGCAGCCCTGTGGCAGAGAGAGCCCTGAAATGTGGTTCTATGCCAGCCTCATCATGGAGCAGCTCTGTGACTTAAACCCAGTTATTTAGCCTCTCTGTGGCTCATTTTCCTTATCTCTAAAATGAGAAGATTGGTCTATGTGGTCTCTAAGAGCCCTTCTTTTTTTTTTTTTAAAGATTTTATTTATTTATTCATGAGAGACACAGAGAGAAAGGCAGAGACACAGGCAGAGAGAGAAGCAGGCTCCTCACAGGGAGCCTGATGTGGGACTCGATCCCAGGACCCCAGGATCATGCCCTGGGCCAAAGGCAGACGCTCAACCGCTGAGCCACCCAGGCGTCCCTCTAAGAGCCCTTCTTATTCTAAAATTCTAGGGTCCTAAATAAGCTGCATGATCCTGACCTCTCAGCCAGCTCTGACCTTATGGTCAGCAGAGCCCTGCTGACTGGCTTCTGGGGTTCCGATCTTAATGCTGGTGAGACTGGCAGTGGCCGCTGGGCTCTTATTTTGTACCTGGAGCTGCACTCGACATGCTCCGAATCCTCACAATACCCCCTTGAAATCGGTGCCATCATTGTCTTCAGTTTATGGAAGAGGAGATGGGGACCTATCACGGGGTTAAGTGTCCCAAGGTCATACAGCTGGTGGAGCAGAGATCCAAACTCCAGACCTGTGTCCTTAGCCACGTCTCTGACAGACAAGACTTGGAGCTACCACAAAAGGGAGGCGGAGAAGGGCCATGGGGCTTCCCCACGGGAAACACTTTTTCCTAAGCTCACTGGGCAGACTTGGGTCTCAGTTATCTGTTTTCCATCCTAACGTAGCACCATCTCGGTCCAGAGTAACAAATATTAGTTAACTAGTGGTGGAAGCAGAGTAGACATAGGTTCCTGGGAAAGCATTTGAGAAGCACAGCTCTGATGAAGAACATTTAAGTAAAGTGAAGTATCCTGTAGCTTCATGAAGTGATTTCAATGGGTCCTCCTTGCCTGTGGGCTTTGTGAGGTGGTCACAAGGGCTTCCAGTCCCATAGTCTCCCCTGTAGGTAGGATGGAATCTGCCTAATTAAGAGAACCCAAGGCATATAGAGCTCCAGCCTTGGTCTTTGTGGTAGAAGCTGACTTGCCTGAAGGACCCTCACCTCCTTGGACTCATACCTGAACTTTGGGATTGAGGTCAGCAACAGCCATGACCGTTGCCCTGACACAGCCCTGAGAATTGCTAGGGCTCACTGGGCCCGTCCCTCTGAACATCCTGGTGTTAGGAAGCTTAGTTTGTATCTTCCATCTTGCTGACCCTTAATCCACTGATTTCTTAGACATCTACCCAGCCCATAAGTACAAGATCTATCCCCAAATGGGAATACTGTTTCTTTTTTTTGCCTTTCTTCCCCTAAACAGCAAATTTTGGTCTCCATTGGAAACACTGGTAAAAAGCCTCCTTGGGCTTCTGCATTTTGTCTTCTGCTTGTTTCTAAGGGAATAAAAAAAAACATAGCTTTTTCATGTCCTTTTAGTCCAAATGATTTATTTGTCATTTTGCACTAAGAGTTGAAAGATGTCAGTCTTGGAGGGCAGAGGTGGGAGGCCCTGGGATTCGGGGTGAGTGATTCAAGTTGCAGGTATATTCCTGGGAGGCAGGTTTCAAATCTCCAAACATAAATGCCTGACCCCAGTGGCCCTTTTTCTCAGATGTGAATGTGGACCAACCAGATGAGAAATCAATCATTACTTATGTGGCTACTTATTATCACTACTTCTCCAAGATGAAGGCCCTGGCTGTGGAAGGCAAAAGGATTGGCAAGGTACTCCCCACTGTGGGGTGGTTGAAGCAAAGATCTGGCCTGGTGGGGTGTTCCTCCCCCAAAAGCAGAGACAGGGTAGAGCTGTAGGGTGGGCCAGGGACCCCATGGCAGGACCCCCTTGTCTCTGTCTTGCAGGTGCTGGACCATGCCATGGAGGCAGAGCGCCTAGTGGAAAAGTATGAGTCCCTGGCCTCAGACCTGTTGCAGTGGATTGAGCAAACAATTGTGACCCTCAATGACCGGCAGCTGGCCAACTCTCTGAGCGGGGTCCAGAACCAGCTGCAGTCCTTCAATTCCTATCGCACGGTAGAGAAGCCACCCAAGTAGGTGCCCTTGGACCACTTCCTGCTGCGGCATGCCTGCCCTGAGCCATGCTCATGGGAGAAGCAGCCTAAATTAGGGTGGCCTTTGGGGAGGGGAATTTGGCAGTATGTAAATGCAGTGAATGCTCATTTCCCCCAGCTCAAAGTGCCAGAAGCAATCCCAAGATAAACTTTTTAAATGATGATCCATTAAAAAAAAATTCATGGGGATCCCTGGGTCGCACAGCGGTTTAGCGCCTGCCTTTGGCCCAGGGCGCTATCCTGGAGACCCGGGATCGAATCCCACGTCAGGCTCCCGGTGCATGGAGCCTGCTTCTCCCTCTGCCTGTGTCTCTGCCTCTCTCTCTCTCTCTCTCTCTCTCTCTCTCTCTGTGACTACCATAAAAAAAAAATTCATCGTGTGGAAATGCTTACTATGGTATGTAGAGTCAGTGCAATTCACTCAGACAAGATTACTGGCCGGGTGTCCCAGAACCCAATCCCAGCTTAGGGACAGGGGGATTGGATCTGACAGGCAGGTCACAATCAGTGACTCGGGAGCATGGCTGGTGATGTGCACACTGCCAAGGTTCTCACTGTTCACCTGTTTTAGAAGTGGACTTTTTTCAAGTCTGGAATTGCCAGTAGGCAATTCTATATAGTACATGCTAAAACTTCTGTTTGCTTATTATTGAGCTCTTTTGGAGTTAATATGTTTCAGCTCCAAAACTAATACTAATCCAGAAAACATCTATTCCTACATATTCCAAGAATGATTTGAGGTGTGCCCTTTGATTCAGAAAGCCCTCTTCTGGGCACTGAACAAAAACATAGCTTCCAGGATGTTCACTAACCTGACCTTGGTAAAGGAAAAATAAGTCACAGGAGAGCCGCTGAAAATAATGTTGAAGAAATACACTTATTGACATAAAAAAGATGTTCATGAAACAGAAATGAAAAAGCAGTCTTAAAAATTGCTTATTTGTAGACAGCAGGGAGCAAATGACTAAGTGTTCAGATTCAAAGTACCTGAGTTCAAATCCTGGCTCTGCCATCAAGCAGTTGTAAGCATTGGGCATCTTATTTAGCCTCTCCAAACCTCCGTTTTCTTATCTGGAAAATGAGGTAATAAGAGAATGCAGATAACAGAGAACCAAATGAGAGCAGGGCCTGGCTCATGGTGGGTGAGTCCTTGGCAAATGTCAGCTGTGGTTCTGAAATAATCCCATCTGTGTAAAAATAAAAAATAAAAAAATAAAAAAAGAAGAAGGAGAACAACAACAACAACAACATGCATGCCAAAGTGTAACTGGTTGTTTCTGTCTGGTTTTCATTTGTTTTAAAAGTATATTCTTCATGCCTGCCAGTATTTTCTGGCTTTTGCACTGAGACTATGTATATTGCTTTGATGAGAAGAAAATCAACACAGGAAGCTTCGTTTTGAAACGTAGAGCCCCTGTGCCTCTATGACCTTTGACTCTGACCCAAACCCGACCTCCTGACTCAGGTTCACCGAGAAGGGGAACTTGGAAGTTCTGCTCTTCACCATCCAGAGCAAGCTGCGAGCCAACAATCAGAAGGTCTACACACCTCGCGAGGGCCGGCTCATCTCTGATATCAACAAGGTGCACAGCCTCCCTTCCCGCCCTACCAATGTCCTGTCCTCGGCCCCAGCCCCTGCCGCCCCACCTGGAGCACTTGTCCTGGCTGCCTGCTGCCCTCCCCCTTCCTCCTCCATCTGTCTCCCCATGCAAGTGCACATGATAAAGTTATAGCCCAGTTCTTTATCTTGTATAACACGCCCCCAATTCACTCTCTGCTTATATTTTATATTTTTCCACAATGTTTGAAGATTAATATAAGTAATAGGGTTCACCCCCCCAACAAACAAATCCAGTGGTTTCCATCATTCCCTGTCCCCCTCCAGTCCTCACCTAGAAGCAGGTGTGCTTTCATATGGCTCCATGGCCCTCATGCTGTCCATGTCTCATACTTCCATGCACTAGCGTCTTAACTGACCACATTCCACAGATCCACTAGACTTCCCTGGGACTAATCGCATGCCCCGGTCCCCGTGACCCCTCCCCACCCTCACTTCCTGAGCCCAATTCTTTAGTACCAATCCTGTCCTCACCTCATAGGCTTGGGAGCGGCTGGAGAAAGCTGAGCATGAGCGCGAGCTGGCCCTGCGCACCGAGCTGATCCGCCAGGAGAAGCTGGAGCAGCTGGCCGCCCGCTTCGACCGCAAAGCTGCCATGCGGGAGACCTGGCTGAGCGAGAACCAGCGCCTTGTGTCCCAGGTAGAACATGGGGGGCTCTTGGCCTGTGCAGGACAGGCAGGACAAATAGGAGAGAGCAGTAGATTAGGTGCCTGGCAAGACAGAAAACTAATGAAATGAGAATTCCATCATACAGATCAGAAGACCAAGAGTCCCTGGAACCAGGGGCCAGAGGCTTGAACAGGAGAAAGGGTTAGTGAGACAGGATGGGACAGGGTAGAGAGGAAACAGAGCCACCTTGTGGAGTTGGCATCATGCAGCAGAAGCTCTCTGGAGAGAAGGGGCAAACGGGCAAAGAGGGTGCCTGAGCTCCTCCACTTCCCTGGCCGGCTCTCTGCTCCAGGACAACTTTGGGCTGGAACTGGCAGCCGTCGAGGCAGCAGTGCGGAAGCACGAGGCCATTGAGACGGACATCGTGGCCTACAGCGGCCGGGTGCAAGCCGTGGATGCGGTGGCCGCAGAGCTGGCCGCCGAGCGCTACCATGACATCAAGCGCATTGCGGCACGCCAGCACAATGTGGCACGGCTCTGGGACTTCCTGCGGCAGATGGTGGCAGCCCGGCGGGAGCGGCTCCTCCTCAACCTGGAGCTGCAGAAGGTGTTTCAGGACCTGCTCTACCTCATGGACTGGATGGAAGAGATGAAGGTAACGCGAGATGAGGGGGTGAAGACGAACAGGACTGTGGAAATGCAACTGGGGGGATTTTCATTCCCTTGGCGCATCTTGGTGGCAGTAGTCTCAGTGCAGGGCCCTGATCCCAGTTCAGATACACAGAGCAAACAGGGCCCTGTGCTTGCAGGGCTCAAATTCTAGCAGGAGGGGGCTGATGAGGAAACCCGTGGGCTTATCAAAAAACAAAATAGCAGGCAGACTTAAAGCCTACAAGAAACTGAACAGGGGCCCATGGTGAAGTGATCCAGGAAGGCCTCTGAGAAAATGCAGACTAACACAGGGAGCCAGCGTGGGGAGATGTGAGCAGGGAATGTCTCGGGAAGAAGGAACAGCTCTGGGCCTGCATAGGCATGCTGTGTTCAGCATAGGCGGGAGGGCCAGTAGTACTGCACAAACAGGAAAGGCAGTGGATGAGGTAAAGGTGGGAACAGTCAGCTCACCCAGGGCCTTCTGGGCCTGCTCAGGGGTTTGGGTCCTTGTTCAGAGTCACATGGAGCACTGAGAGTGATCAGAAGGTTTGGAAAGGAGAGACATGTGACCACGATGTGAAGGAGAATCATGGAGAGCCAGAGTAGAGGTTGAGGGGCCAGTTAGAGTCTGTGCAGTGATCTCAGCCTGGAATGGGGGTAGGGGTGGGTCAGGAGAGACACTGGATGTGCTAGAGACTGAACTGTGGTAATTCTGAGGCCGAGAAGATAAGTCAGAATGGAGATTTCAGGAGCAAGATTTAGTAAGAGAATCAGTGGTTCCACAGGAGGGGAGGGGCTAAGTACAAAGTGGCCGGGGTGCCAGGACAGAATTGGGGTGTCACTGCACGTGTGAGTGCAGGCTGCCAGACAGGAGCAGGTGTGCTCATCTGGAGGTTGGGAGGTGCAGCACCTGGAGATTGGAAGGTGCAACAGATCCAGGGAAAGGGAGCCAAGTTAGCCCAGGTGTGTGATGGGGCTGAAAGAAACTTGGTGAGGAGGGAACCTGGGGGGCCTCCAAGGGACACAAGCATGTCGGCTGCCTTGGCAGGGCCGGCTGCAGTCTCAGGACCTGGGCAAGCATCTGGCTGGAGTGGAGGACCTGCTGCAGCTGCACGAGCTGGTAGAAGCAGACATCACTGTGCAGGCTGAGAGGGTGCGGGCTGTCAGTGCCTCTGCGCTGCGCTTCTGTGACCCAGGGAAAGGTGAACACTGGGGGAAGGAGCTGGGGAGCGGGGCGGGGTGGGTGGGTGGTGGTGCTAGGAAGGAGAACATTGAGAACTGAAGTAGCCAGACTGGGCAAACTGAGGACAGGAAGGATGATGGGTGGATGGTAGGTGACAGCATTAGGGAGGGAGGCCTAAGGAGGCGGTGGAGATTCATTGCCAGGAGTAGGTAAGGGGCGGCAGGATGGCTGGGTTACAGTGCTCAACCCTCCACCCTGAACTTTTCAGAGTACAAACCATGCGACCCGCAGCTGGTGACAGAGCGGGTGGCTTCCCTGGAGCAGAGCTATGAGGCACTGTGTGAGTTAGCAGCGGCCCGACGGGCCCGTTTGGAGGAGTCCCGGCGCCTCTGGCGGTTCCTCTGGGAGGTGGGTGAGGCCGAGGCCTGGGTTCGGGAGCAGCAGCATCTGCTGGCTTCAGCAGAAACTGGCCGGGACCTGACTGGCGTCCTCCGCCTGCTCAACAAACACACAGCCCTACGGGGTGAGATGAGCGGCCGCCAGGGGCCCTTGAAGCTTACGCTGGAACAGGGCCAGCAGTTAGTCGCAGAGGGCCATCCGGGAGCCCGCCAGGCTGCCACCCGCATGGCTGAGCTGCAGGCCCAGTGGGAGCGGCTGGAGGCTCTGGCAGAGGAGCGCGCCCAGCGGCTTGCCCAGGCTGCCAGTCTCTACCAGTTCCAGGCAGATGCCAACGACATGGAGGCCTGGCTGGTGGACGCACTGCGTCTCGTGTCCAGCCCTGAACTGGGGCATGATGAGTTCTCCACACAGGCCCTGGCCCGACAGCATCGGGCCCTGGAGGAGGAGATCCGAAGCCACCGGCCAGCCCTGGATGCCCTGCGGGATCAGGCCATGGCTCTGCCTGCTGCACTGAGCCGCACACCAGAGGTGCAGGGCCGGGTGCCTACCCTGGAGCGGCACTATAAGGAGCTGCAGGCCCGGGCAGGCGAACGAGCACGGGCCCTGGAAGCAGCCCTGGCACTCTACACCATGCTCAGCGAGGCAGGGGCATGTGGGCTGTGGGTAGAGGAGAAGGAGCAGTGGCTTAATGGGCTGGCCCTGCCTGAGCGCCTGGAAGACCTGGAGGTGGTGCAGCAAAGGTAGGTGCCCTGCAGACTCCCTGGGGTGGGGAGGAATGGGGGAGTTTCGTATGCGTGGTGGGCCCTGCCAACAACTGCCTGCTCTTGCTACAACCCTTTGAGTCTTAACAGTTGACTGTTGTTTTTTTTTTTTTTTTTTTGCTTTAATGAAAAACGTTAAACATACTCAAAAGGAGAAAAGATACAACAAACTCCTATATACTCAGCATCCGGATTCAGTAATTGTCAGTATTTTGCTATAATTTGATCATTTTTCATTTTAAAAATTAGCAAATCCGGCGTATTACCATCTAACTTCTATATTCTCTAGGATGCATCCTCTAAGAAATATGAAGTATTCTCAAATATAGTAAATCATTTTTTAATTGCGTGTGTGGACTTAAAATAGCTGAGGCTTTGATGTTATAAACCTTTAGACAGATACGCTGATTAACCTCATAAAGTGGCTTTATTTACAGAATGAAGCATATTAAAATCACTTAGAAATGACATTTTTCTTATAGAACCACAATACCGTTAATTATCGCATAGAACAAAATTAGTGATTCCTTGATATCATCTATTACTCGTTCTACAGTCAAATTTCCTGGTGGTTTTAAAAATATAAAGTTTTTTTGTTTTTTTTGTTTGTTTGTTTGTTTTTAAGTTTTCAAGATATCCTGTGACAGGCATCAACAAACTATAGTTCTGGGGCCAAATCCAGTCTGCTGCCTTTTTTTTTTAAATCCTTATTGGGACAGAGCCAAGCTCATTCATTTACATATCATCCCTGGCTGCTTCTGTACCACAACAGCAGAGCTAAATACTCATGACAGGCTAAAATATTTGCTATCTGGCCCTTACAGAAAGCATATGCCAACTGTGAGAATATCACAGAAGTTATACTTCACATGCTCATTGCTCAAATATTTTTGGTCACCAATTCATTTTTAGCACATGGTAATAGGATGGGTCCCAGGTAGGCAGCTAAGAGGTCAATCCCAGGAGGAATAGGGAGGTTCTGATAAAGAATAGAGCTCTGGGCCAGGAATGAGTCTGGCTTGTGGAACTGTTCCTAATATTAAACTTCCACCATCTTCTTGAGTTAACTCAAGAGATGGTTGTTTTTCTACTTGTCTGGGGGGAGTTGGGGCTCCCCACTTGACCCATAGATCCCGTAGACCTTACAAGGGATCTTAAACCTTACAAGTTTAAGGTCTTAGACCTTACAAGGGATCTTAAACCTTACAAGTTTAAGATGTGCAGAGGCTCCTACCAATCAGCCTCACGTTGACAGAGAAGTGTTTCCCTAGGCCTCTAGGGGAGGAGGGTTGGTGCATCACGGCTCCGGTGATTCATGGCCGCCTCTTCTACCTGCTCAGGTTCGAGACCCTGGAGCCTGAGATGAACGCCCTTGCAGCACGGATTACAGCTGTAAATGACATTGCAGAGCAGTTGCTGAAAGCCAGCCCCCCGGGCAAGGACAGCATTGTCAATACCCAGAAGCAGCTCAACCACAGGTGGGGCTGGGGAGGGTAACCTAGAAAGGATGCAGGGATGGCAGCCAGAAGGAAGTTCTCCAGGGCATGGTATGGAGACTAAAAACAGGGAAAGCAGGCTGTCTGGAATACGTTGTGGGGGCAAAGGTGGGAAATGAGGAAAGAAACAAAAAGGGGTAGTCCAAAAAGGCTTGTACCTAGACAGGGAGTAATCAAGGAGTCAAGGGAGAATGAGCAGGGAGCAGCCTCTTTAACAGCAGAAGCAGGTGGTAGAATATACCAGAGAAGGGGGAGGCAGGGAAGAAGCTTCCATACATACCTGGACAGCGCAGGGAAACTGAGCAGCTCTGGACACCAGACCCTCCCTCCACTCTCAGGTGGCAGCAGTTTCGGACCCTGGCAGACGGCAAGAAGGCAGCCCTGATGTCAGCCCTGAGCATCCAGAACTACCACTTAGAGTGCACAGAGACCCAGGCCTGGATGAGAGAGAAGACCAAGGTCATCGAGTCCACCCAGGGCCTGGGCAACGACCTAGCTGGGGTGCTGGCACTGCAGCGGAAGCTGGCCGGCACCGAGAGGGACCTGGAGGCCATCGCCGCCCGGGTGGGCGAGCTGACTCAAGAGGCAAATGCCCTGGCCACTGGCCACCCTGCCCAAGCCCCTGCCATCAATGCCCGGCTTGGAGAGGTACAAGCTGGCTGGGAAGACCTACGGGCCACCATGCGACGCCGAGAAGAATCACTGGGTGAGGCGCGGCGGCTGCAGGACTTCCTGCGCAGCTTAGATGACTTCCAGGCATGGCTCGGTCGCACACAGACCTCTGTGGCCTCTGAAGAAGGGCCAGCCACCCTGCCTGAGGCAGAGGCCCTCCTGGCCCAACATGCAGCCCTGCGGGGAGAGGTGGAGCGGGCCCGGGGCGAGTACAGCCGGCTGCGGGCCCTGGGTGAGGAGGTGACCCGGGACCAGGCTGATCCGCAGTGCCTCTTCCTAAGGCAGCGACTCGAAGCCCTGGGAACCGGCTGGGAGGAGCTGGGCCGCATGTGGGAGAGCCGGCAAGGCCGGCTGGCCCAGGCCCACGGCTTCCAAGGCTTCCTGCGGGATGCTCGCCAGGCCGAGGGCGTGCTCAGCAGCCAGGTGAGAGCCCAGGGACACGCAGTCCCACCCAGGAAGAAGAGGGAACCAGGGACAGGGAAGTGTGGAGGACAGAGGTGGATGGGGAGGAAATGGCAGCGGGCAATTGAGGAACCAAGATGGACTGGTGGACTGGGAGAACATATTAGAAAAATAAGGGAGTAAAAAAAAAGATAAAGGTGCCTGGCTCAGTCACTAGAACATGTGACTCTTGATCTCAGGGTCATGAATTTAAGGTCCATGTTGAGTGTAGAGCTTACTTAAAAAAAGAAATGGATTTAACAGAATGTTTTTTAATTTTATTTTTATTTTTCAAAGATTTTATTTATTCACAAGAGACAGAGAGAGAGAGAGAGGCAGAGACACAGAGGGAGGAGAAGCAGGCTCCATGCAGGGAGCCCGATGTGGGACTCAATCCCAGGACTCTGGGACTCCAGGATCACGCCCTGAGCTGAAGGCAGGCGCTAAACCACTGAGCCACCCAGGGATCCCCCTCGCCCTTTTTTTTTTTAACAGAATGTTTTTTAAAGAGGTGTAAATATAACTGACTTGAGAAGAAATAGAAAACCTGACCTGTCATATAACTGTTAAATCAAATCAGTGGCCAGAAGAAGAGGGAACAGGGTTTGGGCTGTTAAGGTCCTCTTGCCCAGCTCTCTTGTTACTTTGTGAGCCTGCAGATAATCAAGCACCCCCCCCACCCTATTCCCACCCCCCACATGTTGTCTTCAGAGCCAGACCATCCGCTCTCCCATCCTCAGCTGGCCTTCGTGTCCAATATGGTAGATCCCTTCTGAAAGGTGGACAAGTGTTCTCTTCCCACACAGGAATATGTTTTGTCCCACACGGAGATGCCGGGGACACTCCAAGCTGCTGATGCCGCCATAAAAAAACTGGAGGATTTCATGAGCACCATGGATGCCAATGGAGAGCGGATCCGCGGCCTGCTGGAGGCTGGACGCCAGCTGGTGTCTGAGGGCAACATCCATGCCGAGAAGATCCAGGAGAAGGCTGACTCCATTGAGAGGAGGTATGATAAACACAGTGGGTAGAGGAGAGCTCCGACAGGGAAGTGAGTGAGAACAGTGTGGCCTGTTTTACTGATGAAGCAGCTGGATAGTGCAGCATGGGCAGATGGATGGCGATGGGGACTGACAAAAAGTAGAGGTGGAAAAACTTAGTGGTCAGAATGGGACTGGGCCATGAGCTGGGGAGCTGAGCCTCCCCCCACACCAGGGGAGACGAAGTCCACTGGCATAGTTGGTTGCTGGATATCAGAATTCCTGTGTGGCTTTCTCGGTGAGTTAGAGGGTAATAACCTCTAACAGCAGGTTCATGGGTCTCACGAGGGACTGTCATTACAGACACAAGAAGAATCAAGAAGCAGTGCAGCAGCTTTTGGGCCGTCTTCGGGACAACCGCGAGCAGCAACATTTCCTACAAGACTGTCACGAGGTGAGGCTCTTGGTCCCTCCATGTCCCCTCCGACATTCCCTAGCCATCCCTTTACTAACATGCCCCAGCTTTCTGAGCATAGAATAAGTCCATTGTAGTATTACTTAAGTGGACCCTTGCATGGCTTCTCCCCACATCCACCATTCCCCTCGCTCGCTTCACCCCCTTATGCTTCACTGCATATGCAGTGCTCTCTGCCCTTCTCATCCTTGCTCTATGCTTGACTCAGCTGAAGCTCTGGATTGATGAGAAGATGCTGACAGCCCAGGATGTGTCCTACGATGAGGCCCGCAACCTGCACACGAAGTGGCAGAAGCACCAGGCGTTCATGGCTGAGCTGGCCGCCAACAAAGACTGGTTGGACAAGGTAGATAAGGTGAGTGATGTGAAATTAGCAGCAAGAAGAGAGCCCTAGGGGCTCCCCTGGACAGGATCCTGGCCACAGTGCAGGGGAGGACCCTGGCTTCAGGCTCTGGTTCTTTCAGGGCTAGAGGTCATGGGGTCTTTAGTGCCAAACCTCAAGGTGGAAACTTATGGTCTGGGGAACAAAAGTCTTAGGACTATGAGACAGTAACTACAGAACCTTGGGCAAGTACAAATTAATAGAGTGCCAGACTGCTGCTTTGGGCCAACACCATAATTATCCCTGTGTCCAGAGCAGAAGGACACTTTTCAGCAGGCATCAGCAAACTTCTGCAAAGGGCCAGATGGTAAATATTTTCAGCTTTACAGGCCATACAGTTTCTGCTATGACTGTTCAATTCTGCCATTGTAGTTCAAAAGCAGCCATAGAGAATACATAATGATTGAGTGTAGCTGCATTCCAATAAAACTTTATTTATAAAAACAAGTGGGGGCTGTATTTGCCCCGCAGAGCACAGTTTGCCAACACTTACTCTTGAGTCTTATTGTTCCTGGTCCTTGGTCACCAAACCCACCACTTCCTCTGGAGCTGAGCATAGGTGAAACTTTATTTTAACTCAGTAAGTATTCCCCAGGTGACAGTCTCTGTGCTCAGCACTCTGGTAGGTACTGCGAGGCACATAAAAAGACACTTTCCTTCCCTCAAGGGCATGACGGTTGAGGAGAGGAGGAGACCAGGGTATCCAATGTTTCCATTTGTTCAGCAAACACTTACTTGGTGCTACTATATGGAAAGCATTGGATGAGTCACTGAGAGGGGAAATGAAGGCAATTCCATTGTGAGCTCCACCCTTGAGGAATGACAGACACGGCAGCCAGGGAATGAGACAGATCTGCAAATACCTAAATTACATCCAAAGCAGAATATGACAAATGCAGCAAGAGAGGGCTTGATAAAGCCTGGGCCCTCCTCTGTATGTGCCAGTAAAGCTATGTGCCAACAAAACTTGTTTACAGGGATCCCTGGGTGGCGCAGCGGTTTGGTGCCTGCCTTTGGCCCAGGGCGCGATTCTGAAGACCCCGGATCGAATCCCACATCGGGCTCCCGGAAGCATGGAGCCTGCTTCTCCCTCTGCCTGTGTCTCCGCCTCTCTCTCTCTCTCTCTCTCTCTCTCTCTCTCTCTCTCTGTGTGTGTGTGTGTGTGTGACTATCATAAAATAAATAAAAATTAAAAAAAAAAAAACTTTTTTACAATGAGAGAGGAGGAGGTACAGGAATCCTAGAGGCAGGGGCCTCCAGAGCAGTCCATGGAGGATGAGTAGGATTTGACAAGCAGAGATAATAGAGGAAAGATGTTTCTGGGTAGGGCAAACAGAGCAAACAGGAAACCCAAGGTGCCTGTATGGGAACAAGGGGGTAAGTCAGTCTGGCAGGAACACAGAATGTGGAAAGGAAGGAATGGTGGGAAAAGCCTGATCGGGCAGGTCAGGATAAGCCTTGATCACATGTAAGGACTGTACATTGACACATGGATTGTGCTAAAGGTTCCTGAAGTTACCCAAGCAGTGTTAGACCCTGACCCTCTTCATCCTGGCAGCCATACCCAAAATGGCCTCAAGGCAGCGCCTTGGTTTGTGTTCTCCTAGAAGCAGACCCTGAAGCAAGGTTTTCAGTGCAGGTCACCTACCTATGAGCGATGGCCATAGAAAACACCAGTACGGGGCAGCCCTGGTGGCTCAGCGGTTTAGCGCCACCTTGGGTCCAGGGCCTGATCCTGGAGACCCAGGATCGAGTCCCACGTCGGGCTCCCTGCACGGGGCCTGCTTCTCCCTCTGCCTGTGTCTGTGCCTTCTCTCTCTCTCTCTCTCATGAATAAATAAATAAAATCTTAAAAAAAAAAAGAAACAAAAGAAAACACCAGTATGGAAGTGGGAAGCTGGGATGGAAAGGCAAGGCGTTCAATAATGGTTACACTGCCATGCCAGGCACCCCAGTGAGCAACTGGCACTCAGTCCTAATGAGGCACCATGGGAGACTGTGTAGAACATGCATCAGTGACATCTCAACCAAGGCATGAGGATGAAGAGCATTTGTCCTCCAGCTCCCAGCCTGTCACTGGTTGAGGGCTGCTTCCTGGGGCAGTAAGTGTCAGGCACTCCCAGTCTGCCTGGCATACAGGTCAAGAGACCATGCTTCCCTCATCTCCCTGGCAACAAAAGTCCTCAAACAAAAGGCCAGGAGTGAGGAGAACGTGTGGGACTTGCGCATGTACATAACTCAGGTGAGGGGTGACTTGCTGAAAAACAAGAGAGGATGGCAAATACACAAGACCATGTGTGGCATCACCCCAGAAGCCATAGGTGTGAGGGAGCCCCAAATCTCTGTGGTTGAAATGAGATTTGAGCTGGGGCTTGAACAAGTAGGATGGACTCTGCATTGGAGGGATGGGGGAGTCAGCTTAGAGTAGGGGGGAGCCTTTGAGAAAAGTGTGCTGTGGAGAGTACACAAGAACTTGGAATTAATGCCTACACCTCAGGTTCCTGCAGGGCACCTTTTAGCCCCTGGTCTGCCACTGACCCGTAAAATTCAGTAGTACCTAATTCTGACACTGCCACATTCTTTATCCCACCTCCCAGGAGGGGCAGGAACTGACCCTTGAGAAACCTGAGCTGAAAGCCCTGGTGTCCGAGAAGCTAGAGGACCTCCACAAGCGCTGGGACAGGCTGGAGAGCACCACTCAAGCCAAAGCCCGCAGCCTCTTCGATGCCAACCGAGCCGAGCTGTTTGCCCAGAGCTGCTCAGCCCTGGAGAGCTGGCTGGAGAGCCTGCAGGCCCAGCTACACTCTGACGACTATGGCAAGGACCTCACCAGTGTCAACATCCTGCTCAAGAAGCAACAGGTGCCCAGTGGGCCTGGGATGGGGCTGCTGAACTGCAGCAGAAAGGAGTAGGGGGTCTGTAGCTCTTGGGGTTGGGGAGGTCATTCTAAGGTCTCCCAGACAACATCTTTACTGGTATTTCTCAAGGCCATGTCCGTGGGCCACCGTAGCAGCACCTCTAGGAGTGTGTATCAGTCAAAGTAGTCAGGAGACAGAACCCATACTTTAACTTGAACAAGGAAAATTTAATAAATAGTATCAATCAGTAAAAGGTGTTTAACTACCTAAAGGCTAAAGAGAAATTGAAAGCAGAGACCAGAAAACATTTTTCTACAAAGGGCCAGACAGTAGCATTTCAGCCTTTGTAGGCCATACGATCTCTGTTACAACTATTCTACTCTGTTCTTGTAGGGTAAAAGCAGCCATAGGTGATGTGTAAAATTATATGTAATAGGTGTGGCTATTGCTAATAAAACTATATTTACAAAAACAAGCAGGCTTTGCTGATCCCTGCTGTAAAGAGCACAGAAATAGCAAATGTAGGGATCAGCTACTACCTCTAGGGCTGAGGAGGGATACCCCAGGAGGAACAAGATACCCTCCCCCCACCCAACCCCAAGGTTGAGTTTCAGGACCTCATTGAAGAGGGCCGAGGCCTGCTGGATGCTATAGAACTTTGCTGGGGTATCATGGGACCAAGCAAGTCTAAAGCTGGCAGGCCAAAACTGACCTGTAGGAAGTTGCCACTGGGATGTCAGCAAAACTTGCCAGAGGGTGAGAGCCACTGGATTTCCTGCACACCATGGGCAGTTTTACCTCAGGAGCAGGAAGAAAGGCACACTGGAACCATAAATAGCACCTTCCACTCTCCTGGATTGTGGTGTCCTTCTAGTGTCCTCTACTCACAAGGCCTGGCATTGCTCTAGCTGGCAATGAACCCTTGACAGGGTTCAGTTGCAATGTCTCAAACAGGCTAAGATGTACCTGAACCCAGGTACATCTGAATTTGGGACCGAGAGACAGTAAACTGATAACTGGCCTGCCTATCACACCCCCCTGGACTCTTACATATATTAAAGTTTGAGATCCACTGAGGTAGGCCATGAGGATATGCTCTCCCTAAGGCAAACCCCAGGGATAAGAAATCTTGATTGGCTCATAAAGACTGGAGTCTCCTCTGAGTTCGAAGGCAGCTGCGCACTGATGACATCTCCTTCCTCCTGGGTTACAGATGCTGGAACGGGAAATGGCTGTGCGAGAGAAGGAGGTGGAGGCTATCCAGGCCCAGGCGACAGCACTGGCCCAGGAGGACCAGGGTGCGGGGGAGGTGGAGAGGACCTCCAGGGCTGTGGAGGAGAAGTTCCGAGCCCTGTGCCAGCCCATGAAGGAGCGCTGTCAGCGCCTACAAGCCTCTCGCGAGCAGCACCAGTTCCACCGGGATGTGGAGGATGAGATTGTGAGTCACCAGTCTGGATGGGGTAGAGTTGTGATCATGGCAAATTATTCCCTGACATTTGCTTTCCAGTCTCCCTCCTGGAGGCTGGGGAGATGCCAGCAGTGGTCTGTTTTCTCTTCCCTTTGGCACTGAAAGTAGACCCTCAAGGGATCCTTGGGGATGCCCCCTAGGTCCCTTCACCCCATCAATAGAGATGACTATTCCCAGCACACATGTTCCAGGAGCCCTAGAAAACCTCTCCCCCCAGGCCTCCCCATTGTCTATTCCTACTCTTGCTTTGCCCTCTGGATCTCCACTGACCCCCCGCCTTTCTCATCCAGTTGTGGGTGACAGAGCGGCTACCCATGGCTAGCTCCATGGAACATGGCAAGGACCTGCCCAGTGTCCAGCTTCTCATGAAGAAAAACCAGGTGAGGCTGAAGCTAAAGGCAAAAGAAAAGATCTCAAGAGCCTCCCAGACTCAGAAGTTTGTTTTTTCTTTTAAAACCTGGGGTTTCTCTGGCTTCCCTTGAGGCTGTGTGTGATCCTTCCCATCAGTGGTTGGCCTGCCCTCACTGATGGAGGGTGGGTTTCCATTGTAGCAGATCAGGTGGATCGAAGGGGCGTCACCATGACAACCTTAGGCCAGGGAAGGACATGGGAGGAGGAATAGGGAAGAAAGAGAAGTGCAAACTGAGGGGCCGGATGTTGAGTGGGTGTAAGGGGGAGGGTAGGATGAGGGGTCCCCTGTCAGACTGTCCTCGTCTGCTGTTGGGGACAGACCCTGCAGAAGGAGATACAGGGCCATGAGCCTCGGATCGCAGACCTAACAGAGCGTCAGCGTGCTGTGGGTGCGGCAACGGCAGGCCCGGAGCTGGCTGAGCTGCAAGAGATGTGGAAACACCTGAGCCGTGAGCTGGAGCTTCGAGGCAAGCGGCTGGAGGAGGCCCTGCGGGCCCAGCAGTTCTACCGCGATGCCGCCGAGGCGGAGGCCTGGATGGGCGAGCAGGAGTTACACATGATGGGCCAGGAGAAAGCCAAGGTGAGCGGCAGGGCAGAGCTCAGGCTGTGTGGCTGCTGCTCTCCCTCCCCCCCCCCGCCCTACTGCCCAATGCCCACTGTCATCCCCAGGACGAGCTCAGCGCCCAAGCAGAGGTAAAGAAGCATCAGGTGCTGGAGCAAGCCCTGGCTGACTATGCTCAGACCATCCACCAGCTGGCAGTCAGCAGCCAAGACATGATTGACCACAACCACCCAGAGAGGTGAATATAGTAGGCAACAGAGAGTGGAACAGCCCCTGGGGGAGATGGGAGCCGGTTCTGGAGTGATGCAGGGACTGTGGAGCCCTTTGGTACAACACGTGTACACAGATGTCTAGAGAGCTGGAGAGGCAGAGACCTGGCAAGTAGTTGGGGGGCCCAAGGGGCAGGACTCTATGGAATAGGCTAGGGATCCCAGGACGGCATCCTAAGTCCTGCGGTACCTCCTCTGCTCCTGCAGCACACGGATTTCGATCCGCCAAGCCCAAGTGGACAAGCTATATGCCAGCCTCAAAGAGCTGGCTGGAGAGCGGCGGGAGCGCCTGCAGGAGCACCTGCGGCTGTGCCAGCTCCGACGCGAGCTAGATGACCTGGAGCAGTGGATCCAGGAGCGCGAGGTGGTGGCAGCATCCCATGAGCTGGGCCAGGACTACGAGCACGTGACCGTGAGTGTGGGGTGGACGCCAGGGGCAGAGCAGCTCTAGGAGGAATAGGGGACCCAGTGGGAGGCCAGGGCCCCGGCAAGGTGGGGCACAAGAGCAGGCTGAGCGGGAGCTGTCCTTGGGTATTTGAACAACTGTGCAGAAAGGAGGTCATGGGGCTGCTCGGAGACGGGGACAAAAAGAAAATTTCCAATCATTCTTTTCCAACACAGGGAACTTAAGGTTCCCTTGCACAGTCTGGGGGCTTGGACTGTCATTATTCGTGTAGATATATGAGCCACAGTTAGGGTATCCTTGTCTGAAGACCAGTGTTTTGGCCAGGGGCCGGGGCATCAGTCACATCTGGGGTAAATGGAAGCCAGTTGCTCTGCAGAAGAAACCTGTTTTGGCCCACATGGCCCAGGGAGAGAAGTGGGTTCTCGGTCTGGGGCAAGAAGACTCCCCCATCAGGCAGGGACCGCATCCATCGGCATCACAGCACCATCCAGTCCATGTTACTGTTTCCTCCTCCAGATGCTCCGGGACAAATTCCGAGAGTTTTCCCGGGACACGAGTACCATCGGTCAGGAGCGCGTGGATGGTGCCAACGCCCTGGCCAACGGTCTCATTGCTGGGGGCCATGCCGCCCGGGCCACTGTGGCTGAATGGAAGGACAGTCTCAATGAGGCCTGGGCAGACCTGCTTGAGCTGCTAGACACTCGGGGTCAGGTGCTGGCAGCGGCACATGAGCTGCAGCGCTTCCTGCACGGGGCCCGCCAAGCCCTGGCACGGGTGCAGCACAAACAGCAGCAACTTCCAGACGGGACCGGCCGGGACCTCAACGCAGCCGAAGCCCTGCAGCGCCGACACTGTGCCTTCGAGCACGACATCCAGGCCCTCAGTGCCCAGGTCTGACCCACAGACGGTGGTATGGGGGCTAGCTAGGGGGAGACTTTGCGGGAAACAGTTTGGGGGAGCACTCAGAAATGCTAGGAGGATGCCATCCTGGAGGGACACTCAGGGATGAGGTTAGAATGGTTCCAGGGTGACATCTCTGGCCAAGGAATATCCAGCCACAGCATCCACACCTTTAGTGACCAGACTTCTCGAGGTCCCCCTGCATTTCCAGATGGTCCTAATGACTAGAGTCTTCATATTGTACTAAAATCTGCCTGCGGTCCCACCCAGCTTAGCTCTAGACCTACACTGAGCAATTGTAGATTCTTCCTCCAATCATTTAAACCCAATCAGCCACTACCCCTTCTTGGCTGAAAATCTCATTCCAGCAGTCTTTGAGGTCTCGTGTGTCCTGGACAGTCCTCTGAAAGCTCAACTGGCCAGTAGTCCCTTTAAAGGCTTGCTCCCCTAGACTCTGCAGGCCCCATGTTGAGACCTAGCAGGGAAGGGTATGACAAGGCTTAGGCTGGCCACCAGCCTTCATTTTTCCCAGCACCCCACCCTCTGCTCTGCCTCCTGCTTCTCTGAAGGATGAAACCAACAGGAGGTAGAGAACAGAAACCAGGACTGGGGAGACTCCAGCTCCTCGGAGTCCCCCCAGGTGTACCTCACTCTGAGCTGGGGCCCCGCAGGTCCAGCAGGTACAGGATGATGGCCACCGACTCCAGAAGGCCTATGCTGGAGACAAGGCTGAGGAGATCGGCCGTCACATGCAGGCTGTGGCCGAGGCCTGGACCCAGCTTCAAGGAAGCTCTGCTGCCCGCCGCCAGCTGCTACTGGACACCACGGACAAGTTCCGCTTCTTCAAGGCTGTTCGGGAGCTGATGCTGTGGATGGATGGTGTGAACCTGCAGATGGATGCTCAGGAGCGGCCCCGGTGAGGCCCATGGTGCTCAGCAGCCTCCAAGGGTTGTGGACTGGTGGCTGGGGCAGGGTTGTGAGCAGCAGTAATATGGTCTCTGTCCCCCCAGGGATGTGTCCTCTGCAGACCTGGTCATCAAGAATCATCAAGGCATCAAGGCAGAGATAGAGGCCAGGGCCGACCGCTTCTCCTCATGCATCGACATGGGGCAGGGGCTGCTTGCCAGGAGCCACTATGCGGCTGAGGAGGTGGGTGAGGTGTGGGTGCAGCCAGGCCATCCTCACAGGGGAGGATGAGTCTCCCTCCTTCCTTTCTTTCTTCCTTTGTAGAAACCTCTTCCCCCTCAGTGCTGTTCAGGGATTTCCCCATTCCAACTCTTCTCCAGAACCATCTGCCTCCTGAAATCAGAAGTCACCAGTTCCTTGTGTGAGTCCTCCAGGGACCCTGGAAAGGTCCCATTGGGTGCTAACTCACGTCTCTGCCCCCCAGATCTCAGAGAAGCTGTCTCAGCTGCAGGCCCGGCGCCAGGAGACAGCAGACAAGTGGCAGGAAAAGATGGACTGGCTCCAGCTTGGTGAGCTGCCCTGGGGGCCAGGGAGCTGGCTGTGGGCACCAGGCCTCAGGAGAAGGGGCTGGGGGTCTCATACCCTGGAGTTTCCAGAGTACATAAGACCAAGAAGCCTGGGCATGGAACTCAAGGTTGCCCACCCTTGGCACTACCTGGCTCTGCCCTGTGCTCCTGCTCTGGGGCAGTAGCTTCCTCCATGTCTCTGTTCTTGAAGGACTGTGGCTACAGTGCCCTGCTGATGCTCTGACCTGCCATTTCTCTGTGACCCCTCCCGAACCCCTGCAGTTTTGGAGGTGCTTGTATTTGGGAGAGACGCAGGTATGGCAGAGGCCTGGCTGTGCAGCCAAGAGCCACTGGTGCGAAGTGCTGAGCTGGGTTGCACAGTCGATGAAGTTGAGAGCCTCATCAAGCGGCATGAGGCCTTCCAGAAGTCAGCAGTGGCCTGGGAGGAGCGTTTCAGCGCGCTGGAGAAGCTCACAGCGGTGAGGGCTACAGGACCGCAGGACTGCCTGCTTCCTCCCACTGCCCAGGCCGGTACTCCTGCTTGAAGAAGATGTGTCTTCTCTTCCCTCTGCGCCAACATCTCCCAGATGTGGGCCAAGAGTACCCGTTGTCACCGCAGTTTCAGGAGCCATCAGTCCCCCAACCCGCCCTGGGTGACACTAAGAGACACTATCTCCTCCGTTGCCTCTAAATCCCCACCTTCTTTTGGAATTATATTTTCCATCCTTTGTGTTTCATCAGGCTAGAGCTGAGGCATTTCAGCTTTCCCCAGTGCCCTGGTCCTCTTAAATGAGACCTTCTATGCTCTGATCCCAGAATGTTTTGACAGCTGGAGGAGCAGGAGCAAGAACGGAAAAGAAAGAAGGAGGAGGAGGAACGGAGGAAACAGCCCCCTGCTCCAGAGCCCACAGCCCGTCGGCCTGAAGGGGACCTGGTGGACAGCCAGACAGCCCCCGATGCCACCTGGGACAGGTAAGAGCTGGGATGCTCAGGGAAGGACAAAGAGGCTGAGTCTGAGCAATCCCAGGCCTAACATTCTGTGCCTCTCTCTCTGCTGTTACAGAACCCACCCCCGGCCACCAGCACCCACGCAGCAGGCCAGTGTTAATGGAGTCTGCACAGATGCCGAGTCCCCACAGGTCACCCCCTGCTCCCCTGTGCACCCCCATCAGAATCTTAGCTCCCACCTTGCACATCTTCTTACAGCTTCTTATCCTTGTAGCCCCTGCTAGAACAACAGAGACTTGAGCAGAGCAGCTTCCCAGAAGGACCTGTGAGTTTCTCCCAGAGGTGTGGGTGTTAATAACCCAGAGATGAAGGGATGAAGAGGGTGGGAGCCAGGTAGTGGTGATACTAGGCAGAGGAGAGGGCAGGGGCCCAAAGGAAACAAGGGGGTGGGAAAACCAGCTTTTGGACTTTTGGCTTTATGACATTCAGGCTAGGGATCTCCCATCTTCTCCTGTGACACTGACACCATTCCTCACTTTCCCCACAGGGGTCTGGCACAGGAGACGAGGCCAATGGGCCACGAGGAGAGAAGCAGACCCGGACGCGGGGCCCAGCCCCTCCTGTGATGCCCCAGAGCAGGTCCTCCGAGTCAGCCCGTGTTGCCACTTTGCCCCCCCGAGGCCCTGAGCTCTCTGCCCAGGAGCAGATGGAGGGGATGCTGTGTCGCAAACAGGAGATGGAAGCCTTTGGCAAGAAAGCTGCCAACAGGTACTGGTCCTGGCCACACAGTACTGGTGGCCTCTCCCATTGCTGCCTTCTGAAGAGGCTTCCCTGGAACCTCAGGGAAGAGGTGCCCTATAAGGAGGAGGGTCCTCTGGGAAAGGGGGAGGACCCAGGAGAAGAGTAGGTCTCAGGTGAGGGTCAGCATCGGGTAAAGACGAACTCAGAAACAGGAACAGCCCTGGAAGTCCTCGGACACCCGAGGTACTCCCAGGGCTCCAGGCACCTCAAAGACCAGTCACCCATCTCACCGGCACCATGGGCCCTCCCAGGTCTTGGCAAAATGTGTACTGCGTCCTGCGGCGTGGGAGCCTCGGCTTTTATAAGGACTCAAAGGCAGCCAGCATGGGAGTGCCATACCACGGAGAGGTGCCTGTCAGCCTGGCCAGGGCTCAAGGCAGCGTCGCCTTTGATTATCGAAAGCGCAAACATGTCTTCAAGCTGGGGTAGGAATGGAAGGTGCCCTCGGTATGGGAGGGGAGATAGAGGCGATCAAAGTAGGGGGAGCCATGAGCTAGGAGCTGAGGGAACAGAGTTAGAGGGCTGGGCATGAGGGGCCAGTGATAGAGACGAAGGAGAGGTATAGGGTTTCTGGTTGGGATCCACAGTAAGGGGAGCTGGGGCTCCCAGATGCAGGCCTGACCGCTGACAACATCCAGCAAAAAAATTATCCTGGGTAGAAAACCTGAAGGTGGGGTGCTGGTACCCCCCTGCTGCTGGGAGACCTCCAGGGGCCTGCCCCAGCCTGCTACTGAGCAGCCAGAGCAGGAGGCGTGGCCTGAGGTGGGGGTGAGCTCGCCGTGGTCCTCAGCAGCCAAACAGGAAGGGTTTGGGAATCTGAAGAATGTGCAGGACATGTCTGGTCTGGCACTGAGGGCTGGAGCGGCATGTTCTGCAGCCTGGTCTCAGGGTGATAACTGAGCTCTCCTCAGCTCTGCTATAGCCATTCCAGATTCTCAGCCCTGCCCTGAGGTTTCTCTTTCTCCCAACAGCTTACAGGATGGAAAAGAATATTTATTCCAGGCCAAGGATGAGGTGAGCTGGCCCCTTCTCCTCCTACGCTCCCATCTCTCTGTGCCATTCCCAGAACATTCCAGTCACAGATACACTTTCTTTCCTCTCCTTTTTCCTTGATGAAGTGTTTCATTCTTTGTGATCAGATAGCTCATGATGTGCTACCTGGATGTTTGTGAAAGCCACATAAAAACCTGTTCCCCATCTTAAAAGGGGTCTTTTTCTCCAGTGAGGTGAAGTAGTCCAGTCACTTGTCTGCCTGTTCTTGTAGGCTTTCCAGCTTCAGTACAGCGGCCATGAAGCTGACCACTTGTCTCTCTCTGCCCTCTGCAGGCAGAGATGAGCTCATGGCTGCGGGTGGTGAATGCTGCCATTGCCACCGCGTCCTCTGCCTCTGGAGAGCCTGAAGAGCCAGCGGTGCCCAGTGCCACGCGGGGCATGACCCGGGCCATGACCATGCCCCCAGTATCACCGGTTGGGGCTGAGGGGCCTGTTGTACTTCGCAGCAAGGATGGCAGAGAACGAGAGAGAGAAAAACGCTTCAGCTTTTTCAAGAAGAGCAAGTAGTTGGGGGCAAGACTCCCAGGCCAGCTTCTTCCCTCTATTCAGGAAACTGCCAGGGACTGTCAACAGGGACCACCCTCTTGGCAGGACAACTGCCTGCTGCTAGGGTCTGTTGCCAAGGTCAGCCCATCACCAGGAACTGTCTCGGGGGATAAGTCAGTGTTCCCAAAGGCAATGCTCCTCTTCTGCTATTTAATTCCAGACTGGTGGTGGGACCCAGGCAACCCCCAATTCCACTCCCATCTCCCAACTTCTTTCGTCTCCCCCCGAGCCCTCCACCCCAACCCTCACCCTGGTGCGGACAGCGCTGCACCTCGGGACATAGGCCATGTGGGAATGGCTGCCCTGCCTCAGGTCATTCTCTCCCCGCAGCCAGGGCACGCCCTTTGGTTCCTTGCCCCTGGGGACCAGCCAGGAACCTCTCAGAGCTGAAGCAGGACCCGGGGGCAGGACTGCCAGATGACCCAGTCAGAGATGCCCAAGTTTCCCCTTCCCATGCTAACTCATCCTCTGACTCAAGTGGCCACTCCATCTCTAGCGATGCTCAGTGGCTTCCAGGTGTGAGTTGTTCAGGGGCAGCCACAGCCTTGAGTCTGGCCAAGGAGGTGATTAAACAGCTCAGCTTCTCTTACTGCTTCTGGGTGTCTTTTGCTTTCCTGACCACAAACCTCCCTGCCTATCCCCACATTCTTGCCTCTGGCTCTGGCCTCCTGTATGTCAGGTTTCCACTCTGCACCCTCCCTCCCCCTCCAGCCTCTAAGCCCTCAAAGAACCACATTATTTTGAGAGCCTCCCTACCCCTGGTCTCATTTCCCCATGATAATGACCTCCAGTTTGCTGGGCTGACAGAGGACAAGCCTCTTTTTAGACCAAAGAAGTTCACCATGGGTCAGGATGATGTTAAAAAGCACTGTTCATGTTAAAAGGCAGTGAACAACTACTTCCCTGGTACACAACTTTCTTTACTCATGACTCTCTTGACTATTTTCAAAAATGAAAGATAATTCAATAATTCAAGCCACAAGCAAGTCTCAGCCGCTGCTCAGCCCAACAGTGGAGAGGGAGGGAGCGCATGGGGGTGATTACTGACCCCATCTTCTGTCTCCTCCCCAATAGAGAGGATCAAGGGAGTTCAGACAGAGGTCAGTTAAGTTGCAAGGTCCCCGATCCACCGACCAATAAGATGGCATCACCTGGGAAGCCACAAGGTACATCCAAAGTGTATAAACACACACAAACACAACAGAATATATTCTAGATCTGGTGAAGTATAAAAAAGGGGTAGGTAGCTTTCTCCCTTTTCTCTGGCTTGGCAATTGGAAACATCAGGGTATTGCCTTGGTGGCCTCCTACAAGAAAATCTTTGTTCTTTCATTGTTTCCCATAAATACACGACCAACCATTTCAGGGCTCAGAGAAGATCTTTCCAGAGAAACAGCCCTATCTGTAATTTTTTTGCTTTCAATTCCAGTATAGTTAGCATACAGTGTTATATTAGTTTTAGGCATACAATATAGTGATTCAACACTTCCATACATCACCCAGTGCTCCTTAGGAGCACACCTTAATCTGCATCACCTATTTTACCCACCTCCCCAATCCCTCCCTAAGCAGCCCTATCCTTAGTATAATTGGCCAAGAGCCCTGGCTGAGTAGACCCCTGACCATCATCAGCCATGACTAAGAGAGGGTCAGGTATGTGCAGGCCTGGGAGTAGCACAACACAGCCTCAGAATGGTCTCCAAACATGAGATCTGGTAGACCAAACAGCCCACAGAATAATTCTCTTTCTCTTAAGAAAAGCAAATTTAGAAGTGTTCTATGGTAAACATGTTGGACAAATGTTAACTGGAACAATCTGTTGTGGGACTAAATGGAATAATACATCAGCACTACAACCTTCCCTTGTTCCTCTCAGGTACAACTGTAAAATCTCCACTGTGAAGGAAGAAAAAGTCATATATTTTTTCTCCTCAGGGAAACAGGGTATTTACAACTCCAATGTGGCAAGCATAGAAGTTAGGAAGGGAAGCAATAATGGGAAATTTTAGAAAGGAAGTGTATATGGGAGTAAGAAATTAATGAAGAACTGCTCGTTTTAACATGTAAAAGTTGAATGAAAATAGGGCAGCAAAATACAGCAGTCTTGCAGGATGCGGTCAATCACTGTGAATGGGGAAGTCATGAAGATGTGGTTTGAGCATCATCTAGGTGGCAAGACAGAAAGGAAAAATAGAAATAAGATCAGGAAATAAATCTTGAGAGACACCTTCAGATATGAGTGGAAGGAAAATTCCAGAAAGAAACTTAATGAAATAGAGCAGTGAGGGACAAGATAGATTAGAGCACAAAAATACAGTATACACAGTTACCACAGTAATGAGAAATATGGACAGCTAACCTTAGATTATTTGGACAAATATGTATCTGCCTTCTTACCAAACACTGACTCTGAGGGTGAACTCTAGATCTGCACTGTCCATGGCAGTAGCCATGAGCCATATGTGGCTACTGAGCACTTGAAATGTGGCCAGTCCAAAGTGAAGAGTGCTTTAAGTGTGAAATGCTCACCAACTTCAAAAACTGAAGAGGACTGGATGCCTGGGTGGCTCAGCGGTTGAGTGTCTGCCTTTGGCTCAGGGCATGATTCCAGAATCTGGGATCGGGTCCTGCATCAGGCTCCTCGCAGGGAGCCTGCTTCTCCCTCTGCCTGTGTTTCTGCCTCTCTCTGTGTCTCTCATGAATAAATAAAATCTTAAAAAAAAAAACTGAAGAGAAAAAGAATTCAAAATATTTTATTAATACTTTTTATATTGATTATATGTTGAAATATTTTAGCTTTATTGGGTTTTGAAAGTATTAAAATGAACTTTAGCTGTTTCATTTTACTTTTTAAATGTCTTTACTGGGAAATTTTAAATTACATAGATGGATGACCTTTTATATTTCTGTTTGGACAGCACTGCTTTTGTTTATCTTCTTAACATCTCTATACCCGGTGTGGGGATCAAACTCGCAACCCCAAGATTGAGAGTCACATGTTCCATCTACTGAGCTAGCCAAGTGCCCCAGGATGGCAGTGCTTTAAATTGACTACAGACCTAAATGTGAACAGTAAAAACATGACTGTTAATAGAGGAAAATGTAGGAGAATATATTTGTCACTCAGGGGTGTAGAAATGGTTATCTTATACAAAACTGAAAAAGCACAAACTTTAAGACAAATATTAGATTCCATAAAAAAGAATTTCTCTTCCAATGAAGGACACCATGGACAAAGTTAATAATTTAGTGGAATGACAAAATATTTGAAACCAGTAAAAGATCCATGTGTAGAATATACAAGAAAATCCTGCAAATCAACAACAAAGAGGAGATTGCAACCTACTAAGAAAGATGACAAAAGATATGAACAGGAAATTCACGGAAGAGATCCTTAAAGCAATAACGCTATATCACTTTATACCTATTAGACTCATAGAAATTAGAAAACTGGACAGCGTCCAACAATGGCAGAGTCATTGATATAGAGAACCCCTCACGTGCTGTGGGTGGGAGGGTACGGTTTCTCCAGAGAATACTCTGGCACTACTTAAAGTTAGTTCCACGTATACGCTATGACCCAACAACCTAGCAATTCCACTCTGGATTTATATGCACTCCCCACCCGTTTCTCACAGGGATCCAGTAGGGCACATATAATTAACGATGTTAATTGTAACATCAACAATTTGTTGATGTTTTTAATGGCATTTAAAATTTGTTTATAGTGGTGGGGAGTTGGAGGCAACATGAGTCTCCTATACGTAGAATATGGTGGTTGCACAGTAGGGAGTTTACCCAGTGGTAAGAGAGCACACAGCAACACAGGTGCTTAGTGAAAAAACTAAATGAGCCATGCAACACAATTTGCATAAACATTTAGATAATTTACCCATATAAGAAATCAATGAGGGGATCCCTGGGTGGCGCAGCGGTTTGGCGCCTGCCTTTGGCCCAGGGCCCGATCCTGGAGACCCGGGATCGAATCCCACGTCGGCTCCCGGTGCATGGAGCCTGCTTCTCCCTCTGCCTATGTCTCTGCCTCTCTCTCTCTCTCTCTCACTGTGTGCCTATCATAAATAAATAAAATTAAAAAAAAAGAAGAAGAAATCAATGAACCTCGTTTAGATCCGCATTAGAAGAAACCAACTACAGGGTCACTTGAGTGGCTTGGTCAGTTAAGCGTCCGCCTTTGGCTCAGGTCATAACCTCAGGGTCCTGGAATTGAGCCCTACATTGGTCTCCCTGCCCAGCCAGGAGTCGGCTTCTTCCCTCTCCCTCTGCCACTCCCCTTGCTTATGCTCCATCAAATAATTAAATAAAATCTTTTTAAAAAACTGCAAAAAGGGCAGCCCCGGTGGCGCAGTGGTTTAGCGCCACCTGCAGCCCGGGGCGTGATCCTGGAGACCTGGGATCGAGTCCCACATCGGGCTCCTGGCATGGAGCCTGCTTCTCCCTCTGCCTGTGTCTCTGCCTCTCTCTCTCTCTAGCTGTGTCTCTATGAATAAATAAATAAAATCTTTAAAAAAAACTGCAAAAAGACACATTTGCAACAATCTAGGGGAAATTTTAATATAGATTAGATAATATTAGCATAGTCCTGATGTTTTAATTAGAGGTAGATGGTGAAGTCCTTATAGGTGAAATGACATTATGCCTGGGATTTGCTTTTAAAAACTCCAGTTGGGGCTCCTGGGTGGCTCAGTCGGTTAAGTGCCTGCCTTCAGCTCAGATCATGGGGAGCAGGCTTCTCCTGCCTGCCTCTCCCCCTGCTAGTGCTCTCTCTGACAAATAAAAAAAGAAAGAAAAAGAAAGAAAGAAAGAAAGAAAGAAAGAAAGAAAGAAAGAAAGAAAGAAGAAAGAAAGAAAAGAAAGAAAGAAAAGAGAGAAGAAAGAAAGAAAAAGAAAGAGGGGTCCCTGGGTGGCGCAGCGGTTTAGCGCCTGCCTTTGGCCCAGGGTGTGATCCTGGAGACCCGGGATCGAGACCCGGAATCGAGTCTCACGTCGGGCTCCCGGTGCATGGAGCCTGCTTCTCCCTCTGCCTATGTCTCTGCCCCTCTCTCTCTCTCTCTCTGTGACTATCATAAATAAATAAAAATTTAAAAAGAAAGAAAAAAGCCTCCAGCCAAAAAAAAGTACAGGGAATAAATAAGGTCAGCAGAATGTTGATAACTGCCAATGCTGGGTAAAGGGTCCATAAAAGTTTATCATGACATTCTCTGTATATGACTTTTTTGAAAATTTCCACAATAAAACATTTTTAAAAATGGATAAAGCAAATGCACACTGAAAAGAAATGTCTGGCAAGAACACAAGCATAATTAACATTAAGCTTATCAGAATGGTTGCCTATAAGGGGAGGTGAGATCAAAGGGGATAGATAAGGGTAGGGAAATAGATGGGAGGAAGGAGATGGAACCATGCAGTCAACAATGAGAAGGAACAGCATAAAAACACAGGGGAGAAAATGGATAGTGAACAAAATGAAAGCTTTAGAAAGGTGAAAACTGTTAAAAGGACATTAGTTTTGATGAGCTCAGAATATTTGGGGAATTGGGAGAGGTGGGCAGAACCCAAAACACAGTGTATGAAGGTGGGCATCACAGGTTCAGACTCCTTTTGCAAAGAAGTCCGGCCTGGAACACAGGCAAGGAACCCAAGATAGAAAACAATAATAGTGACGATGAGAGAAAGCTCTTTTAGAAATGGGTGAGGAGGTCCCTATACGTGTTTTAAAAGTCTAGGTGTAGAGAGAAACTGGAAATGACCAAGGGGAGGAAGGAAGGGGAGAGGTAGATAGAATTAGGTGGGAGAAATCATGAATTGTATTAAAATTGCAAGGACAGTGCCTCTTCTGAAATGGCTGGGAATCCAAAAAAAATTCAGTGAAAGAAATATCAAAGTAGCTAGGGAGGAAGAGGGCAGCCTGGGGAATTTGTGCCTGATGGTATCAGAGAAGCTTCTATGGAGCCACCACAATGAAGAAGGTGATTGACAACCACCCTGGCATACTCCACTCAGAGATAAGCTGGGTCCATCCATCTCTATACACGTCCTTCTTTGTTCAAGGGTGACAGTGAGCAACCCATCTAATAGCTTTCCTTTTGCCGCTAGGAGGCGCCCGTGGACCACAGCTGAATTTTGAACGCTAGAAAGTGCCCGGAGCCCAGGTTGCCTAGACCTCCAGCAGCTGGTGTGGATTTGAAGACGCTTCCTCATCCCAGTCCCTCCGCCCCGCCCTAAACAAGGAACTTCTCTGGGCTTCTGCACTAAGTATTCCTTTGGGATATTCACCACGGACCAGGAACCGTGAGGGACATACAATTAGAGCTAATACTCTAACAAGAGAGAGAAACAGCCCACATATATCCATGCACAAACAAGATGTGACCGATAAATGTAGCCAGGATACAGTGCTTCTTAGAACTATCCCAGCTCTGCCATCTTTGGTTCTGTTTTCTCACCAGTGAACAACAAGCTTGCAGCGAAAAATATCGTTATATTTAAAGCTCTACAAAAATTGACTACGTTTGCTGAAAATGCGGTTCTTCTGTGTTTCTAAAATGTTGACCCAAGCTCCCAAAGAGGCTGGTCAGCCAGCTAAGCAAGCCCCGGTTTAGAGGACCCAGCGAGATAACCCTTTGTCATCAGCTACCCTCCCGCCGATCCATTGTGATGGTTAGCAACTCCCCGGGATTCTGATTACACCACCGTAGTGGTTGCGTCCGGAGTCCTTCTGACGCTTGAGCCCCGACACCCCCGCTTCCAGGGTACTGATTGGCCAGCGGGGACTGGGGGCGGGCTGACCTCGGCTCCGCGGCGCCGTCACCAGCTGGCCCCGCCCCCGTGTCGAGGCGGCTGGGAGCCTAGCCGGGGGCGGCCATTTGTATGCGGCCGCGGGATTGGTCGCCCGGCTCCGGCGAGGGGGAGGGGAAGGAGGCAGCGCGCACTCGCGCGTGCGTGAGCTGGCGCGCGAGGTAGGGCCCGGTCGCGCCGAGGCTCGAGCGGCCGTCGCCATTTTGTAGGGTTCTCTCTGACGCGGGAGCCGCCGCCACCGCCGCCGCCACCCGGAGGTGCGAGGGGGTCTTGTGGGGGTGTGCGGGGAGCCCGAGGGCGGGCCGGGCTGGGCCTCTAGCGGACGGGGCCGGCCCACGGTGTGGGTTTCTCTTGCTGCGGGAGGTCCGTTGAAGACAACGGGAGGAGGCGGGGCCGGGTCTCCGGAGGGGGCGGGGCAGGGGTCGGGTCGAGTCTTTGTTGGGGCGAAAGAGCTGGAGGTTGGGTCGTTGAGGGTCTGGGATGGGGCCGAGGAAGCCTCTTTATTCTTGGAGTATTTTTGAGGGTAATACCGCACGGAGGAGAGGTACAGCGATTTCCCTCCAAAACCTCGTTATCAGGGACATTCAAAATACATGCGTCTTGCCCCCTTCTTGAGCTCTTCTCTTTCCTGCACCCCAAAAAGAGTATTTTAAGACGTAAAACAGCCAACTCTGTTATTTAAATGCTCTCATTTCACGGAGATAACAGACGGTGCAGTGCATGCTGACCCTGACCTCCTGTTTGGGTGTCACACACCTCACACTACCTCTTATGTACAAACCTTTTCTTCCTATTAAGAAAATAAATAACGTTTATGTGAGATCTTGAATCTTGAAGGTGCCAAGAACTTCTTTGGAGGATTAGACCAAAATGCAATGCACTGAAATTTCCCACTCCACCCTTAACTTTTGGAAATCTTATTTCTTCTCTCCCAGGCGCTTATCAGGATGGTGAAGCTGTTCATCGGAAACCTGCCCCGGGAGGCCACAGAGCAGGAGATCCGCTCACTCTTCGAGCAGTATGGAAAGGTGCTGGAGTGTGACATCATTAAGAACTACGGCTTTGTGCACATAGAGGACAAGACGGCAGCCGAGGATGCCATTCGCAACCTGCACCACTACAAGCTGCACGGGGTGAACATCAACGTGGAAGCCAGCAAGAATAAGAGCAAAGCCTCAACCAAGTTACATGTGGGCAACATCAGTCCTACCTGTACAAACCAAGAGCTTCGGGCCAAGTTTGAGGAGTATGGTCCAGTCATCGAATGTGACATCGTGAAAGATTATGCCTTCGTGCACATGGAGCGGGCAGAGGATGCAGTGGAGGCCATCAGGGGCCTTGACAACACAGAGTTTCAAGGTGAACTGCTCTGGGGTCTGGGTGGCAGAGTAGTGGGGTCTAGGTTAAGACAGAGACAAGAACACAGGACCAGGTGGCTGTCAGGGTGGTGGTTTCCTTTCTATTTTAACTGGATATAATAGAAAGATTGCAAGTTTACCACATTTAAGCACAGTTTACTCTTGGGAGAAGCAAACACTCCCTTTTCAGATTTATTTGCCAAAATGTTCCTCAACAACTCTGTAGAGTCACAAACTGGGTTACTTTATCCCATAGTCTTCATTCATTTGACTGCTGTGGGAAGTTTAATCTGCCTGGGCAAATAAGTACCTCAAAGAAGTGGGGATAAAAGTCTTTGGATTACCTCCTGCTTTTGTTATGACCAGGAAGCTTTATATTTGAGAGTTTAAATGATTAGGGTTTATACTCTTTACTGCTTTGTGTGATAGGTTGTTGTAGGAAAGAGGGACAGAGACATCTAGAGGGATCTCTATATTATAAACCTGAATGGTGAACCTGAATTTGGGGAAGTAACTTTTGAATGCTCAAATTTGTTCAGTCTGTGAACTATACAGGCAGGGCCAAAACCCATGCCATTGGACTATTCTCCACCTACTATTATTTAACCCTAATGTAAAGAAAGAAAAACATTTTGAAGACTAGATTGAATGAAATGATGGTCCTGCTTCTGAAAGGTTCCAGTAAAGGTGGCATGGAGTGTATTGTATAATTTTACCAATTATAAAGGTACAAAGGTTATCATTAATACCTCAAGGTTATCTGAAGACTCTGCCACTGTGCTAATATAGTAGCCCCTAGACAACATGTGGCTATTAAATAAATTTTGAGTTTTCCAGTTGTACACATTTGAAGCACTCAGAAGTTACATGAGACTTTACATGTGACTTTATTAGTATAGATACAGAACGTTTCCATCATCTTAGAAAGTTCTGTTGGATAGCGCTGTTCTACAAGTTTTTTGCTGACAGTATCATCTTGACCCACACGTTTATAGCCACTTCTCAGATTCATAAGTTAACACTATTTTTTCTGAGTGCCACTAAAAGGTTTATTGAGAAATACTTAAGTGTTCTCTGCTAAACCTAGAAAACAAAAGAAATGGGAGGAGAAGAAAAGTTGAACAGAAAAGGGTAAGAAAGTTTGCAAGTACTGTAGATTGCAAATAGTGTGTCAGATCCCTCTGGCCTCAGCCAGTGGTGTCTTGACCTTTAGTTCCTCTCTAAAGCAGAGGGTAAAAGTCATAGATAACTTGCTACCATTAACTAATTGTGTGACTTTGGACAAGTGTTTTAATCTCTCTGTGCTTCATTTTCCCCACTTATAAAATAGAATTAATGATCCCTGCAGTACCTCCCTCACAGGATGGTAGTGAGGCTAGAATGAGGTAATAGATGTGAAAGTGTATTGACAGTAAGCACTATATGATGAAAGGTGAGTGTTGTTTGGAACAATGAGTGTGTTTCTATTACGGTTAGAGGTTTATTTAAAATGTGATAGCTTTTCTCACGTCTCTTATATTTTTCTTTTATTATTTTGGAAAGCTGTTGCACTTCATACAGCTTTAAGAATATTCTTAATTTTCACTTGATAGAGATGGGGATCATGAATGGACAGTGTGTGGAGGGAAAATAGGGGTTTTCTCTTGACAGGTAACAAAATGTAAAAAGATTTGCAATTAAAGTCGGGTACATACTGCAAAGATGTCCTGGTAATGTAATACTGCACGTCCTTACCTTTTTAGTATACAATTGAATAAAAAGATAAGGGCAAAAGCATGCATGCATAAGTCATTTAATTGGGGGAGTTGGCTTGGGAAGAGTGCGTGTTTTAATAAAGCAAGTCTGATTATTCTAGAAGTGGGTGTTTGAGTAATAGTGACCCATGAAATTCTTTAAAATGTCATCATTGGAAAAGAATCCTTTATTTGGTTTTTATGTTCTTAGCCTATCTACTCCGAAGAAAGCACTCTACTCTGAGTTATACATACAGACATTTTTATAACCAGCTCTGTTTTTTTCCAGATGACAAGAGAAAGTTTAGCATGGGATATATATTTCAGTTTTACAGAAAATATAATCTAGATACCAATTGATCACATTTGTCAATAAAGCCTTTTTAGTCGGATCCTACCAAAGGTTGCCTTTAAGAGTGCCACTTTGAATATCTTTTGAACATTTATTAATGGTGCCATTAGGCTTCTGCATTTATGACTTATAAAAGGAAGCAGCAGAATCTGAGTTAACCTGGGTCTTTCAAGACCTGTTTCCTCTCCACAAGCAGCAGTGAACTGAACCACTGTTGAATTAGCAAACAGTTTGCATTGGAAGACCCTAACTCAAAAAGGTGTTCCTAAGTAACAGTTCAAGCAACTGAGTTGGGAATGGTATATAAGAGTTCAGGTGTCTTGTTTCTCCCCATATGTAAATAGGCACTAAACTGGAGTGCTGTTGTGGATTAGCTACACCCCCAGCCTTCTCTGGATCCTGGCATATGAGAGGAGCTCAGCACTTAGGACCCAAGCTGCCCATCTCTCAGTATTTTTAATAATCTCTTCTGTTCCAGCTTTCAAAAGAAAACACTTCTATTTGGCTAGTTTTCTGGGAAATGTTGGCAGTGTATTTCAGTAACTTTGGAGGTCTCATAAAATCTTTAAGCTTTTGGCCTCTCCAAGTGTAGCAAAGTGGTAGAATTTAATCTTTCAATTTTCTTTGCCCTGGTTCCTTAAGGTAATAGAGAAGCACAGTATTTTTCAGTTCTAATAACTTCAGGGGATTTAAATTAAAAACCTAGTTACAATCTTTGGAAAATTTTGTGTGGCAAAAATACTTATATTACAGATTTTTTAGTTCTATTTAAAAAAATTTTTTTACCTGAATCTTTTTTACAGCTGCTACGGAGGTAGATTATAAACATCTTATAAATATAGATGTTTATAAACTTGAGTTTTTTCAATAAAACAGGAATGAAGATTGGATGTAGTAACAAATATCAAGGAAAAATCACTGGGTTTTGTTTCTCAAAAAAAGAAAAACAAAACCAGGGCCAGAATCTATAAAAGTAAAAAGCAAATTAAATTGAAATTTTTAAAAAATGTACTTTTAGGTCTCCGAATTGGCTTTTTAGATTGACATGGTTATTCCGACTTCAGAATGGAAGCAGTTTGTGTCTATCACATAGGTTAATGTCACCATGCATGTTTGAAAACCAAGTAACTTAGTCTTCCAGTCTAAATCAGGGAGCTCTACATTTGGGATATAAACTGGGGCAAAAAAAATGTGTTTCTGTTCTAAGCATAGTTAGCATGTGGTCCTTAATAACTTCTTAGAGTTAGGAGTATTTAAATCTCTGAAAACAACGGGTAGCTAAATGCTGCAGAGAATTACTGCCATTTGGTATTGTTGACTATCAGTGGTGATGGTGGATGCTCCCACTCTGCTCGCAGCTGGGAAGTAAAAACCTGAGCATCTTTGTTCTGCTAAAGAAAGGGTTTTAAGTTGGAGGTAACAACTACTAGAAACTGGGGTGGTAGGAATCTTAGACATTGGGCAGAACGGAGTTTGACTAAAGTGATTATTACTGCACTAACCCGCTCCCCTCTCAGGGTCAGTGCATGGCGCTGTTCTGGCTGCCGTCCTGAATCGGGCTGTTTCCAACAGGATGGTGGAGCACGAGGCCTCCTATCGCATAGCTGCATCCAGAACAAGGTCTGTTAAAGAGAGAGCAATTTGCTGATTGCGGAGGGGGGATTTGTTCTGAGCAGCCCTTAAGAGTGATGTGAAGCCCCTGTTCTCTGCATCTCTAATGGCTGCCTTTTGGCTACAATTTGAGAAATACTGACTTGATCTCCAAAGTCTTAGGCAGTTTGGGACTAAATACTGCCAAGAATATTCCTTTCCTCAAACTGCTTTTAAAGACCTTGGATGCTTTCATCAGTTAAGGGCCCCTGGGCTTGCTGGTACACAAGCCCAAGGCAAAGATTGTTTCTTCTCTTAGCTGTTTGTAGTGCTGGCCATTTCCTGAAGAATGGGTGTTGCTTGTTTGTATGGATGCCCAGAGGCTTTTAGGCAAATGATGCATTTTTCTAACAAGTAGATAATCCCCTATGAAGAATTGTGAGCTACATGGCTGGATGAAATGCTGAATTATTTGGGAACACACTGTCTCTAAGAAATGAGTACTGCTTCAATATCTAATTCTTGCTGTTGAGAGACCTTGGTCAAGTTTTCTTTCCACAGTAGGCACAGATTCGCCCTTGCTGAAAAACATGGGTGGGGGGTTGAAATCTGGAGAGTCACATAACTCCTAGAGGTACTAAGGTGAAGCAGATGATGAGCCAGGTAGGATTTGTGTATCCAACATAGCCTTCTGGTGACACCTGCAAAAATGGCTGGAGGAAACAAGATGAACAGAAGATTGCCGTGGTTTTTAAGCTACAGTAATTGCTGAGGGCCTATATTGCCCTGAGTAAATCAGTGAGAGGTTGGTAAGGTACTTTTCAAATCTGGCATAACTGAGGTGTTGTTGGCTATTTGGGAAAATTGGCAGATCTTGAATCATTACAGTTATAATCAGTATTAGCAGTGGGAAGTTTTTCAGTTTCTGTGTTGGGGGCCAGAGGAAGGAAGGGAAAGTTGTGGAGACAGAAGTAGGAGGGAATCAAGCTGCCTGATAAAAGTAGAAAGTATTGACTGGTCTCTGAGGATTCAAATTTTCTCTCATCTGTATTAAACCTTCACTCTGACTTCTTTTGGAGGGGATTGCTGAAATAGGTTGCAGGAGTGTGTGTATGTATGTGTGTCTTATGCTAACTAGTTACTTTGATTTTGGGAGGATTAAAGAATGCCAGCGAGTTATAATAAGTCTTCTTACATCTATTTCCTCAAGGCAAAAGGATGCACGTGCAGTTATCCACAAGCCGACTTCGGACTGCCCCTGGGATGGGAGACCAGAGTGGCTGCTATCGGTGTGGGAAAGAGGGGCACTGGTCAAAAGAGTGTCCAGTAGATCGTACAGGTCGTGTGGCGGACTTTACCGAGCAGTATAACGAACAGTATGGAGCAGTGCGCACACCTTACACCATGGGCTACGGGGAATCCATGTATTACAACGATGCATATGGAGCACTCGACTACTATAAGCGTTACCGGGTCCGCTCTTATGAGGCAGTGGCAGCGGCAGCAGCAGCTTCTGCGTACAACTACGCGGAGCAGTCTATGTCCCATCTGCCTCAAGTCCAGAGCACAGCTGTGACCAGTCACCTCAACTCCACTTCTGTTGATCCCTACGACAGACACCTGTTGCCGAACTCAGGTGCTGCTGCCACTTCGGCTGCTATGGCTGCTGCCGCTGCCAACACTTCCTCCTATTACGGAAGGGACAGGAGCCCCCTGCGTCGTGCTGCAGCTGTGCTCCCCACAGTTGGAGAGGGCTACGGTTATGGGCCAGAGAGTGAGCTGTCTCAGGCTTCAGCAGCTGCACGGAATTCTCTGTATGACATGGCCCGGTATGAGCGGGAGCAGTATGTGGACCGAGCCCGGTACTCAGCCTTTTAAAAACTGGAGGTGAGAGTGGGGTGGGTGTGGTTAAGACTCTGTAGTTACCTTGAAAGAGATCAGTGCTGCATAGAGGAGGCTAAAGCCACATGTTTGCTGTCAGGACAGAATCTAAGAAGTAAAAATTTACATATTAGTGTGAAGTATTTCTCTAGCTTAGGCCAGAGGTTCATTTGGCCTGTTGAGGTTTTTTAGTCTATGACTCCAACCAGCTTATTCCTTCAGAGAGAATAACAACAAACTCAGTTAGTGAGGATATTATTTAATTAAGCAATTTGGGTTACAGACACATAGTTAAGAGAACACTTGTTGAGTGCCCTCTTTGTACATTATATCATTTAATCTACACAGTAAGCCTTTAAAATATTTTCTCTTTTACAGAGAAAAGAATGAAGGCTCAGAGAGGTTAAGTACTTTGAAGTCATCTGATAATTTAGAGGTAGTCAGAATTCACTCAGCCTTGGCAGACTCCAGACCTCTCTTCACTGGAAAAGTCGCGATGTAAGCAGAAGAATACGGGTCCTGGAGTTAATAATGAATGTCACAGTGAGAATTTTAACTACAACTTTAGACTTCTCACTTGCTAATATAACTACTTAGGTCATTAGCCTTTATCAGAGGAAACTAATATAGTAGATCTATAAGCCAAATAAAGTCCAATAAGCTATAGGTGTTTGGTTCTAAGACACTTGAAAGCAAAATGTTTTGGTGCCACTATCCCATGGAGTCCTTTCCTTATTAGTAGTCCAGAACACCGTATGCATGAGCTCTTGAAGCCATATTTCTGCATAACCTATTACTAACATTTAGAGCCCCAAACACTTCTCATTTCTTCCAGCAACTTTTGTTTTGGTTTTTGTTCAAGGGGAACATAGAAGGAACTAGATAAAACAGGTAATTTCCAAATGTATAAAATCCCACTGGTGATGACCCCAGAAATTTAATTTTTCCTACTTCAGAAAGTGTATACCAAAGATGTTGGAATGGCAAGAATAATTAGTAGGATTTTCTAGATAAATTCCATCTGAGTGGAAATGGCATCATGACAACTTTCTATTCTCATGGTTTTCCTTGTATCTTGAAATTGAGCATCACTTGAATTGGGAGGGCTGTTGAACAGTTTCCAGGGTTCCTAACTTATCCCATTGGTATATACGTATAGAAGAAAATGAAGCAATGGGAATTTGCCCTTATATGTAGTGAGAAGCAAATAATGGTTTGAACCTGTGATAAATTATATCCTATGACAAAAACGGATCTCCTAAGACCATTGTGTAGCAGTGTGTCTTCAAGTGCATGAAGTACATAATCTTAACAGCTTGTGTAGTTTGCCTTAATTTTTATTTTTAATGCAGCTGGATCTACCACGAAGTGGGATATTTCTCTAAAGGTGGTATCTACCAGATAACTTCTGTTTTCCTCAAATGTGTTTTATAGTTAAATTAGTATATTGTAGCTTTAGAAGGTTATCACTAAGGTATTTTAAAGTGAATTTTGACTGCAAGCAGTGGTTGTTCAACTAACCTCTTTTTAGTGATGACTTTTAAAGAAACTTACCTTCCAGGTGTGAACCTCAAATGGACTGAATAACCCTGAGTTGGTTGCAGTCCCAGGAGCCTGATGTTAATGAGGCTGCCAGGATGAAATACTCCAGAACTGTTGGGGATCTGAATTTGGGTCTCACCCTAGCAGAACTGATTCAAGAACGTCACAACTTTTGAAGTCGGTTGGTACAGATCAAGACCAAGATTTGGCCCTTTGTCTGTAATAAGTAGAGGAACTTGGTGTGAGTTAACTTCTTTTTTCCCCCAGCCATTGGTGTCTGGAGTTCCCATCATCAGTGGAAGAATTAGAGAATTTTAGGATTTCTTCTTTTGATTTGGTAAGGGAGGTTTGACCAAGTAGGGGAACTACTGGAGTTATGGCTCTAAATCTGTGACAGTATGACATGTAGGTATATTGGAGGGTGACTGAACCGTTCCCTGATACCCTTTGATTGTCATTTCTGAAACCTTGTTTACTATGGAATAAAATGAAACAAATTTAGAGTAGTGCAGTTGGCCATATTTGAGATCTTGACATCATCTGCTTTTTTCTGGATGCAAAAAATTATGGTTTTTTATAGTATGTGTCTGCCCTTTGTTGCAAGGACAGTACCCTTGTATCACAGAGGTTGTCTTCCTTAAAAGATGGATTAGAACATGAGAAAGATATATCTTATCACCAACACAGCAGTCTTGCAGATAGATTGCTTCTTATATGTAGCTATAAGTAGATTCCTTGGTAATTATATGGGATATAAGTTTGATCCAGTCTGACTTGGTTTTGTTTTGTTCTTTGTTCTTTTCCCCCTGGAATACAGGACGGGACCAGGGCCCTTGTACTCGGAACCAAGCTGCTCTCCAGGCATTGTGTAAGCCTCTTGTGTTGTGCTCTCTTTCAGGTAGGATAATTGCGGACTGAACCCTCGGGCTGCGGTCATATATGAGAACTTGCTCCGCGCGGTCCCCCTTGCCGGGATGTTTCCATTGCTTCATGTTTCAGTAAACAAAGGAGTTTGTGACCAACTATGTTTTCTTTCTTAATTCTTCTAAGTTGACTTTTCTTTCCTCTTGATACTAGTCTCTGTAGCCTTTCACTCCATTCCTTATATTCTCAGCCTCTGAGCAGCCCTAGGTAAGGATTATGCTGGCATCCCCTTTTTCCTGTACAGTGGAACCCCCTCTTATCTTGCTTTCCTTAGGAATTGAACCCTTCTCCTTGTCTACCTGCAACATCTCCTTTCCCTTTAAAATGACCATGTAGTGGCAAGAGACCTTTTACTCTTCTGTTAGCTCTGGACTCTTAACACTGAAGCTAATCTTCTGAAACTGCTAGGACCATTGGGGTTTTGGGGGTGGGGGTTGTTGTTTTGTTTGTTTGTTTTGTTTTATGTCTGACCTGTGATCGTGGTACAGCATTAGCTGAAATTTAGCCTTGTTTTACTTCACTCCTCGCACTTTTTTTTTTTTTTTAATATTTTGACAAATAAACGTTTCTAACACTTAAGTACCTTTTTGTGTTTGTTGACTGTTCTTTACCAAGTATTTTCTGGTTCATTCTTAGTAGTGCTCAAACTACAAAATTCAAATGAGTAGATGCCTGAAATTTAGATGTAAAAGGAAGGATTTAGTGAGGTCTAAGTAATATGGCCTCAACAATGGGTGGAGAAAAGTTATCCAGAATCTTGAGACATTGATAAGTATGCTACTGCTCGTGGTCAGGTTCCTTAATTCTATTAATTAATAGAATCTTAATTAATTTCTAAATAATCAAAGCTACTCTTTCTACTTTACAGGCTAGCAAACCCAGGTTAAAACCCTAGTATCAGGAAAAAGATAAACTGCAATATTGCCATGGACCTATCAGGTTGATTCAATGAACAATGACTTCATAGTACAAGTTCAATTAAATTCTCTTATGAACTACTTAAAGAGGTCTCACTTCCTGTGGTGCTAGTATTTTGCTAGGTTTAGACTATGGCTAAAATGAATAACCATTATGAGAGATCAAAGAAGGAGAACATGTCATATTTTTAGCAGAAAAGTGGGGTATTAATGATTAGCAGTAACAACATTCTGGAATTAAATGTGTCTACGGAATTTTTTTTAAGATTTATGAACATTATATTTTATCATGGCTTAGGTCTCCATAAAAGCAAGATTAGTGACAGACTCAATTCTACTTAAGCTTTCTGTATTGAAACCTATGTGGAAATGCTCATGTGTAAATTGTGAATTTTAATCTAATTTTATAGCATTTCCCTCGTATTTTTTAAATTATTTTTAAGATTTTATTTATTTATTCATGAGAGAGAGAGATAGGCAGAGACATAGAGGGAGAAGCAGGCTCCCTGTGGGAAGCCCAATGTGGGACTCCCCTGGAGCTTAAGCCAAAAGCAGATGCTCAACCACTGAGCCACCCAGATGCCCCTCCCTCACATATTTTCTATTTAAAATAATCCTGACGGGTTTCTAGGTGGCTCAGTCAAGCATCTAAGTCTCGATCTCAGCTCAGGTCTTGATCTCAGGGTCGTGAGTTCAAGCTCCACAATGGGTTCCATGCTGGGCTTGAAAAAAAAAAAAATCTAACCCAAGTGAAGCAACATTTTTCCTGGTTTTGGGGGGTTAGGATACAACAGTCTGAAGAGGTTTAAAGTACACAAGGCCCATGTTAGCTTCAATATTCCCTAAAAAGGCAGGGCTCTTACATGAAGAAAAAGGCAGAGGTACTGGGATTCCCTTATAATTGATGTACCAGGCACCAGGCAGAATAAAGAAATATGTACACGTTTTGTTGGCCTCACCAAAATCTCAGGTCCTCTTCGGTGGGGGTGTGTGCACGCTCATGCTCACAGGCACATAAGCACTTTTAATGTAAGTTTAACATACTTTGATTCCTGTCTTGCTGGCAAGATAAAATAGTCTACAGAACAGTTCCACATCAGCTCTCTCCAATAAAACTTGGCAATGTTGGAAGTGTTCTAGATATGTGCTGTCCTCAATTGATAGCTATTAGCTACATGTAGCAATTAAATAGTACTTAAATGTGGCTAGTGAAGCTGAGAAACTTTTTTAGTCACAGTATGTAGCTAGTGGCTATTATACTGGACAGCAGTTTAGATGGCAAAATAAGTTCCCTTATGAGCAAGGAAAAAACCTTAGAGAATCCTACAAAATATTTATCCCTTAAAAACTTACATGGGGCACGTGGGTGGCTCAGTGGGTTAAGTGTCTGCCTTCAGCTCAGGTCACGATCACAGGGTCCTAGATCAAGCCTTACATAGGCTTCCCTGCTCACCAGGGGGTCTGCTCACCCTCTCCCCCTGTTCATTCTCTCTCAAATCTTTTTTTTAAAAAAAACCTTTCATTCCCCCCAAAAAACAGGTTAACACTGGGAAAGGGGTTAGTTTTCAGCCAATGTAAGAGGACTGTTGAGGGCAAGCCCGGTGGCTCAGCAGTTTAGCGCCACCTTCAGCCTAGGGCGGGATCCTGGAGTCCCTGGATTGAGTCCCATGTCAGGCTCCCTGCATGGAGCCTGCTTCTCCCTCTGCCTGTGTCTCTGCCTCTATGTCTCTCAAGAATAAAATCTTTTAAAAAAAGAGAACTGTTGAGTAGGAACAAATGTATTTATTTCTAAATCTCCATTAATACCAAGAGAAATTGAGCAGCCCGGGTGGCTCAGCGGTTTAGCGCCGCCTTCAGCCCAGGGCATGATCCTGGAGACCCCGGATCGAGTCCCACATTGGGCTCCCTGCATGGAGCCTGCTTCTCCCTCTTTCTCCCTGTCTCTCTGTCTCTCTCATGAATAAATAAAATTTATTTTAAAAAAATACCATGAGAAATTGCATGTTGTGAGCATAAATCCCTTTTATTCACAAGACCAACAGACCATCTCAGAGTCCCATGAGGCCTCTCAAAACGCTAAAAACTCCTGAATTCATTCATCAACGATTTGAATTCCTACTGTGAGCCAAGATTTGGGTGATGAACGAAGGCCTATGTGGTTCCTAACAGAGAAGCAAACCTTAATTACATCTCTGATATGTACCATGGAGGGTCAAGTACAGGATGCTATGAAAACAGTAGTGACTGACTTTGGTGGACAGGGAATGGGGCAGTTATAGTCCAAGTGAGAAAGCAGTGCATATGAAAGCCCCTGATCAAGACCATGGCATCCATGAGGAACCAGAAAGGGAGTCTGTGGCAGGAATAAACTGCAGTAGGCATGTGAAGAGGTTAAGTTACAGGGACGGTTCATTAGAGCCTTATAAGGCTGTGTTAGGAATTTCACCTTCACCTTAAAAGACTAACTGGAAGCCATTAAGCAGTTTTAAGTTTGGGGGTAACAGAATCAACCTCTTTTAAGAATCAAATTCACTTAAAAGATCACTCTGGAAAGGAAAAAAAATGAATAGCAATATAAATGTGAAATTTATGGGATATTTAACAGAGGTCTCTCCCCTAATGATGAAGCCCCCCCCCAAAAAAAAGTGACATTTTAAAGGGAAAAAAAAATACCCTATAGACAAGAAAAGGATCATTCATTCATAAAGGCATGTGATTCTAGGGATAGTCCAAAGGGGTAGGGTTTAAATCCCTGAGGTTAATCAACCCATAAATAACTGCATGAACCCCTCCTATACCCTAACATTTGCTTAACACCTGTTGTTCGCCAGGCCCTAAGGGCTTTGCACAAGGCACCGCTGAGGGGCAGGGGAGATAAGGTCTCAGCTGAGAGGATGGTATGACAAAAATGTTAATTGTTAGGAGAAATGTAAAAGCAAAAAAAAAAAAAAAAAAAAACAAAAAAAAAATGTAAAAGCATTGTGTGAGTTCAGAGAAGGGCAATTATTTATGTGGTTCTACCAAAACTCTACTGCTTATTCTTTGTGCCTTACTTAAGACCTCTCCCCTTGGAGCACCTGAGTGGCTCAGTGGTTCAAGTCATGATCCCAGGGTCCTGGGATAGAGTCCCATATCGGGCTCCCCACAAGGAGCCTGCTTCTCCCTCGGCCTGTCTCTGCCTCTCTCTCTCTCTCATGAATAATTAAAAAAAAAAAAAAAAGGAAAGAAAGAAAAGACCTCTCCCCTTTGAAACAGACTTACCAGTTTACAGAGACAGGGAAAATGGAGGGATAATGAAGGCCAAGGGGATATCCCTGGCCCAGCTTCAGGGTGGGGGATAGGAATGAAGAACATCCCAGGTCTTCCATTTCCATGAATTTCTTCCTGAGCAGTCCAGGTGGGATTCTGAGCATCCGCCCAAGCAAGACCCAAACACAGCAGCAGCATAGTAAGACACTTCAAGTACAAAGCAAAATAAATCCTAGCCTGATTTAAATATTGATGCCCAGAAAAAAGCATCCAGATTCCCCTAGGTGCTATTGGAGAACTCCCTGGGTTCTACTGCAACATCTTCCCTGGGGTGGTAGGGGAGACACAGACCTGCCACAGCTTCTACTTGGCAGAAGTCCTACTATAGCCCAAGCTTTGTTCCACCTTTTAGGCCAGTGGCAGCCTTGTAGAGATAGACAATGTGTCACAAAAGATACCAGGTCTTCAGCACTCAATGCACTGTGCAGAGCTTGCCTGAAACGCAAAAAAAGGTTGTGAGGCTACAAGGCAGCCCAAAGAGAGAGGAAGCAGCTTGCCCAGGATGGACTTCATGGCTTGTCAGGATTTGTCTCACAAATGTAGTCCTCAAACAGTCTCCTGCCCTAGGAGATTTTGGAGGAAAAGAGAGATAAAAATGCATTACTAGGAAAAGCTGTCAACTTGTCAGAATAACCCGTCTTCAGGGCTTTTAAGATCTGGGCTATGTTCTCCTGCTGAAGAGAACTGAAGTACCAGAAATGTCAGATTAGCCCCAGGAACAGAGGAAGAAGCTAAAGTCTGGTGAGATTATTTAAATCAGTAGTGCCTTAGTTTTCCAAGTCCTTTAAAGATCCCAGCCAAATTCAAACTATACAAGGGCCCTTCAGATCTGATGATTTATACAACATCTCTGCTAGTCCACAAGAACCCCACGAGGCAGCATTCTTGGCTGCCCTGGTAATTAAAGCAATAGAGGTTTAAAAGTTTAAATGACTTGGGCCACCCCTCCCCAACACCCCCCTCCCCCAACAAACACATGCTGAGGGAAAGCTTTCTGATACCTAGTGCTTGTTCTCTACAGCAGAAAGCCACAGTAAGAAGTTACTGGAGAGGAGCAGCTGGCAAAGGGATCCAGCAGTCTTAGGGAAAACCCTATCAACATGGAGGAGATACAATGGAAGTTTTTAATTAATTAATTAATTAATTAATTTATGATAGTCACACACAGAGAGAGAGAGAGGCAGAGACATAGAGGGAGAAGCAGGCTCCATGCACCGGGAGCCTGACGTGGGATTCGATCCTGGGTCTCCAGGATCGCGCCCTGGGCCAAAGGCAGGTGCTAAACGGCTGCACCACCCAGGGATCCCAATGGAAGGTTTTTAATAAGCTTCTTCATTTGGCAAGGTGAACCTGACTGCCACAGTAATGGTGGTCCTGCACTGCCCTTGGCTCTGGTATCTTTGAAGCAGGGCAGTGGCCATGTGAATTAGGAAAATGAGTGGTTAGGGAAAGGGCTTTCCCCACCAAAGGTATCATACTCCCTCCATGTTGAGGTATGGCCAGGATACTTCAGTGGCTGTGTGAACTGTACCTCTCCTTACAGACACAATGAAGAATTTTAAACAAGGTCATCCAAGGCAACCGGCCAATACTGTGGGACTCACACTGGTGCTGGTATGCTTCCCATCTAGAATCACACTGCACTAAAAAGGGCTGGGCAAGCCAGGCTTCATTAGACAGGCACAGATCCCTGGGCCCCACAAGGAAGCCAGAACCCCAAGGGTAGATAGAGCTCCTGCTGCCATGAGCCTCAGCACACTTACTAAAGGCTGAAATTCAGGCTCTGGAACTGGAGTCCAGAACTGAAAAACAAGCCCTTTCTGTGCCTTGGGCATGCTACTTAACCTCTCTGAGCCTGTTTTATCATAAAATAACTTTTCTATTAAGAGCTGTTTGAAGTAAATGTAAAGCCTTCAACTAGGGGCACCTGGAGTGGTTCAGTTGGCTCAGGTCATGATCCTAGAGTTCTGGGATCATGCCCCGCATTGGACTCCCTGCTCAGTAAGGAGTCTGCTTCTCCCTCTCCCTCTGCCCCTCCCCCTGGCTCAGGCTCATGCTCTCTAAAATAAAATCTTAAAAAAAAAAAAAAAAAAAAAAAAAAAACCTCAACTGGCCATTCCTATCACAGATGAACTGTAATGTTGGGTAAGCAAGAGAAGATTCCCACCCTCTGGAGCTCACCAATTAATACAGTAGATGGACTCAAGGACACAAATCTATGATGACAAACTATCAAAAGGTAGAGGAATAGGCAGCCCCGGTGGTGCAGCAGTTTGGTGCTGCCTGCAGCCCGGGATGTGATCCTGGAGACCCGGGATGGAGTCCCACTTCGGACTCCTTGTGTGGAGCCTGCTTCTCCTCCCTCTGTGTCTCTGCCTCTCTGTCTCTATGAATATATAAATAAAATCTTTAAAAAATAAAAAAGGTAGAGGAAGGAGAGCAGACATTACACTCTCTCTAGTCCTTCAAGGATTCCAACTTCCCACTTGTTTTTTTTTTTAATTTTTATTTATTTATGATAGTCACACAGAGAGAGAGAGAGGCAGAGACACAGGCAGAGGGAGAAGCAGGCTCCGTGCACCAGGAGCCCGACGTGGGATTCGATCCCCGATCTCCAGGACCGTGCCCTGGGTCAAAGGCAGGCGCCAAACCGCTGTACCACCCAGGGATCCCCCACTTCTGCTGTTTCTTACCCAGCTATAAGACCTGAAGATAAACCCACTTACTCAGCCCTTAGGGATCATCAAATCTCAAAGCCAAAGGGCCCACATCTAACAGTTCTACTTTCTCTGTTTTACTTACTGAACTTTTATGAGATGGGGCAAAACTCCAGTCCTAGAAATGGGCATCCACCAATCCTCTGATCCTACCCCCAGGGCCTGGTTCTATGAGGACACTCATTTCTTGAATGACTAGGACTGCTAAGGCAATGAATGGATGGGGACAAGGGCAGAAGGTATTATGTTCTCCAGAGGAACACATAATTCAAATGATAGTTTACATATATACTTATTATTAAATGCCTGTTATGTATCAGGCACTGTTGCCTGGCATGGGGGAAAATTCCTTGATCCCCTTTCAGTTTTGTGAAGAAAATGTTAAATAAGCAAAATAGTGGGTTAAGTACCAAATACATGGGTAAGGAAAAATGGGAGGGGGTGTCTACTAGGAGGACTTGAAGCTAAGATCTTAAGGATAAGAAATTAGCCCAAAAGTGGCCAAGGGGGAAAATCCTTCCAAATAGAAAGAAGGACCTGAGGGAGGGAGTGTTTGGTGAACTAGGACCTGAAAGGCAGGGCAGTGTGGTTAGAAAAACATGGGTGAAAGGGCATCTGGGTGGCTAAGTTGGTTGAGCTTTGGTTGATTTTGGCTCAGGTCATCATCTTGGGGACCTGGAATCAAGGTGTCCCCTCCTTTGGGCTCTATGATGGGGTGGGGGGGATTCTGCTTGAAGATTCTCTCCCCATCTGCCCCTCCCCCAATTTGCACATGCTCTCCCTAAAAATAAATCTTAAGGGGGGGGGGCGGGGCGGGGGGAGATGACACACCTGGGTGGCTCAATGGTTGACCATCTGCCTTTGGCTCAGGTTGTGATCCCAGGTTCCTGGGATCAAGCCCCCCATCAGGCTCCCTGCTCAGTGGAGAGCCTCCTCCCTTTCCCTCGGCCTGCTGCTCCCCTTCTATTTGTGCTCTCAAATAAATAAATAAATAAAATCTTTAAAACAAATAAATTCTTAAAAAATAAATCTTAAAAAAAAAAAGACAACCAAGAAAGAACTCTATGTAGGTCTCTGGATCCCTGAACTTTGAGCACAGAAGACAAGAGAACAAGGACAAGAGAAGTAAATTTCAGTCTTCAGCATCCAGATCAGCATAATCCAACAAAAATATAATGTGAGCCACAAATGCAAGCTACATATGTAGTTGACCCTACATATTGAACAATATGGAGGTCAGGGCACCGACCTTCAGTGTAGCCAAAAAGCCACATATAACTTTTGATTCCCAAAAAACTTCACTAATAGCTTACTGTTGACTGGAAGCCTGATAACACGAAACAGTTGATTAATACATACTGTATGTTTTACACATTATATACTGTATCCTTACAATAAAGCTAGAAAAATATTAAAATCATATGGATGAGAAAACATTATTTATAGCATTACACTGTATTTACTGGAAAAAACCCACACATAGATGAATCCACACAGTTCAAATGCATATTGTTCAAGGGTCAACTGTAATTTGAAAAATTCTAATAGCCACATTTAGAAAAGTAAAAAGAAACAGGTAAAATTATTTTATTTAATCCAATAGATCCAATATATTATTTCATATAATTTGATATAATGGTCATTTAAACATGAATGTCTCACATTATTTTTCGTGCTAGGCTTTTGAAACTCCATGGGAATTTTATACTCACAGAACCCTATAGGTCTGTGGCTATCCTACCGGAGAGCACAACTTTAGTTAGTATGCAAAACGAAAGGAATTGATTAAAATTGCCTAGAACAGGGTTTCAACCTTGGCACTTCTGACATCTGGGGCTAGGTAATTCTTTGTGGTAAGGAATTGGAATTCTTTCCTGTGCATTGTAGGATGCATGGCAGCATCCCTGGACTCTACACTACATGCCAGTAGCATCCCCCCAGTTGAGACAAGTAAAAACTTCACACTGCCAAACGTCCCAGCAGAGGGTGGGGAACAAGGAGCGGAAATCACCAGTGATTGAGAACTACTGACCCAGAAAGAGTATAAATTGAAGAGGGTCCAGGAGAATTCTGGAGACCTCCAGATTTGGCATCCACCGTAGGTAATATACACAGAGAATTAAAAGAAACAAAAAGAGGGATCCCCTGGGTGGCGCAGCGGTTTGGCGCCTGCCTTTGGCCCAGGGCGTGATCCTGGAGACCCGGGATCGAATCCCACGTCGGGCTCCCGGTGCATGGAGCCTGCTTCTCCCTCTGCCTGTGTCTCTGCCTCTCTCTCTCTCTCTGTGACTATCATAAATAAATAAATAAATATATATATTAAAAAAAGAAAGATTTAAAAGAAAAAAAAAACAAAAAGAAAGGGGTATGGTGATTTCACATGAAGACCTCAGCACATTTCTGGCACATAAAAAAACCCAACCAATGTTTCAATAGCAACATCAAGAAGTCTTTCCCCACCACTTGTGAGAATTAAGTTTTTCTCATCTTTTCTGATCCCTTCCCTCTAGACCAAGGAATAGCCACAGAATTTCAAAAGCATGTACCAAGGACCACTGACTGTCCTCAAAGAAAAATTCCATATACCTTTCTGGAGAGACCAGCAGTTATCCAAATTAGAGGAAACCATAGGAATAAATTCAAATCTCAAACTTGCATTGCCTTGTGGACAGCCTGCTGGAGCATAAAGAAAGTAGGGAGCTGGAGATGAACATTTGGGAATCTTCAGAATATAGATGGTAGGTAAGGCCAAGGGAATTGGCAATACCACTAAAATGAGCATGGAGAAAAGAGAGAATACAGCTTCATTTTTACTGCCCTGAAAACTTACCAGCTTCCTTTTCACCTTGAAAACCCAAATCTGCCATTTACAAAAATGGGAGGATTATAAGGAGTATCTAGAGAACCACCAATGTAAACGCTAAGGGAGAAGGGGCCTGGCTGTAAAATGTTCAGCATATGGTATGGATGAAGTCAAGGGAGCAAAGGAGAAGGAGCAAGGAGTACAACAAAGAGTACTCAAAGATGAGTAGGGCAGATCATGCAGGACTTTACAAGCTTTGCACTGGATTCTAAATTTGAAAGGAAGAGCCTCTAGCTGCAGTAGGGGGATTAAAGGGGTGGGGTCTAAGACATTATGTGATTTCCATTTTAAAAGCATCACTCAGGACGCCTGGTTGTCTCAGTGGTTGAGTACCTCCCTTTGGCTCAGGGCGTGATTCTGGAGTCCCGGGAGAATCCCGGGATCATGTCCCACGTTGGGCTCCCTGCATGGAGCCTATTTGTCTCTGCCTGTGTCTCTGCCTCTCTCTCATGAATAAAAATCTTTTTAAAATAAAGTAAATAAATAAATGCATCACTCTAAGGGGAACTTGCATAGCTCAGTCAATAGAGCATGGAACTCTTGATCTCTGAGTTGTAAGTTCAAGCCGCACATTGGGCATGGAGCCTACTTAAATCAAATAATGGCAATAATAAAATTTTAAAAAGGAGCATTCTGGTTGCTGTATTATGAAGACACTAGATGATGTAGAAGCAATGAGATCAACTGGGAAAGAACTTTAGGAAATACAGGTAAGAGAGGACAGTGGCTCTTACTAGAGGGCCAAAAGTCTGGAAGACTGTGAGAAGTAAAACCAGCAAGATTCCTAATGGACTGAATGTGAGTATAATCCAGTTCTTGGCCAGGATAACTGAAGGATGGAGTCTCCATCAACTGAGATGAGGGAAGGGTATAAGAGGAGTGATTGTGGAAGAGGATACCTGTCAGAAGATCAAATTTACACAAGTTTTGAAATATTAGATGCTCAAGCAAAAATATCAAATTTTTGATATCAAAATATCAAACAGGATACGAATCTGAAATTCGGAAGACTTGGACCAGAGATTGAACTTGGGAATACTAATATTCACATGGCATCTGAATCCACAGGATTACTAAAGACTCAGAGCTAAACTATGGAGCCTCTAACATCAAGAGGTCAGAAAGAGAAAAAACTAGCAGAGGAAAATGAAAAGGTAGAAAAACCAGGTGTTATGTCCTGGAAGTCAAATTAATTGTTCAGGAACAGAAAGTAATCAACTATGTCAAAATACTAATGCCAAAGATAGAAGTAGATAAGGACCAGGGGTTGAAGGGATTAACTGCAAATCAGCACAGGGACTTTTGGGGTAAAAAAATGTTCATCTTGTGATTTATCAATGTGTCAAACTGTACTCTTAAAAAATCTGTACTCTTATTTCATGGACATGAGTACCTAGGGACACCTGGGTGGCTCAGCAGTTTAGCGCCTGCCTTCAGCCCAGGGTGTGATCCTGGAGTCTCAGGATGGAGTCCCCAATCAGGCTCCGTACATGGCCTGCTTCTCCCTCTGCCTGTGTCTCTGCCTCTCTCTCTCTCTCATGAATAAATAAAATCTTTTAAAAAAAGAAAAAAAAAGGAAAGAGTACCTCAGTAAAGCCATTTTTTTCTTTATAAAAGGTGCATCACACCATACTCCCCTGCTTAAAAATACTATTTCAAGAGTAAAGGCCAAACAGACCTACGTGAACTACCCCATCATTTAAGGATCTAACCTCCTCTCCTACTACTCTCTCCCTGTCACTCCATTCTTCCCCCTACCGGCCTGTTAAAACAGGCCAGCTACAATCCCACCTTGGGGTCCTTACTCAAGCTGTTCTCTCCGCTTAGAATACTAGAAGTCTGTTTGGCTCTTACCTCATTCCAATCTGCTCAAATCTCAAGTTTCTCAATAAGGCTTGGCACCCTATTTATCACAGTAATCTGCACATACATACATTACTCTAGCTCTCCTAACACTCTATATTCAACTTTTCCCTTTTTTAATACAAAGCTATTTCTTAACACCCAATTCACTATATTCACTGTTAATCCTTGAGTCATGAGAACTAACACAAAGAGGAACCACCACACCACCACAATGGGCATGTGACATGAACAAGCAGCCTTCATCTTTTCAGTTAAAAAAAAAATTGACCACGTGACTTAGCAACATAAAATCACAAGCAATTTTCCTGTGGAATGGTAGAAGTGAACATCTGATTAAAGAGGGTTTAAGAAAGGGCACGTGGGTGGCTCAGTCAGTTTAACATCTGCCTGGAATCTTGGGATGGAGCCCCGGGTTGGGCTCCCTGCTCAGCAGGGAGTCTACTTGTCCCTCTCCCTCTCCCACTGCCCACTGCTCACTTGCTCACTCCATGTCAGATAAAATCTTAAAAAAAAAATAAATAAAAAGGGCTTAAGAGAAAATGGAAGGCAATTAATTGGAGACAGAAACCATAGAAAATGCTTTTGAAGAGTTTTGCTACAAAACAGAGTGTAGAGGGGTACCTTGGTGTCCCAGTGGTTGAACATTTGCTTTTGGCTCAGGTGGTGATCCCGGGGTCCTGGGATCGAGTTCCCTATCCAGCTCCTCGCAGGGAGCCTGCTTCTCTCTCTGCCTGTCTCTCATGAATAAATCTTAAAAAAAAAAAAAAAAAAAAAAAAAAAAAAAAAACAGAAATGGAAGTGGTGTTAACGAGCAAGGGAAAGTTTTTAGTGGGAATAATATTTATAATGCTAGTAAGACTGATTCAGTAAACAGGAAAACCAGATATAAGCAGCAAAGAACTGCAGCAGCAAGCTGGCCCTAAGGTGTTAAGTAGGGCACTGGCCCTAAGTAAAAGAAACTAACCAGAGGGAATGTGATGTGGCTGCAGATGCTAGAGGGGAACAGGTGTGATGAGAAGGCTGAATTCCCTTCTGTTTGTTTTCTCAGTAAGAATGAAGTAGGCCAGTAGCTGAGTGAGCCTAAGAGAGGAAGTGAAAGAGACAGCAACAGACTAGGGAACTGTACTCCTCCTGATCTCTTGGCAGAACCATAGTCTACACAAGTCAGGCTTATGATCATTCAAAGTGGGATCAGTCACAAACTGTTTTCCTCCATCACCTTCAGCCTCATCAATCAAGTGATTGTGAACAGATGAACTGGATATGACCTGGGATCCAGTACTTACTGCCAAGTGTGTATGATGATGCTGGGGGACTGAGTAGCCCCAGGGCTTGTAAAGAAAATGATGTAGACAAATGATAATGACTGATATGTTTTTCAAGTTGGGGAAAGAAGTGAGAATATAAGAGGGTGAGGGACAATGAAAAGTTGGATCAATGAATCAGAAGTTCCAGTGGGATCAGAGGGTTGAAACTTTGAAGAAAGCAATCTGCAAAGAACACAAGATGGGACCACCTGGGTGGCTCAAGAGTTGGGTATCTGCCTTTGGCTCAGGGCCTGATCCTGCGGTCCTGGTATCGAGTCCCACATCAGTCTCCCTGCATGGAGCCTGCTTCTCCCTCTGCCTGTCTCTCTCATGAATAAATTAAAAAAAAAAGAAAAGAAAAGAAAGACACAAGATAGCTAACATAAGAAAGGTAAGTGAATTTTTAAAAATTAAAGAGGCTGGCATTTTGGAAGGACTGTCTCCAAACCAAAGAAAACCAAGACACCCTTCCACATCAGTTGGTACACCACTGATGTGATTTACCCATTCCCCCTTGGTGAAGGGGGAAAATATTGCCAGATTTCTTATTCACTTCCACTTCTTAAAAGATATCCAACACTAAAGTCAAAGATAATTTCTTTCAAGAAACTGTTTTATTGGGACACCTGGGTGGCTCAGTGGTTGAGTGTCTGCCTTTCAGCTCAGAGTGTGGTCCTGGGATCGAATCCCACATCTGGCTCCTAACAAAGTGAATAGAAGACTAAGCCAAATATACCAATACACAGGTGGAACTTGAGCAGCCAAATCAAGTAAGCCCTTTCACTAAATATGAGAACACTTTAAAGACTCCAAGTAAATTCTTAGATTGCCAGTGAGTATAATTTGCCAAAGAAAATTTCTAAAGTTAAGGGTTTATAAAACTTACATGTCTGTCCCTAAATTGGTATGCAGGCTTTCTCTCAGAGCTACAAACAGTGTAATAACAGAAGAAACAGTTACAAGAGAAAAATCAGTCTCATCCATCATGATTACAAGCCAAGGCAAGTCCCTGTAGGCCCAAATCTGATAGGTAAGCCCCTGGGCATTGCCACAAATGGACTGGGGAGCAACACCAGTTCTTCATCAAGTTCTGTAGGTTGACTACTACTGAATGAATCCTGAAGGACAGGCATGCCAGGCATGCCAACTGCAACCAATCTGATTAACATTCCATAAAGTAAAGACTACATACTTTAAGCACTCTAAGCACAGATTCACAAGAGCTGATTTTGCCACCAGCCAACCCCTACAGACTATGATTTAATAATTAATCTAAGGCAGTAGTTCCTCCCTGCATAAACAGGGGCTTTTAAAAGTAGGTAGGAGGTATCCAATGTCCTGTTCATTCCGCTTTCTTCAAAAAGGGTGCTAAAATTGTTTCCTTCTTATAATCAGAACAGGAGATATGATGTTCAAATAGCATCATTTTCATCCCTTTTTGTTCCACTGCAATTAAATTGAGATTTGTTTCTATTTGTTCCCCAACTGAGTGGCCATCTAGAAAAAAAAAAAGGTTAGAGATTTACCTCACACTTTATAACAAATTCCAAGTAGATTAAAATTCTAAACTTAGGGCAGCCACAGTGGCCCAGCAGTTTAGTACCGCCTGCAGCCCAGGGTGTGATCCTGGAGACCCAGGATCGAGTCCCATGTTGGGCTCCCTGCATGGAGCCCTGCTTCTCCCTCTGCCTGTGTCTCTGCCTCTCTCTCTGAATGAATAAATAAATAAATCTTAAAAAAAAAAATTCTAAACTTAAAAAATGAAACCATAAAAACACCTGGAAAAAAAAGAATTTTCTTACTTTCTTCAAGTGCAGAAATCCCAAGTATGATGCAAAATCCTCAAGTGCTAGAAGAAAAGGCTGGAAATTCAATTACCACACATTTAATTTTTCTACATGGCAAAATCATCATAAAATGACAAACTGGAAAAAACACTAGCAACTCAGATCACCAAATTAATTTCCTTAATTTATACATTGCTTCCACAAATAAAACCAATACTTGATTTTAGAAAGGTAAGGACTAAGGATACAAAAAAGCGGAAATAGGGATCCCTGGGTGGCGTAGCGGTTTAGCGCCTGCCTTTGGCCCAGGGCGCGATCCTGGAGACCCCCGATCGAATCCCACGTCGGGCTCCCGGTGCATGGAGCCTGCTTCTCCCTCTGCCTGTGTCTCTGCCTCTCTCTCTCTCTCTCTGTGACTATCATAAATAAATAAAAATTAAAAAAAAAAAACCGGAAATACAAATGACTTAAAAATATAAAGATGATCTACCTCACTCATATAAATAGATACTAAATTTATAAGCTAGCATTTTACACTATTAGGTTGGAAAAGATCAACACATACACTGGATTAGGATTTAAGGAAAGACTTTCATAATTTGTTGGGATATAAACTGTAATAACTTTTTTTTAAGGATTCTATTTTTTTTTTAATTTGTATTTATTTATGATAGAGAGAGAGAGAGAGAGAGAGAGAGAGAGAGAGAGAGAGGCAGGCAGAGACACAGGCAGAGGGAGAAGCAGGCTCCATGCACCGGAAGCCTGACATGGGATTCGATCCCGGGTCTCCAGGATCCGCGCCCTGGGCCAAGGGCAGGCGCTAAACTGCTGCGCCACCCAGGGATCCCTAAGGATTCTATTTATTTTATTTTAGAGAGGGAAGGAGGAGCAAAAGGTAAGGAGAGCAAGAATCCTGAGCAGACTCGTTCAGCATGGAGCCCAATGCCGGGCTCAATCCCACAACCCCGGGATCATAACCTGAGCCAAAACCAAGAATGGACTGAGCCATCCAAGGTGCTCCTCAACTGTAGTAACTTTTAAGAACAATCTGACCTGTACCAAAACGCAAAATGCCATTCCACCTTTAATATAGCTTACAGGGGATACCTGGGTGGCTCAGCGGTATAGCACCTGCCTTCAGCCCAGGGCGTGATCCTGGAGTCCGGGGATCGAGTCCCACATCGGGCTCCCTGCGTGAAGCCTGCTTCTCCCTCTACCTGTGTGTCTCTTCCTCTCTCTCATGAATAAAGTCTTAAAAATAATATATATATATATATATAGCTTACAGATACACTTGCGTTCATGCAATATAACCATATTTCATTTAATACAAAATGTCACTGACTTTAAGTTGCATCATTACTTTACATATCACTAAAACCAAGGTGCTAATTAAAGTATGGATATCAAAATGCATTCAAATTTGATATTAAAAACCACGAAGGGGATCCCTGGGTGGCGCAGCGGTTTGGCGCCTGCCTTTGGCCCAGGGCGCGATCCTGGAGACCCAGGATTGAATCCCACATCAGGCTCCCAGTGCATGGAGCCTGCTTCTCCCTCTGCCTATGTCTCTGCCTCTCTCTCTCTGTGACTATCATAAATAAAATAAATAAATAAAAATAAAAAACATAAAAAACACGAGGAAAATGAATTGATTAAATACATAATCCTAAAACCTCATATTAGTTTCATTCCATAAAACTTTTTTCTTTCGAAACTGAGGTATTCGAAATCTAGTTCCCAGTCTTCACCGGGCCTCGCATTTTATAGATGGTACCATAGGGAAACTCTACAGGAAACATTTTTTTTGGCATCTTAGTTCCCAGGCTTTCCAGGAAAAACGTCTTTGTTCACTACTAAAACCTGCTCTTCAAACCATTTCAACTCTATAAATAAATCAGAAGACCCTACTCCAGCTGAAGCCAGCAGGTAAAAACTATCTCCCTTCCTCTTGCAGCACCCTGGATGATAGTTAAGTCTGGAAGTTCTATATAAGGAAGCTCCAGACTCTCACATCTGGTTTTAACATTTCTTACATAGTGAAATTAAGAGTTCTCATCTCGCTACATAATGGAGTAGGAACAATTCAACATGTTGGATAGGACTGAATGAAACCAGCAGGCTCAGCCCTTAAAGAACGAGCCCTGGAGGACAAAGAAAAAGGGTACTAAGTTTTCCCCTGTTGGCACTGACAAATTAGACAAAACAGGAGCAGTAATAAAATGCTCAATTCAGCTTTTAAGGTTTACTTACCAACAGCTAAGTACTTCCTTCTTTGGTGTCTTATCTCCTTGATAGACTGCTAGCACCATCTCCACCTCGTATCTCAGAGATGCTATTTACTTGTTAATAAAGTCATATTACTTTATTACTTTATGTATCACTGTAGAACAGTAAACTGTTCTTATTAGTTTAAAAGGTTCACTGAGTGATTAGCCATCATCTCAGGCTTAAACAGAAAAGAGCTGTTAGCATGACAAAACTTTTTTAAGATTTTATTTATTCATGAGAGACAAGAGCAGGCAGAGACCTTAGCGAAGAAAGAAGCAGGATCCCTGCAGGGATCCCAGGACCACGACCTGAGTAGAAGGCAGACGCTCAACCACTGAAACACCCAGACATCCCCAACTTTTATTTTTTAATCAAAATAACCCATGAACATGGTTTAACAAATAGTATAAGGCTTTCAAGTCTCTAGCTTCATCTTCCCCAGATATAACAACTTTTTAGCTGTTCTTACCTTTATGGGACTCAAGTTGGTCAATATTCTCCATTTACCACTTTAAAAAAATTGTTAATTTCTATTATGGAATGAGTTTTGCTCTTACACATCCCATCACTCCCCCATCCATACTTTCCCATTCTCCCAATTTAGTTAGTTGACAATTCTTTTACTAAATATCAGTGCTGCCATGATCTCGACTAGGTTGAGCCCCATAATTCTATTTTAAAGTTTTGGTAAAACATTTTAAGTTTTTTCATTTATTTTCTACGCACTTAGGAATTCAGCTCTGCACTCGTCAAATGAACCAAAAATTTCATAAGTATTAAAATAGAGGAATTTGGGGATCCCTGGGTGGCTCAGTGGTTTAGCGCCTGCCTTTGGCCCAGGGAGTGATCCTGGGGACCCAGGATCAGGTCCCACGTCGGGCTCCCTGCATGGAGCCTGCTTCTCCCTCTGCCTGTGTCTCTGCCTCTCTCTCTCTCTGTCTCTCATGAATAAATAAATAAAATCTTTAAAAATAAAATAAAATAAAATACAGGAATTTTAAAATTCTGTCTTGGGAGACATTCCCTTCTGTAACTACTTTGCTCTCCTTCAATATAGACTATACTGTTCTCCAAACCCACAGCAAAGTACTCGGGACTTCCCACTGTCATTATTCTGGCAATTTTTTGACTCAGCGTGAGACCACAGAGAAAACATCAGTACTGAGTAAACTTCACTCCAGTAGTTTGCAACAGTACTTAATACCATAATGCTAATGCTCTACCTAGAGCCTTTTAGTACTGAGGTAGCTCTGGGCTAAGGAGTCTGGCTTAATTTGGCATTCATCCAAATCAACTCCAAGTTTGATGCCTGGAAGAACTCTAAGTTAACAAACTTTTGGTATAACACCAAATCAAACCCCAGTATTACCCTAAAAACAGCTTTCCTAAGTCCTTTGACCCATCCAGAATTAGATGGGTCAGATCTGTGCCAGATGCCAACACTACAGAATACTGGGACCATTCCACTCCAACCTTCCAGTGAGTGATCCAATCATCTACACATCCAAGGCCTAAATAGAAAGCTGCTTGCAGAGGCAAGGTGGGGACAGTTATCTTTGTATTCTCCACATGTGTACTTACAGTAGGCAACTAGTTAAATACTTCATGAACTACAAAATCAGCTCTCAAGAGGATGCTAAGCACACTTTACTGAACAGAAGAAATGGTGGAAGCCTACAAAAAAATCAGTATATGAAAGCATTACTCTTAAACTATCCCAGAACTCCTGAGCTAACCAACAACAGTCTAATTCTGTCCGTTACACAGAGCAGACTGCTGCCTCAACTCAAGGTACACTTGATCGGAAGCTTAAACACTAATTCCAAAATCTTAATGTTGAAATATCAGCAAGTCCAATTTAAATAGTTTTAGAATCCACTTTCCACTGTTTTTAATAGTGTTTTGCCTTTTAACAATAATTAGGAGCAGTAATAATTAAATAAATAAATAATTAATTAAAGCACAGTAGGAATGTAGCATTAACCTAGCCCAGATTTTGAGTCATGAAAAACTGCTTAGGTTATCTATTACATACAGGGAGACCATGCTCTCAAAGCAGAAATGACTCCTTTTAAAAATTTTAACCAGCCTGCTTTATTTAAAGCAAAAATACATTATTTCCATATCTAATCTACTGACATACCATCACGTCAGAAAAGCCTCCTCCCACTACTCTCATCTAAGTCTCTATTTGACATTATTTTGTTCTCCCCACACACCTTAGGCTCCAGAACTATACCGAACTATACTCAGCACCTACAACAATACCTTGCAGAGTATCATTCAAATCATTTGCTGAAGCAATGAATACTGTCAGTCTCCACCTTTTGAAACTTGCCAACTCCACCTATTAGACCAAGGGTGTACCAATGAAAAGTGCCCAAGAGTGATGGGTCCACCTTTTCAGAGAAAAGGGGATCAAAGTAGGCACCCCCTCCAAGAAGTGGCACTGGCAGAAATCCAACCCAGCCAAGAAAGATAAAGCCAAATGCAAGGAAAGTAACCAAACTTTACTCATAATCTTCATTACTGACCACTTCCTATCTGTAGGAGCTAATAACTCTTTTCATCCTTAGTCACCTTATTTCCACCAATAGTTTTCCTGGAACTACTCTACATCACTAGACTTCTCAATCAAACACAGCCTATATGTTCAGCAATTATTTGTATTTTGAGGATAAGAGGATTAAAACATTGCAATGGACAGAAAAATGGCTGCTTGGAGCATTAAATAACACATACATAACCAATCACAGGGTTTCAACAGAACATTCAGTAAATTACAAGTTATATACATAACTATTCCCATCTCAGCCATCTATGAATTAGAACCAGATAGAAGCCTTAAGAAAAATCTGAGAAATCACCCAACCAAAAACCAGATCCTTTTTATCTCCCTTTACCATAACCCACCTTTCATAAAGGCATACACAGTAGGTGCTATTTGTTGAATGAATGGTTCTAGAAAATACCCTACTATATGTAATGTTAAAACTGGAAACAAGGTACAGACAAAAAAAAGATCTGGAAGATGGTCTGTTTTGATAGAAGTATGGAACTAAGAGACAGGGCTCTTCCTTGTATTCATCCCTATGCTCATTATTAAATACTCTAAAAGCTCACTGCTGGGTCCTTTTCCTGTGCCTATCATTCTAAAGGCTCTAAGTACAAGTTAATGAAGTGCTAGTGCTACCATTGAGCACTTCGGATTTGTATTTGGGGAGAGGTATAGAAACAGATGGTAAAAGGCATCAAAAAGTGTTACTTTACAGGCCTAAAGCAGCAGCAGAATACTAACAGAGCCACAACTTTATTTTTCCATATGGCATGAAAAATGAAAGCTCGCCTCCTATTCCTTTGATTCCTTTTCCTAGAACTCTATCTTGGCAATAAATCAAGCTAAATGTACTGACTGGGTGGTTGGAATGGTAAGAGGTACATGATGATGGCTTCACAAACAGGAAAAAACTCCCATCCCAAAACCACTAGTAAGTAAGTTGGTTTAATTACAAAGGTGTACGAACAGGGGGAAGACTTTACTGGAGTAAGACTACCTGCCTGCGTTCTTCTTCCACACACGATCTTTTTTTCCCTTTGGCACCTGTTAAGTCCTATCTACAATTAAAGTAGTCTTTACTGGAATAAGACTACCTGCCTGAGTTCTTCCGCACACGATCTTTTTTTCCTTTGGTGCCTGTTAAGTCCTATCTACAATAAAAGTAATTGCAGTGATGTTCACCCAGAGCTGAATGTCAAACTTTTTATATTCCCCTTCTCTTCCAGGGACAAATAAAGAATCCAGACACAAGCCCAAGCAAGAACTCTCTCAAAGCACACATACCCTAAGTTGAAAAACCATTTATTTCACTGGAAAAAAAAAAAAGTTATCCAACTCTATGTGTCTACCCGCCACAAGCCTTTGGGCCAAAAAGACTCAGGAGCAGTGACACTCTCATCAAGGTCATTCCCAAGTCCAATACCCACTGGAAGCAGGAGGCGGGGAGACAGCACAACCCCCACCAGTTTCTGCACACAATGAGGCCTGCTGGGAGAAGAGAACATAAATGGGAAACTACAGAAGTACTGAAGAACAGGAAGAACAGGAAAATGGGCAGGAGGGAGGAAAGGAAGAGGTGGTCTGAACTTAGCAAGGTAAATTAAGGTCCACGGTTCCTGAGGGACTGAACGTACAGAGCCGAGAACGTCCCGGAGACGGGGTACCACGAAGGGTGTATTCTCATGCACAACCGCAGCTCGGAATTTCAGCCCACACACATCCCACCTGAAAGAGAGCACAATACAGGGGCTTTACAGCAAAGCTCAAAAGGGCTTTCCTACTTAAAACTTCAAAGAATATCTTTATGAAGTCTGGTAACTTGACACTCCTTTTAAGTTTACTTGTACCCATCCCCAGTATACACAATAACCTCTAAAAATGAAAAGAGTTTGGAGGTCAGAGAGTAACTGGGAAGGTCAAGCAATCCCAGGCTGGGGCCTTTCTCTAAATTAAATAGCAAATACTTTTTCATGAGAGTAACCAAAGATAATGCATTTCTCTTGATGTTAAAATCACCATTCCTCAGAAAAGGTTATTTCCACATCACAAATTATCACTGAAGGGCAGAAAAAAAAGAAAGGTTCCAATTAGCTCTCTGGTCTAAAAGTCAAAAGCATGTTTGAAACTTGGTTTACTGCCAAGGTCCAAGTTAAAAATGATTAAAGGTCTAGGAAAAAGCAGCATCAATTGAACAGGTATCCAACTCTGCCTAGGGAAGAAATTAAAAGAATGTAGTGGAGGACTTGTGTAAGCTACATATCAAGTCATTCGAGTTACTCTCCCAGCCCTATCAGTGATTTCCTACCCAATAATCCTGGGCAACTCACATACCTTCTGCCTTAACTCAAAGATAACAGAATATCATTCACACTGTCACTACTGAATTATGGATCAAAGGTAACGTCTAGGACAAACTGGGGTCTACCCAAAACAAAGGGCATTGAGAATCACCCTTTAATACAGCAGCAAACTCAAACACCTGGAGCCCAAAGCTGGCAAGCATCAGAAAGAATATACTCAGGTAGAGCCAATGGATCATGAGGCTCAAAATGTATAGTAGAGGAAAAAGCCAGAGGACTCAAGGTAGAGCTGGTGGTTCAAGAATATTAAATGCCCGTAATTAGTGGGAAGATGAAGGGAGTGATCTGCTTAAGGCAAATCTCTCACCCCTGCTGTTGATGGCAGATTTGTATTACCATAAACCTTGAAGAAGTGGAGAGATGTCCACCATAACACTGTGGGACAGTTTAAAAAAAAATTGAACAAAGTAAACAGGCTCTTATAGGACAGATTCAAAGACAGAGCAATGGAGTGGACACTCTATATTCAGGGAATGAATCTGAGCTGAGTGAAGTTGGATTTGAGTCTATGCCCCAGACTCCTTGTTGAAAGCTTTATAAATTAAGATACCTTTTCTTCTCTCTGTCCCAACTTAACTTCAAAGAGTTTTTCTATAAAGCTCATAGGGAGTGAATTGTTCAGGAACGTGAGAAAAACGCTGCTTCAAGATTAAGATGATGCCACTGGGTAGTCTTCATAGTAACTGGGACCCAAGCAGTGATGACTAGTTAACTATCAAATTTATATTACTATAGGTCATAACCGACCTTTCACATGGCACGAAGCAGAACAGTAAGCTGCAAACCTTAATAATGTCGCACACCTAGGAATTTCAACAAAGGCTCTGAGAAACAGCACACCTCAGTCTGAATATATGGGTCCCAGGTTCAGTTTAATTACAGCACATAAGTGTGACCCAAGATTCATCACACCATTCTTTGTTTTTCCAGGGATAAATAGCATCAGATTGACTCCCACTATGAGGAGCCCTGGAAAAATAGCCATGAGGGCTAAGGATGTTTATGTATTTCAAAAGTTAGGTAGTTAAGGACTTATCCCTAGCCTGTGAACCATGATAGTAACCCTACCCTAACCCAACAAAAGCAAGCAAGCAGGGCAACCTAACTGGAGCCTTTAGGAGGGATGGCAAAACCAGAACAGGGGACACCCCACCGCTCTCACCTCAAGCCTTAAAAGGCTGAATACCGCGCCCGATCCGCATACTGCTCCCGCTCATACCGGGCCATGTCGTACAGGGAATTCCGCGCGGCCGCCGAAGCTTGGGACAACTCACTCTCATGCCCGTAACCGTAGCCCTCTCCAACAGTGGGGACTGGGGCTGTAGCGCGACGCAGGGGGCTCCGATCCCGCCCGTAATATGAAGTGGAAGCTGCAGTAACAGCAGCAGCGGCTGCTGCAGCAGCAGCAGCTGTAGCAGCAGCAGCTCCTGAGGTCGGCAACAGGTGTCTATCGTAGGGATCGAGAGAGGTGGAGGTGAGGTGACTGGCCATGGCTGTGTTCTGGACTTGTGGCAGCTGGGACAGGGTCTGCTCTGCGTAATTATACGCAGAGGCAGCTGCAGCCGCCACTGCCTCATAGGACCGGGCAGCACGGCAGCGCTTGTAGTAGGCATCGAGCGCTCCGTACGCGTTGTTGTAATACAACGAATCCCCATAGCTCATGGTGTAAGGTGTACGCACTGCTCCATATTGCTCATTATATTGCTCGGTAAAGTCTGCCACTCGGCCCGAACGATCTATCGGACACTCTTTGGACCAGTGCCCCTCTTTCCCGCACCGATAGCAGCCGCTCTGGTCTCCCATCCCGGGCGCAGTCCTAAGCCGGCTGGTGGACAACTGCACGTGCATTCGTTTGCCTTGAAGAAACAGACGCAAGAAGGGTTGCTATCACTCTTAGTCATAGCCCCCGCCCCTACCCCAGACACTGGTCATAGCAATGGCTTTACCTAGACAACTCTAATGCAGGACTCATTGCCAAAAGATTAAAGAAAAAAAAATACTATGCAAATTCATTATAATGACGTGATTTCAGGCAAAGATCAATTAGATGAAATGTTTCAGCTCTAACACTAGTTTAATGCTTGTGCCCCAAAACCAGCAACTTCATCTTTTGCCAGATAACTGCAGACAAAAACTACCCCTAACAATGGCCCACTGTCAAAAGAAACTAGTTAAGAGTGCTCCACAAGATTCTGACATCTCCCATCTTCACTATCAAGACTGATTTCATTAAGCAGAACAATGCAAAGGCCAATCCCTCAGTTCCCCACCCCAAAATCGAAGAGAGTTAAGACCCTAAAGTTACCAGTGATGGAGAATATGACCCAGACATGATCTGTGACTGAGTGTGATGGGCAAATTTCAAGATTTCTGGGAAAAACACTCATGAAATGGGGGAAGGGACAATACTCATTGAAGGACTGCCTCCCCTGTTAATGGAGTCCTTAAAATTGCTGGTCTTGATATTCAATCCACCAAAGATTCTTTACAATCTGAGAGCTAACTTTAGTAACCTCCTAAGGAACAGGACAGGTAATTCACAAGATGCCTAAATTTTTAGAAAGATTATGAAAATCATGGAAGAAAAAGGGGAAGGGATATGAGAAAAATGGAGAATAACCAGTAATATTAGGGTATCAAAGCATTCACTTTAACAAGATTAAAGTACTTTTTCTCCTTAAACTAGGGATCCAAAGAGCCTAAGAATACACAGTTAATATTATCTTCTGCTGAAAATTAGTTTGTATTCTGGAAATAAAAAGTATTACTTCCGAAAAACTTAAAAGAAATTTTTCAGCAAGTTTAAGGTTTGGGATGCCTGGGTGGCTCAGCGGTTGAGTGTCTGCCTTTGATTCAGGGCATGATCCCAGGGTCTGGGATCAAGTCTCTGCAGAGAGCCTGCTTCTCCCTCTACCTCAGTCTCTAACGAATAAATAAAATCTAAAAAAAAAAAAAAAAAAAGTTTTAAGGTATAAATCTTTTCACAGGAACAATTTCCAGCTAACATGATCTACCAATTTATCAATATGCAAAATTCCAGCAAAAACTTCCAAGGCAATTGGCTATGATGTACCCAAACATGCAGGTATCAAAGTGAATGGTCAGAAGTACAAGAGAGTCAACAGGTCACCTACTCAACCAACATTACAGAAATCGGTAAATAAACAATTTCACAAGCAAAATTAAAGTCCTAGCAAGCTAGGAAAGGGAAAAGAGGTTGGAAGGATCAAATTACCCCCAAAAATCTCTTGTAAATACTGCATCTGGTAAGTGTAAATAGATTGCAAGTTAGGAGCTATATTCACAATTAAGTACTTAAACGTTTTAAAGTGCTCACATGTCCCTCTGGCATTTGCCCAGGGGACCATTTTGGCACCTAACGAAACCAGAGCAAAACAAGTGCAACCAAGGAACTTAACCTTGCACATTCACGATATAAGGTCATTAACTAACACCCTGATTGAGGATATTATCTATTCCAAAGCTAGAAAAAGAAACTAAGTCTTTAAAAACATATATAACTGGTGTCTTTTAAATGAGCAAATAATAGAGAATACACCCAACACTGAAAAGCAAAAGGATATAGAAGACCATTTTAATAAATTCTGCTACTTCACGTACAAAGAACTCTACTGAATAGAACTAAGGAAAATGACTAATAAGAAATATAGTGAAAATATAAATAAGCATAAATAGCACCAGAGAGCCTAAGGTTCATAGCCCTGAGTTACACCATAAGGACAAGTTGTCCTGAATCAGTACACACTGACCTCCCCTTACATATGTAACTGCTACAAAAAGACACAGCACCCATTCTATGACTTGGTTAAGGTGGAGAAGAGTGTCCAAAAATTAGGTATCTCATCATAAACCCTCCACAAAAGCAGCCTTTGACCCCAATTAAGTTGCTGACAGCAAATAATTCTCAACTTACCAATTAAAAAAGGAAAACAAACTAGACCTGAGAGACTGGGGACACTCTTCTTTAATAATGCACAGCAATACCCATGACACAACGCACCCATTACTTGGGGGAATGATGATCGGACCTCCAGCTCTAAGAAAGGTTCAATTTAAGAGAAATAAACACCCCAAACAGCAGCAATGACTCTTAACAAGAGCAGTATTCAGGAAAAGAAGCAATAACTACCTTGTCTAGGCTAAAAAGGTTGGAATATACTTTAAAAATGTAGCAAGGAGTTGTGGGAGTACCTCTTAACCTGAATATAGTTAACAACCAAAGGGAAAAGGCTTTATTGATACTGAGGACACAAAGGGGAAAGGAGGGGTTGGGGTGGGAGAACAGATAGCAACTCACCATGGTTACCACACTCACCCTTCCCGACTGCCACTCTTGCCATAGGAGCTCAGATCTTAAACCAAGAAAACATAAAACCTTCCAAATAAAGTGACAATCCATACCGTCATTCATGCTGCCCTCCAGACACACTAATAACCTAACCAAGGCTCTAAGGTTAACACCCATCTAAGTGCTCTATTCACCAAAGATGTTAAGAGTCCACCCTCTAAAATAGTAAAAAGGCATTGCCATTATCGCCCCCCAATATCTTTCTCCTCAGAAACTTCTAAAATCAGACCTTTATTCTGGAGTGGCCTTACTGTCAAAACAGAACAGCTTGGTAGAAGCATAATAAGAGCAATAGCCCTTTAAAGACACCATTTATCTAAAAACTAGCTATTTAGTGACTAGTTATCTTTACTGGGAGATTATACGAGTTGGGATGAGGTTAAGGGGAAGCTTAACAGGGATTCTGCTCCCAAAAATGTTGCTTAGAACAGTTCTGCCAGGTTCTTCAAATGTAAAATAAAGCATAATGTTGATACTGGGCTGAGACAGTAAATTCAGAATGAACCTACTTATAAGAAAAGGTGAGGAAAAAAAAAAAAACCTAACTAGGGAAATCAAAGGAAAGGATTTCTGTGCTAACAGGCATAAAAGCCTTAGGAGTTCCAAACTAAAGCCATGTGGTGCAGACACTGCCCTAAGATAAAGCCTTTAAATCCCATGAATTCTCCATTTTAAGTCCATCACCTACAATGCTTCACCATCAACACCAACAGCTGCATCTATACCCTAAGCCCCACCCTTACTTATCCAACCTATTTTCTGCACATAGCCTGTGTTCAACCCTCTTCCCAAAGAGGGTGGTTCACCTTGAAACTCTGTGTTGTCAAGGCCCCTGATGGCCTCCACTGCATCCTCTGCCCGCTCCATGTGCACGAAGGCATAATCTTTCACGATGTCACATTCGATGACTGGACCATACTCCTCAAACTTGGCCCGAAGCTCTTTGTTGGTACAGGTGGGACTGATGTTGCCCACATGTAACTTTGTGGAGGTTTTGCTCTTATTCTTGCTGGCTTCCACATTGATGTTCACCCCGTGCAGCTTGTAGTGGTGCAGGTTGCGAATGGCATCCTCAGCTGCCGTCTTGTCCTCTATGTGCACAAAGCCGTAGTTCTTAATGATGTCACACTCCAGCACCTTCCCATACTGCTCGAAGAGTGAGCGGATCTCCTGCTCTGTGGCCTCCCGGGGCAGGTTTCCAATGAACAGCTTAACCATCTCGATGTAGCCTGCATGAAAAAAATTTTTTTTCTAACAAAAGACCTAAGGCTCACATCAGCTTAAAAACAAAACAAAAAAACCCCAACACCTACAATCTCCTTTGACTCTAGCAAACATTTCCAGTCTTCCTTCTCTCTTACACACCCACCTCCACACAAAAATCAAAGGGAAGTGGGAATAAGGAGGCCTGCTACAGTACCAGCTGCAGAATCCCTAAGAATAAGATGAGGTCTATAACAGAAATGTCCTCAGTACACAAAGGATTTAAGAGTTGAAAAGCTTCTAACGAAAATAACAACATACATGCAAGGCTAGGAATACTGGGCTTCTCTACCCACTGGGAGGTCAGAAAACGAATGTCTAACTACTGGCTGGCTGAACTGACTACTGAAATTATCAATTAGCTCTTTCTCTCGCAACCGAGTGGCCACCATTTCCGGAAAAGTGGGCCTTGGAATAGCTACGTTTTAGGGTTTTCTTTGGAAGCAGTGAACGGGCAATTCGGGACAGAGAGCAAGGCATGAGGGCAGTACAGGAAGTGCAGGAGTGGGGAACGCCTCTGCCGAGGTGCCATCCTAAGAGCTCCTGCAGAACGGGGAAATGCGTGGCCAAAAAAGGGGGCTTCCGACTCATCAGCCAGACAACGTCTCAGGGCCCAAGAAATTCTCGAAAAGGGTTTCAATTTTCCTGAGTCTAAGGAAAGCGCGGTTATCTCTATGGAAACCTCAAAAGCAGGAAACCGAGCCAAGTCGGATAGAGGGCAAGGTGGAGAGAAAGCAGGGTATTCTCGGGGGATGTCGTGGGGGAAGGGCCGCTTCAGGCTTACCGCGCAATGCCCAGCACCGAGGTCGGCTCTCAGAGACGGGTGCAGAGGCCGCGAACCTACTAGGATACCCCTGAAGCCCAAAGGAGTGAGATAAGATTTAACGGGGGGGAAAAAAAAAAAAAACAGTGGAGGGGCTCAGTCTCTCACCCGCACCGAAATCAGCAGGGGCTCTTCCTCGCGGCGCAGACGCTTCTGACAAAACGCTAAAATGGCGGCGGCCGCAGCAGTGACTCTGGGTAGAAGGGGAGGCGAGTATACCACCGGATTGGCTGCTCAGTTAAGTTAAAGGCAGGCGTTCCCGCAGATCCTCTTCCTGATTGGTTACCACCAACGCCAATTACCTGAGAGGCCGGGAAGAGGTGGAAACGTCAGTAACCCCGGAGCTTTTATACGAATGCCAATGAGCGCCTATCTCGCGAAGCCGAAGCCAGTGATTGGGCAAGAGATTGGCGTGAGGGAGGAACTACAAACGTGGGCTTTGCCGGCGGGGTGCGGCCCGCCATTAGGCGGAGCAGGCAGGAGCTCCGGTGCGGCGGTCTTTAGTTTCATGGCGCCAATTTTGTGAAGCTTCCACGTTTTGCCACCGACACGTGTATATTCTGACAGTATCCCCCGCTCCATTCTGCCTTCTCCGAATTTCTCCACTCCCCAACCACCACCCCCTCGCAGCCAGGATGCTACGAACGATAGTTTACGCAGACCCCAACGCCAGGTAAGAAAAATAACGAAGCGTCCCCACCTGAAAAACCAACCTCGTCCTTTGCCCAAGAATCCACACCGTAGCCCTAGGAGTCCCGGAGCTCCCCCAAAATCAAACTACGGTCATAGGTGGTGAAAGGAACTCTGGAAACGGTTAATGGGCGCAGCTTCAACTAGGTTATAACGGCCCCGAAGTTGGCCCGGTTGGAAGTTGCGTTACTCAGGAGGCGCTGAGACCAGCTCCCGCGCGGAACCATCCTCCCGGGGTGGGTCCAAAATGAAGAAACGGCTTCTCTGTAAGACCTTGGATATTGAAAACGCCCCCACCCCGCCCTGAGAAAAAACTGGAGCAGCAAAGTTTTTTGTTTTATTTTATTGGGCACCATCAGCCAGAGCTGTAGGTTTAAACTCCTAGAACGGACCTTAAAAAAGCCTAGTCACATCCATCTATAAACAAAATACAATCAAAACAGCATTCTCCGGAGCGTCTGTCTCCCTCATCACATTTTCTTTCTCATCCTTTGGATCTTCATGTAATCCCATATTCAGTGAGCAAGCAATGACCCTTTTTTGCGAGGCAGCTTTTGAGGAGGGAGTTAAGGGGGGGGGGGCGATAGATTAAAGAACTTAAAACACAAAAAGCAGTGAATTATATATGAGGAAGGGATCATGAGTAGAGATGATATACGACCGTCCAAAGCAGCCCCAGAAAAGGGGGTGGGGGCCATAAAGAGGAGGCAAAGTTACGGAAATGAATTTTAAAACCGGACATGACTCAGGAATCAAAGGACATGACTCAGAAATCAAATGGTGAAAAACTGGTCAAGACTAATCTAGGGTGGGAAGAGCGAAGGACCTAAAATCATCGAAATATGACATTTACAGATGTGGTGGTCACTAATCTTGGTCCATTTTCATTGTGGACGCTGATATTCTGAGACTGAGTAAAGGCCATATAATCAGTGATGAAAATCAATTCCATGTTAGTCAGCTGTGTGTGCCCTTTTGAGGTGGCCAGCCATCAGGTGAGGGTCACCACTCAATCTGCAGGGAAATGCATCTGGTATAGAAATCCTCTCAGCTCCTTTCAGTTTGATCTTCCAAACTTTGTGTGTCCCAACAGCCCTGGAGATAACTTTCTTCCAGAATACCAAAGCAGATGAGATCCACTCACTCTAAGAATCTCTCCAGGTCCAAAGGGGAGAGGACTGGGAATATAAATCTCAGGATCACAATCTATACCGATTTGCAGACCACAGCCCCACCCCCGCCCCACCCCCACCCTCAATCTAATTATTTACCTTCTGAAAGCCTTTAAGATGGAGTTATATTTGTTTCATTTTGCAAGCTCATCCAACTGAATAAATGCATTCAATCATCCCCTCCTGCTCCTTAAAACCCACTAAAATTGGAATTTTCAAACTCACCCTATCTGATCTGGTTCTTGCCAGAATCTCCCAATTTCTTAAACCCACCCCCAACACATTGTTCCACCCCAAACACTCCAAACCCCAACCATGCTCCAGTACACTGGCCTTTTTGTTTCAAGTTCATTTAGACTGGAATATTCTTTCTCCAGGTACTTCGGTGACCACCCCAACCAAAAACATCCCTCCTACTCCAACCCTACCTTGAAACTTCATCCCATGACTTCATGTTATTTTTCCAAATACTTACCACCACTTGAAATCCTATGTGTTCATTCCATTTTGTTCTACCTCTTACCCCCCTCCCCCATCAAATACTTGTGCAAGGGCAGGGACTTTTTCTTCTTCCCTTCTCTATCCTCAGTGTTAGAGCTGCACCTGGAACATGGTAGGTACTCAATTATTTGTTGACTTAACATGGGGGGGGGAATGAATGCAAGACTTCTTAGAAACCAAAAGGAGAAATACTTTGGATTTTCAGTCAATATCAGCTAAGACCATGGACACTTAGTTCTAAAATCAAACACGTTTACCCTCATCACCTATTACGCTTTCCAGTCTCCCTAAACAGAAAAAGCAGATGCCCAAAAGCCAGGGGGGTAACCTACACTACAGCTTTTGATTACCAAGATTAGTGCTCGCTTCGGCAGCACATATACTAAAATTGATTACCAAGATTACCAGCTTGACAAATGCTGCAAAATGCTTTACGTAGAAAGATCTGAGTAGTTCAACCACCTCCATGATGTTCACCTATCCAACTCTATTTTACTGAGTACTAAAGAAGCTTAGTATTTGTTCCTTAAAAACCATTAAGGCTTATAAATTAAAGACATCTGGTCCAAAACCTCTAACCTTACCAACCCAACAATCCAAAATAGGATTGAATGCAGTGTTTTAAAAACACCTTGTCCAGAACACTTTAGATGTCATTTGGGAGATTTCTTAGTTTGTTGATCAAGTTGCCAAGCACCTAAAAGGTAAAGTGATTTGTCCAAAGTCATCTAGAAAGCTGCATGTCATAGCCAAGCATAAATATACATTCTGACTGCAGATTTTGAAAAGACAAGTGCCTGAAGCCTGGACTCTTGAAAGGGAAATGAGGGGAAAGTCCAAACTTAGGAAGGAACACTGATGTCAGTGAAAACCATTCAAATGTGAACAAACAATCTATTACTACTTCCACACCCTTGTGGGTGAATATATATAATTTATACACATTAATAACTCTGGCTCCTGTCCAGAAACGAGTTACTGTTTTAGTTAAGAGTTCAAATTAAAAACCAGTATTTGCCAGGGATGTTCAGACTGGCCTGCCTTGACTAGGCCAGTCAAGCAGGCTTTCTAAACCTCCAAATCCCACTGCCAGCTATACTCGATTACCCTCCCCTTACCATCTTTTCCCTATCCTCATACCTTTCTTTTCTATACTCAAGGAGAATCTGATCTCAGGACACTGAAGTGTTGCTGGAGACTGGAGGTAACAAAAACTGGTGTGGTCCGTGGCCAACTTCACTCCTAGGTACCACTCATTTAAAAATACACTGCTTCACTGTTATTCATATGTGCTGCACTCAGAGCTACATCAAAGTCCTTTGCTCGGATATTTGCTCCACTAGGCCCCCCCCCAATCTCTTCAGAATGTTCTAACTCTATGAGATAGCTAGCATTTTTAATGAGCAGTGGCTATATATAAGGTCCTACACTTGTCCTGTGTTATTTGATCCTTCCACAGTATTATAAATGATTACAAGCAAAGTCCTCAATAATTCGATTCAAAATACTGATTCAATCCCTTGATCTACTTTCTAACCATATGATCTTAAGTTACTTAACCTATAGCCTCAATTTCCCTATTTATAAAAGAGGTTTCAAAATACTTAATTGGCATTTGGGCTGCAATGAAGAGCAAATGTAATTCCTTTGTGAAAAGCACTTTTAACAGTGCTTATTTAGCAAGTGTTCAAACCTTCATTTTATAGATAAAAAACGAAAGTTCCTGACATGTCCAAAATCACACAGCTAAGTAGTGACAATTCAAACTCAGGAAACCTGTGACTTTAGAGCCAACACCACCAGTCATTCTTTCTGTGCCAAGTCAATTTTCCAAACAAATTCCATCTCCAGAAAGTTTTAACTAGTGGAGCTGCCTCTTCCTTATCTTCCACTACCCTAGCACTGTTTATTAACTGTAACTAGTTCATTGAAGTAGGTCCTGCCTCCCTATTATAAATTCAAGGTCAGCACAAGGGCTCAGCTACTTGAACACTGTATTTCCAGTATTACTGACACAGTATTTCAAATGACTTAGAGCTATACTTGAAATAATTTTAAGAACCTTTTTTCTGGAAAACTAGGTTCTACCACTTATGATCTCTCTAAAAGTAACTATAAAGTTTTTCACCTGCTTTCCACACGTTTTTAAAGATTTTATTTGAGAGAACGAGACCATGAGCAGGAGGAGGGGGGGGGTAGAGACAGAGAGAGAAGCAGACTCCCCGCTCATCAGGGAGCCTGGCTTGGGGCTCAATTCCAGAACCCCAGAATCATGACTGAGCCAAAGGCAGACACTTAACCAACTGAGCAATCCAGGCTGCCATCACCTGCTCTCCATCTTACCTTCTCTATTACCCAACCTTCTATCACATAATAGTCCATAAATCTAAGAAATGTATTTTCATTATGGCCTCAGTCATCCCGTTATGGTCAGCTTACATGGCTTGACGGGACAAAATGACTAGATAAGCAGTCTGTGCACAGACATTGGCAGAGCTTAACTGATGGGCATGACTAGAAATGCGGCCTGCCCAGAGGCTGACCAGTCAGTGCCAGTCCCATTATCTCCAATACAAGGGATCGAGCCCCAGGCTTACCCCAGACAGAATTTGAAACAAAGTCCAAACCTCAGAAGAGAGCAGGCTGACAAGGCTAGAAGCCTCTATGTGATCTTGTTCCAGGAATAAATCATCTTAAATTTCTCCAATGAAGGTCAAGTTGTAGAGGTGAGAGATGCAGAAGTGCAAAAATCTGAAGGACACTGGGAGCCCATATTCCCCACCCTCTTCTCCCCAAACACACATTAAATATCTGTCTTCCCATTCACTCAACCCAACCATCTGAGGTTATAGGACCCAGAACTTAGAAGTCCACAGAAAGCCAGGTATAAGGAGTGGGCTACAGGATTAACACAGGTGGCATAATTTAAATAAAAGAGGACAAAGGGAATTTTAAAACAATCTGCAAGGAAGAAGAGAATGACAAATGATTTCGCTTTGTAGACTCTTCTGCTTAAACAACGAAAAGCCTGAGGGCTGAGGCAGAAAGGGTATCAGGACCTAAGGATGACAGGCAGTTAGAGTGATCATCTAGGCCAGGTCACTCTGAAGAACTTGGGCTGCAATAAAGAACATCAACACTGGCCTCAAGAGCACATTAAGTTTTTTTTCACAGGAACCGTGGGATTGGAGTAGTGGCAGAACCCTCACTGGAGAAAAAGGAAGAGAGAAAGCCACATGACAAATATTACAAATATACAGGCCACAATCACAGCCCTGCAATCAACCAACCCTGTATTTTCCAGAGTAATAACCAGAGCTAAGCTGGTTAGCTTGGCCCTCAGATCACCCCACCCTCCCTGCAGAAAAGTGACAAGAAACCTATCGAACTCCCCCCACAGTCCTGTAAAGAAATGAAAAGGAACAGCAATGTACCTGGAGGCAAAGCAGTGAGCAGAAAGAGAAACAAGGAAAAGAGCTATGACCCCAGTAACCCTCTGAAATTACCCCAATTAGCATCCACAAGAGTTCATGGTTATAAAGATCATAGGCTTTTGCCCACTGGGCAGGTGAAAGAAAACATCTGGGGCAAGCTACTCTGAATCAGGCAAATTCACGAGAAGCCAGTGAGAGAGGCAGAAAAGAACCCACCTGAACTCCACTTGATTGACACATATAACTGCCCAAAATCACCTTGCCCCAGCAAACTCCCAAATCGAATCTCTGTAAGTCCCCATGCCCAAAGGAACATCATTATGTTCCTACCCGACCAGTCTTCTTCCATTCACTCACTATTAGTAAGCCCAAGCCTCCATCTTGTCCCTGCCTGGAATTGCCTGCCCCCCAACCCCCCGCCAGGTCCTCTCAACACACCCACCCCACCCACCAGTCCCAGAATAAAAATATAGGAAGATTCTTCAATTCCTCCCTCTAACCCAGGATCCCTACTTGGGTTATGCTTGTACCTCACCCCTTTCCCAGTCTGAGGTCACCTTCAGATATAAACCCAGCAAGAAAACATCTGGAAACCTTGACAAATGGAGATAGGGGAAGTGAGTCTCGGCACTACGATGGTAGAAGTTGACAGGACACAGGAAGGACGCTCCATGGTGATGTTCAACAGGCGAAATACCAGGTATATTGCCAGATCCCCCATACCTGCTTCCAATTGTCCCTGTTCCTCCTTTCTCTAACCACAGGGAAGTACCAGACACTGAAATCACCCCTACCCCATTACTGGCTCCCCTCTGGGTCCCAGCTCCAACGCTCACTCAAGCCCACTGCCTGGAGACTAGCCTTGTAAGCACCAAAGCAGCCTATTTCCCCACTTCTCACTTGAGAAGCCATACCCCAGGACCACCCTACTGGAGCACAGGTTGTTTCCGAACTGGAGATAAGTTAGGGGAAAATGGGCAATAAATTTACTTAGTGTGATCAAGTTAAGGGCTGAGAAGTCCAAGCAACTTGGTCTGGACTTTCCAGTCCTAAAGATGGCAGACTGGTAGGACAACGATGACCTAAATGCCTTTGGGCAGCAGGGAAATCACTAGTTCCCACATTCAAACCCCTTTCCTCATCTGCCCTGGGGTTCTCCAGCTGCCTTTCTTTTAGCTGTCATGTCTTCCTGGATGTCAAACTGGCTCCTCTGAAACTGAGTGCAATCAAGACAATGACAACCAGGTTTCCAAACTGCAAATTGCCCCAAGTTTTATTTGTAGTCCATACAAAAGGGAAAAAAAATCAAGGTTTTCTAACACCACCTACTTGGGGAGATGGGGATGTGGGACTGTGCCACTCAGCATCAGCTAGAACATCAGGGGGTCAGTAGGGATTTGGACATATACCAACCGACTGTCCCGACAGGAATTCAGTCTCAACACAGTCTATAGAGGAACAAAGTCAGGGCCCCCTGGACTGCTGGCACAGCTTGGCGCATAGGAAATGGTTAAGCTAACCCTTTCCTGGCCTCCCTCACATCTAAAAAGAAAAAGGCGCCGCCGACCTCTCAGCTGCAGGTTGCTTCCCCATCCAGACGACCTTAAATATCGCGCACAAAAATAAAAGGGAGCCAGGAAAAAATAAAAACATAAAAGAAATTCCCATCCTGGGAGATGGGAGGCAGGGGAGAGGGGAAACCGCAGATCTAGAGCCAGTAGCAAGATTTGCTGCTGAGGCGAAGGAACAAAGGTTACTGCCGAACACTCAAAAGGATCATCTCCTGGGGAAGGCCCACAGGGTAGAGGGGATGAAAAACCGCAAACAGGAGAGGTATGGGCCAGTGGTTATAACCTGGGTCTGCACCCTACCCCACCTTTCCTCTCCTTCCCCCCCTGTGGTGCCCCATCCCAGGATGGCCCTACATGCGGCGCTGGTAGCCAGAGTGCATCTGAGCTGCCCGCAGGTAATCATTATAGGAGCCCGAATAGCGTGCGTAATCGGAATGGGCATCGGGCAGGCGACGGTAATCCAGCGAGGACTTTGTCGGCGAGCGGCGGAACGAAAGCTGCGACTCTGATAAACGGCGGTAATCAGAGAGCTCGGCTAAACGCCGGTCGGAACCATACCTAGTCGAGAGAAGAAGACAGTTGGTGAATGAGACAATTGAGGGGAGGGCTCCAGGTGGGCATGGGGGAGATGCCAATGGGGATAGGGAGGGTGTGATCAGATTGGTCTCCAACAAACAAGATTTTGTCAGAAGGCTCATCACCCTATCCAGGGCAAGAAATCAAGCCTGGTTAACTCAGTGGGAAACCAAGCCCACCACTGAAGCCCTCCCTTCTCAACTGGCCAAGGTGGATTTTGGTCTATATTCCCAAATCACAAACAAACTATCCCCCCTGGGCCCCGCACAGAAAGACCTTGGTTGTTTATCAACAGAACGGCGGACGAAAGCAAGGTCCCCAACTTCCCCAAAGAGTGGACGCACCTCATACACCTTGCCTTCAGCCAGTGAGTGCCAAAGGGACTATTCTTTCAAACCCACCCCACCAAAGCCAGGACAACCACATGACAGGCTTAAGGATCCTTGAGACGGTGGGAAAGGCTATGGGCCACAATCCTGCAGGCAGTAGCTCCAATGGCACTTGGGCTAGCCTAGACAGGTGACACTTTTCCCAGCCTGACTAGCTGGCACCACCCCAGGCTGAGCACTAATGCTCTACCTGAACCCTGGTGACCAGAAAAGTTCACAGACATCAACCCTTTGGACATCCCATGGGAGTAGAGGAGAGAAGACCAAGGGAGGGGCCAGTGGCTCCAGTTTCCCTCCCCTGCCAACCTCAGCCCCTTGCCCTAAGCCCCAGCTGGGGGCAGAGGCGGGGGGGCATACAGTACCTTTTCGACATGGCGACAGCCTTTTTGTAGGGATCGTCGTAGCTGGCCCGGGGTGGGGAGAGGCGGGTACGCTCATAGGGCGGCGGGGTGCTGTTGGCGTTGGCAACGGCCCCCTGGGACATGGACAGGTAGGCTGCAGACGGCTGACCTGCCCCATCGTAGGCATTGCCCGGCTGGCCACGGTAGGAGGCAGCAGCCTGGGGATGCTGCTGGGCAGCATAGGAAGCAGCCAATGAGGCTGACGACTGAGTGCGGTATGGAGCTGCCAGGGTGGCAGAAGGCTGGGCCCCGTAGGCAGCTGCAGCACCATAGGAGCCAGTGGCCGCAGCAGCTGACTGAGCCCCATAGGAGCCTGACAGGCCCATTGATGCTTGAGCCCCATAACTATTCAGCTGGGTCTGAACAACCGGCTGGGCCCCATAGGAGCCAGCCATCGGGGTAGTGGCTTGTGCAGCATAGGCGGCTGGTTGGCTGGCATAGGCAGCAGCTGTAGCTGGCTGTGCCACATAGGCAGCCGGCTGGGAAGAGTAAGAAGCAGCCTGTTGTGCAGCATATGGGGCAGACTGGGCATTGTAAGAGGCCGAGGGCTGGGCATTGTAAGAAGCTGCCTGGGCCCCATAAGCTAGTGAGGAGGCTGCAGACTGGGCCCCATAGGAGGCTGCCTGGGCCCCATAAGAGCCTAGGGAGGAAGCTGCTCCCTGGGTGTTGTAGGAGGAGGCAGCCGCACGAACCCCATAGGAAGAGGCAGCCTGCGCGCCATAAGATGATGGCTGGTTACCATAAGAGGCAAGGGAGGAACCCTGAGCCCCATAGGAGTTGAGCGAGGAAGCCGCAGCTGGCTGACCCCCATAGGAGGAGAGAGCTGAGGCTGAGGGCTGGGCTCCACCATATGGACCAAGCGAGGAAGCTGCGGCAGACTGGGAGCTAGGGCTAGCCAGCTGGCCCCTGTATGGAGCCCCAAGGGAGACAGAGGGCTGAGCGCGGTAAGAGGCTGCCTGGGCTGTCATGGGCTGAGTCCGATAGCCAACACCCAAAGAGGCAGAAGGCTGGGCCCTGTAGGCAGCTCCCAGTGACACTGAGGGCTGGGCCCGGTAGGTGGCTGGCTGGGCCGTCAGAGGAGCCACATAGGAGGCTCGGGGAGGTGAACGGCGCAGGGGGCTGCGGTCGCGACCAAAGAAGGGTGGTGTGGGCTGACGGGCTTGCCCATCAAAGCCACCAGTGCTGTTGCCAAAAGCCTGCTGGTAGTCGAAGGTGGCAGAGAAGCCACCAGTTCCAGGGAATGCCGTATCCCCAGCCCCTGGTTTCTTGGTCTTGTCCCCAGACTGGATAGCCAGGCCAGGCCCCTTCTTCTGACCCTTGGTTGAGAGTTCCACGTTGATGCGCTTGCCCTTCACTTCTTTGCCGTTGAGCTGCGCGATGGCGGCTTTGGCATCTGCTTCCTTCTCCATGTGAACAAACGCGTAGTCTGATAAAGCAGCAGACAGAGGGTTAGCAATTAGGGGGGCAGGGCATGCTACCTGATGGGTCCCAAACTGGACACACAACAGCACCCAGCTGTTGCCAGCTACCTCCAGGCCTCCAAACCCTCCTCTCCAGGAGTATGTCATAAAACATGGTTCCCACATAACAAAGCTTCCAACTGTCCCAAGCATCACCTTTCCCTATGGCCTTCTCCCCATTCTCCCCTTCCCCCCTGCTACCTCACCCAACTTTCTGGAGAGAAGAGCAAAGATGAACTGTAACACAGGATAAAAATCTTCCCACCTCCTGTAAGTGTAAACCACCAGACAAAACAGAGAAAGGGTTCTTGGATCACTCGATTACTTAGTGTTCTCTAGCCCAAGGTCACCAAACACTACTGCTCACCTTTGAACCATAACTCTGAAATACTGGAAATGACCAATTATGTCTTGGCATGACCCATGTCTCAGCCCAGGGTCCAATTAAAGCAAGAAAGCTAGACTGAAATGCACAGTTCATTAAATGCTTCCAATGTCATCTCCCTTTCTCTGAGTACTTTCATTTTCAAAGGATTTCCATGCACAGGCCTTCATTTGGGCCTCACAATAATCCTGAGACAGGCAAAGCAAAGGATCATTATCTCCATTTTACAGGGGTACAAACATGCTCAGAGAATTTATACGGCCCTAGATCAAAACTTATTAGAGCCAGGAATAGAATTCCAGTTCTTCTGCGCCCCTTCACTACACCAGTCTATCCCTGAGAAATCAATATATAAGGCATGACTGTGTAAGATAACTAGAAATTTAAACTGAGAACAGGTGCAGCTGGAGCTCATGTAAGTCACTGAGGTGTGGGAATGGAAACTGAGCCTCTTGGCTGAATTCAGGCCTAAGCCCCCTACCCTAGGCTATGTCATATCCTCTACTTGTTCCTCTTCAAGGGACAGAAATATATATACCTTACCCCTTGGATTCCTGTTCACAGAGCAGACTATTTACAGGAAAGATCTGGTTTCCTAGCTTCAAGATGAGAAGCTACAATTGCAGGTTCTGCTAAGCAGGTTACCCTTGAGGTCCTCATTTAGGATCTGAATGAGCTGTGGTGGGATACAGACTTAAGATAGGATGCTGGGATCTCAAAGTCCTACTTATCTCCCATACAGAAGGAGACAACTTTAGAAAGGGGAGGAGTAGGAAGAAATTCTTATTCGTGTCCAAATTCACAAACCACAATGGTGCAAGCAGGATCTGAAAAACAATGACAAGATCACGCTCATGGGAAATAAGGCCATGCACTTTAACCCATCCGACCCCATGGCTATTTAAGTACCAAGTACCAGGACCCCATCTCTCACACATCAGTTTAGGAAACAAAAAACTAACTGGATGAAATTACTAAGATTCTATTCTTGAAGATAAGAAATCCTTTTACATAGCCTTGAAATAAGTGTCTGAATTTCTAGAAATTTTCCTATCAGGATGCCCTCTCTAGCTGCTCTGAGAGCAAGTTATTTTTCTCAGTGTGAGGCAATGCCATCAACCTGCCTCTCATACAAATGAAAATAAAAATATAATCAACAGGTACAAATCATAAGTATGATACAGCCAAAGAATACTGAGTTAGGCACTTAAAAGCCTGTTACAGATCCAGATGTTACTGACTTGCCAAATCTGTCCTACCCACCTGAGTTAGGAGGTTCAAATAAGAAAATAAAAGTGCCTCGTTAAATATAAATAGCTATATAATAATGATAAAGAATTATGATTACTCAATCCTAGGAATAACAACCATAGGCTTCTCTCCCTACAGAGTATTATCCTTCATCTGTAATAATAAAAAATAACAGCTACCATACCATTTGTATGTGCAGGCTTAAAACCTGCCAGAGATGATGAAAGAACAAAATGAACCATCCCAAATACCTCCATGGTCAGAATCTGATTTCTTACCTACCAATTAAAGCAAAGTGTTCCTTTTGGATTAGCCACAGGATATTAGAACTGTCCTATGGTCTCTCACCACCACTTTGGGTAGAGGTAGCTAAAAACAGATACTAGTGATCAGAGACCTCTTTAAAAGCAGAGACTAAAAAAATAAAAGCAAGAGACTGAGCTGACCCTCCAGAGAATGCAGTGCCAAGCAGAAAACAGAAGCCTGTCGGCAGATTAAGGGAAATGAAAAAAAAAATCTTCAAACACTATGACAGAGTATTAATGAATGATATTACAGTCCTGGCTAACCCATCCACAGATTCCTGAGACTAGAACAAGCTAGGGAAAAACACCCAACAACAACTTCAAAGGGTTTGTAAGAGCAACAGGACATCCCACTGTCTACTCTCTACTTAGCTAGGTTTTGTTAAGAAACCAAGTTGAAGTTTGAAAACGGAGATTTCGATTTCACATGTACGATTCAACTGACTGCCCATATGAATTATATCACTGATTTTTATCACTGGCTTTTTAAAAAACCATTAGGTACAATTATAACCAATTTACATCAAAGAGTTCCTAAGCCAAACAGTAAAGAGCAGTATGACTTGGTTGTCCAGCTAATCTAATCACATCAGGGCTAAGCCAGCAGCCAAACCAAGACCTAGCCCTATCAAAGATGCCCAGGAACCCAATTAATCCTAGGATGATGAAAAACCAGAAATCTACAGACTCCAGAAACATATCTGCCTGGAGAGCTAGTTCAAGAAACAGTAACCTCTGGGAGAAATCCACTGCATTTAAAGGCAAAAAAGCAAGCAATGTTTTACACAGATCACCTACTGGTCTGGCGGCATCACAATTCTTCTAGCATCAAGAGAATCCAGAAAAATGAGTTTTCCTATCCTGAGGGAAATAGAAATCTCTAAACTACAGATTTGTGTACAACAGGGAAAAACGGCCACCTACAAAAAATAGAGGAAACAGTTTCCTCTTCTGCCTTTCAGACCTCCCCTGAAGCCTAAATGGTTCCGAAAGCTGTCAGCAACTCTCCTACTTCATCTTTGAACACCCAATAGAATGTAACCATGGAAAGTAGTTACAATCCAGTTGCTATGGAGATTTTTGCTCTTTAAATCAAATCATATCTACACCTCAGGGGTAACCAAGCAACTATGTTTTTCCACTGTGAAATAAAACAGAACTGGTTGTCCTGTGCAACCCCAAGCTTCTGTGCTTTTCAAAGACCTGACAGCCAACACCAGAAGACTTGATTATCGAATGACCATTCTCAACCCAAGAAATGAGTGTTTATAAAACCAGAGCCAGTCTCTTCTGCTACATTCCCAACTTAAAAATCTCACTTTCTTTCACCCCAGAGAGACAGAAAAGCATCAGTGAAGGAAATAACAGTCAAATCTTTCCCAGAGTCTGACGTCAGAGTATCAGGACTTCTGTTACTTATCAGGGTAACTACAAATAACAGCTAACCACTACTCCCTGATGAAGTTAACACATTTCCACTAACTGAATGTTTACAAAAGGATAAAATAGTCAAAACTTTCGCTTTCTCACTAAGTATCAGCCAGGAGTTCTATAAACCACATACAGTTACACACTTCACCCTTCCCACCACTGTCACTTGGTCTCAGACCAGAGAGAATAGAAGGAAATTTTTGGTTTGTCCACCAGCTGAAAACAAGCATCTTGACCAATGAGTTCCATGGAGACTGTCCCCTTAGGTGCTAATTTCTAGATTCCCAATCTAGTAGTCATCATGCCTGAGAACCACAAAAGAAATGTGGTAAGTCAATTAAACACAGAATTCTCATAGTGAGTCATGTACCCTTATCCATTTCCTGGCCAGATGCCCAATCTGAAGTCCTTCCTATTCTAACTCTAAACAAAAGCAAAAATCAATGTACCACATAGCCTGCCTCAGAGCCCCCAGCAACAAAGCCTGATTCTGGATATTCGTAGACTTGCATAACCTGAGTTAAGGAAAACAGAATGCAGTATTAATGCAGAACAAGGAATTGCTCCTAGTAGTGGAGCCTGCAACCCCTTACACTTTCCCAGTTTCAGAAAGGACAAGGAATAGCCCAAAAGATATGACCATCCAGGGCAGCAAATGAAGTGTCTTGGTGGAAATAAGCACCTGCACCATTTCCTATCACCAAAACTTTTCAGAGTAAGAGCAGGTATGAATCCAGCACCAGGAGTAGGGCATCAGATGCCTCCCCCAGGTTACATCCTTGAAGATGGCAAAGTTTACTCTGATCTGTTCCCAAGAGAAACCGAAAAAGGCCACATATACAAAAGGGCTATCCCACCGAACCTTGACAACATAAAAGAAAAAGAACTTACAGGATAGAAACCTAGACTATAAAAAAGGTCAACTGGGTGCCAAAAAGAAGTCGGGCCTAAGTTACAGTGATACATTTTTCTTCAAGAAAAGGCAAACTAGGGATCTACCTAAGGATTAGACTACTCCAGCAAAGACGATTAGCAAGTAAACCTGTTTTGCCGATGTTTAACCAAGACCTCTCACACGTGCCTCTCCATGTCACCCTCAGCCAGAGTATATGCCCCCTTGCAAAATCACCAAGCTTATAAAAGAACACTGCCCCAAGGACATGGGCTGGCAAGTAAAGGTTATGGAAAAGAGGCCTTCATAAAACAAGCCTCCTTCCACATTCAAAAGGTCCAGGTTCCCAGTTCATAGATGTAAAATCGAGCCTAGTTTGTGGGACTTGGAAAACAGCGTTGCCACGTCTAACCCACCTAACGATACTTAAAGGCCAAAATGATTCGGAAGGGGCCCCTCCTATACCCACGAGTAACTATACCCATGAGTAGACCCATGCCACACAAAGCTAGAAGATCCCAGCCCGAGAAATGTCCAAGGGCCCCGTTACCTTCCGCTCGGGAGCATTCATCGGGAGGGAACACGAGGGTGGCCTTGGGGCATCAGCCCCCACCTTTTCCCTCTTCCCTTGCTCTGACCGACGTCTGGAGAGGAAGGGGGGAAGTGGCGAAATCTTCCCCGTTCCACGATCCGGCTTGTGCCCGTCACTTCCCAATTTCCGCTCGGTGCCAGGCCCAGGAGACCAGTGGAAGGCGCGCCCCCGGTACACTCGCAAGTCTCTCAGGCGCGTCCCCGGCCCCGTAGCTCGGCTCATAGTGGCCGCCGAACCCACCCAGAGCCGCTTCCTCCCATCTGGAGAATAGTGCCTGGACCGCAGGGGAGGAGGGTGACTACCCAACGCGCCCCCAACACCTCCGGCCTCGCTCCCGCGGACTTCCCCACCCGCCCCAACCGCGCGGTGACCGACCCCCGGGAAAGGGGCGTGGCTAACAAGCTGAGTGCCCAGAGCGCGCCCGCGCCCCCGCCCCCGCGCGCCCCCGCGTTACCTTTCACCACGTCACACTCGATGACGCGTCCGCGGCGCTCGAACAGGCTGCGCAATTCCTGGCTCGTGCACGCAGCCGACACATTGCCCACGAAAATCTTCCAAGTGTTAAGAGGCCGTGGGCGCGACATCTCCACCACGAGTGCGCGCCCCGGCCGCAGCTCGTGGCCGTGCAGGGCCTCGATGGCGCGCAGCGCGCCTGCGTTCTCGCGCATGTGCACGAAGGCGAACTGTTTCATGACGGCGCAGCTCATGACCGTGCCGTAGGGCGCGAAGAGGGCTGCTAGCTCCTCTGGCGTTGTATCCGCCCCATCGACGTTTCCCACGAATATCTTCATTTTGCCGCCGCAGCCGCCTTCCCGGAGAGCCAGGACCTCTCCTCCAGCGACAGGCGAGACGTCCGACCGGCCGGCAGTCCTCCCCAGGAATGGCTGGCGACCGAGAACCCCGCCGCGCAGGCGCTCTGGCCCAGCCAATCGGAGCCCATATCCCGCGCGTCCTTCTGCCAATCAGAGAGGCTGAAGGAAGATGCACTCAGGCGCAGCCAATCCCAGAGGGTCTGGAGCCCGCTCGTTAGCAGAGGGGGCGGGAAAGGGACGACGGCGCGCGACCAACCGCCACTGCCGGGGGGAGGGGGAAGAGGAGGGTTGGAGAGGGGGGAACGCGCGCGGGGAGCGTCGGCGGCGGAGAGGCCTAGTCGGTGAGACGGCCTCTGGCCCGGGTGGGGCCGGGATCTGCGGGCCCAAGGAAAAACTTTGTTCAGTCGGAAGTCAGAACTCCTCCCACCTGGCAGCCTAAGCCAAACCTGGTGATAGCAGGGAGCGCGTCCGTGGGAGGGTCGGGCCTGACGGAAGAAACCAGAACAGCCGCCTTCAGTCAGCAAACTGCCGCCTCCGGGACCATGCTGGGCTGTCTGAGGGCCTGAGAGGCATCTGCCCAGGAGCACCTTCTTGCTGTTAATTCATTTTTTGGAAATACATTCCCTAATGTTGCTGAGATCCGTGGCAGAGGATGGAGACTGAAAAATCAGAGTTTCATCTTTGCTTTTATGGAATTTCCAAGAGAGGAATAATGAGATCACTCTTGTGTGGATTTGACATTTTACACAATAGAAAGTTTAATGAAACAATGTTAGGTCAGAAGAACAGTCTCTGAGGGATCAAAAGTTGAGCCTTAAAAAAAAAAAATCAAAACCAACGGATGTATGTAAATAAAAATATTTTGAATGGCAGAAGACATCAAAAACATAAATACATGTGACAAATTCAGGAAAATATTTACCTACATGTTCATTCTACTAGTTCTACTGAGCACCTACCAAATGGGCAGCACCAAAGATATAGCAGTGAACAAAAAATGTCAAAAATCCTGTCCTTGGGGGCTCCGGGTGCGCGGGCGCACCTGGCCCTCCACAAAAAAAAATAATAAAAATAAAAATAAAAAATCCTGTCCTTGTAGCTTATACTATGGTGAAGATAAATATAACAAACAAGTAAAACATATAGACTATTCGATGGTGTTAGGGGCGCCTGGGTGGTTCATTTTTTTGGGCTACGGACTGTTGATCTCCACTCAGATCTGGGTCTCAGGGTTGAGTTGGAGCCCTGCTTTGGGATCCGTGATAGGTGTGGGTATTTTATCAAAAATTTAAAAAGTAAAAATTAAAAGACGGTGCTAAAGATTTGAAATGGCAGCGCAAGCAAGCCATCCTAAGGGGAATCATTCCAGCCAGAAAGTACAAGTCAAAAAGTCCTGGGGCAAGAGTATGTCTGCCTGTTCAAGGAATAGCAAAGTGCCAGTATGGCTGGAAACTACAACAGAGTAAATAAAGAGCATGAGGATGTAGGGTGAGGTTGTAGCACACTGTGGATCGATGAAATGACTGGCTTTCACTTTTTTTTAAGTGTTTTATTCAACAATTCCATACCTCACCCAAATACATATCACACCAAGTGCACTCCTTAATTCTCTTCACCTATATAACCAATTCCCCACCTACCTCCCCTCTGGTAACCACCAGTTTGTTCTCTATAGTTAAGTTTTTTTCTTCGGGTGCCTGGGTGGCTCAGTCAAGTGTCCAACTTGATTTCAACTTTGGTCATGATCTCAGGATTGTGAGAGATGGAGCCCCATATCGGGTTCCATGGCATGGAGCCCGCTTAAGATTCTGCCCCTCCCCCCTTCTCTCTTTCTCCCTTTAAAAAAAAAAAGTGTGTGTGGTTTTTTTTTAAATATTTTATTTATTTATTCATGAGAGACAGAGAGAGGCAGAGACACAGGCAGAGGGAGAAGCAGGCTCCACGCAGGGAGCCGGATGTGGAACTCAATCCCAGGTCTCCAGGATCACGCCCTGCGCCGAAGGCAGCGCTAAACCGCTGAGCCACCCAGCTGCCCCAAAAATGTTTCTTGATTTGTCTTTTTTTCCCTTTGCTCTTTCATTTTGTTTCTTAAATTCCACACGAGTGAAACCATATGGTATTTGTCTTCCTCTGACTGGCTTATTTTGCTTAGCCTTATACTCTCTAGATCCATCTATGATGTTGCAAATGGCAAGATTTCATTCTGAATAATATTTCATTATATATACATTATGTTGGAACATATATATACGTAATAGAATATAACAGCAAAGTGCCAGTATGGCTCCATAGACAGATTTATATATCTTTTTTTTAATTTTTATTTATTTATGATAGTTACACACAATGAGAGAGAGAGAGGCAGAGACACAGGCAGAAGGAGAAGCAGGCTCCATGCACCGGGAGCCCGATGTGGGATTCGATCCTAGATCTCCAGGATCACGCCCTGGGCCAAAGGCAGGCACCAAACCACTGCGCCACCCAGGGATCCCCCAGATTTATATATCTATCTCACAATTTCTTTATCCCTTCATCATCAGGTGCTAAACCACTGAACCACCCAGGGATCCCCTATTTTTAAGTTTTTGAAGAAAGTCCATTCTGCTTTCCACAGTGGCTGCACCACTTTGCATTCCCACTAACAGTGCAAGAGGGTTCCCCTCTCTTCACATTCTTGCCAACACCTGTTGTTTCTTGTATTATTGATTTTAGCCATTCTGACAGGTGTGAGGTGATGGTGTTTTTGATTTGCATTTGCCTGATGATAAGTGATGATGAGTATCTTTTCACACATCTATTGGCCATCTGTATGTCTTCTTTGGAGAAATGTCTGTTCATGTCTCCTGCCCATTTTTTAATTAGAGTGGTTTTGGGGTGTTGAGTTGTATTAAGTTCTTTATATATGTTGGATACTAACTCCTTATATGTCATTTGCAAACATCTCCCATTCCACTGGTTACCTTTTAGTCTTGTTGATGTTTACTTTGTTATGCAGAAGCTTTTTATTTAAATGTAGTCCAATAGTTTATTTTTGCTTTTATAGCCGTTGCCTCAGGGGACCTATCTAGTAACAAGTTGCTCTGGCTGATGCCAGAGAAGTTACTGCCTATGTTCTCCTCTAGGATCTTCATGGCTTCAGGCCTCATTTAGGTCTTAAATCCATTTTGAACTTATTATTGTGTATGGTGTAAGAAAGTGGCCCAGTTTCATTATTTTGCATGTTGCAGTTCAGTTTTCCCGACACCATTTGTTGAAGAGACTTTTTTCCATTGGGTATTCTTCCCTGATTTGTCAAAGATTAATTCACTATATGATTGTGGGTTTATTTCTGGGTTTTCTATGAATGGTTGGTTCACTATTCACAAATCAGTCAATGTGATACATCACATCCGTTAAAGGATAAGAGGGGATCCCTGGGTGGCTCAGCAGTTTAGCGCCTGCCTTTGGCCCAGGCCGCGATCCTGGAGTCCCGGGATCGAATCCCACGTCAGGCTCCCGGCATGGAGCCTGCTTCTTTCTCCTCCTGTGTCTCTGCCTCTCTCTCTCTCTCTCTCTCTCTCTCTCTCTGTCTATCATAAATAAATAAATCTCAAAAAAAAAGATAAAGGATAAGAAGCACATGATTATTTCAAGAGGGACAGATAAAGCATTGGACAAAGTACAACATTCATGAAAAAAACTCTGGCTTTTACTTCTAAGTGAGGCTGGAAATCTGTGGAGGGCAGAGGGCAGGGCTGGGGGCTCATCTGATATGGCTTATCTTCCACAGTTTTATAAATAACCATTTTGGCTGCTATTAAAATGAGCGAAAACCAATGGAAAACAGTTGTTTGTTCAGAATACTATAGCTAGAATCCAGGAGAAAGATGATAGTAACATGGATCAGGGTGGCTCCAGTAGAATTCAGAGGAAGTAGTCAGATCTGGATGTACTTGGACAGTAGAGCTAACACAATATGCAACTGGTTGTGAGTTGTGAGAAAAAGAAAGATGACAGTGAGCAGCTTGGAAATATGGAATTGCTATTTAGTGAGATGGGGAACATTGTGGGAGAAACAGATTTTCTGTGAAGGATCAGAAATTCAGTTTGGGATATGGTAAGTTTGAAATGCCTCTAAGTCACCCAAGTGGAGATACAATGGACAACTAAATATGTGTGTGGAGTTCAAGACAGAGGTCTGAGCTGAAGATAGAAGTTTGGGAGTCTAAAAAGTTAATACCTGTACTGTAGAAAGAACTCTTATAAATTGATATAAAAAAGATGAAATAAATGGGCCAACGATACGAACTGGCCATTTTATAGGAAAGGAAGTACAAATGGCTAATAAACAAGAAACTTCATTGGTAGCCAAGGAAATACAATTTCCTAAGAAAATAAGAACATTTTTCACTCTTGAATTTGAAAAAAAATGGAAAAAAAAGATATATATCTATTGGTGATAAGGGTGTGAGAGAAGCACATGCATAATGCTGATGACAGTGTAAACTCTACATCCTTCTTGGGAACTATTTTGGCAATATTGAAAGTTTCAGTGTGGTGATTCCTTAACATAGTAATCCTACTTTGGAAATCTAGTCTACAAAAAAACTCATTAATAAGAATATTTATATAAACTTACTTATTGTAGCATTGTTGTAGTAGCAAGCAGTGGAAGCAACCTAAATGTCTGTAAATAAGGGAATAAGGTATTGCCTTAAGATGGAATATTACGAGGGCATCTGGCTGGCTCAGGTAGTGGAGCATGCAACTCTTGATCTCGGTGTTGTGGGTTTGAGTCCTACGTTGGGTACAGAGATTACTTAAAAGTAAAATCCTAAAAAATAATAATAATAAAAACAAAACCTTAAAAAAGATGGAATATTATGTTGCTACTAAAAACAGTTCAGAATTTATTGATATGGGAACATCTGGGTGGCTTGGCAGTTGAACATCTGCCATCAGCTCAGGGTGTGATCCTGGGATCGAGTTCACCATCAGGCTCCTTGCATGGAGCCTGCTTCTCCCTCTTCCTGTGTCTCTGCCTCTCTGTGTGTCTCATGAGTAAATAAATAAAATCTTAAAAATAAAGAATTTATTGATATGGAAGGATGACCATAATTTAAGAGGGAAAAATACAATGTAATTGTATAATGTTACATTTTTCTAAGCTATAGGGGGAAAAATCCTCCACATAGGTGCATGTTTTTTCAGCAGAGAAATAACATTGGCTATGGATGAAATAGGGTTTAATTTGTTTTACACTTTTCCATATCATTAGACTTTTAACAGTGAGAATCCAATTCTTTTACAATTAAAAAAGTGCATCTTAAGGAAGAAAAGTGGGACATAATTTTGATAGTACTCTAATATCTCTGCAAATCCTAACTGCTGGCAGTATTCCCAGACTGGGTTCAGCAGGTCTCTGGCTACACAGCAAGCACAGCCATTTTAAGGGTATTGTGGGGCATTTCCATGTTTGTTCCTATATTGCTGGTAGGGTGCAGAGTCAGAACACTGTGAAACAAAAATAATGTAAAATCCATATGTGCTTTTAATTTTTCTGCTATCCACTCTATTTTTTTCTAAAGATTTTATTTATTCATTTATTTATGAGAGACACAGAGAGGCAGAGACAGGTAGAGAGAAGTAGGCTCCCCACAGGGAGCCCGGTGCAGGACTCAATCCCAGGACCCTATGATCATGACCTGAGCCAAAGGCAGATGCTCAACCACTGAGCCACCCAGATGCCCCCCTGCTATCCACTTTAAAAAGAAAAACAAGTAAAATTAATTTTAACAATATTTGTAACCTAGCTAAAAAACTATCAACACATAACCAATATATAAAATTATTAATATTTTACATTATTTTTCTTGTACTAAGTCTTTGAAATTCATTGTGTATTGTACAATAACAGCACTTACATCTCAGTTTGGATTAGCTCCATTTCAAGTGTTTGGTAGCCACATGTGGCCAGTGGCTGCTATATTGGCTACTGCAGGTTTAGCCTTACTCCTGAAATGGCCTTCAGATCCTGAAGAGACGTCCTTTGGAAAAGCAGAACTTCAATGTTGGTGATGTATCTGATTTTTTAAAATAGCCCACCATTGGGCAGCCTGGGTGGCTCAGAGGTTTAGCACCTGCCTTTTGCCCAGGGTGTGATCCTGGAGACCCAGGATCGAGTCCCACGTTGGGCTCCCTGCATGGAGCCTGCTTCTCCCTCTGCCTGTTTCTCTGCCTCTCTCACTCTGTGTCTCTCGTGAATAAATAAATAAAATCTTAAAAAGCTGGCCTTCCTACAAGGATTTTGGGGTTTTGTTTCCTTATTTATTTATTTGGTCAGTTAGTTAGTAGGCTCCATGCCCACCCTAGGGCTTGAACTCACTACCCTGAGAGATCAAGATCTGAGCTGAGATCGAGTCAGATGCTTAACTGACTGAGCCACCCAGGTGCCCCTTGTTTTCTCTTTGAACAAGTTGTATGTGTTTGCAGTAAAAATACACATAACATCAAATCTACCATTATAACTCTTTTTGAGGATAGAGTTCTGTGACATAAAGTACATTCATTCACATTGTTGTGCAACCACCACCACACTATCTCCAAAACTTTTTCATCTTTCCCAAGTGAAAATTGGTCTTATTAAACTCTAATTTCCCATTCCCTCCTCCCCTCCACGCCCAGCAACCACCATTCTCCTTCCACCTGTATGAATGTGACTGCCCTAAGTTCCTCGTATAAGTGAAATCATATGTGTCCTTTCGTGATTGGCTTATTTCACTTAGCATAACGTCTTCTGGGTTCATCCATGCTATAGTATGTATCAGAACTTCCTTTTTATTTTTTTTAAGATTTTATTTATTTATTTATGAGAGAGAGAGAGAGAGAGAGAGAGAGAGAGAGAGAGAGAGGCAAAGGGAGAAGCAGGCTCCATGCAGGGAGCCTGACATGGGACTCACCCGATCCCGGGTCTCCAGGATCGCCTGGCCCTGGGCTGAAGGCGGCGGTGTTAAACGGCTGAGCCACCCGGGCTGCCCTAGAACTACCTTTTTAATGCTGAATACTGTTTCATTGTATGTATATACTACATTTTGTTTCTCCATTCATCCGGCAGTGGACATTTGGGTTTCTTCCAACTTTTGGGTACTGTGAATAATGCTGCTATAAAAACAGGTATACAGGGATCCCTGGGTGGCGCAGCGGTTTGGCGCCTGCCTTTGGCCCAGGGCGCGATCCTGAAGACCCGGGATCGAATCCCACATCAGGCTCCCGGTGCATGGAGCCTGCTTCTCCCTCTGCCTGTGTCTCTGCCCCTCTCTCTCTCTGTGACTATCATAAATAAATAAAAAAAAAATTAAAAAAAAAACAGGTATACAAATATCTATTTGAGTCCCTGCTTTCACTTCTTTTGGGTGTATATTCAAAAGTGAAATTGCTGGGTTTTATGGGGGTTTTTTTGTTTTTGTTTTGGTTTGGTCTGGTTTGGTTTTTTTGTTTTAATTAAAGTATACTTTACATATACTGACAACCTCTTTAGTTGTTCTTTGAGTTTTGACAACACATAAAGTCACAGAATCACTACCACCATTGAGATAAAGACAGTTACATCACCTCGAAGTTTTCTTATGCTATTCCTTTGCAGTCAACCTCCCCTCAAACCTCAGGTCCTGGGAAACAACGATCTGTTCATCTTTCATTATAGTTTTGTCTTTTCCAAATTGTTACACAAATGGAGTCATAGGGTATACAGCTTTTCGAGTCTAGCTTCTTTCTCTTAGCCTAATGCATCTGATATTCATAAATGTCCTTGCCTGTATCAGTAGTTAGTTCCTTTTTATCAATGATCAACATTGTCTGGATGTGCCACAGTTTGTTTTTCTATTCCCAAGTTGAAGGACATCTGGACTGCTTCCAATTTTTGGAAATTATGACTAAAGCTGGCATACAAGTATTTGTACAAACAAGAGCTTTAATTTCTCTTGGTAAAGACCTATGAAGCACAAGGTCGTTCTGAGCATTAAATGGGGTATAATAAAATATGAGCATATAGTAAGCTCAATAAATGGAGCAATTAGAAGAGTTTGTTATAGAATTCTATGATACATCAAATAAAAAGAACTCATAGTATCCCAATTAGAATTTTATTAAGCACCTACCACCCGCCAGGTGTTCTTCTAGTTTCTGGAACAACATTCAATTAGAGTCATAATGTCCTGTGTGTTTAAAGGCAAAAATAAAAATTGCCTCCCTCTGTTTTTGCCATACTTCAAGCCCACAATTATATCTGTTTCTCTGGGGTGCCTGGGTGGCTCAGTCAGTTAAGCACCTGCGGCTTGGATCATGATCCCAGGGTCCTGGGACCCTGCCCCATATTGAGCTCCCTATTTAGCAGAGAGCCTGCCTCTCCCTCTACCCTCTGCTGCTCCTCCTGCTTGTGCTCTCTTGCTGTCAAATTAAAAAAAAAATCGTCTTTAAAAAGTTGAAAAAAAAATAGACCTGTTTCTCTGCTAACAATGCTAGACTTGCCCTGATGTGTCATCTCTCCCCACATGGTAATACCAGTGATATACCTAGCCCATCACTGCTGCCCCAAATGGCCTTAACTGTAATAAAAAGGAGAACCAAAAGGAAAGACACTTCTAATAAAATAATATATAAATATGAAATATTTATAACAAAATGTCTTCTGGTCAGCTGCAAAGGTAGACTGATACAGAGCTATTGCATCAGCAACTCCAATAGTACTAGTGCCACCACCACTGGCAATATCATTCTCCAAAATGGTGAACAACTCTTAGTAATATTCTAAACCAAACAAAGAACAGGATAAATCAGTGTATAGTAAGACTGTACCTAAAATACTTTGTTTATAAATCCAATAATTAATATGCTAAATAAATTAGGTTCTAATTATAAACATGTTTTTCACCTACAAGGATATCTGGTAGGACATTTGAAAGTTGTGCAGGTTATGGGACAGTTAATTCTTCATTATGCCAGACTATCCTGCACATTGCAGGTTGGCAAGGGTACCTAGCCTTCCCCCATTAAATGCCAGGAACACCCTCTGTCCCCACCTACCCCCACACTCACTCAGTATCATCACAACCAGAATAATTTCCCTCAAGCTCTCAAAAGTCTCAAATAACCTAAGTTTGGGTAAAAATTCATTTCTGTAATAAAGCAATCTGATAGCAAAAGCCCTATCTCTTTACAGTGAATGGAAGGACATGTTAGAAATTCTGTCCTGTAATGGAGAGAAGAGAGCCCAAATTTACTCATGACTTTTGCCTCTGTTAATTATATTAACAACCCAAAAGTTCTTTGGTTTAATAGGTCATTCTAATAGGCCAAAGGTATTAGGTCCTAATTCCTGGCTTCTGGAAATGTTACCTTATTTGGAAAAGTGGTCTTTGCAGATTAAGTTAAGGATCTTGAGATGGGGGATCCCTGGGTGGCGCAGCGGTTTGGCGCCTGCCTTTGGCCCAGGGCGCGATCCTGGAGACCCCGGATCGAATCCCACATCGGGCTCCCGGTGCATGGGGCCTGCTTCTCCCTCTGCCTGTGTCTCTGCCTCTCTCTCTCTCTCTCTGTGACTATCATAAATAAATAAATAAATAAATAAATAAATAAATAAATAAATAAATAAATAAATAAATAAATAAAAGGATCTTGAGATGGATAGATTATCCTGGATTATTCAAGTAGGCCTTAAATACAAGCACATGTATGCTTATAAGAGGGAAGCAGAGGGAGATTTGGCACAGATAAATAGAGAAGGTATTGGGAAGACAGAGCAGAGAGAGATCTGAAGATTTGGGCCTTGAAAATTGGAGTGGTGTGGCCACAGCCAAGGAATGCCAGCCATCACCATAAATTGGAAGAGGTAAGAAATGAGTATTTTCCAAGAGCCTCTGGAGAGACTGTGGCCCCACTGACACCCTAATTTCTGCTCAGTGATAGTAATTTTGAACTTCTGACCTCAAGAACTATAAGAGGATGAAGTTCTGTTGTCTTAAGCCTCCCAGTTTGTGGTAATTTGTTACAGCAGCCACAGGAATCTAATCATCATAAATTATATTCTCTTAACAACACAGAAGGCAATTTCACAGCATGGATTTACATGGTGTTCCATAGATGTTCTACCCTAATAAAGGACAAGAGCTTTTTCCCTTTTACCTCCTTCTTCCTGCTATCCACCCTGACCTTGTTATGTGTTAGCATGTGAGGAAAGGAGGCTTACCCATGCAACCAAAAGAGTCTACTTGTCTTACGAGATAATTAGAACAGCTTTATTGCTCTGGCCGCTACTAGTCAGAACTCTCATCACTTGCAGAATTCATCCTAATATAGACAACAGACAACAGCAAGATTGCAAATAAGAAACAGCAATACGTCATGTTGCCTAAAAATATGGAAGTAAATCCCAGAAGAACTGGCCAAGGGAGTTGAATGCAGTTGCCTCGAGGAACTGGATTTCAGAAGAGATGAGACAAGGGGTGATGTTTTCATCATAAACCTAGTAGTACTATTGTATAGTACTTATTTTACATTGTATGCATATATTACTTAGATAAAAATAAAACTAAAAGTTTTTTTACATTGTATACATACATTACTTAGATAAAAATAAAACTAAAAGTTAGGGGCGCCTGGGTGGTGCAGTCAGTTAAACATCTGACTCTTGATTTCAGCTCAGGTCATGATCTCAGGGTTTTGAGATCATGCCCCATGTTGGCTCTGCACTGGGCATGGAACCTGCCTAAGATTCTCTCTCTCTCTCTCTCTCTCTCTCTCTCTCTTCTCTTCCCTCTGTTCTCCCCCACTCTCTCTCCCTCTGTAAAAAATTACATTAAAAATAAAATAAAATAAAATTTAAAGTACCTTTTGTGAAGGGGTGCCTGGGTGGCACAGTCAGCTAAGTTGCTGACTTTGGCTCAGGTCATGATCTCAGGGTCCTGGGTTGAAGTCTGGAGTCCCTCCCAGATCAGCAGGGAGTCTGCTTCTCCCTCTGCCTCTGCCCCTCCCCAACCCCAACACACTTTTACACACATACTCTCTCTCTCTCTCTCCCTCTTTAAATAAATAAATAAAATATTTTTTAAAAAGTACTAAGTTTGTTATCAAATAGGATAAAGTTGGAGAACATTTACATTCTGCTGACCTATTTTGTGCTAAAAAGCACAGAATAAAGTGATGAGAAAGATGTGGGAAGGTTCTTACTTAAATTCTACTTCCTTGTGTAGCTAAGCAGCAGCAGAAAGCTTCCTGAGATAGTTGCAGGTTCTTAAGTCCTGAATGAATGAATGAATGAATGAACAAATGAATGAACAAGTGAGTGAAGAACAAAATAATAATAGTTAACACTGAACAGTTACTAAATTTGCCAGGTACTGTTCTTTGCTCAGGCAATCTTACTTGATTATCATAGTAGGCCCATGAGATTGGCCCATTATAATCCCCATTTCACAGAGAAGACAAAGTCACATAGCTAGAAAGCAGTAGACCTGGGATCTGGACCCAAAGCCCAGCTCATTGCTATTACATTTTCCTGGGTATATGCAAGGGAGGAGGGGCAAGATGGCGGAAGAGTAGGGTCCCCAAATCACCTGTCCCCAACAAATTACCTAGATAACCTTCAAATCACCCTGAAAATCTATGAATTCGGCCTGAGATTTAAAGAAAGAACTCCTGGGTATATGCATGAGTAAGAATGATTATTAAGCATAGCCATATATAGAACATAAATGCAGTGTTGATAACACTAGGAAAGAATTTATTCATTACATAAAGATGCTTCTTTGTGATAAATACATTTTCAGAGCCAGAAAAAAATCTGTCCTTAGAATGTCTCTAGGATTATGGCCAAAAAAAAAAAAAAAAAAAAAAAAGGAAAAGAAAAGAAAGAAAAATAAAAGCCAACTTCTAATAGATTACTTGGGTTTAATTTTTTTTTAAGATTTTATTTATTCATGAGAGAATGAGGCAGAGACACAGGCAGAGAGAGATGCAGGCTCCATGCAGGGAGCCCAATATAGGACTTGATCCCGGGACTCCAGGATCACGCCCTGGGCCAAAAGGAGGTGCTCAAACTGCTGAGCCACCCAGGCATCCCTACTTGGGTTTAATGTTTTATGAAATTGAGAAAAAAACTACAAGTGTGGGGATGGGGAGGTAGTTTATGTAATTTTTATTGCTTAAATCAGGTAATAAAATTAAGAGATCATGGGAAGCCCAGGTGGCTCAGCGGTTTAGCACCGCCTTCAGCCCAGGGTGTGATCCTGGGGGCCCGGGATGGAGTCCCACGTTGGGCTCCCTGCATGGAGCCTGCTTCTCCCTCTGCCTGTGTCTCTGCCTCTCTCTCTCTCTGTGTGTCTCTCATGAATAAATAAATAAAATCTTAAAAAAATAAAAATAAAATTAAGAGATCATGAAAACATACCTTACAGGCTCAATCTAAAATTAGGGACCATAGTTTGTAAAGCCAATGCCATCTGTAGGGATTGGCCTTGGAGTTCCCTGTTACCACAGCAATACTTACAAAGAAGAATAGACAGCAGGTACATGTATTGCACAAGGAGAATTGTCCTTGACACCTGTGGCTCCAGAGGTGAGCAGCCCTTGTCCTGTAACCCCAACTTCTTTTCAGCCAAAAAAGTGTCCCTTTAGTGGGTAATCTATCTCAATACTGGGAAAATACAGAATTAGAAACAAACATGCTGAAATAAATGAAACCCATAGTGGTAATATTTTTAAGCTCACAAGTAGATTTTTGTCATATTTGGGGAAATCTGAATATATTTGGCATTTAAATATGTGTAATGTTAAAGAAATGTTGACATATTGGAGAATCTGACAGATCAGTTTCAGTTTTCTCATTTAGAAGGTGTAATTAAGAAACTGATTTTATGGGCCAATCACAGCAGTACAAATATTGTATGAATCCATTTACATGAGGTCCCTAGAATAGTCAAATTCATAGAGAAAGACTCTAGAATGGTAGTTGCCAGGTGCTGGGGGAGGGGGAGGGGGAAGTTGGTGTTTAACATGGACAGAGTTTCATTTATTTGAGGGACTTAGAACGAGCAAGAGCAGGGGGAGGGGCAAAGGGAGAGGGAGAGAAGAGAATCTTACACAGGCTCCATGCCCCACAACAGGAGCAAGTGTATATTTTTGTGGCTAAGCAAGGCACTAGGGGCTTGATCCCAGGACACTAGGATCATGACCTGAACTGAAGGCAGATGCTTAACCAACTGAGCCACCCAGGCATCCCTAACAGGAACAGAGTTCAGATTAGGAAGATAAGATGGAGATGAATGATGGTGTTGGTTGCACAACAATATGAATGTAGGTAAGTCACAAAAATATACATTTAAAAATGGTTAAAATAGGGGTACCTGGGAGGCTCAATGGCTTAAGTGTCCCACTCTTTTTTTTTTTAAATTTTATTTATTTATGATAGTCACACAGAGAGAGAGAGAGGCAGACATAGAGGGAGAAGCAGGCTCCATGCAGGGAGCCCGACGTGGGATTCGATCCTGAGTCTCCAGGATCGCGCCCTGGGCCAAAGGCAGGCGCTAAACCGCTGTGCCACCCAGGGACCCCAACTGTCCCACTCTTGATTTTGGCTCAGGTCATGATCTCAGGGTCGTGAGATCAAGCCCTCCCTCTCCCTCTGCCCCTCCCCCACCACCACTTGCTGGGGGGGCGCACACTCTCTTTAAAGAAAAAAAGATTAAAATAGTAAATTTTAGGGCAGCCCTGGTGGCGCAGCGGTTTAGCGCCGCCTGCAGCCCAGGGCGTGATCTGGAGACCCTGGATCAAGTCCCAGGTCAGGCTCTCTGCATGGAGCCTGCTTCTCCCTCTGCCTGTGTCTCTGCCTCTCTCTCTCTCTTTCTCTGCATCTCTATGAATAAATAAATAAAATCCTTTAAAAAATAGTAAATTTTATATTTTGTCATAATAAAAAATAATTTTTAAAATTTTATTGGTTTTTATTTATTTCAGAGAGAGTGTGAACATGTGGGTGGAGGGGCAGAAGGGAAAGGAGAGAGAGAATCTTAAGCAGACTCTGCGCTAAATGTGGAAACCAACGAGAGGCTCAATCTCAAGATCCTGAGATCACGACTGGAGCCAAAACCATGAGTTGCACGCCTAATCAACTGCACTACCCAGGCACCCACCACCAACACCAGTAAAATTACTTTAGATGCTAAAACCAGTAGGCAGGGCAGCTCCAGTGGCTCAGTGGTTTAGTGCCGCCTTCAGCCCAGGGTGTGATCCTGGGGACCCGGGATCGAGTCCCATGCCAGGCTCCCTGCATGGAGTCTGCTTCTCCCTCTGCCTGTGTCTCTGCCTCTCTCTCTCTCTCTGTGTGTGTGTGTGTGTGTGTGTGTGTCTGTCATGAATAAGTAAATAAAATCTTTAAAAAAAAATAAAACCAGTAGGCAAATGTTTGATGAGAAACAGAATATTTACTTGGTCTCCAGGTAGCAGGTACCCACAAGATATTTACTAGCTGCAAAGGGGAAAACGTTATGATTACAGTGGAAAAACTCAGAAGACCCCACCCTAACTAAATGATTACATTAAACCCCAGCAGTAATAAGATATATCAACACAATGTACTGAGAAAGGCACAACTTCACTTCTGTGGTATTCAAGCCAAAAAGACATAACCTCAACCTAACCACAAGAATACGTAGACAAACCCAATTAAGGACAACCTACAAACTACTGACCAGGACTCGTTAAAGTATCAAGCCAAGAAAGCGAAGACAAAGTCTGAGAAACTGCTGCAGATAGGAGACCAGGGAGATGGGACAGTTAAAAGCAATGTACCATCCAGGATTAGATCTAAAACCAGAAAGTGATCATTAGCAATAAAGCTGGCAAAACTTGAGAAAGGTCTGCAGTTTAGTTACTAGTCTTAAGTCAATGTTAATTAACTGGGCTTGATAACTGCACTATACTTACGTAAACTAACATAATAAAAAGCTTAAAAAAAAAAAAGAAAAAGCTTGGTGGGGCATGTGGGTGGCTCAGTAGTTGAGCATCTGCCTTTGGCTCAGGCTGTGATCTCAGGATCCTGGGATCCAGCCCCACATCAGGCTCCCTGTGGGGAGCCTGCTTCTCCCTCTGCCTATGTCTCTGCCTGTCTCTCTGTGTCTTTCGTAATAAATAAAACCTTTAAAAAGAAAGAAAGGAAGAAAGAAATAGAGAGAGAGAGAGAGAGAGAGAGAGAGAAGAAAGAAAGAAAGAAAGAAAGAAAGAAAGAAAGAAAGAAAGAAAGAAAGAAAGAGAAAGAAAGAAAGAGCTTGGTGACGAGATGGTGAGCTCTCTATCTTATGTAAATGATATTTATTTGTTTGTTTGTTTGTTTGTTTATTTATTTATTTATTTGAAACAGAGAGAGAGAGAGAGGCAGAGACACAGGCAGAGGGAGAAGCAGGCTCCATGCAGGGAGCCCAACATGGGACTCAATCCCGGGTGTCCAGGATCACGCCCTGGGCTGAAGGCGGCGTTAAACTGCTGAGCCACCAGGCTGCCCTGTAAATAATTTTTAAATATGGAGATATAACTCATATACCATAAAATTCACCTTTTTAATGTACAATTCAGTGGGTTTTAGTATATTCATATGTTGGGCAACCATCACCACCAATTCTGGAACATTTTAATCACCCCAAAAAAGCAACCCTGTACTCATTAGCTCCCCATTCCTTCCTTCCCCTAGACCCTGGTGACCACAAATCTTTCTGACTCCAGATTTGCCTCTTCAAGACATTTCAAATAGAATCATACAAATAGATGGCTTCTTTCACTTAGAAGAATGTTTAAGATTCATCCACATTGCAATTTTTTTGTTAATTTCAAAAGAAAAAGTTTATTTTCTTTCTTTCTTTTTTTTGGATGGTGTATATCCATTTTAATTAGGTTATTGCTTAAGGATCATAATTGGCCTGGAATCTTTTGGAAAATTTGTAGACTACTTTATATAAAGTCATGAGCGACAGAGAGAGAGAGAGAGAGAGGCAGAGACACAGACAGAGGGAGAAGCAGTCTCCATGCAGGGAGCCCGCCGTGGGACTCGATCCCGGGTCTCCAGGATCAAGGTCCTGGGCTGAAGGCACCACTAAACCGCTGAGCCACCCACGGTGCCCAAGAAAAAGTTTCTAAAAACTGATTTTTGGGTTGTGATTTTTAGCTAAAATATATACTTTTTAAATTCTGTAAGCAACAGAATAGTTTCACTGTATTTATAAATTTAAGATAAAAGTATATTGTGAAGCTTTACCTTCAGTTCAGGCATCTGTGATATTTAAGAAAATTAGATACACAGGGACGCCTGGGTGGTTTAGTGGTTGAGCACCTGACCTGCCTTTGGCCCAGGGCATGATCCTGGAGTCCTGGGATTGAGTCCCACATTAGGCTCCCTGCATGGAGCCTGCTTCTCTCTGACTATGTCTCTGTCTCTCTCTCTCTCTCTGTCTTTTATGAATAAATAAAATCTTTAAAAAAAAAAAAGAAAGAAAATTAGATATACAAATACAATTTTAAAACTTTGAGGGAACTTAAGTTGCAAATGGATGTGATTATATAAGGGCGTCTGATGTATCCAACCTCAGTTTTATCAAAAAAAGAAAAAGGGTAAAAATAATAGTTCTTACTTTACTAGATTTGTAAACAGAGTAATAAGTTTTATCATTTGAATTTATTTTTTTTTAAATTTTTATTTATTTATGATAGGCACACAGTGAGAGAGAGAGAGGCAGAGACACAGGCAGAGGGAGAAGCAGGCTCCATGCACCGGGAGCCCGACGTGGGATTCGATCCCGGGTCTCCAGGATCGCGCCCTGGGCCAAAGGCAGGCGCCAAACCACTGCGCCACCCAGGGATCCCCTATCATTTGAATTTAAAGGAAATTCAACTAAGGTTTAAATGAGTTACTTTAGGGACCCCTGGGTGGGTCAGTGGTTAGCGTCTGCCTTTGGCTCAGGTTGTGATCCCAGGGTCCTGGGATCAAGTCCCGCATCAGGCTCCCCACAGGGAGCCTGCTTCTCCCTCTGCCTATGTCTCCGCCTTTCTCTCTGTGTCTCTCACGAATAAATAAATTAAAATCTTTAAAATACAAAATAAATAAATAACAATAAATAAATAAATTTTAGGAAAGGTTTTTGGAGCCTGGAGGATGGTCGTGGACTCTGCCCCTACACGAGGATAGGGAATGGCAGGCAGACACGATGCTCTGAGAGGGCACCAGGCCCTGAGCTAACCATTTTTTAAAAGATGAGACCAGTTGTTCTCAAACTTTAGTGTGCTTCGGAATCACCTAGAAGGCTTTTAAAACAGATTTCCAGGCTTTACCCACAAAGTTTCTGATTCGATGAGTCTGGAGCGAAGCCCAAGGAGTTGCCTTGCAAAACTTTCCAAGTGATGCTCATGCTGCTAGTCCAGGGACAGGGGTCCCCACCTGAGAGCCACTGAAGAAGATAGAGTACAGTAACAGGGAAAAGGATTTTCAGGAGTCAGAGTTGCACCTGCCTTTGGAAACAGTCCCATCTCTTCCAAGGACCTCCACCAGAAGCCAGGAGTCCTTAAGAGGCTCTGCCACTACTCTGAAAAGGATACTCCAGTTGGGCCCCTCCTTCAGGACTCAGCCAGGGAGGTCTCCTACTTGGGAAAACAGAAGTTTCCTCAAATGTTCACAGCTCTACAAACCCACAGTATGGAATCCCAGGCTGCATTGCAGAATGGAATGCCAGGAGGGGGAAACCCAGAGAGGAGAGGGAAAGGAGAGACAAGTCCCTGAGACATTGGTATGAGGCTGGGTGCTGGGCACCAATGGAAAAGCATCTGCAGCAGAGGAAAAATAATAAATGGGGGCGGACAGAATGAGAAACAAAACAAAGTGTCTGGGTTCCCTGAAGTGCAATGTACAACCAGGAGTTACACACCATTTTTGGGCAGTCTGTGGATGAGTAATTTTTATTTTAATAGCTATGTATGTATGTTCTTTTTCTAGCAAATTTCTATTTATGACAAATGAATCTTACTTTCCATATTTTACAATGAGAACCAATAGGGTTAAGAGTATACACCAGAGCCAGACCACATGGGTCTGAACTTAGACGCTGCCACATTACTGGCTGTGTGACCTTGGGGAAGTTATATAACCACTTTGTGCTTCAGCTTCCTCATCTGTAACATGGGATAATAACAGAAGCTACCGTGTAGTATTATTTTTTTTAAGATTTCATTTATTCATTCATGAGAGACACAGAAAGAGAGGCAGAGACACAGGCAGAGGGAGGAGAGGCAGGCTCCAAGCAAGGAGCCCGATGCAGGACTCAATTCTGGGAATCCAGGATCAGGCCCTGAGCCAAAGGCAGACACTCGACCACTGAGCCATCCAGCCATCCCTGGTGTAGTATTATTTTGAGGATTTTTTTAAAGATTTTATTTATTTATTCATGAGAGACATACAGAGAGAAAGGCAGACACAGGCAGAGGGAGAAGCAGGCTCCATTCAGGGAACCCGACGTGGGACTTGATCCCGGGTCTCCAGGTTCAGGCAGGCCCTTGGCTGAAAGCGGCACTAAACCGCTGAGCCACCCAGGCTGCCCCTATCTTGAGGATTACATAAATCACTGCACATAGTGTTCAGAAAAGAACCCCACACTCTAATAATCATTATATGGGTTAGCTAATATCATAAAAATTTCATTTTTAATTAGTTTTAAAAGTGAATAAATTTTAAGTATTTGGTAAATGACAGCACAAATGGGTTTGTGGACATGGCAGAGATTGAAAGACAACACAAAAATGACTGAACTTGGCAAAGCTTTTCAAACTATGCTCCCAGGAGCCCAGGACTTTTGGGAAGTCCTTAATCAGGGCTAGACATCTCTGGCTGCGGTTCCGCATTTGGTTCACAGCTGGGCCTTCAAGATGTTTGAACAGTGTTCTGTGGTTTAAAACCAAAGTTTAAAAACTACACAGTTAAAGGGCACCTAGCTGGCTCAATCGGTGGAGCCTGGGACTCTTGATCTTGGGGCTGTAAGTTCAAGCCTAACATTGTGTGGAGAGATAACTTAAAAATAAAATCTTAAAAAACAAAAATTACACAGTCAAGAGTTTAAAAGAAAGAAAAGCTAATGGGAATGTGGAAACAGAGTGGTGGGGTTTGATAAGAGGTTTGGCCATAAAAGGGTTAAACCCAGCTATCATTCCAGACTCAGGAGACAGAAGGTCAGGGGCTGGCTCTGGGCAGAGTCCAAGAGGAGTTCCTGTACTGATCTGGGGGAGACAGCCCAGGCCCTATGCTTAAAAGGGGTTTGTTCCCAGGAATCAAGGGAGCTGGAAAGCAACCAGTATAGGCTTGGCAAGAAAGAGCAGGGTCCAAGGGCTAGGGCTAGATGCAGAGCCAGCAGCCTGCAAGGAGACCCAGACAAGGCTTATGGAATGGAGCAAAGCCAGGCACATCTTAGCAAGGCCAGCTATCTGTAAAATCACCTGCCAGATTCCAAGCAGACAAAGTAAGTGGCAAACTTTGTATTCTGACAGCCCACTGGGTTATAAAAGCAGTTTTGTCATGGATGAGCAAGCATAACAAAGTTCAACAGAGGGTCAGGACGGGGGCACAAAATGGTAAGTGGGGAGGCCCAGAATCCCTGGCCCCACACATTAGTCCCTGGATACCAGCCATCCCTGGAGAGGGGGGCTTAGCTTGGGCAGCCTCCAGGAGCCCCATTTGGCCTCAGAAGCAGAGCCACTGTTCCCTTAACTTCCTGTGTGCCAAGTCCTGCACTGAACACTTTACGTATTAGATTAATTAAGATTATTATGAATAAGAAAAAAAATCAACTAAAGCCAAATTAATTTTAAAAGCAGGAGGAGGGGATGCACTAGGAAAATCAAGGAGTGCCTCTTAAACCCCAGGTCAGGGAGTGGCTAGCCACAGGAAAGGCCCAGAGTGGGCTCTCTGGGGCGTCTGACATTATCAAACAACTCTTAGATTCCCCCTGAGCATCTGCCTCTTCCCTCTTCTCAGCAGACAGGTGTTTTCTGATACTCAGTTGACAAGGCAGGGAGAAGAGGGCCACCTGCAGTTCCCACATTCCCATATTACAGGTCCAACCACGGGGAGAAACTAAAACAGGATCTTCTCTGGCAGAGATATGAGTGCTGTGTCCCTGCCTGTGACCTTGATGAGGAGGCTGCCCTCAGTAGGTACACAGATTTGAATCCAGTTTTGTTTGGCTCCAAAGCCAAAAGGTGGCTCACAAGAACAGGAGAAGCAGAAGGCCTGTGTTCACAAAGCCCATAGAGGGACATTGGGACACGGACAAAACCCAAAGTTCTGTAGGAAAATAAAACTTTAATTTGCAAGGGAACATCACAGCAACCTTCACACCCTGTACCCAAGTCCTCCTAGGACTGGGCAAGCAGGGCCCTCCTCCCCTCTCTCTGGAAGTAGACAGTGCTCAGCTGAAAGAACAAACTCGAAGCTGAGGCCATGTTCAGAGGTGGGCAGGGGGCTTGGCTGGCTCCTTTCGTCCCTCACCAGCAATGGGCCGGCCTCGCTCCTCCCAGATGGTAAGGCCATCACAGGAGCAGATCTGCTTAGGGTTCTGGAAAAGGCCAGCAGAGCGTGCGATGATGCCACAGGCCAACCTGAGGAAGAATGTGTGGTCAGGAGTGGGCTCTGGGCACTGGTTTGGGCTCCCCTGGAGTTGCCCATGAACCACATTGGCAGAGGAGAGCCTCCTGCTGCAGGTGGCATCACGTACCTCTCTCCTGAGTTTCCTGTGACCTTGGATAAGGGATGGCCACCCAGGCCCAGATCATCTTCTCCTTCATCAATGACCAGGCTTCGGCCAATCACATCCCATACCTATGAGGGCAGAAAACAGCCTCACACAGTAGATCTGTTAGGAGAGGTCCCCACTTTTTTTTTTTTTTCCAGCTTACCTTCAGCTGCTCATCCTCTATCCTGAAGATGGCTCGGCCATCAGTGCCAGCATGGACATTCCCCAGGTCCCCACGGTGCTGCAATGAGACCCAAGGGAGAGAAGAGGGCCACATGAGACACAGCTGCTGACTTCTAGCTTCCCAGGATCTAATTCCCCTTCCCCCAAATATCAATGTCTTCCTCTGGGTACAGTGTAGTAGGATAAAGGGATGGCCTAGGACACAAGGAACGGGCCCAGGAACTGAAATCCTGGACAGCAACACCCTTCCTAGGAAATCATGCCCACTTGACCAGACTATTTCCCTTTCAAGGCTATTGCCCTCCCTGCATCTCAGCCTCAGAAGCTAGCTCAGTTCTCCAACCTCTTGTTGACACTAAGCCCTTGGCAGTCTACAATTCCCCTGGGCTTAAGTTGGCTAGACTTGGCTTCCTGACCACAGGAAGCAGCCAGCATCCCTCCCTGACTCCTAGCCTCCAGGAACAGAAAGAAACACAAGGAGCAAGGGACCTGTCCCATCCCCTAGAAGCTGGCTCGGCCTCTGTTCTCTCTTCCCCCTTTTAAAGTAATACAAAATGTCCTAACACATCTACTGAGCATCTTGTACATCAGACCTACTCCACTGGCACGGGGGTCGGGAGCACATGCAGTCTCCACCCTCAAGGAGCTGGAAGCATGGTGGGGAGATAGACATAGAACAGACCAGTGATTATGAAACGCACACTAAGTATAGCAGTAAGTAGGTTTTCTGATGACTGGATCTTACTGGAATGTCACAGAGACCCACATCTGTGCAAATAAATAGTCTCTGGATATTTTAGGCAGAAACAAGTGCCTGTACCAGTGTGGGCTGATGCACATGGGTGATGCCCCTATGTGATGGGGCTGAGAAGCGGCAAGAAGCGCCACATCTACTTTATCTTGTTTTCCAGAGAGAAATCTGTTGCTTACACCTGGCGTTTTGTTACCCTGCATTGGTAGCCTTTATGGTAGAAAGATCAAGGCAGGGGAGGCGATACTGAGCCTTGAGGAACATCTTGAGGACTGTGCTGAGGGAGTGAGCAGCCTGGCAGTGTGGCTCAGAGGAGTGACCCAGGAGCATGGTCTACTCCCTCCCCTGCACTCAGACAGATGGAACTGGACCGCAGGGCTCTGAATGTCACACCAAGAGGCTGGGCTGGGCCTATATACCCTCCGGCACCGGGGAACCAAAAACGGCTGTGGACAGGGGCATCCCATGGTTACTCTGTGCTTTGGAGCAATCCCTCTAGCAGAGTGCATGAATAGGCAGGACTGGTGGGGAGGCAAGAGAAGAGAAGGCGGCTTGGAGACTATTTAGATGTGCAAAGGGACAACCAGGCTCTGGCGTAAATCCCCACACTGAATTCACTTCCAACTGGGCAAAAGCAGATGGAGAAATCCCAAAGGAACTTGTCAGCCATCACAGGTGGCCTTGACAGTCCAGATGTTACTCAAGTCTTCCTCTACCTCTGTCAAGGACTTGGGGACAGTAGAGCAGCTGGCTCCAGCCCCTTCTAGTTTCTTGCCCCGAGAGGGGCCTGGGCCACAGCAGGCCAAGGCACAGATGGCAAGGCAGTCTCTTACCTTTCTGATCTCTACTGCATAAGAGAGACAGTGCTACCAGTTCCTGAATGCTCCCTGCTGGTTCATGCCTCAGGGGCTCTGCCTAAGGAGTTTTCTCTGCTGTGCCTGACATTCTCACTCTCTGTTCTTCACCTGCTTAATTTCTGTGCAGCACCTTTCAGGGCTCCATGAGGACAACAGCCTCCACGATGCACCTTCCCGGTATTTACATCCTTGTGTGCTCCTCCACTGAGGGTGGGCTGGACCTAGTGTCACTTGCTAAGACTAGGCTACAAAAAGAGAACAGTTTGGCTCAGTCTTAGATGCCCTCTCTCATGCACTTGCTATGAGGGAAAACTAGCTGCTATGTTGTGAGCCACCCTATGAAGAGGCCCATGTGCCAAAGGACTGATGTCCCTGGCCAACAGCCAGAGAGGACTTGAGGCCTGCCAACCGCAACATGAGCCTTGAGATGACTGCAGCCCCAGCCAACACCTTGATTACAGTGACCCTAAGCAAAGGGCCCCCAGCTATGCTGCATCCAGGTTCCTGCTCCAGAGCAAACTGAGATGATGAATTCCTGTTGTTTTAAAACCCCAAGGTTGGAGTAATTTGACGCATATCAATAAATTGTTGCTACACTGAGTACAAACACAGCACTGCACAGGGGACCCAACAAAAACCCTTCTCCAACTTCCCAGGGTGAGAAGGGAAAGGAGTCAAACTTCTGACCATTGGCAATGTGACAGAGCTACCAAAAGTCTAAAAAAATCAGGCACATGAAGTAAGAAACATGTACCACAGGGGCGCCTGGGTGGCTCAGTCAGTTCAGCATCCGACTCTCGGTTTTGGGGGCTCAGGTCATGATCTCAGGGTCATGGGTTCGGTGCCCAGCAGGGAGTCTTCTGGAGATTCTCTCTCTCCCTCTGCCCCTCCCCTGTGCTCATTCTCTCTCTCTCTCTCAAATAAATAAATAAATCTTAAGAGGAGGAGGAGGAGGAGAAGAAGACGATGACAATGACAAAATGACGACGACGATGAGGGCCTTCCTTAATCCCCAGACCTTGCAGGCCAAAATCCAGCAGAACTCTACTACCATTTATTTGGCCTCCACTTTAAAATGAGCCTGCTCTTATGGCTACAAGTCCTGGTTTTCCATTCTCTGTGGCAATACTGGATTTCTTGTCAAAAAACCCTCCACCTTAATTACATGAAATGTTATCTTGATTTGCTTTAAAATAATAGTAGAGAAAGGCAGGAGGTATAGATGAGACAGGATTGGCCATAAGTTGGGTCACTGTTGAAAGTGGGTGATAGTGGTTCAGCCCGGGGTCTGATCCTGGAGACCTTGGATCGAGTCCCACATCGGGCTCCCTGCATGGAGCCTGCTTCTCCCTCTGCCTGTGTCTATGCCTCTCTCTCTGTGAGTCTCTCATGAATAAATAAATAAAATCTTAAAAAAAAAAACAAAAAAGAAAGAAAGAAAGTGGGTGATAGGGACACAGGAGTTTGGGACAAGTTTCTGTACTTTGGAACATTTGAAACATTCTGTGATGGATCAAAACATTAAAAGTAACTAAGTTTACCTAAGGAAAGCACTGAGTCACCGTACAGCAAAATGTGAAGTAACAGAACAAGTAGTACTCAGAGAAGCAAAAACCAAGGCAGCATGCAACTCACTGCTGACAGGGAAACAATTCTCTGGTGAAAAGTGAAACTCCAGGCCAGGAGCTGTACCATCAGGAACTGCCTTTTTAGTTCAGATAAGATCTTCCACTTCCACACCTTCAGCTTCTCCAGGAAGCTTTCTCCCGCTGCCCATGTGCTTGGGCTCAGGCTGGGTCACTGCTTACTCTGGGCTCCCTGCAGGCTCCTGCAAGGATCATCTCACTGCCCTGCAACCACAGGGTTCTCAGGGATCTTCCCCACAGGACTGTGAGCCCCTAGGGGGCAGGCCATGACCACAGAAAGGGTTAGTGTTTCTAAACAGAACAAAATAAAGCGAGAGGACCTCACTGAAAAGGAATCTCATGCTAAGGCCCTAGGAATGGCCTCCCCTGCCTGAGGCTTGGGGCCCTATTGTAGTAGCCTAAGCCTCACCCAGATGGTTACTTACCCGGTCAGAGTCCTTAGGGCCCCCGTGAGATGCTCCATCAGGGTTAAAGTGGTCCCCACAGCTAAGAAGAAAAGGTAGCAGGTAGGCAGGAAGACACTGGCTCCTAGGTCAGCCGACCCACTCTCTCACTTTAACTATATTTATTTCATTCACTCACTCAACAAACAGACTCGTTCTGTGCCAGGCTTTAGGTTAAGGGCATGAAGAAGAGTCAGATGTGGGTCCTGCCCTCAATAAGCTTTCAGGGGAGACACAGATGAGTAAGCAACAAACTGCATCACAGCACGACAAACACTGTGACACGGGGACCAGCCCTTCTGTGTCTATGAGTTGCTTCCACCTCAGAGGCAATAAAGTGGCTATGAGCAGGAGCATGAAGGTCAGATTTGAGTTCAAATCCCACCCCACCATTTATATGCCTTGGGGCCTCTGACAAGTCATTGAACCCTCTAAGCCTCAGTTTCCTCGTCTATAGACAGGGCCAACATATATGTGCATCACAGTACCCATGAGGACCAAGCATCAAAGTGTGTGCAGGTGGCCTGAATCTTCACAGGGATGAAGACGCCATAGGGGAAGTTACGTATGACTCACCTGTTGCAGTTCCCGGTGAGGTCTCCAAACTGATGGACATGGAGTCCATGCAGCCCAGGCTCCAGGCCATCGATAGTCCCCTCGATGAGGCAGCGTTCAGGGGTCAGCTGTAGGAAGCGCACCACCCCTTGCACGGGACCATGGCCCTCCAGAATGGCAACTGCTGCTCCCAGATTCTCTGCAAGGTATCAGATACCCAGGCTGGCTCGCCATCTCAGCTAGCCCCACACCTTCATCAGCTCAGAAAGAGCAAGGAGAGAGCTCTGCATAACTTTCATGCCTTCCCCAAAACCACTCAAACCCCAAGTCCCCAAATCCTATGGTTTAGATGTGTACCAGCTCCAGGTCACCTCCCTCCCAGAGAGGCCCGGGCCAGGACCAGAGTAGCTACTCACGCAGGAGGCCACTGCCCATGCCCTTGAGTACTGCCTGCCGCCCTGTGCTTTCCAGAAGGGCCTGCACCTCTTGGCTGGGCAGGGTTGTCTGCACCAGGACCATCTGGTTTTCCAACTGCACTTTCACATTCTGGATGCCTGGAGGGAAAGAGAGGGGAAAAGGCAGCAGAGGGCTGACACCCCTGTGCTGGGAGCAGAGAAGAGAGGTACAGAATGTTTAATTTCCCATTCTCATCTTCGCCAACCTTCCTGTGGCTAGAGGCAAGCTCAGAAGTCACATTCTGGGTGTGTGAGGCCCTCAACCTCTCTGAGCCTGTATCTTTATAAATAAAAGGAGGAGAAGACCACCTTACCCCCAGGATTATTGTTTTTCCTTATCATGTCCCATACTAAGAAACATAGATAATTATTTTAAGATATTTTTATAAAAGTGGGCCATCAGGGGGATCCCTGGGTGGCGCAGCGGTTTGGCGCCTGCCTTTGGCCCAGGGCGCGATCCTGGAGACCCGGGATCGAATCCCACGTCGGGCTCCCGGTGCATGGAGCCTGCTTCTCCCTCTGCCTATGTCTTTGCCTCTCTCTCTCTCTCTGTATGACTATCATAAATAAATAAAAAAAATTAAAAAAAAAAGTGGGCCATCAATGAATAGTCCATTATTGGGGCGCCTGGGTGGCTCAGTCAGTGAAGCGTCTTGGCTCAGGTCATGATCCCAGGGTCCTGGAATTGAGCCCCACATTGGGCTCCCTGCTCAGCGGGGAGCCTGCTTCTCTCTCTCCCTCTCCTGTTCCCCCTGCTTATGCTATCTTTCTCTGTCAAATAAATAAAGTCTTTAAAAAAAATAAAACAGTCCATTATTCATGATAGCCAAAAGGTGAAATAACCCAAATTCAACTGATAAAAGGATAAAGAAAATGTGTATCCATTATTTCTCAGCCATAAAAAGATAGGGAATGAACTGCTCATAATGCTACCACAGGGAAGCACTCTGAAAATATGATTTTAAGTGAGTGCCACTCACAAAAGACCACATATTACATGATGCCTTTGTGGATGCAATGTCCAACACAGGTGAGGGGCTGAAATGTACAAGTGATAGGGGCGATGGCTGCACAACTCTGAACATTTTAACCACCACTGAATTATACACTTAAAGTGAATATATTTTATATTTGAATTATATGCCAATAATGCTGTTACCCACATCCAAAACAGGGAGGGGTGAGCTATCCCCATCATCTTGAGAGCTAACATCTGCACATGCACTGCGGGCTTTTTTGCACTTTACCCATATTAGCTCATTAGACACCCAAGTAAACCTGTGAGGTGGGTACTACTGTCCCTATATTACAGATGAGAAAATTGAGGCAGAGAGAGATTTAAGAACCTTGCTCAAAGGCACAGTGTAGTAAACTGTGGAACTGGAAATCATCTCAGGCAGCCTAGCTCTGGAGCCTACCCAGACCCTGCTCACCCTGAAAAGCAGCCCCTACCCTCCAGGCTGGTTGGGACCCCTCCTGTGCCCTCCTATAGAAGCTTCCTCTTCCCCGAGTAACTCATGCTGTAATAATGACAACCCTCTGTGAGTGCAGGGGCCCCGTGTGCTCCGCAAAGGTCAGGTTCAAAAGTTACATGTCTCAATTGCCCTCCAAATCCCCGATGTCAACCTGTGTGCACACAGACGGCAGGATGATTTTGACACATGCTCACCTTTGAGGGCCATCAAGCCTGCTAGCTCCCTGAGCACAAGGACCAGTGCTTTTCCTGACCCTGGCCTCCTCCATGACCCTGGCCTCTTCCATGCCCAGCATGCATTTGGGATGCCCCCGTGGCTCAGCAGTTTAGCGCCGCCTTCAGCCCAGGGCCTGATCCTGGGAGATCCGGGATCAAGTCCCACATTGGGCTCCTGCAAAGAGCCTGCTTCTCCCTCTGCCTGTGTCTCTGACTCTCTGTCTCTCTGTGTCTCTCATGAATGAATAAATAAATCTTAAAAAAAAAAAAAGAATACGGGGGAGGGAAACCAAAGATGAAGGCATCACCAACAGTCAGTGTAGTGTTCCGTTCTATAGGGCACCATGTCAACAGCATGAAATGGTCTTACCTTTGCCTTCTAGACTGCCCATGGCTCCCTTGGGCTTTACCCTGTAGAGCAACAGAGGAGCCAGACTATGCCTGGATTAACCACCAGGCAGAGACTGGAATAACAATCCCCAAGGTATGGGAAAGGTTCGGATTTCTTCTGGCTTAAAACAAGGCAAAACTGGGAAATGCTATTAGGGGCAGGTGGCATCTGAAAGACAGGAATATCTGGTATATGGTTACAAAAGCTTCCACAGGCTTGTTTCTTCAGATCCCCTGCAGCAGCAGTGATACTGTTGGGGGAGGGGCAGAATTTGTAAGACATCAGATGAACACACATAGCCCCTCTCCGGCAAGTACAGAGTGATTCTGTGAGACGAAAACCCTCCATGTTATCCAACCAGTCCTCACTTCACACAAAATTTTATCTTGAGCCACCAGGCAACCTATGGAGCATTGGGAGCTCTGGGTCAACGTAGGGATACCTCTGGATGTTGGTGGCTGCAAAAAGGGTAAAGGGAGGATGATGGGGGAACTCTTGTTGGTCCGACCCTCCAGGAGATGCCAAGAGCTGTGCTCTGCCTTACACACATCAGGGTGATGATATGGTTCTCATCTGGCAGGTGAGGAAATGAGGTGAGAGGGTGACACACCTGGCTTGAGGTCACAAAGTTTGGAAGGCAGCCTGTCCAACCCAGAAACTGACACTCAGTCCCTTTGCCCCAAGAAAGTAAGCTTGAACCCCCAAGGCTGATTTTCAGGGGCTCCCAAGGCCTAGTGAACCACGCAGTATGAGAAACTTTGCTTGCTCACCTCATTTAACAAGCATACACTAAGTACCCATCACATGCCATGTTCCAGGCAGTGGAAGCAGAGTAGACAAGTCAGGCAACATCTCTGCCCTATGAAATAGTATATACTCTGATGTAGAAATACAAAAGTCAAATACACACACAAGAGAGGTTCAAAGGGGCACCTGGGTGGCTCAGTGGTTGAGCATCTGCCTTTGGCTCAGGTCATGATCCCGGGTTCAGGCTCCCCAGAAGAGCCGGCTTCTCCCTCTGCCTATGTCTCTGCCTCTCTGTCTGTCTCTCATGAACAAATAAATAAAATCTTTAAAAAGGAAAAAAAAAAGTTCAAATACCGAAAGGTGTGATCGATGAAATAGGGTTAGGAAACAAATGGGGCCCCCACGTAGGCTGGTCAAAGAAGGTCTCTCTGAGCTTCTAAGCAAAGACCTGAATGTAAGGTAAGGGCATTCCAGCAGAGGGAACAGCACTGACATGTTCTAAGAGAAGGCCAGTGTGACTAAAGCAGGGAGTAAACAGAATAGTAAGAGAGGAAGCTATAAGCGGAGACTAGGCAAACAAAGCCCAAAGGGAAAGAATCTGCATTTTAATTTTAATGCAATGGGAGGCCACTGGGAAAAGGCACAATGTATAGTGTGGACTCTGGAGTTGAAATCATGAGTCTGTCACAGAGTCTGTCACATACAAGCTGTATAGCCTTAGACAAGTTACTCAATCTTTCTGTTGAGTTTTCTATTCAGTTACCTCATCTGTAAATGGAAATAATACTACCTACTTCAGAGGGTTATTAAAACCTTAAATGAGCAGGGCAGTGATATAATCTAAGGTATGATTTTAAAAATCACATTAGGGGGGCAGCCCCAGTGGCGCAGCAGCTTAGGGCTGCCTGCAGCCTGGGGCGTGATCCTGGAGACCTGGGATCGAGTCCCACGTCGGGCTCCCTGCATGGAGCCTGCTCCTCCCTCTGCCTGTGTCTCTGCCTCTCTCTCTCTCTGTGTGTCTCTATGAATTAATAAATAAAATCTTTAAAAAAAAATAAAAATAAATAAAGATCACATTAGGGGATCCCTGGGTGGCGCAGCGGTTTAGCGCCTGCCTTTGGCCCAGGGCGCGATCCTGGAGACCCGGGATCGAATCCCACGTCGGGCTCCCGGTGCATGGAGCCTGCTTCTCCCTCTTCCTGTGTCTCTGCCTCTCTCTCTCTCTGTGACTATCATAAATAAATTAAAAAAAAAAAAAAAAGAGTTCAACGAAGTTGGCCTTGGGCTGGGAGCTCCTCCCATTTATTCCTAGAAGAGTAGGAACCCTCTTCCCCAAAGTCCCAGGCCTCCTGGAGAGGGCAAATCTCTGTCTCTCTCTCTCTGCTTCAATATCTGTCCCCAAATGCCTCTGCCCAGACTGCTACCTATAGTCCTGCCTCATAATTTCTAAAATTTAGTGAGCTCTCACTACATGCCAAAGAAGTTTCTAAAGTGCTTTACACACATATTAACCCACTCACGCTTCATGACAATCCTCCAGAGTAGCTTCCATTATCATGCCCATTTAAACACTGAAGAAAAAGGCAAAAAATAGCAACATGCATGAAATCTAAGCACCAAAGAGAGAGAGAGAGAGAGAGAGAGAGAGAGAGAAATCTAAGCACCATTAAGTGGCAAAGAAGGGATTTCAATGCAGTCTGACTCTAGGGCACATACCCTTATCCACTACTGCTCCCTTGTACGGGACAAGTGCCACCACTGTCCCAGCTTAGAACCTATCTCATCTCATATCCTTCAAGAACTGCTCTTCCATGAGCAATGCTTGCATGCTCATCGTCACCTGAGGGCAGGGACTGTGTCTGAAACACCTGTGAACCCTTCTCCCTAAAAAGCCCTCAGTCTATAGTCCATACCTGCTGAAGGCCTGGACAAATATTTAACGGAATCAAAGGAGGCCAATTCCCAGTGCCATGCTGGTAGTTCTGCCTTCTCAGTTATTTCTGATTGTGCAAGGTCACCTCCAGACCAGTTAGCTGGCTTATAAGAATTGGGAGCTGCCTAGGATGGAACATGGCCAGGGCTGCTGTTTGCTTTGTCAAGATTATGCTGTTTCGCAAGCAAAAGCTGCTTGCTATCCGGGAACTCCCTCTGTAGGTGGGGCTTTCTATACTCAGCCTAGCTCCTCACTCCCTGGGTGCCGGAGAGGTCCCAGTGTGTCAGAGCCTGTTAGAGAGCGCTGGCAAGGCAGGCTTGACATCTAGACCCTGCCTCTGGGTCCCTGTGTGACTCTGAGGACATTCCTTTCTATCTCTGGGTTTCAATTTCTACATCTGTAAATGAGAGTGGTGTTGTTCTAAGAGATTTGCCGCTCCTTCTAGAGGCTTCCAGACTGCACAAGTTTTTGGCTCTTACCTGCCACCCCTTGCAGGGACGTGCGCACCGCGTCCACGCAGCTCTGACAGGTCATCTGCACTGTGAACTCCAGCTGCAAGGCCGGCAGGGACAGGCTGATGAGAGTCGAGGGGACCCCCTACCTTGCGTGACCCCCTATGACCACCCCAAAAAGCCTGGAGAGGGCAAATCTCTCTCTCTCACATGACCCATTCTCAAGTGCCCTAATTATCAGTCGTGATCGTTCCAGGTCCAATCCTCCAACTCCCCAAAGTTAACGCCAAGGACTCTGCTAATCTCGCACCCTTTCCCGCGGAGGCCCCAGGCCCCGCCCCAGGTGCCTACTCCTTCCCTTTTTCCTGCGTTAACAATCATCCTAGGGGCCGAGGCTCTCTGCCCAGAGAGGCTCCCACAGGAGGCCTCGACCCTCACCGTGCAGGCGGTCCCGCGGTCCTCGGAGTCCGAAGCCATCCCGGACCCCGTCACCGGCCCGAGGACCTGAACTGCCGCGGCGCTGAGGTAGTGTGGGGCAAACCCCTAACTCGGTCGCGGGGAGGCGGAGCCTCGGAAGCCACACTTTGCTCAGCCTCCTGGTGCGCGCGCCCGTCAGGCCCTCCCCTCTTACGTCACTCTTTGAGAGGTACTGGCTGCGCAGGCGCACTCGGACCATCCCGCGCCTGGTTGCCTTAGTAACCTCTTGGCTTCTTTGACTCAGCCCTGCCGCGCCGCGCTAAGATGGAGCCCAGCAAACCGGAACCCGACCTCCAGCGGTTTTACCACCGGTTGCTGTGTCCGCTGTCGCTCTTCCCCCGCAAGGCGACGTGCCCAGAATCTCAGAAGCCCCTCCCGCCGGAGGTCCCGATGCTGTTGCCGTTGCCAGTCTCACGGCTGACGGTGGCGTCGCTGTGCCGTCAAGTGGCCAAGCGGCTGGCCAACAGTGGGCTGTCGGTGCGCGTGCCTACCAAAGGCCGACTCCGTTTCATTGAGGTCATCCTGAACGAGTTAAAGTGCAGCTGGCAGGAGCCTCCCACTGAACCTAGTCTGAGCCATTTGGACAACCAGAGACTGCGGAAGCGGCTCCAGGTATACGTACTGCTCAGCAGCGAGCAGCTCTTCTTACGATACCTGCACCTCCTGAAGACCATGTCCACCACCAGCGGAGTCTTCACTGAGTCAGCCACACTCACGCGTTTGACCGCCGGCCTCGCCAGGGACTGCACAATCTTTCTTACCAGTCCTGAGGTCTACCGTTCCCTGTTTGCCGACTTCCTCACCCTGCTGAAGATAGAACAGGCCCACGGTGGCATGCATAAGCTGCGCCCAGTAGGCCCTACTGGGGCTTTCAAGCTTTTCCCTTTTCAATGGCTTCACAGCACCAGCTTCGCCCAAGCACCAAGCTGCAACCTCAACCTAAACTACCTCATCCAACTTAGCCGCCCACGGGAGTTTCTCAATGAGCCTGAACTGGATCCAGTGAAGGAAGTGAAGTCTATCCCCCAGCTGAAGAGGAAAAACCCTCTCCAGTGGCCGTCCTCCATGCAGAAGAAGAGAGAAAGCGACTTCAGTTCCACACAGATTGTGTCACTGCCCAAATACTCTGTGACTCCCGCCAGCCAGGCTCCCTCCACCTCTTCCCACTTGCCCTTCTACTCCCAACAACAGAGAAGCCAATCCATGCCCTCCCTACGTGAGGGCTGGAAGCTGGCAGATGAGCTGGGCCTTCCTCCACTCCCCTCTCGCCCCATAACCCCGTTGGTTCTGGTTCCAGGAAGCAAAACAGAGCTGGCAGGGGACATGGTAGATGAAGACCTGAAGCAGATGATAAAGAACATGAAATTGGAGAGGACTCAATACTTACCATTGGATTCGGGCCTGCCCCTGCTCCTGGGAGCCCTGACCCGCCGCCCAGCTGCAGCACATCACATGCAGGAACTGCAGAGAACGTTAAAAAGCCTTGAAGAGGAAGAAGCCACTGGGCAGTGGGGCCCCCAATGCCTCAAATCCATTCCACTTCAACCACAGCCAGTGACTGTTAGTTTGAAGCTAAAGAATCAGGCTGTGGTTCAGGCAGCTGCTGTGCAGGTCTCTGAGAGAAACTTTTTGGATTCCTTCCATGTTGATGGGGCTGGAGTCCTATACAACCACCTGGCTGGTGAACTAGAACCCAAACTTATCGAGGAAATGGATATTGGTTGCTTTGTTGGCAATAACATCAGTGAGGTCTACAAGGAACTGATGAGCCGTGTCTCTCCTGACCACTTCTCTTTTGACCAGGGGCCCCTGGTTGAGCCTGCAGCCAATAAAGACTGGTCGACCTTCCTGTCCTCAGCCTTTCTACATCAAGAAAAACAGTATTGCGTCATCAATCCCAAGTTAGCAGGATTTTATTCCCAGAGAACAAACATTTTACAGCCCTCCTCTGAGAAGATAATCTCCCTCACATCACTCCAAGCAAACAAAGGCTGGGAGAAGTGGTCAAACAAAGCCTCATGGATGAACTGGTGGAAAACCACCCTGTCTGTGGGTGACTATTTCAAGTACCTCACCAACCAGGAGACAGATTTTCTCCATGTCATCTTCCAAATGTATGAAGAGGAAGGTCCTGGGGAGGCCATAGGCCCTGTCAGAGAGTCCCTAAAGATTCAATACCCACCTCCCTTGCTGGAAGATGAAGAGCCAGACTTTGTGCCAGGAGAGTGGGATTGGAACACAGTGCTAAGGCACAGGCTAGGAATTAAGAGGACTAGCCTCCTGGGAGAACCTTACAAAATCCTGAACCTGCAGAAGCGTCTGGAGCACTTGTGGTCCATGCTTGAGGTCCCTGACAAGGACCGGCTAGACATGGTCATCAAGTACAGCTCCAATGCCCGTCTGAGTCAGCTGCCTTCATTAGTGAGTGCCTGGGAGCAAGTCCTGAAGCCCATTCAGCTGCGGGAAATGTTGCTGGGGAGACTAGAATTGTTTGAGCGACAAGCCTCTGACCCCAACCGCTTCTTCCAAAAGACTAACATGGGCCTGGGTAGCTTCCTGGAGGAGAATCAGTTCCGCAACCGTCTACACAGGAAGATCAATCTGGTGCAGGCTCCTTTGGTTTCCCTCCTGAAGGAAATTGAATTAATCTTTGGTGAGCCAGTGACCTTCAAGGGGCGGCGATACCTGGATAAGATGAAGCATGACAAGGTGGAGATGCTGTACTGGCTACAGCAGCAGCAACGGGTCTACCACCTGACACAGGGTCAGAAGGCCTCCCACCAGCCAGGGCTGTTCAAGAAGCTCAGCATCCAGCCTTCAATAACTCCTGGGAATACTCCTATTACTCTGTGCCCTCAAATCCCTCCCTCACCCCCAAACACCTAGCAGATCCTTCAGACCTCTTGACTACTTTAGAAGACAAATTATCTGGGATTGCAGGATTCAGGAACATTGTGCCTCCAACTACCAACGACTAAGATTAATACTTTATTTTGACTGTAAAGTTCTCATAAAAGAATCTCCAAGCCCAGAAGCCCAATATTGCCATTTATTTCAAGCCATGCACAATGTAACCAAAATCTCATACATCCAAAAAACTGAGACCATCTGTAGGAGTTTATTGTAATGGGAAATGTCAGAGGCAAACCTTCACCTTTGAAACACCTCAGTTTAGCATTTATCAACTACATTTAAACTGGCTGATTAGAGTCCCAAATCAAGAGGTTCTATGGCATGATGCTTAAGAGCTAAGGCTCTAGGGACACCTGGGTGGCTCAGCGGTTTAGCGCCTGCCTTCGGCCCAGGGCATGGTCCTGAGGTCCCAGGATCAAGTCCCGCATCGGGCTCCCTGCATGGAGCCTGCTCCCTCTGCCTGCGTCTCTGTGTCTCTGTCTCTCTCTCTCTCTCATTAAAAAAAAAAAAAAAAAAAAAAAAAAAAAAAAAAAAAAAAAAAAAGCTAAGGCTCTGGAGTTAGGAGATACGGATTTAAATCCTGGCTTTGTAACCTCAGACAAATTACCTAACTGCTCTGTACCTGGACCATCATAAGATGAAGGGGTTAGGTCCAGGCTCTCACTTCCACTTCTTGGATCCTGTTGGTAGAGCTAAAAATTTGTATTATATTTTTACGAGTTAACATAAGCACATGGTACAAAGAATACAAGGATATATACTGAAAAGGAAGTCTTCTTCCCATCTCTACCTCACACATCCCAGTTCCTCTCCCTGGGGGAAGCAATTGTCACCAGTTCTTGTGTATTTTCCATTCCCTAATTCAGCAAATACTTAATTGAACACCTACTACGTGAATTATGTTTGATTTATATCACTGAACAAAACAAAGATCTCTACCCCTCATAAACATTTTCATTACTCAGGAGAAACAGACCATAAACCATAGACATAGTACCTAAGCATGCTGAATAATAAAATGTTAGAAGGTAATAAGTACTGCAGACAAAAAGAATAGGGAAAGGAAACAGGCTGAGGGATATTGTTTTAATTAGGATGGTCAGTGCAGGCCTCTCTGAGAAGGGAAGGTTTGAGCAAAGGCTTGATGGAGGAAAGAAGCAAGACCCGTGGACACTGGGGATTCCTTCCTTGACACCTGCTATAAAGCCCTATGGAAGGCAGGTGCCTGGAGTGTTCCAGAAAAGCAAGGTGGACAGTGCGGGTGGGGCAGAGCCAGGGGGAGAGGTGAAGTTTATAAAGTGCTTTTTTTTTAAGATTTTATTTATTCATGAGGGACAGAGAGAGAGAGAGAGAGAGAGAGGCAGAGACCCAGGCAGAGGGAGAAACAGGCTTCATGCAGGGAGCCTGTTGCGGGACTCTATCCCAAGACTCCAGTATCATCCCCCAAGCTGAAGGCAGATGCTCAACTGCTGAACTACCCAGGCATCGCCTATAAAGTGCTTTTCACATTCATTCAGGTGAGAATCAGTTGAATATAACTTGCTCCTGAAGTGGTGGATTCCCAACTTAAACTCAGGTCTGGGAACTTCAAATCCTTGGCCCTAGCTGTCTGGCTGCAGTGGGGGTCCTTGCTCCTTGCCAAGCCTCCATGCAGCCAGAGGCTAGTGACTCCATTCTGGCAAACTCATCTGTGCTGAGAACCTTTTGCCAAGTGTTATGCTCAGGTGCTTTAAGGATATTATTTCACTGTTTTAAAAGATCTTATCTGAGAGAGTGAGCGTGAGTGGAGGCAGAGACAAAGATAATCACAAGCAGATTACACACTCAATATGGAGCCCAACGTAGGGCTTGATCCCAGGACCCTGGGATCATGACCTGAGCTGAAATCAAGAGTTGGATGCTTAACCAACTGAGCCACTTAGGCACCCCAGGGTGTTATTTCATTTAAGCCTCACACCAATCTTGCAAAGCAAGAGAAGGTATTATTATATTACCTCCCTCTAGGGAAACTGGACTCTAGGCTAATGGGATGAAAATTATCTAAATTTCTGAGGACTTTTGTAGACATTTTAGTTTTGTGCCTGCCAGAGCCATCAGACATATAAATACTTTCAATTTGGCTGGGATGATTTGCTGCAGTCCTTTTGCTGCCCAGGCAGCAGCAGGGACCAAGCCCATGAAAGCTGAAAAATCTCATCTCTTTGTTACATTAAAAGGATGGCTCATCATTTGCATATTTAAATATATATTTATTATCTAAATTAACATTAATCTCGCTATAAACAGAAATAATGTATTTTTATGAGATGTAACTCTTCCAAAACAAAAAACATAGTGAAGCAGTTTTACTGTTTTGCAAATGTTTTAAATGTCTGGCTTAATGAGAAAGAGCTGGATTCTCCTACCTGTTTCTGCATACATCTGTGACAATATCAGAGGTCATGTAGCCTCTGGAAAACTACTAAGGAAAGAGTAAGGGTAGAAAAGGCAAATAATGTCTTAGCAATATTATGAAAATAGTTCTGACACCACGAAACCCCAGAAAGTGTCTCAAGTCCCTATTTGTATTTTTGGTTTGTTTGAAGCAGAAAAGGGGCAGACATGAGGACAAAGGCAGTCGTAAGGATGGCAGGGGCTGGGGGACATGTTGGATCAGGGAACTGGGCAGTTGCTGGGGCAAGGGCAGTAGAAGTGGGGGAAGGGTTGTTTTATCAGTAATATCTGTTTATAAAATGTCAAGGATAAGGCTAGAGGTAAAACTACAGCTTAAAAGAAAAAAATTGATCATCTATGTTCTGGATAGACAGATTGGCTCTTGGGTGATCTGGCCACACTGGGAAGCTGAGAAGCTGAGAGCTGAAACCAAGGGCTGAAGACTACAGGTGTTGCTGGGGACCAGATTTGAGCGCAGGTGTTTCCGCTAAGCCTACAGCCCCACCCCTCTTGGTCCTGAGGCTTTGGGCGTTTGGTCCACCTTTTCCTTGTCCTGTCATTTACCAAACACTTTCCTTCATGTTGACTTGCTGTTAAAGTTTATTTTATTTTTTATTTTTTTTTTTAAAGATTTTATTTTATTAACTCATGAGAGACACAGAGCGAGCGAGAGAGAGGCAGAGGGAGAAGCAGGCTCCACGCAGGGAGCCCGATGTGGGACTGGATCCCGGGTCTCCAGGATCAGGCCCTGGGCTGCAGGCAGCACTAAACCGCTGCGCCACCGGGGCTGCCCTAAAGTTTATTTTAAAAGGCAGTTTAAAGGGCTCCACGCTGTGCATGGAGTCTACTTAAAAAAAGAAAGAAGGGCACCTGGGTGACTCAGTTGGTTAAGCATCTAAATCTTGATTTTTTTTTTTAACGATTTTATTTATTTACTCATGAGAGACAGAGAGAGAGAGAGAGGCAGAGACACAGGTAGAGGGAGAAGCAGGCCCCTGCAGGGAGCCTGATGCGGGACTTGGGACTCGATCCTGGGACTCCAGGACCACGCCCTGGGCCAAAGGCAGATGCCAAACCGCTGAGCCACCCAGGGATCCCCCCAAGTCTTGATTTTAGCTCCAGTCATGATCTCATGGTTGTGGGATCAAGCCCTGCACTGGGCTCTGAGGTCAGCAGGGAGTCTGTTTGGGATTCTCTCCTTTCCCTTTGACCCTCCTTGCTGTGCTCTCTCTCCAAAATGGATAAATAAATCTTTAAAAAAAAAAGCCAATTTAAATAAGATTAGCTAATATCCATGTAGTAATTATTAAGCACTAGACTCAGTTCTAAACACTTTACACACAGTAATTCACTTAATCCTCATGGTAATGCAATGAGATAGGTATGACTATCATTTCAAGGTCCAGATGAGGACACCGAGGCACAGAGTGGTTATATGACTTGCCCAAGGTCACACAACTAGGAACATGGTAGTCTGAATTCAGACCCAGTGGTGTGACTCTGAAGTACACGCTCTTAACCACTGTACTGTTTCTTATCATAAAATACAGAAAACAAGTCTGCCCAGTTAAGGCCTGCAGGATGAAGCCATATATGATCAAATTTTTTACTTTCATTATTGCCTGTGCCCTGAGGAAATCAGGCTCTCAGCCACCTTGATTCCAGAAGTGACTCTGAGGCTCTTGGCATTATTCTTTCAGATCTAGAGCACTTTGCCTGAGCCTCTCCCAAGGGCCGGTGCTCTGTCTGTGGAGGGAGGTAGGAAATGGAAGGAAAACAGAGAGTCCCAGTCCCGTTGCTGAGGAGTTTAAAGCTTAGTGGGGAAGATAATTTCAATGATGTAGCACGTAAAGGGCACAGTGGGATCCCACAAAAAGGGCATTCAACAAAGCTGGGAGAATAGTGGTAAGGGAGAGCCACACCTACACAGGATCTAGTTTCTATAAAGTCGAGCAGGAGTTGTCAGGCACATGGTAGCAAAGGAGAAGAGAACTTTCTAAGTCTAGAATGAACAAAAGTATGGATCATAAGCGTGATGTATGTGGAGGAAGCACAAGAACATTGGTATTAACAGCCTTTAAAGTTCCTAGAAAAGAGTGAGGCTGGAGGGGGAGGCAGGGCCAGGTGGAGTTTGGGCTTTATTGTGTAGGTGGTGGGAAGTCATGTATTCCTCAGCAAATGCCCCCTGACCATCTGCTCCATGATACCGCAAAAACAATATAGACAGGTGGGATCCTGGGTGGCTCAAGTCAGTTAAATGTTTCTAGCTTGGGCCTCTGGTGGAGCCCTTCTTGAAATGGGAGGATGGAGGGTTTTGTGGGAGTGGGGTGGGACAAGAGTGAGGGAAGATGATGAGTTGAGCCCTCAAAAGGTTAAGTTTGAGGTGCCTTCGGGCATCTGAGTGGAGATCCAGAGGCAAATATTTTTTTCATACACTGACAGAAATTTTGCTAAACATAGGAATCCTCTTTAAATAGTGTGCTTATCCACATATGTCTTCTGTAGCTCCTCACACCCCAAACTGTAACTTTCTAGGCTATTTTAGACTGAAAGTATCAATCTGGGACCTAAAATGTCTAGAAAAATGATTGATCTAAAATTTTACCAAGGCTGCACTTTTTAAAAAAGCTATTAATTACTAAATACGAAGTTCACTTAATACCTAATACCACTGAGTTAGACATTGCTGTAAATTAAATGTTTATGTTCTCTTCAGACTCATATTGAAGCTCTAACCCTCAATGTGCTCATATTTGGAGGTGGGGCCTTGGGAGGTAATTAGGGTAAGATGGGGTGATGAGTGAAACAAAACTTACAGAATAGGGAATATTTGCAAATTACACACCTGCTAAAGGAATTGTATCTAGAATATATTTAAAAAAACAACAAATGGGATCCCTGGGTGGCTCAGAGTTTTGGCGCCTGCCTTTGGCCCAGGGCACGATCCCAGAGTCCCGGGATGGAGTCCCACGTCGGGGGCTCCCGGCATGGAGCCTGCTTCTCCCTCTGCCTGTGTCTCTGCCTCTTTCTCTCTCTATCATAAATAAAAATAAGTAAATAAATCTTAAAAAAAAAAAACCTCTTACAACTCAATAATAAATAGACAACCCAAGTTTTTCTTTTTTTTAATTTTTTTTAAATTTTTATTTATTTATGATAGTCACACACACACACACACACAGAGAGAGAGAGAGAGAGAGAGGCAGAGACACAGGCAGAGGGAGAAGCAGGCTCCATGCACCGGGAGCCCGACGTGGGATTCGATCCAGGGTCTCCAGGATCGCGCCCTGGGCCAAAGGCAGGCGCTAAACCGCTGCGCCACCCAGGGATCCCCAAGTTTTTCTTTTTTAAGATTTTATTTATTCATTCATAGAGACAGAGAGAGAGGGGGGCAGAGACACAGGCAGAGGGAGAAGCAGGCTCCAAGGAGGGAGCCCGACATGGGACTCAATCCAGGGTCTCCCGGATCACGCCCTGGGCTGCAGGTGGCGCTAAACCGCTGTGCCACCGGGGCTGCCTGACAACCCAAGTTTTAAATAGGTAAAGCAGTTTGAGAAAATTTCTCCAAAGAAGAGATACAAGTGGCCAATAAACACATAAAATGATGTTCAGTGTCATTATTCATTTGAGAAATGCAAATCAAAATTACAATGAGAAACCATTTCACCAGACGCCTGGGTGGCTCAGCGGTTGAGCATCTGCCTTTGGCTCAGGGCGTGATTCCAGGGTCCTGGGACCAAGTCCTGCATTGGGCTCCCTGTGAGAAGCCTGCTTCTCCCTCTACCTATGTCTCTGCCTCTCTCTGTGTGTCTCTCATGAATAAATAAAATCCTTTTTTAAAAAATTTTTTAATTAAAAATTTAAAAAGAGAGAGAAACTATTTCACAAACAGGATGGCTACAATAATAAAGAGACAACAAGTGTTGACAAAGATGTGAAGAAACTGGAACCCTCATACACTGCAGGTGGGAATGTAAAGCTGGGCAGTCGCTGTGGAAAATTATCTGGCAGTTCCCCAAACTGTTAAACACGGAGTTATCACATGACCCAGCAATTCCAACTTGTAGGGATACACCCAAGGGAAATGAAAATATACGTCTGCACAAAAATTTGCACATGAATGTTCATGGCAGCATTATCCATAATGGAGTGTCTCCATGCAATCAAATGCTATTCAGCAATAAAAAGCCATGGCAACTGATACATACTATATAATGGATGAACCTGGAAGACATGATGATCAGCAAAAGGAGCCAGGCACAAAAGGACACATATTGTATAATTCCACTTACATGAAATATCCAGAATGAGCAAATTCATAGAGAGAAAAAGTAGATTAGTAGTTGCTGAGGGCTAGGGGAAGACAAAGTGGGGAATGACTACTAATGGGCTAATTTTGGAATGATGGAAATGTTCTAAAATGGATTGTGATGATGGTTGCAAAATTCTGAGAATATCCTAAAAACCATTGAATTATATACTTTTTAAAATATTTTATTTATTTATTTGACAGAGAAAGAGAGAGCACAAGCAGGGGGAGCAGGAGAGGGAGAAGCACGCTGAGCAGGGAGCTCGATGTGGGGCTCAATCAGGACCCTGGGACCATGACCTGAGTCTAAGAAAGATGCTTAACTGACTGAGCTACCCAGGCACCCCAAAGATTTTATTTATTTGAGAGAGAGAGCAGAGCAAAAGAAAGAGAGCATGAGTGAGGGTAAAGGGCAGAGGGAAAGGGCAAGCAGGTTCCCTGCTGAGCAGGGAGCCTGACTCGGGATGATGACCTGAGCAGAAGGCAGATATTTATCCAACTAAGCCACCCACATGGCCCAAGTTATATACTTTAAGTGGATGACTCGTATGGTATGTGAATTATATCTCAATAAAGTTGTAACAAAAAAAAAACTGGTAAAGATTGGATGACTCCAGAGCCTGTGTCCTTCTGTTACTACATGAGGGAGTGGGGGGAGAACGAGACACCAGAAGGTTCTTTTTGACATTGGTGCCCACTTACCTCTGCCAGGGCCTAGTACCTATTGGCTGTCCAGAGGTCCCCACTACCCACTGTGCCTCCCCTCCCTGCTGTTCTCTAGTCTCCTAATTTATGTCAGCTCTTACCTCGGAACTCTGTGAAAAGATTAGAGTACTGGTGTTTGAGGGAAGAAGAAAAACCAACCTTACTGAGTATCAACTATGTGCTGGATAAGTCACTGTGCCAGGTAGGGAGTTTCCCATAATCCTCTCCTTTAATGCTCACAAGGATCCCCTAAATTTAGGGCTCATACTCTTTTTGCATAGCCAAGCTTCCTTGAAGGCAGTGACCTGCACCTTATTTCTAGGTCTGCTATTTCAGAACATCGGCAGATCCCTTCTCTTGGTTTACATGTCAACTGAAAGGGTGGTTGTGGATTATCTCCAAGGTCCACTCCAGCTTGACCTTCTCCGTCTCTGTAAACAAGTCAATAAAAGCTGCTCACAAGGGCACCTGGGTGGCTCAGTCAGTTAAGCTTCTGTCTTTTTTTTTTTTTTTTAGATTTTATTTATTTATTCATGAAAGACACACAGAGAGAGGCAGAGACACAGACAGAGAGAGAAGCAGGATCCCTGCAGGGAGCCCAACATGGGACTCGATCCCGGGACCGGGACCACGCTCTGAGCCAAAGGCAGACACTCAACTGCTGAGCCACCCAGGTGTCCCTAAGCTTCTATCTTTGACTCAGGTCATGATCCCAGGGTCCTGGGATGGAGCCCGGTGTCAGGCTCCCTGATTAACAGGGAGCTTGCTTCTCCTTCCCCTTCTGCCCCTTCCTCTGCTTGTGAATGCTCTCTCTCTCTCTCTCAAATAAATAAATCTAAAAAAAAAGTTACAAAAGTGTGAGGGAGTCACAAAACAACAATTAATGTTTTGAAAGGTTTATTACATGCCAGGCTCTGTTCTGGTGTTACAGGCATGAACTCTTTTGTTCTTCACAACAACCCCTGTCACATCAACATCAGTCCCTGCTTTAGAGATGCAGAGAGGCACCCATAGTTGGGTTCCAGGGTAGATAGCATGATTCAGTGCAAGAACACAGGCTCTAGGGGCACCTGCATGGCTCAGTGATTGAGCATCTGCCTTTGGCTCAGGTCATGATCCCCGGGGTCCTGGGATTGAGTCCCGCATCAGGCTCCCTGCAGGGAGCCTGCTTCTCCCTCTGCCTGTGTCTCTGCATCTCTCTGTGTGTCTCTCATGAATGAATGAATAAATAAAATCTTAGAAAAAAGAAAGAGAACAGAGGCTCTAGGGGAGCTTTGCTAGAGACCTTAGACAAATTAATCTCTCAGAATCTCAGAGTCCATGAGCTCAGAGGAGCTAGGCTCTGATGACAACAGAGCTCTCCCTGGAGCACAGGACTGGCTCAGGTGTTATTTGGAAATGTTTATAGAATGATACCTGCTGAGGACCAAGATTTGGCCCCTAGGGAAGGAGATTGCTGCCTGGAGTTTGGAGCCAGCCTGAGGACTGGGACAGGGAAGAGTATGGCAGGAGAGTGCTTCCCAGGGAGGGGTGAGGGGTACACCATAGGCATGCAAGGGAACCCAACCCCAAGGCTCTGGACCAGAGTCTGGACCATCTAGGGGATGGGTGTGCTCTGTGCTTCTCCCCCAGCAGATGGAGGCCAAGTGACTGTCATTTCCCACAAGTCTGTATTCACCCACCCCAGGAGAGTCTCTACGCCAGCCAACCCCATACCACCTCTGGACAGCTGGGCCTATGATCCTACCATGCTGTCAGATGCTGGGTTTCCTTGGACAAACTGGTTTCTTACAGCCCTTGCACACAGACTCCCATGCTTGCTCCCCCCACCCCCTAAATGGTGGTACTGGCCTAGCTTGGGTCTAGTTTCACATTTTAAATTGCTATACTTCATTTGACCAAAACCTCCAAAATAACAACTTACTGGCTGGCTAACTAAAGCAGAGTTTTAAGTGGTTTCTGTTGAGGAAGTCCTTAAGATGCCAGCCTCTCCTTCTAGGTCTGAAGGCCCCAGATCACCTGGAGATGACCTTTTTAAGTTAAAAAGTAATTCCTTTGAAGGATGTAGCACAGGGCACAGAGTAAGCACTAGCTATGCGTTATTATCACTGTGATTGGATGACTGTAGTTACACAACAGTGAGTTAAGGTGATTCAGGGATTAGGGTGTAACAGGAATCTTTTGAGACTCTCTCTCCAAAGCTGCTGAGATTTTGGCCACAAAGCAGGGAGGATATGAATTAATTTATGCATGAAGATTTGGAGCACTTAGGGGTGGAGGCATGAAAGGTCAGTACCCTAACCCTCAGCCTGATGATTCAGCCAGGGAGACCTGGAGGTGGATCATAGCTGCTCACTTGAGGCTGAGAGATGGTCTCTGAGATAAATTCACCTCCAGGAAAAGAGTTTGGGCTCAAGAGCTGGAGCCCAGAATCTCCATCCATCCATCCATCAGTCCATCCAGGCATTCAACAAATACTAGGGCAAATCCACTGAGTCAAGGCTTCATCATCGTTTTGACCCAAGACCCTTGTTGGTCTTAGTTTCCCACCTTATATCTTGTCACATATGACCAAATGTACCTATGTCCCATATTAAATAATACTTTGCTGCAAAAATTTTCTGAAAGGAGTGTTACAGTTTTGCTTTTGAAATTTTCTGACTTCAATTAGCTTTAAATTACAATTTGCTGTGACGTTTTTAAGCAGTCATCCTGTATATTCCAAATGGTCTTGGGTTGAGAAATTATAACTCAAAAATCCTTCTCAGTTATACCAAAATATTTATGAATACCAAGTTCAACAATGACTTATTCTATAGGCATTTAGTTAAATAGATAGCATTTTTTTTATTAAAAAAAAAACTTTGGATTCAGTAAAAATTTTTTTCTAGACTCTAACATTTTCACAGGCCCTGGCCAGCTCAGAAGCCTATGGTGTCTGATGGTGAAAATGGCCCCGAGGGTCAGAAACATTGGGGATAAAAAACAGAGGGGAGGGACACCTGGGTAGCTCGATGGTTGAGCGTCTGCCTTCCTCTCAGGTCATGATCCTAGGGTCCTGGGATCAAGTCCTGCATCAGGCTCCCCACAGGAGCCTGCTTCTCCCTCTGCCTATGTCTCTGCCTTTCTCTGTCTCTCATGAATAAACAAAATCTTTAAAACAAACAAACAGAGGGGAATGAGACAGTCAAGATCCCTGCTCTCAGAAGTTTACAGTCCAGTGGGAATAGGCAAATAAGAAGGTGTTATGACAAGTGCTGAAAAGTGTAAAATGTTCTGAGACAGAGGGGGCTCCTTTAGATGCAGTGGTCCTACTCTGAAGAAATAGCATTTAGGCAGAGACTGGACAGTTGGGAGAGTGTGACCTCTACAGAGCACAAATCTCTCCTGAGGGAGCAGACAATGCAAAGGCATTTGTTTCTTTGGTTTTTGCCTGCCTGGCTTAGCGATTATGCTTTGGAAGGCAGTGGCTGCGTGGGAGGTGAGCCATCATAAGGATAGCGTCTCTCAGGATCTCCACGCTCGGAATGTCCAGGACCAAACCCCAACAGCGCCATCGTGTGGCGGTGGTGAGTCACAACGGCAGCCCGAGACTCCAGGCCCCTGAGTGGTGTGGGGTGAGGTCGGCCCATAGCCAGGGCCTCACACACGGTCCCTATCACTCGCTTTTTCGGACTGAATAAATCCCTGAGGATTCTAGACATCTTAGAGCTGAGAGGGAGAGGAGGAGCCTTAAAATACAGATAGATCTAGACAATGGGGTTTGAGAATTTATTTAAGAAAGATAAAAGGGTTTTAGTATACCTGTGCCATTCAGAAATAGATTTACATAGTGACTGTGTTTGACAGCTACCATTCAGCAGGCGCATGTGAGAGGCTGCATCATCTCATTCAGTCTGCAAGGACGCCGAGGCTCAGAGAGGTGAAAAGATGTGTCTCAGATGTGTGTAGGAGTCAGCTTAGACGACCAGTGAATCTCAACTGTGTCAGAACCAACAGGCCATTTAACAACAAATATTTTGCAATGCCCCGTCGACATCCCTGGCATCTAGATACTGCCTAATGCATGACAGGCATTTGGTCTATGTTTGTTAAATGAATGAAATTTATTTTTTATTTATTTATTTATTTATTTATTTATTTATTTATTTATTTATTTATTTATGAAAGACACAGAGAGAGAGGCAGATACACAGATAGAGGGAGAAGCAGGCCCCATGCAGGAAACCAGATGCAGAACTCGATCTCCGCACCCCGGGAACATGCCCCGAGCCAAAGGCAGAGGCTCAACCGCTGAGCCACCCAGGCGTCCCTATATTATTATTTTTAAAATATTTTATTTATTTGAGAAAAGAGAGCAGAGAAAGAGAGAGAGAGAGAGCATGTGCACAAGCAGGGGAGGGGTGAAATGAAATAGATAGTATCCCACCTACTCACGTAATTTTAAAAATCAAGGGAAAATAAAATGAAAGTAATTTGTGCTATAAAAATCTGTATTTTCACATGTACATGCTCAGTCTAGATCACGTGAGAAGATATAACGGAAGCCATCATTGTGGACTGAGTGGCTCCAAATAGACTGATTCAGGCTTGTTGCCTACAGAGACACAATCTCCTGAAATGGTATATGCTCCTTGTAAAGCTCCGCACTTGTGCCAGGAAAATTCTCTTGATTTACACTTCAGTAGCATTCTTGAAGAATTCAGTATATACTAAAACTGTGTTTACACATATAATAGAGTTAAGGTACTTCGTGCAGGTAATTATAAACAATTTTTTCCACTTACATAAATGACCAGTGGGACATTAGGAAGTTGCACAGGACATGGGACAATTCGGGCAGCCCCGGTGGCTCAGCGGTTTAGCGCCTCCTACAGCTGAGGGGTGATCCTGGAGACCCACGTCAGGCTCCCAGCATGGAGCCTGCTTCTCCCTCTGCCTTTGTCTCTGCCCCCCGCTCCTCTCTCTGTATTCTCGTGAATAAATAAATAAAATCTTAAAAAAAAAAAAAAAGGACATGGGACAATTCTTGGTGATGTGGGTCTGTCCCAAACATTAAAGGACATTAGGAATCTCTGATCCCTGTCTGCTAAGGACAAGATGAGCCCCATCAATGTGATAACCAAAAACACCCCTACAAATTTCCAACTCCAAATTTCCAGGGACAGTAGATTTCCCTCTGAGACCTCTGGTATGGTAAAAGCCCAAATGCCTACGCTTTGCTTTGTTGGTCTACCTTTTTCAGGGCCCCTCCCAAAGACTTGGGTTTCCACACTCTTAACTTCTCATCCCTCCCTTTAAGATTCTCCCTGCAAGTGGTTTTTGTTTTTGTTTTTTTTTCTGGAAGGTTAGAACTGATGTGATAGATAATATAGTTTTGAAATATAGGTGAGGTTTGGTGGGGTGAGGTCCAGGGCCCATGGCCAGGAAAGAAATCTTGAGATGTCTTTGATGCAAAATGGTGGTTTGATTAAAGCACAGGGATAGGGCCTGTGGGCAGAAAGAGCTGCTGCCCCAGGGTTGTGAGGGGTGACTGATTATATACTTGGGAGTTGGGGGTAGGGAAAAAGTGAGGTTTTCTTTTCTTTTTTAATTTTATTGATTTATTTAAGAGAGAGTGAGTGTGAGCACATGAGCAGGGGCAGAGGGGGAGTGAGAAGCAGGCTCTCTGATGAGCGGAAGCCAGATTCAAGGGTCTAATTTAGAATCCTGGGATTGAGTTGAAGGCAGATGCTTAACTGACTGAGCCTCCCAGGTACCCTAAAAAGGGAGATTTTCAAAAGAATTTTTGTATGCTACAAAATATTGGAGGACTTGCCATTGTCAAGTTAAGGTTGTTTCTCCCTCAGGCAAAGCATTAATGTTAAGACAGTTGGGAGTTTCCTTCTGGAAGTTAGTTTTTTTGTTTGTTTTAGATTTTATTTATTTACTCGTGAAAGACACACACAGAGAGGCAGAGACATAGGCAGAGGAAGAAGCAGGCTTCCCATGGGGAACCTGATGCAGGACTTAATCCCAAGACTCGGATCACAACCTGAGCCAAAGGCAGACGCTCAAACCACTGAGCCACCCGGTGCCCCTGGAAGTTAGTTTATTGATAAAAATGTTTTTTTTTCTTGTAAATCACTACGACATTTGTAAACTGAGGGAGACAAAAGTCTTGTTGGACTATGATTTCTATTGGTTAACCATGTTTTTCCATCCCTTAGCATTAGGACAGCCAGAAGCGCCTGAGAGGTGTCCCACATATCCTACCTGGAGGTGGGTGGTGGGTGGGGTATCAGCTTGAGCTTTGCCCTCAGTCTGCCTTCTGCTTCCTCATCATAAATGAGGTGTATTTCTATCTTCCTATTTCTACAAAAAGACTGAGAGAGGTGAAGTAACTTGCTCGTAGTCACAGAGCCAGTCTGAAGTGGCAGAACCAGAATTAGAATGGATCCACATAAGTCAATCTGACTCTACAGCCTGGGATCCTGCCCTCTCTTCTAATCCCGTGTCGCTGTTTTCTGTCTCCCAGTCCCAGAAGATTCTGTTACCATGGAGAACCGAGGCTTTAAAAACTGAAACGTCTCACTTTACTAGGTAAAATTTTTATGAGGTGTCCTCCATTCTCAAAAGTCAGGAGGTGGGTCTGAGGGGTCTGGAATGCATTCAGACCATAGAGCTGTTAATTGTCATTCTCATAAATCAGGTCAGCATTTGCAGAAGGAAACCCTGCTGTTTGCTCCCTTGTCCCCAGAAAGGTCAGTTCCATCCGGCCATGACTTATTGCTCCGTCTCCTAGATATTTTCATTTCTAGGCAGCACTTGCTTCAGTGTAAATGGTGCAGACCTTCTCAGACCCCAGTGGCAGGAGAGAGTGAAATAAACTCCTTAGGCTGGTATTTAGGAATGAGCTGCAAGTAGCTGCTATTTCTTCTTTTCTCTTTTCTTTTCTTTTCTTTTTTCTTTTCTTTTTCTTTTCTTTTCTTTTTTTCTTTTTCTTTCTTTCTTTCTTTCTTTCTTTCTTTCTTTCTTTCTTTCTTTCCCTTCCTTCCTTCCTTTCTTTTCTTTCTTTTTTTTTTTTTTAGCAGCTGCTATTTCACTGAAAACTCAGGTCCTAAAAGATGTGCTGCAAATATTACATACCATCTCAAATATTTTGGGTGCATGCCCAATAAAACATAAACTTATTTATTTATTTATTTAAAACATAAATTTAAAATGAACTTCATCTTAGTGTAGAAAGTGATGTACAAAGGCAGACTTTTTCAAACATGAGTACTCCTAAGATTCACCACATATTCCAAACTCCTTACCTGGACTTCCTGAAGCACAACCTGGGATCTTGCTCTGTCAACTCTTCCCCCACTCCCCCCACTACTCTGTCTCCTGGTGACCAAGACCTTAGTCTATTTGGCTGGCTTGGATGAACAATGCTTCCCTTTTGGCTCCGGCTTTCAATGGCCCTGGGGCGTCCGCAGAGGCCAGTTTGAGAAGGAGAATCTTTGTTGGTATTAGAACTGGATTCAGGGGGCAGCCCGGGTGGCGCAGCGGTTTAGCGCCGCCTGCAGCCCGGGGTGTGATCCTGGAGGCCTGGGATGGAGTCCCACGTCAGGCTGCCTGCATGGAGCCTGCTTCTCCCTCTGCCTGTGTCTCTGCCTCTCTCTCTGAATAAATAAATAAATCTTTAAAAAAAGAAAAAAAAAGAACTGGATTCAGGGACTCCTGGGTGGCTCAGCGGTTGAGCGTCTGCCTTTGGCTCTGGGTGTGATCCCAGAGTTCTGGGATCGAGTCCCATATCGGGCTCCCTGTGAGGACCCTGCTGCCTATGTCTCTGCCTTCTCTCTGTGTCATGAATGAATGAATGAATGAATGAATGAATAAATAAATAAATAAATAAATAAATAAATAAATAAATAAATAAAATCTTTGGGGAAAAAAAAAGAACTGGATTCAAACTGTGCTTCCCTTAGTTACTATTTCTGCAACTTGGGGAAGTTACGGATTCTCTTGTTGCCTGTATTTCCTGTCTCATGGGGCTGTTGTGCTAATGCACGAATGTGGCAAGGACACTGAGGCCTCACATGTAGTTAGTGCTTGCTAAATGTTAGCCATTATTTTTACTGTGGTTAATATTTTTGTGCACCAGGCACTCTTCTGGGAAATGCCTGTGGCAGGCAGACACTAAGATGACCCCCATGATCCCAACCTCCTGGTATCCACATCTTGGTGTAGTCTCCCTTGTAGAGGCCACTTTTAGGCAAGAGGGTTAAGCAAAAGAATGTAGAAAGGGCCCACCGTGACCCCCACCGACTAACCAATGAGCTGAATAAGAACTGGCTCATTAGGCGACCTACCTCAAAATATCCATAGGCTTCACCTGACCAATGGGCTACTTACAATCAGACACAGTTACCAAGAGAGAAAGTCCCCATACCTCCTCACCTGCGTCCTTTAAATGCGACCATCAACCACTGCCTCGTTGCTGTCTCTGCTTTGCTGTCCTGTCCTCCACTCCCTTGCCATATTCAATAAAGTGTTATCTCCTTTGTTCAGCCTTGGGTGAATTCTTTTACTGTGCACCCTGGCTTCTACACCATCAGTTGCCCCACACTTGGGGGCCCTATTTGATAGGGAGAGACACCACATTCCCTCCTCCCCTTGGGTGTGAGAGGGATCTGTGGCTTGCTTCTAAAACCAATGGAGTACACCACGGAGCATGGCAGAGGTGATATGTGACTATGTGTACGTGGTTATTTCACACAAGATTGTAACATCCTCACTTTCCCTTGCTGGCTTTGGAGGAAGCAAGTGGTCATGTTGGTAAAGCCCAACATTGTCAAACATTGAGGGCAACTCATAGCCATCAGACAGCAAACAACTGAGGCCTCAGCCTGGACCTGAACATTAAGTTTCCAAGCAGATCTTCCCCAGGCCAGCCTCCCAGGACACTGTAGCCTGGGCCATTCATTTTGCAGTAATGTTTCACACAGTAACAGATAACAAATACTCACCCCTCACCTTCCAATCTCTTTGCTCCTGCAATTCTCTCCTCTTTCTCCTGAATCAATATATTCCTTTCCATTTGGCCATTCACACCAACCCATAAGCATGCTCTAGTATTTGCCATCTTAAAAATTACTGTCCCAATGCCTCTTCTCTGGCTAGTTATCACCTTGTTTCTCTACTCCTCCATGGCAAAACTTCTTGACATCCTTGTCTCCAGCCATTGTCCACATTTTTCATATCCTCCCTCAACTTACACTCAGTGAGGTCTCCAATGACTTACATGTCACCCAATCCAAAGGTCCCGTGGCATTCGACACAGTCAGCCACTTCCTCTTCCTTGAAATACACTCTCTTCTTTGACATCACCTTCTCAGCCTTCCTCCCTGTTCAATGTCCACTTCTTCCCAGTCTCCACAGCTGCCTCCTTCTTTCCTATTCAGCTTCTGAATGTTGGCATGCCCCTGGTTTTGATGCAGATAGGCCAAGTCCAAGGACCCAGAGGCGGGCTCCTGCAGGACCAGCCAAGTGAGTCCTTGGCTTCACATAGAATGGAAATCAAATGTGAGCCAGCAAGAGGTGAAGGCAGAGTTCACTGAAGATATTGAGAGAACAGATACAAATGGAGTGTCCATGAGACTCTGAAAGGAAAGAAGCATGAATCTTTGTTTAGGGGTCTGGAGTTTTTATTGATGGTGGTTTGGTGTACACGTCCTCTCAGGTATCCAGGAACTGGTAGAACAAGGATGAGTGCTCAGGTGTCCTCTACAAGTCACATATGCCCTGGAGCCAGGGATCTAGGTGGCAAGGTGTTTAGAGTCAGGGGTCTTGAAGAAGTTTATGACCTTACCCAGTAACTCCTTAGATATTATCTATTGTGCTGGAAGACTCCAAAGATATTATCATTGACTCCTTGATCTTCACCCAGAGGACATACAAAAGGCAGTGTCAGGCAGGGGTGCATGCATAGAAGTATGGAAAGGAGAAAAGAAAAAAAAATCAGCTTTTTCTCTCATGGGGTCCTCTCAATTCCTCTGTCTTGGTTTCAGTTTCCTCACTTGGAATATTTGTTTTCCAGGGTTGTGAGAATTGCCCAAGGTAACAAAGGTATGCCTTAAATATTCCTCTCTCCTCCCTCCCCCACTGCACCATTAATTATAATTATGCTCTCTTGCCTCACTCTGCTGAGAAAACTAGTCACCCTCTTCCCTAGACACTTTTCAGGTGGCTCCAGGGTCCAGAGAGCAAACTTTGAGGAAGATGATTATTTCCCACAAAGGCCAATGTGGATCTTCGGAAACCCGAATCTAAGAAAAGTCCACTGCCTTTGCTGATAGAAATCCCTATTTTTAATTCATTGAGCCTCAGACCTTTCAGGAGATGAAATGCATGTGGGAGCATGGGTATGTGACCTCCCATAGACATAGGTAGGGGGCCTGGGTCAACCACAGCAGGCATTTCTTAGATTCTTCTGCCATGACCATGACTGGCCATAGTCATACTATTTATCCTTCTAGAAAGTGATGTTATGCATTAAATGAAAGTTGGGTGACATCACGCCCAAGCTAGAGCATGCCAAAGGAGTCATTAAGTCATTCAACAAACACCTATTAAGTAGGTATTATGTATAGCAGGGCACTGTGCTAGGTGCCGAGGAAGTGACAGCGAGCAGGACAATAAGATCCCTGCCCTGACCAGTACCTGGCTTACTGGAAGACAGCCACAAGTGAAAAGGAAATTGCAGCCCAGTGTGAGAGGAAGTTCAGGAGCCAGGCATCTAGGAGTATAGCAGCAGTGGCAGCTAGCCCAGCCAGGGTCAGTGGGGGTGGGTAAGGGATGGTTTTTCTGGGGGGGGGGGTGTCCTCTAAACTGTGAACTGAAAGGTGTCTGGGAAGTGGGCGGAGGGAAGAGCAGTATGAGGTTTCCGAGGTATGCAAGAGCTTGAACTTCTCAGGAGATGCAAATAGAGGGACGCTGGCATTTCAAGTGCACAGCAGGGTGAGGACAAACTGGACTTTACTCCACCACTTTGTATTTAGAAAGCAGTATTAAGGTCCTGGGATTTTTTCCAGTAAGAGACCCGGGGAGGGGGGGCAGGGGCGCCCTTAAGAGCCTAACGTGGGGAGTGCATAGCAGAGAGAGAGAAGCACCTGCTGGAATCCTTCAGGGCATCTCCTCTCAGACCTCAACCAGGATGGAGCTCAAAGCCGGCTCTGGTTTGGCTTCAGCCCTTATTTCTGAGTAGCTGGAAAGTCACTTCATCTTTTTAGATCTCTGCTGCCGTAACAAGTCAGGCTTGTGCTGGGTGAGCTTTATTATTAGTTCTCCACACTCTGTAAACCCAAATTAACCCTCCATCCCCTTCTGGGATTTCCTCAATCCCCTTAAACTCTCTCTTCCCGGCTGGGAACACCTTGCAGGACAATTTCTCTTTCTCGTCTGTCTCTCCACTAGCGTCTGAACTCCAAGCAGGCGGCACTATGCCCAATGTATCTGTTCATGCATCTTCTTGCTAGGCCCTGGAACACAGCTGTGAAAGCTTGAATAAACCAAAGAACAGTCCCTACACCGGACACCTCGCTTTAGCTGTTACCGTATGCCCCTGCGTGTTTGTGTTAGATCCTCACAACAGCCGGAGGCACTACCAAGTCCCAAGTGCCATTTTGCTGATGAGCCAAGGAGCCTCAAAAGAGGCCATCAAGCTGTGAACCCAAGCTCTAAAACCAACCAACCAACCAACCAACCAACCAAACCAGTTAGTTACTATTGTCATTCTCAAACCAGCTTCCTTTCCCCTCCCTAAACAGCTCCAAGGCCTAAGAGGATTATTCCAAGATTGCAGCTCGGCCCACGTGTCCACCCAACGGCCGCAAGGCTGCAGGGTACCCACCCCAGGCCTCCTCCCCACCCTTTCATTCTCCCCCCCCTCCCCTCCCCCTCCCCCTTTGGCGAAGACCCTCCCGCGTAGCTAGCGCGCCCCACGTGCCTCGCGTAAATAAGAGAGTGCGCAGGCGCACCGGGCCCGCGTCCATTGGCCGGCGCCCTGCTGCCCCGGGGCAGGGGGAGGGACGCCGGCCGCTCTGGCCGCGGGCTGCTCGGCCCAGTCGGTTGGTCGGGACTCCGGCTTCGCCCTCGCCATGGCACCTTGGCTGCTGCTGCTGTCGCTGCTGGGGCTGCTCCTGGGCGCCGCTCCCGCCCCCCCCCGCCAAGCAGCTGACGCGCAGGCCCGGGAGGCGGCGTACCCGGAGCTGCTGGGGCCCGCCCGCTTCGCCCTGGAGATGTACAACCGCGGCCGGGCTGCCGGGAGGCGGGCGGCGCTGGGGGCGGTGCGCGGCCGCGTCCGCCGGGTGAGAACGCGCCAGGGGTGGGGCTTCACGGGGCGTGCGTGAGGCGGGGCGGAGGGGAGGGGGTGGCTGGTCCAAAGGTCGGGAATTTTGGCCTGGACCAGGGGTGAGGGCGTTGGACGCCCGAGAGACGAACTTCTGGTGATGGGGAGAGGGAAGGGGGTTGCGGCGGGGCTGTGGAAAGGATGGGCTGCGGGGGTCGGGGGAGTAGATGTGCCTGCCTCACCCGCCCCTTCATTCAGGCGGGCCACGGGTCGCTGTTCTCCCTGAAGGCGACCCTAGAGGAGCCTCCCTGCAACGACCCCACGGTGTGCCAGCTCCCTGTGTCCAAGAAAACCCTGGTAAGTGATGGGGCTCCTGTGATTCCCTGCCCTCATGATAAGTCTGGGTCAAGAGGAGGCAGCAACTACCTCACCCTGAGTCACTTCCCAGGCCCTTAGGGCCAGAAATTAAAATGCTTTAAGAGCGGGGGTGACAGAGTGCTGGTTTTGCCCCATTCTGCACTCGTGGGGGTGATTGCTCTGGAAGTGATCTTCACACAAGGATCTTCCAGTTCCATCTTGCCAAGGCCTTGCTCCCATCCCAACCCTCAGACTGGCTTTCTCCTCTCCTTCCAGCTCTGCAGCTTCGAAGTCTTAGATGAGCTAGGAAAACACATGCTGCTGAGACGGGACTGTGGCCCAGTGGATACCAAGGTTACAGGTGCTGGGATAGCTCAAGGATACTGGCATAATTCAGATCAGACTTCACTCGGGGTTCAGCCTTGATTTCTTCTCTGTTCCAACCCTATTCAGATGACAGAAATGAGACTTTGAGTTCAGTCCTTCCACTGTTGAACAAGGACCCCCTGCCCCAGGTGAGGAGCCCATCTCCATCTGGTTAGCTGGTTGTTGCTTTATTTCCCCCTTTCCGTCACCCTGGCCTGGGCTTCCTGGTCAGTGTGAGAAGGATTTCTTGTAAAGATCCCTGTGCCTTTCCAGGATTTTTCAGTGAAAATGGCTTCAGTCTTCAAGGAGTTTGTTACCACCTATAATCGGACTTACGAGACAAAAGAGGGTAAGGATCCAGCTTTGGCTGTACTTGTCCCAATCAGATCAGGACCTTCTCCCCACTTGGTACCTTGGTGCTGGGGAGGGGAAGGACACAAGAGGCAGTACATCCTTTCAAGGATCCCTTAAATCCCCCAAGTTCTTGCCCAGCCTTGCAGGATTGGACAGTTACCTGGCCCATTCTCGCATCTGATTTTCTTGGTCAGGAAGCACGGGGTCTCCATCAGTCTGGATAGAATGGGATGGGGCAAAGGCCAGATCTTCTCTGCTGGTAGTCTTTTCCCATGACCCCCTGTCTGAGGATGCCCTTTGGAGCCCATTTTGGTTTTGCCTTCACTCCTGGGATATCATCACTTCGGTGTGGCCCCAAAAGTTATTTCCACCTCCCACTCATCACTTGCAGGTCTGGACCTCCCCCTGCCCCCAGCCCTCCCCCAGAGTTCTGTCCTTGGAAAGAGCTTTAGGCCTGATCCAGAGCCTACCTACTTCCCAGAGAAATCTGTGCTTGGTAGTCCCAAGTACCTCTCCTTTTATGATCTGCCTGGGGTCTAAGTCTTTCCTCTCCTGCTCCTTGGTTCTCAGAAGCCGAGTGGCGCATGTCCGTCTTTTCCAACAACATGGTACGAGCACAGAAGATCCAGGCACTAGACCGTGGCACAGCTCAGTATGGGATCACCAAGTTCAGTGACCTTACAGGTAGAAGTAGTGGCCAGAGCCCTCATGGAGCCTGAAAGAGTCAGGGTCTGCTCCCAAGGCTCCTGATCAGGGCTGCCTTATACTCTTAGCCTCCATCCCTTGCTTACTTTTGCCCACAGAGGAGGAGTTCCGTACCATTTACCTGAATCCACTCTTAAGAGAGAACCGTGGCAAGAAGATGCGCCTAGCAGAGTCCATTAGCGATCATGCCCCACCACCTGAATGGGACTGGAGGAGTAAGGGGGCTGTCACCAAAGTCAAGGACCAGGTTGGACCCCTAAGAAGCAATGGCAGGACATGAGGACTGCCCTGGGGTTGGGAGGGTACCCAGCCCTGATCTTGCCTGTCTCTTGCAGGGCATGTGTGGGTCCTGCTGGGCTTTCTCAGTCACCGGCAATGTGGAGGGCCAGTGGTTCCTGAAAGAGGGGACCCTGTTCTCCCTCTCTGAGCAGGGTGAGCATCCCACTCTACACCCCTGTCCCCAGCCCAGCCCCTCCAGAGGGCTCCTCAGGACCAGCCTTCTGTCTCCTAGAGCTCTTGGACTGTGACAAGGTGGACAAGGCCTGCCTGGGTGGCTTGCCCTCCAATGCCTACACAGCCATAATGACTCTGGGTATGCATTCATGGGATCAGAAGGGGTGGTGGGAGTCACGTGAACTGGGTTCAGGTCTCAATGCTAATCTTTAATGAAGACATTGAACAAATCAGCTCTTTAGGAATGCTTTGAGTATTAAGTAAGGAGATAATACCTAAAGCTCTTGGTGCATAGCAGAGGGTCTTGGTATTTTTGTAATACCACTAAACCAGGTAGCAACACACCTCACCCTTGAGAGGAGGTATTGACTTAAATTGGCCATTTAGTTCAGCAGTGGGCTTCAGTGGCCCAAGGATGAAAGAATGAGGGACTGAGGTGGCTGTACAGCAACTGAGAGCCTGCAGGGGTCTGGGCCAAATCAGGAGCAGAACTGAGTAGGACGAGCAAGCCAAAGTGAAGAGTCCCAGGAGTGCTGGGATGAGTAAGGATCAGAAAATGAGAGTGGAGTTCCATCTCGGCCACATTTCTCACTGGTTACTCCCTCAGCCCCCTTAGTTTCTGTTTTGTCATCTCTAGAGGGAGGCTGTTGTTTAGAGTGCATGGCCTTGGTCTGGGGTGGATGGGGACCTTGAGACCTCACAGAAGGGGCTGGGTATAGCCCTTGGCCAGGAGAAGATGAGTGTAGGGTACTCGGGGGTCTAGATTTTTTCTCCCTACCCTATCCCACACCCACCATTCCCTAGGTGGGCTGGAGACTGAGGATGACTACAGCTACCAGGGCCACTTGCAAGCCTGCAGTTTCTCTGCAAAGAAGGCCAGGGTCTACATCAACGACTCAGTGGAGCTGAGCCAGAATGAGCAGAGTGAGTAAGGGTTATGGTGGGGACAGGCCAGGTGGGGCTGGGCCTGGGTGTCCCTTACACTGTCCCTCACCTGTCTCAGAGCTGGCAGCCTGGCTGGCCAAGAAGGGCCCCATCTCCGTTGCCATCAATGCCTTTGGCATGCAGGTAAGGCCTTAGCTCTCCTGCCCCTGCCCAACTCTTGCCAACTCCCTTCCTACTTGACCTTGGAGGTGTCCCCTTATTCTTTATTCTCCCCACCCCCAGTTCTACCGCCATGGGATCTCCCACCCACTGCGTCCTCTCTGCAGCCCTTGGCTCATCGACCATGCTGTGCTGCTTGTGGGCTATGGCAACCGTGAGTTCCACAGACCCCCTCTCTGCCCATCCTCAGATCACAGAGGTTGGACCACAGCATTTCAGGACCTCTGGAGGGGGAAGTTGAAGGAATGCCTGGGAACCCTGTCCTTACCTCTGCTTCAGGCCGTGGGCCAGGCCAGAGTTATCCACCCCCTCTCTGGGTTGGAAGGCTGAGGCAGTGGAAGGTTGAACTGTTACAGATCAATCATCTGCTAGAGGCAGGTGGCTGGGTGCCCCCCCTAAACACCAGAGCCACATCAGGTCTCCAGGAGGCTCGTAGGTGGGCCTGTCTTGCTTTCTGCTCTTTTTCTAGTACCTGTCACAGTAGGCCACAGCAGAGATTGGGAGAGTGCAAAGTGCTGGGGGCCCTGATTGGAGAATCGGGGGCCCCTGACCCCCTGCACTCCGCACTGCTTCCCAGGCTCTGGCATACCCTTCTGGGCCATCAAGAACAGCTGGGGCACTGACTGGGGTGAGGAGGTGAGTCTTGTTTCCTTGGCCCTGGCTCTCCAGTCACATCTTGCCCTCCTGTCCTCACCAGCCCACCTACCATCCCTCCAGGGTTATTACTACTTGCATCGTGGGTCTGGGGCCTGTGGTGTGAACACCATGGCCAGCTCGGCAGTGGTGAACTAAGGAGCACCAGCGCAGGACCTGGTGCTGACCAGAGCCACCTCTTCCTCAGCCTGGCCTGCACGTCCAGGCCCCTTCCCAGGAGGCACAGCTGACTGAGGGCCAGGCACCGGGTACCTCAGGGTGAGCAAAAGGAACTGGGTGAGGGCAAAGCCCCTACCCCTTCCACCCCACTCCTATCCTGAAGCTCCCCAACTGCACCTTTGTTGACTTGTGGTAGCTAGGAGGCTCTTGAGATGAAGGATGATGTCCTGGCAACTGAGGCTGGGGCCAGAACCTTGGGCTTGAGTAAGGAGCAAGTGGGAAGAAAATGTTCTGGTCTTAAACCCAGCTCTGTCTTCAGCAGGCTCTGGCTTCCTTCCCTGGCTTTCCTCTTTCTGATGCTATAAATTTTCTGGTACCCCTGGATCTAGGGACAGTGTTTCCTTACATATCTAGCGAAACTATTGTAACCACCTTTTTCTAACAGCAATAAAGAGGTGTCCTAGGCTCCAGTGTGGTGTGAATGCTCAGTACCTACAGGCAAATAAGGGTGGTAGGGACTTCAGGAGGGTCAAGGGTGGGCAGCTGGTCCTGTCCAGGAGCCTGAGGGCCCAGCTTCTGCTTCAGGAACGAAAAAGAGTTGGGGAGAAGCTCACGGATGGGTCTTTATTCAGAGGTATGTAGCAGGCTGTTCTCTGAGGCCCTTGCCCCAAGGGATGGATGGGATCAGCCAGAGGGAGTTCCCTCTCTCCGAATCGAATCATTTAGTCTTAGGGGTTGAGGTCAGAGGTCACTCTCCCCATAGAGGGCACTGGAGAAGGCCACGTAGTCCAGGGCTCCAGGTGGAGCCCCAGAGCCCTTGTAGGGTGCCATACGACGGATGCAGTACTCGGCCTGCTCAGCAGGGAGCTCCCGCCGCAGCTCTTCAGGAGTGATGTAGTTCTGGGGGAGAGAAGGTTATTGAGGACACACAGCTTCTGTTCCCTGTCCCAGCACGCTAGCCCCCTCACCGCCTGGGGCTCACCTTATCTCCTGCCAGGATCTTGAAGGAGGCCACAACTTGCTCAGCTGTGTCAGTCTCAGCTGTCTCTCGGGTCATGAAGTCGATGAAGGCCTGGAAGGTCACGACGCCGGCTGCGTTGGGGTCCACCATGGTCATAATTCGTGCAAACTCTACTTCTCCCTGCAGGGACAGAGGCCAGGCACCACACATATGGGTGCTAAAGCCAGAAGGCTCCTCGTGTCCCCTCATGGGCTCTGTCCAGCCTTGGCTTGACAACCCCAGTTACAAAGTCCTCTCTTCTCTCCATGGGCTATGTCGCAGCCTTAGGTCTGGCTTTATGGGAAGTTCTTTCTACTAAACTGAAATCTGCCTCCTGCCCCTGGCAATGCCCCTGTTGCCCTTTGGTCCTGACCTTTTTTTCAGGAGTTCTCTGTAGTGCTGTTTTTCTCTGGGTAAACATGTTGCAAGTTCAGACTTTCAAGTCACATACAACCAAGTCCAAATCCTAGCTGTGTCCTTGAGCAAATTAATTTGCCTCTCTGAGCCTTTGACAGCCCTGAGGCGAAGTGTAATTCTCCCAGCCCCAGTGGGAGTGATGGGGAAATGAAAGGCACGTGAAGGTGGGAGAGATACAGTAGGTGATCATGATACAGGAGAGAGATGCTGATGGGACTCCTGTGATGCACGTTGGGGGCACTCACCAGATCATAGCCCATGGAGATGAGGCAAGCCCGGAAGTCATCAGGCTCCATCATCCCGTTCCGCTTCTGTAGTGCATGAGTGCATATCAGACTTGGTCCTCCAGCCCCACCAGCCCCCACATCCACCGCCCACAGAATTGGGCCCTCGCTGACCCGGTCAAAGTGGTTGAAGGATGCCCGGAACTCGTTGAGCTGCTCCTGGCTCAGGCCCTTGGCATCTCGGGTCAGTACCTGGTTCTCCACTTCATTGATGGTACGGGCGATGGAGGTGAGCAACTGCTCCCAGCCTACGCGGATGTGCTGGGGGGACAGGTAACAGGCCAAGTCAGTACGTGGCCAGTGCCTGGCCACTAGTTCCAGCTTTACTCCCAATCTGCTGTGTGATGCTGGGCAAGTCTTCCACCTTATTGGGGCTTTGTCCCTATCTGGAGGTTCCACTGAGGACTTAATTTTGTATTAAGCATTGTCAACCAGTCATGACCAATCCTGGCCTGGCTTTAGACCAGTATGTGACTCTGAATGGGTTACCTTCCCTCGCTGGATCTCAGTATCCCCATAGGCGCATTGGGGGACCTGGCCAAGCTGAAAACTGGGGGCCCTCCTGGCACATGCATGATGTGTCCAGCTATGGCTTCCCTGGGCTTCCCCAGACAGGGCCATCTTCCCACCCTTCTAAGCAGGTGAGTCCCACCTCCATGCTGTAGACGGTGTGCTTGTTGTCAAACACTAGGCTCTCCTGCAGCAGCTGGTGGTCACCCTCCAGCCGGTCAATGTTGCTCTTATAGTTGATAATGTTCTGCTCCTGTTGCCGCAGTCCAGCCATCTGTTCCTCCAGAGAGCCAGCCATCCCTGTGGCTAGGCGCCCCACCTCCTGTAGGGGACCCAGGCAGGATGGGAGCTCCCAGCTCCCTGTGGCCCGGCCCTGGCTTCCCTCCCCCAGATTGACCCCACCATCCAAGCCGTACCTCCACCTTCCCCTGGATCCAGGGCCCAACAGCATTGGCTTGAGCTGCGAACTGTCGCCGGAGCCTCTCATTCAGCTGCTGCCGGGCAAGCTCTTCCTGCAGGGTCTGGTCACGGCTGGGCACCAGCTTTCGGACCTGGGAAGAAGGGTGCTTGTGCCTGGGGCCACTGAACCAGATGACAGCTTTGAAGGGAGACAGGCTCCAACCCCTAGAGTAGTCCCTGCTACTGTCAGCCAAGACGAACAAGCTCTTGGGCAAGTCACCTGACCTCTTTAGGCTTGTTTCCTCATTTGTAAAATGGGGCCTATGATACAACTGTAATTTCAGTTGTTTTATAAAGATGTCCATACCCCAGGCTTAATTCTACTTCACATCAGGCCTGATAGAAAAATGTTGTTACAGCCAATTTACAGATGGAGCCGTGACAGGCAGGGTGGCTTATCCAGTGCCCCACAAAGGCTGTGACAGATCCCAGATCCGTAGCTTGGGACAGCTGAGGTTTCGGGGGCTGGGGGGAGGCAGGGAGGTCAAAGGCAGCACTGACCATGTCCCACTTGGTGTTGATGTCCTGTGGTGTGAGGTTGATGTAGGGGTTGGTGGAGCTGGGCCGCAGTCCATACGTTTGGCAGATCTTCTGGATCTCACCCTGGATACCGAGGATTGCTCCTCGCTCTCGGTCAGCCTCTGGCAACGTAGCCTTGAATTGCTCATGTGCAGTCAGCAGGCTCTGGGAATGACAGGCGGGCAGCATTAGCCAGCAGCCTTCACTTCCCACAGGCAACAGAAAGGGCAACAATGTGCTACAGGCCAACCAGTGGGTCCACAGCAGGGCTGGCTCAGTGCAGGCCTCCTGTCTCCCAGCCTAACATTTGGGAACTGGGGTTTCCCTCGGGTCCTCAGTCCCCAGGAACCCAAAGAAAGGGCTGACAGGATTCTAGGCCAGCTTCCCTATCACCCCATCCAGCCCCCCACACTGGAACCCCCGCATCCACCTGGGTTTCCTCCACTGAGTGCACCAGCCACACGTCCTGCAGGTCCTCCACGGCACCATCCAGCCAGTTGTTGAAGGGCGCTGCCCGACGGGCAAACTCCAGTTGCAGCTGGTCAATGGTCTCCAGGAGCTTCTCCATCCGCTAAGGGCCATGGGGATAGTGAGTCAGCAGCCTGCCCAACCCTCACCAGCCTCCAGTCTCCAGCCCTCAGCCCCCTGGCCCCCAAACCCACTTCTAGTGCATCCCTCCTCTTCTGGGTCAGTGTGCCCAGATTGTCCCACTGGTCGCAGATGGCCTGGCAGCGGCTATTCACCGAGGCTGCCTCATGGTAGTCCAGCTCACTGGGGACCAGAAAGGGGATAATGGAGGGGTCAGACCACAGCCTCGATTTCCTTCTGACTGCCTTCCTGGGACTGGAACAAATGCCCCAGGTGGTGAAGGCACTAGGGAGCCAGGGCAGGTGTGGTTGAAGGAGAGCATTCCTGGGAGGTGGAGATAAGGTTCTAGTGCATTCCTTGGGCAGGGGGCGCTCGCGGGCCCACAGCTTCAGTCCCCAGCGAAGTTTGGAAGAGGGTGGTGGGATTGTGCGAGAAGGGGCGGGTTTACAGGAGGAGGCGGGGAAGCCAAGGCCGACGGGGAGATTTTGAGCTAGCTGACCAGGGCCCGGAGTTGAAGGGGACGGTCAGAAAACGGGTAGGTCACGGGGGTGGGGCAGGCGGAGCGCCGGTAAAGTGTGGGTCCCGCGATAGGGATGGGGTTACGGGAGGAGGGTCGGATCAAGTGGTGATGGGGAAAGATGGGACACCAAGGCGGGGTTCCTGAACTGAGGAGGGCAGTGGGGAGCAGAGCGGGCGAGGGGCGAAGCCAGGTAGGGCAGTTGTCACCGAGCGGCGGGCCCAGCAGCGGACCACGCCTACTTGAGCTCCTGGGCCAGCGCGGCGATGTGCTCCACGCGGTCCTGATGCGCTGCCAGGTCGCTCTCAAAGGCCTCGTGGCGCCGCAGCAACGCCCGCACCTCCTGCAGGGAGGCCGACTCGTAGTCGCGCTGGCTCAGCATATCCTCCTTCCCTACTCGGAGAGAGGCCCGGCTCGGGTCACCCAGCGGCGGCCGCGGCCGGAGCCAGGGGTTCCAGCCAGGCTGAGAGTCCTTATCTGTGAAATTGCAGGTGATGACACCTGCCCAGGGGGTTTGTTCTGCGATGCCAGGGTGATAAAATTAAGTGAAGCTCCTGCTCCTGGGTATGACCTGTAAATGACGTCAGCGTCCCTGATTCTGCAAGTCTCAGGGTGGTCCTCGGTACAGTTGGGGTATTACTGCATAGCGAACTGCCTCCCAACGACTCTAAACCCAGTGAGCTCCGACCTGGTTTCCTTTGCTCACCAGCTTCCACAATGCCTGGCACAGTGCCTGGCACTTGGTAGACCTTCTAGGAATATTTGTTGGATGAATAAATGATGAATGTAAAAGCGCTTTGAGAACGAATTGCCATTATTTCTCAAATAAAATCATAACAATAATAATCGTAGCTGCAGCTATTTATTGAGGACCACTGCATTTTGCAGAGAAGCTAACAGGTTTAAAGATTCAGAAACCTTAGAGTCCCATAAATAGCTAGCTATATATTTAAGGAATTCTTGCTGTAGCAAACCACTGTTATCCTTTATGCCTATAATCCACTATTAACGTTTATCTGTTATTTATAGGCAGGGATCATTTATTTGTAGGATCAAAATCCCTGATAGAATACAGAATGAATGTTTTCATACAGAGCAATATATTTGACTCATGCAGTGTTTTGCCATCAGCATGCTCTGAACCTAACGTTCCTGCTGTTAGGCTTGGGGACCCACCTGCTATAGGTACAAATAAATGACAGATTAATCAGAGCTGAGCTACAGAAGGCCAGAGCCAGGAGACAGGGGCTCAGGTTTACAGATGAAGAAACTGGCCCAAAAAGGAGCAGTGACTTGGTTGCACAGAAAGTCAGAGTGGGTCTAGAAAACGAGTCACTACCTTCCTGGCAGAACACTTCTCCTGACCCTGTACATTCCGCCAGGACACTCCCCTCCACGCACCCATACCTCAGGACAGACTCAAGTCCATGAGGTGTTCCTACCCCGGGTCCAGGCTTCATGCAAGGAGGCTTTCTGCTGGAATTTCTCAGCCAGGTGCTGGAGCCGCTGCAGGCGCCGGATCTCTGAGAGCAGCCAGTCCTCATAGCCCTTCTCTACTTGCTCCAGCCCACGCCATGCATTGGCAATATCCTGTGGGGCAGGCAGAGGTGCCCTCCATCAGGGTTTGCCCATTGTACAGATGGGGCCAATGTCACCTAGAGGATGTGGGCAGAGCAGGGGTCACTCTACCCCTGGCCTGGCTCACCGAGACGAGCTTGCCCTCGGAGGGCATGAAGGCGGGCCGGTGGCTCAGCCGCAGCTTGGTCTGCAGTGTATTGAAATTGATCTCCAGCTGGCACTTCTCCTGCACTCGGGGTGGCTTATGCAGGCGCCGGTAGTCCCGAAAGTCCTCCAGCTTGCGCTGCATGGCACTCATGCTGGGCTCGCCCACACGGTTCTCCAGCCATGGTATGGTGCGACGGATCCATTCCAGCAGCTGCCAAGGCAGGCAGGTACAGTGCAGAGAGTTCTGAGCTGGCCTGCTCACCCCACCTACCCCTTTCTACCCATACTGGGGCTGTGGCCAGAAGGCCAGGCGTCAAGCAGAATATGGGTCCCCACTCATCAGGGAAGGAGTAGGGTAGTAAATGTCCTAGTCCAGGGGCCTGTGAAGGCTGGCGCAATGCAAAAGCCATGTGACTGCTCTAAATATGGGTGAATGGATAAAGGATGAGTGGATGAATGAATGGTGAGTGGATCCATGAACAACCAGGAGCCTGGACAGGCAGAAGGGGCAGGAGATGAGTGAAGATGGGAGGAGGAGGTGGGAGGAGGCCAAGGCCCCTCTAAGGTGAGGGGAGCTCTGCAGGCCCAGGCCTGGGCTAGCCAGGGTCAGGAGAGCACAGGTATGGGAGGCTTCAGTCTCACCTCACTGGCAAGCTTCTCGTACTCCTCCATCAGCTTCTCGTTCTCCTGGTTCACAGCCAGCACCTTGCAGATCCTGTTGGCAGCTGTCTCTGCCTATCATTGGAGTTGAAGAAAGTGGGCACTAGAACGAACTGCTGCAGACACCCCAACTCAGCCTTCCTCTGTAAAGCCCTTAAAACCTGGGTCCAGGCAAGTAGGGGAGCACATCTTTTTGGATGAGGAGGGAGCTTCCAGGCCAGATGCCTCTGCTCCTGAATTCCCCAGAGACTGAGGATATGCAGATGGGACAGTGGCATTCCCACCCAACGGGGGGCCAGCACCTCCAAATGTGAGGATGCTGCCAGGGTTAGGTCCCTTGGTCCACAAACCCAGCTCGGGCAGCAGCAGCGGGGACCCCCTACCTGCTCGGCCCCAGCAAAGGCATGGTAGAAGCAGGAAACATAGGTCATGATGGCCTTTTCATCAGGCTTTGGGGTGTTCACGATGTCTAGGGGACAGCAGTGAGGTATTTATTGGCTATTGGCCAAAGCCAGGCTTGGGGAACAGACTCATGCCCCTAACCAGGTAGAGAGCTCCCTTGAGACGGGAGGGGTAGAGACACCTAGTCACAGCCACCAGCTGCCAGCTACCCCAAATCCAGTGTCTGCCTCTTCCCTGAAGCCCTCTCTGATCACCCTAGGGCCCAGTAACTGTCCTGTATGGGGTGAAAAAAGCGTGAGGGAGCAGGTGTGGGAGCAGACTCTACAGCTCCCGAGAAGCACAGTGCCTGGTGTGTCTAACATCCCATCACTCTGGGGCCATCTATCTGTCTTTCCCCCAAGTTCTCCTCATCCATTGGTACCCACACATCCAAGTACTCAGAAAATGTTTGCTGCCTCAACTCACTAAAGCCTTGCTCGGCCAAAGGGGCAAAAGGCATGACCTGCCCCCAAGGAGCTCCTATGCTCCCAGGTGCCCCTAGTATAACTGAGATGTGAGGCAGAGGGTGGTGCCATTAGGAGAGAGACAGGAGAGGCAGGGGGGCAGGATAGAGGGCTGCTGGAGATGGGGGCCTGGGACAGGAAGGAGTTTTACTAGAGGGTGGGCTGAGGGGGAGAGCATTCCAGGGGAGGGAAGAGCAGGGGGCAAAGGGGTGAAGATTGGACCATGTTTCTAGTCAATGAGCAGAGTCCTCGCCTGTGTGGGGCTCCCTCTCACCTTCTGCATCCAACATCCTAGGGATGTCCAAGTATTTCTCTGCAACCTCGAAGGCCGTGTTTAGATTGCCAATGGGGTCATCCTAGGTGGGTGGGAGCAGGGGAGGTGAAATGTCAGCTGAGGGCCAAGGTTGAGGAGTTGGGGCTCGGAGGCGGCAGAGGCCTACCTTGCGTAGTTTGGCATAATCGATGAGATCGGGGCGGTGTCGGTGGATGAGAGCACAGAGGGCCAAACCATCCTTCCAGCTGGACAGAGAGAAGGGGAGTCAGGCCTGGATTCAAGCTGAGGCTCTGTCCTACCCTCCCTCCAGGAGCATCCCCATCAGGACAGTAAAATGGAGTAGTCTAAACTCCTTGGCTTGGCATCGGAGGCCCTTCATTACCAGATTTGGACCACCTCCTTCAAGCTCACCATGATTCCTTCATATACCCTGTCCTTGGGCCACACCAGTGTCTGGATGGTTCTGGCCTCTAGGTTTTTGCTCACAAGGGTCCCTCTGGCTGGAATGCCACTCCAGGGAGGTCTCCAATGCACTCCCTCAGGGATCCTCCCTCACCCTCTTGGACTCGATTCAACATCGACTGAGCCCTCCTCCTTTCAGACACTGTTCCGGGAACTTGGCTGTGGTGGCCCCACTCCCGGGGTTTGTGGCAGGGCCTGCTCTGTGCCCCAGAGCCCAGTAGAAGCCCGAGTGCTGTGCTGACCGGCTGACAGACCTGGTATGGAAGTTTTGCACGTTGACGTTGCGGTACGGAGCTGTCTTCCGCTGGCACCACAGGAGCAAGCCTTCCTTGGCAGAGGTTTCTGGGTGGAGATGGGGAAAAGTGTTAGCTGGGGAGGGGTCTGGGCCCTCTCACCCTACGGGCTTCCTCATCACTTACCCTCCACAGAGATGTCCTGGATAGCAAAACGAAGGATGATGGTCCAGATCATGCCCAGGGTCATCTTCAGGTTACCGTCAACAATCTCTGTAGGGTGGGGAATGCGGACAGATTCCATCTGGCATTCAAGGCCTATACTGCCTCAGTTGCCTTCCTCCCTGCTCCATTCTTTGGCCCTTGTCTCCCATGCCAGAGCTGGTACCCAGTAAGTGTTCAATCATGGAACACCTACCAGTGCTGGGTCCTGTGCCAGCACTTCAGGTTCATTTGCCCCTTAACGCTCCCTCCCATGAAGCATGGATGGGTAACCCCACAATTGAAAAGATAGGGTCCCAGAAGTGACTTGCTGACATCAGGACCACCCTCCAAGCCCCTCCCAGGCCTCTTCCTGCCACTTCCTCACCTTCAGCACCAATGGACACCAGCTTAACCCCCTTGCTGGCAATGAAGTCCAGGGCCTTGTTGACATTGGCAATTTTGTGGAAGCGCATCTTGCCTTTGTCTGGCCTGGGTAGCCTCTCTCCTGGGTGTAAAAGGAGAGGTCAAGGGTCAAAGGTCACAAGAAGAAGCTGAAGACATTGTCCTCAAACTTCCCACTCCCCCACCATGTCCCCTCCAGCACCCGACTGTCATGTTCCCCCTAGCTCTCTGGATTCCCCTAGGTCCTGGGGTCCCTGTGCATTGATTTGCCCTCCTCACCTGAAATGACCTCCAAGAGCAACATGAGTTTGAGGCCATTGCGGAAATCCTCCTCTATGTTTTCAATCTGGGTGCCAGCCTTGCGCAGGTGTGAGTTGCACCAGGCAGTGAAGGTCTGGAGGGCAGAGAACAGCACTCAGACCCTAGCACTAGGTCTGGGGGACAATAGGGACATCAGACCCCAGGCCCCAGCCACTGGCTTGCTCTGCATCCAGGACCAGTCCCTTTTTCTCTCTGAACTTTCGTTCTCCTGGAGAAGAAAAAATGGGCTCTAGGGCCCACACCAGCCCCAGTTGGAACTTGGGGCATGTCAGCTTTGGCCAGTCTCAAGTACTGGAGGGGGATTTGGAAAATTGCAAAGTGTATGCTCCAAAGTGTGGGACCCTCTGACACACAAGGGCCAATGCAGGGTGACTGCACCCTTCTAAAACCTGAAAAATTCTGGACTGTGCACCAGTGTTACTGTCATCTCAGCCCCACTGACATCCCAGGGCTATTGTGAATTGGCCTCCAAGTAGAACGCGAGGGTACAAGAGCTTTGCCAGTCGCGAGGGACCAGCTGGGCACAAGGACCAGGCTGACCTAGGTCCTGGAGGTGACTACCCTTTCCCTCTCCCTAGAGGCAGCTCCAGCCTCAGCCTCCATCTGGGATGGGAGGGCTGCTATGCAGCTCTGTGATTACTGGGAATGCAGGAGGTGACCTGCAGCCTGGTACGCAAGTTCCACTAATCCGCCAAGCCTTCAAGCCCATCAGCTGTAGAGTCCTTGATAGAGTCTATACTACTCACTCTGTGACCTGGAGCATACCCTTTGCCCTTCCTTGTGCTCAGTCTCCCCATCTGTACAATTAACTGGCCAGATTTCATGATGTCCCATGTCCTTCTTCCTCTGATTTGGTAGGATTCTAGAATTCGGAGCACTCCCCCCCAACAAAGAAATTAATCCTGGGAGATGGCCCTGGAAGTCTTTTAGAATTATTTCCCTCAACCAGCTTTTCAGCTGCCCTAGAAGGTTGACTTGAAAGGTGATGCTTTAGGGGGATCCCTGGGTGGCTCAGCAGTTTAGCGCCTGCCTTCGGCCCAGGGTGTGATCCTGGAGTCCCGGGATCAAGTCCCACATCAGGCTCCCTTCATGGAGCCTGCTTCTCCCTCTGTCTGTGTCTCTGCCTCTCTCTCTCTCTCTCTGTGTGTGTGTGTGTGTGTGTGTGTGTGTCTCATGAATAAATAAATGGAATCTTAAAAAAAGAAAGATGATGCTTTAAATACTCAAGGGACTGTCATAAGGAAAGGGAGTGAGCTTCCTGTCACTGGAGGTATATAAGTGAGTGCTGAGCACACTACTTGATGGGCCCCAAGCCCAGGAGAAGGCAGTTAGTCTCTGTAGTTCTCTCCAACCATGGAGTCTGAGATGCTCTGGGTGTAAGATAAAGCAGGGGGAAATGCAGGACTGGGTGGGGCTCCCATGGTAGAGGAAAGGGCATTCTTTCATCTGACAAACATGACTTAATGAAATGTGATCCCTGCCCTAAAGGAGCTCACAGCTGATCAAAGAGTCGTGTTGGTTTGAGAAGTGCTAGGGGAGACTAGTGTCAGGGAAAAGAAGGAAAGTGTTCTTCAAATCATGTGGGCGATCTCTTGGGGAAGGCTAATATTTGATCTGAGCTACAATGAAAGACCAGGAATTATGCAGAGAAGGGCAGGCAAGGGCATTTCAGGCAGAGGCGGCCACGCAGGCAAGTACTCAGCAGTGAGAAACAGTTGCTAGGTTTGTGGGGTTACAGCTATCTGGGTGCCACTGGAATGAAGCTGGGGGTGTTGAGGTATAAGTGGTGAGAGGCGGGCCGGAGGGGCCGCAGGGGCCAGGTCATGCATGATCTTGGGTGCTAAGCCAGGGAATTTCAACTTGATCCTGAGGGCAACAGGGAATCAGGGAAGCTTCTGGGCAGAGGGAAGCGGGCAGAACTGTGTTTGGGCAGAACTGTGTTTTAGAAAGCTCTTTCTGTTGGCAGAGTGGAGGCAAACAGCTTGGCAGAGCAGAAGAGAGAAATGAGAAGCTGGCAACTGGAATGGGGGGGAGGGGGAAAGGGTGTCAGGAAGGGGAATGGGGTAAGGCCAGAGGCTAGAAACACTCTTCCTTGCTGAAGTGTAAGCTTCCTGAGGCAGAGGCTTTATTTTGTTTCCTGCTAAAGTCCTGTCACCTAACACAGTGCCTGGCCCGGGGTAGGACCTCCCTAAGATATACTGAATGAATGTTCTTGAATGAAGTTGAACGAAGAGGACTCAGGCATCAGGCAGGAGCAGGAAGGAGTGCTCCAAGACACAGGGGTAGGGAAGGGGTAGGCAGGGGTAGGACGGGGCTGAGTTGAGTACAGAGATGCTTGGGTTGGAGGAGAAAGAAACTCTGGAACGGCCAACTTCCAGGGATGCTGCTTAATTTACAGAGCATCTACGTTGCGCAACCGTTGAATGAATGGATGAAGTGGGAGGCTGTAGGCTGGGATGGAAGGGTATTCCTGATATTTTATTGAATGAGGAAGGCAAGTTACAGACTAACATGTGTCTTATGAAGGGCATGTGGACCTGGATCTGAGAGAAATCTGGTGGGTGGAGTGGGGGTAGGAATTGTCACAGAACAGATGGCAGCTGGAGCAAGGGGCAGGGATGACATCACCAGGAGACTGCCAGACCCAAGGACCGCAGCCCTGCTTGGAGACAGGTGCAGGAGGATCCAGAGGGGAGGCGTGTCACCCGGACCTAGTCAGCTGAGCCTCCTGGACTCTGGGGTCATCTCCTGTCATCTAACCCTGCAGAAGTGCTCTGATTCTAAATCCTAGGATTCTCAGATCCTGCAAATTCTACCAAGCACTCCTGTTCCCTGCCCTTTCCTGGAGTCACATACTGTTGGCAAATGCTCAGCAGGGTCCAATAAATTCATGGTGTCCTCCCTCTCCCTGGCCTGCCACTCCTCAAAGTCTCCTCACTCCAGACCGGATCATCTTCTCTTTTGGGAACCCAGGTGTCCTGCCCCCTCCACTTGGGAAAGTCTGGGAGTGAAAATAGATCAGGGAGGGGGCCTGAGTGCCCTACAAGGCTGGGTCTGGGCAGCAGCTGCTCATGTGCCCCATGCCAGCTCCCCCAAGGCGCTGCCTCAGCACAAAGTGTCCATCTGGCCAGAGAGTCAGGTTACTCTGTAAGGGGACTCAGGCTCCCCTCTTTCTTGACCTTGTGACCTTTTTAGCAGATTTAGGGCCCCTGGGGTGGGGAGGGGTATCTTGGGAAGGAGTAGGGGTGGGGCAAGCAGGGGGCAGGGGCAAGCAGGGGGCAAAGACCCTCAGGTGGGGGGGGATCCTGTTTTCTGACAGTATATGATTTGGATCCTATCTCTGTTCTTTTCTGGGCCTCAGTTTCCTCATTTGACAATTGGGATGGTGTGGCAATGAACCCCAGGGTGGGGAGAACAGAGAGGAGAAAGTAGGGAGGGTCTGAGAGGGTTGTCTCCTCCTGCACATACCCAAGTCCAGTAGTTGCCAGCTGGAAGTCCTTAGGGTGGGATCTGGGATATTTAAGAGAGTCGAGGCGTCTGGGGAGAAAGATTCTTTTCCCCACACTCCCCAAACTTGTATCTCCTGGGCTTCACCCAATCCCTTTTGCTAGCAGAAGTGGGGCAGTGGGCCCAGGGTGATGAAGGGGGGCAGGGACCCCAGAAACTCTCCTGTTATCCTCAACCCCTCACGAGTTCTCCCAGCCCTCTCTTCCAGCTCTGGGAGACAGTGGAGGACTGGTGGGCAGAGCCCCGACTAGGTAGTGGAACTCTGGGTCAAAACGGGCTCTGCCCGCAACGTGCTGAGATGCCAAGGACAAACAGCTCGGGTTCCCAGGACTCAGTTTTGCCATCTGAAAATGGGTGAGCACTCACTTTCCGCTGCTGCTTCTCCCAGGCCGGGTCGAGCAGTAGGTCGCGGTCCCAGTCTTCCTCCTGTTCCATGTACTCGCCGCCCCCGCTGCCGCCCACGAAGGGCCCCTCCCCGACCCCCAGGCCCTCGGGCTGCATAACCATCATCATCTTGCTGGGGCTCCTGGCTCCGCTCCGCTCCGCGCTCTCCAGAACACCCGGGCCGCGTTAAGTAGCGCCCGGCCCAGCCCCGGATCGGATTCGCGCTAAATATGGGGGAGGTGGGTGGGGCCGGATGGGGGCGAGGGCGTTCGGGTAGGGACCAGGCAAGAGGTTGCCCTGAGACCAGGGGACTGAAGGATTTGGGGGCGCCGGGTGGATCCCATAGCGGAGATTCGGGGTTCCCGTTCCGGCTCCGCCTCTTGGGTGCTGTGTGACCATGGGAAAGCCACGGCCCCTCTCTGTTTCCTCATGAGTACAACGGAGATGACGATAATAATAGTGACTGTTGACCGCTACAAGCTGCCTCTTAGGCCTCCTCCTGACCCTCTGCCTGCGTCGCGCTGGTGGGAAACAGAGAGCCCTATCCCCATTTCACAGTCAGAAACACCGAGGCGGCGACATGTTTGAATGTTTTCTGGGGTGATGGAGACATTCGAGCATGGAAAGGGGTTCCAGGCCAGCTGGATGAGATGATGCAGAGCTATTAATATCGGGGCGGCTGGGGGCTGAGGGGGAATGTGCTGAGCCGGGAAACCCCAACGCCACCGAGACTGCAACTCAATCCTCCAAACCATCCAGCGCGGCCAGAGGGCGGGGCTTCTGCTGGAGGGGCGGGGCACCGCGGGTGGGCGTGACTACAATGCGTTGCCTTACCCGGCTCCAGCGCCAATGGGATTTCAAGCTTCTCCAAGGCTCCTGTGGCCGCCCAATCACATGTCCGCATCTGTGGGCTGCTCCCGGTGACGCCTAACTCCCTTCCGAGCTTCTATTGGGCGTAGCGGACGTCCGTCTGCCACTATCCCCGCCCCATTGCGGAAGCGGCGGGGTACTCAGGGTCCGACAGCCGGTGGGTCCGGGCCATGGGGCAGCCCTGGGCGGTAGGGAGCGCGGAGGGGGCGCCCGCGCGGCTGCCTCTCGTGCTCACCGCGCTGTGGGCCGCGGCTGTGGGCCTGGAGCTGGCCTATGTGCTGGTTCTGGGTCCCGGGCCGCCCCCGCTGGGACCCCTGGCTCGGGCCTTGCAGTTAGTGCTGGCCGCCTTCCAGCTGCTCAACCTGCTGGGCAACGTGGGGCTCTTCCTGCGCTCGGACCCCAGCATCCGGGGCGTGATGCTGGCCGGCCGCGGTCTGGGCCAGGGCTGGGCGTGAGTGGGGCGCGGTATCTGGGGGATGGAAGCGGGGGACGTAGGAACCTTGGACAGGGGTAGGTGCCCCTAGGACCAGAAGATGTTAAAACCAGATCACAATAGGATCCGCTTGTTAGAGCCAGAACACTCTTCTATAGCCTGGGATGGTAGATCCAGAAGAAATATCATTCATTCACTTACAAATAGTTCATGAGCACCTACTACGTACAAGGTACTGTTCCGGCCACTGGAGGTACAGAAAAGTGGATTCCTGACCTCCTGGAGCTTATTTTAGTGGGGGAGGGGGCAGATGATAAGCTATAGGCATAGTAAATAAGGAAATAATATAGACTGTTAGGTGGTGGTATGGAAACAAAAAGTAGAGCAGGGTAAAAGCTGTGCAGATTGCAGTCTTAAATATGGTAGTCAAGGTAGGCATTTGAGCAAAGAATTTAAGGAGGTGGAGGAGTTAGCCAGGTGGGAATCTGGGGGAGAGCATTCCAGGTAGGGGGAACAGATAGTGCAAAGACTCTGAAGCAGTTATGTGTCTTGTGTGTTCCAGAAACAGCAAGGCCAGTGTGGCTGGTGTGGAGTGAGAGGGGGGGAAGAGAGAGGTTAGAGATAGACCTTGTAGGACATTGAAAGCTTTGCTTTTTACTGGCAGTGAGGTGGACAGCCATTGTAGGGTTTGGAGTAGAGGAGGGCACAACTTAGATTTTTAAGGATCAGTCTGGCTGCTGGGGTGAGACTATACCAGGAGGAACCAAAGCTGGAATCAGGGAGAATAGTTAAAATCTGATGCAGTATCCAGGGGAGAGAGTTCATGGTGACTTGGACCAATGTGGTGACCATGGAGCAAGTGAGAGGTTTGCTCCTGGATGTTAGAGGCCGGAGAAAGGCTTAGGATTGGGATGTCTGAGCTGCAAGAGCCCTCGGACCTGCAGTGCTAGAACAATTCGTCCTGCATTTATGTATGATGAATTTGAGGCTTATTAGGGCAGTGGTCGTGCCTGCTTCCCTGGGATGGGTTCAGAGGCCAACTGGGTAGGAGAAGGGGCACTCAGAGCTGCTGGTGGAACTGACGCTGTGGTTGCTTCCCTGCAGTTACTGCTACCAGTGCCAAAGCCAGGTGCCACCACGCAGTGGGCATTGCTCTGCCTGCCGTGTCTGCATCCTTCGTCGGGATCACCACTGCCGCCTGCTGGGCCGCTGTGTGGGATTCCACAACTACCGGCCCTTCCTGTGCCTGTTGCTTCATGCTGCGGGCGTCCTGCTCCACATCTCTGTGCTGCTGGGCCCTGCCCTGTCAGCCCTCCTGCGAGCCCACGCGCCCCTCCACACCGCAGCCCTCCTCCTGCTGCCCTGGCTCATGCTGCTCACAGGTGGGGAGCTTGGGAGGCATCCACAGAGGCAGAGGCCCTTGTCGTGGGCCATTCTGGTGGGGGATGGAATTTCCGGCTGGTTCTCCTGGTAATGGCCTGGGGACCCAGTTCCAATGTCATTTATGGCGAGGGGTGGGGGGGAGGGCAGCCTAGGATTGAACTGGGTGTGCAGGACAATAAAATACAAGGCCTTGACACAGGTGCAGAGTTCTGGATAGGAGAATCAGGATTGGCTGAGAAGGAAAGACTAGTGGGAGTTGGGGGTGGTGTGATTGGGAGTGAGGAGGGAGTATTCTAAATGAGGGTGCATTCTAAGTGAGGGGAGCAGCCTAAGCAAAGGCGTGGAGGTTGGGCAAGGAGTAGGTTCAGATTGGATGGTGGAGACCCTAAATGCTGGTGTAGCCCTAACGTGACTGGACAGCAGGGAGCCAGTGAAAGTTCTAGGCAGAGGAAGCTCCAGTCTTTGGAAGTTGGGACGGGAGGACATGGATCAGGAGGCTGATTGAGAGGCTGTGTTCTGGATGACACATTTATTCCTCTTCTGACACCCTCACCTCCCCAAAAGCCCTACTGTTTTGTTTTGTTTTTATACTCTTTGAAATGCTTGAAATGCTTTGGGCTTTCTTTCCCCTGACTCCTTCCTCCTGACCCCTCCAAGGGCCCCTCTGTAAACTTGTCCTTCGGTTACTAAACTCTCTGACCACTCTGAATAGTCAGTCAGTGTCTCCTTATCCTATCTAAGCCTGACTATCCCTGCAGCCTGGAGGTGTGGAGGGGGGAGGCCTTGGGAGGCCCAGTGGGTTGTCAGTGTCTTCCTCTGACCACACTGGCTCCTTTGCCTCCTTGATGAGCCCCTGCTTCCACTGAAACGCAAGCCCTCCAACTGCACCTCCCTGCAACCCATCCCTCTGTGGCCATTCATTTCTCAAGTCCTGGGCCATGTTGAAATCATGGGTGCCTGGAAGTCTGGGTGAATGGCCCACTCACTGCCCCAGTTGCTCAGCTTCTAGACTTCCTCCATTTGACTTCTATCACCTACACCCACATCCACCCTTTACCTTGTCAGAGGTCAAAGTGTGTCACCTCCTGAATCATGCCATGAGCTGGTCACCCCTTTTTCTGTTGCCCACCTCCCCTCCTTCCAGCCAGCTCTCACTCTCATACTCTAGGAGAGTATGAGAGCTCCTGGCCCTCGTCTGTCTCCCAACACTTTCCCTCTTCATTTCCCCCACATCCAGCTTAGAATCCTCATTTCCACCATTCTCCTGCCAACATCTCACCCTTCTTGGCTCTGTCTACCTGTCTTCTCTGTATCTGCCCCTGGTTGCTAAGGGCTGGTAATTTGTGGCAGTTGGTCCCATGTCACATTCATGGCTACTGACCCCAACAGGCCCTCAGTCATGCCTTGCCATTGTGGTTTCTCAAAAGCTTGCCCCCCTCATGACTGTGGCTCCAACCATCCCACTCTCCTGTTTTCTAAGCCCCCACCTCTCGTGAAATCCATCACGGAGAAAATGACATGTCAGTTATGTCCAGAATTGTCCTGTCTTCATATCTGGAAGCCAGGCTCACTGTCTCTGGCTTCCCCTGTTGTCTGGCCTTCCTCCCCACTTGGAAGCCTCACTGTGGCCTGCTTCTCTTCCTGCCAACCCAGTGTCCCTCCGCTGGCTTTCTTTTGGTTTTCCTACCTATACAAACCCTCTCTTTACCCCATGTCCTCCTCCTCCCTAGCTCTTGCCTCCTGGCTCTTCTGCTAGCAGCTAGGCTCCTTGGAGGACTTCCCCGGGCTCATAGGTGCTTTTCCTCACTTCCCATTCCTTCCTCTACCTGCTCCAAACTGGCTTCAACCCCCCGCCCCCTCCTGAGAATGCCTCGGTCCCCACAAAGCCAGGAGGACCCCTCTGAGTTCTCTTTGCTTCACGAGACCTTTCTGCCTCATAAGACTGCTAGCCTCCCTCCTCCTGGAAGGGCTGTACCCTGGGCGTCTCCAACAGCTCGCACTGCTGGTTTCCTCCTTCCTTTTATGGTTTCCCTCTCTCTTCTTGATCAGGTCCCAAGGGACCTGGTCTCCTGATGCTGAGGTAGTGGCACTGTTCCCATCTCACTCTAACTCTGGCCTCTGGTGGGTCTTGGAACTCCCTCTTTGCCAGCCACCTGCAGATCTGCATGTCCAGCCTGGGCTTCTCTCCTGAACTTCCAGAACCATCCATATACTCATCTCACAGGCACCCCTCCATCCTGCCTCAGGACCTTCAAATAGAATGTTTTTTCCCCTCTTTACCTAGCAAATACCTCCTTCAGACACCACCCAAGATGTTACTTAATTAAAACAAATGAAATCCACTTCCCTGAGCTTCTAATAAGGCAGCTTGGCATTTCCCCACATAGCCTGTCTTTTTTTAATGAAGTAGAATTCATATAACATGTAATTAATATAAAACCACCTTCCAGGGACGCCTGGGTGGCTCAGAGGTTGAGCGTCTGCCTTCGGCCCAGGGCGTGATCCTGGAGACCCGGGATCGAGTCCCACATCAGGCTCCCTGCATGGAGCCTACTTCTCCCTCTGCCTGTGTCTCTGCCTCTCTCTCTCTCTCTCTGTGTGTCTCTCATGAATAAATAAATGAAATTTTTTAAAAAATAAATAAACCACCTCCCAGGGGATCCCTGGGTGGCTCAGCAGTTTAGCACCTGCCTTCTACCCAGGGTGTGATCCTGGGGTCCCGGGATCAAGTCCCACATCAGGCTTCCTGCATGGAGCCTGCTTCTCCCTCTGCCTGTGTCTCTAACTCTCTCATGAACAAATTAAAAAAAAAAAAAACCCTCCCAGTAGATCATTCAGTGGCATTTAGTACATTCATAATGTGGTGAACCATTACCACTAATTCCAGAACATTTCCATAGCCTCCAAAAGAAACCCTGTACCCATTGAGCGGTCACTTCCCTTCCCTCCTAGAGTCCCCCCAGCCCCTGGTGACCACTCATCTACTGTCTATGGATTTGCCTGTTTGGGACATCTCACATAAATGGCATCTTATAATATGTCACTTTGATAATTTGTTACTTTCACGTCTGGCTTCTTTCACTGAGCAGAATGTTTCATGGCATCCTATAGTTCATTAGTTCAGCAGATACTTAGTACCTATCAGGGGCCAGAAGGTGCTGTACTTTTCCATTGTAACCAATCACATCTGTAATTAAGTAACTGAGAAGTGATCTCTGAAATATCTGTTAGCTCCCTGAGGTCAGAGCTGCTGTCTGTCCTTCATCCTGGTGCCTGCTGTGTCTAGCAATGGGAGGTACTCCTAGTTTGTGATGAACGGAAGTTGGATGGATGGGGGACTGTGTCTGTCTGGGGCACCAGCATGGGCTGGCCGGGGAGTAGCCATTCAGCATTTGCTGAGCAGAGGAATGAGCCCTGCTTGGTGGTGGAGGGTAGGAAGTGGAAGAAGGGCAGGAGCTGGGCTTTGGGAGGGCTGGGCCCCCTTCCGCCCCCTGATCCTTTTACTTTCTCCTTGCAGGCAGAGTGTCTCTGGCGCAGTTTGCCTTGGCCTTTGTGACCGATACATGCGTGGCAGGTGCACTGTTATGTGGGGCTGGGCTGCTCTTCCATGGGATGCTGCTGTTGCGGGGCCAGACCACGTGGGAGTGGGCTCGGGGCCAGCACTCTTATGACCTGGGCCCTTGCCACAACTTGCAGGCGGCCCTGGGGCCCCGCTGGGTCCTTGTCTGGCTCTGGCCCTTCCTGGCCTCCCCACTGCCTGGGGATGGGATCACCTTCCAGACTGCAGCTGATGTGGGCCTCATGCCTTCCTGATTTCAGGAAGAGCTGGAGATGTTCAGGGAGAGGGCAGCAGGAGAGGGGGCTCCTAACTCCTTTCAGGCCCACTCCCAGCCTCAGGAGGGGAGGTGGGTTGGTACTTACTACCTTTCAGCAACTCCAGTCCTATCCTTGGCCTTTGCCCTGCCCAACCTGGTCTCCAGTGTCCAGGGCTTGGGTCCTGCAACTCTGCCTCTATTGCCCCCCTACTCCCAAGTATAGAGGACAGTTTGGTAAGGGGCTGCTTGGCCAGCCTAGTCACCCCTTTGCTGGGTTAATAAAGTGCCCACTTGGTTCTTGGATCCCCTCCATCTTTCGGGGTTTCTGGTCCCTCTGATTGCCACACATGGGAACCACAGAACACTTGAGGGCTTGGGGGCGGGGGCCAGGGATCTGCCTCCTGTGGCTTTGGTGGGGGTGGGGCTGGGGCACCAGCAGACCAAGGCAGCATGAGGTGATCCAGGGAAAAAGAAACATTCTTTCCTAGATTCTGTGCTTTATAGTTAGAAGCATCTCCATAACACTCACTGTGCCTCTCTCCGGCTAATCTGGTACCAAGGGCAGCAATTATGGGAGTTGATAGGATCTCAGGGCAGTGAATGGAGGAGTCAGGATTTGAACCCAGATTTTTGTGCTTTCTCCTTCACCCTTACACAGCTGAGGAAAGTATGCAAAATGGAGGCAGAGAAATCAGGTAGGGATATTCAAGCATCTGAAGGAGGATGCTCAGAAGGCTAAGCTCTTCCTCTCTGGACTCTTCAAGAGCTACCTGTTAAACATTTTATTCAAATATAGTAAACAGATTTCCAATGTGGCAGGTTTAAACACATAGGTTTACCTGTCTCCTCTTCAAATCTATATGATAGTGAAGAAATAAAACATATAAATTTACAAAGATAAAGAAAATAGGAGACAGTAGTAGACCAAAGAGCCTGATGACATTTTGAAAGATGGGAAGTGGATGGAAGCTCATTTCCTCTTTTAGCAGAGAATTAGAAACCACTCCTAGAGGGAGGAGCCAAAAGCAGCCAAACTGTCTCCCAGAGCCCTGGAGAGGCTCAGGAACTCTCCTGGCACCATGGAACCAAGGTGTGGGACCGACATGGACTGATTCAGTCTTGAAGAGGGGCAGCTAGGTTGCCCCTCCCCACAGGGCCCACCCCACCCTGTGCAGCCAGCAGCTAGCCATCTGGGGTACAGGTGGGGACTGTTCAAAGCAGCTTTGGGTTTCAGAGGCACTGGGGAGGGTGGGGGTGAGGGGCTGGACCAAAAATTGGATTAAGTGAAAAAGTCTACAGATGCTGCTGGGGGTCGGGGGGAATGTCATCCAGTGACATGGCAGGCTTGTCACCCAGGAACTCTGAGAGAAGCCCATCCTTCAGACATGCCCTGCCCATGCCCACAAAGGTTTGAGCTGTTAGGACTTTTTTGTTTTCCCAAATGGCATGTTGAAGTACTAGTTCTTAACTGTTAGGAATTTGGTGTGCCTAGCACCTTGTGCTGTACATAAGCATTGGCAGACTTCTAGTTTCCTCCTCAGCTTTAACCCTCTGGAACGCTTTTTTTTTTTTGTAATTAAATAGTAAGGAGATGCAAGAAAATATAAAATAAACTCCTCCCCCTTCCCATTTAAGGGATGGATACCACTTCCTTTGAACCCCTGCTGTGCCCCTCCCCAGTGGAGAAAACACTGTCCTGTCTTCATCATTCCCTTGCTTTGCCTTGCAATTGTATTACCTATGTTTGTATTGGTTTTGCATGTTTTTTAATTTTATGTAAATGGAATCATACCATGTTTATTCCTCTGTGACTTACCTTTACACACATTATGTTCCTGAAATTTACCCAGATTAACATGTAGAGCTGTAGGGTATTCCTTTTCCTTGCTGTATAGTGAGGCATTGAATATACAATTTATTTTCCCATTTTGTCCACCCCTATTATATGACTCCCTAGGATCTATTCTTGGTCCTTGCTCTTCCGTACAAATTTTAGAATCCCCTTGTCAAATTCCACCAGTAAAAATTCTCTTTGAGATTGTGAATGAAATCCAAATGAATCTATAGAGCAGTCTGGGAAAAATCAACATTCATATCAAATTATGTTTTTCGGTTCATGAACATCATGTATCCATTAAATGTTTTCAATAAAGTTACATATTTTTTTTCTCATAAAGATCATTCCTTTTTTGGTTATATTATTATTACTTTAGAGAGAGAGAGAGATTACGAGTGTGGGGAGGGGAAGGCCAGAAGGAGAAGGAGAGAATCCTAAGCACAGAGCCCAAAGCAGGGTTCAGTCTCATGACCCTGAGGTTATGACCTGAGCTGAAATCAACAGTTGAACGCTTAACCAAGTCACTCAAGTGCCCCTAGTTAGATTTCTTCTTCTTCTTCTTCTTCTTCTTCTTCTTCTTCTTCTTCTTCTTCTTCTTCTTCTTCTTCTTCTTCTTTTTAAGATTTGAGAGAGTGAACAAGCATGAGTGGGAGGAGGGGCAGATGGAGGGGTGGGACAAGCAGACTCTTTACCAAATGGGGAGCTGGACACAGGGCTCAATCCCAGGACTGAGATCACGAGCTGAGCTGAAGTCAGATGCCTAACCCACTAAGCCACCCTTGTTAGATTTATTCTTAAGTAGTTGATATTGTTATGCTACTTGTATATGGCTTATGAAAATAGAAATTTTGGGCAGCCTGGGTGGCTCAGTGGTTTAGCGCTGCCTTCAGCCCAGGGCGTGATCCTGGAGACCCGGGATCAAGTCCCACGTTGGACTCCCTGCATGGAGCCTGCTTCTCCCTCTGCCTGTGTCTCTGCTTCTCTCTCTCTCTCTCTGTGTGTGTCTCTCATGAATAAATAAATAAAATATTTTTTTTTTAAATTTTTATTTACTTATGATAGTCACAGAGAGAGAGAGAGGCAGAGACACAGGCAGAGGGAGAAGCAGGCTCCATGCACCAGGAGCCCGACATGGGATTCGATCCCGGGTCTCCAGGATCGTGCCCTGGGCCAAAGGCAGGCGCCAAACCGCTGCGCCTCCCAGGGATCCCAAATAAATAAAATCTTGAAAAAAAACACGCATTAAAAAAAATAGAAATTTTGTGTCCAGCAACTGGACCTGTCTGGGAAACTTATAATAATTTACTTATAAATTCTTCTGAGTTTTCTGCATTTATAATCACATAATCTATGAAAAGAGGTTTTGTTTTTCCTTTTAAATTTGTGTACCTCTTAATCTTGCCCCCTTTGTATGGGTGGAGGAAAAGTAGTGGGCACCTTGACTTGTTTTATTTTTTTAAGTAATCTCTGCACCCGGCGTGGTGTGGCTTAAACTCATGACCCCAAGATCAAGAGTCCTATGCTCTTCCAAGCTGAGGCAGCCAGGTGCCCCACCTTGACTTGTTTCTAACCTTAGAGGAAATAATTTTGATATTTCACCATAAGATATGTTCATTGTGGGTTTCTTTTTAAATAGATGCCCCTTAAATTCCCTTCTAGTCTGAATGTTAATAATTTGTATTTTTACTTTCAATTATTTCGTCTCTTAAGATAAATGGATATTATTATTTTTTAAAGATCTTATTTATTTATTCACGAGAGAGAGAGAGAGAGAGAGAGGCAGAGACACAGGCAGAGGGAGAAGCAGACCCCATGCAGGGTGCCCAATGTGGGACTCGGTCCCGGGACTCCAGGATTACACCCTAGGCTGAAGGCAGGCACTAAACCGCTGAGCCACCCAGGGATCCCCAGTGGATTTTATTTTTAAAAAAAGATTTGAGAGATAGTGAGCATGAGTAGGGGGGAAGGGGCAGAGGGAAAGGGAGAAGCAGACTCTCTAGTGAGCAGGAAGCCTGACTCAGGTCTTGACCCCAGGACTCTGATATCATGACCTGAGCTGAAGGCCAAAGCTTAACTGACTGAGCCACCTAGGTGCCCCATAGATAGATTTTTAAAAATCTAGACAACAGGGATCCCTGGGTGGCACAGCGGTTTCGCATCCCCTGACCTGCTGGTTCTAATGAGATTTCTAAGAACCAGCTTTTGGTTTTGTTGACTTTCTTTACTGATTTCCTGTTTTCAATTTTATTGATTTCTGCTCTGGTTCTTTTCTTCTTCTTTTCCTGCTTATTTTGGACTTAATTTGCTCTTCTTTTCAAAAATATGCATCCAATGCTATACATTTCTCTTTAAGCACTACTTTTGCTGTGTCCCACAAATTTCTTGTGTTTTCATTTTCATTTAGTTCAAAATATTTTTAAATTTTTCATGAGATTTCTTCTTTGACTCATATGTTATTAGAAGTGTGTTGTTTCGGGATCCCTGGGTGGCGCAGCGGTTTAGCGCCTGCCTTTGGCCCGGGGCGCGATCCTGGAGACCCGGGATCGAATCCCACATCGGGCTCCCGGTGCATGGAGCCTGCTTCTCCCTCTGCCTGTGTCTCTGCCTCTCTCTCTCCGTGTGTGACTGTCATAAATAAATAAAAATTTAAAAAAAAAAAAGAAGTGTGTTGTTTCATTTCCAAGTATTTGGTGATTTTCCAGCTATCCTTCTATTAGTGATTTCTAATTTAATTCCATTTGAGCTGAGAGCAATGTATTGTTTTGATTATTTTAAATTGGTTAAGGCATAATTTATGGACCAGACTGTGGTCTGTTTTGGTGCCTGTTTCATGTGAGCTTGAGAAAAATATGTATTCTGTTGTTGAAGTAAGTTTACAGAGGTCAGTTGTTGACTGATGGTGTGCTAGGCTCAACTATGTTTTTGAAAAGATACTATGGGGTGCTGGATAGCTCAGTGTTTGAGCATCTGCCTTTGGCTCAGATCATGGTCCCACAGTCCTGGGATGGAGTCCTGCATCAGGATCCCCACAGGGAGCCTGCTTCTCCCTCTACCTATGTCTCTGCCTCTTTCTTTGTGTCTCTTATGAATAAATAAATATTAAAAAAAAAAAGAAAAGATACTACAGTTAAAGACTGAACAGAGAACAGAAAGAGTTGAGAATTAAAACAATGGAATTTTAAAAACAGTTCCAGAGAAGAGCTGAAAGATAAAAATCCCTCAGAAAGTTGGACAGAGAGGTGCCTGGGTGGCTCAGCAGTTGAGTGTCTGGCTTTGGCTTAGGGCATGATCCCACGGTCCTGGGATTGAGTCCCGTATTGGGCTCCCTGCAGGCAGCCTGCTTCTCCCTCTGCTATATTTTATATAAAACCTTATATATATATATATATATATATATATATATAGATATAGATAGATATAGATAGATATAGATATAGATATATAAAAGAAAGTTGTACAGAAGACAATATGAAAGGAGAAGAAAATAGATGATCAGTTGTGTTCTCTTTGGAATTACCACTTATCAGATGTTGGGTTTAATGAAAATTCCAGAGAGAACAGAGAAAATGGGAAGAAATCACTCAAGGAAACAAAATTTTGTGCAAGTTAAGAATATACATCGCTACCCCACAGCACAACAAATAACGACATGCAGGAAGACGTGTCCTGACATTTTATAACTTCAGAGAAAAAGGAGGTCAGGAGCAAAAATGGCATGGAACTTCTCAACAGCATTACCAAAAATCTGAACACAGGGAAATACTGCCTTAAAAATGATCTTGCAAGGGATGCCTGGGTGGCTCAGCAGTTTGGCGCCTGCCTTCAGCCCAGGGCATGATCCTGGAGACCCAGGATCGAGTCTCACGTCAGGCTCCCTGCATGGAGCATGCCTCTCTCTCTGCCTGTGTCTCTGCCTCTCTCTCTGTATCTCTCATTAATAAATAAATAAAATCTTTTAAAAAATTGATCTTACATGAAAATTATTTTCAATTTCAAATTTTATGACCTGCTATCACACATATATATGAATGGAATAAAAATTTTTTTAGAAAATGTCTTAAAAATTTTAACTCTAGTGACTTTTTAAAGAAGGTACTTGTGGATATGTTTCACCAAATGAAGGATAAAAGAGCCATGAAAGATGAACATATAGGAACGCCTGGGTGGCTCAGAGGTTGAGCATCTGCCTTCGGCTCAGGTTGTGATCCCGGGGTCCTGGGATCAAGTCCCACATCAGGCTCCCTACATGGAGCCGGCTTCTTCCTCAGCCTATGTCTCTGCCTTCTCTCTCTGTGTCTCTCATGAATAAATAAATAAAATCTTAAAGAAAAAAAAAAGGGCAGCCCGGGTGGCTCGGCGGTTTAGTGCCGCCTTCGGGCCAGGGCCTGATCCTGGAGACTGGGGATGGAGTCCCATGTGGGGCTCCTTGGGTGGAGCCTGCCTCTCCCTCTGCCTGTGTCTCTGCCTCTCGCTCTCTCTCTCTGTCTCTCTCATGAATAAATGAGTAAAATCTTTAAAAAAGATAAAAATAAATTTAAAAAAAAGAAAGAAAGATGAAGATATGGAGCCTAGGAATCAGAGGATCTAGTCAGGAAAAATGCTCTGCAGCAGTTCTAGGGAGCAAACAGTACTCACTGAGGCAGGGGATGAAATGAAGTGCCTGAAAAAAAGGAACTGTCAGACTAAATGGGGGAAGAATTAACAATTGGTATATATAGAAAATCAAGCAAATGAAAAAAAAATGGCAATTTTAACTCCACAAAAAAATTAAAAAGTAATTTAATTATATCCCAATTGTCAACTCTGCAGTGAATAACTTTCACATGGTAATATAAATAGCAATTTGTTTATTTATTTAAAAAAATTTATTAAAAAAATTTTTTTTATTTATGATAGTCACACAGAGAGAGAGAGAGAGAGAGGCAGAGACACAGGCAGAGGGAGAAGCAGGCTCCGTGCACCGGGAGCCCGACATGGGATTCGATCCCGGGTCTCCAGGATCGCGCCCTGGGCCAAAGGCAGGCGCTAAACCGCTGCACCACCCAGGGATCCCTATAAATAGCAATTTAAACAGTGAGTATTGATCTACCTAAAAATGGTAGAAAAGGGAGCAAGGTACTGTCACAAGAGAGCTAAAGCCTCCTCTGTTACAATAGGGAGCCAACAGATAGTGTCTAGAATGATAAATCAAGCAAAAGTAGTATAGCATATAGTAGTATAAGTAGTAGTAGTATAGTACTTATGCTTATAGTAGTATAAGCATATATGTCTATAATATATATATATATATATATATATATTTTTTTTTTTTTTTTCCCTTAGAGTATGGGAGTGAGAGCAAGACAGCATGAACCAGGGGCAGAGTAGGAGCAGAGGGAGAAAGCAAAGGAATCCTAAGCAGACTTCTCACTCAGAGTGGAGCCCGACACAGGGCTTGATTTCCTGACCCTATGATCATAACCTGAGCCAAAATCAAGAGTTAGACACTTAACCAACTGTGCCACCAGGGGTCCTGAAGCATGTTTTAAAAATAAATAGCTAATGGGGAACCTAGCTGGCTCAGTCAGTGGAGCATGTGACTCTTGATCTTGGGGTCATGAGTTCAAGACCCACATTAGACTCAGGGATTACTGAAAAAAATAATAGCTAAGAGAACTGAAAATGTAGCAAGGGAGCTATACCAGGGAATGTGGAAAGGCTATTTTCTTGCTAATAAATGAATTCTATAGTACTAAGTAGGTATGTGTTTTTAGAAAGAATAAGTTTTAAGAAGATACCAACTCTCCTCTTCCCTAATGTCCACAATCTCCTGGAGCTCTAACTAGTGAGGGCGCTGGGTACCATGCACTGTCCCTGGTTTCATATTGCTTTATGTACACTTGTGTACATCAATGCAGTTCACATAGGTATGTAGTATTACAGCATACAAACTCTCCTTAGGTGCTGGGCATAGGAAGTTTCTCCACTTTCATCATTATGAATAGCTACAGAATCCAGATCAGACTTTTTGTTCCAAGTTCACACAGTCATCACTTGATTGGGATACAAGGGATTCTATGGTCATGTGGCCCAGGACACAACCTTGCAAAAAGCCCAACCCCCGTGACGCAGCTCCAGTGACAAGGGGTTTTTTACCTTCTAAGGCAGGCCTTTCCATCTCTGATAAGCTCTCTTAGGAAATTCTTAGGTTAAGTTGAAATCTCTGACTGACTGATATTCTCTGTATTTATCTTTCCATTTCTAGGTTAAACCTCCTGCTTGTTGTTCCAACTGTGCCTCACTTCGCTTGCATTAGACCCTACACCATTCTGATCCAATTGATCTATGCCTGCGAGTAGTCGGACTGTACACAGAGGGGGATGGACTCTTTCTTTGGTCCAGACCTGATGCTTCTCTTTAAGTAGGTTCCACACCCAGCATGGAGCCCAACAAAGAGCTTGAATTCACTATCCTGAGATCAAGACCTGAGCTGAGATCAAGAGTAGATGCTCAATCAATTGAGCTGCCCATGCATGACCCCCCATGCTACTTTTAACCTGGCCCCAGAATGCATTCCTTGGAAGGGTTAGGAGGGTGGGCTGTGAGCTGTGTCACCTCAGTCCCTCACTGGTGTCCTGGACATACAGGCTTTTGCCTGGCCATGGGCAGTTAGATTTTGGGCCCTTGGTATCAAAGGGAAAAGCTCGGTGGTTACTCCTGTCAAATATCCCCTTTCTGGAGGTGACTCTTCATTTCCTCTAAAATGGTGGCCAAGATCACAGGATGCTAGAGCTGAATCCGGTCACACTGTCTCATTTTACATGTGGGGAAACTAGCCAGAAGGATTTGGTAACTTCCCACAAGCCTGAGATACCTGTCATGTGCTGGGCTGCACCTGGTCAGATAGAGGCAGATATAGGTCCTCAAGGAGCAGGATTCCTGGTTCACAAATGGCTCAGGGTGGCCCTGTTAGCACCAGCCTAATAGGCAGACTGGACAGAGCTCCAGGAGACAATGAGGGCCAGGACTGTGGGTCTCTGGTCCCTGTGGTCTAAACATATGACTTTCTTCAAGGGTAAGCCTCACTCAACACCTCTGGTCAATGTCTTTCCAGCTAATTTTCTCATACTATATGACCACTGCCCAGTGTGCTTTCCACTGATCTGGGCTCCAGGGCATAGAAGAGCAGTTCTGGGCTTCCGCCTCCTGTGCCACTTTCTCAAGACCTCAGAAACCCCTCTCCTGTGCACTCCAGTCCCACCTCTGCTCTAACTGAGCCTTCCTCTCCTGGGATGCTCTTTCTGGACATGAGCATCCAAGTCAGGAGCAGCAGTTGTGTGGTCTACAGAAGCCTGGTGGGGGTGGGGGCCACTAGCTCCCCGCAAGGATACTCTATGCCTTCCTGGCACCAGTTCTTCCCTTGCAATTTTCATGGTGCATCACAGGCCTGAGACTTTCTTTGAGCCCAAATTTCAGGAAAGCACCCTGTGAAGAGGCAGCTATTCCCTAGACCCCCCGAGTATAAAGAAGGGGTCCCTAGTTTAGCTCAAAAGGAAAAATCAGAACATGTTTCACCTGTAAGCTGAGCTAGCATAAGCTAAGCCTCTGGAACCCCAGGCAGCAACAGGGAGCCCAGTCTTGCCCAAGAAAAACCTCTGATTATCCCAGGTCAGGCCATAGCCAATTCTGACCTAGGCCTGAAGCAACACAGGAGTAGTGTACCTAAGGAAAGCAGCAAAGGAGAAGCCTGGGCCTATGCCCCTCATCTCACCTTAAGTACTGCAGAGATCTTCCTTTGGACCTGGGTGTGATTTCTGGAGATAAGTGGGGAGGATGGAGGGGCAGCAGAATCCAATGGGCAAATGTCTGGGATTTCCTGAGTGAGGAGCTGAGCCTCCTGGGTACTCACTGACCTGCTTCTATTGGTCACCCAGCAGATAGGGTGGTTAGAAAGGAGACACTTAGGACAAGAGAACGAAAGTGTAGCCCCAACATGCTGCTGCTCAGAGAACAGGCCTCGGGCCATTGACTGCCCAGTTCAAGATTCAGGGGCTGAATCTTCCTGGTCCTGATTCTGCAGGGGCTTCAACACCAGTCCAGGGATCAAGCAGCTTCCAGCCCCTCGCTCACGGGCATGTTGATATGGGCACTCAGCAGGGGTGCACTCTGGCCTTCACGAAGCACCAGCACCTATAGAGGAAGTGCCTATGGCAGTAGGAGCAGGCCGCTTTTACTCCCTGCTCCCTGTAAACACCAAGCTTGACCTGGTCTGCACTGTTCCCAGTCACAGGCTACCAGGGCTCTGTCAGAGGGGATGGGGAAGTTGTAGACCCCAACCTGACCTGGAAGCCACCTAAGGGCCTTGCCCACCTCACTCTCACTGTCCTCCCCATGTAGTACCAGTGGGCGACCTACCTTGATAATGTCTGAGATGCCCTTGTCACTGAGACTCTCTACAAAGGTCTCCAGGGGGTAGTTGAGTCCTGGCACCAGCAAGGGGACCTAAGTTTAGGGACAAAGAGGTAGGAAATCAGCCTTCGTGCCTGGACAGTGTTTGGCAGATTCCAGAGCACTCTCATGCCTGCTTTAGAGGCTGCAATAAAAAAAAAAAAGAAGAAGAAGAAGAAGAAGCTGCAATCAGTGTACCCTAGTAGGGTGGGCAGGGCTGACAGGCCCATTCACAGAGCATACAGATTCATTGAGGGGAGTAGACATTCTAGGACCCCATATATGTCCAGGATTAAACCCAGAACTCCTGACTCCCAACCAAGTCCCAGGGTCTTTCTCAGTTTCTGGTCTTCCCAACTTAGGATCAAATCTGGACCTGGGGGGAAACAAGTCCTTCACTGTGGAAAATTCTCCTCAGGGCAGAAGGAAGCTCCACTCCCAACACAGGCATGGCTGCGAGGTAGGATGGACTCTGGGATCCCGGCACCAACAGGCTTCTAAGAGGGGCAAGGTGGGAACCAGACTCTTGCTGTTCTCCCAGAACCTTCTGTGTGGCTCCCCGAGACCTCTCTCAGGCTAGGAGAAAAGCAGCTGAGGCAGGTCATGTGCATTCTCCCCAGAGGTCCTTGCCATGTGCCAGCCACCTGCCAGCTCCCTCACCGCTGATCTGTTCTGGCTCTGAACATCACAGAGACCAAACCCTGGCCTGGTCTTTCTCACCCCATGTCTCAGTGAAGTGGGCCCAGTACCTTGAAGAAGGCCCGGGGCAGGGCGTAGAGCACCTCGTTGTACAGGAAGCAGACCAGTAGCCCCAGGATGGGTCGGGCTGTTGAGGTGTTCTGCAGGTGAAGTGTGAGCTTAAAGGTGGGGCCCAGGCCCTGAACCTGTGGAGAAAGTGGGGTGGGTAGAGAAAGCCCTTAGGACCAACAGACATAGCCACTGAGTCCAATGTGTCCTGGCCCTGTCCTCCTGCTCTCTCATCAATGTCCTCACAACACCCTCTTCCAACGGCTCTAATGCAATACCCTGCTCCTCAAAAGGCCCCTTGGGAGCACAGAAAGCTGGCTCCTATTTGTATGGGGATCAGCAAAGGCCCAGAGAGGGGAAGGAGCTAGATGCAGGTCACTCAGCAAGTTGGTCAGAGGCAAAGCTGGCTGGGGATGTAAGCCACAACTCCCACCTATGGCCTCACCACTGTCCCTGCCATTCTTTTCGCAGGCTCTGCCCCCTGTTTACTCTCATCCTATGGTGGTCACAGTGACTTCATTTTCCTCCCTCCTAGCCATACTTAGTCTCCAGCCTCTTCCTGTCTCTTATCTATCCACTTCCTTTAGGGAAAGAGAAATCGGAAACCCAATTGGGTCAGACAGCATACCTCTGGGACCCATTTAGTGCTGGCCAGAGCCCAGATGACCTTGTGGTCACTTGTGTCTGAGGAGCAGGGGCTCCTCCTCTTGCGCAAGTCTCAGGACTTCCCTTCCCTATACCAGGCAGTCCTAACACCTCAGGATGCCTGGAGTTACTGAGTGAATAGCTTTCTTCCTTGTACCATAGCTGTCAGAGTCCCTCCAGTCCTGGGAAGAAGGAGGTGTGCACAGCAAGTGCACAAGAAGAGGCAGCACAACAGAGAGGAGAGCACCTTCTTGAAGGAAGACAGAGACTTGGTCTCTGGGCTTAGGGGAGATGAGAAGTGGGCACAAGGCCTAGTGGACTCAGAATTGGCTCTGGGGCTGAGGGGCTCCTATTCACCCTTGACCTCTGCCCTCTTGGCCTTGAGGTAGCCTGATTGCCCTGCACACCTGGGAGCTTACCACAGCATGCAGCTTGAGGGGCTCACGAGCCGTCACAGACACAGGGTTCAGGCTAGACTCGAGGGCCTGCACATAGGCACGGGCAGCCCGGAGGCGCAACAGGTAGAGGTCAGTCTGGAAAGTCCGGTGCATGGCTGAGGAGAGGGGCACAAAGAGGGCAGGTGCTGGAGGTAAAGGAATGTAGGACGGGGCAGAGGCGGGGGAGAGGGGTGTCCTACATGGGTGGCTTGTCAGACACGCAAGACGAAGGCAAGGTCTGAGAGGGCAGGGGATGTGGGGAAACAGAACACGGAGATGCAGTGGCCCAACCTGCCAGTAACACTGGATTCTGTGGCACACACGCGGCTACCTCCTTCCTGGTCTCCTAACACTGTGCTACCCGCACAGTCCCAGTCTCCTGGTTGGCTCCTTTGATTCTGCCTTAAGGGCCGGTGTTCCCTGGAGTCTTGTCCTCCATCCTCCTCCTTTGGACAGTCTATGTCCTGCCGCAGACTGTGAGCACCCCAGTGAGGAGCAACTTGGAGCTCCTGAGGGTGAGGACTCATCGCTTCCGAGTGTGCCCCCACTCAGGGCCCAGCCCGTGTCCACTCACAACACTGTGCGCTGCATCTCCAGCAGCTTGACACTTGGGCCTGCCTCCCGCTTCTCGTTGCCTTATAGTCACCTCCCCCTGGACGTCCCATCAACACCTCCAGCTCAGCGCTGAGGAAGCCCATCTCACCTCCCTGCCTCCGCCACTGCATCCCCTCCACTTGGTGACCCAGGTTCTGCCCTATTGGCTAATCATCTGCCAAGGTCTGAGGACTGTTCCTCAAAGCCATTGCCAGAGCCTGCGCCACCTTCATTCCTGCTGGGACTCTCTGTTCCAGACTCAGCATACTGGTTTGCGAGCCTGCTCTTGCTCTTTTACTTGTGTGCGGAGGCTTCTGCCACCCAGAAGTTTGATATCTTTATGTTACCCCATCTATTAATCTTTCCTTTTTTGCCCTGGTACTTTTACAACTTATTTTTAACTTACCCAGAATTAATGTTTGTGCTTGGTTTGAAGTAGAGTACTAAGTATTTTTCCAGAAGCGAGTTGTCCTAATTATGCTTTTTTGGACTTTCTCTCCTTTTCCTACTAATCTAAAATGGTATCTTTAACATATACTGACCTTCCACAGAGATGAGGGTCTGTTTTTGGACTTTCTAAATGTGCCTCGATTGGTGTCAGTTCCTGTAGTTGGAGCACAGCTGCCAATTCCTACAGCTGCATAGTTCATTCTCCTGATCGGCTAAGTCACCTTGTTCCTAATCCTCACCCCCACCCACAAATTTTACTTAGATCTACTCTTAGAATCAACTGGTCAAGTCCTCAAAATAAACCCTATTGGGATTTTCCCTGTATTGTTGTCTTCCTAGATTAATTTCAGAAGCTGCTAATTAATCAACAGCTTGGGAAGTCTCATCATTCATCATTCATCATTCAGGTGGTCTTTTACGTCCTGGACAGCAGTTCTGGAACTTTCTTTCTGGAACTTTCTTTCTTAGACTGCTATTTTCTTGTTAGGTTTATTTCTAGGGATTTTGTTGCTATCGTGAAAGGAGATTCTGCATTATATTTTCTGACTGGTTACTCTTGGTATGTATATACCAAGTAATTTATTTTTGTATATTTTATATTTGGTCACCTTACAGAACTTCCGAATTATTTTTCAAATGTTTCAATTGCTTCTGTTGGGATTCTCTAGGCTCTAATAGCTGCTAGCTCTTTTATCCTCTAATTTATCTTTTAAAAGTATAAACAAGGTCACTTTCGAAGACAGAGCTGGTTGAGTTACTATATTTTTAACATCCTTCCCAGCCCCCACTATCTAGAATCAATCAAACATCTGTGTATTCCAGGCCCTTTTGGAACCAGCTCTCACCTACCCTGCCAGCCTCTGCTCTGCCACCCGGCCTTCTTGCACAGCGCCTATGACCACATGGTGGATGTTGCTTGAATCTGGGTAGGGTCCTATGCCTCTACTCACACCTCTGCCTGAATCTCCCTTCCCTACCCCTTTCTGCTGGTGGACTTATAATCATCTCAGGGCGAAGTCCAATGTCACCTCCCTCTGAAGCTTCTCCCAGGCTCCTATGCCACCTTCCTCATTCCTATGAGCCTCACTAGAGACCTCTTTACAGAGACCTCTTCTACACCTGTCAGGCAACATGAAGTTAGCAAGGTAGACTGAGCTCCTCAGGTAAGGCCTAACCTATTTCAAGGCACCTGGCACAAGGCCTGGCATAATCGCAGGTACTGAATGAATGGAAGAATGAGTGAAAAGCAAGAAACACTGAATAGGAAAAAGAAGAATGCTGGTCCAATTCGACTTCTCTTGTGAGAGTTCCAGCATCTAGAAGCAACTGTTCTCTCCTCTGCATTCAAAGAACACCTGCCCTCACCTACAGCATCTTCTACCTTGAGGCAGTGGATCTCCTCGGCAGTCTCTGGACTTCCAGAGGCAGGACACCTGCTTGGCTACCCAGGTCACCCAGTGCTTAGAGCACCCAGGTGGGTTCATCAATGCTCTGAAGCAGGATCACTCAGTTCTTGCTGCTTCGGAGCAACTGAGAAGGAAGAGGAAGGACCTGGTCTGAGTCTCACCGGTGCCAGCCTCCCGCTCTCGCAGTGTCTGGTCCACATAAAGCCGGGTCTTTCGGGGCACGCTCAGTTTCATGGCCTGGGCTGGTGGGGGGCCTGCCTCACCTCTTGCTTCCACAAACACTGCTGTACGCTTCAGGATCTTGATAATCAAGCCACCGCCTAGGAAGTAGACAGACAGAAACAGATCTGTTGTCCTCAGTTCTGCTCAACATTCCTGGTCTTTCCTCCACAAACGTTCTGCTTTAGATAGAGCCATTTCTGTCCATGTCTGTATTCCTGCCAAGATTCTGGATTTCTAGAAGGATTATAGTGTTTTTTTGTTTTTGTGGGTTTTTTTTTTAAGCTTTTATCTTTCTATCCATGAGAGACAAATAGAGAAGGGCAGAGACATAGGCAGAGGGAGAAGCTGGCTCCATGCAGGGAGCCCAATGTGGGACTCGACCCTGGGACTCCAGGATCATGCCCTGAGCCGAAGACAGAGGCTCTACAGCTGAGCCACCCAGGCATCCCTGTTTTGTTTTTTTTTTTTAATTTTATTTATTTACTTATTTGACAGGGAAAGAGAGAGTGCACAAGCAGGAGGAGCAGCAGGCAGAGACAGAGGGAGAAGCAGGGTCCCTGCTGAGCAGGGAGCCTGACGTGGGGCTCGATCCCAGGACTCTGGGATCATGACCTGAGCCAAAGGTAGATACTTAACAGACTGAGCCACCTAGGCATCCCTATAACAATGTCCTACCATTCATTCACTCATTCATTAGCAGTTACTTATTGACTGTGATGTTCCCTGCATTATGGCAGGTACTGAGGAGACTGGGAGAACTGGAGACACTGGCCATATGGCGCTATCAAATTGCTGATGAGCTAGCTCCAGACAGGATGTGTGTCTGTAAGCCTTGCTTTCCAAACCCAGGCCTGCCTGTGCTTCACATCCACTATTCCTTCCCAGGATCTGTGTCACCTTCGCACCTAACTCTAAAACCCTTGCCAGGTCCGAGTCCACTCACCTCGTGTAGTCATGATGAGAGTGTTATCTTCCCGTCCATAGCGGCCAAAGCAAAGGCTGGTTACCACATCCTAGAATGGAAACACTAGAGTTTAAAGAGGAAAATATCTTGGAGAGGAGAGTAAGATGGGTGGAGTGATAAGGTTGTGAGACCCCAGATATAATAATAGAGACATGAGGTAAGACCGGGGCAATGCTGCCTCCAAAATATTCCCCTTATTTCTCATCTCCCTTCTAACGTCACTGCCATGGCCACAGTTCTAGACTAAATGTCCCAGGCTTCTGGGGGCAGTTTTCTAAAAAGCTCCCAGCCTAGTGTTTCTTCCCAGTCCGTCCTTCACACTGATGCCTTTCAAAAATACAAAAATGATCATGTCTATTTTCTGCCAAAAATTTTCCAATAGCTTTCGTCCGTCGTGTTAGAACAATTCAAGGCCTTTCACATCTGACTTCAACCTGCCTTTTCTGTTCTCCTCTACTATCCCCCAATGGTCACCCCACTTGTCTTCCAACAGCCTGTAGGTGTCTGTGTAATATACTCTGAAATTTCTGTTTTCAGAGTTTATTGCTGGTTGCAACCCATTAAATTAATAACTCAAACTTAGTGCTTGAGAAACTCTGGTCCAAACTTATCAAACCACCTGTATTCCTTAATCAAGAATATTTGTGCCTCTCAGCCTTTGCTCATGTGTTTCTGGTCTGGAATGTTCTTCCCCCACACAGCCGCTTGGCAAACTGTTCCAGGGCCCAGCAGAATTCTCATTTGCTTTGAGAAATGACTCGTGAATTCTACCTCCATTTATCCTTCACCACCACCCCCAGTCACCACTCTGTGCTTTGTCAGTATTTTGCTCTGCTTTAGTCTCACTTGTATTTGAATTAGCTATGTCACTGGCTGGCTGTCACCTTACATTATAAATATAAATGACCAAATGTTTAACTGGAAGACAGTATCATCTAGATTTTTAAAAATCCATCTGTGGCATGCCTGGGTGGCTCAGTCAGTTAAGCATCCGCCTTCTCAGGGTCCTGGGATTGAGTCCTGTGTCAGGCTCCCTGCTCAGTGGGGAGTCAGCTTCTCCCTCTCCCTCTGCCTGCTTGCCCACCCTGCCCGTTGTGCGCGTGTTTGCGCATGCTCTCTCAAATAAATAAAATCTTGAAAAAAAAAAAATCAAAAGTCAAGGTCACCAGGAGTGGCATCAGGAGAGGCAGCTAAGAAGCCCCAGAGGGGGCCCCAGAGGGGGCAAAGAGGAGTCAGCAGCTCACCGGGGTGCGGATGACATTGAGCAGGGCCTTGTCATGGTATATGTGGACTTCTCCATTGGCCAGCCCAGCCATGACGGCCTGCAGGCTCCGAGAACGCTGCTCCAGGAGGTTCATGGTCAGGATAGCTGCAGGCATCTGCACTGTCCACAGCTTCTTACCCTGGGAGGGAAGAGCTTCTTACACTGGGAGGGTTCAGGGCACAGCGTGGAAAGACAGGGTAGCTGGAGTTGCAGGGAAAGGGACACCAGAAGGAATAGTTTGCTAAGGGGGACCAGGGAGACATATGTGGAGGGGGTGGGGGATGATGCTTGCCCGGAAGCCACACCTTGTGGGTGAAGCCATGCAGGGTGTCTTGATTGCTGCCCACCACCAGGACCTTGTGTACCCGGACAAGACCCACAGGCTGGGCACTCAGCTCGATGCAGTACTTGGGGCGCTTGGAGTCTCTGTGGAATAAAGACACACTCTCCAAGCCCCAGAGAAACCCTCTTTCCTTCCCTGGCTGACCGTCCTCTTTCTAAGCCCCACAGACTATCCTGGAAGGAAGCTTTGGCCCAAAGGTCGATGACTGTAGTATTATTTCCACATTTACCACTCAGCCCCTATGTGACCTTGGATAACATGAAGTGTGTTTTCTTTCCATCTCCCTGCTGCCTTTACTACAGTGATTTGTGTGATCACCTGGCATTGAACAGTTTACAGTGCATGTACCTTAGGCTAGATAAAGTGCTAGCAGTCTGAGGCAACTCAGGAATTTATCAGAAATGCATGAGAGGTCTGCTCTGTGTAAATGCACTGTTTTCAGTTTCCTGGCTTCTGAATCTTAGTTTCTCTTATCTAGAAAGAAGAGGTAATTCCTGCCTACCAATCACAGGCTATGGCTCCCTTTCTTCATTACCAAGTCTGCTGATTATATCCCATGTGATGACCCATCTGAGAGCCTCCCTCTGGTCTCTGGGCCTCCTTCCAATCTACTCTCCACTTAGCAGAGTAATCTCTTAAAAATATAAATGTTTCATATCATTCTTCTGATTAAAACCCTGTAATAGTTTTCAAATCTAAAATCCTTATCATGTCCTAACAGGTCATGCATTAGCCAGGCCTGGTTCCCACATGCCTCTTTCTGCCCTCCTCCATTCCCATCAAGCTTGAGGGGCACATGTCAGTGGCATTCCCATCTTGAATTTGCTCAAGTTTTCTCTGCCTACAACACTTCTTCCCCACTTTTCAAACAACTAGCTATTTCTTAACCTTCGACATTATCTCTACAGACATGGATTTTCACTGATTACCCTGGACCTATTATTTTTCCCCATTGAGCTTGTATTTTTTTCCTTCAAATCATGCAGGGACTATGTTTATATCATTTATCAACATATCAACATATCCCTGATACCTTATATAATGCTTAATACATAGCACGTATTAAGTGCTCAAAGAGATTTCTTGAATTAGATGAATGTTGTAAGGAATATCAACCTAATGCATAAAGAAGTGTCACATACTTATAAAGCCATACAGCAAATGAGAGGCTATTTTTACTTCTTCCCATCTCTGGCTGCAAAGCTCATGTGTTACAGCCACCCTGCTCAGTCTCGCACTTTGCCAGTCCCCATCACACAGCTTCCAGATGTCCCCCTATGCATGTGAGCTCAGCCTTCTCTATGAAATTCCCACCTCGGGGATCCCTGGGTGGCGCAGCGGTTTGTTGCCTGCCTTTGGCCCAGGGCGCGATCCTGGAGACCCGGGATCGAGTCCCACATCGGGCTCCCGGTGCATGGAGCCTGCTTCTCCCTCTGCCTGTGTCTCTGTCTCTGTCTCTCTCTCTCTCTGTGACTATCATAAATAAATAAATAAAAATAAAAAAAAAAAAGAAATTCCCACCTCTTTCCATTCCCGAATACCAGCCCCAAAACCCCTGTTCCTCCTGGCCCCAGAGACCCTGGATGTGGCATATACCTTCTCAGGATGTAGATGTTTCCATTGCGGCAGGCAGCAGCAAGCCGGAACTCTACATCAAACTGGCCAGAAACCTCCAGGAAGACAGGGACGCTGGGTAGGCTCATCTGCAAAGGAGAGGCTCAAACATCCCAATTTTTCTGGCACCCGCATCCTTCTTACCTTGAAGTAACTCCTCTGAGTTGCTTCCTTGTCCAAATTTCCAATCTCCTCACTCACTCACACCCTGGTCCTAGTTTAAACTTGTAACGTTTTTCTGGAGGGAAACTCAGCAATATGTAGCAAAAGCCTTTATGTCTATCCCCTTTGACTAAACTATGCCACTTCTAGGCATACATCCTTTTTTTTAAAAAAAGATTTTATTTATTTATTTGAGAGAGAAAGAGAGTACAAGTAGGGTGAAGGGGCAGAGGAAGAGGGAGAAGCAGGCTCTCTGATGAGCAGGGAGCCCGATGCAGGGCCTGATTCCCTGGGATCATAACCTGAGCTGAAGGTAGACACTTAACCAAATAAGCCACCCAGGTGGCCCTCTAGGAATGCATCCTAAATAATTATTAAGATGAACACACACAGATGTTTGGGCAAGGAAGTTTGCTGTAGCAATGCTGATAATAATGAAAACTGAAAACAACTTAACTATACACTAGGTGACAAGATAAATAAATCATGGTATATTTATATAATGAATATTGTGTAGCCTTTAAAAAGGCTTATTTGGGGGAGCTAGGTTGGCTCAGTCGGTGAAGCTTGTGACTCCTGATCTCGGAGGCATAAGTTTGAGCCTCACATTGGGTGTAGAGATTGCTTAAAAAAATGAACTTAGGGATCCCTGGGTGGCGCAGTGGTTTGGCGCCTGCCTTTGGCCCAGGGCGCGATCCTGGAGACCCGGGATCAAATCCCACGTCGGGCTCCCAGTGCATGGAGCCTGCTTCTCCTTCTGCCTGTGTCTCTGCCTCTCTCTCTGTGTGTGACTATCATAAATAAATAAAAATTAAAAAAAAAAAAAAGAACTTAAATAAAGTTAAAAAAAAAAAAAGGCTGGGGGCACTTCGGTGGCTCAACTGGTTAAGCATCTGACTCCTGGTTTTGGCTTAGGTCAGGATCTCAAGATTGTGAGACTGAGACCCACGTCGGGCTCCATGCTGAGCGTGGAGTCTGCTTAAGATTGTCTCTTTCCCTCTGTCCCTTCCCTGATCGTGCTCTCTTAAGAAAAAAAAAAAAAGGGCTGAATAGTTTTATGCAGATATGGACAGACATCAATGAGCTACTACTATGTAAAAAGAGCAGGCTACATGATCCTATATCACTAAGCCATTTTTGTGAAAAATTTATTTATAAGTTATATATCTGTGTCTCAGTATGAAAATTCTGGAAAGACATGCCAAACTTTAATAGTAGACGACAGTGTGGGTGGTGGTATTTTTTGGACATATATTTTTTTCTTTATGCTTATCTACATTTTGTAAGTTTTTTTCTACAATGTGTATTACCAGGAACTAGGGGCAGGAGGTGCGGGGGAACAGAGGGAGGGAATGTAGCCTGGGCCTTAGCTGTGTCCAGGCCCCACACTGACCTTGGCCAAAATGGTGAAGGCCTCTGGGTCCAGCACCAGGAGCTCCTTGTTCTCAGTGCCCAGCACCAGGCAGGACACAGCATCCTCGTCAGCCAGATTCTTTTTTAAGGTGGTCATGGTGGTGATGACTGTCTGCAGGAGGACTTCAGGAGTCACCCAGGGGGATCCCCAACACCATCCCCACAGACAGCCCAAGGATACCAAAGGAGGGAAGAAAGAGGGTGAAGGAGGACGAAGAATATCAGAGATGTGACAAAAGTGTTCACTGCAACAAACCTAACTTTCTAAAAAAGAGGCTTGTTTAAGACAATAAAATCTCCATTTGATCAAAAACCATGTAGTCATTTTAAAAATCACACTTTAATATCTTTTTTTAAAAGATTTTATTTATTCATGAGAGACACAGAGAGAGAGGCGGAGACAAAAATCACATTTTAAAAGATTCAATGACAAGGAGAATACCTCTAATGTATTAAAAGAAAAAAATTTAAAAATTTTTTTAAAAAGAGAAAAAATAGGTAAAATGTTACATTAGAACAATCCTGGTTTAAAAAATATCTGGATAAAAAAACATGCTGGAAAGGCTAAACTCATAAATACAAAAACTGGTTATCTCTGGACAATGAAATCACAGGTGATGTTAATATATCGTCATTGTGCACTTCTAGAATTTCTACAGTGGGCACACGTTCCTTTTGTGATTGTGATTGGAGAGAATACAAAAGAGGACGATCCCCTTTTTAGAAATTTCTCCTATAAAAGTAATGTAGCAGGACGAAAATGTTTCTTTGGATAAAATTGCTCATTGTGTGATAATCTTTACGACTAAAAAAGAGGAATCACTCTTCAATGCCTAGTGGAAAGAGAAAGGTTACAGAAACGTGGATAGTAATGGCTCCTAATTATATAACCATGACATATATATCTTGGAAAGATTTCCTCCCTCCTGTAAACTGCATCTTTTAAGCAATAATTAATTCACTTGATGATTTTGTAAGTACTTAAAGATATTGATAACTGTGGATTTGAGTTGCTGATCATCAGGAAAGAATAGCATTGGTCTCCGGTTAGCCAAAAGCCAAGGCAGCTCGGGTCCAGGAATTTGGCATAACTGGCTTCACCAGGAAGTAGAGGGTTCCCATGAAGCTTGCTAAAACACAGACAGAGGCTCTGGGACTGGACTGAGGGTCAGCCTCCAGCCACCTTCGGCCCAGGGCCTGATCCTGGAGACTGGGGATTGAGTCCCACGTCGGGCTCCCTGCATGGAGCCTGCTTCTCCCTCTGCCTGTGTCTCTGCCTCTCTTTCTCTCTGTGTCTCTCATGAATAAATGAATAAAATCTTTAAAAAATTTTTTCCATATTTTTTACAGGGAAATAAAGAGAGAAGGGGCATTACCTGCCGCTTGATGGACTTGGACTTGTGTTGGCTCACAAATGACTCCATTTCACTCAGCTCCAGCTGTAAAAACCTGCACACACAGAGAACTGGCATCTGCATGCCCTGGGTCTACTTCCCTCCACGTGCCACTCCTGAGCTACTGCCTTCCCCCTGGAGCTTCCAGAACCCTGGACTGCCACATGGCCCTTACCTGAGTGACTGTACAGATAAAGGCACCTCTGCCTTCTCCCTGAAAGGAGAGGGGTACCATGGTAGATTTAGTGGAGGAATAGGGTGCTGGGGGTCAAATGGAGAAAGAACACTGGGATGAAGGGGAGTTAAGCAAGGGATGAAGGGCATATGGGGGAAGTGGGCTCTCACCGGATGCCTTCCAGCATCTCCTTCAGTGTCAAGGGGTCAATCCGGTCCTAGGACAGCAAGGAAAAAAGCTAAGCCTGTGAGCTCCCGAGTCAGGCAGGGAATGAGGATGGATCAGGTGGCCGCCATTTTTGTCTTCTGATTCCCATCCCCAACATCACTCACCTCCTTGACCTGGTTCCAAAGATCTTGTTCCAGGGGGTTTGGAGGCAACTGGGGCAGGGTGAACTTGAAGTAGGGCTTAAGATTCTTATATACATACACACAAGGGCCTGAGGCGAGCGCTAGAGCTGGCGTCCGGGGCTCGTGCTGCTCCATGAGGAAGGTGGCTGCAGCAGCTGGCAGTGCAGGTAACGGACTTTCAGTTAGAACCGTGGGTCCTTTGAGCACCTTCAGGCGGGGATGCTGCCCACTGGGGCCAAGGTCCCCCACCACCAGCTGTAGAAAGAGGCTGGCTTATTCCAAGCTCAAGGTCCAAAGACCCCTCCACTGACTCTCTTCTTGGGCTTAGCATTTTTGCCAGTGCACATTTATCTACTCCCACACCAGTGCATTAAGTAGAGGGCGAGAAGACTTTGCAAATAAGGCTTGCAAGCTGTGTGACCTTGGGAAGGCTGATTAAACTTCCTGAGCTCAGTTTTCCCACCTGCAAAATGGGAATATCCACCTCATGATACTTGTGAAAATCAAATGAGGTGAGGAATTATGGAGCCTGGCGAGTGCTAGTGAGGAGTAGGTGGCAGATGATGTTTTCACTATTCATTCAGTAAACACTTCTTCAGAGTCTGCTCAATGCCAGGCACTATTCTAGATAGTGGACAGTGGGTGAAGTCTGGGGGTGCTAGAAACTCCTATCTGGGCCTGAGGCCTGGCTTCCAAATGGGAACAAAGCTAAGGAAGCACAAGCATGTCTGGAGAGCAGGATGTGCTCTGCAGACAGGAAAACCAAGCTTTCAGTCTCTCTTCCACTCTCTAATCCCTCCTCCAAGTCACTGTGGCCACCATGCAAGCTCATTTTCCATGTGAGGTTTTTTTTTTTTTTTTTTAAGATTTTATTTATTCATGAGAGACACAGGCTGAGGGAGAAGCAGGCTCCATGCAGGGAGCCCAATGTGGGACTATATCCCAGATCCTGGGATCATACCCTGGGCCAAAGGCAGACACTCAACCGCGGAGTCCCCCAGGCATCCCTCCCATGTGAGGTTTTCAAGGCCTCTCTGATCTGATTTCCAGCTTGTTTTCCATCACCTCCCACCCATGCTATGCTCCAGCCAGAGTGGGGGCTGCCATAGAACATCTGGATTCTGAGAATGTACAGTGTGCCCAGAGCTACACCAGGAACTACATTCATCCTTTCATTAAATCCTTTCAACAGTTTATGAGGTAAGTACTAGTATTAGCCCCATTTCACAGATGGGGAAGCTGTGGCTCAGAAATGTTAGGTAAAAGTCACTCAAGGAAGTGGTAGAGCTGGGACTGGAATCTAGGTTTGTCTGAACCCAAGCCAGTGTCTTAACTACTATCATATATATATGACATATTATGTATGATATATATATCTTAAGATTTTATTTATTTATTTATTTATTCACAAGAGACAGAGACATAGGCACAGAGAGAAGCAGGCTCCATGTGGAGAACCCAATGTGGGACTGGATCCCCAGGCCCAGGATCACGCCCTGAGCCAAAGGCAGATGCTCAACCACTGAGCCACCCAGGCATCCCACTACTATTTTATATTGACTTTCACTTTCTAACTCCAAATTTACTCTTTCCAAATATGCTATATACTTCCAAGCCTCTGTGCCTCCACTTGTGCTGTTCCCTGTGCCTGGAATGTCCTCCCCCTTCTGTCTTCCATTCCTTCTTGATACATTTCACTCATCCTTCAATACCCAGTTTGCACGTTACTGCCTCCTGGTAACTCCAGGTAGATTTCACTATTCTCTCCCTGCTGCTCCCAAAATACTTTCCATATATTCAATTTTAGCATCCACTCATTAGCTCCACAACTATTTACTGAGTACCTAATTTGTGCCAGGCACTGGGCAGATGCTGGGAATCAACAAAGCTAGGCATTAAAAAAGTTATTACACAAAAGCATCTCACATTTCACGTGTTATTGAGGCTGTGATTTCTTTATCTTTCACTGCTATAAACCCAGCGCCAAGCACACAGTATTCTGTTAATATCACAGGCAAATTAAAGCCAGTGTCTGTATCTCCTCCTGACTATGTACTGATTCATTTCTTAGTGTCTGCACAATGCCTGACACACAGTAGGGGTTCACTATACACTTGTCAAATTGCAGAATGCTTTATGGACAGGAATTTGGAGGCAAAAAGTCTCCCAAATTCTGCTGAACTCTCCATAGAGAGTATGATTCCTGGGGCACCCAGGTGCCCCAGTGGTTGGGCGTCTGCCTTTGGCTCAGGTCGTGATCCTAGGATCATGGGATGGAGTTCCGCATCAGGCTCCCAACAGGGAGCCACTTTTCCCTCTGCCCATGTCTATACCTCTCTCTGTGTGCCTCTCATGAATAAATGAATAAAATCTTAAAGTGATACCATTCCAGAGCTATCTTCTTTTTTTTTTTAAGGTTTTATTTATTTATTCATGAGAGACACACACAGAGAGAGAGGCAGAGACATAGGCAGAGAGCCCATGCAGGGAGCCCGACGTGGGACTTGATCCTGGGTCTCCAGGATCACGCCCCGGGCTGAAGGCGGCGCTAAACCTCTGAGCCACCTGGGCTGTCCCAGAGCTATCCTCTAATGGACCAAATAGCATGCCCACTGTGGGTTCATTGCCCATGGCTGAGCAACAGTGGAACACATAACTGGGAATGCGACAGACCCAGGTATGCCACTTTTTACAAATTTACTAAGCTTCCTCATTGTCTCTGAATCTATTTTCCCATTAATAAATTGGAAATAAATAATATCTATGTATATGAAAATGCTCAAAGAGGGTCTAGCCCAGAAATGGATACTCAAAAAAAAAAAAAAAAAAAAGAAATGGATACTCAATATAAGTTAACCTTCTTTAAGCCCAAAATATTTCTCAATCTTTTAAAAACCTGTACCTTTAATTTTTAAATTAATCCACTTATATTTTATTTCTCTTTGTTTTATTTACTTATTTTTAGAGATTTTATTTATTTATTCATGAGAGAGAGGCAGACATAGGCAGAGGGAGAAGCAGGCTCCATGCAGGTAGCCCGATGTGGGACTCGATCCCAGGACTCCAGGATCACACTTTGAGCCGAAGGTAGACGCGCAGCCACTGAGCCACCCAGGCGTCCCATCTCTTTATGTTTTATTTATTTATTTTTCTTTATGTTTTAAATTAAACTTAAAATTCAACATTTTTATTATGGAAAGTTCTAGTCATATACAAAAGCAGAGAGACTCACATAATGAACCCCCAAATATCTGCCATCCAACTTCAACAATTATTGCTTCATGGCCAATATTAAAATCTGTGCCCTTTTGGCTAGTTTCCAAAATCTATAAAGAACTTCTTAAACTCAACACCAAAGAAACAAACAATCCAATCATGAAATGGGCAAAAGACATGAAGAGAAATCTCACAGAGGAAGACATAGACATGGCCAACATGCACATGAGAAAATGCTCTGCATCACTTGCCATCAGGGAAATACAAATCAAAACCACAATGAGATATACCTCACACCAGTGAGAATGGGGAAAATTAACAAGGCAGGAAACAACAAATGTTGGAGAGGATGCGGAGAAAAGGGAACCCTCTTACACTGTTGGTGGGAATGTGAACTGGTGCAGCCACTCTGGAAAACTGTGTGGAGGTTCCTCAAAGAATTAATAATAGACCTGCCCTACGACCCAGCAATTGCACTGTTAGGGATTTACCCCAAAGATTCAGATGCAATGAAACGCCGGGGCACCTGCACCCCGATGTTTCTAGCAGCCATGTCCACAATAGCCAAACTGTGGAAGGAGCCTCGGTGCCCATCGAAAGATGAATGGATAAAGAAGATGTGGTTTATGTATACAATGGAATATTCCTCAGCCATTAGAAACGACAAATACCCACCATTTGCTTCAACGTGGATGGAACTGGAGGGTATTATGCTGAGTGAAGTAAGTCAATCGGAGAAGGACAAACAGTGTATGTTCTCATTCATTTGGGGAATATGAATAATAGTGAAGGGGAATATAAGGGAAGGGAGAAGAAATGTGTGGGAGATATCAGAAAGGGACACAGAACATAAAGACTTCTAACTCTGGGAAATGAACTAGGGGTGGTGGAAGGGGAGGAGGGCGGGGGGTGGGGGTGAATGGGTGACGGGCACGGAGGGGGACACTTGACGGGATGAGCACTGGGTGTTATTCTGTATGTTGGTAAATTGAACACCAATAAAAATTAATTTATAAAAAAAAAAATCTGTGCCCTTTTAAAAAACCTAAAACTTCCACTTCCCTCCCTTTTACTTTCTCTCCAGGTTTCAATGCCCTACCCCCAACTAAGAGATGTACCCTTCCAGCAAGAAATTACAAATTAACAAAATTAAGAAGCTTTGTCTTAGTAGAACCCCCAGCAGCATTTCATTCTGCTTTACTTCTGCAGTCTGTATTATGAAATCAACAGGTTCTCTTCACCATCCACGTAAAAATAAAATTTGACACTAAATGTACTTTTTCAGGGTACACATGAGTTCTAGATTATGCTGAGCTCCTTTGAAGCCATCAGGAAATCTCACTTCTGATACTACCTGGCATCTTGGTTCTTTCTGCGGGGGTGATAGGCTTACCTTGTACTCCCCATCCCCGTGCAAATCTGCCAGCGCTGGAAAACACAAAAAGGCCATGAGCCAGGGATTCACAATCCTTGAGACTTCGCTACAGAACCATTATTAGACTCCATCTCCCCAGCAGGGGTTCCCGGTCCCAGAGACTCACCTAGGCAAGAGGAAAAGGTGTGGATGTTGGCCATGGGGTCGTAGTGTGCGTCCAGCCATTTCGAACTGGCCTCACTGCTGGAGAGAGAAGGGGAAAAGATGGGAGCTGAGTCTCAAGGGAGGGGAAGAGCGCTCTGCAGGAGCTAGTCTCTGGGAGGGAGGTGTGTAGGGACCTCTGAAATGGGGGTACAGACGTCTGGGGCCAAGTCCAGGCTCCATCACAGGCTCACCGAGGGACCTAGAATCATTCACATGCGCACGTCCATTCACTCTGCGTTTCAGTTTCCCTATTTGATTTGCGCCTCAGTTTCCCTAAGATTCCTTCAAGGACGCCAGCGCTTTCTGAGAACCTAGGAGCCCAGATCCCGGGGCCCAAGACCCCTTCTCTACATTTGTAAGAAAGGTCTCGAAAATCCCCGGGCTTCACCTGTCAGCTCTGCCGCTGTCGGAATCCGACGAAGACGCAGCAGCCATCTTCTCAGGCGTCACCTTGGCAACCGGCTGCGGCCAGCCGCCGCGCAACGTTGAAAAGTGCTCGGGCTCTGGAAGGGCGCGTACAAAGGTTCCGGGCGCTCAGCTTTCCGGCCCCCGGGTTACCCAGCAGGATATGCTGGCCTGTTAGTTGGGTTCCTGCCTGCTGAGGCGCAGTTCCTCATCCCAACTTGTATGATTTATTTTTTGCTCCTTCCCAGCCGGAACTTCCTGGCTTTGCAATTTCTGGATTATTGGCAGAACCCTCTGGCCTGGAGAGCAGCCTTTCAGTGTTTCTGAGCAGTGAAACTGACTCCACTACACCCTCCTCCTCCTCATGGTTAATCCGGTTGAAAAGGGGCTATGTCCTTCTAGAGGGCTGCGCTCAGAGAAACAAAACACAGTGTTAAGAGATTAAATCCTAGGATTGACTGAAATTGAGTTTCCAGTTTTCAGGTTCCTGGAATATTTTTAAATACAGGATAATGCCACAAAGGAGGACTGCAGAAAGTGTGTTACGCTCCTCCTCATGGCTGTGTATCATTTAGAAGTGTTATCAAAACCCTGTTGTGGAGGGGAACCTAAACTGACATTCTTCCCTTCCCCAGGCCTTGATCCCATTGCCCTGCTGGGAGCAAATGAGAAGCAAGGCAGAATCAAAGATTCACACAAATTCCAAAGATGGTGGTTGTTTCTAATGTTTATTTTTCTGGTTATAAAAGTAATGAAGAGCACTGGATTGGGAGAGGTTTTGAGTCCTGTAGCATCTAGACAGTCAGTTCTCAGAACTTCCATTCCCTTATCTGGGAAGCAGCATAAGGAGCCCGGCCTTGCCCACTCTTCCCAAGGGCAGTGCAGATCAAATGAGATAACACAGGAGAAGCACTCGGTAAACTGGCAAGTGCCGACAAATGGAAGGGGTTAGTGTCACCACCCTTGGCTGAGGTAGAACCAAGGTGCGAGCTCCTGCTCCTCCCCTAGCACACAAATGAAAGGGGGGTCACTTGCAACCCTGGTTTGGTGGAGTTGGGGGAGGAGCTGCATAAATCTCTCAAGCCTGGTTGGATGAGGTCTCATTGGGGCACTTCCAGAACCGGGCATCGGCTGTGGCCAGCTGAGTGAGGACCTCCTCCAACTCGGGCCCATCCTCTGGGAAGCGCTCGGAGAAGGATCGGATGAGGCCAGCAGCAGAGGCCTCATACTCGAGAAGCTGTACTTCTGAGTCTGGAGAGGAGAAGGAAAAAAAACATCAGAAGGTAAAGGTCTTTTTTTTTTTTGGTAAAGGTCTTAATAGGAAGCAGATAATCACAATCATAATCATAGGAGCAGGTAGTCTTCCTGAGCTCTTACCATGTGCCAAAAATTGTGCTCAGTGTCTTCTTATCTAATTTAATCTCTACAATAACCTGATGAGGAAGGAAGCATTAAAGAGGGAGTATTCAACGAATTGTTGCATTCATTCATTCACTTAATAAGTGTATACTCTGGTGCCATGTTAGGTTAAATAGACAGTCCTTGGCCTCCAGGAGCGTACAGTCCAGAAATTGTTTCATCTCTGACTACTGTGGGACCTTGGACAAGTTTCACAACCTGTCCAAGCCTCATTTTCCTCACCTATAAAGTGGGGGTGAGCACAGGGCTTCTTCTTTCAAGAAGCTACAGTGATTAAATACAATAATGCACCGAATGAATGCTCAACAAGTGCTAGCTATCACTAGCATCGTTATCTTGAGCACCCAGCAGAACTAAAGGGGCACCCATTTAACTCATGGGCTGTTCTGAGGGTCCCCTGAGTCCTCATGGGAAGCATTTCCCTCCGACGTACTTTCACTGCTCCACCCACTCATAGAGCCTTGTCATGCTTTGTGGCACTGTGGGGTGTATGTAGCTAAGAGCACAGGCTTTGGGTTCAGACAGCACATGTTTAAATCCTGGTTCTGCCACCCACTAACTGTTGACTGCAGGCAAATACACAGCCCCTCAGTGTCTCAGTTTCCAGTTGAAAAATGAAACAATAACTTCCCCATGGGAGTGTTGGGAGTTAATCCATTGAAAGTTTTTACCCAGTGACTGGCACATGGAAATCCTCCAAAGTTACTCACCATCATCATCATCACCACCATCCCTTTGTAAATCCCACTTGGTCTTCAGGCTTAGTTTAACTACTTCCTCCCCAGATTCCCTCAAAGGTGAATGTGATCTTCCCTTCTCTTAAGTGTTCAGACACCGTTTGGCCCCCTTGGGCGCTTATTAACACTCCCTGGGTGTGATCATTCCTCTCTAGGTCTTATTCCTAATGGACTGTGAACTACTTGAGGCAAGGGCCTGGGTCTGATTCATCTCTCCATCCCCAAGAGCCACAATGGGCTGGACAATCAAAATGGTAATGTAATGAACATTTACTCCGTGTCTGGCATGATTTGTCTATTACTCATCTGACATGCATTGAGCAGCTCCTGTGTGCCAGATTCTATGCTAGCTACTTGCTGGGGATGTGCTATTCCTGCTGACATGAAGTATGGCATATAGGAAAATAGTAGAGTGATAGTGCATGAAGGGATTGCTTTAGGTTGAGGGGTCAGGGACAGCCTCTCCCAGGAGGTGTCATTTAACAGAGACCAGAATGACAGGAAGGACCAACCACAGACTGTGCCCAGCAGAGGAAACAGTGAGTGCAAAGGCTATGGGAGTGGAGTGAGCTCAGGGGGTTGGAACGTAGAAAGGCCATGAGCCCCGGGAGCCAGTGAGCCAGGAAGAGGGGTCTCTGAGGCCTTCCAGGGGTCAGGGTCAAATCCCCTGAAGCCTCTGAAGTGCAGTGTAAAGAGTTGGAAATAAGCCTCTTAAATGCGTCTTCCTCACCAGGAGGAGTAATTATTTCATTTAACTTTCACAACTGCTTGTGACTATGGGAGTGAGGAGCACTCTTAATCTGACTCTAGGCTCCTCCAGTAAAGAGCTATAAGCTCTGTGCCTCAGTTTTCTTAACTGTAAGATGTAAACTGTAACTACTTCATTGGCTTATGGTGAGGATTTATTTTTATTTTTTTTGAAATATGCTCTATGCCCAGTGTGGTGCTTGAACTCATGACCCCAAGGTCAAGAGTCACATGCTCCACTGACTGAGCCTGTTAGCCACCCCTGTGGTGAGGATTTAAAGAGTTAATCCATGGAAAGCAGTAAGAGCTTGAAGGAAGTACCCAATTCAGGTTTGCTACAGCATCAGCACACAATCAACACTGGCTTTATGGATGAAGACAAGGTCACAGAGCTGCTCTGAAGCTCACACTATGGTGCACCTCTGCTTAGGTGCCTCAGGTGACAGGAGTCAGGAAAGATGGATTAAGAGGTAAGAGGAAATGCAGCAGGATGCTGGGCCCCCAAGGGTCCCCAATACAATAGGTGCAGTGCAGACAGGGTCAAGGCTTTTGGAAACAGAATCATCACTTGAGAAGGAAGAGGGCCCATGGGCCTGCTGATCGCTCTCCTGGGCTCTGTGGAGTCACACTGTCCCTTGGGTTCCACCAGCCCATTGGGTCCAATTCATGCCTGCCCCTCACCTCATCCCCAGGTAACGACAGGCCTGATTCTTTTTTTTTTTTTTACGATCCTGATTCTTCAGGATCATGCCTGGTTTCTCCAAGAGCCTGGGGTCTGTTTGTTCCACTAGCCCCTGCTCTGCTGACCTTCCACAAACCTCCAGTTGCTATCTTATAAGCAGCATAGCCCTGCATGTGTGGGGTGGTGGTGGTAGATGCCAAGGTTCAGACCTAGGGTTTGGCATGGGGAGGACTGGGTGAATGAGGGAAAGAGGCAGGAGTCACCTCAGGTAGCCTGCCTGAGCCCAGGGATGGGTTCCAGGCCTCCTTTTGTAAATCAAAGGGGGCTGGGGAGTCCATTACCTTCAAGGCGAGTGTTGGGCTGAACGATGAGCTTCCGAGACTCCTTGCGGAGCAGCACTGTGTCCCTGAGGGTGAGGAAGCACTCAGGGGATGCATCAGTGACTGCTGCATACCCCTCATACAGAGCCCGGCCTCCAGCCACATCTCCTGTGGACTTGAACACCTGTGGGAAGGCAAAAAGAATTAGTGCCTATGACGGGCAACTCCCTGCTTCCATGGGGCTTTGCCAGGGGCCACAGCCAACTGTGTCCACCCTGGATGGTATCTGCTGTCTCATGGTATTACTGTAGATCAAGGGCTTGGCTCATAGTAAGTGCCCAGTAAAGTGAAGCTAATGTTTCTCATTTGGTTGTCTCATTTGAGCTGCAGACAGAGAAAGCATTATGATCTTCCTCTTAAAAAAAAAAAAAAAAACAAAAAAACGTATTACATATACAAAATATATAGAATATATATTAGGTTATAATATATAGGTTATAAAAAATGATACATTGATTATTTAAAAAAACAAGATGCCCATACAACCAGCACCCAGCTTAAGAGTTCCCTCCCTTTTTTTCAATTAAAAATTTAAAAAAAAGGGATGCCCGGGTGGCTCAGCAGTTGAGTATCTGCTTTTGGCTCTGGGTGTGATCCTGGAATCCCGGAATGGAGTTCCATGTCAGGCTTTCTACATGGAACCTGCTTCTCCTTTTGCCTATATCTCTGCCTCTCTCCATGTGTCTCTCATGAATAAATAAAATCTTTAAAAATAAATAAATAAAATAAAAATTAAAAAAAATTTTTAATTAGGTAGGTTCCATGCCCAGTGTGGGGCTTGAACTCATGGCTGTGACATCAAGAGTTGTATGCTCTATTGATGGAGCTAGCCAGGCGTCCCAAGGATTTCCTGTCTGAGGCAATAATCTTTGATTCTGGGCTTATTATTCCCTTATGTTCCCTGAATTCTGCTCTCGACCAGGTTATTTTAACTTTTGCTTGTGTCCTGTGATTTGCTTTTTCTGCTCAAGTTATGTGTGAGATTCATCTGTGTTCGTGCATGCAGGTTCATCCTTCTCACTGCTGTCCACTTCTCACACATAACACTGCTCGAGTTATGTGTGAGATTCATCTGTGTTCGTGCATGCAGTTCACCCTTCTCACTGCTGTCCACTATTCCACTCATAAACACCACAGGTGAATCTCTTCCCATGTCAATGGGCAACTTGTGCTGTCTGGCCCTCAGCACCCTGTGGACACCTTGGGCACCTCCTGATGAACAGAATGAACAGGTGCAGGTTTCTCTGGGAGAGTCAGTGGTCTAGAGGTCAAGTGAACGCTCCACCTTAGATGAGCCCACATTGTTCTCCAAAGTTGCTGTACCAGGTGTTGCTCCCAGAAGCAGTGGCTGGCAGTCCTGCCTACTCTGTATACCAGGCTGGTGTTGGCAGCTTTTCATTTTTGCCAAGCTGGTGGTTATAAAGCTCATGTGATTTAAACTGTGCTTTTCTGATTGCCCAAGAGGTTGAGTATCTTCCCGCAAGTTGATGTGTTATTCATTTTCCTCTTCCTCCCTTTTTTAAGGGTGCTTTCAATCTTCTATTTTATTTTTTTTTAAGATTTTATTTATTTGAGATATATAGAGACAGTGAGAGAAAGAGAGAGCAGTGGGGAGAGTGGGGAGAGTGGGGAGAGGGAGAAGCAGGCTCTCTGCTGAGCTGGGAGCCCAACATGGTGCTCAGTACCAGGACCCTGGGATCATGACCTGAGGTGAAGGCAGATACCCAATCAGCTGAGCCACCTAGGTGCCCCAACCTTAGACCTTTCCACACTGTCCCTAATGACTCTTCACCTCTCTTAATTTTCTATCTTGGTCTCTGTGCTACGTGTTGTATACTTTCTTTTATCTTTAGCTGGATCTCAAACCTGTTTAACCTACCTATTTTTAGTTTCAAGGGTTATGCAGTTTATTTCCGGGAGTTGCATTTGGTTCTTTTCCAAATATCTGACGTCTTGCATGTCCAATCCTTACTGCTGCTGATTAGCAGGTGTCAAAGTAGGACTCCTACTAGGGCCCCCTCCATGTAAGCCTCCACCTCTTAGATTCAGGGTTATAAGGATTCTCTGCGGGAGGGGGTGGTGGTGGTGGAGGTGGTGGAGAATGACCTCCAGGGGGAAAGTTTTTTTTTTCTTTTCGGGGGGACAGTTAAAGAGAACATTTCATCCTTCTCTCTTCCCAGCAGTACTAAGCACACAGAAATTAGTGGAGACACATTTATCAAGCCACTATATCGGATCCCATGAACTTAAACAGGGAGTTGGTAACATGGAAGCCAATGGGAGGCAGGACAGGTATAAGGAGGAGACCTAGCAAACTGAGGAGCCATGCCATGTCCAAATGCCCAAATACAGTGGCTGCTGCTCAGTTTCCACCAGTTGTTTACATGGGACTTAAGCCTATTGATGCCAGTCCTTCCAAGAAGCAGATTTATACCTGACCCTGTCAATTTTCACAATACAAGGTGGGCCAAAAGGGACTGTGTTTGTGACCCTGGCTGAAGCCTTTCCTTGTGGAAATGTCTTCATCTTCCCCACTTGCTGTCTCCTTGCTGTGCTCTTGGCTTTTGCTAGGGGTCTGATCAAACAAATGGCCATGTCAAAAATGTCTCCATACTCCCTATCTTCTGTAAAGCTAATGCTGAGGTTACTGTCTATCCTGCTGAATGATTTCTCTTGTACAGAGATCCAACTGGTTCAGTCTCTAGAACGGAACACTCTCTGCTTGTTCCATATTCAGTTCAATATTGGGCTAGGATTTAGCAGATTTGATTCCTTCACCTAGTGACTTAACATTATTAATAAACAACTTTAGAATAATTCAAGATATCCGGAAAAATTGCAAAGATAGAACAGAGAGTTTCCATATGCCCCTTGCCCAGTGTCTCCTCTTGTTAACACTGTACAAAATTAGTGTATTACTATCAACTAAATTCTAGGCTTCTTTAGATTTCAACCTAGTTGTCCCATTAATGACCTTTTTCTATTCCAGAATCTAATCTAAGACACACTACGTTGCATTTTGCATATACTGATTTTTTTTAAGATTTCATTTACTTATTTGAGAGAGACAGTGAGAGAGCAGGAGGAGCAGAGGAGGGAGGAGAATGAATCTTCAGCAGACTGTGCACTGAGCTCATAGCCCAACACAGAGCTTGATCCCAGGACCCTGAGATCACGACCTGAGCAGAAATCAAGAGTCGGACACCTAGGGATCCCTGGGTGGTGCAGCGGTTTGGCGCCTGCCTTTGGCCCAGGGCGCGATCCTGGAGACCGGGGATCGAATCCCACATCGGGCTTCCGGTGCATGGAGCCTGCTTCTCCCTCTGCCTGTGTCTCTGCCTCTCTCTCTCTCTCTGTGACTATCATAAATAAATAAATAAATAAATAAATAAATAAATAAATAAATAGAGTCGGACACCTAACCGACTGAGCCACATAGGCACCTCTGCATCTACTAATTCCTAATTTCTTTTTTAAAGATTTTATTTATTTATTAATGAGAGACACAGAGAGACAGAGAGAGGCAGAGACACAGGCAGAGGGAGAAGCAGGCTCCATGCAGGGAGCCTGACGTGGGACTCGATCCCTGGTCTTCAGGATCAGGCCCTGGGCTGAAGGCGGCACTAAACCGCTGAGCCACCTGGGCCACCCTAATTCTTAATTTCTAATTTTATTTTACTTTAAAGGCCAAACACATCTTTTATTTAAAAATGCCTTAAATCCTTTCTGGAAACAGGTAGGAGTATGATCATGGAGATATTTGCCGAGTTGAAGACTGGGCCTTCTATCAGTTGAAAAAGCTGGCAGGACCCAGTTCCAATGGAAGGTACTGCACAGGGAGAGGGGGCCTTTGAATGGTTCTCAAACTTTGCTGAGTGTCAGACTCACACAGCAGGCAGGTAAACATGCAGATTCCTGGGCGCTACTCTCATGATTTCTGAATCAGGTCCGGGGCGATCCCCAGGAATCTGCATCTGTATGTAGCCTGCTTCTGAGTGAGGCTGATGCTGCTCGTCCATGGACCACACCTCATGTCACACTGGCTTGGATAACACAACTTTCTATTTGCTCAATATGTTGTGTCATTTGATTGCTGCCAGGTGAGGCAGGAGATGTATCCCATTAATTAGATAAGAAAAGTAGGGCCCAGCAAGGCAGAATATGTTGCCCCAATGACATGGCTAGTTAATAGTGACATCAAAACCCCAAAAAGTCCTGACTCTAAGCATTCCTACATGGGGGGGAAGCCAGAGCCACACTGACCATTGTCCTTCACCTACTAAGCTCCAGGCCTCCTTCTGTCCCTCAACTCATGAAGTTCATTCCAGTCCCCACACTTTATGCTTTATGCTTTCTGTTTCTTCTGCTCACAGACCTTCTCATACTGGTTCCTGCCTGGCACTCAAATTGCAGCTTAAACTCCATCTCCTCCAAGAAGCCTTCCCTGACCACCCAGACTAAGGAAGCTGTACATTCCTTTTCCCTCCAATTTCACCTGCTATTGCATCACCAAGTTTTAGGGTCTTTATAGCTCTTGTCATGACTTGAAATCATCTCATTCACTTATTGTTTACACGTTCACCACAACATAAGAAACCGCTCATAGCTTATGCCAGACCATGCCTGGCACATGGTCACACTCGGTGTACACACTTGTCCAATGAATGAATGAGTGAACGAACGGATGATCAGAAGGCTACGAGGCAGTGCTAGAGGATGGAGAGACAGGGTGAGGTGGGAAGGTAAGAGGGCTCCACTGACCTGAAGTTTCCTCAGGAACCTCTCCAGGGCGGGCATGCCCACAGGCCGGATCTTGTTGCGGTCGAGGCGGACCCGAGCATCTGGGCGCCCATCAGCGCCTGTGGTGGGAGTGACAGTAACAAGTCCCTCGCCAGCTTCCAGCAGGACCCTGAGGATCACAAATCGGGCCTGCATGTGGGCCTGCCAGAGCCAAACAAGAAAAGAATCATTTACATCCCTGAGATAAGATACATCAGAAGCTTGGTCCAAAGCCTGAATATAATATGTGCTCACTCCTTGTCAATTATTCTTATCATTTCATTCTCCCTCACCCTGTGGATCTTTCTCTACTTATTCCTCTCCCCTTAAATTCTTCCTCCCCTCTCTGCTCACAAGGGGAAGGCAGGCTGCCCTGGAAAACAGGAAGGCCATTTCCAGGCAGGACTGAGAACCCTGTGCTTCCCCCTTGCCAACCACCATGCCCTTTACTGCTCCAAACCCCTCCCTGATGATAGCAGATACCCCTTGGTCCCCCCACAGTCCAGGTCACCAAGCACTTTCTCCTCTACAATCTTGTTTGTTTTCCACAGCGGGACCAAGTAGGCATCATGAACCCCAGTTTACAGATGATAAACAGAGGCCCAGAGAGGTGAAATGACTTGTTTGGGATCACACAACTGTTAAGGGAGAGCAAAGACTCAGACCTCAGTTTCTTGACTCTAAAACATGTTATTTTGATGATGTAAGATTCCCTCAAGACATACTTGTATGAACTTTAAAAACATTCCTATTGTTTACTCTATTTCCAAAGGACATCTCATAACTGAGCAGCCTAGCCTGAAGGCAAACTGCTTGGATTTGAATCCTGGCTGTGCTGCTTACCAGCAAGTTACTTAATTTCTCTGTGCCTCAATTTCTTCATCTATAAAATGAAGGTAATAATAGTTTCCTGGGGTTGACACTGGGAGCAAGGAGTTAATTCAGGTAAAGTGCTTAGAACTGTGTGTAGCACTGACACAGGTCAGTTATTAGCAGTTGTAGTAAAATCACCTCAGCTGATCTGCCCTCAGAGGTGGGCAGGGAGACTATTACTCCCATTGCACAGACAGGGACATTGAGTTCACAGCAGTGTGACCTACCCCCATAAGCACTAGAGTCTGGGATTAAATCCAGTTCACGGGTCTTATAGGTAGATATGGTTGTCCCATCTCTACACCTAGAATCCTGACCTTGGACTCCACTGCCGGTCCTCCCCCTGATGGCTCTCTGCTGGTCCCTACCTGTCTCCAGCTGGAGGCCTCAGGGGTGTAGAATTCCAGGGCGAGCAGCCCAGCCCGAACCATGTTGAGCCAGTTCACGTAGATCACATCTTCTGCATCAGCCCCCTCAAAGCCAAAGATCCTGCGGAAGGGGCAGGGAGGCAGCAGGGGCAGTCAGAGGCTGCCTGGGTCCTGACCCCCACCAGTACGCCCTCCATCCACAAGGGAGGCCCACCCCCCGCCCCGGCCTGTTGCTCATACTCCAGCACTTGCGGGTTGAGGCAGAGGTAGAGGCCCACGCTTTCAGCCCGGCATTCTTCGTAGCTAGAGGCGATGGTACTGAACTTGCTATCCCAGGTCTCCCCACTCCGGTACCAGCTCTGAATCTGGGAGGCGAGGACCAGGAATTAGGTAGGCTTAGGGGCAGCTGCCACCCCAGGCATGCCCAGACCCCCAGCACCTCGGGTGTCTGCCAAGGCTGCCCTCACCTGTTCACCCGTCTCTGGGTTGATCACGGTCTCCTGGTCAAAGTTAAGTGCTCCTTTCTCATCCTGCAGAATGGTCAAGACATGAGACGAGTGAGGGAAAGGTGCCTGCCCCAGCCCATTACTGCAGCCCAGGGATTCAAGCACCATCCACATGCTGCTGCCTCCAAACCTGAGTCCTGTGACCCTGGCCCCCAGCCCCATGAAAACCCAGACTGGGATCTCCAGACCCCAGGTATGTACCAGTGGATGGTCCAGAAAGCTTGGCAGCTTGGTTGCTGCTCCCCATGCTGGCAGAGGCCATGGCCTGTGATTCTCGACCTCCAATAAGCATCAGCCTCACTAACTACTCCATGTGCCAAGCATCTTTTATGTGCCATCCGTTTATTCCTCACAACCTCCCCCCCCCGCCATGGTTCTGCTACCCCACCTCACGGGGGTGGGAGGGGAATGAGGCTCAGACACTACAAGCCACAGAGTGGAATCAGAGCACATCACCTCCATGCACACTATCTCTTGACAGTAACACCCATTTCCAGAGGGCCTACTATGCCAGGCAAGCCCTAGGGCTTTGCTTTTATTCCTCATCATAGCCCATATGGTAGGAGCCAGGGTCCCTGTTTTACAGATGGGCCAACTGAGGCTCAGGAAGGAGAACTAACTTATCCAAGGACATGGAGTGGCCACATTTGTCCCCACTGCCCTGTGGCTTTAAGCCTGGACAAGGCCCAATGCTAGGCTGCTGTCCCCTTTAGCTGCTCTCTGAAGCCTCCTGACCCCTGACCCTCCCAACTCAGTGAGGTGCCCTACCCCACAGCAAGCGGGACCCAAGCCAAAACCCCGCTCTCTCTAATGTCCTGGCCACACCTGCCTCTGGTCATCTCATCTGTGCAGCTCTGTGCTAGGGGGCCAAAAAGGGCTCTTCTAAGCCTGGCAGGAAGGCTGTCTGTTTGCTTTATATTCTGTGCATGGATGTCACAGGGGCTCCAGCCACTCGGATGGGCTGGCAGGTAGGGGCTGTTCTGGGGAGATGTGACTCACTCCCTATTAATACCTGGAAAGGTACAGGTTCCAGGGAATAGTAGTACAAAGCCAGACCATGAAGCAGCCTCCGGACTGGGAGCCTCCAGAGACTGTCCCTCACAGCCTCCCTGTCCCTGGTGCTGAGTCACCTCCAGGGCAGGCTTCTGTGGCCTAAGTCAAACAACCCTCCTGTGCAGGAGACCCCAGCTGGACTGTCCCTTGGGCTCTGCACCCTTGGGGCTCCTGGGACAGCTTGGGGGAGGGTGATATAGGGACTTCCTTCCTTCAGGGGCCATTTCCCCCACTTAACCCAAAGCCCCTGAAGGCAAAGACAGAAGTGGCTTCAACCTGGCTGGGGTTGACCATGGGGGAGGGGAGTTGTAGACACTTCTCACCTGTACAAACAGCTTGCCGCTGCCATGGCCCAGCAGCTCATGCAGTCCCACCTGCACATCAAAGGAGGGCCCCTTCCAGCGGATATACAGGTCCTACCAAGACAAGCAGAGATCCATGCTACCCACTGCCCCACCACAGCCCCGCGGCCAGCTAATGCCTCCTTCATGCTAGGCTCCATGAGGGGCACCTCTTGGCCTATCTCATCCTTGCAACAACCTGGAGCAAGGGATTGCCTCTGCTGCTTGACAGGTGAGCAAACAGGCCATGTAACAGGGCCATGAGGCCAGGAAGTAGCTGAGCTGGGATGGCAGCCCTGCTCTTTCCTCTCCCTGCACTGGGCCTTCCACCTTCCTGTGCCGGCTATCAGGCCAGGCCCGACCCAAACCCTTGGGCTGTCAGTGCCCACCTTGTCATCCTCTTCCAGGAAGGTAAGCTTCTCCCGCTGTGTGGCATAGGCCACAGCCAGCACATTCCCCAGCGACACATTCTTAAAGCCATCCGTCTGCCTCAGGTCATCATCTGGAGAAGGTGGGGAGGGAGTCAGGGCGAAGGGGCAAACATCAAGGGCCACAGACAAAGGAATCTAGACCAGAGGATGCTGCTGGGATGGAGAACTGAGTGGGGTACATGGCCAGGGCCACTGTGTGGAGGGGGAGGGGCAACTCTAAATGGAGGCTCTGGAGGCCTAGGGGCTATTGTCACAGATTGAGGAAGCTCACAGTTGGGGATGTTGATTCCAGCAGGGATGCCAGAGCCAGAGAAGGTGAGAACATCCAGGGAGGTGAAGTCAGGGGTGAGGAACTTGTCTTTCTCGAAGGCTGGGGGCCAGGGTAGCTCCTTCAGCAGCTGTTCCGCACTTGCCACAAGACACTCAAACTTGGCACTCATGGCCTTGTTCACCATGGCCACAAAGCCTGTAGGGAGGGAGGTGGGCTGTGGGCTGGCAGGATTTTGAGGGGTCCCCTCCCCCACTCAACTCTGCTACCCCTCCAGCCATCATGCAGGTACTAAATGTCTGCTGCATGTAACACCCTTTGCTGGCCAGTGGGACAGTGACCCAGGCCTGGCCTTGCCTTCATAGAGGTCCCTGGGGTGGACAGGATGCAAAGAGAAGGCTTCACTGGTAACATCTGAGATGGACCTTAAAAGGAGGTGGGAGGGAGCACATAGAGGATGGTAGGCAAAGATCAGATTCCCCATGGAAGGGACTACATGAACAAAAAATATGTTCTTCTTTTGGGAGCAACTGAAGTATCCTGCATGGCTAGAGCATCTGGCTTGTGAAGTGGGGACTATGGCTGCTACATAGGAGGGCTGGGACTGATCCTTTCAGGTTTAATGCAGTTAAACCTAGCTTCTGTTTGTTTCCAAAGTTGCACTCCATAAGATGCAGTTTCTATGAGAGCCTTCATAAAGAAAAAGCTTCCTGGTTAAATAAGTTTGAATACTATATGCTCTACTTCCAACTTCTTAGAGATTTCTGATATACATTGCATATTAGAAGCACTGAAGAGTCCTGTAGGCAAGACCTCCTGCTACTTAGCACTGAACCCTTCATGGTATAATTCCTGTGAACCCCGCATGAACTATACCTTGGAAAGGCCTGGCCTAAACTACTGCCTGGTCAGGCTCTTACAAAGAATGGAGTAACTTGGCCAAGGGTTAGACTTGGCAAAGCCTCCCTGTGTCAGGTGGAATTGATATATCAGGTCAGGTGGAATTGACATACAAGGTCAGGAAGACACGACGATTAAAATAGCAGAGAAGAAAAAGCAACCACAGGGGCTGGTTAAATAAATCAGGGGGCAGCTATATGATGGCACACCATGCAAGTATTAGTCGGGTTGTAAAATATCAAATGTCATGAGAAATTATAATATTACGCAGCTATTTAAAAAAACGGCTGGCTCAGTTGGTACACCCTTGATCTCAGGGTCATGAGTTCAAGTTCCACATTGGGCATGGAGCCTACTTAAAATAAAAGTAAAAATAAAAGAACATGGTAGGTCTATACCTACTAATATGAAAAGATATCTAAAATATTCAGTGAAAAAAGCATAAAATGAGATTATGTCCAGATTATTTTACCTGGACAAATTAAAAGTTTCATGTGTGTGTGCTTAAACAAAGCTCTGGGGAGACCTGTATTCAACTGCAAACTGTGGTGATCTCAGGAGGGAATTGTCACAGGGGACAAATTTCACATTTTATCCTACATACTTCTGCACTATTCCAATTACTTACAACAGACATGGATTTTTAAATCATGCCCACACACATTTTTAAGCATTTATAGCTTTATATAAAAACAAAAAACGGGTGCCTTAGGTGGCTCAGTTGGTTGAGCAGCCAACTCTTGGTTTTAGCTCAGGTCATGATCTCAGGGTCCTGGGATGGGGCCCCATGTCAGGCTCACACTCAGGTAGGCAGTATGCTTGTGGATTCTCTCTATTCCTCTGTCCTTCCTCCTGCTCCCACACATATCCTCTCTCTAAAATAAATAAATAGATAAATCTTTAAATAAACAAATAAATAAAAATCACAATGTACATTCCCAATTTTAACCTTGAGGTGGGTCCAATCATGGATGATTTTTTTTCAAATCTATTTTCAAAATCTGTGACCGTGAACATAGACTACTTTTCCTTTAAAAATTTTTTTTATTTTTTTTATTTTTAAGTAATCTCTACATCTAGTGTGGGGCTTGAATTCACAAACCTGGGATTAAGAGTCACATGCTTCGGACACCTGGGTAGTTCAGCAGTTAGGGGGCTGCCTTCAGCTCAGGTTGTGATCCCGGGGATCCAGGATTGAGTCCCACATCGGGCTCCTGTGTAAAGCCTACTTCTCCCTCTGCCTATGTCTCTGCCTCTCTCTCTGTCTCTCTCATGAATGAATGAATGAATGAATGAATGAATGAATAAATAAATAAATAAACAAATAAATAAATAATAAATAAATCTTAAAAAAAAAAAAAGAGTCATATGCTCTACTGAATGAGACGGCCTGGTACCCCTGGACTACTTTTCTAATAACCACAATGAGTTAGGTAAAGAGGGGAGCCTCTGAGATCAAGGTTGCTTAGGAGGTTCTGGGGTCTTGGCCCTCAAGAGAGGCCTGGAGAATCAGGATCCAGGCAGGGAAGCTGCAGGTGTGCAAACCTGTTCCTCCCCTCTGGGCCCTGTATCACCTGCACCCTGGGCCTGCATTTATAGTCTCAGATCTAAGCCCCCCACCAGTTGCCAGGGCTTTCCTCTCTCTTCCCAAGCTAATCTCTCTGGCTTCTAGTAGTTGGATACTCCAGACTCTATCTCCAGGGGCTGAGGAGGATAAGGCTTGGCACAGAAGTCTAAATCCTCAGGCTGGATTCCCTGCCTTGCACAGGTGAATCCTGTGGGGGTATGGGCAGGCCTCCCACCTGCCCTTGGGATGACAGCAGGCAAGTCAAGTTCACAGTCATGATGTTAATTATTCTCCCATTCACCCAGGACCTTTTATGTACCTGGCTTGTGCTAAGCAGCCTGCATAATTATATGTGTTATCCCATAATTGTTTTTATATAGAGCTATAAATGCCTCACTTCCCAAGACACCCAGAAGGGAGTGACTGATGCTCAGATGTGGGGTTTACACAGCTGGGAGGTCACACAGCCAAAGCTGGGCTTGGGACGACTGTTGCCTGTGTCCACATCAGACAGCAGAGGCAGCACAGCAAAGTGGCTCAGAGCCAAGGTGCCTGGCTTGGCCACCCACCAGCCATCCCTAAGTCACCAGTTCTGTAAAGTGTGGATAGCAACTGTCATGGGAGGACAGTGTCCAAACGAACTACTATAGCTAAGTGCCCAGTATCCAGTAAACCAACAACAGTGGTTCTGGTTACCTATATTATTATTGCCAAGCGAGGGGAGAGCCCACAGGGGACATTGGGATAAGGGTCTGTAAGCTGACCACCCTCCTTCCAGGAGTTACCTTCAAACTCTCCACGGGAACCAAAGGGGTCTCGGTAGCTCTCAATGAACCCGATGTAACTGGGGGAGCAAAGAACAGAGATGGAAGAGGGGCAGGCAGGAGGAGGGGACAGTTGGGGTGAAGGCTGGTGCCTCACCTCTCCACGATGGGGCCTTTGTCCTGTATCCAGAAGCGGGAGCCCCTCTTGTGGGCCTCAATGGAGCCCTGGGTGAAACTTTCTATGTACTGAGCCAGCATCTGTTCCTGCCGGCTGTTGGCTGCATATGCCTGGGAGAGAGCAGGGGTGGGTCAGCCTGAGGCCACCCATGCATCCCAACACCTGTCTTTGCAGCCCAGAGGGATCTGGAGCTTGCACACCTCAGCCCCCAGCCACCCCTACCTTGGCTTTCTCCAGGTGCTCCACCACCTTCTGGAGAATAGGCGCATAGTCTCCCCGAGTCACCTGGAAATGGCACCCCTGGAATTCATAGTTCTTCAGCTTGGAAGTCATTTCAGAATGCAGAGTGGGCTCTGAGGGAAGAAGGTTTGCTCAGGGAAAAGGCTAGTGTAAGACACCCCAGCAAACTTCTCACCGTGACACTCTTACTCTAAGATCTTCAATGACTCTCCATGGCCTACCGAAGTTAGTAGAAATTTTCATTTTCGAAAAATACGCATATAACATAATAGGAAATATTCTAAGGGCTTTACGTCAGCTAATTCATTTAAGCCTCACATCAACTCTAGGGGGAGTTATCTCCATTTTACAGATGGGGAAACAAAGTCACAGAGAAGTAAGTTTCCAAAGGTCACATGGGCAGTAAGTGGCAGAGCAGGATTCAAACCTAGGGTGGCAAACTGTATTTAGAAAGACAGTCATCCCTGAAATATAAGGAGCCTTATCAGGTGATAAGAGGGTGAATGGGAAGTAGAAGATGAAATGAGAGAATATGTTGAAGAGAAGTGAAGAAGGGGACATGAGCTAAGGAAAGCAGGCTGCCTCTAGACACTAAAGCCGAATGAGGCAAGGAAATAGATTCCCCTTCTGGAGTTTCCAGAAGGAACTGGAGTCTTGTTTCAGACTTTGGACCTCCAGAACAGCAACAGAAGAAATTTATGTTGTCTTATGCCACTCAATTTGTGGTGATTTCTTGCATTTTGCCTGTTGTCACTGAACAGTAGGACATACTTCTAGGTTATGTTTTAAAAGAAAAAATATAACCAGAGTCTCTCCCCACCTCCCAATGTGACATCCCCCATCAGGATGTGAAGGCTCTTTTCCCTCCTCTTGAAGGTGGGCAGGCTGTGACTCTAGCAGAAGTGATGCCACATGACTGCTGATGCCAGATCATAAATGGTGACACAGCTTCTGCCTGGCTCTCTTGGAATGCCCACTCGTGGAGGCCAGACAACACGAGCAATGTGAAGAAGCCACATGAGGTGTTTTGGCCCCTAGCCCCTGCTGATGTCCCAGCTGACAGCTACCATCTTCCACCAGTGAGTGAGCAAGCCTGAAGGTGTTTCCAGTCCCCGGGGGCTGGTAACAACCCAGCCTCCAACTCTTTGGAGATCTCAGATATTGTCACCAGGCACAAGCTGTTCCTATCGTGCCCCATCCAAATTCTTGACCCACAGAGTCTGTGAGCATGAAGAGGTGGGTTTATATCCCTAAATTTGGGGGGCATTGTACACAGCAGTAGAAGACACAACAGGTACGCTCAGGCAGCTTGGCTCCAGAGCCACACTTGAGAGTGTGTATCCTATACATAGTAGAGTATATGTAAGTATAGGCTTGGCTTATTTTCCAGTGTGATCTATTCCTATTCCCATGAACCCAATATCCCCTTCCTTAGTCAAATCAAATGACTTGCCAATCCCTAAACTTTCCCTCCACCGTGCTCTGGGCTCACACCATTCCCTCCACCAGAAGTGCTGATGCCATCTTTATCTATTCCCACACCAAATATCTGAGTTTCTACCAAGTGCTAGCCACTGGGGAGACAGTGGTCAATGAAACACACCCTTCCTCCTCTTGAGGAGCCTGTAGTCCAAAACAACAAATCTGGGACATTACTGGGTATGCTGATGGGAAAAGAGAAGGAAAGTCATGGAAAGACAGGGCAATGTCATAGAATAAGTGATGCCCTAGGATGGTCTAGAGGATGAGTAGGTGTCCATCACATGAATGTGTAGGCAGTAAGAGGACTTCAAGGTGAAAGGGGAACAGACAGACCATCAAAGTCCTAGACAGCGTATGTGAGAACACGGGGTTTCTGAGGGATTATAAGCTGCTGAGCATGGCTGGGGCAGAGTCTAAGTGGGAGGTGAGCAAGGTTATGAGGCTAGGGGGTGGGAGGTAGAAAAGGAGGGCCAGGTTGCAAAAGGTCCTCATAGGGCCTGGATATTTCTTTCTACACTGCATACATTTCCCTCTCACCTGGTAACAGACCCTGATTTTCCTCTGAGAATCCCCTGCTGCCAGCTCCTCCAGTTCAGGTGAGTGGGAGGGGCTGGCCTCATCACCTGGCTCTGAGACAGTTTTGGGATCAGGGTCCAGACAATCAGAGATCTATCTGTGCCTTGACCACAGGGATTAGTTCACAGATAAATATGGGATCCAAAATAGAGAAACTAGAGCCACTCCCACACCTTATTGAAGGAACTTCTGGGAGGAAAGGACCCTTTTACTGCTTGGGTGGCCAGGCTGGTAACTGACTATCAGGCCCTGTGTGGGAGGAACATGCCATGGATAAAGTCAGAGAATGGAGCCAAGAGACAGAGAGAGAGAAATTCCTCAGAATACTGTCCGAGCAGCTGGGTCCAGCTGTGCTTGAAGCCATCCTACTCTAGGCTTCTTAATTACCGAAGTCTGTTAAGTCCCCTTCTGGTTTAGGCAAATATGCAATAGACTCTTCACTTATGAAGAGTTCTGAATGATAGAGCCCTTGGAGGGCTCTTTGAGAGATATTCAGGAAGCAGACTTTAGGACATTCGCCATCTCTACCTTTCTAGGTCCTGAACCTCCAAAAATCCATATGGTTACCTCTTCCAGGAAGCCCTCACTGATGCGCAGTTTGGACTTCTAGCCTGTTATGGGGCATATGGCCCAGCCTCTATTCCCATTATTCACATGGATTATTGTGTTTTGTGCCACTACCTGAAGGATAGGGACCATCAGAGGCTCGCAGCAGTAACACCCTCCAAGTGGCATGGAACCTCTCTCTCTGTCCTTGTACTTCCCCTGTATCTTTGCTGTCATGGCCAGCCCCAGGGCTAGGGTCCCCTCATAGGTACCACCATGCACAGAGCACATCATGAACACAGTGACCAGTAAGTCTGCAGTCAATATGTCCTGTAACTATTATGACTGTTACTCCCTGCAGAACCCACCAACCCTCCTGGGCCCAGGACTAGAAGGGGTGTGTGAGGCAGCTCACCCATGCCAAGCACAGAAGCCAGCCGCACCTCGTAGCAGGGCTTCCCATCCACGCTGACACCCTTGAAGAGTCGTGTGTTGTATGCACTGAGGTTCTAGAAGAGACCAGGGCAGAGGTCTGGGGAAGGAGAGTAAGTCCAGAACGGGCTGCAAGGTGGGAGGAAAAGGGGTCCACACCAGGGAAGGAAGGTACAGAGGCAAAGCAGGCTGGAGCCTCTGGGGGAACCTGGCTAAGTCCACTGTGATGGGGAGAGGGCAGGTGGGCAGGCCAGGCCAGGCTTTCCCACTCTACTCCATATGCTGAGCCCTAACTTTTACTAAGTGCTGACTCCCCTGTGTCAAGCACTACACGCTCTCGGCTAACCCAGGGCCACGTGAGGCAGCAGACGTGGAAACTGGTTACACAGCTGCTGGGAAGCAGACCCTAGGAGTCTAGGGCCCAGACCCAGGGCCCAACCGGAAGCAGCTCTAATCTTCTGCACCATCCTGCCCTGAGGCTGTCATGAGGCCTTCAGCCTGGGAGCAGCTCTATCACTGGCACACATGGGCACGTCTTCACTGGAGCCATGCCAGCTCTTAGACAATGATTCTAAGACTAGTCTTTTCTACTTCAAACACCCAAAATGCTGTGTCTCTGGACCCAAGCTGAGACCCAGGAGTGGGTGCCAATGGCAAGGGGGCCCCATCAAACCAATATTCCAACCCTCAAACCTGTGAGTCCAGAAAGTCTTGAGCCAGTTTGGCATCTTCCATGGTACAATCCCCAGAGAAGTAGGTAGTGATTCCCTGTCAGGGAAGGGGACAGATGGAAAGGAGGAACTGCTAGGGTCAAGACACACTACCCCCAGCCCCCTGCTTCCTGTACCCCCTCCCAGCATCCCCCACCCTGCCTCCTCGATCTGTTTCCAGGGGAAAAAACTGTAACACAAATCACAAACAGAGGCCCATCTCTAGCCTCCCTGCAGCTCTGCTCCAGCCTTTCCTGGGCTGGCCCACCCTGAAGGCTTGCCATGGCCCTCACAACAGGCAGTTGCTAGATAGCTTCCAGAGGCGGGAAGCCTGGGATCCCTCCTGGCCCATCTTCCCCTCCTCAGTTCCCTCTAACTCTCAGCTCAGCTCTTCTCTCCTTCCCTTCTGCATACACCTCCCTAGGATGTCAGAACCAGAAAGGCATTCAGGAAGTATTCCATCCAACTTGCTTCATAGTTTACAAATGACAAAACTGAAGCCCGTGTTGGGGGGCAGCTTTGCCTCAAGAGTGTGAGCCAAAGCCCACTGCGTCCCTGCCCAGTACCCGGTACCCTCCCCTCCATGCCAGGTGACTTCAAAGGATGCCCTGCACACTCCGTATGGTTGGGGGCCTCACCTCCTTCCCCAGCCCGAGGTGTCGAAGCCTGGGCTCCAGAGAGAACATGAGCTCCCTGCAGGTCTGCCAGAGGCTCCTGATTCCTTCCGGGTGCTGCTGAGCTGCCTTACTCCCCAGGATCACTCGTTCCAGCTTCTCCTGCAGGGAAAAAGGCCATAGCACCCAAACCTGTCTTCTGGATCCTCCACATCCAGCCCCCAGCTCTTCTCCCACAGTCTGAGACCTGGCTCAAAGTGTGACAGATGGACTAGCAGCATCGGTGTTGCTCAAGAAATGGTGAACCTCAGGCCCCACTACAGAACCGTTAAGTCAGAAACTGCATTTCAACAAGATGGCCAGGCAACTTGTGTATACAGTTAGTGCGGGAAGCCCAGGTGTAAGAACTGCCTCTGCCCCAGATAGGCTCGAGTGCCACAGTCCCAGTGAGGGACTCTCCATACCTGGGCCTCTCCACCATCCCCCGTGATGACCAGGTTCCATTTCTGCAAGCACTTCATGTTCCCAGAGCACTTCCACATCCCTCCCTTGGATGCCCTCAGGTCAGCACAGTCAAGAAGAAACACTGTTTTTCCATTATATGCGAGGAGCATGGCAGTGGCAGGGTCAAGGTTCCCTCCGTTTAGGCCCCCACTACCATCCTGCCAGCCCCAAATTCCTTACTTTCCCCGGCACTCTCCCAACTCACCTTGGGCAGGTTAGGAACAAATTTGGTGTCGCCAAAGGACTTGTAGTTGCCCATGTTGGAGTAGATACCCGCAGCATATACCAGGAATGCCTAGGGGGAGGTGGACATCAGAGACACAGAAGCACAGCTTCCCCCAACTCCAGGGAGATTCCCTCCTAAGATGTTAACACCTGGAGGAACCAGTATAGGTGAGGCTGGGAAATCTGGGGGCAGGACTCAGATCCTGGGAGGCTCCAGTCTGGCCTCAATATACTTTCATAGACCAATCTTCACATGCCCATTGTCCAGCCAAACTGGTCTTCTCGGTAGCTCCCAAACACAGCCACCCTGTTCCTGCTATGCCCAGCACCCTCTCAGCTACTCACGGCCATTCCATATGACCTCTGAAGTGTAAAAACTGCCTCTGCCTCCTTCTGCAGAAAGCCCCCACAAGGCGGGCAGCTGGCATTGGAAGCATCAAATGTTAGACCGGGTGGGACCTTGATCATCTGCTCTACAGCTTTTGCAGGCCCAAAACTTATTCTCCCTTCCTCTGGCAACAAGACTTCAATCTTCCTCTTGGGAAGGAGGGGGATCTCCCTTCTCTGACTCCAGGGGTAGGCACAGGCTCAAGCCAGACAGTAGGAGCCCTATCCAGGCAATTTCCTAGTGGCAGAGAGCCTGTTTCTATACTAGGGATCATCGAGCTTGGAGTCCCTCGACCTCCCCTACTGGAGTGAGGAAAGAAAGCAAAGCTGAGAGATAAGACTGCATCAAAATGCTATCACTGGGGCACCTGGGTGGCTCAGTGGTTGAGAGTAATCCTCGGGTCCTGGGATCAAGTCTTGCATCAGGCTCCCCAGGGAGCCTGCTCCCCCTCTACCTGTCTTTGCCTCTCTCTCTCTGTGTGTCTCTCATGAATAAATAAATAAATAAAATCTTAAAAAAAAAAATGCTATCACTGAGCCCCTGAATCCAGCCATGACTGAATCCTGCCCTAGCTCTAGACTTTTCAATTATGGGAGCCTAGAACTCTTTTTAAAAATAGACTTTATTATTTTTTTTTTTTGAGAATTTTAGATCTACAGCAAAACTGGGCAAAAAGTATACAGATTTCCCATGTACCCCTGTGCCCCCACACGAACAGCCCTCCCTATTATCAACATCTCCCACTGGAGTGACACATTTGTTACAAGTGATAAACCTACACAGACACATCATCACCCAAAGACCATAGTCTACGTTAGGGTTCACTCTTGGTGTTGTACGTTTTATGGGTTTAGACAAATGGATGGCATATACCCACTATTATGTAGATACATTACTCTGTACTATGGAGTAGTTTCACTGCCCTATATATCCCTCTCAATGCCTGGCAACCACTGATCTTTTTTTTACTATCTCCATGGTTTTGTCTTTTCCAGAATATCCTATACTTAGAATTAAATGTATGTAGGCTTTTCAGAGTGGCTCCTTTACTTACTAATATGCATTTGACTTTCCTCATCTCTTTTCATGGCTTGATACTTCATATCTTTCTAGCACCAAATAATATTCCATTGTCTAGATGGACCAAATTTGTCAATTCACTTACTGAAGGACATCTTGGTTGCTCCCACTGTTGGCAATTATGAATAAAGCTGCTACAAACATCCACGTGCAGGTTTTTGTGTGGACATAAGTCTTTACCTCAAGATTTCACTTCAGTAAATACCAAGGAGCATGATTGCTGGATCACATCACATAGTAAGAGTGGGTTTCTTTTGCAAGAAACTGTCAAACTACCTTCCACAGTAGCTGTATAATTTTGCATTCTCACCAGCAATGAACAAGAATTCCTGTTGTTCCACATCCGTAACACCATCTGGATGTTGTCAGTGCCTTGGATTTTGGCAAAGTAATGGGTGTGTAGTGGTTGTCTCATTATTTTTATTTGTAATTCCCTAATGACATATGATGTGGAACATGTCTTCAAACACTTATTTGCCATTTGTATATCTTCTTTGGTAAAGTATCTGTTACAGTCTTGGCCTACTTAATTGGGTTGCTTGTTTTCTTATTGTTGAATTTTAAGAGTTCTTTATATATATTCTGGCTAATAGTCTTTTATCAAATACATCTTTTGCAAATATTTTTTCTGTGGCTTGACTTTCATTCTCTTGACAGTCTATTTCACAAAGCAGAACATTTAAATTACATTGAAGTCTAGGGGACCTGGCTGGCTCAGTCAGTTGGGTGTCTGCCTTTGGCTTAGGTCATGATGGAGCCCTGCATCAGGCTCCCTGGTTAGTGGAGGGCCTGCTTCTCCCTCTTCCACTGCCCTCCCCCTGCTTGTGTTCTCTCTCTCTCTTAAATAAATAAAATCTTTTAAAATAATGACATTGCAGCCCAGCTTATCAATTATTTCTTTAAGGATTATATTTGGACTTCTACCTAAAAAGTCATCTCCATATCCAAGGTCATCTAGATTTTCTATGTTATCTTTTGGGAATTTTACAGTTTTGTATTTAACATTTAAATCTGTGATCCAGGGATCCCTGGGTGGGGCAGCGGTTTGGCGCCTGCCTTTGGCCCAGGGCGCGATCCTGGAGACCCAGGATCGAGTCCCACGTCGGGCTTCCGGTGCATGGAGCCTGCTTCTCCCTCTGCCTGTGTCTCTGCCTCTCTCTCTCTTTGTGTGTGTGTGTGTGTGTGACTATCGTAGATTAAAAAAAAAAATCTCTCTCTCTCTCTCTCTGTGACTATCATAAATAAAAATTTTAAAAAAAGGGATCCCTGGGTGGCGCAGCGGTTTGGCGCCTGCCTTTGGCCTGGGGCGCGATCCTGGAGACCCCGGATCGAGTCCCACGTCGGGCTCCCGGTGCATGGAGCCGGCTTCTCCCTCTGCCTATGTCTCTGCCTCTCTCTCTCTGACTATCATAAATAAATAAAAATTAAAAAAAATAAAAGTAAATAAATCTGTGATCCACTTTGTTGTTTTTTTTTTTGTGTGTGTGTGTTTTTGTGTTTTTTTTTTGTGATCCACTTTGAATTGATTTTTGAAAGATGTAAGGTTCACATCTGATCTAGACTCTCTTTCTTTTTTTTTTTTTTTTTAATGTGGATATCCAGTTATTCCAGAACCATTTGCTGAAAAGACAATTTTTACTCCATTTTGTTGCTTTGCTCCTTTGTCAAAGACCAGTTGGCTGAATTTATGGGGGTCTATTTCTGGTCTATTCCGTTGATTGATTTGTCTGTCCTCTGGCCAACACCATACCGTCTTGATTTACTATAGCTTTATAGTAAGTCTATAGTGAATGGTGCTGATCCTCCAACTTTATTCTTCTTCACTCTTTCCCCAATATTGTGTTGAGAATAAAATAACTAGCTGGGATTTTTATTCACGTTGCATTGAATCTATAGATAAAGTTGGGAAGAACTAATATCTTGACAATACTAAATCTTCCTATTTATGAACATGGTTTCTCCATTTATTTAGTTCTTTGATATCTTTCATCAGGTTTGTAGTTTTCCTCATAGTTTTATATATGTTTTGTATTTTTTTGTTTTGTTTTGTATTTTTTAACTTATATATTCCACTTTCTTGTGTGCTATTAGAAATGGTATTATGGTTTTAATTTCAAATTCTTCTTGTTCCTTTCTGGTATATTAAAAGCAATGGACTTTTGTATATTAACTTTGTACCCTGCAACCTTGCTATAACTGCTTATGAGTTCCAGGAATTTTTTGGCCAGTTCTTTTGGATTTTGTGCAAAGATGGTCAATCATGTTTTCTGTGAACAAAGACAGTTTTGTGTCTTCCTTCTCAATCTGCATGTTTTATTTCCTGTTCTTGCCTTATTGCATTAGGTAGGACTTCTGGTACAATGCTGAAAAGCAGTGGTAGGGGACTTCCATGCCTTGTTCCTAATCTTAGTAGGAAATCTTTGAGATTTTTACCATTAAATATGATGTTAGCTATAAGTTTTTGTTTTTAGCTATAGGGTTTTTTATAGATAGGCTTTATCTTTATCAAGTTGAGGAAGCTTCCCTCTATTCCTAAAATACTGGATTTTGTCGAATGTTTTTTCTGCATCTATTGATATGATCACATGGTTTTCTTCTTTAGCTTGTTGACATGATGAATTATTTATTTTCAAATGTTGAACCCGATTTGCACACCCAGAGTAAATCCACTTCGTCGTGGTGTATAGTTTTTTTATACATTGTTGGATTTGATTTGCTAATATTTTGTTGAGGATTTTTCATCTATGTAAAAGAGAGATATTGGTCTGTAGTTTTCTTGTAATGCCTTTATCTGGTTTTGGAATTAGGATAATGTTAGCTTCATTGAATAAATTAGGAAGGATTTCCTCTGTTCCTCTCTCTATTTTAAAGATTTTATTTATTTATTTGAGAGTGAAAGAGAGAGCACAAGCGGGGTGAGGGGTCAAGGGAGAAGCACACTCTCTGCTGAGCAGGGAGCCCAATGCAGGGCTCAATCCTGGGACTCCAGGATCATGGCCTGAGCTGAAGGCAGACACTTAACTGACTGAGCCAACTAGGTACCCGTTTCTCTCTTTTGAAAGGGATCATAGAGAACTGTCATAATATCCTGAAATGTTTGGAATAATTTACTAGTGAACCCATATGAGCCTGGTACTTTCTGTTTGGGAAGGTTATTAATTACTGACTCAAATTCTTTAATCCCCATGGGATTTTTTTTTTTTAATTTTATTTATCTATGATAGTCACAGAGAGAGAGAGAGAGACAGGCAGAGACACAGGCAGAGGAAGAAGCAGGCTCCATGCACCGGGAGCCCGATGTGGGATTCGATCCCGGGTCTCCAGGATCGCGCCCTGGGCCAAAGGCAGGCGCCAAACCGCTGCGCCACCCAGGGATCCCCCCCATGGGATTTATAGTGATGTCTCAAATTTCATTTCTGACATTAATAGTTTATGACTTCTCTCTTTATCCCTTAGATTGGTTAGAGGCTAATCAATCATGACGGTCTGAATGTTTGTGTTCCCCACCCCAATTCATACATTGAACTTTAACCCCTAAAGTGATGGTATTAGAAGGTGGGGCCCTTGGGAGGTGGTTAGGTCATGAGGGTAAGAGCCCTCACCATTGGGATTAGTGCCCTTATAAGAGACACCAGAGAGCTAGTTCACCCATTCCACCATGATAGGACACAGGGAGAAGTTAACAGTTTGCAAACTGGACCATGCTCTTGGATTTTCAGTCTCCAGAACTCTGAGAAATAAATTTCTCTTTATAAGCCACTCAAGTGGTATTTTTTTTTTAAGATTTTATTTATTTATTCATGAGAGACAGAGAGAGAGAGAGAGAGAGAGAGGCAGACACAGGCAGAGGGAGAAGCAGGCTCCATGCAGGGAGCCCGACGTGGGACTAGATCCCAGGTCTCCAGGATCAGGCCCTGGGCTGAAGGCGGCGCTAAATCGCTGAGCCACCCCAGCTGCCCTCAAGTGGTATTTTGTTATAACAGCCCAAACAGACTAAGATATCAGGTTTGCTGATCTTTTCAAAGAACCAGATTTGGCTTCATTAATTTTCCCTACTGATTTCCTGTTATCAATGTTATTGATTTCTGCTCTAATTCTTTTTCTTTTCTTCTGTATTTAATTCGCTCTTCTTTTTTATCCTAAGGTGAAAACAGATGATTGATTTTAGACCTTTCTTCTTTTCTAATATGCTTCAATGCTATAAATTTCCCTCTAAGCAGTGCTTTTGCTGCATCCCACAAATTTTGACAAGTTGTATTTTCATTTTAGCTCAAAAAATATATGTGTATATATTTTTATGTGTGTATGTATATATATGTTTGTTTATGTGTGTGTATTATGTATATATATATATACACAAAATATATATATATTAATTTATTATTATTATTATTTATTATTTATTTGAGAGAGAGAGAGAGCATGTGGGTGGGGGAAGCAGAGGGAGAAGGAGAGTCTTAAGCAGCTTCTGTTGTAAGCCCAGAGCCTGATGTAGGGCTCAGTCTCACAACCCTGCAATCATGACCTGAGCTGAAACCAAGAGTTGGATGCTTAACCAACTGGACCACCCAGGTGCCCCCCTTTATTTATTTATTCGTGATAGACGTAGAGAGAGAGAGACAGAGAGAGAGACAGAGGCAGAGACACAGGAGGAGGGAGAAGCAGGTTCCATGCCAGGAGCCTGACGTGGGACTCAATCCCGGGATTCCAGGATCACACCCCGGGCCAAAGGCAGGTGCTAAACCGCTGGGCCACCCAGGGATCCCCCAAAATATATTTTTTTAAGTAGGCCCCACACCCAGTGTGGAGACCAACGTGGGGCTTGAACTCATGACCCTGAGATCAAGACCTGAGCTGAGGGATCCCTGGGTGGCGCAGCGGTTTGGCGCCTGCCTTTGGCCCAGGGCACGATCCTGGAGACCCAGGATCGAATCCCACATTGGGCTCCCAGTGCATGGAGCCTGCTTCTCCCTCTGCCTATGTCTCTGCGTCTCTCTCTCTCTGACTATCATAAATAAATAAAAATTAAAAAAAAAAAAAAGACCTGAGCTGAGAACAAAGGTTGGTCACTTAACTGACTGAGCCACCGAGGCACCCCTTAGTTCAAAATATTTTTAAATTTCTCCTGAGATTTCTTCTTTGACCCATGTGCTATTTAGAAGTATGTTGTTCAATCTCCAAGTATTTGGGGATTTTCCAGATATTTTTCTGTTATTGATTTCTAATTTAATTCCATTTTCATCTAAGAGCAGATATTGTATTACTCCCATTCTTTTAAATTTATTAAGGTATGTGTTTTATAGACCTGAATGTGGTCTCTCTTCGTGGACCTTCCATATGAGCTCAAGAATACATATCCTGCTGTTGTTGGATGAAGTAGACTATAGATATGCATGATATCCAGTTGATTGATGGTGTTGTTGAGTTCAACTAGGTCCTTACTGATTTTCTGTTGCTAGATCTGTCTGCTAGAATGATGCTACAGTCTCCCAACTGTAGTAGTAGATTCATCTATTTCTCCTTGCAGTTGTATCAGTTTTTGTCTCAAATATTTTGATACTCTGTTAGACACATACACGTTAAAAACTGTTGTCTTCTTGGAGAACTGACTCTTTTATTGTATGTAATGCCCTCTTCATCCCTGATAACTCTCCAGGCTCTGAAATTTGCAAAATTAATATAGCTACTCCCACTTTGTTTTGTTTTTTTTTTTGTTGTTGTTGTTGTTGTTTTTTATTTTTAAATTTTTATTTCTTTATGATAGTCACAGAGAGAGAGAGAGAGAGAGAGGCAGAGACATAGGCAGAGGGAGAAGCAGGCTCCATGCACCGGGAGCCCGACGTGGGATTCGATCCCGGGTCTCCAGGATCGCGCCCTGGGCCAAAGGCAGGCACCAAACCGCTGCGCCACCCAGGGATCCCCCCACTTTCTTTTGATTAGTGTTGGTATGGTATATCTTTCTCTACCCATTTACTTTTTTTAAAAAAAAGATTTTATTTATTTATTCATGAGAGACAGAGAGAGAGAAGCAAGTAGAAGAGGGAGAAGCAGGCTCCTTGAAGGGAGCCCAATGCAGGACTCTATCTCCAGACCCAAGATTACGCCCTGAGCCAGAGGCAGACACTCAACCACTGAGCCACCCAAACATCCTTCTATGCATTTACTCTTAATTTATGTGTCTTTCTATTTAAGTAGGTTCTTGTAGACAATAAATATTTCGGTCTTGTTTTTTGATCCATTCTGATTATATCTGTCTTTAAATTGGAACATGTAGACCACTGATGTTCAAAGTGATCACTGATAAAAAAAAAAAAAATGATCACTGATATGGTAGGATTAGTATCTACCATCTTTGTTGCTGTTTTCTATTTGTGTCCTTGTTCTTTGTTCCTATTTTTTGTCTTCTATTCTTTTTCTTCCTTTTGTAGTTTTAACTGAGCTTTTACATAAGTCCATTTTGTCTCCTTTCTTAGCTGTCAGTTATACATTTTTACTTTTCAGTGTTTGCCCTAGATTTTGCAATATGCCTTTATAACTAATCCAAGTGTACTTTCATATAACACTATACTGCCTCATGGGTAGTGTACCTCATAACAAAATAATTCTAATTCCTGTCTCCTCTCCCTTGCATCATTACTTGCATCACTTATTTCATGTATATATAAGCACACGTAGGCTTTATATATGTATAAATATGTAAATTATATGTAATATAAACATTAGCATAGATAACTAATACATTGTTGCTATTACTTTGAACAAATGGTTATCTCTTAGATTAAGAATAAAAAAAAATTAAGTTTTATTTTACTTTCATTTATTCTTTCTCCAATGTACTCCCTTTTTTATGTAGATTTGAGTTTCAGACCTCTATCATTTTTCTTTCCTCTGAAGAACTCTGTGTTTTGTTTTGTTTTTTAAAGATTTTATTTATTTATTCATAGACACACAGAGAGAGAGGCAGAGACGCAGGCAGAGGGAGAAGCAGGCTCCATGCAGGGAGCCCGATGTGGGACTCGATCCCGGGTCCCCAGGATCACACCCTAGGCTGCAGGCGGCGCCAAACCGCTGCGCCACCCGGGTTGCCCTCCTCTGAAGAATATTTCTTGCAAAGCAGGTCTACTGGTAATATATGACCTCAATTTTTGTTCATCTGAGAAAGTCTGTTTTTCCTTCACTTTTGAAGGAGAGTTTCACAAGATACAGAATTCTAGGCTGGTGGCTTTTTTTCTCAACACTTGAAATACTTCAGTGCACTCTCTTCTTGCTTGTGTGGTTTCTGAGAAGTTGGATGCAATTCTTATCTTTGCTCCCCTAGAGGTAAGATCTATTTTAACTCCAGCTTCTTCTAGTACTTTTTCTTTGATTTTTCGTAGTTCTAAAATATGCCTAAGTGTAGTTTTTTGGCATTTAATATTCTTAGTGTTCACTGAGCTTCATGGATCTGCGGTTTAGTATACGACATTAATTTGAGGAAATTCTCAATCATTATTGTTTCAGATATTTTTTTGTTTTCTCTTTCTTCCTCTTCTGATATTCCCATTATATATACATTACACCTCCTGCAGTTGCCCTGTGGTTCTTGGATACTCTGTCCTGTGTTTTTACTCTTTTTTCTCTTTGCTTGTCAGTTTTGAAGATTTCTATTGAGATATCCTCAAGATGGGATGCCTGGGTGGCTCAGCATTTGAGTGTCTGCCTTTGGCTCAGAATCCTGGGATTGAGTCCTGCATCAGGCTTCCTGTGTGGGACCTGCTTCTGTCTCTGCCTCTTTCTCTGTGTGTCTCTCATGAATAAATAAATAAAATCTTAAAAAAAAAAAAAAAAAGAGAGAGAGAGAGAGAGAGAGATCCTCAAGCTCAGTGAGTAGTTTCTCAGCTGGGTCAAGTCTACTAATAAGCCCAGCAAAGGCATTCTTCATTTCTATGGATTTTTTTACTTCTAGCAGTGTTGGTTCTTAGGACTTCTATCTCTTTGCCCATCTATCTGTTCTTGCATGTTATCTACTTTATCCATTAGAGTCCTTAGCATATTAATCACGGTTGTTTTAACTCCTGGTCTGATAAGTCCAACCTCCCTGCCATGTCTGAAACTGTTTCTGATGCTTTATCTCTTCAAACTGTGTTTTTTGCCTTTAGTATGTTTTGTCCTTTTTTCTTCATAGCCAGACATGATGTAGTGGGTAAAAAAGGAACTGCTGTAAATAGGCCTTCAGTAATGGGATGGTAAGGTGTGGGAGCAGGAGAAGCATTCTCCAGTCCCATGATTAGGTCTCAGCAGTCTTTTAATGAGCCTTTACCTCTGGACTGTGAACTTCACATGTGCCTCTAAGTCCTGTGTCTCCCCCCGCCCCCACCGCCCCGTTTTAGGTGGGACAGGATGACTAGAACTGTCTGGAGTGGGATATTTTCCTCCACCCAGCTCAATTAGGCTCTGATAAAACCCTAGCAGGTTAGGTTCTGGTGATATAGTTTCTCCTGAGAGCAAACTGTAAAGAACAGAACATTATGGCATTTTCCAAAAATGGTTCCATTTCCCCTACCCCTGCAAGAAGCATGGGGCTTTCTCTCTGAAATTCATTGTGAGGACCAAGATCCTGAAGATAACATTCCCCAAATTTCCAAAAGTGTGGAGACCCCTTCTCTGACTGGGCCTCCTGTAATTTGTCAATCATAGTTTAGGTTTTCCTACTCTAGCACTTGGTCTAGGGAAGGATTCTGTCATGAATTTTTTTACCAGTGAGTTCTGATTCTCTGTACCCACTTGTCTGTCTCTCCAATTTGGGGGCAAGCAGTTAGCCCCTGTGCCCTCACTTCTGTTAAGGACACAAGAAAAGTTATTGATTTTCGAGTTTGTTCACCTATTACTTGTCGTTAGGACAGACTAGTGACTTATAGGCTCCTTACACCCTGGGTTTCTGCTATTTGCAAACAAAAATATCCCACTAGGAATAGTAATACCTAGGCCGCACTTTCCCAGTGATTAACTCTTTTAATGAATAAGTCAAAGTCTAGAGATGGGATGTTATTACTAAAGTTAAAAAAAGGTAGAAGAAACAGCCTGGGCCTCAGCTCAGAGATACACAATCCAAACCCTTTATTTTACATATATAAAAACAGGCCATATTCTCATACATTCTTGGTGAAACTTTCGTAAAAGATGATTTAACAACATTAATCAATTGCAAATGTACATAGAACCTTTGACCCAGCAATGCTACTTCTAGACATAGATCCTACTCACACAGGTGTACAAGTATGTTCACTGTGGCACTTTTCTAAGAAGAATCAGGAATAATCTAAATGTCCAACAAAAAGAAAAGATTAAATTGATTAAGGTGTACACAGCAGTAGAGTGCTTCACAGTCAACAAAAAGGATGAGGTAGATTGATATGTGCCCCATGAAGTTCTCCAAGACATGGTATTTAATTAAAAAAAAAAAAAAAGGGCAGGACTCATAAGAACATGGAGAACATGATCTCATTAATGTAAATGACAAAGTGAGGAACTAGTACACGTTTGCATGTATAGGAGTAGGAATGCAATACACAGACAGAGAAATTAGGCTATATACCCCAGCATCCAAGGAGTGATCTTTGTGTTTTGTATTGTGTCTTTCTGCATTGTGGCAATGCCCTACGAATACATGTAAGTATTACTTGGCCAGGGCACCTGGGTGGCTCAGTGGTTGAGTGTCTGCCTTTGGCTCAGGGCGTGGTCCTGGAGTCCCAGGATCAAGCTCATCAGGCTCCCCTCAAGGAGCCTGCTTCTCCCTCTGCCTATGTCTCTGCCTTTCTCTCTCTCTGTTTCTCATGAATAAATAAATAAAATCTTAAAAAAAAGTATTACTTGGCCAAAAGACCCACAAACAAACAAAAGCCAGGGGACAGGCAGGGACACAACATGGAAGATCTAGTCCAGTACTCAGACCTCCTAATTCCTACCCTGGACTCATTCCTCTACCATCTCTGAGTCTCCATAGCTGTTTCCTTCACTCATAGCAGCCACTATTTATCTTGAAGTCAGGCCACTGTAACCCTAGGAGGTACAGACAACCCTCATGCTCATTTTACAGATGAGAAGACTGAAGCTCCAGGAGAGGTTCCTGTACTGTTGGTCTAATCTAAAGAGAAAGACCTTTGTCCCCTGCTTGTGGTCCCTCATACTCAGAAGCCACTCAGGAAAGGCTGGATGACCTAAAAGAACTGACCTGATACTCCTCCTCGGTGAGGCCCTCAGCCAGGGCATGCTGGTGCAGCTGGTCAGGGTCCTGTGCACGGAAGAGGCGGCTGAGCAGGGCATAGATGTAGGGGGCCTCAGGGGAGGTCTGCAACAGCACAACCAGGCCTCCGTACCAGGCAGCCCGTGACAGGTGGTGGGCATAGAGGCGTTCTGTGGGTGACAGCAGACGGAAGGCCTCACGACAGTCCAGGCTAAACACACCGATGTCATTGGGCAGGATGTACTGGGCGTCTGCCATGGGACCTGCTGAGAACCATTACCATCATCACAGCCATCATTTATAACACACACCAACTGCCCACCTAACTCTGCACTCTCATAGTCTCATTTACTCCTCCCCCAAGCCCATTCACAGATATGCTAATTGAGGCTCAGAGGTTAGGTGACTCATGCAAGGATATTATAAAATATACCAGTGGGTCATATTTGGCCTTGGGCCCTTCAACCTTAAAGTGTGAATTTAACTATTTAGCATTACATATGGGGAAACTGAGGCCCAGAGAGGCTAGGAACTTTGCCTACTAACACAAGGGAGGGGTCAGAAGCAGAGACCTGCATCTCTAGACTCCCAGCCTGGGCCCCTCAGGCTCCTCTCCTCCTTCTCTGACTTCCTAGCCTCCTCTTCAGAATTCTCCTGTAAGTTCTTCAATTCCACCCACCATTGTGTTCACAAGGACAGAGTTCCAGGCTACCAACTTAAAGACCCAGGTCCAAACCTGATTCAGCCCTAGGCTCCTAAAAGTCAGTTGCTTCACTTTTCTGTGCTCCAATTTCCACCTCCCTAAAATGAGGGGAGGATAACGTTCTCCAACCTCATCAGGAGGGTGTGCAATCTGTCTCACTCTCATTCTTTTAACTGCCTTTTTTTTTTTTTTTTGGCCCTCCATCCTCCTACCCTCTCCCTGTGCTGGGCCACGGGAGCTACAGAGCCACATTAGTTCGGAGCTGGAAGAAAACTCATTTTACAGACAGAGAAACTGAGACATAGAGAGGCCACGCAACTTACCACGCAAGTCTCACAGTCTCGCTGGGACCCGGGCTCTCCCGACCCAGGGCATGCTCCACACCGCCCTTCCTAACGCGGACAGTGTGTCCAGCCTCCCCCACCACTCCGGATGCTCCGCCCCAAGAGCACAACCCTCGGGGTTAACTCTTTGCTGCCCCGGGGACTCCTTGGCCACGGGGCCGCGATGAATGCGGAAGGGGTACCGCATGGTAAGCAGAAAGGGAATAATCTTGCGTTCGGTCCAGACTCGCTCTGTCCCCCAGGATGACGCATTGTAATCCCGAAACCCGGGCGCAACTCCTCACCTGCAGCAGCTGCTCTCATCGCAAACTCACTTCCTGCTTCCGGCTCCCCCATTCATTGGGGGCTCCATGAACTCCGCCCCCCGTGGCCAATTGTCGGGCTTCGGGGCCGGGATGGGCGTCAGCTCCAGCCAATAGGCGCGCAGAGGCGCCCTCCGTCGGCCCGCCGCCGCCGTTCCCGGGCCCCACCGGGTCACGCGCGGGATGGCCCCGCGGCCTTGGCCTTTGTCAACGAGGGTGCTGGCGCGGCGGCCGCGAACCTGCGTGGCCGGCCTGACCGCGGCTTAGTCCCGGCAGACTGGGCTGACAAGGTCCCTCCGAGTCCGTGCGGGGCGGCATGGGTGTCACGGACGGAGCGGCAGGGACTTCCCCACAGAGCCCCAAAGTCGCTCTCTTGTGGGTCCCCGGACCTCAGTTTTGCAGGTGGGAGCCTGCACAATGGAAGTAATGTGACTCCCTCTCCCTCACTGGATTCGAGGGTCAGCGGGTGGAGACTCTTGGGAGACTGAAACCTACAAGGCGAGCTGCAGGGCTTGAGCTGAGGCGACCACACCGCACGGGGACGGAAAACGCCTCCAAGGTGCTTCACTGCACCACCACGGATTCGCCAGGGCCTGGAAGGCAGCCGCTAAACGTCTCTGAGCCTTAGTTTCCGCAGCACAAAGGGGCGAGGGGCCTGGCAGTTGGTGCTTGCCTGATGCCTGATGGAAGGGAAAGCTGCCTGTGACCTCTGGCTGCCCAGGACACAGCTGGCCCTGAGGTCCGCTTTTGCATGTCTGGATGGACTCACAAGAGGATGACCTGGGCCAGGCAGGGCATTTCCAAGTGCTGGCGCTGGGCCTGGGGTCAGTAGGGGGCATTGTGAGGGGCTCCATGTCAGTGTGGGCAGAGCCAGGCCATCTCAGGTTGAATCAGGCCCCCACTGTCTACTGAGTGGGACACTTTACCTCTCAGTCTTCGCTTCCTCAGCAAGAAAACTGGGCTAACAATTGTCTCCACTCCCAGGGATGCTTTAGCCCTGAATGAAGTGATGACTGGGCAGTCTGCTCCCTAGTGTTGTGCCCAGAGAGGTTGGGGAAAGTGAATACCTGAAATCCACACAGTCTTCTTGCCCTACCTTAACCACACCTGTGTCTAGGCCCACAGCAACATCTGCCCACCATTGGTGCCAGTTTCTCATTTATGAAAGTGCCCAAAGCCCTGCTTGACACAACAGTGCTACTGTTGGCTCCGATGATAATTATCATCACAGGGGAGCACCCTACATTGTCTATGTCTTTTGGAAAGTCACCTCTCCTCTCTGTGCCTCAATTTTTACTGTCTTTAAAATAAAATAAGTATACTCCCCTGACTTGGGTGAATTTGAGATGGACACCAGAAAAGGAGGTAGGGCTCTCCAGCTGTCAATGGGTAGCTCGGGCCAGCAAAAGATCCCAGTACTCCTGGGACCCTCAACCCAGCTGCATTCTTATGTTTACAGTTAATACACGAAGTCCTGTTCAAATGGAGGATACTTCATTCTTGCAAAAACTCAGATAGGATGTCATTTTACCCCATTGTAAGAGATGGAGAAACTGAGGCTAACAGGTTCATTGACTTCCCTAAGGCTACCCACGCTATCCTCAGGCGTCTCTGAACTGAGGTCTAGCCTTCCTGAGACCTTCCACCACACACACTGTCCTCTCCACTTGGCCCAGTGCACGCGCGCAGACACACACACACTCACACACACACACACACAATCATACAAAGTCCACTCACTGGAGTCATGAGCATCCTTAGCCTTGGTTCTTCTCCATGGAAATGCAGGAAGGGTAGGTGAGGAAGAAACATTAAATACCTACTGTGTTACAGATGCTCTTCATACATTCACAGCCACCTGGTGATAGAGGAATTGCTCTTCCATTTAATGGGTAAGGAGACTGAGGCTCCAAGAGCCAGAGAGGGGCAGAACTGGGCCAAGATCAGAGCTGTCTTACCCTCTACCACTATCTCCAAGATCTCCCTGGGATGATACACTGCTCTTTGCTTGTCTCTCCTCCCAAGGTCTACAGTTTCCCTACTGGAAATAGAATCGGAACACCCCTGCCTTGTTCCCAACAGGGTCAGAAATGAGAACAGTGGGGTAGAGCTGGATTCCTAGTGGGGTGTGTGTGTGTGTGTGTGTGTGTGTATAGGAGTTGCACATCCACCCAAGCATCCCCATCTCTGTTTCCCTAGTGCTCCAGGAGTGTGTTGCTCCTGGAGCAAGAATCTCATCACTTCCCCTTTTTACCACCTGCAGGAACCCTCTGTCCTCTCCAGAGCAACAGGTCTGGTCTCTGTGGCCCCCACCAGCTGTGTGACCTGGGGCAGGTTTCCCCCACCCCAAACTTGTACTCCCTAAGACTCTGGCAGCTGTTTTCAACTGGGGATGATGCCCAGGTCAGGCCTGTACTTAGAGCCTCTTTTTCAGATTTTTCTATCTCCAGAATCTCCATCTACCAGTCTCCCTAGCTTGCTTCCCCCCAATAATGTCTGAAAGCAACCCCAGTAGCACACTGAGCCTGCCTTGGCTCTCAGGGGGAGGTGACACTTAGCCAAGAAGAGTAAGGGTCCAGTTGACTTGGTCTCCTTGGCAACCAAGGGCCACTAGGCCCCAGCCCAATGTCCTTTCTCTTTTCTGCCCGTCCAGACCTGGCTCCTTGGCCTTGAGCATTTTCCTGCTACACATCTGCACATGCTGTTCCTGTGCCCTCAGCTGCCCTCCCCATTCCTCCCACCCCCATCCAAGAAAAGCAGTACAGTGTGATGGAGGAGGCCAGGCTGAGGCCAGGCAGGCAATCTCAGATTTGAATCCTGGCTTGGCTACTTTCTAGCTGTGTGACTTGGCACATGTGCCTTAATCTCCCCAGAACAGAAATGGGAACACCTCCATCCCTGGGTAATTATGAGGATTAAATAACAAAACCTCTTGGTTAGTGCTCTATTCATATAGTTATTAGCAGCAGCAGCACAGCACAGGGCATGGTGAGCACTTGGTAATAGTAGCCCTTCTATCCCAGCCAGCACTCTGGGACCGTCAGTCCTCTCCCTTCTCTCCACTCGTCACTGTCCACAAATGAGGTTCCAGAGCCTCCTTTCAGCATTTTCCACCTCAAGGAAGCCCCAACCTCTTGCTCTAGCCACTCATTTCCCTGCTTCCTCGCGCTGGAACCTGTGCTCAGCCTACCTCCTGCCCAAGCACCTTCCCCTTCTTGTGGGGAGTTCCCACGCCAACCTCTCTCCCTCTCCTGCCTGTTTGCAAGACCTGCTCCACAGCCCCTGATGAGTCTCTGATCCTGGTACACAGGAAACTGTTGTCATTCAGTGATTTGGTCTGTTGTCCCCTACACTGAATTCCACTGGGCAGGGAACCAGGTCTGATTGTCTCTGTGTCCCCAGAGCCCACTTAGCATGGAGTTCAGCCCATAGTGGGTATCAGCAGATGCCGGCCCCCGCCTGCTGCCCACCCATCACTCATGCAGGGGCTGGCGGCACTGCACGCATGCTGGACACGTGGGGCTTGTGAGGGCAGCTGAGCAGCAAGGTTTATAGAGAACCCAGGGCAGCAGCAGGGTGAGTATCTGGAGCTAGGTCGGCAGGCTCAGGGTACAGCCAGCCTGAGCTGGGGGTCAGGGACCCATAGCCCCTTCACTCCCCCAGGGACACAGTGTAGGCGGCATGATGTGGGACACCCCAGGAAGGGCCAGGGCATAGGGGTGGGCTTCCCTCCATCAGCCCAGGACAGAGCTGGTGCTAAGGGCCCCATCATTCTCACTGCGGTAGGGATTTCAGGGACAAGTGTCAAAAGGGAAGGAACACAGCCCATCCAATGCGTCCATCTGGTGTGGCTATGTGCCAGCAGGTAAAGTCCCACATGCAGAGCTCCCTCTAGGCTGCAGGAGGTGGGGGACCTGGGTGGGCAGGTGGGCATGGCAGCCGGGGCCTGGGGGAGCCTAGTCCAGCGGCCCCTGGAAAATGAGGCGGACACAGCCATGCTCACCAGTGAGCCAGGCCCCACAAAAAGGGCAGGCAGCATGGAAAGCGTGGGTGCCATGGGGCAGTGGTGTCTGGGCCCAGTAGCGGGCAGTCTTCTCAGAACAGACATGGCCGCAGGGTGCAAAGGCATGGCTTGGTGGCCCAGGGTCCAGACAGAGGCCGGCCTCCTGGCCAAGCCACAGGGGGACGTAGGGCCCCACAAGGCGACAAAGAGGGCACTCGCGCTCCTGGGGGCCCCGCTCTCTCCTGCAGCCCCAGCCATGGTAGCCATGGACATGGCCACACCGGACGTAGACCCAAGGCTGCTGCTTGTCAGGTGCTGTGCGGCCACGGGCCGGACTGGGGAAGGCCAGAGTGCTGAGGCCCACAGGGCACTGGGGCCGTGCCGCGTTCGCCTCCTGCCGCTGGGCCTCCAGCTGCTTCAGCGTCGGTGCCCTCAGCAGCCCTGCTGGCGTGCGCCACAGCAGTGTGGCCCCACACAGGTCAATGAGGGAGCCGTCCTGTAGCACATTGGACTCATTTTCCACCTGCCAGAGGCACAGAAAGGTCTTAACTGCTCAAGACGGCACCAAACCCCTGGCCCCTAGGCAGCTATCACCCCAGCCAAGCCACCTGTCTATCCCACCAAACCTCCCTGGAGAGAACACCCTGGACCAATGGGGCAGGCTAGAGGGGAGGGGAGAGGAGAGTAGGGGCAGAGGGGGAGGAGGATGGGGGCAGAGGAGCCAGGAGGACCGAGAAGCCACATGGGAGGCAAGCCAATGGTCCCAGGCATGCACTGTCCCTCACAGTGGGATGTGGGCCTTGGTCACTTCATCTGTCAAATCAGGAGATCTGGACCAAAATGAGGTTTTACCCAAGCTCTCATGTAAAGGCAGAAGTGGTAAACTCTTCTATCTGAAACACCGGGGACCAAACAGTGCCCAAAGCAGCTGTCCTAATGGCTGTGGTTAAAAGCAAGGACTCTAGAGCTTGCCTGCCTGGGTGTGAATTCCAGCTTCACCATTTACTAATTCTGCATCCCTAGTTGAGTAACTCAACCTCTCTGTGTCTTAATTTCCTTATCCTCAAGATGGATGTTACTTCCCATTGTCTCAAGTGGTTCTCATGAATCAATCATTGTAAGCACTTGGAACGGTACCTGGAACAGAGGAGTACTCAACATGTGAATGCTAGTGAAATTCATGGGCATAGTTTTAAAAATAATGTTTCCCTAAACCTCCTGGTAGTATTGATGCTCTGGAAAGATAAGCCATGCTCTTCCCTGAGATTTCCCATCTGCTTGCCCAATGTGCTCGTACACTAGAAGAGCTCTGCATGGCTCATTTGAGGAGTTTGCCCACATGACCTCGGGCTGGCCCCTACCTCTCTCTAGCATTCTCTTCGAGTTCCTAACACTAGTTCTCTGATCTGTGCCATGTGGAGCATTCACTGTCACCTCTGTCAGAACTACTCCAAGGGCCCTTTCCTGCTAAGTGAGGATAATAAAACTAAATCCGTGTGAACGTGAGAGACACATTATAGACTGCCAACACTTTAGGCTATAAACTGCTCACACATGGGCCAAGTGTCATCCTCACAAGAGGCTGTGATGTTTTTAAGCTGCCAGCATCCCTAAAGCCACTTGGTACCGCAGTGTGTTTATGTCTGCTCACCACACACCACTGCACCAGCCTCTGGCAGTATGTGGGCTATGTTTTGGGGAATATGGTCTGGCCCTCTCCGTGGGGCAAGTGGTGCATGACCCCCAGATGGAGCCTGTTGGGGATCCCTTGTGTGGGAGGCCTGGAGATCAGATGGGAAGGACCTGGGAAGGATGAGGGGTGGGGGTGGGGATGGAGCAGGCCACCTACCAGCTTCCCTCGTTGTTGTGCAGAGCGGCTGTCCCTCAGAGTGTACACGTTCCCACAGACTGATATCTCCCTCCAGACACCCGGGGCTGAGTCCTCAGAGAAGCCGCCTGCTGGGTGCATCACCAGGACCCCATTGGTGGTTAAGCCGTCCATCAGGCCATCAGGGGTCCGCCACTTGGCCGCCCGCTCCTGGGACCAAATGTGGAATCAGATCATATCCCCGAGTGGCCCCCAGCCTGCAACCCCTCTACCCTCATGGTCAGAGGTGGCCCAGAGAGAACTGGAATGGACACTGCATGGCCACGGGCATCACTCAGGTGATGGCACTCTCAGAGCCTCACTGTGCTCATTTTTAAGTGGCATTGCTAATGGCAGTGTAGGTCATGGTTACGATGACTGCTGGCTGGTCTATTATCCCAGGACGCTGCCCCTCCCTACCCTACCTCTCTGCTCACTCTCAGACGAAGTGCCAGTCCCTGCCTGGGGGGCTCACTCACTCCAAGGAAGATGTTGCTGGAAGCATCAAAGCCAGCAGCATAGATGCGGGCAGTATAGGGTGGCCGGCGGTCACAGAGGATGCGGCAGGCATAGCGAGAGATGGTACTCTGGGCTGAGGGGCCCTCAGCAGCCCCTCCTCCAGGGGATGTATCTGTTACCACAAAATCAATCATGTTCTCCGTGGAACGGCCGATCTGTGAGAAGGGGAGGGCAAGCACAGGGATGCTTATGTGTGCAGGTCAATCCCACAGGCTCTCTCCCTCCCAGGGTTCTCAGCAGCTGCTCTGCATGTAGGGGTCACCAAACAATGAGGAGGGGGTGGTACCATCCCAACTTCTCAGGCCCTCTGGAATCTTAGCTGGAGTCTCCAAATCTAGTCACTGGGTCTGGGGCTTCTCTATCTCTCCCACTCAATAAAAATGAGTTGGGATTTTTTGGATAGACTACTGAAAAGGTGATACCCAGTCTGGGAGTGATCAAACATTAGCAGCAAATAGCGAATTTTCTGTATTTACTAGATACTATGCTAAGTGCTTCACGTGCTATATCTCAGCGAATCTTCTCAATAATTCCATGGAGTGGGTACATTATGGGCCCCACTGTACCGATGAGGAAACTGAGGCCCAGAGAGCATAAGTGACTCTTGCCCAAAGTCACCCAGCTGGTAAGTGATGGAGCTGGGATATAACCCAAGCAGTATGACTCTCACACCACACTCTGAACCCTTAAGCTCTATGGCCTCCTAGGGCCTGGGTGTTTGGTCTTGTTTTTTTTTTTTTTTAAGATTTTATTTATTCATTTGAGATAGAGAGAGCATGAGCAAGGGGAGGGGGAGAGGAAGAGGAAGGCGCAGGCTCCTGCTGAGCAGGTAGTCCAACTCAGGGCTCCATCCCAGGACCCTGGGATTACGACCTAAGCCGGAGGCAGATGCTCAACCAATTGAGCCACCCAGGTGCCCCTGGTCTTGGATTTTAAGTTTTGATATAGCCACTGATTTGCTGTGTAACTCCAGGAAGTCAACTGCACTCATTGGACCTCCTGATTTGAAGAGTAGTCGATTGCACTGAGTGCCCCCAAAGCAACTCCCCAGGCCTTCAGTCTTCCCAGTTCACCCTAGAATTCTCAAGAAGACTGCTACATTGAGGCCTGGTGGCCCTGCGGCCAAGAGACTTGCAGAGAGGTCTGAACATACCTGGAACATATCCGTGTCGCTGTCATGTGTGTACTCAACTATGACCGAGTGGCTCCGGGACAGTGTGTACGAGATGCTGTGCTGGCCACGGTTACTCAGTGCCTGGTGGGGAGAAAGGGGAAGTCACTTCCCAGGGCATGTGGCCAGGAGAAGTGTGAGCCTCTGGGCCAGAAGCTGGAACTCAAGGCCCACTGGCCAACCCCAGTGAAGGGGCAGTTCTACCCTTGCAGAGGATGTACTGTGTGGCTGGCACCATATACGGGTTACCTTATTTGATCCCTACAGCCACCTCAAGGAGGTGGCAGAGTTATCATTCCCATTTTACAGTTGAGGGAACCGCAGCTCAGAGAGAAGAAAGTGGCTTAAAGTCACAGAGCTGGAAACAGGAGAGCTTGTATCTTAACCCAAATCCTCTGAAGCCAAATCCTCTGGCTTTTCCTTTGCCATTGCTGTGTTACTGTCACATCCCCTCCGTGGGCCTTGGCTGCCCCTACACAATACTGATCATTTCTATTCGATAGTTGGGGTCTGGTCATCAATGAACACATTTTGCAAACTGTAATGTGTAGTGCACAATAAGGAATCTCCCCTCGGCACCATTTCTCTGGCAGCCTAAGGCAATGTGTGAAGACACACTGGGCTCCTCTGCTCCAGTGGGGCTATGGGTGGGTAGGACTGGGAAGGCCGAAGACCTGGTCCAGGTCTGCTGGGACAAGCTGCTTGCCTTGGAAACGAGTGGTGTGGAGATGTGGTGCATGACATCTGGCTTCACTCCGTTGGCATGGGGTCGGCGGCTCAGCGCCAGGCGACTTCTCCGGCGGCCTTTGTCCCCACTTGCCAGACACCCATTGTAGCTGTGGATGTAGGGATTTAAAAAGAGGGGGTTGCAGAGAGAGAGAAAGAGAAAGTGAGGCCCTGAGAGATTTTGAGGAACTGCCAACTTCTGGGCAGACTCTACCTTAATAAACAAGCCCTAGAGACACCTGAAACTAGAAGACCTCTACTATTATCAAATCAGTGCCTTTGGGGAGTAGGGTGAGGGCTGGAATATCTCCAGAAGGCTTTTAATTCAATTATGCAGTGTTTCCTGGCCACCTGAGCCCTGCCTGGCTGGCTGCTGGGGGTGGCACCGGAGGCACAGCACAGGTCAGTTCTATCCTCACAGTGGCAGGAAAGGGGTGTCCTGAGCTTTTCAAGGAAGCTGGGCATCAAACACACCACACGCCCAGAGATAGGAGAAGGGAATTCTGGCCTCAGATCAGGTTTCTAAGAAAGGGAACACCTTTCCTGGACATTGAACTGGAAGGGATTCACCTTTACAGAAAACTATCATTTATGACACCACAAGTCCAACTGGAAACCAGAATGGAAGAGAAAGCAGACCCACAATGCCACCACCTCCCTAGATCCATACATGTCAAATGTCTACCTTCCTTCCAGCTCTTCTCCGGAGGGAGTGATTGTGGAAGGCAAAGATGAGGTGAGTCACAGCCTTGATCACTGCCACGTTCTGGAGGATCCCATGTTCCCGGGGCTTCACGTTATTAATTACCTAATGGAATCTGTGCAATGTCCTGCCAGACAGGTATCTTTCTTCCCATTTTACAGATGAGGAAAATTGAGGCTCAGGGAGGTAAAATGACCTGCCCGAGGTCCCAGGCTAGTAAGTGAAAAAGTCAGAGATTTGAACTTGGGTCTGTCCGACTCCGGCCTCTGTTGCAGAAGCCCTTCTAGAGGGAAGGCTTGCCCCAGTTGAAGGGCCTGAGGCTGGCAAGGTTTGGTGAGATCAAGGAGTGGTGATGTGGGTGGTGAACTGATGTAGAGGAGGATGAAGCTGGTGGAAGGACCCTGAACACCAAGCTTAGGAGTCTAGGCTTTGTTCTATGAGACGAAGGAGCCATGGAAGATTTTGGAGCAGGGAGTGCCAGGATGAAGAGCTGCCAAATACAGACAAAGACCACTTGAATCAGAATCTTCTCCATGAGCTTGTTAAAATATAGATTCCCTGGCTCCACCCATGGAGATTCTGATTCTGTAGGTTTGGGATGGGACTGTCAGTGGGTCTTTTCAATGTGCTCTTCAGGTGGCTCTATAGCCAGTGTGGGGCTTCACTGCTCTACTGAGAAAAAAAATAGCTGCCAAGAGGGCCTAGACCCTTGGTCTGCAATCTCCCTCATCAGTGGCCTCGCCCTCAGCTGGAAAGTCTGTCCTTCTTTGGGACACCAAGCAGCTATTTTTCTCATGCAAGCAGCCCTAAGAGGAGAATCACTTTTGCCCTTGTAAGTTTTTCCCACTTTTGGGGCATGGGGCAATTCTGGACATGGGCTCGGGACTCAGATGGGCCTGGCTTAAATCCCGGCTCTTCCACTTAACACATGACGTCTGTAAAAGGGTACTAATTGATCAGTACCTACCTTGCAGGTTTATTTTGAGAACTAAATGAGATAAAGCATTTAAAGATGCTTGGCACAGAGTTTGACATACATATACAGCAAGCCCTTGATAAATGTTAACGTATTATCAGGAAAAAGCACTTGGCATGTACACGTCAGCAAACATTAGGCATTATTATTTCTAATTAATTATAATGATAGCATAGCTTATCAAATATCTTCTTCTGGGCAGATGGCAGAGAGGGAGGCCAACAGGAGGTGTGGATGGGGGAGGAAGAAGAGGGATCTGTGCCTGGAGGCAGAGCTAAGTGGGTGGTTCAGGGATCCTGGTCAGGCAGAGACCAGGAAGGGATGAGGTCTACCCAGCCACCAACTCACATCGCTTCCTCTCTCCTGGCCTTGGTTTTCTCATCTGTAGCATGAGAGTCAGTTGGGGCTTGGTGAAAGTACACTAGAGCTAGAGTAAGAAAGACCTGGGTCCAAATCCCAGCCCTGCCACTTACCAGCTGTGTGCCCTTGGACCAGTCACTTCCCCTCTCTGAGCCTCGGTTTCCTCACCTCCTTCCTCACAGCATCTTTGTGAAGATTGAAATGAAATAATGTCCATGAAAGGGCTTGGCACAGGCCTGCCTCCCAGAACACTTGATCTGTGCCAGGCACTGTCTACGTGCGTTACAGGAATCACCTCATTTATTCCTCTGACAGCCCTCCAAAGTATTATTATCATCCCTACTTGTAAGATGGGAAAATGGAGGCACAGGGAAGTTAAGCAACTCACAAAGGCAGGATCTGAACCAAGCATTTTTGCTGGAGAACCAGAGTTCTTCACCCCAGACTACATATGCTAGGTGCTTTATGAAAGGCAGATGGTGCTACTTTTTATCTGATCAGTAACTTAGGTGGGCAGTTAGAGTTTTCTCAGTAATTTATAAAAAACGGGAAGACAAAATAATAGGAATTGAGGTGGGTTTGGTCAACTCTGTCTCTCCATTGGGGCGGTGAGGGGGGACAAACAGCAGAAGATCATAGGTGGGGAGAACTGGGGCCCTTGGTCTGGTTGCCCTAGGGGTGCCTGGTGCCCTGCCCCACCTGGACCAAGGTTGCTCACCCCAGGACGATGAGTTCCCCATACTTGATGGGCTCCTGATCTGGCTGTGCATCTTCACCAGGAGAAGAGAGGACACGAGAGCCCTGACTCCCTGGATGATGGAGGTCTGAGTTTCGGGGAGACCCCACTTCAGGGTTTCCTTCTAGCACCATTCTGGGCAGAGTGGGAGAGGAGAAAAAGCATTTTGCAACCTCCCGTCCCAAACACCCCCCCCTGCGCCCCCGCCCATGCCAGCTCAGGCCTGCTGCAGGGACACTTAGGCTAAGGCCAGAGTGACCTTTCACTACCTCTGTTGCTATGGCAACTGCTCCACCTCTGCCTCCTTTAAACTGTCCCAGGGTTGCTGTGATACCAGGGAAGGGAAACCGGTGGGATGGAACCCCCACATTCAGAGGGTCAGGATATTTGGTGAGGCCAGAGGGCTGGATCAACATGGGGGGGCCAGAGGCTTCTTTTTCGTCAGGACCCCAGTCTGGGATGTGCTTGAAAGAGGGACACCTCAGGAGTTAGAGGACCCTTATTTCTCATCTTAGACTCAGTTCCTGGGCTTGGTTCTTGGCCCCCAGGGCCTCTGAGTAACCCTTCTGTTGGGTTTTTGGAATCTATCTATCCATCTTAATCATTCAGCCCCTTTGCAGGTCTAGGCCTCTTTTTTTCTCAATGACTCTCTGTCCTCCTGGGCTGTCCTTTTCAGCGTCTCTCTTCCCACCTTCTTCCTCATTTCCGTCTGTCTGGCCATCTTCCTCTCCCCATCCATCTGCCTCAGTCTCCCCACAGGCCTCTGGACCCCTCCCTGGTGCGCGCCCCCTCCCTCCCTCAGGTGTCTGTCTGCAGTCCCAGGGCCGCCTTGGTCTCTGGAGGCCTGTGGGGGCGGCGCTCCCCCCTCTGGCTGGGGCTGCAGCAGAGCCCATCTCCGCAGGAAGCCTGTTTGGAAAACATCTCCGCGCAGGAGGGACTGCGCCGGGGGCAGGCACAATGACGGCCCAGCGCATACGCAGATACACACCCAGCGGCCCCTCGCCACAAACACGCGCACGCACGCACACTGCCCCGCACACCCCGAGCCCCTCGGGCAATGCCGGAACGGGCGCCGGCCCACCGGGGACCCGCGAGCGCTAGTCCCGGCGCCGCCCTCGGACCCACTCCCCCTGCCACCCCCAGACATCGCAAACACGCCCCCCGCGTCCGTCGGGGCCCGCCCGGCACAGCCCCCGCCCCCTCAGCCCCGGCGGTCTCACCTGGCCGCGCTCCCGGCCCCGCTCGGAGCCGCTCCTTCCGAGCCTCGGCCCTGCTCGACCCCGGAGCCGCTGCGGCGGGATGGGCCCGGCCCGCGGCGGCTCCGCGCTGCCTCGTCACCGGGACACCCGGGGCCGAGGGAGGGGGCGAACGCTAACCACCACACTCCGCCCCCTATCCCGATGCCCCGCCCCGCTAGGACCGCCCCCGCGGAGCCCCGCCCCATACAAGACTCCGCCCCTTGCGGCGCAGCCTAGCTCTCGTAGACAGAGCCCCGCCCCTCCTGAGAGGCCACGCCCCTATCTAGCCCCGCCTCATACTCTGGGAGGCCCCGCCCACCACTCTGTCCCTGGAACTCCCTAGCAGGTCTTCGCTGGTTCGGGGACTCCCCTGTATCCGTGAGACCCATCCCCGGGTTCAGGCTCCCCAGACTCCGCCCTCGTTTCTGGGGACTTCCGGGTTCTCCCGGAGACACGGGGGCCCCCTTCCCCACCGCAAGGCGGAGCCTTCTCACTGGGCGGGAGGCGCCTTTCCCCACCTTGGGCGGGGGACTCTCTACCTCCTGCCCGAGACTCCGCCTCCCAAGCGCGAAGCCGCGGAAATAGAGGAGGATAGAAGTGGGGGCAGGAACGAGAGAAGAAAAATACTAGAGGGATCGGAGGAAGGGGGTATCCGTTAGCAGGGAGGACGAGGAAAATTGCTGCAATTGGAACGACTTGCAGACCTTTCTTCAGTTAAACTCGGCCACTTTCTCGCTGAGCGACCTCTGGCCGGCTGTGGGCCCCGGGGTGACCGGGAACACCTCCCTCTTTCCCACTAGCACTCACACCACCCGAGAAGCCACAAAGTGGATGGAGACCTTTAGGAGCTTGCAGCTCCTTAGGCCCCTGGGCTTGCAAGAGATCTGTCATTCTGTGCCAGATGCTATGTTCTGTGCTTGGAGCAAAATGAGGCCTTTAATTTCTGGGAGGCAGTCACGATAATCACCCATTTTACAGGTGAAAAAACAGAGTTGTACAACCTAACCTGGTTGTGGTTATCTTACCAAGAGTAGATCTGAGCTGCATGACTTCAAAGATCTGACTCTTAACTTTTCTATACCTTATTAGGATGAGGAAGGGCAGGATGGGATTCAGAGGTGCAGAGCAGGAGAGACCCAGAAATGCATCAGATAAGATCCCTTCAACACATTATTTCTCAGTATGTTTGGAATCATAGCCAAGAGCTGGGGGAAGCCCAGAGGGTAGACAATTAACCCAAGTCTTTAGAGTATTTATTGAGGAAATCAAGGAAGGCTGTATAGAGGAGGTGTCTTTTGGCCCCAGTCATGAAGGAGAAATGAAAGTTTGCCCACACATTCCTGAGAGAGAGCATCCTTTCTCCTCTCCCCCCATCGTGCTGCTTGTGAAGCTCTCTGTCTCCTGGACCACCCCCCACCAGGCCCCACCATATCTACACACCCCTCTAATTCCACCACCTAAAAATAGTCTAAGATACCAACTGCTTTGCCAACTGTTTGGGGGCCCCAGCAGCCAGATGAAACAAGAAGGCAGCCAGCAGCATGTCCTTTAGGGACAAAGGCACTCATTAATCAAAGAGAATCTCCCTGAGAGGCCACCTTTGAGGAGGCTGGACTGCCGGGCTGTCAGCAGCAGATCATACAAATCCTGCACAACAGGAGAGCTCCCATCCCTGAATGCCTGCAGTGTGCCCACCTCCATACCAGGTACGCAAAGCCACGTTGGGACATGGGGACAATGGGACAGTCTCATTCCCCTTTGCATTCCCAAATTCCAGCACATTGCCTGCCAGAGCAGAGCCTCAATGAATATGTGCTCAATAACTGTTAGAATCTCCAGTTTACATTTTAGGAAACTGAAGCTGGCGATGGGGGTGGAGGAAGAGATACATGCCCCAGGTCACACAGGTGCAAGCACGTAGCTGAGGATTGAGCAGAACTCCAGTGCTACTATCTGACACCAGACTGCAAGAATAAAGGACTGAGAGAGATTCCAGGATACGACAGGAGGCAGAGATTTCTCCAGTGGTATACAGCACTGGGACCAGAGCTGCATGATGAGCATAGCCAGACCACAAGTGGCCTCCCGAAGCCTGAGGTGGGACTGATCCCGGCATTGTCTGGGTGTGGGAGAAGGAAGAGTTGAGACACCACCAATAGACACAAGTGCCCAAGTTCCAGCCTTGAATTCTGGCTCTGTCTCAAGAACTCCAGCTTCTCAATTTCTCTAGACTTTGTTCCTTATTTATAAAATGGGAATAATAATAGTATCTACCTATGGTGGAAAAAAATTTGCAGTATTGTTCTGAAATCCCTTTGTTCAGCCCCTCCCTTCTCTCTCTTCAATCTAGATCTTGACCCTATTGGGGAAAAAAAAAGAGCAAAAAAGAAAGGAAGAAAGGAACAAGATACAACCTTTATTTCTTTAATTCTTGGTTTCAAGACAAGTGGCTGGCATAAACAGTTTAGAAAAATATTTGAAGAAAAAACAACAAGAAACACTCTGGGCTAAGAGATTTGGAGAGAAGAAGGAAGGGCTAAGATGCTGAATTCTGCCTTTGAAGCCCTGTTTGAGTGGGAATGGGAGCTGGGAAAAGAGTGAATCCTCAGGTAGATTTGGGGATGGAAATCCTATTCCTTTATTTTTTGAAAGATTTTATTTATTTACTTGAGAGAGAGAGAGCGAGCATGAGCCGGGAGTGGAGGGAACAAGGAGGGGCAGAGGGAGAAGCACACTCCCCGCGAAGCAGGGAGCCCAACGCAGAACCAGGATGGTGGGATCATGAACTGATCCAAAGATGCACTTAACTGACTGAGCCACCCAGGTGCCCTAAACCCTATTCCTTTAAAAAGATCAGATTTGATTGCATCAGTTCATGGAACAACAATTTCTGTCCCAGGATATTGTTGAAAACAATAGAGGACTCAGCTAGCATTGAGTGGAGCTTAACAGCTGGGTGTGGCCAAGGAAAGAGTTAGTCAAGGAGAGCCCTACCCAAACCACTGTCATCCCATCCCTTGGGTGACTATGGGTATACGCAAGGCTACACTTCTTGAGGACCAAAACAGAGGCTTTATATTTAGACTGGAAAGTAGGGGAGGTGGGGAGATAGAGTTCACTAAAATAACCCGGCCAGTTACTAAAAAGACAAACGACAATAGCAAGCCCTGGAGGGGGTAGACAAGTACAGAGTTGCTATAATATATTAATTACAGTCTTCGGATTCCAACAACAACCACCACAAAAACCCTATAATTCATACAAAGAAACAGGAAAGGATGACCCATAGAAGGTGGCAAAAGCAGGCAGGCATTGTCCGGATGCGGGGAACTTGGCACCTCACACAATGCTCGTGGGAATGTAAAATGGGTGCAGCCGCTTAGGAAAACAGTCCAGCAGCGCCTCAAGCAATTAAACATAGAGTTACCACATGAGCCAGCAATTCCACTCCTAGGTGTAAAGCAAAGAGAAATGAAATGTTAAAAATAAAGAAAGTCAAGAAAGTCAGTAGCACAAAAATTAGGAAAGTGGCCATAACTGAGAAGGAGCACATGCCAGGGTGGGGAGGAGAGAGCATTGGGGTGCTATCCATGGGGCTGTTCAGTCTCTTAACTGAGTGGTACTCACTTGGGTATTTGTTTTATAATAGCTAAGCTGTACATTTATTTTGTACAGGCTGTTTGTTTGTTTATGGTATTTTATAATAAAAATGTTTAAAATAAGATGAGCTGATTTAACCACACCCTTACAGTCTGCAATTTGAACAGGCAGGGACTTGTTCTTGCTGAAGCTACAGAGGTTTTCTTTTCTTTTTCCTGTCTTTTCCTTTCTTTTTTCTTTTTCTTTTTTTGCCCATGAGCATCAGTAAGAAATACATTATTATTGTGGTCCAATGCAAACACAGGCACACAAGGGAAACACCAGTGTTATGAGACAATACATGGATTTACTCCATGGGATGTACTCAGCAATTTTCTATTCTGTTCCATTCTATGCTATTTAAAATGTTAGTTGAACTCACAAAATCAATTTAATAACCCCCTGATGGGCCACAATGCTAGTTTTAAAAAAGTATTGTCTAAGATCAAGGTGTTGGCAGGCCTGATTTCTTTGGAGGCCTCTCTTCTTGGCTTACAGATAGCCACCTTCTTGCTGTGTCCCCATGTGGTCTTTCCTCTGTTTATGTCTGTGTCCTGATCTCCTCTTATAAGGACATCATTCAGATTGTTGAAAGCCTGACCTAGTAGCCCCATTTTAACTCACTTACCTCTTAAAAGGGCCCCATCTCCAAACACAGTCATATTCTGAGGTGCTGGGGGTTAGAGCTTCAAGGTATTACTTTGGAAAGAAGAGAATTAAGTGCATGAGAGGCATCTTCCTGAGAGATAGGGAAACAGAGGGAGTCAGAAAGTAAAGGAGGAGAGAGTGTCCAGGTCTTTTCATCTACATATGGAGAGGCATAGGAGATTTCAGGACAGCAGGGGAGTGTACGCTCTCTGATTGGTTAGAGGGTGGGGTAGGGAGTATGAGGCTAGAGAAGGTGGCAAGTGCTAGGTCTAGGGCCTTGAATCCCATATGAAGGGTAGACTTTAGTTTGTAGAGTGATGAGTCCAAGAAGGGTCTCCTGGGGCCCTGGAGGGAGACCCCAGAAAGCTGAACTTAATGAGTATCTCAGATGGACCAAGACCCACAGTCTGGGAAAAGAGGCTGTAGGTGTTACTGACAAGCTTTAGATAAGGGCCTGGCACTGGCTGAGTTGGAGAGGATAGCCTGGGAAGGGCAAGAAATGGAGGCAGAGAGGCCGTAGTGGAGGCTGCCCTGAGTATCCAGCCAAGAAAAGACAAAGTCTGAACTGACAATACTAGTATTTAGCTTTCATAGAGTTCTTACTATATGCCTTGAGCCAGGCCTGAGCTAAATACCCTGCCTGCATAATGATGTTAAATTCTCTCAACAGGCCTGTGAGGTAGGTACCTTTGTAATTCTTATTTCACAGATAAGAAAACTGAGGCCCAGATAACTGTAGGGACTTACCTCAAGTCACACAGCTAGGGATGTGTGTGTTAGGATGTCAGCCCTGCTTTCTGGCAGTCATAGAGGAGATGACAGGATTGGTGGGAGCTATAAGGACATAAGTAGGTGGGACAGACAGAACATGCAGGCTAAGGGAGGAGGTTCTAAGCCCCTAACTCCCTATATTTGCAATCAAAAGTTGAAGAGAGGATCTCAGCTTACTCCTTCTCCCTCTGCTTCCCCCTTCTTTGCCTTTCTATGCTGCTCCAGGGGGCTCTCAGGGTACCAGGAACAGGGCTAAGCATGGTTTGTGTCACAGGTACAGATCTCAGTTCATACTTCTCATGTATAAGATACAGAATTTTACCTTTCTCTGATTCAACTTCATCTCTGTTTCCACTGGTAGAAACTTGGAGTTCCTTTCCCTTACCCCAGGAGGACACAACTGCACTCAATGCTGTCTGTTCACATGGGTCCCTGATGAGATGGCCCAACTGGACCTCCATCCTAAGAAGGCCTCTGTCTAGGCAGCTTTTCCCTCTGGGGTTGGTGGCTTCTCTGCTCTCTCCCCATTACACTTCAGAACTTGGGAACCTTTCTGCTGCACAAGGGCACAGGCATTTCTGCCAAGCATGCCTTGATCACAACACAGCTATTCCCTTTCTAAGGTCTTACACTTCTTTGGGGAAGGGGATTAGCACCCACTGACTCTTGTCCTTCATTGCTTTTCTGGGGTCCACTATCCACCTGGAGAGATGGCTGCAAGTTTTGCAGCTGGGACCTCCTAAGTCTCCCTCCCTGTCACTCCACATTCACTCTTTGCTTCTCCTTACAGCCCAGTGAATCTTTCTATAATGTGTACATTGGAAGTCACAGTATAAAACCCCCTACTTATAATACGTTGCCCAGGCTTTTTCATTTTCTGCTATGCATAGATTCAATTTTAGCTTGATTTCCACTTCTTCACTTCTTTTTCTCAAACTGTTCTCCTGCAGCTTCAGATGCTTCATCTCCTCTGTGGCTGCTCCTTCTTGGTTTCCTTTGCTCACTCTCTTTTTTTCTTTCCCCTATTTATTTTTTTATTTTTAAAAAAGATTTATTTATTCATGACAGAGAGAGGAAGAGAGAGAGAGAGGCAGAGACACAGGCAGAGGGAGAAACAGGCTCCATGCAGGAAGCCTGACGTGGGACTCGATCCTGGGTCTCCAGGATCACACCCTGGAATGAAGGTGGTGCTAAACCACTGAGCCACCCAGGCTACCCTCTTTCCCCTCTTTATTTATTTTTTTAAAGATTTATTTATGATAGACATAGAGAGAGAGAGAAAAAGAGAGGCAGAGACACAGGAGGAGGGAGAAACAGGCTCCATGCCGGGAGCCTGACGTGAGACTCGATCCCAGGACTCCAGGATCGTGCCCTGGGCCAAAGGCAGGCGCCAAACCACTGAGCAACCCAGGGATCCCTTTCCCTTCTTTGAATCCTGACTTCTCTTCTTTCCTCCTTGGGTGATCTCACTCTTGGCCCTGGCCCCAAGGACTATCAGTCTCTATGCTACGGACGCCAGCATTTCTGTGTGCAGCTCAGGCTTCTCTCCCAGACCAGGCCATGGCTAGGTGCCCATGGGCACCCCTGTTGTGTGTTGGTCTCAGCTACTGACAACTAATATTGTGGCTAGACTGGCCTTGTGGGGTTGTTGTTGTTGTAAAGAGAGAGCAAGAGTGGGGAGGAGCAGAGAGAAAGGGAGAGAATCCTAAGCAGACCCCACACCAGTGTGGAGCCCAAAGCAGGGCTCGATTTCATGACCCTGAGATCATGACCTGAGCTGAAATCAAGAGTCAGACGCTTAACTGACTGAGCCACCCAGGCACCCCCACCTTGTGGTTTGTAATATGAATACAAGATGCCTTCAGCAATAACCATCAGGGAATTTGGGGAGAAAAAAAGATTTATTATTCACATATCCTGGAAATTGCATGGCACACCTCGGGCCACACAGCCAGTTCTCAGAGGGAGAGATAGAAGAGGGAGCACCTTAGATTTCTGCTTTTATTGGGGTCCAGGGTGGGGACCTAAAATTTTACAGGCTCACTATTTATTGGTGAATTTAAGACAGAATAGTTGGTATTTAAAGAACAAAAAGAGTAAAATCAAGCAGTTCAAATGCTCAGTTACCAAGATGTCTAAAACAAAGGAGCCTCAGGTGGGAGAAGGGGACTTGACCTGGCTCTTTTTATCTAGACTTGTGGCTGGCAATGTGTTTAGATAGCCATCTCTGAAATGGATGTCTCCTTGAAATGGATGCTCCTCAGTCAAAGCTTAAGCCAGGCACTGATATTACAAAAAGGAGAATCCAACTATCAAGGCTTACACTGTACTCTTTGACACAACTCACAATCTTGCACCCACCTACAGCTCCCATGTCCCAACAGTGAAAGTGAAACACTTTATCATTCATTTACCCAAAGCCTCCATGCCAGAATCCAGAGCATCACCATGGATGCCTTTCTCCCTCTCCCTTGACAAATCACCCATCAAACACTAAGTTCTGTTGATGGGCCAGGCAGTCTAGGGAGTGGTTAGTGAAGGCACTAGAGCCAAAGGTTTGGGTTCAAATTCACATCCTAGTAGCATAAGTTTGGACAAGTGACTTGACCTCTCTGGGATTCAGTTTTCTAATCTATAATGTGAGGAATAATAACAGCACCTATACTTTATAGGATTATAATGAAGTTTACATGAGTGACTTTTCATAAAGGTGGACACGGTATATATTGCACAAGCATTTTCTGACTAAAATATATTTCTATCTTCTAAGTATCTCGTGAATTGGTCCCAAGCCACCAACATCTCTCCACAGGGTTACTGCCCTGGCCTAATGGGTCTTCCTGCATCTATCCTTGCCCTCCTCCCATCCCTCTACGTACCCAAGCCTAGGTCACCTTTCAAAATGCAACTACTGGGATCCCTGGGTGGTGCAGAGGTTTGGCGCCTGCCTTTGGCCCAGAGCACAGTCCTGGAGACCCGGGATCGAATCCCACGTCGGGCTCCCGGTGCCTGGAGCCTGCTTCTCCCTCTGCCTGTGTCTCTGCCTCTCTCTCTCTCTCTCTCTCTCTCTCTCTCTCTGTGTGTGTGTGTGTGTGTGTGTGTGACTATCATGAATAAATAAAAATTAAAAAAAAAAAACAAAATGCAACTACTTAACACTCTTCAATGATTTCTACTGCATAGCCACACATCTTAACAAGGCTGATAAGACTTGTATGATCTGACTCTCCACTCACTTTTTGCATCTCATTTTCAACACTAAAATGCTCTGACCTCACACATTTCCAAAACTAGACTAGGGAGTTACTTCCTTACAATGTGTAAGAGCTGGGACAATCAAGACTATCCTTTCATTGACATAAAGTGAAAATTGACAACAGAGCCCAGTTTGTCCCAGGCTGCTTTTGAGGCTCCCAGAACACCTGCCATGCCAATCTGTTTCCTGATTCCTTCATTTAGGAAGAATTTATGTCTTTATTTGTAAGTAAATTTGTAAATAAAGGCTGGGCAGTGTGGGGCACTCAGAGATAAATCATATCTAGCTGGGCTCTCTTCAAGGTGCTTTACCTGAATTAACTCATTTCCTGGGAGGTTAGTACTATTGCTAGCCCCGTTTTGCTAGTGAGTAAACCAAAGCACAGGAAACTTAATTATTTTGCCCAATGTTTTACAACTAGTGAATCAGGAGCCAGCTTGATTCCAGACCCTGGCTAGGGCTAATGAGATAGAGCATTATAAAGAACTTGAAAAACTTCAGAGGCAGGAATAATCACATTTAATTAGTGGAAGTCCAAAAAATTCATAATAAAAATATGACAGTTTACAGTGTGGTTTAGCACAGATTATCTCCTTTTACTAGATGAGGCAATGTAGAGTCATGGTACATGGCACAAGGTCTAGAATCAGGTAATACCAATATTGGTTTCCCAGCCTTGTCACACACAGGGTAGTTGTTTTTGACCTCCTTTTTGTGCGTCAGCATTCTCTTTTGTCAAAAGGGTAAAATAAAAGAATTTACCTCATGCCATTGTGAGGACTAAATGAGATAATAATGCCCTTAAAGCATTAAGGCACCATGCCTGGATATAGCAAGTGCTCAAAAAAAAAAAAAAAAGGCATAATAAGATGCTGGCTTATTTTTATAAGTCTCACAACAGCTCTGTGAAGGTTTTGTCTTCGTTGTACAGTTAATAGCACATGCTTACTAGATGCGGGGCATTGTCCTAACACACTGCTAACTCAATCTTCACAACAATCCCTAGAGCTATGTCTACATATTATAATCTTTGTACAGGGGGAGGAAACTGAACATAAGTAATTTGAACAAGTTCACAGCCAGCAAGAGGAACAACCGGGTACTTACTTCCCGGGTCTATACTCTTAATCATAGTGCCTTTCAACAACAGGTGACGAAACAGGCTCGGAAAGTTAGAGATGCTCACGCCCGAGAAGGAGCTCTAAATTCCCTTCAAATCCCAGGATTATATCACATCCAGCAGATGGCCCCCCAGAGCATAGCAACGTGCGAGATTTGCGTAAGCGGTCAAAACTACCATGCCCACAATGCTGTGCGAACATTAAGGGCCTCCTCCTCCTCCAGTTTAGCTGTCCGAGGTACTGCCTATGTGCTCTGCAGGAGGAATGTATGTATCTGAACCATTCAGGCCTTCCCTTATCTTCAGATCGTGAGGTAAAAGGTTTTTTTATCCTTCATATTACTCTTTTTGTCGTACTAGTTGGAGAATAGAAGGGCCGAAACAACGCTGCTTTTTGTTGGTGTCATCTGACCAAACCTAATATGAGGACCCTTGACCTCTGACTCAGGATGGCGGCGCCCGCGGCCGTCGCTTTTGCTGTAATCCTGAGCTGAACTGAGGCCGGCAACCCCGCGTCATGTCGAAGCTGAACCGAGCCACTCGGGCCCTCAGGAAGCCCGAGGCCGGCGGCGTGATCCGGACCATTGTGCGGGCAGGCCAGGCCATGACCGGGCCTCCGCTAGGTCCCATCCTGGGTCAGGTGGTCCCGCGGCTGGAACCCGGAGCGGGAGGCGTGGTGGGGTGGGACCTAGTACTGGGACCCGGAGCGGGTGGAGGGTGCGGGCTCGGGAGCCACGGAGGCCTCAGGTCAAAGCGCGGCTTTGCTGCCCACACGCTTTTTGTCTTTGCGTTCATTCCGTGGCCTGTTCGAGGCTCAGCTTCCTCCGTCCTTGGTCAACGGGCCCTTGGGAGGATAGAGGGACGATGCATACAGATCATCTGGCGCGTAAAGTGTTAGTTGAATCTGGGTAATAAGAGGAGGATGGGGGGATCCCTGGGTGGCTCAGCGGTTTAGCGCCTGCTTTTGGCCCAGGGCGCGATCCTGGAGCCCCGGGATCGAGTCCCACGTCAGGCTCCCTGCATGGAGCCTGCTTCTCCCTCTGCCTGTGTCTCTGCCTTTCTCTGTCTCTATCATGAACAAATAAATAAATAAATCTTTAAAAAAAAATAAGAGGAGGATGGGACCTTTAAGAGATGAAGACGAAGGAGGAAACGGATAGAATCTCCCGTATGGTAGGAAGCCGCCCCGTTGTCCCCACACTAATGTCTGTGCTTCCCACCCAGAGAGGTGTTTCCATCAACCAGTTCTGCAAGGAGTTCAACGAGAAGACAAAGGACATCAAAGAAGGCATTCCTTTGCCCACCAAGATTTTTGTGAAGGTACACAGTCGGGACTTTGATCCTGTTTGGCTTTTAAGTTTTTATTTTCATTCCAGTTAACCGGTATACAGTGTTATATTAGCTTTGAGTGTACGATATAATGATTCAACGGTTCCATGCAACACGCGGTGCTCATTACGACAAGTGCACTCCTTAATCCCCGTCACCTAATGATCCTATTTGTTTTTCTTCCCCTTGGTTACTGGGGTTGCTACTCTGCTTTTAATTTTGGGTGAGGCTCTTCCTATCACCGAGTCCCACTTTCCCCATTTACACAGTGGAGACTAGACCATATCTTTTCTGAGCCTTTCCTGCCATATTGCATTTCCTCCCTTTGCCTGTCCATCTCACTCGGGCTTCTACAGCAGAGCTGAGCCTGGACTAGAGGTGACAAAGCTGTTAGCTGCAGATTTATTTTCCCTGTGTTTTCATGATCTGTTAAATGGATGCCACTGGAAGATGAGTCAAGGGAAGGGGGAACAGAAGTTAAAAGTTCTCTGGGCTGGGGCAGCAGGGCCTAGAGGAGATAAGAGAGATATTCTCCTGTATTTTCTTCCCCATGAAGCCTGATAGGACATTTGAAATCAAGATCGGACAACCCACTGTTTCCTACTTCCTGAAAGCAGCTGCTGGGATTGAGAAGGGGGCCCGGCAAACAGGTAAGGGTCAGCATGGGTACCCGGGATTTTGGGGGCTCTGGAAGGAAGCCGAGATACCTCAAGGTCTACTTGTTTCTTCCTCCCAGGGAAGGAGGTGGCTGGCCTGGTGACCTTGAAGCATGTGTATGAGATCGCCCAAGTTAAAGCTCAGGATGAGGCCTTCGCCCTGCAGGATGTGCCCCTGTCCTCTGTGGTTCGCTCCATCATTGGCTCTGCCCGTTCCCTGGGCATTCGTGTGGTGAAGGAGTGAGTGTCTTGGGAAGGTGCAATGTGAGGGGAGGGCTTGGAAAGTTCTTGACTCTGGAGCAAAGCCAAGAGGGCCCATTACAGTGGGAGGACCAGCTTCTGAGTCAAGGACCTTAGATTCTTGGGAGTGGGCAGCCTTATTCATCCATTTGGAATATGAATATTAAGTACCTGTTATGTGTCAGACATTTTTCTGGACGTTAGATACAGCGAGGAAGAAATCACTGGGTGGCTCAGTGGTTTAGTATCTGCCTTTGGCCCAGGGAGTGATCCTGGAGTCCCGGAATCAAGTCCCACGTTAGGCTCCCTGCATGGAACCTGCTTCTCCCTCTGCCTGTGTCTCTGCCTCTCTCTCTCCCCCTCCCCCTCTCCCTCTCCCTCCCCCTCTCCCTCTCTCTCTGTCTTTCATGAATAAATAAATAAAATCTTAAAAAAAAAAAGATACAGCGAGGAACAATGAGATAGCCATGCTTGGCGCCACTCCTAGGGAGTTCACAGTTAAGAACTGGAGGCAGATGTGTAAGTGGAGCATTAGGCTGCTAGATGCTCATTGTTGACAAAAGGAACTGCAGGTTCTTGAGAAAAGAGAGTAGAGCTCCTAATTTTGCCTGGTGTGTCAATGAGGACTTCACAGAGGAGGTGATATCTGCACAGAGACTTGGAAAAGGAGGTCAAGGACTGGGGCAAGCATTCCAAGAAGTGGGAAGATCCCTGTGAAGGACAGGAGGTGAAAAAGTGAAGCGAAGAAATGCAGTGTGCTCTGGAGTATGGTGCTAGAAGCAGAGTGGGGAATAGGAAGAGAGGTGAGACAAATGGACCAGTTGGGAAGGCTGAAGGCTGTTTCCATCTATCTGAAGTTCATATTTGATCCTGAGGCCAACAGGAAGCCCCCTCCTAGGGTTTGGGATGACCTCAGGAATTATTTCTCTGAAGTGAGATGTTGGATGGGAGGGCATACATCATCTGAGGGCTCAGACAACAGCAAGGGCAGGGCTTGGCCCTTTATGGGCCTCTTGCTGCTGATGTTACATCTCATGCTGAGGCTAACATTTGTTTCCTAAGAGAAGTAGGGTTAAACGTGGTACAGGGATAGACCTGACTTTCTCAAATCTTCACTTTGACTAGAAGTACAGAAGTGAGTCGATCTGACCCTTGCTTGGGGGGAGGCACATGTGTATAGCCTGACGACTTCTTTGTACAAAGTGTTTGGGGGTACAGGAAGGGGCAGTTAATCTGGATTGGGGTATAGCCGGGGCCTCAGAAGGACTGGTGGGGCTTTAAGGAGGGAATCATAGGTAGAGACAGAGGTGGGGTAGCAAAGGTATGGAGGCTGGGGAGTCCAAGGAGGGAGAAAGGGCTCTGAGACAGTCGTGTGGGCACTTGTGAGCTTCCCAGCAGTGACTGGCTACTCACTATCTCCTTTTCTCACCTGCAGCCTCAGTTCAGAAGAGCTAGCAGCTTTCCAGAAGGAGCGAGCCGCATTCCTGGCTGCCCAGAAAGAGGCAGATTTGGCAGCCCAGGCAGAAGCTGCCAAGAAGTGACCCTGTCCCTCACACTCCAGAGTTTTGAAGGGAATAGCTGGAATGGAGGCCAGTTGGAAAAGCTGTACCCAAAGGGTGGGAGGGAGGTGACACCAAGCTGATTGTTATATCCCTGACTTTAAATTATATATTTTTACACGTATGACAGTATCAAGAGATCAAACTTAAATAAACATTCTTTTGTCATCCGCTCTTGACTTCTGTCTTGGGACCTGAAGGGAAAAGGACCAGTGCTGATGGCAGCCAATGTGAACAGACATCAGCTGCCCTAAGGAAGTTGGTCCTCATGCTGCTTCTCATACTGTGTAATCCAATGCTCAGCCAAGTAGAGCACCTTGCCCAAGTTTTGAATTGGTGGCAGAGGTAGGAGTTGGAGCTGTTTAAACTTGTTGGAGCCTTCTGATGTGAAACCCTGTGTTGTCCTCCTCCTCAGAGGTAAGAGAACAGGTGGAAGCCATGGATGCCCAGGCTTAGATGTACAGAAGCAGCAGAGGTGGGACGCCTGGGTGGCTCAGTGGTTGAGTGTCTGCCTTGGGCTCAGGGTGTGATCCTGCAGACTCAGGATCGAGTCCCAGATCAGGCTTCCTGCAGGGAGCCTGCTTCTCCCTCTGCCTGCATCTCTGCTTCTCTCTGTGTGTCTCTTATGAATGAATAAATAAAATCTTTAAAAAAAAAAAAAACAGCAGAGGTTGCTTATGTCTCTATCAGAAATATCTTTTATCTTTTTGGGACTTATCACCTCAACAGAAACAGACTGCTGTAGGGACTAGGTCACAGCCCCAAGCAGAGTTACTGCACAAAGCACCTCAGATCCCAGGGGTACTTCAGCCCCTGCTACTAAGCTGACCCTTATTCTGGGTCAGGTGTTGGCTGAACATGAACTATGATGGAGTTCATGGCCACAGACCCACAGAAGAAGCAAAGCTTCAGTAGGTACCTGCCCAAGTTGGGGGAGGTCTTTGGGAAGTCCCTGGCCTTTGTTTTCCTCATTATCCAGAACATCAAGGATTCCTGTCTTCTCAGAGAGGAGGAGATGGGGCAGGAATGGGATTCACATTTACTGATCATCTGTTAGGTGCTAGGCACTTCACTTTACACTGAGATTTGGAAAGCATAGAAAAACAGGATGCCTGGGTGGCTCATTGGTTGAGTGTCTGTCTTTGGCTCGGGGCATGATCCCGGAGCTCTGAGATCGAGCCCCGGGATCGAGTCCCACATTAGGTTCCCTGCTTGGAGCCTGCTTCTCCCTCTGCCTGTGTCTCTGCCTCTCTCTCTCTCTCTCTCTGTGTGTGTCTCTCATGAATAAATAAATAAAATCTTTAAAAAAAAAAAAAGGAAAGCATAGAAAAACATAACTAAAAACCTCCTCCCTGTATGGGGCCTGCTTCTCCCTCTGCCTGTGTCTCTCATGAATAGATAAATAAAATCTTTTAAAAAAAAGAACTAAAAACCTCCTGTAATCCCACCAACCAGATGAAACTCTTGCCAATATTTGGTGTACATTTTTTCTACTGTGTTTCTTTGTATGTGTATTTATATATAATATCTTTTTTTTCCCTTAAGAGTGCACACAAGCAGGCGATTGGGGGAAAGGGGAAGAGAGAGAGATTTAAACAGACTCCATGTCCAATGCAGAGCCTGTTGCAGGGCTCAATCTCACAACTCTGAGAATATGAGCTGAGTCAAAATCAAGAGTTGGACAATTAACCTACTGAACCACCCAGGCACCCCTATATATATAAGACTTCTTAAAACAAATTGGGGTCATTCTCTGAATACCATTTTGTTCTACTGTTCCTTCCTTCCTTCCTTCCTTCCTTCCTTCCTTCCTTCCTTCCTTCCTTCCTTCCTTCCTTCCTTCCTCCCTCCCTCCCTCCCTCCCTTCCTCCCTCCCTCCCTCCCTTCCAAAATGAGCTCAAACTCACAAGCCTAAGATCAAGAATTGCATGCTCTACTGGCTGACTTTTGCTTTTAACTTGGCAATAATTTAGAACATTTCTGTTATTAATTATCTTAAATGATTTCTAATGACTTCCAGAATACTGTCTTATTGGTGGGCCATAATTTATTTAACCAAGTCCTTAACTGTTGGGTATATTATCATTTACACTAAAAATATGTATAAATGCAGCCTGTAGTGAATATCATTTGGAAAAGTTTTGAGTTTTTTATGTATCAGGCACTGATTTTTTGGTGCTCTTAGGACTAGGACACAAGAATAAATGTGACAGTTCCTCCCTTCAGAGATGGCCACTTAGTTACACTAAAAAAATTAGTTACAATTACCACTGTGACAAAAGAGAAGTATGACAGGCTAGGAGAGTGTCCAGGGGGACTAGCCAAGCCCAGGGATTCGGTGAGGGGTTCCCAGGGGAAGTGATTTGAAATTGAAGGGGTTGAAAGCAAGACCAGAGGGTGACTGAGACAGCTGGGAGTGAGGGTAGCATGGGATCTCAGGCAGAGCTGGTTAGTTATCCATCACTGATCACCGTATAACAATATTATCACACATCTAGTAACTTGAGACATTGTCTCAATTTCTGTAGGTCAGGAGACTGGACGTGGCTTACCTGGGTTCTCTGCTTCACGATCTCAACAAAGCTGCGATGGAAGTTTTGGTTGGGGCTGTGGTCTCATCTGAGACTCAACTGGAGAGGGCTTCACCTTCAAACTCATGTGGTTGTTGGCAGCATTTAGTTTTCTCTGGGCAGCAGGACTGAGGGCCTCGATTGTCAGCCAGAGAGCACTTTCAGTTCCTTGCTATGTGGGTCTTCCCACCATGGCCACTTGCTTCCTAAAAGCCAGTGAGAGAGTGTCTCCTCACAAGAGGAGCATTAGTCTTATGTAATATAGTCATGGCCACATCATCACATACATCCTGTCACCTTTGTCATATTCTGTTGGTTAGAAGCAAGTCACAGATCCTACCTATACTCAAGGAGAAGGAATTACACAAATGTGTGAACACCAGAAGTGGGGACCCTGGGCCACCTTAAGATCTGTCTGCCACAAAAGCTCACAGCTTGTGCACAGTGGGGCTGTGGTCACTGATGCTGTCGATATTTCTGCTCTACCTCTCATCTTGAGCATTGCACTAAGCTGCCTTTTGAAATTAAATGAGGCTATCTGACTTGCTTTGGCCAGTAATGTGAGCAGAAGTAATGTGTGCAGAATTATTTACTAGACAGCATGAGACTCTACAGTGCTTTCTTCCCACTGCTGCAGCAAGCAGAAACCCATGTTGATGTGGAGATACATGCTGAGCCACCTGGTGGGAGCTGCCCTGGAGGTTTGCCTGTACCATAGCTGTCTTTGTGTGAGCAAGAAATGGACCTTATTAGTTTAAGTCTGATATCTTGAGGGTTTGTTACAGCAGCAAAATTTAGCCCATCCTGATGGCTTGGAGACAAGCCTGTTGAGTTGGAAAAATGGAATGAAGCCTAGTGTGGTACATCTCTGGTTATTTCCTATAGGGTAAATTCTCTCTCTCTCTCTCTCTCTCTCTCTCTCTCTCTCTCTCTCAATTCTTAGAAGTGGAATGACTGAGTTGCTCTTCATTTTTAATTTCCTCAGAAACCATATGGTATAGTATTATCTCCATTTTGTAGATGAAGAATATGAAGCATTGTTGCCAAGTGCTTCCCCAGGATCACACCTGGCCTCTTACTTCACTTGAGGAAATAAAAAATATCAGATGGCAAACTCCCAGGGCTTTGACCCAATCTACAAACCTACCATCCTTCACTTCTTCCTGTCTGTGAGGATGGACTTTCCTTTTTCCATCAGAGACAAATCCTTCACTTCTGCTGAGAGCCTTCTCTTTCGCTTCTTATATCACCACTCTCTGTCACCAATGTCTCCCAGATGCGTAAGGTGTGATGGTTTAGGCTGCACAGGAGCTCTATGCTCCTTAGCTCTGTGGTCTTGGACAAGTTACTTAACTACTCTGTGCCTGAGACTCATCTCTAAGACAGGGAAAATTGTGCTTACCTGAAAACGTTGTTGTAAAGATTAAATGAATTAATGCATATACAGTATTCAGAACAATGACTAGCATATTGCAAGTCCTCAATAAATGATAGCTGTCATTATTCCCAGACTGCTTTCTTGAGCAAACATGCATACTCCAGTGTTACTTAAAATAACAACAACAAACATCAACTTCTCTGGTTTCACATCTCCCTTTAGCTACTGGCCCATTTGTCTGTTTTCTTTCACTGAAAAACCTAAAAGAATTGTCTAGCTGTACTGTCTGTACTTTGTCTTCCATTTACTCTTTAAGCCTTTTAAAATTTTTTTTATTTTTTTATTTTTTTTTATTTTATGATAGTCACAGAGAGAGAGAGAGAGAGAGAGGCAGAGACACAGGCAGAGGGAGAAGCAGGCTCCATGCACCGGGAGCCCGATATGGGATTTGATCCCGGGTCTCCAGGATCGCGCCCTGGGCCAAAGGCAGGCGCCAAACCGCTGCGCCACCCAGGGATCCCCTCTTTAAGCCTTTTTAAAAAGATTTTATTTATTTATTCATGATACATAGAGACATGAGAGAGAGAGAGAGAGAGAGAGACAGAGAGAGAGAGAGAGACAGGCAGAGGGAGAAACAGGCTCCATACCAGGAGCCCAACACGGGACTCGATCCTGGGATTCCAGGACCACGCCCTGGGCTAAAGGCAGGCGCTGAACCGATGAGCCACCCAGGGATCCCCTAAGCCTTTTTTTTTTAAATTTTATTTACTTATTCATGAAAGGCACATAGAGAGAGGCAGAGACATAGGCAGAGGGAGAAGCAGGCTCCCTGGAGGGAGCCTGATGCTGAACTCAATCTCAGGACCCCAGGATCATGACCTGAGCCAAAGGCAGACACTTAACCACTGAGCCACCCAGGTGTCCCCTCTTTAAGTCTTGTAACGCTGGGCACCTGGGTGGCTCAGTTGGTTAAGCGGCTGACTCTTGATTTTGGCTCAGGTTGTGATCTATGGATTGAGCCCTGTGCTTAGTGGGGAATGTGCTTCAGGATTCTCTCCCTCTGCCCCTCTCCCTGCTTGTGCATGCTCACTATCTCTGTCTTTCTCTTAAATAAATAAATCTTAAAAGAAAAAGTCTTGTAATGCTTTCTATCTTAAAGCCTCTTGTGTCTTATCAACACCAATCTCTCTTTTGGTTAGCATTTGTATGACTATTCTTTTTTCCATCATCTCAGCCTTTTTCCTTTTTTAATTAATTAATTAATTACTTAATTAATTAATGATAGTCACAGAGAGAGAGAGAGAGAGAGAGAGAGAGAGAGAGAGGCAGAGACACAGGCAGAGGGAGAAGCAGGCTCCATGCACCAGGAGCCCGATGTGGGATTCGATCCCGGGTCACCAGGATCGCGCCCTGGGCCAAAGGCAGGCACTAAACCGCTGCGCCACCCAGGGATCCCTCAGCCTTTATTCTATCCTTAATGTTTTAGATGTTCTTGTAACGCCTTTGGTTGGTGTGGTAGATACCCTCCAAAACTTCCCCCAAAGATTCCCACCTCTTAGTCACTAACACCACCCACATTGTTCCAGGATTGGCCTCTGTCATCAATAGACTATGGCAGAAGTGATGTTATGTCACTTCCAAGATTTGGTTATAAAAGACCCCACAGCTCCCACCTTGGTTGCTTTCTCTCCTTTGTAGTTACACCCTCCTCCCCTGCTATCTCGGATCCTTGCAACTGCTAATCTGTTCTCCACCTTTGGTCTTCGTTCTCAATTTTCAGAATGTTATGTAAGTGGATTCATACAGTATGCGTCCTTTTGAGATGATCTTTCTTGTCACTCAGCATAATGCCGTTTTTTAAAAAAGATTTTATTTTTAAATAATCTCTACACCCAGTGTGGGGCTTGAGCTCACAACCCTGACATCAAGAGTCACAACTCCACCAACTGAGCCAGCCAGGTGCCCCTTGGCCTAACACCTTTAAGATCCATCCAAGCTGTGTGTGTTAGTAGCTAAGTCCTTTTTATTGCTGAGTAGTATCCCAAGGTGTGGGTGTACCACAGTCTGTTGATGACTGTTGAAAAGCATTTTGTTGTTTCCACTTTTTTGCTATTACAAAGCTGTTATGGTCATCCCTGAAAGACATAATTTTCATTCTTCTGGAAAAATGCTCAAGTGTACAATTGCTGAGTTGTATAGTAACTGTATGTTTAGTTTTTTTAAGAAACTGCAAAATTTCTTTTCAGAGTAACTGTATCATATTACATTCCAAGCGGCAATGTATGAGTGATCCCGTTCCTGCACATTCTTACCAGCACCTGATGTTGCCATCATGGTTCTTATATAGTTGTTCTAATAGATGGTTAGTGACACCTCATCATGGTCTTAATTTATGTTTTCCTAATGGTTAGTATTGTTGAATATCCTCATGGGCTCATTTACTATACATATATGTTCTTTGGTGAGATATGTCTTCATGTCTTTTGTCTGCTTTCTAATGGATCGTTTGGTTTTTTTACTCTGTGTCTTGAGAGTTTTATTTTATTTTTTTTAATATTTTTTTAAGTTTATTTATTTATGATAGGCACACAGTGAGAGAGAGAGAGAGGCAGAGACATAGGCAGAGGGAGAAGCAGGCTCCATGCACCGAGAGCCCGACGTGGGATTCGATCCCGGGTCTCCAGGATCGCGCCCTGGGCCAAAGGCAGGCGCTAAATCGCTGCGCCACCCAGGGATCCCTTGAGAGTTTTAGATAGCAGCCTTTTGTTGGATATGTAGTTGACAAATATTATCTCCCACTGGGTAGCTTGTTGTTTTATCCTCTAAACAAGATCTTTCACAAAGCAAACTTTTTCAATTTCAATGAAGTCAATTTGTCCTTTTTTTTTTTTTTTCTTTTATGGATCATGGTTTTAGTGTCACAACTCAGAACCCTTCACCCCAGCCCCTGGTACCTCAGATTCTCTTTTGTGTTTTCCTCTACAAGTTTTATATTTTATATATTGTTGTTTTGTTTGGCTCTTTCCACATAGTAAATAAAAACTTTATTTACTATGGCCATGTAGCCTCTTTTTATTTATTTATTTTTTAAAAGATTTATTTAGGGCAACAGTTTAGCTCCACCTTCAGCCCAGGGCCTGATCCTGGAGACTCGGGATCGAGTCTCACGTCAGACTTCCTGCATGGAGCCTGCTTCTCCCTCTGCCTGTGTCTCTGCCTCCCTCTTCCCTTACCCCTCTGTGTGTGTGTGTGTGTGTGTGTGTCTCATGAATAAATAAAACATTTTTAAAAAGATTTATTTATTTATTCATGAGAGACACAGACTGAGAGAGAGAGGCAGAGACACAACCTGAGCTGAAGGCAGGTGCCCAACCGCTGGGCCACCCAGGCATCCCATATTTACTATGGCCATGTAGCCTCTTAAACCATATTCAGAGTATAATTATGTTTTACTGTGTAAAACATAATTATAATCTGTGACCCACTTTGAGTTAATTTTCTAAAAGACTTTTTAAAGACTTTATTTATTTGAGAGAGAGAGTGAGAAAGAAAGCACAAGCATGGGGAAGGGCCGAGTGAGAGAGAGAAGCAGACTCCCTGCCCAGCAGGGAGCCCAGTCCCAGGACCCTGGGATCATGACCTGAGCTGAAGGCAGAAGCTTAACCAACTGAGCCACCTAGATGCCCCTGAATTAATTTTTGTATAAGATGTGAAGCTTGGCTTAAAGTTTTTCCCTCCCTCACCTGCCCCAGCCCCAAGGATACTTAATTTGTGCCATTTGTTGAAAAAACTATTCTCCCTTCATTGAATTGCTTTTGCAGTTTAAAAGGCCTATTTTTCTTCGGCTCTGAAAGATCAGGGGAATTCTAGTCTGCCCCTCAGAGGGTTTGGGCTTGGCATTCCTCCCCATGCAGGATTGAAATCTGGCCATTGTCTTGATGGGGAGACCAATTACGAGTTTGGGCAGGCTCTTTGCTTCATAAGGGTCTTTCCTCTTTAGCACCATAAGACTAGGGGGATTCTTTTTGTCTTTTAGCTTTCATTTCAGTGTCTCAGTCTTCCCACACCCTAACCCGGAATTTAGCAACTATTCCATGGGGGAAAACAGGCCATGCATTTGGGGGGCTCATCCAATTTCCAATCAATTACACCAGCCCCTGATGGCCACCCAAAACCCAATGGATTCCCTCTGCCTGGGCTAAACTAATCAGCCTGCATCCAGAATCGAAAATTTTCTCCAGGGAAGATGATGGACTCATCAGCTCACACATTAAAGGCTCTTTCTTCTCTGGAATTTTAGTTCATCTATTTGTTTCTACATTCTCCACACAGCTGCCAGAGGGATGGCTTAAACATGTAATCATATCATGTCATTCCACTGCTTCAGTGTACTTAGTGGATTCCTATTGCACATGAAATCCAGTCTAAGTTTCTACCCATAGGCGAAAGGTCCTTGGTAATCTTTTCCCTTTTTTTGCTCACCTTGATCCAGGCACACCGATTTCCTTGCTATTCCTTAAACAGGTCACATCCTTTCATCTAAACACTTCTACTCTTAAATTAAAAATTTTTTAGGGATCCCTGGGTGGCGCAGTGGTTTGGCACCTGTCTTTGGCCCGGGGTGCGATCCTGGAGACCCGGGATCGAATCCCACGTCAGGCTCCCAGTGCATGGAGCCTCTCTCTCTCTCTCTCTCTCTCTCTCTCTCTCTCTCTCTCTCTGTGACTGTCATAAATAAAAAAATAAATAAATAAAGGTTCTGAGAGTACAACCAAAAGAAAAAAAAAGTTTAAAAATTTTTAAATAATAAAAATAAACACCTCTACTCTTACTATCCTTTAGCCTGGAACATTCTTATTTCTGTTTCTCACCCTTTAAGTCATAACTCAATGATACCTTCCTATTTTTTTAAGATTTAAAAAAAATTAAGTAATCTTTACACTCAGAACCTGAGATCAAGAGTCAAATGCTCTACCGACTAAGCCAGTTTACCTCTAGACTAGAGCTGTGGTTCTCTATCACAGCATCCTTGCTTTTTCCCTTATTGTACATACTGTACACTCTCTTCAGATTACTTGCTTACTTTTTTTACTTTTTACAACTAGAACATAGGCTCTGTGAGCCCAGGGACCCTGTCTGTCTTGTGCACTGCTACGTTCCCAGCACCCAGAGCAGCTCCAGGCACATGAGGGTCTTGTAAATATTTACCACATGGAAAAATGAAGCTGCTTGAGTCAGCACTTGAACTCAGACTTTGACCCCAAAACTTGAGCCCTTTCTCCTACATTCTGTTCCCAGGGCAGAGTTGGTATTGGTGGGAAGCAAACTGGTTGAGGGTAGAGCTGGCTTCTGCAGTGACTCTGGGAGTACCATCCAGCAAGTCCTTTCCTCTCTCCTGGCCTTAGTTTATCCATTTGTTCTTGGCTATGATGCTCTGAGCCTCAGGACCTTGCCAGTGAGAGGAACAGAAACATAACCTTCTCTGTCCAGCAGGTGGAGCAGCTGGCTTCCCTAATTTTTTTTCCCCTCGGCGCCGGCCACTGTCTACTTCCTCGGAGTTTCTCCTCCTGAGTGATCCCTGGTGCCTCCTTATCAAAATGCAGTCTACTCTCATCCATCACCACCACCAAAACCCACCAGTGAGGTGCTTCTTTTTTTCTCATATATTTTAATTTTTAAAAATTTAATTTATTTGGTCTTACTTTCTAAGTTTTTTTTTTTCCTTTTTGATGGCCACCAGGGAGGTTTTTGATGGGACTTCGCATGTGTCTCAAGGTTATTTTCACTTAAGATTTGAAGCTGAGAGTTACAACTCTTTGTCTTCTGGGGAACTCAGGAAACAAATTTTTGTGGTAGAAAATTGGTGACTTTCTACTCAAATCCTTGGGCTGATCTTCAGGGATAGTCCTCTCAATCAAATATTTCTGGGGTGCCTGCTATACGCTCAGCCCTGTGCATGGTGCCAGCAGAGGAGTGGGGCTAAGACAGAATCCTCCTGGGCCTTACGGTTTAGCTCTTCTATCCAAGTTGAAGGACAGATGTATAGGAAGGCAGAGGATCGATGCAAAGTGGAAAAGGGGTGACAGTTCCCTAGAATGTCTTCCTTCCTGTTGGACCCTCTCAAGGGCATGGCCCTGGAGCTGGAGGATTTGGAATGAGAGGAAGTTTAGGAGATTCTCAGTGTCATGATCTCAGCTCCTGGAGTCCAGTCCAGTCCAATATTTCACTGGAAGGAGGTTGGAGTTTCCTTCCTCTCCTTGAGAAAGAAATTTCTTTGAGATTTGGTGGTCACCAGTGCCTTCTAACTCACTTTAATAACTTAAGTCTGGGGATGCCTGGGAGGCTCAGTAATTGAGTGTCTGCCTTTGGCTCAGGGTGTGATCCCCGTGTCCTGGGATCAAGTCCCACATCGGGCTCCCTGTGAGGAGCCTACTTTTCCCTCTGCCTATATCTCTGTCTCTCCTCTCTCTGTATGTCTCATGAATAAATAATAAAATCTTTTTTTAAAAAATAACTTAAGTCTGGTCTGTGCTCTTCAGTTTATAAAGACCCAATTGAAGTCTAGCATCATCTTTGAGAGATTAACATCTTTGTCCCATTTTAACCTGTGAAGAAACTGAGGCTTGGGTCTCACTTAGCAAATAATTGTTGGAGGTAGGATTTGAATCCACATCTTTCTGCTTCTTAACTTTCATCCTCCCACCTCCACCCACTAAACCCTGTGGCCATTGGGCCCTCAAGCTTGGAAGAAAACAGCATTTTTGAAAACTTTGTCTCATAACTCAGTTAGGTATATTCTGCTCAGAAATTGGGGGTCTGCTCTAGCTTGTAGACCTGGAAGAGAAGATGGCCCTGCCTCAGCCCAAGCCTGACCTTCTTAGGTAATCTGGAATGGGACAATTTGAGATAGTTATTTACCAGCTTTGGGGATGGAAGGGACAGAACTCAGATGCCAATGATGTAGGTAGGTTGCCCACCTATGCCTCTCACCAACCTTGGGGCAAATCACTTTTTACCTGAGATCCTTCTTAGTTCCTTTATCAGTGAAATGGTGCTAATATTGCCTGTCTAGAGGCTCTGTTATAGTGAACAAGGGACGTTTGTCCACTGATAACCGCATGCAGAGATAACGCAGATGGTTATCATTTCCAATGAGAAGATGCAGGGCCCCAAAGGGAAATTCCTTTCCTGAAGAACCAGGCTGAAGACAGACTCATGTTCTAAAACTTCAAACCCACATCCAGGAAAATGCCAAGTCGAATTCCTTGCCCATCCCCAGGCCCTTCTGCCCTCTCCTGCATTGTGAGTACTGCAAGCCTGGAGCAGGAAGGAGATTACAATACCCTCAAATATTTTTATGCCAGAGCATCTTGAAGGCAAGAGGCAGCATCTGTTTTGGCTCCAGACTCTCCGGCTTCTAGCACAGAGTGGGCCCACCATGCACATTTGTGTTGAGTGCAGGAATGAATGAGTATGTAAGTGAATGAAGAAACTCCAGGGCTCCAGACTTTGTCTCCTGACTTGCAGGCTCCCATCTGGGCCTCCCAACCTTCTCAGATCCCCCCCATTCTTCTCTTTTCACAGCAGTGCACAACACCAGTGGTACCAAAAAGGCAAACTGGACTTTATTATAAAGTTGGCTACAAAGTCACCGCAGCACCACGAAGTGGCCACCTGGGCAGGCCCAGGCAGTCTGGCAGCCGGGTGAGTCCCGCACCAGGTACACGCACTCGTGCAAGCACACGTGTGACAGCGGCAGGTCTGCCTTCCTCCATCGGAAAGGAACGTAGCGTCTCTTCGCGCCCCCCACCCCAGGCGCGGGGCGCAAAAGTCACAAGAAGGGCCGCCAGGGCGGCAGAGTCCATCGGAATTGAAATCCCGTTACTGGTGTGTAGAGAATTCTACGTGGGTGTCAAGAGCCCCTTAGGGCACAGGCTGGCCCAGGTGGGCGCTGCCTTTCCCCCACCAAGGCCCAGGGGTGGCTTGGCCCCCAGGAGTGGAGAACTGGCCCAGGCCCATGGGGGTAGCGCGGGGGGTGGGGAAGTGAGACTCCCCCATTCTCCGCTTGAAATCCCATTCAAGGAAACTCACTACGAGTGAATACAGATTGAAATGGAAACTGGGATTGCTTGAAGTCTCTAAATTTTAAAAAGAAGCTCCCCTCCCTTGCCCTCCCACCTCCCCCCCGCCAAATCCTGCAGGGCTTGGGGAATCAGATATATCCCCCTTTGGCCCCCAGAATCCCCCCAACAGTCCCGGGGGGGTGGAGAGCGGCTCCACGTCTTGATGACAATATGCCATACTTGACGACGTTAAGTCACAGACTTATTCAAAACGTTGGTTCCCCTCCACTTCCATCTGCAGAGAGAGAGAGAGAGAGAGAAGACAGTCAGTAAGGAAAGATAGGTTGAGGACGTGGCACACTGTTGGCACATAGTATGGGCTTCAAATATGTTGGTCCAATGACTGAGTGATCAGCAAGATTAGGGAGCAATTTGGGTAGATGGAGTGAAATTATGACTATAGTTTTGGATAAGATAAAGCCATGAGCAAGAAGCCTCCAATGGGCCAGGGGCTGAGTTTCACTTTCTTTCTTTCCCAAACTCCTAAAACACTCTTGCTTTTTTTTTTCTTTAGGGTGCAAGAATACTGAGATAGAACTCTAATGCCTCTTCCAACAATTTGCTGTGTGACTTTATGCAAGTTTCTTTAACTCTGGGACTTGGATTTTCTTCATTTATGAAATGGGTGGTGATGGCTGATCTAGGTCCCTCACAGGGTTAAGAAGCACAAACCATCACCCAAGGATTCTCTTGTACTTTATGCCACATCCCTGAGCCTGCCTTCTAGGCCTGCTTGTCCAGAACATCTATGCTAAATTGTTTTTTGTTGTTGTTGTTGTTTTTTTACTAGTTCTTATCCTCACTGCTACCCTGGGCAGCAGGTGTTGTTAACTCATTAATAAAATTAAAGTACAGAAAGGGGAATTTACTCATCTAATCCCACCAGCATCTTGTTGTCAGGACAGGGATTTAAGTTCCTGAACATTTTGGCTGGACTCACCTTCATGGAAGCTGTCTTGAACTTGGCTCTGGAGTTGATGCAACTCATCAGTAAACCCATCATAGGGGAATGCTGAGACACCTGTCTCAAAGGCGGTTTCATATGTGGCCAGGTCCTCCAGGAAGCTGTGGTCTTCTGGGGACAGGTTGTTGCAAGGCGATGAGGCCCCTCCTGGGACCGCTGCCTCAGGATCCCCTGAACTCCATTCCCCATTGGGGTCTGGAGTAGAGAGATCCATGAAGATGTCTTCCACGGGCGTCTCTTCCAGGAATATGTTATCAGGATCAGCCAGGAAATCCAGCTCCTGGCATTTCCAGGGTTTCAGGTCCAGGCTGAGCACAGGGGGACCAGCCCCCGGCAGGGACAGGTTGGAGTCCAGGGGCTCCAGACCTCCAAGTGGCTCCAGTCCGCCCATTCCAGCCTCAGCTGAGAAGGGCCTGTCCATGCCCTGTGCCAACTGGCTGATCTGCTGGATGAGGCGGTCTATTTCATTCTGTTCCTTCTCAGAGTAGTGGAAGAAACTCTGCTTGACTGGAGAGGCCTCAGGTGTAAGCAGGCCTTCGGGCACCAGAGGGACATCCACAGAGAGAGGGCCCCGCAGCTGGGCTAGGGCCAGGAGTGTGCAGTCCCCATTACCAGGGCTGCTAGGACTTGGGGGCAACTTCTCATAGAGAAAACTGCATCCCTCCTGGGTGAAGTAAGTCTTGGTGGGATTGGGGCTCAGTTGCTCTGGGAAAGTTTGGCTGGGGCTGTTGAGGTGTGCTTGGAATGCTGTGCTGGGAGGAGTCAGTTGTTCATGGGCAGGGCTGCCCAGAGCCTCTGGGAAGGTGGTAGTGCTTGGAAGCAGCTGGTCTGGGAAGGTAGAAGTGCAGGGAGTCAATTGATCTTCATAGCTTCTGGCTGAGGTTTCGGTCAGCTGGCCTTGAAGTGGGCTAGTCAGTGGATCTGGGAAGGTTGCACTGCTGGGAGTCAGTTGATCAGAAAAGGTTGCGGTGCTTGGAGTCAGCTGTTCTTGGAGAGAGCTGGATGGAGTGGACAAGTGGGTCTGGAAGGGCTCATGGAGGCTAAAGAGGAAGGCACAGCCTCCTGGCTGGTGGGGTGTGTAGGGTGGGGTGCACACAAGATCCTTGCTCAGCTCTGCTTGAAGAGGAGGCTCAGAGCCAGATGGGAATGCCAGGTAACTAAATCCAAGCTCTTTTTGAGACTGGGGTAGCTCTTCTGATGTTGAGGCAGCACCCAGCTCTGGAGCACTAGGGAAATTGGCGCTTCTGGTAGCCCCCAGGGCTGGGGTGAAGAGTGGGTTGGGGCTGGAGCACTGCTCTTGGGAGAGGATGTTCTCAGGGAATGAGGGCAGCATGGTTGGGGTGCCCAGGACATAGGCTGCCTGGGTGTTCTCAGAGTTCAGCTGCTGGCGGAGGCTCCAGGCTTCCGTGTCACTGCAGAGAAGAGAAGAGGCAGATGGTCAGGGTCTGAGGTCTTTCCCAGAGAAGTTCCCCAATTTTTATCTCTTCTATGTCCGCCTCAGCTGCCCTCCAAGCCTGTATTGCATCTCACCTGATTGGGTAGTTATTAGCAGTAATGGGGCCCTCTGGACCTTCTGAGTATAACAGGCAATAAATCCATGCCCAGCCTCCAGGCTTGGCCTGCAATCTCACGACCATCTCTGCCTGAATATCTCCACTCTCAGCCACTGAAGGGAAAGAAGAGATGCACAGTTAGGATGTCCATCAGGTAACCACTTAAACTCCCTCCATGCTGACCTGTCCACTGAATAGGGGTATCGATGACATCTCTATTTCTGACTACCCTAACCTGCACCACTCAGCTCACCACTTAGAGTCCCCCAGTTCTGATTCTATTCTCACTCTGACTCCTCACCCTAACATTAACCCTATAGTATCCAAAATTGTTGGCCTCTGGTATCTCCCCAGCATAAGTCTTGACCACAGCCCTTCTTGGTTGGGTCTCCCATGACCTTTCCCAGCTCCCTGTCTTGTCCCCAGCCTCTCTGGACACTCACACAGGCGGTAGTGTTGAGCAGAAGCGTGGGCCAGGTCCTCAGGGTGCAGAAGTCCATACCATGATTTACAGAGCAGTTCACTGCGCTCAAAGCCCAGGTAGATTAGGACACTGGGAAGGTGGAAAGGGTGAGGTCAGCTTTCTGTTTTTCTTGCTTTATACCCAGGAATCTCACTCCCTCCCAGGTCCTCTGCCCCCTCAAACCCCATTATCCCTGCCCCTGACTCCAGAATCTAGGGTCCCCTTATCTCTGGCTTGCCTCTCTCCTGGAGTCTGAATGCTCTGGGCTTACCTATCAGAGATGTCCAGTAGGGCCAGGTCCTTAGCATGACGGCTCTGGAACATGGCCAGGAAGAGTGAGGCTGGGCCAGGGCCAGGGCCAGGGCGAGGTCTTGGCTCCAATGGGGCACAGAAAGCTGTGAAAACAGGGTTTCCTGCCCAGTAGGCCCCAGGTGGATGAGCATGGAATCGGCCTCGAATAAGCACCAGTTTGTTGCCTGCACTCTGGCGCCTGAGGGACTTGGAGGTGTTGAAGCGACAGCGGAAGAGGCGATCTAAGTAAATGAAGAGAAAAACTGATAAGAGAGTGGATAGTTGAGAGAGAGCAGGTGGGGAGGGGCAGAGAAGCAGGAAGGAGATTTGATTGAGGGAGGGAGAAGGAGTTCTTACCAGTGTCCAGGGCAGAGGGCAGGGTGAGTTGCTGGCGCACAGTTAGGTGGTCAGCTGGGTCAATGATGTCGTAGATACTGTCACCCTGGGCAACCAGGTCCACCTGGGGAAAGATGAAGAGATGAGATGACATTTAGTGAAGGCAGCAATCCCTGGTACATAGCATCTGTCAGGGTTCCACCCCCCTCCTCAGTAATTTTCAGATTCTCAAAAGTGGGAATCTCATTGTATCCCCTATGTGCCCCAGCCCAAACTGAGAGGAACCTCACCACTCACCATGGAATGGCCCAGATGTTCGCTCACACTCTCAGACAGATATAGCAGCTTGCCCTCAGCTGTGAACACAAGTAGAAATCCAGGTAGTGCTGCCACTATGTCTTCAAGCTCTTGAGATGAGAGAAGCCCTGTGGGGCCCGCCAGAGGAGTGCCTGCAGAGTAAGAAGACATGGTATGTCAGGAGTAAAACTGGGAGGCAAAGCATAAATGGACTGAGTTTCAGAAAATCCAGAAGAATTTCTCATGAACCTACCTCTGCACACACCTGTTGACCCACTGCCCACAGCTCTTGCCCAGGGAACCTGTTGCTGGATCACCCTAGCCAGAGAGCCCTTTGAATTCTAAGTCAGGGCCCCGAATTTCAGACCCACGGACAGCGCTTAAAAGCCGGCGGGGCGCTCAGCACCGCGGGCAGCGCCTAGCAATCAGGTGGGGCTGTCAGCACCGTGGACAGCGCTCCAAAGTCAGCAGAGGAACCCCCTCTCAGTATAGAGAATAGTGGATGCATTTGCCCGGTTTTTGGGGACTCCATCCTTGCAACTTCCCGGGCTTCCCTCCCCGGTCTTCTGGAGAGCCTCTGCGCTTGTGGGAACTAGGGCCATTCTGTCCTGGCTCTCCTTCTCCCATAAGTCTGGGACCGGGGACACTATCCAGGCTCTTACCCTCATCCAGAACTAAGGTGAGATCTGAATAGAGTCCATGAGGAAAAGTAGGAAGTCCTGAGAGTTCCCCAAGTCTCCCTTCTCTGCCCGGCTTGTCGCCACACTGCCCTAGACATGCAGCAGTCCCCGTGGGTTCCCTCAGCTCCACTGCCTCTGGTTTCCAGCGGCCCCAGTTTGCTCACCTCCAGCGAAGAAGACGCCCTTGCGAGTGTAGATGCAAGCAAGACTCATAATGTGCAGGTAGGACAGCCGGACCTTGTCTGCTTCGGCCAGAGGCAGCAGCTCCTTGAGGTTCCGGATCTCAGCGTTGATCTGGTCGCGGCGCGCCTTGGAGGCGCCCTTGGTGGAGCGGTACATGACTAGCGGCTGCAGAGCTCCAGCCCGGGTGCTCCGAACACCTGCGTTCCCGTCCCGACGCACCGGTGGCTTCCTTCTTGCTTCCCCGTCTCTCGCTCAGGCTCTCTCTCTCTCCTCTCTCCTCTCCTGGGCTCCGCTCGGCTGCGCTGCCCCCGTCGCCTGCCTCGTTCCGCCTTATATAGCTCCTGCTAGGCGTGGGGGGCTCGCTTTAGAGAAAGGGGGGGCGAGAAAGCAGGAGGCTGGGCTAAGCAAGCTGCAGCGGGAGCCACTGGCTGGGGAGGGGGGAGCGCTCCTCCTCCCTCCCTAGCTCCCGACGTCATCCCATGACGTAGAATGAGAGCGGGAGGGGGGACGGGAGGAGGGGGAGAACGGAGGCTGCGGAGGGGGCCGCGCCTGGCGGCAGCTGAGCCAAAAAACAGGCGCTGCGTTAGGGAAGCCTGAAAGGGGGGTGCAGGGACCCAGGGGTCCAAATGCGCTCAGCTGGGGGAAGGGACAGGGCAAGGGTTAAGGCGGTCTGAAGCCCCTGGGAGGAGAGTCTGTAGAGAGGAGGGAGGGTCTGCTTCCAACATCGATTTTTCTAAAGAGATAAGGAAATGGGGGAGGAGCTGGGTAGTCTACAAATCCCTCCTTGCTATTTGCCAGATAAAGGTCACGTTCATTAGTGGGGGAAGGACCTTCCTTGGCCTCCACAGGAGAGGTCGCAGCTGGGGTTTCTCTCTAGGGATTACTCAATCTGGGATTCCCATAGTCACTTTCAAAGAACAAATCTCCTCCCCCCACCCTTTGGAAACCCGGTTCTTGGCATTTAGCAGGGGGCATTACATGGAAATCTAAGAGTCTAGAGTGAGGTGAAAAGGGGGTCCTGAAGGAGAGGGACCAGCTGAATTTGGCCTTGGTTCTATTTTCCCACAGCCAGAAATAGGAACACCAACACCAACGCTGTAGTCTGCAATGATTTTCAGTTCCCCGTCAATTAATTAACTGCAGCCACTAACAGGGGAAACTGAGGCAGGGTCCCAGGGCACCATGAGGATCTGGGTCTGCACCTAAGTATCCCTTCCCCCATCCCGTTGCCAGCCCCCAAAGCGAGCAGTTCCCTCCGCCCAACTGCAAGCCTCGGTCTCCCGGCGGGCCGGGGGCGGGGGCGGGGCCGGGGGAATCCCAGCTCCATATTAGGACAGGAATCCTCCGGCGGCTGCCGCGGCGGCGGCGGGCGGGGCCTGCCTGCCTCCGCAACGCTCCGGAGGGCTCCCCCCCGTCTCTGGCAGGGAAGATGGGGAGGCAGCAAAGAAATGAGGGGGCCGGCTGGACCCTTCGAGATCCCCGCACCTGCCAGGGACGCCGTAACTCCGTCAGGCTGTCCTCCATATCCCCCTCTAACCCCCTCCCCATCTTCAGTGCTAGGATTTCTTGTTCTGTCTTTCAACCTTCATTTCTCCACATTCTCCTCCCTCGGTCCAACTAGTTTCTGAATCTCACTGTCTGCTTGTGATCTATCTCAGCTTTGTGCGCCCCCTCCCCGCCACCCCTCCCCCAAAATGACCCCCTTCTGCTCTCTTGAGACTTTCTTCCTTTCTTCATCAGTTTTGTCTCCACATCATATCACCTCTGCCCCTTCCCCTTCTCTCTTTTTTCTCTTTTCAGTACAGATGATTACTCTCTACGGGGGCTGAGGGGCGCCTTTCTTTGCCCTAGAATCCCATAAAAGGAGAAGGAAGTGGTCTAGGGGACATATTTATGTGAAATCTTATTTGGTAGAGTAAGGATCTATGTGAAATCACTAAGAGGCTGAAAATGAGACCACTTAAAAATTGGAGGAGAGGGATTGACCTGATCATACAAAGTCACATAGGAATGGTGAGGATAAATTGACCCCAAGAAGCAAAATTTGGGGTCAAGGAACTACTAATCCCCATGGGAAAATGTGGTGCAAGAGAGGCAGAATGGGAGCAGAAGACAGATGAAGAGAAGGGTGTCTCAGAAGAGGATGTCTGGGCATCCATGCTGACCTCTTGAGCCATTTTGGCAGAGGTTGGAGCTATCTCCATCAACCATCCTGTGTTCAGTGGCACAACTGAGATGAGGGAAAAGGTGTGTATGTCTGTCTGCCACTATCTCTAACCCTATTTATCTTGATTACAGAGAATCATTCCTTCAGGAAGTATGTCTCTGTTCCACTTTCATCTCTATCTGACCCCTGATGTAACACCCTCCCCCCCAAGCTTCTGTTTGGACAACCCCTTGATCTTTGGACCTCATTCTTGTATGAAAATCCAGGGCAGCGTTCCTGTTTTCTTCACCCACTGTTGCCTTAGCCTTGGCTGGAAGACAACCTTAGTATTCCTTCCTATGATAAGAACCATCTGTTCATCATGTCCAGCCAATCTCCAGCCCCGCTGAACAGAGCCGCCTGTGAAAGAATGGGGCACTGACCACTGTCCATGGTTCTGAAAAATCACACTGAAAGTAATTTGGCCATGGTCTGCCTAGACACTAAAGTAGAGCTTGAGTTCACACAGGCCTGAGAGTGAGGCCCCAGTTAGTTGTCCACTTCTCCTCTGAGGATGAATATGAGAGGGTGTCTTAGGGGCCCAAGGTTTCTGAGCTGGAGGAGTAAAATAGGCATGAGAGAAGAACTAGCTCAAGAGAAGAACCCTTGCATTTTTCCAGAAGAATGGGGGGGGGCCCTCTGGAAGGAAAGAAGGGTCTAGAAAGGGACAGGGAGGGGAAGAGAAGGGCTCATCCTAGTTCGCCCACTCTGATTCAAGTTGAGAAGCTCTGTATGTCCCAATGTCTCCTCTCCCTAGGCCAGCTCCCACTCCCCTTGCCTCCCACCTCCGTGAAGTTATATTTAACTGTGCAGAACCAAAAATAGCTTGGCAGCAGCTTCAGGCCGTGGGAGAGGAGCTATTTATATCATCAGTGACGGTTCCAAAATAGCAAGCAGGAGGAGGGGGGCGGCTGGCACGCTAGAGAGCTCCTGGCCGCTGCTAAAAATACTGGCAGTGTGAGTCATCTTGGCCTGGCTGAGTCACCCCACTCTCCCTCCCACCGAATCGGCAGGCAGCAGCAGCAGAACAGAACAAGCTAAGAATTGGAAGCTTGAGATGGGGGAGGTATCAGAGCTCATTGGCTATGGGAAAATGGGCAAGAAGTGAATTGAAAGAGGGGCTTTGGCTGGGGTGCCTGGGTGGCTCAGTCAATTGAGCATCTAACTCTTGATCTCAGCTCAGGTCTTGATCTCAGCATCATGAGTTTGAGCCCCACATTGGGCCTCATACTGGGTGTGGAATCCTCTTTTAAAAATGAGGGGCTTTAAAAAATAAGGGCCTTTAGGGGTGAATGGGGGAACAGAAGCCACCCAGCTAAATCCACTGGGTGAGCCTGCAGTATTCTCAGCTATGCACGGCTGTTTAGGGATGCTTAGGCCATTGAAAGGAGGGAGCCAGACTGAGGACATGCATATGCCTGTCTGTCCATTTGACTGTGACTGTATTTGTATTTCTGTGTCTGTTTGCATGTGTCTTTGTAGCTGTATGTCTGTATCTCTGCATATCTATGCATTTGCCTATGCCTGCACCTATGTCTGTCTTTGTAAAAAATGTCTACCACTTCCTGTGTTGTGTGTAGTTCTATGTTTGTGTATATGTTTATGTTTGCAACTTTCTGTGTGCCTCCCTGTCCATGTATGTGTTTATGTTTATGTGTGAGTTTGCTGTGTGTCTTTTGTTTTCAGCACCCAATGGAGAATATGAATTTGCATGCATCTCCAGCCTCAATGCACCTTCTGTTACCCTCTCTGATATCACTTGCTGGACTCTTGCACAACCTATCCTTTACCTCTCTCCATCAGGATCTTCCTTTCCTTCCAACCCTTGACCCTTTCACCATTTGTGAAAGTCTGTGTTGCATGCAATCTCTAGTAAAAAGATGGAGGAAGGGAGCCCCATATGACCTCTCTCTTTTCTCTTGAATTATCCTGAATCCTCCCTGGCCTGCAGGAGTAAGTGGTTTTCCATCGCTCCATATTTGGGGAGCTGAGGGAAGAGAAGGGCTTTCTTTAGTTCTAAAAAAAATTTCCTGGTGTGGGCACAAGCATGCGCAGCGCGCACACACACACATACACACACAACTGAGAGAGAGAATGAGAGAGAAAAAAATATCAAGGTCCCTTCTTTACTGAGACAAGCTCTTTGCATCTGTTGCCATGGCAACCCGCCCACTCCTTCCCCGAAAAATCACCAAGAAGAGGTGATGGCATTGAGGACGGATTGGCTGATTTCTTTCTTTATTATTTTTTTCCGAAAAAGGTCTTTTTATAGCAAGAACAGGCCGTGAGATCCCCTGCTTCTGTCTTGCATAGCTTTATTGGGGACCTAGAGAGACATCACCCCTCAACCACTCTCAAAAAGAATGTGTATCTTTTCCAGAGATTTTGGGGATGATGGCCTCCTGAGAGGGAGATGGAAGGTGACTGGGGTGGGGGGTCTGCTTCTTTAAAAAAGCATGGAGACTCCTGGTTGGAGCTGCTTTTCTAGATACTTGGGGCAAGGATCTTTCTTGACAGAAGGGTGTTGAAGTGTTGAAGTCTTGCCCCGGACAAATGTGTTTATGATGAGAAGGAGAAAGAGAGAGGAAGGGAAAGAAGGGGGAGAAAAGGAGGGAGTAGGAGGAAGAGAATCACTTTATGGGTCTTCAGAGCAGATGACAATGCTTAAGGATGCAAGATCTCAGTGGTGGTCAGACCAGACAGGTAGATGAGATGGCTAAAGAAAGATCCATTAATGCAATTGATGGCGCTCTGAGTTACCACCAGATTATAGCTATGGCTAATTGATATGCACCCCAGGGAAGCTGGGGCCATAAGTAAATGATCTGGAGAGCACTGCAGCTCACCTTTCCTAACTTTGAGTTTCAAAGTCCTCCTCTAAAGCCTGGCAACCAGCCACTGCAGCCACATCACTTTCTCAAGTGAACTGTAGCCTCCTGCCAAATGACTGGATGGTGGAAAAGAAGGGATTCCTCATTTCTTCCTGTGCTTGGCTTGCTACAGAAATGGGGTCACTTGAGGCTGGAAGTTGGAAAGCCAGGCTAAGAATCTGATTCTAGAGAGAGACACCTCTTCCTTCCAGTGGACTGCTGCCACCCTTAGCAGGGAAGGTATGGCCTTGGGAGGGGACTTAGCTCTACTTGAAGTGATGGAACAGAGAGTTGGAAAGACTCAAGATTTGCTTTGACCTGCTAGATTGATTCTCATGGCAAATCTGCCTGTTATTGTTATAGTCATTTGGCAGATGGTGAAACTGAGGATCAGAGATAGACAATGATTTACTCAAAGTCACACAGCAAGTCATTGGTGATTCTGGGCCTTAAGCCTAGTTCCTGCTCCCCATATCTTTCTCTTGCACCATAGGGTACTGCCAGGTACTGCAGACTCTGGCCAGCATGCCAAATCTGGCCCACTGAATGTTTTCATAAAGTTTTGTTTGTTTATGTATTGTCTATGGCTGTTTTCACCTTACAATGGTAGGGTTGAGCAGTCACAACAGAGACAATATGGCTTGAAAACCCTAAAATACTTACAAACTGACCCTTTGCAGAGAAAGTTTTCCATCTTTTAGAGTAGGATGAGTTCACACTAGGAATATCTCCACGTGTCTCTCTCTCAGCCAGAAGCTCTCTGGGCCCAGGGCATACCAAGCTGTCATTTTATCTCCCTTTACTCTTCCAAATGCCAGAAAGCAGTATTATCTCAACACTCCTTAAGGGAGGAGAGATTGGGAATCCCCATGGGCTAGGCTCCTTACTAGCTTCTAGCCCCTGTAGAGCTTCTCCATGCAGGAGAGATGTTCCACATCCTGTTGCCATGGCAACAAGAGTTGGAGTTGGCAATAAGGAGTCAGGATACTCCATTCCATCTTTATCCTAACCCCAGCCTCAGGACTACAATTTGGGAAGGTTGGGGGTGTCCCATAGTTGGTGATTAAGGTATATTCAGGAGGGCAGAAAGTCCTGGAGAGAAAAAAATTATGGTCTTATGGGGTCTTAGGCCTCCTAGAGTCTTCAATCTAAGCAACGAGAAGAATTTCTATGCAGCTTCTCAGAGAAGTTTAGTAACTTGCCCAGGGTCACACAGCTAGAATGAGATAATTCCAGAATTAGAAAACAGGTTTCCTGATTTCCACTTCTTCCCATTTTTAAAAAGATTTTATTTATTCATGAGAGACACACAGAGAGAGGCAGAAGACATAGGCAGAGGGAGAAGCAGGCTCCCTGCAAGGAAACTGATGCAGGACTTGATCCCAGGACCTTGGGATCACAACTTGAGACAAAGGCAGACACTCAACCACTGAGCCACTCAGGTGCTCCTACTTCTTTCCATTTTTTAGCAGACTGTTCTTTTGAATTCATGGGTCTGAAACCACACCAAAGTTGTCAAACAGATTCCCAAGTATCTCCCCAGTCCCAGGTCTAGGGTTTATCAGTCTGTGGAATGAAAGCATAATCCTTATGTAGAGCTGGTCTGAGCAATGGCTGTCTTGTCTTCATCTGCATCCTAGCAGCCTGTTTTCTTTCTCTCAAGGCCTTTTCATTATGTGATCACTCCCCCAATCTACTTGCACAGGGAGATATTCAGAACATTTTATCTATTTATGGTTATGAAATCAACAAATCTCATGTGAAGAGGGTACATGCTAGCACCCACACATTGAGACGGTCAGAGCCGGGTGAGTGGGCTGAGCCAAGAAGGTGAGGGACATGGAACCATGCAGTGGGTGGGAATGGAGAGTATATCCAGGTGGGAAAAGATGAAACTGTTCTAGGCAAGGACCTGGAGGCAGGGCTGAGCAAAGGGGACATAAGTAGTACAATGAAGAGCATGTCAGACCAGCCATGTTCCAAGGAGGGGGGAAATATCATCACCTAAAATGCTCTGTGAATGCAGAGCAGGGACTCAACATTCCTGTAAGACCCAAGGGGTAGACAGGAGTTCAGGACACTGGCCTTGCCCTCAAGGAGCTGGACGAATGGAGGAGACAGACCCACCACTGTTCATCTGTTAGTTCAGCCCAGTTTCAGAGTCTTCTCCACCACCTTCACTCCTCCACACAGACTGGTGAGTTCCTCCTTGCTCTGCTGGTTCTCTCATTCAGTCCGGGGCCCTTGCTCAGTGTCCTCACAGCCTTCCCCATTTCCTCATCAGTGCATTTCTCATCTTGTATTATCATCGCTTGTTTACCTCTCTGTCTCTCCACCAGCATCTCTGTTTGGTCTCCATATTCTCAGCATCTAGCCTAAGACCCAGCCCAGAGCAGGGCCTCGGGTATGTATTTCATTCATGCACACACATCTGAGTGCTGACTTTGTGCCAGGCTCTGTGCTAGGCACTGGAGATGCAATGTGTGGAAACACAGGCCTGTTCTTAACTTCATGGAGCATCCAGGCTGGTGGGAAAGTGAGAACTCCATGAAGCCATTGAAGTCACAGCCATGAAAGACTGCTGGGAAGAAGACAGGCTGGATGTGTGGGGAGAAGCCATATGAGGACTGACTGAGCCCAGGGAGATCAGGATGGTCTCCCTGAGGAGGTGTTATTGAGCTGAGTTGCTGGATGTCTAGTGACTGCCTGGTCAAACGGTGCTGTGCTATGGGCGGGGTGGGGGGATAGACAGAGGAATGTAGTCATAAATGAGATCCCAGGCAGGGACAGGTAGCCACAAAAGAAGCCATCACAGCTTGAGGTTGTGTTAACAGGTGTGGGAGTAAAGCTGAAGAAGCCTCGCTAAGGGCAACTGAGCCTTCACCTTGACCAGGCGGCTTGGCTCCTATGCTACGGGCAGGACTGCGAGGGGTCTGTGGGGAAAGAGCCAGTAAGTCCTTTGTGGAAAAGCAGGTGAGTGAGAGGGATCCTGAGACTCAGAGTGGCAGGAGAGGTTGGGGGTCCAGCAAGGGGCTCTGGGGTGAGATGCCCATGTAGAGTCCCAGTTCCTTCATATTGGGCAAGTGACTTAACTTCTCATGACTCAGTTTACCCATCTGTTAAATAGAGATGTGAGGAGAATAATAGCTCCTACATCAAAGGATTGATTCAAAATTTAAATGAGTTAAGACATTAAAGCACTTGGAACGATGCCTGACACATAAAAGGAGTGCAATCAATGTTGAATGAAGGAATGTTAGTTATCATTTTTTCACCTTTATGAAAAATAGAATATTGAAGAAGGCTCTGAAGAAATGGCATGTGCTGCTTGGGGAGATAGCATGGGCTCTGTCCCCGTCACTGTAGAAACAGAGCCTGGGCACCCACTTTTTGTAGGCTTGGCCCAACCTGATCTCAGAGCATCAAAAGGGCTGGGCCGGGTTAGGGGCTATAGTAGTTCCAAAGAAAAAGACAAAGATGACAGGTGGGGGCCTTGGAAGGTTGAGGGATGACACAAAATTATCCTGGGAACTCTGGCCTGGGTCCCAGGATTATCCCTCCCTGGGTACCACTGGCTTCCATAGTACTCAGCAAGTCCAGGGATGGAGGTCCAATGAACCCTTTCAGTGCTCAGTGACTGAGCTCCCCCTGCCATTTTTCTAGAAGCCAATCTAACTAAGTTCTTCCTCAACTTAAAACACTTCTGGTTTCTATTAGTACCAATCATCCAAAATTCCTCCTGGGCCCCTTTTTCTTTGCCCCTAGGTGTCTCAGCCACCTTAGGCACTAGCTTCAAGGATCTCCTTGTTGTCACCTGAACACACCTTGCAACATGAGAGTTCATGGATGCAGCACTTCCCTGCACTTTGTATGCCTAATGTGTGCATTACCTCACTCAAACCTCATGGCAACCCTGTGACATGTGGGCTTTTATTATTCCCACTGGCCCTGGGCTCAGCAGAGAGGAAGTCTGCAAGGAATGGTCCACAGGATCCCAGGAGAGACCGATGGGGCTCAAAGCTGGGGTGATCATGGGAAAGCATGAGGCCTGGGACTGGCCAGTGACAGAAGGAAAGCCCAAGGAGCAAGCAAGAAGAGACTCCCAAGAGCAGGGGGAATGATGGTCTCCCATCCCTGGAAATACTTGACCTGAAGAGAGCTGGTTGAATCATGGCAGGGAGTAGTGGCAATTATGGCCTGTTGATGGAGCAGATTCCAGAAGCAGGAAAATATGAACTTTGATCAAATGGGGAGGGAACACCAGGAAGCTTTAGATGAAAGGACCATTCATCTGAAGAGAAAGCTCTTGAATCACCTAGCACAGACAAGGGATGAGCTGGAAGAGCCTTCTGTCAAGGATTGTCAAGGTTCTGGAGAATTGGAGGTGGACTCAGTCTAGATCTCAGTTGGTTGTGTTTGATGCAGGGGAGAGTCCTGGACAGGAGACAGATTCTGGTTGTAGCCTACCACCAGCCTACTTGGGTGTTATGCAAGCTCCTTCCCCTCTCTGGGCTCAGTTTCCCTGTTCGCAAACTTGCAGTGACAGTGGATTGGACCACTTGGCCTGGAAGGGACCTCCCATCTTTGGCATTTTGAGCATCTTTGGGCCCAGGGCCCAGCTGGCCAGTGCCTCTCAGGCTTGGAGGTTGAATGCTACTCCCCTGAGACCCAGTTTCAGGTGGGAAGAGCCCATGTGCCTAGTGTAGGGTCTGGGTGGGCCTGAAGTCTCCTAGATGACCAAGTTCTTAGCCCTGGATGAGCAGGGCCACCTTGGGCCTTGGAGACATGGCCTGCATGGACATGAGTGGAAGCAAGGACTGGTACTGACCCTGTGGTTTTCCTTCTTCTAATTCAATCCATCAGAGGCTATTCTCATAGGTCTGTGCCAAGTGCACCAGGGACTTACCATTGGAGGAATCCAATAGGCTCCAAGGTGTGTAAAACAGACCCCCAGGTCATCCTCAGGGTGGTCTGCATAGCTCATGGCTGAAGCAACCACTGTCTCCTTATAGTGATCCTTAGCTCCAGGCTGGTGGGAGGAAAACACCCCAGAAATGTCCTACAGACTGCCATAGAGGGATGCCACAGCCTGGAAAAATACCACATTTCAGAGAATTCCAGACTCACAGTTGGAGTGGGGGCCCCTTAGTCATCCGTCTTGGGTGATTGAGGCCTAGTACAGAGAATGGAGTGGTCCAAGCAACACGGCTGTTATTTAATAGACGTGGACTTTGAACCAGGTGCCTGGCTCACAGTGTAGTAATCTCTGTGTGCCTCTCAAAGGCTGGCTGCTGGGATCAAGATGCAGGGAAAGAGCCCAGGGCAAGAGGCCATGTTCTGGGAACGTGTTCTGGGAACTAGTTCTGGGAACTGACTTGCTGTGTGACCTTGGCAAATAGTGTCTCTCAGAAGGATGTCTCAGTTTCCCCTTCTGTGCATTAAAGGGTTGGCTCTGGCAATGGATACCCCTTGGAAGAGCTGTTCAGGATTTCAGGGCTAACTGCTCCAGAGCAGGAACCTTTCTCCTTTGCCAGACTTGGCGCTCACAGCCAGGCTGGGTCAGGTCCACCTCTGGGTCCTCAGTCCTGGTCCAGAGTAGGCTCCCAGAGATATCTGGGATCTGCACAGTACCTTGGGCATATAGAGTACTTCCCAGCTGTCTTCAGTGAGTTCTGGTCAAACACCGTTGTGGGTGCTACAAGAACAGTGCAGGCATCATCGAGATTGGACAGGGGAGTCCAAAGAGCTGGATCCACATAGCTCTGGGGAGCCTGGCCAGAGCCTACAGGCCATACATCCATCCAGAAACTAACTGGGGCTTGTAAACTATCTGGAAAGGTTTGCCCCAGAAAGTTCCAGAGAGCTGGTGAGCTGTAGAAAGCCTTCAATGGAAGCAGACGTTTGCCAAGTAGCAATCTGATTGGTTGGCCATAGAATCAGTCCATGGGATCCCGAAGCTTGTCTGGAGTGGTCAACAATCAAGAAAGCCCACCTACGTCTAGACTATCCTGGGGAAGAAGAAGCAGTTGATGCCATGCTGGAAGAGGAGCTGTCTGGCGCTGCTGCTGGTACAGGGCAAGGGCCAGAGGCTGGCACACGGTGCCAGCTATTCTCAAGGTTAAGTAACACAGGATTGACTCTGGCTAGAATAGAAGTCTCCATCAGTGGGCTCTGGCTCGTCGCTCTCCAGGAACATGCCATGTGACCCTGGTCAAGTCACTAGTCTTCCCTGGGCCTCAGTTTCCTTTTCAGTTTAATGAGTAGGCTGGAGAAACTGGTCAGGAGCCTTCCAGCTAAGATCCTAAAACGACCCCAGGCTGAGCCCAAGTAGAAAAAGGCTAAGGCAGGAAGCTGGAGGGGGCGTGGGTCTCCAGGGACCCCGGGGTAGTGAAGTTCTCACCTGGTGTTTTCACTGTGGCCTTGTCCAGAGAGGATCCCCAAACGCGCTAGGCCTGGCATCTTGTGTCCTTCCAAGGCTCCTATGGAAGAAGAGTCTCTCACCCCTGTTGGACGAAGGAAGAGTGGCACGAGGGGCAAGGCCAGGACCTCCTTTCTCCATGGTTGAAATTTCCCTAAAGTGAGTGGAGGGCGCTAGAATGGGGGTGGGGTATATGGCGCGAGGGGCTTCCCGGGCCCAGGACGCGCGCAGGTCTCGCGGCTGGGGGCGGGGGCAGCTCCCGGCCTCTAGCGGAGCCGCCACTCCGCCGGTTGCCTTTAAAAGGCGCCAGCGCGCACGCATCAGCAGAAGGGCTGCGGCTCTCTTCCAAAATAGGCAAGAATTGGGAGGCCGCGGGAGACAAACTGCTACCAGCGCAGACGTCACCCGGGGCCTCCCTCCCCCCCACCCCCGCCTGCATCACGTCTCCATGGCAACGGCGTACCGCGGCCGCAGATGAATGAGCTAGAGCTTGGAGAGGACGAGCGCGCAAACGCTCGCTCTTTCAGCACCAGGCTACCCTTGGGGAAGGAGATGCAGACCCGGCGCTAGGAGGAAGGGGGCGCCCTCATATTCAAAAAGACTCCAAAACCCATTCATTACCAAAAGATCCTTTTGTGTCCCGAAAATCCGGAAGCTACGTGGTCCAGAGACCCTCGATCCTTTGATCTAGGGCTTCTCGGGCCTCAGGGTTCCCCTTTTGCCCCCCATTTCCCCTCCCATTCATCAGGTCTCTCTGCTCCCCAAACTGCGGAAAAATCAAACATCATTGTGGCTTAGCGCCACCGCGTGGCCAGTGGTGGCTCTGCGTCAGGCGTGCTTGTGACTGGGGTCCCGCCGTCTATGTCGTCCTCTGGTGTTTGCTAGTGGGAAGAGCCTAAAAGATCTCAACAGTCTTCTCAAAAAGGACTCTAATTAACAAGGCATCATTGAAACATTAGTAGGTAACGTTTAGTGACTGCTCTCGATGTGTCTAAACTGCTAAGAGTTTCATTTGATTCTCACATCAACTCTGCATTTCAGATGATGATGATGGCAGGTGAAAATAACAGACTGAGAGAAGACTCCACCTCCTAAGAGCCCACAAGTGTAAGGGGCAGAACTGCCACCTGAACTTATGACTGTGAAAAGCAACTGTGACCCCCTCACTTCTAAATCCATGGTCTCTATCGATCCACCTCAGAGTCTCTTGTGATAAGCAAGACAACACTTATTAAAATAATTCTCATTTTACAGATAAGGAGACTAACACCCAGAGAAGTGAAATGTTTTGCCCCAAGTTTCAGCAGCTATGGATAGAGTCCAGGTCTCTAGGCCCCTAACCTAGGGATTTTTAGGCAGATAGATAACAGGGAATCCAGCACACCCTTTTGAGACTTTGCCCCTTAGTAACAGGCTGAGAAGACAATTCATCCAGGGCTACTCCTCCATTAGCAAATGCTCACGGACAGGAGAAGAGCAGGGACATTCCCTCACCTCCCAGAATTTTTTTTTAATCCTCCCAGAATTTTAAGAGTTCTTAGGAGCTAGATGCTGTTTATCTGATCCACATACATTTAAAAATGTAAACTGTGAGATACCTGGGTGGCTCAGCAGTTGAGTGTCTGCCTTTGGCTCAGGGCATGATCCGGATCCCAGCTCCCTGCATGGAGCCCGCTTCTCCCTCTGCCTGTGTCTCTGCCTCTCTCTCTGTGTGTGTGTGTGTGTCTCTCATGAATAAATAAATAAATAAAATCTTTTTTAAAAATGTAAACTGTGCACTGAATTTTAGTGTCATCTTCTACGTCTTCCTACTTATGCAGGACCATTTGTACTTATCTAGTATTGGGCTGAGAAAACGCTTCCTGGTTTCAGCTTGCTGCTCTGAAATGGACTTGCCCTATTTTCCAGTGAATAACTGTTCTCAGGTCTATGCCTTCTTGTTTTTCCTGCAGAGATGCTGACTTCCTGCCAGGCTCTGGGGGCTGTTGTTAGTTTGTTCTTACTGGTTTGTGTTTTGGAGCTCACAGATATACCTTGTTATCTAATTTTGTTGCAAAGCTTTGACCATGGGATTTTATTTTATTATATAGTTGCTTTGTTTTAAGTGGAGTTTCTTTTTTTTTTTTACTTATTTAATCCACTTATTATATTCAGTTTACTTAAGTGGAGTTTTAAAACCTGTGCCTCCACTGCTGCTGCCTTCCCAGTTATTCTTAGCTAGCTCACTTGGGGATGCCAAGGGTTTAAGTGTAAACCATTAAAGGGAATCCAAGGGGCTGGTAGTCACACTTCCGTAAATCTTCAGTCCAAAGGCAATACTGCCAGTGTGGTTTAGATCTTTCAGGAATTTACAGTGAACCATCAGCAATGGGCATGTTGTCCCCATTTGGTGACTTGCTGGATCCTGGACTTCCAGGGCCCATTAATGGCTTTTCTGTCCCCATTCAAGGGGCACCAATTCAGTCAACATCTTTCCTTCATCCTGGATGGTTGTGTTATTACCCATGAGCTTGTTAACAGAATTTGCTGTCATTATGGCAATCCTGAAAGGGCTGGAGAAAGCCATGCAAAAATTACCTTAAGCTAGATTTACCCAGATGTGTCCCCAGATAGCTTCTCCTAAATGCTTTTCTACCATTTCCTCCAGTAGGAAATGCTGGAGGGTATTGAGGTGTTCCCTCTTTTTGACCCCAATGTTTATCTCTCAGAGTACATTTGCAGTTGCCCACATAGACCCATTATGCCTCCTGACATGAATGTCCTCTGGAACAGCCAGTAACTCCAGGAAGTCTATAAGGTTGAGACAATTTGGAACCAGTTGGTAAATTCCTTATGTACTCCCCATTCCACCATTGAATTATAACCATCCATGTGTAATTTCTTATCTGCCCCACATCTGCCCCCAGGTGGCTCTCAGGGGTGTGCCCCATGCCCAAGGTTTTAGTATCATACCAGTGGGTGTGGGATGTGCCCTTTCAGTTGGTTTTCCATAACTGTTCAGCTATGACTTCTACCAGGAAGAGCCAAGAACCATTTCATGAGCATTTTCAATTGGAACCATATCTAGTAAATTCTTATAAACCAAGCATATCCATGTGGTAAACATAGGCTACTGGTTGAAGATAAATTTTCTACATTATCCCACGGTAGTGAGGCCCATCTTTGTGACATGGTATCCATTCAGATTTGTTAATTATTGAGGTTCTGTATCAGTTAGCTATTGCTTTATGACAACCTCAAAACACAATAACTTAAAACACTGCAAATTGTATTATTCACTCAAGTCTATCGATCATCTGGGCAGTTCTTCTTATTTTAGATGTATTTAGTTAACATTTTGTGGTCAGATTTAAGTTAGGTAGGCAACTCTATTGATCTTGTATAGGATGTTTCACTTATTTTGGGATCAGCTGGCTATAGACTGGTCTAGCATAATTTCAAGTGGGACCATTGGGCTCTCCTATACACTGTCTCTCATCCTCCAGCAGCCTAGCCTGGGCTTGCCCACATGGAGATGGCAGGGTTCCTAGAGAGAGGTGGCATACAAAGTCCTTTGAGGCCAAAGCATAGAACATGTGAAGGTAGGGCAAGTCAATCTCAGAAAGTGGCACTGTGCCACTTTCTCCACATTATATTTGGCCAAGCCAGTCAGAAGTTCAAGCCAGAGTCAGAGTGAAAGGAGACTACAAAGTTATAGAGAGGCCAACAATTGGGGACATGAATGCAATTACCTTCCACAGACACCGTAATTTTCCCCATGACAGCCAATTATGGTGACAGTGAATTATGCCTGCTTAAACTTTGATTTATAATAGGACTATTGTTCTATATTACATTGCTAGCATTAACATTTACCAGTATATTTTAAACAGGTTCTGAATTTATTACGCTTCACAGACACCATTCCATAAAGAGAAAAATTTGAATCCATAGAACTATTCTATTCATTAACTATTCATTAGCTAGAATGTCACTCCAGGCAACTCACCAACATCCATTTATCCTGCGATAAGCTGCAAGTGAAATAAAACATACCCAAAGTGGCCTAAAATAATGAAATGTATTAACTCACAAACAAGGAAATCAGAGGAAGGGCAGTTGACTTAGATTTCCAAGGATATCACCAAGGACCCAGGATCAACCCATTTCTCTGTTCTGTCAGATTCAGTATGTGATACATCCTTTGAAAGGAAGATATTGACTTTAGAGGTTCCAAGCAGTATATTCAGATATAACAACATCCAGAGGAGAAAGAGAGAACAGGTCCTTCTAGTCCTGGATCTTTTTCTTAGAAGAGAGGGAACTCCCTCCCCCCCAACAAAAAAATCTCTGGTACTGGATATTTTCCATTTGCACTTCCAGACCCACTTGCCATCTTCTTGAGCTTGCTTCAAGTGCAGGGAGGGTGATCTCTACGATGGCATCAATGGGTACCTTTGCCCATTTGTTGCCAGGTTATGTGGCCAACAGGAATCATTGGCAAGGAAATAGAAGGATGGAGGAGAGTGAAGTTGAGGTTTTAAAATTTCCTAGTTCCATCTGCTGAGTGACCGTGGGCTGGTGGCATTTCTTCATCAAAGACTAAAACCCTGGGACACCTGGGTGGCTCATTTGGATAAGCATCTGCCTTTGGCTCAGGTCATGATCCCAAAATCCTGGAATTGAGCCCTGCATGTTCTTTTTGCTCAACAGGGAGTCTGCTTCTCCCTCTCCCTGTGCCCCTCCCCCTGCTCATGTTCTCTCTCTGTCTCTCTGTCTCTCAAAAACAAAACAAAACAAAACAAACAAAACCCAAAACAAAACAAAAAAACCTGAAGCCCCTGTCAGGCACTTCTCTCCATGCAACCTCCCTCTCTAGGCTCAGGATGATGTGTGATGGTCTTCTGCTACTACTAGTCTGACCCTTGTTTCTCTATACCTACACCTTTGTTTCCCCAGGTTGAGTGCACCATCTGCTTCCATCTCAGGAGCCTGACAGGCAGCCTACCCTACGCATCTTTCCCAGTGATTCATTGGCTTGAATTAAATTGCCTATTTCGGAACCAAAACATAATAGGAAGAAACAAGAGTGTAAAATGATTATGAGAAGGTAATAGAAGATTCATAAATGAAATCTAACGTAAGATAATTGGCATTCCCAATGAAAATATTAGAAAAAAATTCAATAGGAAAAATATTAAAAGATATAGCATTGCACTTTCTGAAATAAGGATCGTTCTTTATTTATATACAAAAATTCATAGGTTGAAAAAGCATGCATATCCTGGAGGAGGGAGGGGAGGAATTGCATGAAAGGATAGAACAAAGCCTCAGGTGGAATCAGAAAAGACCCCGAATAGCCAGGGGAATTTTAAAAAGGAAAACCATATCTGGGGGCATCACAATGCCAGATTTCAGGTTGTACTACAAAGCTGTGGTCATCAAGACAGTGTGGTACTGGCACAAAAACAGACACATAGACCAATGGAACAGAATAGAGAACCCAGAAGTGGACCCTGAACTTTATGGTCAACTAATATTCGACAAAGGAGGAAAGACGATCCACTGGAAGAAAGACAGTCTCTTCAATAAATGGTGCTGGGAAAATTGGACATCCACATGCAGAAGAATGAAACTAGACCACTCTCTTGCACCATACACAAAGATAAACTCAAAATGGATGAAAGATTATTATTTTTTTTAACTTTTATTTATTTATGATAGTCACAGAGAGAGAGAGAGAGAGGCAGAGACACAGGCAGAGGGAGAAGCAGGCTCTATGCACCGGGAGCCCGACGTGGGATTCGATCCCGGGTCTCCAGGATCACGCCCTGGGCCAAAGGCAGGCGCCAAACCGCTGCGCCACCCAGGGATCCCTGGATGAAAGATTTAAATGTGAGACAAGACTCCATCAAAATCCTAGAGGAGAACACAGGCAACACCCTTTTTGAACTTGGCCACAGTAACTTCTTGCAAGATACATCCACGAAAGCAAAAGAAACAAAAGCAAAAATGAACTATTGGGACTTCATCAAGATAAGAAGCTTTTGCACAGCAAAGGATACAGTCAACAAAACTCAAAGACAACCTACAGAATGGGAGAAGATATTTGCAAATAACATATCAGATAAAGGGCTAGTTTCCAAAATCTATAAAGAACTTATTAAACTCAACATCAAAGAAACAAACAATCCAATCATGAAATGGGCAAAAGACATGAAGAGAAATCTCACAGAGGAAGACATAGACATGGCCAACATGCACATGAGAAAATGCTCTGCATCACTTGCCATCAGGGAAATACAAATCAAAACCACAATGAGATACCACCTCACCCCAGTGAGAATGGGGAAAATTAACAAGGCAGGAAACAACAAATGTTGGAGAGGATGCGGAGAAAAGGGAACCCTCTTACACTGTTGGTGGGAATATGAACTGGTGCAGCCACTCTGGAAAACTGTGTGGAGGTTCCTCAAAGAATTAATAATAGACCAGCCCTACGACCCAGCAATTGCACTGTTAGGGATTTACCCCAAAGATTCAGATGCAATGAAACGCCGGGACACCTGCACCCCGATGTTTCTAGCAGCCATGTCCACAATAGCCAAACTGTGGAAGGAGCCTCGGTGCCCATCGAAAGATGAATGGATAAAGAAGATGTGGTTTATGTATACAATGGAATATTCCTCAGCCATTAGAAATGACAAATACCCACCATTTGCTTCAACGTGGATGGAACTGGAGGGTATTATGCTGAGTGAAGTAAGTCAATCGGAGAAGGACAAACAGTGTATGTTCTCATTCATTTGGGGAATATGAATAATAGTGAAGGGGAATATAAGGGAAGGGAGAAGAAATGTGTGGGAAATATCAGAAAGGGAGACAGAACATAAAGACTTCTAACTCTGGGAAATGAACTAGGGGTGGTGGAAGGGGAGGAGGGCGGGGGGTGGGGGTGAATGGGTGACGGGCACGGAGGGGGACACTTGACGGGATGAGCACTGGGTGTTATTCTGTATGTTGGTAAATTGAACACCAATAAAAATTAATTTATTAAAAAAAAAAGAACAAAGCCTCAGCCTAAAGGTAATAATTTTCATGGATAAGATTCCCATTGGCATTCATTGGGGGGAAAAAACTTATGATATATACAAGCAGGAAAACCCTACATTGTCCAGGGCAGCCCTGGTGGCTCAGTGGTTTAGTGCCGCCTTCAGCCTGGGGCCTAATTCTGGAGACTGGGGATAGAGCCTGCATCAGGCTCCCTGCATGGAGACTGCTTCTCCTTATGCCTGTGTCTCTGCCTCTGTGTGTGTGTGTGTGTGTGTCTCCTCTCTCTCTCAGTGTGTCTCTCATGAATAAATAAAATCTTTTAAAAAAATAAAAAGGAAAAAATAAAATAAAAAGGAAAATGTTCTTTATTTTTATTAATTTTTTAAAGTTCTTTTTTTTTTTTTTTTTTTTTTTTTTTTTTTTTTGGTAATCCCTACACTCAATCTGTGGCTCAAACTCAGGACCCTAAGATCAAGTGTCACGTTTTTCCAGCCAAGCCAGCCAGGTCCCCATGATTTTATTTATTTATTTATTCATTGTTTATTTATTTACTTATAAATCAAGAATCAGATGCTTAACTGACTGAGCCACCCAGGCACCCCAATTTTTATTTATTTTTAATTACAGAAATGACACAAGAGAATAAACTGTACCAAACGAGCAAAAATTCATGGCATAAAAAGTGAAAGTCACCCTTGCATTCATTCATTCAAGAAATCTGGGTTAGCTGCCCATTCACATATTACTTCCACAATTCATTAGTCTATATACAAAAATGCTGTATACAGTATGCTGTTGACATATTATGGCAATAACATTACCATTTTCCCATAGCTGCATTCTCTTATTCCAAAGACAATAAAATGAAAATCTTTGTATCACAACATAGACTGCGTGTACAGAGGGTAACTCAGAGGATGCAGGTTATGGAGACAAAAGAATTATATCTTATTGTTCCCCAAGACTAAAATGAGAAGGCTTTCCAGTGGTGCTGATGTCTTTCAAATTTGTTAAAAAGAAAATTGAAGTTGTAAGACAAGTCAGGGACTTCCTCACTATGACTGTGTTTCCTAAAGATGTGGTAAGAGGGATCCCTGGGTGGCGCAGCGGTTTGGCGTCTGCCTTTGGCCCAGGGCGCGATCCTGAAGGCCTGGGATTGAGTCCCGCGTCGGGCTCCCGGTGCATGGAGCTCTGCCTCTCTCTCAATGTGTGCCTATCAAAAAAAAAAAATGTAGTAAGAATTTAGTTGCGTGTCTTTATCTTTTTTAAGATTTTATTTATTTATTTATTCATGAGAGACACAGAGAGAGGCAGAGACACAGGCAGAGGGAGAAACAGGCCCCATGCAGGGAGCCCGATGTGGGACCCGATCCCTGAATTTGGATCACGCCCTGAGCCAAAGGCAGATGCCCAACCGCTGAGCCACCCAGGGGTCCCAGTTGCGTGTTTTTAAATCTAATTTCAAATGGTCATCATCACGGTGCAGCTTCTTCTTCACTCTTCCTAATTAACTGACTATGGAAATAGCAAGAAAGACATATATGATGTCTTTGATCCAGAACAGAGATGCTAACAGCTCCCAGTGAATCACCAAACTTGACTTTACCTGAAGGACTGTGGGATATTTCTCATCTGCTTCAGGTGAAAAATAATCTTGGAAAAAAAAAAAGAAAAAAAATAAAAGAAAAATAATCTTGGCATGATCTTCACCGGTAAGCAGGTCCAGCCAATCATCCATTATTTGCTTACTGTACCTTTGGTGTCCTTCACAAATTCCTGAGTTTTGTCTCCAAAGGCAAAATAGACCAGTGTCATTTCAACAGAAAAATTTAAAATAATTATTCTCTCTTTTTAAAAAATATTTTATTTATTTATTCATGAGAGACACACAGAGAGAGGCAGAGACACAGGCAAAGGGAGAAGCAGGCTCCACGCAGGGAGCCCAATGTGGAACTGGATCCAGGACTCCGGGATCATGACCTGAGCCAAAGCAGGCACTCAACCACCAAGCCACCCAGGCTTCCCATTTCAACAGATTTTAAGTCACCAAATAACAAATCATTTTGCATTGAGAGAGCTGCACTTAAAAATGTAACTTTATTTCTTCTACCATCTTTGAAACCTAGAGTTGTAAAACTAAAAAGCAGTTTACTTATAAATAAATAAATAGATAGATTTCCAGTGTAGTTAACATATAGCATTATATGAATTTTAGGTGTGCAATATAGTGATTCAACAGTTCCATATATTAGTGCTCATCAAGATAAGTATACTCTTAATCTCTTTCACCTATTTCACCCATCCCTCCCATCTCCCCTCTGGCAACCACAAGTTTGTTCTCTATAGATAACAAACTGGTTTTTTTGGTTTGACTCTTTTTTTCCTTTGTTAAATTCGTTTTATCTCTTAAATTCCATACATGAATGAAATTATATGGTATTTGTCTCTCTCGGGCTTATTTTGCTTAGCATTATACTCTCTAGATCTATCAAGTTTTTAAAAAAGATTTTATTTATTTATATTGAGAGAGCGTGAGCGAGAGAGAAAACACGAGCAGGGTGGAAGGGCGGGGGGAGAGAGAAGCAGACTCCCCAGTGAGCAGGGAGCCCAATGTGGGGCTTGATCCCAGCACCCTGGGATCACGACCTACGCTGAAGGCAGATGCTTAACCAACTGAGCCACCCAGGTGCCCCTAGGTCCAATGATGTTTTTGCAAATGACAAGATTTCATTCTTTTATATATATAAAATATTCCATTGTGAATATTCCATTATGTGTATATTCCACATCTTTTTTTTTTATCTATTTCATCTATCGATGGACATTTGGGCTGCTTCCATAGTTTGGTTATTGTAAATAATGCTGCAATAAACATAGGGGTGCATATGTCCCTTTCAATTAGTGTTTTCATATTCTTTGAGTAAATACTCAGTAGTGCCATTCCTGAGTCATAGGGTAATTCTATTTTTAATTTCTTGAGGAACCTCCAAACTGTCTTCCATAGTGGCTGCACCAGTTTTCACAAAATTTCTTTTTTCTTCATATCCTCACCAACACTTGTTGTTTCTTGAGTTTTTGATTTTACATTCTGACAGATGTGAGGTAGTATCTCATTGTGGTTTTGATTTGCATTTCCCTGATGATGAATGATGTTGAACATCTTTTCCTGTGTCTGTCAGCCATCTGGATGTTTTCTTTGGAAAAATGTCTATTCATGTCTTCTGCCCATCTAATGCTCAGCTCTTGGGCAGGCAGTTTTCCCATAATAGGTTCCTCTGGGCACAGCTTTCTTGAGCATCTGCCTCATGCAGAACAGTTTTTCCAGTGACCAGCTCCTGCTGAGATCAGTTTTTCAAGCTCCCAGTTCCTGAGCAGGCAGTGGCCAGCAGCACCCAGCAAGTCAGCACCTGCCCCTGGCACATCTTCTGACAGCTTTGCAGTGTTGCCAGAAAGGCACTTCAGTGATTTCTCATTGACCTCTCCAGCGAGGTCTGGCCCCCAGCCTCGGGGTGTGCGTGTGCTCTACCTTGGGCACTCTATCTCAGCCCTGTAGGTGGGGACTACTCCCTATATCCACTATCCCTTTGTTCTTTAGAGTTCTCTGTAACTCTTACTAGTAAATCCCCCATTATTCCAATCCCCTGAAAATATTTTTTAAAGATTTTATTCATTTATTTGAGAGAGAGAAAGTGAGTGAGAGAGGGAACACCATGAGTGGGGTAAGGGACAGAGGGAGAAGCAAACTCTCTGCTGAGCAGGGAGCCCAAAATAGGGCTTGATCCTGGGACTCCTGGATCATGACCTGAGCCGAAGGCAGACGCTTAACCAACTGAGCCACCCAAGTGCCCTGGAAATAATTCTTTATATTAAATTCCCCCTATTCAAATTATTATGTGAGTCATGTCTCCTGACTGGACTCTAACTCATATAATAATGTTACAATATCTTTTGAGGGATCCCTGGGTGGCGCAGCAGTTTGGCGCCTGCCTTTGGCCCAGGGCGCGATCCTGGAGACCCGGGATCGAATCCCACATCGGGCTCCCGGTGCATGGAGCCTGCTTCTCCCTCTGCCTGTGTCTCTGCCTCTCTCTCTCTCTCTCTCTGTGACTATCATAAATAAATAAAAAAATATATCTTTTGATATTTTTTTAGGGCACGTCTGACTTCCTGGATCTTTTTCAAACTGTTATGAGTTATTCTCCCTCATTTTTTCTCTTTGAGATTAATTTCAAAAATCACGGTTATTTTTCAAAATCAGTTTTCTTTTTTTTAAGATTTTATTTATTTATTCATGAGAGACACAGAGAAAGAGAGAGAGGCAGAGACATAGGTAGAGGGAGAAGCAGGCTCCCTGCAGGGAGCCTGATGCAGGACTCAGTCCCAGGACCCTGATCAGGACCGGAGCCAAAGGCAGATGCTCAACCAGCCACCCAGGTGCCCCCAAAATCGGTTTTCAAATGCTATGAAATAACCCTTAAGATTTTAACTAGAATAACATTGAAGTAGTATATTAAATTGTTGAGAATGGGTGTCTTTGTGATAAGAATAACTCTTCCTATCCATAAATATGAGTTAGCTCCTGAGGTAAGTAATGCTTTCAATTATGCATCTCCTTATCCTTGCTTATGGGAAATTGTTTCTTCATTTGGCTGTGATTATCTTAAGAAGGACTTGTGTGCCACCAAAGTGGTCCCCTTGCTGCTACTGCTGGGCATCCAAGACACAGAAACAGCCTGAGATTAGTGTTTCTTTCTAATTTCTCGGCTTGAGTTTACCACCTAATTGGCTAATTCAAGCTCCATACCTGCCTGAAGATGAAAAAACATTTTTTTCCCCAGCTGGGTCCACAGCTGAGACAAGCTTTCTAGTTTCCTCCCTGGACCAGTGGGAAGCTTGTTGATCTTCCTGATAAAGTCATTGCAGCCTTCAAGGGTCTTATCTTCGTGCAAAGCTCCCATTTCAAACTCATCCCATCTCAAAGTCTGAGGTTTTATCTTTTATCTTTTTTAAAAAGATTTTATTTTTTTTATTTTTTTAGATTTTTTTAAAAATTTATTTATTCATCACACACACACACACACCCCAGAGAGTCAGAGACACACAGGCAGAGGGAGAAGCAGGCTCCATGCAGGCAGTCCAATGTGGGACTCGATCCCAGGACTCAATCCCAGGACTCCAGGATCATGCCTTAGACCGAAGGCAGGCGCTAAACCGCTGATGCACCCAGGGATCCCTTTTTTTTAAATATTTTATTTATTTATTTATTTATTTGACAAAGTGAGCACAAGCAGGGGGAGTAGCAGAGGGAGAGGGAGAAGCAGGCTCCCCACTGAGCAGAGTGCCTACGTGGGTCTCCATCCCAGAAACCTGGGATCATGACCTCAGCCAAAGGCAGATGCGCAACTGAGTGAGCCACCCAGGTGCTCCTCCTCTTTTGGTCATTGTCGTCGTCCCCCACCCCCACCCCACCCCCGCTCCCCCTTTGGTCTTAACGGAAGTTTAAAACCGAGTTTTTGCCTTTGGAGAAGCTGTAAGCAAGTGTTAGATTGCCCCCTTGTGGAAATCCCAGATAAGGTTGAGATGGCCTCTTTAGGTCCCTGCAGATAGGACCTATTAGAACGGTTGACACTTTCTCTCGCCACCTTTGATCCATCTATAATTATCTGGAAGAGTTCCTTCCTACGCTTAAGAGAGAACACATTTGTGTCAATACACGGGAGGGACTCAGGTCTGGAGGACCCCTAAGATGCAAAAAATATAATGTTCCTGGTTTCTATCCCTCTCCGCTTAGGTCATAACTACAGCTACAGAAAGGGAGACCTGGACAAGTTGCTAACAGCAGTTCAGATAGCTGCTCACCTACTGACAGCCACCACCCTGCTGGCTAATGGAAGGGCTTCCTGGGATCCTCAGGACATGGAAGATTGCAGCACTGTCTCCTTAGGCAGACCCTTGTATTAGTCAATATCATGGCACCTGGTTCTTCAGAAGGAAAGAGCAGAGAGAATAAAAAAGAATTTGACTCCTTGCCCCAAGACCTTAAAGAAGCTTGTCTGGGAGGGCTGCAGACAGCCTGGAAAGCAGTGGGAAAAGAGGTCTGTTTCCTGGCTCAATGCATCCTCCCTAGATTCTAGGCGCCACGTGATGCATGGACTCTGATAGATGCGATGCCGAAATCATCACTCCCAAAGTAAAACTGAGTCCTAAACTAAGTTTTTGTTCATCTTTCTCCTTATTGCACTGGCATATTATAGTGCATGTGCTCTTGAGAGCAGGGACTAAGAAGCAATACTGCCCAGTTCCTAGTCCTGACTCTGCCCTCTTTATAATTGTGAGACCAGATAATTGACAATGTCTCTGTGCTTCAACTTTTTCATCGGTAAAATGGGAGCATTAACAACAACTCTCCCATAAGGCTGTGATTATTGAATGAGTGAACTCTTGTAAAGAGCTTAGAATAGGAGCTGGTATATCGTAAGTCCTCAACATACACTATATTTAAATCTATAAAACAAAATATTAGCAACAAAGACAATGCTAAGCCTCTAATCCTTCCCAACTGCCCACAACTGCCAACCTCTCAGCTCACAGGCTGCTTCTCTGGCACTAGATTCATCTGTGCTTCTAGTATTTGAGGATTCCAATTTCCCTTTCCTCCTTACAAGCTCGGCCTCACGCTGCATTTGTGGGATCAGATATTTTATTCCACATTTCTAAGGGTTGTAGTGGAAAACATTCAGCACTAGCCTGATCTTCCATTTAGACCAGAAGCTCTGCCTTCATTTCTCCAGCCTTTTACTGCCATCCATCCCCAAAAGCATCTGAACTGAGTTGGGAGGTGTTTGAAATTGGATAGGCTAAGTGACTGAAGCCAAGGGGCCTCATAAGTGTTTGATTCTCTCTCATGTAAAAGTTTAAGGTGGCAGGGCCAGGTTGGTGGGGAGCTCTGCCCAAGCAATGGGCCTGACATCATCATTCAAGCACTGGGCTGACGTCAGAGCTGCCATCTTCTGCACAAAGTTTCCATGAACCTCTGGTTGTGGCCATTCCGGCCACAAGATGGAAAAGGCATGAAGGCACACATGGATGTTTCTATGGGCCAGTCCAGAAAGTGGCATGTGTCACTCCAGTCAAATTCTACTAGAGAAATTTAGCACATAGCTAAACCCAACTCCAAGGGAGTCTGGGAAGTGAAGTGTAGATGGTGTCACATGCCTGCCCTGCTAGAAGGCTATTTCTACCAAAGAAGACAAAGGACTTTTGTGGATAGCAGGAAGTCTGCCACAGAGGAGAAAACACTGGGTCCTACAACAGAAAGCCTAATTAGATGTGGAAATTGGGCAGGAGGTGAATAGCCAGGATCCCTTTCAGGAAGGAGTATTTCAGGAGGAGTCAGAATTACTCAAAAGATAAAACATTCATATTGGCTTTGAGAATAGAAAATTTGGAGTATCGTGGGAAGCAAAAGTGGCAGTGTAGATAGATGGTGAGCTGAGGGAAGTGGAGCCATCTGGGGCTAAGAGGGTGTCAGAAGCCCACTCAGGCTGGATCTTACAGGCCTTTCATAGACTCAGCTGTGACTCTGAGAACAGTGGTAATCCATCCAAAAGTGTATGCAGGAAGCTGATATAATCCAATTTTCTTTCTTTCTTTCTTTCTTTCTTTCTTTCTTTCTTTCTTTTTTTAGAAAGGATGTTATTTATTTATTTGAGAGATAAAGAAGAGAAAACATGCATGAGAGCGGGGGAGGGGCAAAGGGTGAGAGAGAGGGACAAGCAGACTCCCCCACTTAGCAGGGAGCCTAATTCAGAGCTCAGTGTTACGATCCTGAGATCATAATCTGAGCCAAAACCAAGAGTTGGCTGCCTGACTGAGCCAACCAGGCACCTCTAATTTTCATTTTTTTAATTTTTAAAAATATTTTATTTATTTATTCATGAGAGAGAGAGAGAGAGAGGCAGAGACACAGGCAGAGGGAGAAGCAGGCTCCATGCAAGGAGCCCGATGTGGGACTCGATCTCGGGTCTCCAGGATCACGCCCTGGGTTGAAGTCAGTGCTAAACCGCTGAGCCACCCGGGCTGCCCTCATTTTTATTTTTTAAATTTGTTTTAAGATTTATTTATTTTAGAGAGAGAAGAGAGAGTGTGCATGTGGGAGGGGAGGGGCAGAGGGAGAGGGCAAATCTCAAGCAGACTCCCCACTGAGCACAGAGTCCTATGGGGGGCTGGATCCCAGGGACTGAGATTGTGACCTGAGCCCTAACCAAGAGTCAGCCACTTAACTGACTGAGCCACCCTGGCATTCCCACCCTCATTTTCATCTTTAAAAAGTCACTTTGACTTCCAGTACCCAGATTTTTGTTTCTAAATACCATTCTCCAATAAAAGCAGCAGGGATCCTTGGGGGAAAGGCTGGTTTAGGGGTAGGGCAGGGAAAACTCAAGATGAACTTGGAGCATTTTGTAGTAGCAGACAGCAATGCAGGACTTGAAACAACAAAAGGATGCAGGCATGTCCAAGGGACACCAGAACCAACTTGAAAGAACTTCCAGGGTCCAATGTTGGAGCAATCTGAGCAACAAAGTAAATAATGTAGTACCAGATTATAGCTTAAAGTGTAAATTATACATATATGAGTCCACAGTGGCATAAATAAATGGGAGAGAAGAGTCAAAATCTTCCTTACGAGAGAATTCCAGAAAGTATATATAGCTCCTCCCTGCTCCAGGAGGTAGTCTTCCCCGCTCCAGGAGGTAGTCCTCCCTGCTCCAGGAGGTAGTTGGGCAGATGTGGCAACTGGCTTCCAGAGGATACAGTACAGAAAGGGAAAATAGTAGCTTCACAGTGGATAAACTTACAATGTGGCAAGTGATTAAAGTTAACATCGCCAGTAATGTCATGTTGATATCAGGTACTCTTGGTAGAAGGCATGTCACTGTTGGGTATTTTGCCCCATTACCAGTCTAGTCATAGTAAAACCAGAAAAACCCAAGTCGGTGAATATTCTATAGATTTCCTTACCAGTACTTCTCTAAAGTGCCGAAGTCATGAAAAACAAGGAAAGACTGAGAAAAAGGCACAGGCCAGAGGAGGCTGAGGAATCTGGTTAATAATAATGCATGTTAGGGGCACCTGGGAGGCTCAGTTGGTTAAGCATCTGCCTTCAGCTCATGTCATGATCTCAGGGTCCTGGGACTGGAGCCCACTTTGGGCTCCCCACTGAGTGGGGAGTCTGCTTCTTCCTCTCCCTCTGTCCCTACCCTCCCTGCTTGCATGTGCTCTCTCAAATAAATAAATAAAGTCTTTTTAAAAATAATAATAATGCATGTTATTGTCTGTTAGTTTTGACAAGTGCATGGTGGTAATATAAGCTGATAACATTGGGTTAAGGGTATATAGGAACTCCTTGTAAACTATCTCGAAATAAAAAAAGGTTTTTTGTTTTTGGGTCTTTTCTTTTTTAGATTTATTTATTTATTTGAGAGAGAGAGAGAGAGAGAGAGAACATGAGTGGGAGGGGTATAGGAAGAGGGAGAGAGAATCCCAAGCAGAGTCCATGCTGACCATGTAGACCCATGTGGGGCTCGATACAGGGCTCAGTCTCACCACCCTGAGATCACAACCTGAGCCAAAACCAAAAGTCAGCCACTTAATCAACTGCGCCACCCAGGCACCCCTGGTTTGTTCTTCTTAAGTCACTTTGGATACACAGGCAGTAAAAGAGAAAATACCTGGGCATTAATTTAACAAGAAATATATGAGGTCCCTGGGTTGAGCATCTACCTTCGGTGCAGGTCATGGTCTCAAAGTCCTGGGGTTGAGCCCCACATGGTTCTCCCTACTCATCAGAGAGTCTGCTTCTCCCTCTCCCTCTGCCCCTTCCTCGTGTCCCTACTTGAGCTTTCTCCCTTTCTTAAATAAATAAATAAAATCTTTTAAAATGTGCATAATATTTATAAACAAGACTTTAAGACTCTACTAAGGAGCATTAAGAACAGGCTGAAGTAGGAGCACCTAGGTAGATCAGTGGTTGAGCGTCTTGCCTTAGGCTCAGGTTGTGATCCTGAGGCCCTGAGATCTAGTCCCATTCAGCCTTGTAGGGGAAGGTTGAATGATTTGCCTTATAGTGCTAGAACCCCACTGAAAATCAATTAGATTGGATCCTGTGATAGGATCCAACTGGATGACTATCCAATTTTTTAAAATTTTTATCCACCAATAAGGGAATTACTTTAAAATGTTGGGGGATTTTAGCTATATAGTGAACCACTATGCAGTTATTTAAAAAAGAAAGAAAGAAAGAAAGAAAGAAAGAAAGAAAGAAAGAAAGAAAGAAAGAAAAGGTTTAAGGAGTCCAGTAATAGGATCCAGAGGAACAGTTCCTGATATAGCACAAGTAAAATGTAGGGAAAATCTGAAAATATCTTTTTGATAAATGGTTAAACTAATAAGAAATGTAAGAGAAATTCTAAGTTAAAATTGTTTTTGTTATAAAAAGCTTCAGGGACGCCTGAGTGGCTCTGCAGTTGAGCATCTGCCTTTGGCTCAGGTCGTGATCCCCGGGGTCCTGGGATCAAGTCCTGCATCGGGCTCCTTGTGGGGAGCCTGTTTCTCACTCTGCCTGTATCTCTGCCTCTCTCTCTCTCTCTGTCTCTCATGAATAAATAAATAAAATCTTAAAAAAAAAGCTTCAAATCTACAAAAAGATAGAATAGCGCAGTGACCACCCACACATCCACAACCTAGGTGCAACAACTGTTAATATTTTGCCAAAATTTTTCATCTATATGAAAAAATAATATAGCCTAAACATATAATAAATAATTTTATGTAAATAAATATATATATAAAGTTAAAACTAGGTGTCATGACATATCAACCCTACATTTCCCATACTTGCTGAATTTTTTCCTTTTAATCACCAACATTCAGAGTTGAGAGCTGACATGATATATCAGCCACTTCCAGTAGTGGCAAAGATGATAGGGTTTTGTTTTGTTTTTATTTCTTTTTGGTTATCACCATGGACTCCTAGGTTTTTATAAATTCAATGTATTTTACTCAATTTCAATCATTTTTTTATTTTTAAAAGATTTTATTTATTTGAGAGAGTAAGAGCAGAAGTGTGGGGAGGGCGGAGGGAGAGGGAGAAGTAGACTCCTCACTGAGCAGGCAGCCTGATGTGGGTGGGGCTCAGTCCCAGGACCCTGAGATCATACCTGAGCCGAAGACAGACACTTAACTAACTGGGCCACCCAGGTGCCCCTACAGTCATTCTTAAAAAAGAGGTCGCATAACAGGACACCTGCCTGGCTTGTCAGTGGAATATGTGATGCCTGCTCTCAGGGTTGTGAGTTCAAGCCCCACCTTGAGTGTGGAGCTTACTTACCAAAAAGAAAATAAAAAGTCCCATGAGAATTCCCAACAAGTCTTATCTTTACATGAGTTGGGAGCCAATAAGATTATATGACCAACCTAAGAAAAAGGTAGTTGCAGTTGACCCAGCAATCCATTGCTTTGTTTATCAACACTTAGTCACCAAGAATCTTCATGAAAGACTCTACAAATCAATTAGCGCTTTCCCATATTATTAGCCTGAATTATGTAAAATGGATACTCTTGTGGATAACTATCAGTTATTGGCATTCTCATATAGGTCAACTTACTAATAAAATAAAGGATGATTCCTTGAGTTATAGATTATTTCCTAAACTTTGCAGTCACACTGAAGACAAGTCTAAACATTTTGTCTCAGCCTTAGAAGTAAAATGGTTTTCTAAAGGAAATTTTTTTTGAAGATTTTATTTATCCATCCATGAGAGACAGAGAGAGAGAGGCAGAGACACAGGCAGAGGGAGAAGCAGGCTCCATGCATGGAACCCGACATGGGACTCGATCCCAGGCCCCCAGGATCACGCCCCGGGCCGAAGGCAGCACTAAACCACTGAGCCACCCAGACTGCCCTAAAGGAAATCCTTTAAAAATATTTTCTTCCCTCTTTGGTATTATTGGGAAATCACTTAATTTAATCAAGGAAATATTAAACATTGGGCACCTGGGTGGCTCAGCGGTTGCGCATTTGCCTTTGGCTCAGGTCATGATGCCGGGGCCCTGGAATCAAGTCCTGCATTGAGCTCCCACAGGGAGCCTGCTTCTCCCTCTGCCTATGTCTCTCCCTCTCTGTGTGTGTCTCTCATAAATAAACAAATAAAATCTTTTTTTAAAAAATCTTACTCAAAAAACAACAACGACAACAAAAAAATCTTACTCAGATACTTGTCACGGAAATATGCCTAACCAACCCGTCAGCCTCTTATATTACTGTTTATTCTTTCCAACTCACCCTGTATTCTTCTTTGCCTATTAAAAGACATTATGGTCTTCAAGTTCTTAAGTACTAGAGAATTACTCTTTGCCTTAACATGAAGGGAGATTCAAAATAGAAGATATATCTTCTGACACGTTCGTTACTGTCCCAATTCCATATCATTACATCAGAAAGTATTTCGACACTAAACTCATAAATCAAACTCAGATCATTTACAAAACAATCATAGCATCTCATTGTCTCGAGTAGTCTGTAGTTTATTTTGGATAATATTTAGATTCAGTTAAGGTTATTTTGCCTCTTTTCTTAATTATTCATCTTACTTTTCCTTTGCATTACACTTAAGGCATGATCATTGCTTTTTAAGTTGTGTGGGTGGGTTATGTTACTTGTGAATCTCTTTTAGGATCTTCAAAGTGGTGTTACAAAATACCTTATAAAAAGAGGGTGTTGGATCTGACAGAGCTGAAGACAAGTGACCCAGAACAGACCTTCTCAACCAGGGGCAATTTTGCTCCCAGCAGACGTTTGGCAATGTGTGGAGACATCATTATAACTAGGGGAAGGTGCTCCTGGTGTCTAGTGGGTATGGTCTAAGATGCTGCTGCAAACCGAAGCCCTCACAACAAATAATTATCCCATCCAGTGTCTATAGGGCTGAGGTTGAGAAGCCTTATCCATAGAAACTCCTGCACAGATGCCCAGAGGATATTTGCAGTGGGTACAATACACCCAGAGCAGCATTGGTTAGACTAGAACATAATTGGAAGCAAACCAAATGCTTGCAACATTTATCTAACAAGATAAACTCCATGTGGCAGTGGAATATTACACATCTGTGAATAGTGAATGAACAATAACCATCATGAATGAATCTCAAAACGTGCTGAATTTTTAAAAAGTTAACTTGCATTTGCATGAAGTTTAAAATTGAGCAAGCTAAACAAAAGTCATTTTTGGATGGACACATCCAAAATGCTGTGGTAAAACTCACAGCAACTGCAGTGACTTTTAAACATGCTGTTTGAACATCCCCCTCCCCTATCTGTTGGGGGATGGAAAGGGGACTGATCCTTAGAAGGACAGTATTGCCTCCTAGGGTACTGGAGAATTTTGTCTTGGTAATCACAATTATGGGAGGAATAGACAGTAATTGCGATTAGTGGCTAAGGCCAGGGATAATAGTTATCCCCAAATGCACAGGACAGTCCCACATGAGGAAAACTTGTCCTGCATCCTGAACAGCTTTTTAACTGACTCCCTGGGCATTCATACAGATTAAAAAAAAAACTTTCACAAAAATTAACTCCAAGGGAATCTTAGACCAAAATGTAAAACACAAGCAATAAGACTTTTAGAAGATTATATGGGAAAAAAATCTAGGTGAACTTGGGTTTGGTGATAAGCATTTAGATAAAACACCAAAAGAATAATCCATGAAAGAGAAAAAAGTGGTAAGATGGACTTCTATAAAATTAAAACCTTCTGATCTGTGAAGGGATTTGTTGAGAGAATGAAGAGACAAGACACAGATTGGGGAGAAATATTTGCAAAAAAAAAAATCTGTATTTAAAACAAATAATCTTAGAAACTTTTTTTAAAAGTTTGTATTTAGGGCAGTCCGGGTGGCTCAGCGGCTTAGTGCTGCCTTCAGCCCAGGGCATGATCCTGGAGACCGGTATGTAGTCCCACGTTGGGCTCCCTGCATGGAGCCTGCTTCTCCCTCTGCTTGTGTCTCTGCCTCTCTCTCTGCATCTCTCTGTGTCTGTCATGGATAAATAAATAAAATCTCAAAAAAAAGATTGTATTTATTTATTTATTTACTTACTTGAGAAAGAGAGAGCAAGAGAGCATGCACAAGTGGGGTGGAGGGTGGCAGGGAGGGAAGCAGAGGGAGGAGGACAAGTAGACTCAGAGGCAGGGTTCAATCTTACGACCCTAAGATCATGACCTGATCGGAAATCAAGAGTCCAATGCTTTTTTTTTTAATTTTTTATTTATGATAGTCACAGAGAGAGAGAGAGAGAGGCAGAGACACAGGCAGAGGGAGAAGCAGGCTCCATGCACCGGGAGCCCGACGTGGAATTCGATCCTGGGTCTCCAGGATCGTACCCTGGGCCAAAGGCAGGCGCCAAACCGCTGCGCCACCCAGGGATCCTAAGAGTTCAATGCTTAATGGCCTGAGCCACCCAGGTGTCCTGCAAGACTCAGCAATAAGAAAACAATACATTTCATAAGTGGGTAAAAGATCTGAACAGACACCTAGCCAAAGAAAATCCACAAATGGAAAATAATCATGTGAAAAGATGCTCATCATAATATGTATTAGAGAAAAACAACAGGATACCACCACATACCTATTGGAATGACCCAAATCTAAAATACTGACAATACCAAATGCTGATGAGGATGTGGAACAATGGAAAAGCTCATTCATTGCTGGTAAGAAGGCAAAATAGTATGGGCATTTGAAAGTTTGCGAGAGTTACTTAGAAAAAAATAAACATAGTTTTACCACACAATACACGAATTATACTCCTGGGTACTTACCCAATTGAGTTGGAAACGTATGTCCATACAAAAACCTGCACATGAATGTTTACAGCAGCTTTATTCATGATCACCCAAAACTGGAAGCAATCAAGATGCCCTGCAACAGGTAAGTGAGTAAAGAAACTCGGGGATGCCTGGATGGCTCAGTGGTTTAGCGTCTGCCTTCGGCCAAGGGCGTGATCCTAGGGTCGTGGGATTGAGTCCCACATCAGGCTCCCTGCATGGAGCCTGCTTCTCCCTCTGCCTATGTCTCTGCCTCTCTCTCACTCCCTCTCATAAATAAATAAAATCTTTTAAAAATTGTAATAATCCACATAATAGAGTACTTTTCAACACTTTTTTTTTAAAAAGGTGAGCTATTGAGCCACAAAAAGACATGGAGAACCCTTAACTGCATATTGCTGAGTGAAAGAATCCAGTCTGAAAAGGTTACAGTCTGTCAGATTCCTACTACATGACATCAGAAAAGGCAAAATTATTTTAACATTAAAAAGATCAATAGAAAAAAAAAAGATCAATAGTTGCCAGGGATTCAGGGGATAGAGAGATGAATAGGTGAAGTATGAGGGACATTTAGGGCAGTGAAACTCTTCTGTATAACACTAATGGTGAATACATGACATGCATCTGTCAAAATCTTTTTTTTAAGATTTTATTTATTTATTCATGAGAGACACGGAGAGAGAGAGATAGAGGCAGAGACAGGCAGAAGCAGACCCCATGCAGTGAGCTCGATGCGGGACTCGATCCCACGTCTCCAGGATCATGCCCTGGGCAGAAGGTGGCGCTAAACCGCTGAGCTACGCAGGGATCCCCTGTCAAAATCTATATAAACACAGTCAATCTTTTTTTTTTCTTTAAAGATTTTATTTATTCATGAAAGACACAGGGAGAGAGAGAGGCAGAGACACAGGCAGAGACACAGGCAGAGGGAGAAGCAGGCTCATGCAGGCGGCCAGACGTGGGACTTGATCCGGGGTCTCCAGGATCACACCCTGGGCTGAAGGCAGCGCTAAACTGCTGAGCCACCCGGGCTGCTCTACAGAGTCAATCTTAATGTAAACTTCGGGCTATACTTAATAATAGTATTGACATTGGTTCATCATTTGGTTTTTGTTGTTGAAGATTTTACTTTTATTCATGAGAGACACAGAGAAAGTGGCAGAGACATGGGCAGAGGGAGAAGCAGGCTCTTCTAGGGAAGCCCGATATAGGACTCGATCCCAGGACTCCGGGACCACGCCCTGAAACAAAGGCAGACTCTCAACCACTGAGCCACCCAGGCATCCATGGTTCATCAGTTGTAACAAACATACCACACTAAAGCAAGATGTTAATAATAAGGGCAACTGAGTGATGGGGTTGGGAGGGTGAGCCTATGGAACTCCATGTACTATTTACTCAAGTATTCTATAAATCTAAAACAGTACTAAAAATAAAATCTATTCTTTATTTTGAAAACCAAATTGATAATTTTCTGAGCCTGGACCCTAACCCCATTTTACGTATGGACACACTGTATTATTTGTAAGGTTTGAGAATGCATAGCATCTTTCGATGACACAGCCACTGTCTAGGTAGAGACAGCTGCACTTGGTTTTGTTTGGAACTTTGCCAAGACTTGGTCACCATTTCAGAAAGTCACATCACCAGTAGCAAACTAGCGGTCTTTGAGCAGCTGGCTCACCACCCACCTATATTGTGTGCACACTGGCAACCATTAGACTCAAGGTAGTTTTATAAAGAGGGGCTCCCATCCAACTGCTCCAATGCGCCTGGGCATTTACATATTCAAACACACACTATTTTACCACTAAATATTTTTACCTATCCTCTGTAGGACAATTAGAACACCATATTGACTTTTTTGGTATAGCGGTAGGTTTTATTATATATTAATTCACAGTAGGATAATGACAAGACATTTAGTATATTTGTGACTGAGTCTGAGAGTTGAGAACCTCTCCTTTATATTAAAATCCAGACTCTGGGATCCCTGGGTGGCGCAGCGGTTTGGCGCCTGCCTTTGGCCCAGGGTGTGATCCTGGACACCTGGGATTGAATCCCACATCGGGCTCCCTGCATGGAGCCTGCTTCTCCCTCTGCCTGTGTGTCTGCCTCTCTCTCTGTGTGTGTGATTATCATAAATTTAAAAAATAAAATCCAGACTTTTTCCTCCTGTCCTAACCAGCGGTCCAGTGGTTCCAGAGGCTCAGCCCCCTGTTCCCCTCAGGCCTGCCAAAGGGATCTGTTTGTATGTCTCAGAATGTGGCAGTATTCTCACGTCCCTAGACTTGGTCCAGGTTGTTCTCTCCCTGAAACACCTTCATCTTCTTCACTTACCACTTGAACAAATGCAGTGTCCCCCAGCCTGTGTTCTTCTTGGCATTCCTTTGAAACCTGCGTCATAGCTGTGCACTACCTGCAATCCTTTTTACTTAATTTTTCTTATTGTTTTTTTGAAGATTTTATTTTTAAGTAATCTCTACACCCAACGTGGGGCTCAAACTCACAAGCCTGAGATCAACAGTCGCATGCTACACCAATGAGCTAGCCAGGTGCCCCAACTTAATTTTCATTAAATGACTCATCTTTCATACATTATTTTTGAATTTACATTAAATTATAAACAAATTTATCTTTTCTTTTATATTTTTTAAATTAATATATGGCTCACATACAATGTTACATTACTTTCAGGTGTACAATAAATAAATTTATTTTTAAATTAAATAAATATAAAAAATAAAATAAAAAATCATAAAAAATTAACCTTTTGTTATTTTAAACTTGTATTTTAATTTAGTGATATTTAACTTTTATTTAATTCTAATAAATTTATAAACATTTATTTATTATACATAAATGTATATACATGTATATAAATGTATATATACATACATTATACATTTATTATACATTGTTTTTCAAAGAAAAGTGCATATCCTTATCATAAATACAAAGCTAGCATCAATAGCCCTATAAATAAAGCAACAATAGGGATGCTTGGGTGGCTCAGTGGTTGCGCGTCTGCCTTGGGCTCAGGGGGTGACCCTGGAATCCCAGGATTGAGTCCTACATCAGGATCCCTGCATGGAGCCTGCCTCTGTGTCTCTCATAAATAAACAAAATCTTTTAAAAAATGAAATAAATAAAGCAACAATAAAAATAGATAAGGAACATAAACGTTATTAATCTCTATTTAGATAAAGTCTGCAGAAGCCCTGAAGCCATCTCTTTGTTAAAGAAAAGGGAAGAGAGACCAACAGATGTTAGAAACATGTTAGGACCGTTGAGACTTTCTCCTTGACATATTGAAGGCTTGAAAGCAAATTGGAAAAAAGAATAACTTTCTCTTTCAGCGTACCTTAATGCTGTCTCTTTACTACCTCAAATCAGTGTATATCATTACAATCCATTTATTTATCCAGCATTTATCAAGCACCTGAAACGAACCAGGCAGGAGCTAGATGTTTGCAATAATACAACACTGAGACAGACAAGTAGTCTTTGCCCCATAGACTCAGTCGACTTAAGAAACACACACACACATGTAATCTGGAAGTGGTCATAATATTACATTGCTTATGAAAATTTGCGATTTAATGCCTCTCACTTCTCCAACATCCCCTATATGCACGATGACTGCAGAGCAAACAAACCCACTTGTAAATTACATGAGTGACAGCAAGTCAGTTTCAAAATTGCAATGGTCTATAATCTCTTCAAAGTTTTTCACACGAAAAAGAAAATGTGGGACGTGGGTACATCTTAATAGGTTTGATATGATGGGACCTGGGGCCCTCCCAAGGTGGTTTGTTTGTTTGTTTAGCAGCAGCAGTGGGAGAGTACCTCCGGGTCACACTTTCCTCCGGAGCCTTTGCTTAACCTCTTGCTGCTCCGAACGCAGCTCAGCCTCACTGTCACCGGGAAGCCCGCCTGGACGCCCCAACTGGGCCCACGCCTCTACAGTGAGTCCCCAAAGGCCCGGCGCTTCCCCAGGTAAGCACTTGGACGAGAAGAGCCAGTCTGTCCTTCTGTCTGCCAGACCTGCCTGAGGGCTCCGACAGCACCCGCACCTGGCCCTCTCCTCGGCCTCCCGAGGCACCCAGCTCGGCGCAGCCCGCCAGGACCGCTGGCGACCGACGCTCGGGTTACCCCCTGGGCGAGTCTGCTCCTCCGAGGGCCCCCGCGTCACCCAGCGCTGCACCTGCGAGCTGGCGGAGGGGGAAGAAGCCGCACGATGTCGGCTCGCCAGCTCTGGGCGGGGGAGGGGCGGGGTACCACCCCCCCCGCCCGCCTCCCCCGACCCTGCCGGCAGATCCGGGACCGGCGCCCGCGGGGCGGGGAGGCCGCAAGGGATCTTCCCGGGTCAGCCGCCTCTAAGCTGCACGGGACCCCGCGGGATGCGAGCGGAGTCCAGCGCGGGAGTCTAGAGTCCGCGCCAGGAGGAGGTGGGGAGGGGTGGTGCGACCCTCTGTCCCCGCCCCGGGGGCGGAGCAAGGTCCGAGCCCGTGGAGCCTGACACCCTTGGAAATCTGTCCCGGCCTTCCTCCCTGGCTCCCGCCTCGCCCCCACCCCCGCCCCTTTCAGGGAGACCCGACCCCCCTTCCCCGTCCACCTCCCTGGTCCTCTGGCTCTCGGGTCCCGGCGTAGGTGCAGGTGCAGCACCCCACCGCTCTTTCACCCGGGCGCATCCCGCTGGGCGGCCATGGCGCGAGGAGACGCCCCACAGGACAGGCGAGTTGGGGGGTTGGGGACCGAGTGGGGTGCGGACGGGGATCCGGGTGGCGGTGAGCAGCGCAGACCCGCTGCCTTCGGGCGCTCGTAGGCTCAAAGCAGGCTGATGGAACTACAATTCCCATCAGCCGCCTCCGTCTGCTACCTGAACGGGAGTGACGGGGGTTGTAGTCCGCTCTGCGGAGGGGTGGCCCTGGGAGGCGGGAGGGGGAGGGCGCGGCCGGGGCGTTGCGTCCTCAGGGTGACCTTCTGACTGATCCCCACAGCTACCACCTGGTCGGGATTAGCTTCTTCATCCTGGGCCTGGGCACTCTCCTTCCCTGGAACTTCTTCATTACGGCCATCCCGGTGAGACTCGCGGCTAGAGTGCCAGCCTCATGGCCACAAACACCATTGCCTTGGACCAGAGAAGCCCAGGCGCTTCGCTTCCCCACCTTGCCGCCGTTGACTCCTCATTATGCCAATATGTCTGTGCGTTTGTCCACTGAAGCCCTGAGCCTCAGAGAGGGGAAGTGCCCCTCTTGCAGATAGGAAAGGCCAAGCTTTCAGGGATGCCCGGATCCTACAGGGGCAAGGCCACCAGCTCAGGGGCGAGCCTATGGAACTAGTGAAGAGCTACCCACCCACCGCCCCTGTTTGTCATTATTCCCTGGCTAGTCATTCCTGGCCTAATCCACTCCAAAAGTGGATTATGGTTTGGTTTTCACTGAAATAGCATGAGTTGCATTCATTCAACCAATAAACAGTTAATAAGGCGCATCTACTGTGAGCCAGGCCCTGTTCTTGGCACTGGGGCTACAGGAGGAAACATAACAGAGGAAGCCTCCATCCTCATGGAGATACTCCCTCAAGGGAAGGCAGAAATATGGGGTTTGTGTTCTCTCTAGGACTGGTTATCCATATATATTCAATGATACAACTTTCCAGATGCCCCTTTAGTGTCTGGCTCTCTGCTGGACCCTAGAGACCCAAATATGAATCAGACCCTGTCTTGAGAGGGAGCTGGGTGCCAAAGAGCTATTAATAATTTAAGAAGGAACCTGCCACCCCAGGCTTGGAGCAAAGTCCTCCTAGGTCCCCAGGGAAGGGAGAGTTCCTTCTGCTTTATAGAAGAGGTGATTTGTAACTTGGGAGAAGGATAGGTAAAGCACTGGTGTTTGGGGGCTAGGTGGGACTGGGAGGAAAGGGGAAAGGCATTCCAGGTGGAGAGGACTGCTGTGCAAAGGCACCAAGGCAGGGGAACACCAGCCTGTTCAGAGACAGGACCAGAGCCTAGGGTACCTAGAGCTTACCGGGATGCAGCAGGAGATGCAACACAAAAGGGAGGTTCTGAGGGGCCTTCAGTGCTGTTCCAAAATCTTGGGACTTTGCCCTGTAGGCAACAGGGAACTATGGGCAGGAGGGAGAAGGAAGTTAAGCAGGGGCTTAACGAACGTGTGTTCCAGAGAGAATGCAGTTAGTTAGCACCTGGGCCAGGGCCTGGCTTACAGTTAGGCACTCAGTAAATCCTCAGGAATCTGGAAGCTGCTGCAGGAGTAGAGGTAGAGACTGGAACCAGGGCACTGCAGAGGAAGGGTGATCGGAAGATAGAGCAAGGCCCAAGTTGGGGGTTCTTAGGGCTTGGGCTCTGTCCCAGACGTCAGCTGTTCAATTCAGGGAACATTCATTGAGCTCTGACTGTGCCAGGTACTGAGATCAGTACCAGGACGGAGAGACACTTCCTGCAGACTTTAACTGAGCAATCCCAAGCATGGGAGGAGACAGAGAGGAAAGGCTAGGGGGTTCCTCAGGGTAGGTTGGAGGGTGACCCCATACCCCCTCCCCTGGCATCCTGGCAGTACTTTCAGGGGCGGCTGGCAGGGGCCAATACCACCACCGGGGCCCTGGACACCAACCACACAGGCCTCGCAGACACCTTCAACTTCAACAACTGGGTGACACTACTGTCCCAGCTGCCTCTGCTGCTCTTCACACTCCTCAACTCCTTACTGTACCAGTGGTGAGAGGCCCCAGCCCTCGGGCTCCCCGCAGGCCATCCCTCTGTGGTCCCTTCACCCTGTGGTCCCTCTACCAGCCCTCTGTGGTCCCTCCACCAGCCCTCTGTGGTCCCTCCACCCCCCTTTGCTAAGGAAGCTCCATCTGGGCCCAGGGAAGACCTCCCATCCTTCCTCCAATCCTCCTGCATGTCCCCCCACAACTCCCAGTGTCCAACCCTGGGCTCAATCTCTTGCCTACCTCCCCCTGCCTGGCCGGGGCCCAGCCGATGCCCACTCTGCTCCTACTTGTGAGCAGCATCCCTGAGATGGTGCGGATTCTGGGCAGCCTGCTGGTCATCCTGCTGCTCTTTGCCCTGACGGCGGCGTTGGTCAAGGTGGATATGAGCCCTGGGCCTTTCTTCTCCATCACCATGGCCTCTGTCTGGTTCATCAACTGTGAGCACTGCTGCCCCTCCCTCTCCCCACTCAGTCCACCCAGGGCTTCAGCCCAGTCCCTTCTCTGTAACTGGAAGGGCCCAACATATTCAAGAAGGAAAGACCACAGCAGCAGCAGCACTCCCATCCCTGATGAGAAACTGAGAAGGAGAAAAGTCACTTGTCCCAAACCCACGGTGACCTAAGATCAGGCCTCCTGACCCCTAGCCCCCCAAACCTATGGCTATACCTGAGAAGAAAGAATGGGGTGGGGGGTGTTACACTAGGGTGCCCAGAGTCTCATGCCTGCCCAACCTAGTTGAGTTTCCCATGCACCCTGCCAGCACCTCCTCAAGGGAGCCTCTAAGGCCTGCCTAGTTGAGCGGCATCCCCCACTCTTCTCCCTCCACAGCCTTCTGTGCGGTTCTGCAGGGCAGTCTCTTCGGGCAGCTGGGCACCATGCCTTCCACCTACAGCACCCTCTTCCTCAGTGGCCAGGGCCTGGCTGGGATCTTCGCTGCTCTTGCCATGCTCATGTCCATGGCCAGTGAGTGGACTTGTATGGCTGGAGGGGTAGAGTGGCCTCTGGGATACTGGGGAGCAGAAAGTATTCTAGGAGTGAGATGCCTTGGGTTCTGGGTAGAGATGATGGGGAGCTGGGGGTTGGGCTTGGGAGTAAGGAGTGGGGCTCTTGGGTTCTATAGCGAGAGGATGATCAGGTGAGGATTGGATTAACTTGGGCCCAGGGGCAGGATTCCCAAGGCTGACACTGGTATCTGGCAGCAGCCTGGGGTTCAGGAAAGGGGGGGACTAGTTTAAGATTCAGATAAACTGGGTTAGAATCCTAGTTGTACTGCTTCCCAGCCAGGGGACTGGACAGGGTACTTCACCTGTGTCAGGTTCCCCACTGAAATGCCTCTTATAGCTCTGTCCTGAGATGGTAACAAAAATGAGAAGTGCTCAACAAAATGACAAGTAGGGAAGAGTGAGAGAAACAAATGCCTGGGCTAGGGTCCTGCAGAGGTTCCTGAGTTTGTCAGAGAGCATAGCGGCAGAGGCCAGGAAGTGAAATCTGAGAAGTACATCATGGGAAGTGGGACAAGAGTCATTAGCCGCCGCCCCCCCCCCCCCAGGGAGCCAGTAGGACCAGCCCCCCCTCCACTCTGCAGCTGAAGTTTCTGCACAGGTGGCGTGGATGCCCAGACCTCCGCCCTGGGGTACTTCATCACACCCTGCGTGGGCATCTTCGTGTCCATCGTGTGTTACCTGAGCCTGCCCCACCTGGTGAGCCTGGTATTGGGCTCAAGGCCCCACTGCAGAGCATCTCAGATACAGTTCTGAGTCTGAGGCCCTGAGAGAGGCCAGGGGAGGGGGAGGGGACCTGATCCCCAAAGGAGTCAGCTACTGGGGACTCCAGCCTCTGAGACGACAGGGTGGAGAGGGATCCAGACACCTCAGCCAAGCCAGGCAGGGCCAACACTTTCCTTCTGCAGGAGTTTGCCCGCTACTACCTAGCCAAGAAACCATCACAGGCGCAAGGTCAGGAGCTGGAGACCAAAGCTGAGCTCCTCCAGTCTGGTGAGCTTGGGCCCCTGCTGGGGATGTGGAAGACCCAGGGGAGGGTAAAGCTACCTCTACAGGAAAGCATTTTCCCTCTGGTACCTCCCCGTCTAGTAGCCTTGTGTGAGCTACTTCTGCTCACCCCTAGTAGCCTTGTGTGAGCAGACACAGAGGTCAGGAAGGGAATTCAGTGGAAGTAAAGTTACTCTTGCTGGCCTAGGGCTTCAGTTTTCCATTCCATAAAATGGGGAGACAGTAGAGCTCCAATTTGCTAGTTCTCTATCCAAATGCATTTGTTTGAATCCTGGCCTTGCAACATCCAAGCTGGATGACCTTAGGCAAGTCCCTTAACCTCTCTGAGCCTGTTTCTTTATTTGGAAAGCAGTAGCAATGACATAATCCATATAAGGTGCTGGGATGCCTGGGTGTCTCAGCGGTTGAGCACCTGCCTTTGGCTCAGGGCATGATGCTGTAGGCCCAGGATCAAGCCCTACATCGGGCTTCCTGCATGGAGCCTGCTTCTTCTCCCCCTTCCTATGTCTCTGCCTCTCTCTCTGTGTCTCTTATGAATAAAGATTTTTTTATTTAAAAAATTCATGTAAGGTGCTTATCTCTGCCTGGCACATGTATGTGCTTCATAAGTAGTAGCTTAGCATATTTACATGGTTAATTCTCTTTGCCTACGTCCCGGGCTGGTGGAAAGTCATTTGTTTTAACTGCTGGGAATCGCCCTCCATGGAGCCTGGCTGTCACAGGCATGACCCTGTCCTCCCCTCTCCACCCCAGATGAGAAGAATGGTATTCCCAACAGCCCCCAGAAGGTAGCCCTGACTTTGGATCTTGATGCTGAGAAGGACCCAGAGCTGGAGCCAGAGGAGCCCCAGAAGCCAGAAAAACCTTCAGTTTTCATTGTCTTCCAAAAGGTTTGACTTGTATATGATCCCCAACCACCACTCCTGGGGAAGAGAGAGCTGTTCTCTCCAGCCCTCTCTGAAGACCCTTAGAATGGAATGGAGCCTTAGTGCTCACCTGGTCCACTTCAAGGTGCCAGGGTCATAGTGGGTTAGGAACACAGCTAGGCCAGGCTCCGGGTGTCCTGCCCACCCCCCAGCAAGCACTTGGGGGCTGGGGCTGTGTGTTGGGCCAGAGTCTGCCCCGCCTGCTTACATCCCTGCCTCTGGCTCCCAGATCTGGCTGACGGCGCTGTGCCTCGTGCTGGTCTTCACAGTCACTCTGTCCGTGTTTCCTGCAATCACGGCCATGGTGACCAGCTCCACCAGTCCTGGGAAGTGGAGTGAGTGCTGGGAAGCAGAAGAGGGCAGGGGAGATGGAGGGAGGAGGGAGGAAGAGGGAAGAAGGAGACGGAAGGAGGGACCAGGATGAGCCCTGTTTCTCTCCCAGGTCGGTTCTTCAACCCCATCTGCTGCTTCCTTCTCTTCAACATCATGGACTGGGTGGGACGGAGCCTGACCTCCTACTTCCTGTGGGTGAGCATACCTCTGGGCTGGGGGTATCTGATGATTTCAGGAAGAAGTTGGGGATCAGAGGATGTGAAAGAGCACAGAAAAGTGATTTCCCAAAAGTCTGACCATTTTAGGTCTGGCAATATAACAGCTGGCCTAGTGATAGTGAGCACCTGGCCCTGGAGGTATACAAGCCAGGGCTTGGACTGTGAGCTCCTTGAAAGCAGAAGTCATATCCAGTTGAACTATGTCCCCAGCTTCCAGCCCAGGACCCAGGCCTCGGTGCTCAGCCTAGACTGTTGCATGGAGATCTCTGTACCATGTGAGAGGTTGGACAAGATTCCTAGTGTTTGATTTTACTCATGGGTGCTGCTTCTTTAAATGAAATCTTCCAAGGAGATATAACAAAGTAGATCAAAGAGGAGCTGCTCTAATCCAGGCTGGCATGGGGCCCTGGATCCCCAGCTTCCAACTCCATTCAGCAACACCATCTGCCCCAAAGGGGTCTGTGGAACCCCCAGGGGTACTTGGAGGAACCCTGCTTGAAAACCAGAGATGCTATCTAAGGTCTCTTCCAGTTCTGCCATGGAGAGAGTCTAAGCTGGAGATGAGAAGGGGCAGAGGCTATCCCCAGGCCAGTCCTTGATTGCTGGAGGGCCTTCCCAGCCCCTCACTGGAGGCCTAAGCAAGCCCTGGGCCCTCACTGGCTCATGTAGAGTAGGAGGTCAGGGGAAGTGACAGAGTCTATCTGGGGTGGGCTCCCAGGGACTGCCCTCACCCGGGTGTCTGCCATAGCCAGATGAGGACAGCCGGCTACTGCCGCTGCTTGTCTGCCTGCGTGTCCTGTTCGTGCCGCTCTTCATGCTGTGCCACGTGCCCGAGAGGTCCCGGCTGCCCATCCTCTTCCCACAGGATGCCTACTTCATCACTTTCATGCTGCTTTTCGCTGTTTCCAACGGCTACCTGATGTCCCTTACCATGTGCCTGGCGCCCAGGTCTGGGGGTCAAGAGGGAGGGCCTGGGAGTGGGGAGGTGGGCTTGCTCTTTGAGGTGGACAGCCTATAAGAGGGGGTCCCTTCTGCTTCTAGCCAGCCCAGCACTAGCTGTCTCTAGGTGTCGCTGTCAGATCAGGCTTTAACCCGAGCTGGCCCCAGGGCAGGAGCTGGGGGAGTTCCTGCCGACGGAAGTAGTCCAGGCACTGCTTCTAGGGCCTCCTCTCTGGGTGTGTTTCCCCAGCTGTGAAATCAACGGGTTGAGCTATCATTCCTTAGGGCCCAGCTACACCCAGAATCCTCAGTTGAAGGGTAGCTAAGGTCTTGTTGTTGTTGTTGTTGTTGTTGTTGTTGTTGTTTTGGGGGGTAGCTAAGGTCTTGATCGAAAGTGGGGGTTCATGGGCTATTTACTCCAGGGACAATGGAGTTGAGAATCCAGAGACAGAAGAGGTGACAGGGAGGACCAGGCTGGGGACATTTTGTTGTGGGGGAAGGCAGTGGAATCTAGAATCCCATTCTACTGGGCCTGTGAGGCCTGAGAGGTGTCCTTGGTGGTAGCCTTATTTTATAGATCAGGAAAATGAAATTGGGAGAGGGACGAATTATGGTAACTCAGAGGTTGGGGCAGCCCAGACTAGGATTCAGGCATCCTGTTACAAGAGGGTTAGAGGGCACTGGGGCGGGGTCCAGGTTTGGCCTGGTCTTTCCTAAGAGCTCCTACTCCTGTGTGTTCTAGGCAAGTGCTGCCACATGAGAGGGAGGTGGCTGGCACCCTCATGACCTTCTTCTTGGCCCTGGGGCTCTCCTGTGGAGCTGCTTTCTCCTTCCTCTTCAAGGCACTGCTCTGATGTGCTCTGTCCAGGGCTCACCCACAGCTCTCTTCTCGCTGCCCCTTTGAACCTGAGACCCACCACAGGGGGAATGGCGAGCCAGGCTTAAGCCTCTGCTGGGCTGGGGCCCCATGGTCTGGGGGTGCCAGGAGGAAGTGGGTGCCACTCTCCTTCCTGGACTGGTATCCATCTGGGGGCTACGAGGAAGATTCACCAGCATCATTCTAACCCTCATCCAGGAATGGAGCTGACAAAGACAGACTACCTAGAGGCACACAAGACCTCATCCCAAGGGCGCTGATCAGGGAAGAGAGGGCCAAGGGCCATGACCCTTCCTCACCTCAAGAGTACTTTTGTCAATCTCAAGAAATGCACTTGCTCGTCTGTGGGGATCGGAGGCCACCAGTGGGGTCTTGCCAAGGGTGTGGCTGGTGCGGCTCCTCTTCTCCCCCGGCCTCCATAACCCCACAATCCACTTTCTCAGACCCCAGCGCAGAGGATGCCGGGGAAGCTGAGGGGAGCAAGGAGAAGGAACAGGCATTAGGGATCTGAGGGTACTCACAGGACCCCGTGGGCCTCAAACAGTGTTTCATTGCCAACGCTTACTTGTCTCCACTCCCCAGAGCCCGGCTGGGCCTAGGTCCCGGAGCTGCAGTTAGCCTACATGCGTGTTTTGCACTTTACAGTTTGCAAAGCTCTTCCGTCCCCACTCTTTCACTAAAGTTGCATTGAGACCCTTGGGAGGAGCCAGGCAGGGATTGTGCTCTCCCTTTATACAGGTGAGGAAACTGAGTCTCAGGGGGAAGTAACTGGTCTGTGGCAGAGCCAGGACCCAGCTCCCACCTCCCTCCTCCCTGTAGGTGCTGTTCTTCCTGCCCACTACCTGCTTCTCTTTTCCTCAAGAGGCTCAAGGCAGGAATCCTAAGCACTTATTCCACATTTTGGATGTTTTTCCTTCCAACCCTGCTCCTGGGTCTAATAATAACCTTCTTCATTTGTATAATCAATTCACTGAGTCTTTATTTCCAAAGTGCTGTCAGCTCCAACGGCTTTGATGACCTGGGTGGGGTAAGGATGCCTGTACCATTTGACAGATGAGACAACTGAGGTTCTGAGAAGGGCAGAGATTCGTGGGCATCACTATGCTGGGCCCTCTTGACCACAGGGTGACCTGTGCTCCTGGACAGAGCACCTGGCTGCATGAACAACTATTGCTCTTCCCCTCCACTGGTGTCCTCTGCCTCCCCAGGCCCCCTCCCCCACTTTCTCAAAAATGGAGCCTCAAGGAGACAGCAAATTTTCTGGAGAGATGGAGAAAAAGTCCTGCTTCACCACACACCCTGTGCAGCCCAGAGAAAAGCAAAGGGTTGTTTTGTTGTTGTTTTGTTTTTTGCATTAGAAGCACTGGCTTTTCTGCCCACATGCCCTCCTGCCTTCCATGAACATTCACCAAGCAGCTATTACATACCAGGCACCAAGTCAGCATAGGGTCCTGGCTCAGAGGTAAGGTACAACCTTGGTAGCTGAAATAAAGCCACAGGGCAGACCCCAAGTGAGGACTCATTCCTTTCACCATTATTCACTGTACCAGGCAATGGCTGGTCTGATGAGCCTGAAACAAAGGAGACAGGTCCCTGCCCCAAGGCCATGGGAAGTAGAAAGTAACATGGGATGGGGTTTGTGAGGGCCCTGCAGAAGTATGGAATGTAAGATTCCAAAAAAGGATGTCGCAGGTCCCTCTGGGAAGTCAGGGTAGCAGATCAGGGGAGGTTCCCCCCAGCTGGGCCTCAAGGGAACAAAAACTAGTTCCCTGGGCTGGGTGGGGGAGGGGTGTCCCAGGCAGAGACAGCAGGGAAGGTGGAAGGCTTGGACTCAGAATATTCAGGAAACAGGGGACTTCTGTGGGGGGAAGTTCTGTGGAGCCCCTAGGATGTGAGAGAGGGAGTGGTGAGAGGATGAGGCTGGAGCAGTGGGTTGGGGACAAGTGATGAAGGCTTTAGTGATGAAGAGTAGATAGCAGGTTAGACAGAGGAGGAGAGATTCAGGAGAGAAGAGGTCGGTGACCTCTTCAAAGGCCATTTAACTAGTGGTTAAGTGCATGTGAGCTGGTCCAGCATTATGGGTTCAAAGCTAGGCCCGTTCATTTACGAGCACTGGAGATTGAGACTTGCCCATGTGTGGAGTCCTAGGGAGAGGTCGGGGCTGGAGTACAGACTGGCATCTACTAAACAGTGATTGTAGTTCTAGAGGTATCTTGTGTAGACCATGAGGCCTGGCCATTCCCTTTGACCGGGAACGGTGAGGACAGGGCCCCATGCTTCCTGGGTCCCTTCTCCTTCCTCACCTTCACAGATTGTTTGTTGAACACAAAGCTCCTTAGACCTGCCAGAGCCATCCTACTGGCCAGGCAACAGTGCCAGGGAACCCACGGGGGCTGGTCCACCTTCATCTGGAGCAAGCCCACGTTGGGCTGAGCAGTGGAGGACGGGCCCCAAAAGAGGACACTTACCCCTCAGACATCCTTATGATATCACAACCTGGAATTCCATCTTCCCAACCTCCTTCCCAGTAGACCCAGCCCCCTGCCTCACCCATTAAATCAGTATATAGTCAGCTTCCAATGACAGAAACAAATACTGGGGCAGAAGGATGCACCTCCTCACTCCTCTCCTGATACCCAGTCCCCTGGCCACTGCCTCCTCCCCAGCCTGATGCAGCTCTGCCAGTGGGCCCCAGTTCCCTCGGAAGTTCCCAGGGGCCATCAGCAAACACCTGTAGAGGGCTCTATGTGGCAAGAACTGAGATAGGCCTGGTGGAGAGACACAAATATTTGAAGGCCAGTGTTTGGCCTTGAATTTCTCACCCTCCCATGAAGAGGAGGCCTCCTGGTTTGTAGATTGATTCAACTTTCCAATTAAAAGGCAGAGGTTCGGCAGCCCCCCGGATGGCTCAGTAATTTAGCGCCGCCTTCAGCCCAGGGCCTGGTCCTGGAGACCTGGGATCCTGGAGACCTGTCGGGCTCCCTGTATGGAGCCTGCTTCTCCCTCTGCCTGTGTGTCTGTCTCTCTCTCTCTCTCTCTCATGAATAAATAAATAAAATCTTTAAAAAAATAAAATAAAAGGCAAAGGTTGTCAGATGGATTAAAAATGATGCAACTGTATGCTATCTACCAGAAACTCCCTTTAGAGCAAAAAACACAAATAGGTTGAAAATGAAAGAATGGGTGGATCCTTGGGTGGCTCAGCAGTTTGGCACCTGCCTTTGGCCCAGGGCATGATCCTGGAGTCCTGGGATTGAGTCCCACGTCGGGTTCCTTGCATGGAGCCTGCTTCTCCTGGCTGTGTCCCTGTCTCTCTCTCTCTCTCTCTCTCTCTCTGTCTCTCATGAATTAATGAAATAAAATGAGGGCAGCCCAGGTGGCTCAGCAGTTTAGTGCCGCCTTTGGCCCAGGGCCTGATCCTGGAGACCTGAGATCGAGTCCCATGTTGGGCTCCCTGCATGGAGCCTGTTTTTCCCTCTGCCTGTGTGTCTGCCTCTCTCTCTCTCTCTCTCTCTCTCTCTCTCTCTCTCTCTCTCTGTCTCTCTCTGTGTGTGTGTGTGTGTGTGTGTGTCTCTCTCTCTCTCATGAATTAATAAACAAAATCTTTTGGGATCCCTGGGTGGCGCAGCGGTTTGGCGCCTGCCTTTGGCCCAGGGCGCAATCCTGGAGACCCAGGATCGAATCCCATGTCGGGCCCCCGGTGCATGGAGCCTGCTTCTCCCTCTGCCTATGTCTCTGCCTCTCTCTCTCTGTATGACTATCATAAATAAAAATTTAAAAAAAAATAAACAAAATCTTTTTTAAAAATAAAAAATAAAAATAAAATGAAAGAATGGGCAAGAACAAGCATGGTATTCCATGCCAATAGTAAACAAAAGACAGTTGGGGTGAATATACTATCAGACCAAATAGACTTCAAGTCAAGAATTATTTAAGAGATGAAGGAGGCTGTTATATATCCATAAAAGGGTGTAATAATTATAAACATGCACACCTAACAACAAAATCCTAAAAAAAGATATGAAGCAAAAATGGACAAATTTGAAGGAGGAATTACACATTTCTACAAGAATGGTTGGACACGTCAATACCCTACTTTCAATGAAGGACAGAACAACCAGACAGAAGATTGACAAGGACATAGAGGAGCTGGTGCATCATACACCAGTTGGACCAAGCAGACACACATGAACACTCACCTACAAACAGCAGAATGGACCTCCTTCTCTACTGCACAAGGAACACCTCCTAGGAGAGATCAGAAATTAGGCCACCAAACAAAACTACAATACATTTTAAAAGACTGAAATCCTGCAAAGTTTCTTTTCCAATCACTATGGAATGAAAGTAGAAATCTGTAACAAAAAGTAGACACTTCACAAATAAGTACCAATTAAACAATGCATTCTGAATTAATGGGTTAAAAAAGAGTCCAAAGATATGGAAGCAGCCCAAGTATCCATTGATGGATGAATGGATAAAAAAGATGTGGGGCACCTGGGTGGCTCAGTTGGTTAAGTGTCTGTCTTAGACACAGGTCATGATCCCAGGGCGAGCCCCTTGTCGAGCCCCTCCCTCCTCAGGGCAGGGGCCTGCTTCTCCCTCTCCTCCCCGCTCGTGCTCTCTCTCACCATCTCTGATCTCTCTCTCAGATAAATAAAATCTTTAAAAAAATAAAAAGATGCATACGCACACATATACACATGCTGGAATATTACTCAGCCATAAAAAAGAATGAGATCTTACCATTTGCAACAACACAGAAAAAACTTAGAGCGTATTATGCTAAGTGGAATAAGTCAGAGAAAGACAAAGATCATATGATTTCACTCCTATGCAGAATCTGAACAATAAAACAAGCAAAAAGCAGAAACAGACCCATAAATATAGAGAACAAACTGGTGGATGCAAGAGGAGAAGGGAATGGGGAGTGCCTGGGTGGCTTAGTTGGTTAAGCATCTGCCTTTGGCTTAGGTTATGATCCTGGGGTCTTGGGATCGAGCCCTGCATTGGGCTCCCTGCTCAGTGAGGAGTCTGCCCTCCCCCAACTTGTGCTCTTTCTCTCTCTCGTGCACTTTCTCTCTCAAATAAGTAAATAAAATCTTAAAAGAAAGAAAATAGGGATCCCTGGGTGGCGCAGCGGTTTGGCACCTGCCTTTGGCCCAGGGCGCGATCCTGGAGACCCGGGATCGAATCCCACGTCGGGCTCCCGGTGCATGGAGCCTGCTTCTCCCTCTGCCTATGTCTCTGCCTCTCTCTCTCTCTCTGTGACTATCATAAATAAATAAAAATTAAAAAAATGTATTAAAAAAAGAAAGAAAATAAATAGGCAAAGAAGATGAAGAGGTACAAACTTCCAATTATAAAAGAAATCAGTCAAGGCTTCTGGGTGGCTCAGTGGTTGAATGACTGCCTTTGGATCATGTTGTGATCCCAGGGTCCTGGGATTGAGTCCCACACCAGGCTCCCTGTGGGGAGCTTACTTCTTCTGCCTCTGTGTCTCTCATGAATAAATAAATAAAATCTTTTTAATAAATAAAACAAGTCATGGAGATGAAAAGTACAGCATAGGGAATATAGTGAATAATATTGTTATGACATTGTGTGGTGACAGGTGACTGGAATTACTGTGGAATCAGGATGTTGTCCACCTGAAACTAGTATAACATTGTATGTCAACAATACCTCAACACTTTATTTTTTTACCTCAACACTTAAAAAAAAAGAATCTATACAATGTATACTAAGTTCTATGAGTAATTTGCAATGACTGCTATAAAAATAAATAAAGGAACTACCTTTAAAATCCTCCCTCAAAAAAAAAAAAGAAATTGAAAGAGAAATTGGAAAATGCTTTGAGATAAAAGAAAATGAAAACACAACACAATGAAATTTATGGGATGCAGCCAGAGCAGTGCTGAGAGGAAATCTAATGTGTAAATGCCTACATTAAGAGGAAGAAGGGGGGGGATCCTGGCTGGCTCAGTCGGTGGAGCCTGTGGCTCTTGATCTCAAGGTCCTGAGTTTGAGCCCCACTGGGTAGAGATTACTTTAAAAGGGGGGGGGACAAGAAGGATCTCAAATCACTAACCTAACTTTACACCTTTAATAATTAGGAAAAAGAAGAGCAAATTAAGCCTATAGTTAGCAGAAGGAAGTTAATGATAAATATTAAGGTGGAGTGAAACACAGTGGAGGATGGAAAAACAACAGAAAATCAGTGAAACTAAAAGTTGGTTATTTGAAACAATCAACAAGACTGACAAATTTCTGACTAGACTGACTAAGAAAAAGAGAGAGAGGACCTTAAAATTATTAAGGTTAGAAATGAAGGTGAAGCCATTATTACTGATTATCCAGAAATAGAGTATTATAAGAGAATACTATGAACAGTTGTACACCAACAAATGAGAAACCTAGATGAAATTAACAAATCCTAGAAACACAAACTACCAAAACTGATTCAAGAAGAAATAGGAGGCCTGAATATACTTCTAACAAATAACAAGATTGAATCAATAATCAGAAACGTCCCAACAAGGAAAATCCCAGGACTGGGTAATTTCACAGGCTAGTTTTACCAATCATTTAAAGAATGAGCACCAATCCTCTCAAACTCTTCCAAAAAATACAAGAGCAGGGAACACTTCCTAATTCATTCTGTGAGATCAACCTGAGGCCAAAGCCAGATAAAGACATCACAAGAAAATGTAATAAGTTGGGGATCCCTGGGTGGCACAGCGGTTTGGCACCTGCCTTTGGCCCAGGGCGTGATCCTGGAGACCCTGGATCGAATCCCACGTCGGGCTCCCAGTGCATGGAGCCTGCTTCTCCATCTGCCTATGTCTCTGCCTCTCTCTCTCTCTCTCTCTGTGACTATCATAAATCAATAAAAAAAATAATTAAAAAAAAGAAAATGTAATAAGCAATATTTCTTATGAATATAGATGTAAAAATTTCAACAAAATGGAACCAAGCAGCTCCAAAGGGATTGTATACCATGACCAAACAGGATCTACTACAGAATACAAGGTAGTTTAACATACAAAAAAAACAATTAATGTAATATGCCACATGAATAGAATGAAGGGGTAAAACCACATGGTCATCTCTTTTTCCACATGATGTGGAAAAAACGTCTGACAAAACCCAACACCATTTCAAGATAAAAACACTCAACAAACAAGGAATATATGGGAACTTCCTCAAGCTGATGATGCACATTTATGAAAAATCCACAACTAATGTCATATTCGATGATAAAAGACTGAAAGCCTCTCCCTAAGATCAGGAAAGGGCCCACTTTTACCATTTCATCTGCTCAACTTTGTACTGGCAGTCCTAATTACAGCACTTTTGCAAGAAAGAAAAATAAAAGGTATCCAAATTGGAAAGAAAGAAGTAAAACCATCCATACTCACAGATGATATCATACATACATTCACAGAAAAAAAGAACACACACACGCTTAGAGATAATAAGCAAATTCAGCAAAATTGGAGGATTCAAGATCAACACACAAAATTCAGTTGTATTTCCTTTTTAAAAATATTTATTTATTGGGATCCCTGGGTGGCGCAGCGGTTTGGCGCCTGCCTTTGGCCCAGGGCGTGATCCTGGAGACCCGGGATCGAGTCCCGCGTCGGGCTCCCGGTGCATGGAGCCTGCTTCTCCCTCTGCCTGTGTCTCTGCCTCTCTCTCTCTCTCTGTGTGTGACTATCATAAATAAATAAAAATTAAAAAAAAAATTAAAAAAAATATTTATTTATTCATGAAATACACAGAGAGAGGCAGAGACACGGGTGGAGGGAGAAGCAGGCTCCTTACAGGGAGCCCAATGCAGAACTCAATTCCAGAACCCCGGGATCACACCTTGAGCCAAAGACAGACGCTCAACCACTGAGACACCCAGGCATCCCTAGTTGTTCTATACACACAATTCTGACACCAATTTTTTTTTATTTATGATAGGCACACAGTGAGAGAGAGAGAGAGAGGCAGAGACATAGGCAGAGGGAGAAGCAGGCTCCATGCACCGGGAGCCCGATGTGGGATTCGATCCCGGGTCTCCAGGATCGCGCCCTGGGCCAAAGGCAGGCGCTAAACCGCTCGCTGCGCCACCCAGGGATCCCCTCTGACACCAATTCTGACATGTGGGTTTCCTCACACACACCAAGCGACTCTCTGACATCGCCTGAGTGTCCTCCAATACAATTCAATTCTGACACCATCTACCTGAAGACAGCATCAGATCTCACAGCTCGGTCCCACAAGACCAGCCCCACTTCAGATGCCCAGAACAAGTCCCAGTGGTTACCTGTGCTTCTGACTGGCTCTAAGTCAGAGGTTCAGCAGTACACACACACACACACACACACACACACACACACACACACACCAGACTCAATTAATTTGACAGCATATCACAGAACTGTTTTACTCGCTGGATTACAGGTTTCATATAAAACGATGTACATCAGGAATGGCCAGATGAAAGAGATGCAGAATGTAAGGTATGTGGAAAGCAGATCCCTTATTAATGGTTTTCAACTCTGGTCTTTTTTTTTTTTAAGATTTTATTTATTTATTCATGAGAGACACACAGAGAGGCAGAGACATATGCAGGGGAGTAGCAGGCCCCATGCAGGAAGCCCAATGTGGGACTCGATCCTGGGACCCCGGGATCACATCCAGAGTCAAAGGCAGATGCTCAACCGCTGAGCCACCCAGGCATCCCATCAACTCTGGTCTTTGAATCTCTCATGCTCCACTCTATCACAGCCAGTGTCTCTCCCCAGCCAGGCCTTTCTGCCCCGATATCAGGCAGTAGGCCTTTCTCTGGGCCTTCCATATAGCTTTCCCTGATCTTGCCATCTCAGTGAGATTCAGTTGCTACTTTTCAGACTCCCCTCAAGCTAAGGTCACTGAGGACACTTCAGAAGCTTCTTATTCACTCATTCAACAAATAACATTCTGATGCTGGCTATGTGGCTAGCATTATAGTGTGTGGCAGGTGGAAGACACTGTGACCAGGTGCCTGGGCAGACAGAGGGAGATATCATGTGAGTGCTGCAGGTGAGACTCAGATGCTCAGGGGCCAGGGTGAATAGTGAAGGGGCAGGGTTGAGACCTTGGCAGAGAGAAAACTATTTGCAAAGGGTGAGCTACTCTTAGTTCTGGCCAATTGTCACCCTGTGGAAATGCAGGCCTGGCATTGCCAGATCTTTCAGAATTTAAAGCAAAAGTTGGAAATGTGGATTTTATGTGAAATCTCCTGATTCGCCAAAGCCAACAACTAATGTGATTCAAATTGTAATTTTCAACACTGAGCAGGTCAAAGACCCTAACAGCACCAAACCTGACACCTGAGCTTCCAGTTTGCAAGGCCTGTGCCAAACAGGTCTGCATATACTTTTGTCCACTTTCCTACCACAGGTCACCAGTGCAAATCTTCAAAGATAGTACCTGTCAAGTCCCCTGCAAGGCTTCATCCGGGGTGCCTAACAGCCCCTGGCACCGAGTGGGTGCTCAGTAGGTGTTATTTGCTGGGGCTGCAAAATATAGGTGCCCTAGTTACTCTTCAATTCATCAACCTTGGCTTCCTGGGGCTCCTGGGTGACTCAGTTGGTTAAACATCCACTTTTGGTTCAGGTCATGATCCCAGGGTGCTGGAATCCAGCCCCACCTTGGGCTCCCTGCTCAGTGGGGAATCAGCTTCTCCCTTTGTCCCTCCCCCTTGCTTATGCTCTTGCTGAGTCTCTTTAAAAAAAAAGAAAAAAAATTTAAACTTGCTTTTTAAAATACAAAACCAACCTTAGTTTCCCATTGCCTATAGGGAGGAATTGGAAGCCCTGTCCTGAAAATTGGAAGCCCTTCCCGGTCTGCACCTTCCCAAGATTCACAGAGCTCATATAGTTATCATATATAATTGATTGAGCTGTGAAAGTACCTGCCTTTCCCCACAGCCTCTCCTTGTCTAGAGCCCATGGATTAATTATTTCACAAATGCTTTTTAAGGGGTTTCTGTATATGTTGGCCGGTGTTTTAGGTTTTCTAGGCCTCCTGCTTAAACGTGTGTGTGTGTGTGTGTGTGTGTGTGTGTGTGTGTGTGTGTGTTGCGGGGGTAGGGGTGGGAGGTCTCCCCCTAGGAGAATTGCTGTCAGTGGCCTGAACAGAGTGATAACTTCAGTGATCAGACACCGAACTACTACCAAATTCCACCACTTTAGAGAATAAGGCGGCACCTCCAGGGGGGTTTCTCTAATTGCCGTAGATAATAGATTGGCTCCCAATTTGGCTTCAGCCAGAGTTCCAGTTCGGGTCTTTTACGGGCCACTGGACCCTGGGCCCTCTTCCCAGGAAGGCAGAAAAGTACACCCCCCTCACCTCGTGTAAAACACGATCGACGAGGATGGGATTCGAACCCACGCGTGCAAAGCACAATGGATTAGCAGTCCATCGCCTTAACCACTCGGCCACCTCGTCCCACGTAGAGCGGCCCTTTCTACATGCACTTATCTCTCATCTCCTCCGCACCTTACGAGCCTCTCCGCATCCCTGCCTCAGTGTGGGTTTCATAGAACCTGGCGGAGGGAGAGACGGCGGAAAGAGAAAGGGCTTTTTTGTGTGTTCCATCCCGCCCGCCGCGGCCGCGAACCCGCATCATCCTTCCCCCAGCTGCACCCAGAGCTCTGCCGCGGCTTCCCTTTCCTAAGGCGGGGGGAGCGCGCGGGTGTTTCAGAACGCGCTGGGTCCCGGGGGGGTCGCACACTGATCGGGAGGGCGGGCTGCGGGTCCCTGAGAACCCCGCAGGCGCGGCCGCGGGCACTTTTCAGGGTTTGCAAAGCGCGGCGCGGCGGCGAATGCAGTAGCTCCTCCTCACGCGCAGGGGGCGAGCTGGCGCGCCCCAAGGCCCGCTCCGACGGGGAAGCTGCGCGGGGCTCGGCTCGCCTCGGCTCGCTTCGGCTGTGCTCGGCAGGCTGCGGTAAATCCGGGCTTGCTGCGGCTGGCAAAGGCTGCGGCCCGGTGGTCCCTGCTGCGCGCTCGGAGCCCCGAGAGCCATGCAGATGTCCTACGCCATCCGGTGCGCCTTTTACCAGCTGCTTCTGGCCGCGCTAATGCTGGTGGCGATGCTGCAGCTGCTCTACCTGTCGCTGCTGTCCGGGCTCCACGGGCAAGAGGAGCAAGACCAGTATTTTGAGTTCTTTCCCCCTTCCCCGCGGTCCGTGGACCAGGTCAAGGCGCAACTCCGCACCGCTCTGGCCTCTGGAGGCGTCCTGGACGCCAGTGGCGACTACCGCGTCTACAGGGGCCTACTGAAGACCACCATGGACCCCAATGATGTGATCCTGGCCACTCACGCCAGCGTGGACAACCTGCTGCACCTGTCGGGCCTGTTGGAACGCTGGGAGGGCCCGCTATCCGTGGCGGTGTTCGCGGCCACCAAGGAGGAAGCGCAGCTAGCCACGGTGCTGACCTACGCGCTGAGCAGCCACTGCCCCGATATGCGCGCCAGGGTTGCCATGCACCTTGTGTGCCCCTCGCGCTACGAGGCCGCTGTGCCTGATCCCCGGGAGCCTGGGGAGTTTGCCTTGCTGCGGTCCTGCCAGGAGGTCTTTGACAAGCTAGCCAGGGTGGCCCAGCCGGGGATCAATTATGCGCTGGGCACCAACGTCTCCTACCCCAATAACCTGCTGAGGAATCTGGCTCGTGAGGGGGCCAACTATGCCCTGGTAATCGACGTGGACATGGTGCCCAGTGAGGGGCTGTGGAGGGGTCTTCGGGAAATGCTGGATCAGAGCAAGCAGTGGGCGGGCACAGCACTGGTGGTGCCTGCCTTTGAGATCCGCCGAGCCCGCCGCATGCCCACAAACAAGAATGAGCTGTTGCAGCTCTACCAAGTGGGCGAGGTGAGGCCCTTCTATTATGGGCTGTGCACACCCTGTCAGGCACCCACCAACTACTCCCGCTGGGTCAACCTGCCAGAAGAGAGCTTGCTGAGGCCTGCCTACGTGGTGCCCTGGCAGGACCCCTGGGAACCATTCTACGTGGCTGGAGGCAAGGTGCCCACCTTCGACGAGCGCTTTCGCCAGTACGGCTTCAATCGCATCAGCCAGGTGCCCATAAGGGAAAGGGCAGGGGCAATGGGGGAGGAGGAGTGGGGGGCGCTGGGAGCTATGAGTGGTCCTGGATGGAAAGGAGGCAATGTGGCAGGATAGTCATAGTTGAGGAAGTGGTTGGATGGTGTAGATGCCTCCAGAGGAGTAGGGATGCTGGAGAGAGGCTTCAGGGATGCCAGTCTCAGGCCTAGAAATGTCATCCAACTTCACTGACCTGTCTCTCCTCCAACAGGCCTGTGAGCTGCACGTGGCAGGATTTGATTTCGAGGTGCTGAACGAAGGTTTCCTGGTTCATAAGGGCTTTAAGGAAGCTTTGAAGTTCCATCCCCAAAAGGAGGCAGAAAATCAGCACAATAAGATCCTTTACCGCCAGTTCAAACAGGAGTTGAAGGCCAAGTACCCTGACTCCCCTCGTCACTGCTGAGGCCCTCCCTCCCCTAGTCAGAGAAGTCTCAGCCTTTTCCCTCCTTAGGCCGTCCCTCAGGCCTGACAGGGATAATCAATGTCACTCCACTTTACCGTGGTAGCTGTGGTGTTGGAACACTGGACTTGAATATGGGGTGCTGGGATCAAGTCCTAGCTTTACCACTAACTAGCTGTGTGGCCTTGAGCAAATCCCATTTCCTCTCTGAGCCTCAGTTATCCCATCTGTAAAAAGGGAGGTGAAAATACCTACCTCACAGAACTGTTGGGAGGCTCAGATGAGATGCTATATGTGAAAACATTCTGTAAGCTTCGTACAAATGTGAAGTATTATTAATATTATTACAGTATTATTGTTATTATTATTAACAATCTGGGGTGGGTGAGCAGTCGGAGAGCAAAGAGTATGAATGGGGCAGAACTGAGAAGTCTGAGTACTTAGCAAAATGGACTTTTTGGAAGAAATCAGATAAAGGCGCTGAATTTAGTTCTTAGCTTTGGGGCAGAAAACTAAACTTCCTGGTTCTTCCAGGCCTCCACCCTCGGGAGCTCTGGGGAAAGGAAGGGTCTGCAGGTTCCGTGCCAAATCTGTGCCGTCGAACAGACTGGGTTATTTGCCTACCAACGACCATGTGTAAATAAATGAGTGTTCACACCTACAGCTGGCTCCATGACTCTCCTGATCCTGGCGGGCAGAGGGTGGGGTCGCAGCTTCTTACCTTCCCCGGGGCGGGGGGGGCACAGGGGTGGGGAGGAGGTTGCTGCGGCCCAAGAGGCGCCCACCGCACAGCAGGGAAACCACGAGGGTCTTTTCCGCCAGCCGGCCAAAACCCTGCGAGAATGTCGGCCGGTTGCTATGGAGACCGGCCCCGCGGTATCCCAGCATGCTTCGCCGCTAGCTGTCTAATTGTGAATTTCGCGACCGGCGCCTCCTGATGACGTATGCGGAAGTGCAGCGGGCCCCGCCTCCCGGAGTAGAGGGACTGGCGCGTCGTTTCCGGGAGCCCGGCGCCGCGGGCACCTCTCAGGGAGTTTCAGAAGTCAACCTGGAGGCCCCCTCCCCACGGTGCGTAACGCTCCTCAGGGCACCTGGTTCTGGCCAGTCGGTCGGAGCTGGGCCAATCAGGGCCGAAGCGGAGACCTAACCGGCCGGACGCGTGCGGCGCCGCGGGGCCGCTGTTGGCCGCCGAAGAGGCAGTGACTCCCCCGCCCGCGGCGCCGGCGCAGACGGGAATGGAACGGAGCGGGAGGGTCCTGGCGCCCCGCGCCGCGCAGGGGTCTGGGTGGGCTCTCTCCAAGGACAAGAATCGGCCTTCCGTGGAGGTCCGCCCCGAAATGCTCACTTTCTAAAAATATAAATTGTGTGTGTACAGCGCCTTATAATTTCCTTTTCCATCCCCTACGCCTTGCAATCTTTAGAACGCTCAGACTAGCAACGGTTATCCTCTTTTGGCTAGCCTCTTTTTGCACCTGGGGTAAGGAGGGGAGGTTGTGATTTAATGTTGCTCCCTCAGTAGAATCAGAGACAGCTGGAGACAAAGGAAATATATATAATTTTACAATGAAGAGGAATTGCGAAGTTTGGGAACTGCAGGAACTCAGTTCCTGCTTAAGAATGGGAAAGATGAGGTTGGTTTGGAGAACTGAGGTTTTCGGCTCAGGTTCACATCACTTGTGAAATCATTGAAGAATGCGACTAAGCTGAGCCGTGCGCCAGTTAATTATACACAACTCAAATTGTGTCAAGGAAAGGCTTTTGCTTTCTTTTTTTAAGATTTATTTATTTATTCATGAGAGATGCAGAGACACAGGCAGAGGGAGAAGCAGGCTCCCCGCAGGGAAAATTAATGCGGGACTCCCGGATCCCAAGACCACGCCCAGAGCCAAAGGCAGACTCAACTCCTGAGCCACCCAGGCGTCCCAGTGTGTCAAGGAAAGTTAACAGAATACTTTGGGTTTGCTACCACTACAGGGTCCTGGGGCAATCAAGAAGTAAAAGCTGCCCTGAAAAAGTGTGCTTTGTTTAATTTGTATTTGCATATCCACCAGTTGTGAAGTAAGTACTGTGCTGGGTGAATGAGGTGCATGTGCATCCCCATCCTGGTAAGGCTTACAGCCTGATTGGATAGACAGACATGAAAACGGGCAAATAGAGAGGAGATGTAAACAAGTAGAGCTTCCTGGAGGGAGTGGTGTCTGTATCCATCTAAAGGACTACAGTACCGTGCCCAGAGCAGTTGGAAGAACATCACAGTGAAATCGAAGCCTTCAGTAGGTAGAGATTAGCTGTTGGTTGGACTGTTTAGTCTTCCTCATAATTGATCTCTTGGCAGTATTTGGCACTATGATCGTCCTTCCTTCTGAAATTCTTTCTCCCCATGACTGTGCTTCTCTTCCTCTGTTTCTTGCTAATTTCCTTCTCCTTTGCAGGGCTTTCATCACCTGCCCCTTTGGTGGCCCTGGGAGTTCTATCTTGGACCTCTTCTCACTCCACACATTTTGCCTTGCTGGTTGTGCCTTCTCCCAAGGCCTGAAGCACTCACTATATGCCGATGACCAGATCTCTGCACCCCAGATTTCTCTCTGAGGCTTAGACTCATGTACCCCCACCCCTGCCCCTTCTCTCATTCTAGAGTCTTTGCCCATGCTATTCACTCTGCTTGGAATGTTCCTTCTCCAGCCATCTCAGCTCATCTGTCTGCAAGTCCTCCCTATTGCTGCAGCAAGGATCTTCCTCTGCAAGCCCTCACTGTTGGAGCAAGCTCCAGGTTCCAGTGAGATGCCTCCCCCATATGCCCTCCAGTCTTAACCATTCTCATACCATAGTACGGTCTGCTTATTGCCTGTCTCCCAGGAACCTACAAACTCCTTGAGATCAGAGACTGTCTGTCTGCTCCATCGTGCCCAGCATCTGACCATAGCATCTGACAGTACCTGGCATATATTAGGTCTTCAATAAATCTTAGATGAGTAAATAAAGAATGATTAATAGTGTTCATTGTTCCTGAGAAGTCAACGAAGATAAGCACTAAAAAATACTGGCATTGGACACAAGGTGGACATCGGTTGATGCCACAGAATTCACTTCAGCTGAGGGCAATCATAGAGATATGGAATGGAACCTCTGGTTGGTGAAAGAGTAGGAACAGCCAGAGCCTTGGGAAAGGTAGCTGTGAGGTGGGAAATGGGGAATGGTTAAGTGGAATAGGGCGAGGTTTTGTGTTCTGCTATTTCTAAATGGGAGACAATACCCGAACACATCTAAAATTTCATGGGTAGAAGCTGTCAAGGTTTGGAGAAACAGTGGAGATGGGGGTACTGGTAATATGAGGCTCCAGAGAAAGCAGAAGGACATAGGCGTTGATCCAGAACACAGCGAGAAAATGAGGATTGCAGGGATCCCTGGGTGGCGCAGTGGTTTGGCGCCTGCCTTCGGCCCAGGGCTTGATCCACGTGTCCTGGATGGAGTCTGCTTCTCCCTCTGCCTGTGTCTCTGCCTCTCTCTCTCTGTGTGACTATCATAAATAATAAATAAAAATTAAAAAAAAAAGAAAGAAAATGAGGATTGCAGAGTGTTCTCAGGATGAGAAGTGGATGGCATTCCAGCTGAAAGGATCAATGGACGGGGTGGGGAGTATGAAGGCATGGCGCACTTAAGGATGGTGGCGTAAAGGAGCTGGCTCAGTACTTCAAGTCCAGTCTGTGCAGGTCCTTTTTTTTTTTTTTAATTTATGATAGTCACAGAGAGAGGCAGAGACATAGGCAGAGGGAGAAGCAGGCTCCATGCACCGGGAGCCTGACGTGGGATTCGATCCCGGGTCTCCAGGATCGCGCCCTGGGCCAAAGGCAGGCGCCAAACCGCTGCGCCACCCAGGGATCCCTGTGCAGGTCCTTAAACACCCCAGCCATGAGTGCGGGCCCAGTCCCAGAGGCAGTGGGGAATCCATCCTTGGTGTTTCCCAGGTGGACCATCACCTTGGCCAGCATTCCCCAGATTGGGATCACCAACAATGTCCAAGATTGAGAGCGTTTCTGTGGCTCCCAGGCTTCTGGGAGATATTTGGGCAGGGCTTGGTTTGACTCCCCACATGGTCACTTTCTCACTCAGAACTGAGGGTGATGATAAGTGATGGCTCCCCTCCTCCCAGAGCCCAGATGCCCATCCAGCCTCCAAGCAAAGACACAGAAGAGATGGAAGCAGAGGGTGATTCGGCCACTGAGATGAATGGGGAGGAGGAAGAGAGCGAGGAGGAGCGGAGCGGCAGCCAGACTGAATCGGAGGAAGAGAGCTCAGGTGAGCCCCCAACATGTGCACACAAGCGTCCGCCCGCTTTTCCTCAGCCAGAGCTGACTGGCCTCTTGTCCCAGAGATGGACGACGAGGACTATGAGCGGCGTCGCAGCGAGTGCGTCAATGAGATGCTGGACCTGGAGAAACAGTTCTCGGAGCTCAAGGAGAAGTGAGCACGGGGCGTCTAGGGCTGGGTCTTTAGGCCCCCTGGGGTGAGGAGGCAGCGGGCCTGGTCCTGGGCAGGGGTGGCCAAGGGCCTGACGCATGGGACCTGCCATGGAGCAGGCGCTTAGCCACGTGTCTGATGAACAAACATGTGCTGCCTTTTCCCTCCCAGGTTGTTCAGGGAACGGCTGAGTCAGCTGAGGGTGCGGCTGGAGGAAGTGGGGGCTGAGAGAGCACCTGAATACACAGAGCCTCTGGGGGGACTGCAGCGGAGCCTCAAGATACGCATTCAGGTGGCAGGTCTGTGGGCTGTCCTGTGCTCTGGGGTGACCCCAGGCCTCCTCGCATCTTCCTCTGCCAGAGCCCATGGCTGTCTGTTCCCTTCTTTCCTCATTCCTGCCCAGCTCTGCTCCTGGCTCCCCCTTTTGGACACACAAGACCCTGGCCAAGCAGGGCTTCCCATCTCCCTCCCTCTACAGGGATCTACAAGGGCTTCTGTCTGGACGTGATCCGGAATAAGTACGAATGTGAGCTGCAGGGAGCCAAACAGCACCTGGAGGTGAATGTGACTGCGGGCTGGGCTGGGGGAGGTGAATGGAAGGTGGCTTGTCCCTGCCACCCTGCTGAGCACCTTCACCCTTTCCAGAGTGAGAAGCTGCTGCTCTATGACACGCTGCAGGGGGAGCTGCAAGAGCGGATCCAGAGGCTGGAAGAGGACCGCCAGAGCCTGGACATCAGCTCTGGTGAGGCTGCACTAGGCACTGTTGTAGCCATGCCCCCACCCCTCCCACCCACCCCCCATCCCGCCCTCCCACACCACCTGCTGCTCTGCCTGCACAGGGAGCATGTAGGAGAGCCTGCTTCTTGGTGTCACTCTGGGGCCTAAATGGAACCAGGCACAGAAAGGACACAGCCCAGTGCCTGGTGCACAGAGGAGGCTCAGAAAGAACGGTCCCCCTGCCCTCCTTGGCCCCTGATCTCTTTCCAGAACAGGAGGTGTCATTCTGACACACCCACACATACAATAGCCACCGTCCCCTCCGTGTCCACAGCGCCTGTGTTCACATGGTATCCCAGGGAGGCCAGAATTGTCATTGTCACACTGCCCACTAAACAGATGAAGAAACCAGGCTCACAGAAGTACAGTGACCTCTTCCCCAGGCTTGCATGGCTCTGCCATCTAGCCTTGGCCTCAGCTTCCAAGCCCCTGGCCCAGGGTGCTCTCCACTGGCCTGGGAGGGAGAGGAGGGGTAGGGGCTGGTCTGGCTCATGTGATGGACACAGCTACAAGAGTGGGGTGTCCAGGGATGGCCAGCTCTTTGATCCTGACTCTGGGTCTGGGGGCACAGAGTGGTGGGATGACAAACTGCACGCCAGAAGCAGCGCAAAGACCTGGGACTCCCTGCCACCCAGCAAGAGGAAGAAGGCACCTCTCGTTTCTGGTATCCTTCCACCCACGGCGGCCTGACCTGGGCAGGACAGCAGGGTTAGCTCCAAACTAAGGGAGGGGGTTGGGGGGACACGGCAGGCAGTCATTTATGGCAGTTTATGGTCATTTGGCATCATGTGGCCATGTCCAGGCAAATCCAACTGTCAGGAATTTCCTGTGAGGCCCTGGGTCTCTCCTGGGCTGGATAGAGAAACAGAAGTATCCATTTAGTGACTCCCCATAACTTCCTGAGGGAAGTCTCCTTTGAGGTTCTTCTGGCTTTCCCACAATATTCCCAACAGGTCCTAGATTTTCCTACCACCACCACGTCACCCCGCCTTCTCTCACTTCCCACCCTCTTCTTGGAATGCCTTGCTGCCTCTCTGTGCCCGTTATCTCCTCTGTGAAGCCTCTCCTGGTTTCCCCCCAATAGCTATGGCTTCTCTGTCCTCTGCAACCCTGTGGCCTAAACTGGGGGTACCCACATCCCACACAGTAGTTGCCCAGCCTCACATTAGGCATGAGCCACTTCAGCCCAGGGCTTGCTGAGCCCTCATCCTCCCTGGCAGAGCCCACCACAGACGGGAGCAGGATCCACATGCCCTCCACCTGCACCCCCGGTACTCCTGCAGCCTTCAGGCTCCCAGGACACTGGCCGCCCAGTGATGGCAGTCAGGGCAGGCAGGGAGGGAGGAGTCTGGGCCTTGAGGACTTGTGGGTTGAACAGGGGGTGAGGGTGTGGAGGCATCAGGTACAGAGCCCGAGGACAGAGCAGACCCTCCCACTCTGGAAGGGAGTGGGAGACCAAAGGAGGGTCGTCTCTAGGATGGAAGAGACTGTGAAGTCTGTGTGTAGAAGGGGCCAGATGAAGGGATACTAAAGGGACAGGGAATAGAGGGATCAAGGTCCCTGAGTGGGGGACCTGGGTTTTGGCCTACTGACCTTTAAACTGGAGGGAGGAGTGAGGAGGAACTAAGGGGAGGTAGGGGGTGAGGCTGAGTACGCTTCACGGACTCATGAGGCCATAGGCCCTGCCCCAAGAACCTGGGATCCAAGAGGCAGGAGGCAGAACCTGAGCTCTAACCAGGGTCCTCAGCCTCCTGGCCTCCCCACACTGCCTCCCCCAAGTTTTGGAGCTCCCAAGCGGGAGGCCTGTCACCTGCCCCCTCCACTGGGCTTCCTGCTTCCTTGACCCCCATTGCAGGTCCTTACATCGTGTATATGCTGCAGGAGATCGACATCCTAGAGGACTGGACAGCCATCAAAAAGGTGGGGCCAGTGCCACCTGCTTCCCTGGGACAGGTCCCCATCCCTGAAAGCTTTGGCCCCTGCGGCCTCACCACACACGGGCTTCCTGAGGGCCTGGGAGCTCTGCTCAGCCCTCAGCACCTCCTGCCTTCTGCCCAGGTTCCTTGGCTTTGCTGTCAGCTCACAAGCTCCCCCACACACACCCATTTGTTTTTAGAGAGAGGGAGAGAAAGTGCACACGTGCATGCAAGTGGCACAGGGGTGGGAGGGCAGAGGGAGAGGGGGAGAGAGAATCCCGAGCAGGTGCCATGCTGAGCACAGAGCCTGATGTGGGGCTTGATCTCACGACCCTGAGATCATGACCTTAGCTGAAATGAAATCAAAAGTCAGACACCTAACCGACTGAGCCACCCAGGTGCACCCCACACAAGTCCCCTTTTGCCTGAGGCTTCCCTGCAGGAGGGACCTTTTAATCTGTGTCATTCCCTTCCTCCTTCCAGGGCAGGTTTTGATGGGATGGGAGGGAGGGAGGGTGAGAAGGAAGGTGGCTGGGCTGCCCTGGCCTGGCCTGGCTTGGCATCTGTCAGGAGACCACATCAGAGCTTTGCCCAGAAAGGGGCTTATGCTCCCCACGCATCTTGATGCTGCACTGACCCAGCAGCGCCCCCGCCCCAGAGAAGCTGATGTGGAGGAGGCTACTTGCCAAGTTGGAGGCGGGCTCTCAAGGGGGGCTTTTCTTCTTACCCCCCCAGGCTAGGGCAGCTGTGTCCCCTCAGAAGAGAAAAGCAGATGGTAAGAACCACAGGAGTTGTTCTGCCTCCTGCCACCACCTCCCCCAGCCCAGCCTCCTGGAAGGAAACCCAGAAAGAGGCAGTGGTTATGTCAGCTCTGTGGCCCCAGTTAGAATGGTTTGGGTTTGAGGGCACTTTGGGGGCTTGGGGAAGCGGAGCCGGGGTGGGGCTATGGGATGAAGCTCCCTGCAACCAGGACTAGTCAGGGAGGGCTGGAATGCTAGGCCCCAGCAGCGGGGTGGCCCTGGTGAGCCCAGGGGTGAGGGCTGTAGAGCTGCCCTGGGCCAGACCAAGGCTGTTCCTCTCAGCACCCCATAGGCACTGGTGTTCCCCTCTTGGTTCAGCTTCTTACCTGCGGTGCTTTTTCCCCTTCTGGTGTCCCTCTAGGACCATGACCCTGCTCTTCAGAGCCAAGGGCCCCCTTGGAGCAGCTGGCAGCAAACCCAGGATTTGCGTTTTCCTGCTGTAGGAAGGCAGATTGACAAGCCCCTCAGGGTCTGTCCGGCCAGCTTCCCAGTGCTGCTGCATGGCCTTCCCCTCCAGCTATCACGGTCTGGACTCCTCTGCCCTCCTCGGGGCCTGCACACTGTGTGGCCCAGAGCTGCCTTAACCAGACATGACTATCTTCCCTGTCCCCAGTGAGCGCCCCCCCCCTCCACCCACGAGATCAGCCTTCTCCTCACCATCCCAGACAAAGAAGATGTGGCTCCTCTTAAGCCAAAGCAACATTCTTCCTGCTGACCTTGGACTAGTCACTGAGCTAGTGAGCTGGGCCCCACTTCCTGGGAACTTTGAACCAGAAATTATATTTTGGGGGGCCTGTCTCTCCTGGCCGTTGTTGGAGGTGAGAAGGCAGGCTCCCCAGGTCTTCTCAAGGAGGTTCTTGATGTCTCCCAGATTTCAGGGACTGGAATTAAAACCTTCCATGGGACCCTAGCATGACCTGTGTGTGTCTGATTTACTTTGCGAGGGAATCAGGGCTACCCTGGGGAGTGCCTGAGTCAGGTGGGCTCTCCTGGAGTCTCTGGTACCTCCTCTCTGTACCTGGCAGTAGCCTACCTACTCTGAGTTGGGGTATGGGGGGGGGCCCTCCCAGAGGTGGGGGAGTGAGCAAAGTCTGAAGCAACATGTGGCACAGGCTGATCATGTGTCGGGGGTGGGGAGGGTTGTGTGCTCTGTGCTTGGAGCCTGGGTCATGTCTGCACCTGCCCCAGTCACTTGGCAGATTGGTAAGGCAGGCTGGCGGGGCCTGGGAGTGTAGGAGGCAGCTGGCAGCAGCACCATGTGCTGACGACCTCACAACCAAATTCCCCCACCCACATCCCATTTAGCGCCAAGTGTTAGAACCACCCCCAGAACCTCAGTTAAGCAAAGGGGTTAGTTTCCAAGGAGACACAGCATCCTTTCTCCATGGCAACCTGAAAATCCAAAACCCAAGTTAGGCTGGAGAATGAGTCATCTGTGACCAGTAGGGGGTGCCCTCCCACTGGGCTGATGGGGGGGCGGGGCGGGGCACACAAATGAGCAGTTGACCACAAACTTAATTAAAGGTGCCCCATGGGCAAACTTGGGCCTGTGGGACCCAGATGGGCCCAGCTTAACCCCTTCCCACCTGCTCGTGTGCCTTGAGGAGGCTGGTGAGGCTTCAGGATGCACTGTGTGGAGGTGGCAGCCCCACAGCCGGGGCTCATGGAGTGGCACTGCATGGAGAGGACCCTTGCTCTGAGGGTGGGCCTGAACACAGAGGAAGCGGGCACTGCCCGGGCTAAGGGGACACACAAGAGTTAACTGGCGGGGCGTGACAGGGCGAACCGCCCTCAGGAAGTGTTACTCACTGCTGGGAATGTGAGCGCTCTTGCCTTGGGGGCTGGATTCTCTTCCTGAGTCCTGGGAGAAACCGGGAGAAACCAAAGGAGCTCCCAGCCATGGAAACCCCTGGGGAGCCAGGGGCTGGACCTCTTGGAGCCCCCAGCCTCTCCAACTTCACACCTGGGCACCCGGAGAGAGAAAAGCTAGTGAAGTTGGAAGGGCAGCCCCGTGGGACAGAGAGGGATGGCAGAGCAGGGTCCGTCCCAGGGCAGAGGGGGGGGAAAGGGTTGGGCAAGGGTCCCACCCCCTGGGCCTCTGCTCAGATCTGGTGCCCACCCTTTAGGCCAGCCCAGGACCCACTGTATGATGTGCCCGGGGCCGGCGGGTGGAAGACAGTTGGGCCCCAGCGGCCCGGGCGCACCGTGAGCCTGCGGGAGCGCTTGCTGCTCACGCGGCCCGTGTGGCTGCAGCTGCGGGCCAACGCGGCGGCTGCACTGCATGTGCTGAGGACCGAGCCCCCGGGGGTGAGTCTGGCCCCTGACCCTGGGACTGGCCAGGGGAGGCGGGGGTGGGGGGGAAAGGCTGGACACGGAGGTCCCGAGCCTCCGACCCCTGTCCCTTGCAGATGTTCCTTGTGCGGAAATCTAACACTCGCGGGTGCCAGGCCCTGTGCGTGCGGCTGCCCGAGGCCAGTGGCCCCTCCTTTGTCTCTAGCCACTACATCCAGGAGAGCCCTGGGGGTGAGCAAGACTGGCCTGGGGGGAAGGGGCTGGAAGCAGTCAGGGCTGGGCACAGGGGTGTTTTCTGGAGAACAACCGCACTTCCCATCCCTCAGGCGTCTCCTTGGAGGGCTCAGAACTCATGTTCCCAGACCTGGTCCAGCTCATCTGCGCCTACTGCCATACCCGGTAAGCCTGGCTGCAGGGTGCCTGGTGTCCGTTGGTCCCAGGTCCCTGGGACATCCTGTCCTCCCAGCCTCTGCAGGTCCTGTCAGCCCCCAGTGCCCTGAGCATCCCTCACCCCTGGCTTTCTGTTTCTCTCTCTGGCCTCAGAGACATCCTCCTCCTCCCACTGCAGCTCCCCAGAGCCATCTGCCAGGCAGCCACCCACAAGGAACTGGAAGCCATCTCCCATCTGGGCATTGGTAAGGGCTCTTCTGCTACCCATTGCACAGATGGACTAGCTGAGGCCAAGAAGGAAAGGAAGGCACGTGGACGCAAGGCCTGAGTCAGTGCCTTTCCCTCATTTGGGCACAACTCCCCAAACCTCCCCGAGGCCCCAATTGGTTTCTCTTCCCTAGAGTTCTGGAGCTCCTCCCTCAACACCAGGGCTCAGCAGGGCCCATCTGAAGACCAGCTGCTGCCCCGGCTGAAGCCCCGGCCCCCACAAGAGCTGGACCAGGGTACGGGAGCTGCCCTGTGCTTCTTCAATCCCCTGTTCCCAGGGGACCTGGGCCCCACCAAGCGGGAGAAATTCAAGAGGAGCTTCAAAGTGCGTGTGTCCACGGAGACCTCCAGCCCTCTGTCTCCACCCGCTGTGCCACCTCCCCCGGTCCCCATTCTGCCAGGTGCAGCCCCCAGCCAGACAGACAGGTTACCCCCTCGCCAGCTTCTGCGAAGGGAGAGCTCAGTGGGGTACTGTGTGCCAGGGGGCACCAGCCCCAGCCTCCCACCCCTACCCTCCCTCCGGGAGGTAGACTGTGGCTCCCCCAGCAGCTCCGAAGAGGAGGGGGCGCCCAGGGCCCACGGAAGCCCGGCAACCTCACCCCGCCTGGGCCACCGGAGGCCCCTGCTGCGGTCCATGAGCGCGGCCTTCTGCTCCCTGCTGGCGCCTGAGCGGCAGGTGGGCCGGGTGGCCACAGCTCTGATGCAGGACCGACAGACGGCTGTGGGCCAGCTGGTGCAGGACCTCCTGACCCAGGTGCGGGCTGGCCCTGAGCCCCGGGAGCTGCAGGATGTCCGAGAGGCGCTGAGCCGGGCTCGGGCCATGCTGAGCGCAGAGCTGGGCCCTGAGAAGCTGCTGCCGCCTGAGAGACTGGGTGAGACCCTGGCCCCCAGCTCCACGGGCTCAGCGGCAGAGTCTGTAATTCCAGCTCTTCGCGCTCCCCACCTCTCTCCCACTATTCTCCCGTCTCACCAGAGATTCCTCCTCCTTTTCATCTCTCTCCCCCTCTGGCTGCACCCCCCTCCCGGGGACTCTGGCCCCCACTTGCGCCCTGCTCCCCTTGACCCTGCCCGCCTCTCCTCCTCAGAGCACATCTTGGAGAAGTCGCTGCACCGCTCCGTGCTCAAACCTCTCCGGCCCATCCTGGCCTCCCGCCTGCGTCACCGGCTTTCTGCCAATGGCTCCCTGGGCCGCCTGGCTGAAGGCCTCCGCCTGGCCCGGGCCCAGGGCCCTGGAGCCTTCGGGTCCCATGTGAGCCTGCCCTCCCCGGTAGAAATAGAGCAGGTGCACCAGAAGCTGCTGCAGCTGCTCCGTGCCTACTCACCCAGTGCTCAGGTCAAGCGGCTCCTGCAGGCTTGCCAGCTGCTCTACACAGCCCTGAGGACCCAGGCGGGTATGCCCCCTCCTCCCACTACCAGCCAGCCCCCTGCTGCGGCAGAGGCAGCCTCCCACTGAGACTCCAGAATGGCACAGCAGGGGGGAAAGTGAGCCCAACACTCCCATCTCACAGATGGTACAGCTGAGGCCCAGAGAGTAGAGCACCCTCTCCCCAGCCTCTGTCTGTGGTTGCCATAGAGACCACTTCACCCAAGGCCCAGCAGGTGGAGGGAAGGGTCCCTCTCTGAGACAAGGAGTGGACTCTGACCCTGGGGCCCCAGAGGAGACTGATGCTTCCTCCCCTGTCACCCCACAGGGGAGGGCGCGGGGGCAGATGAGTTCCTCCCACTGCTAAGCCTCGTCCTGGCCCAGTGCGACCTTCCTGAGCTGCTGCTGGAGGCTGAGTACATGTCAGAACTGCTGGAGCCCACCCTGCTCACCGGAGAGGGTGAGGAAGCTCCTCCACCTGCCTGTGTGGGACCAGGCTGCCTCAGGGGCTGCACGGTCCCCATTAAGTGGTGGGGGGTGGCGAAGTGTCACCTACCCCTAGCCTGAGCTGCAATCTTCCCCTTGTGTCCTAGGCGGTTACTACCTGACCAGCCTATCGGCCAGCCTGGCCCTGCTGAGTGGCCTGGACCAGGCCCACACCGTCCCCCTGAGCCCGTCACAGGAGCTACAGCGCTCCCTCAGCCTCTGGGAGCAGCGCCGCCTGCCCGCCACCCACAGCTTCCAGGTAATTGGGCATCCACCCCATCTGCTGAGCTGCCCAGCCCCAGCACAGGGCAGAAGGGGGGGTTTGGCATCACCCTGCACAGTCTCCCCCTTCCCCTAGTTAGACCCAACAAGGGAGAGGCTAGTCCTATATCACCCTGTCATAGACATGGCACCCTATGGGGACCAAACCTCAAACCCTAGCCTTTCTCGAGAGGGTGCATTCTGTGTGCCAGCACCGTGCTCTGTGACTCTAGGGGCTCAGCCCTGCAGCTTCATAGAAATTCCAAATTGGGACCATTAGTATATGCCCACCTTACAGACTGAAGAAACTGAGGTATGACATGGTGGCAAGCTCAAGCCCCACATCCTGACTTCTGGCCTCTGCCTGGGGCTCTGCCCTCCCGTGGAGTGAGGCTCCCAGCCCATGCTCCCCCTACCCTCCTCTCCATCCAGTCAAGGGACCCTTCCTAGACTTTGTTAAGAGTTCACATCCCGTAGCCAGATGCCAGGTTCAAATCCTGGCTCTGCTACTTTCTGTTTGCAGGAGCTTGGGCAAGTTATGTAACCTCTTTGTGCCTTGGCTTCCCCATCTATAAAATGAGGTTACAGTACTTGCCTCCTGGGGTCAATGTGCGGATTAAACGAGTTGACACAGTATATGCGCTTAGGGCCCAGGCTTAGCCTTAGGTAGGCTCTGAATCTGGTTGTTGGGCTCTAGAGACCTGCTGGGGCCACCCTTCCAGCCGCTAGCCAAGGCAGATCTCTCCTTTCCTCTGAGCCCAGCTTGAAACTCACCTTGTCCAAACAGCTTTTGTCTCTTGGCTCTACCACTGGATTTATACCACCCCACCCTGTCCCCAAAGAGCCTACCCTGGGACCTCAGGCTTTGCAGCCAGATATATGCCAGGCAGGATCGAACTCTTGCTTTCCTTCTACACAGCACCTCCTCCGAGTAGCCTATCAGGACCCCAGCAGCGGCTGTACCTCCAAGACCCTGGCAGTGCCCCCAGGGGCCTCGATTGCCACCCTGAGCCAGCTCTGTGCCACCAAGTTCCGAGTGACCCAGCCTGACACATTTCGCCTCTTCCTATACAAGGAGCAGGGCTACCACTGCCTGCCCCCTGGAGCCCTGGCCCACAGGCTTCCCACAACCAGCTACCTGGTCTATCGCAGGGCAGAGCAGCCTGAGGCCCAGGAGGCCACACCTAGGGCTGCACCAGAGGTCCGCAGTGGGCAGCCAGAGGCAGGGGGCAGGGAGGAGGTGGGGGGGCGCCAGGGAGATGGGGCCCTCAAGGTCAAAGCCAGTCCCGAGGACAGCAGAGGAGAGTCTGAGACAATTACTGAAAGGGCCGAGGGAGGTATGGGCCAGGCTAGGGAGGGCCCTGCTCAGCCAGGGGGGCCAGAGGCTGAGGCAGCAGAGGAGTAGCTGGAAGGGGCCAGACTGGTCATTTGGGACATAAAACTCAGCCTGCTGGGAATGCCTCTCAGGCCCACCCCTCTCAGGCTTCCCCACCCCAGGCCACTCCTGGGCGTGCCACCCTCTGTCTGATACTCATCTCTGTGATCACACCTGCAGGGGTGGTGCCTGGACTGGCTATAATGGAACACTGGAATAAAGCTGAGGGGATCTGAGGGACTCCACACCAAGGGCTAAGGCTCTTTGCCTCTTGCCCTTCCCTCCCAGCTGGAGGCCAACCAGTCTTTAGTAGCCAGAGTGCTGGCAAGGGACAAACTCAACAGGGGCCCAGCCTCTGGCAGTGGCAGCAGTGGGGCAGAGGCGCTGTGCTGGCAGCCCCTCCTGGCTTGGGGCTTCAGGGCCCCAGAAGGCTTCACCTGCTTTTGGGTCAGGAGGATTCAGGGACCCCACAAGGGCTCAGAGCCCAGTCTGGCCTTAGCCCACCCGGAAGACTAACAATGCCAGTCTTCCAGTGTCCTCACCTAGAAAGAGGGGGTGCTGTTGCTGTCCTGCCTTCTCCCAGAAGTCCTCCAGGGGTCACATGGATGGTTCTGATGCAAAGCAGAGCTCAGACTAGAGGGAAGGAGAGGGTGGGGGTGTGCTGTTAGCAACACCCCCTCTGAGGGTCTGTTGTGTGCATTCACTGAAGGCTCTTGTCTGTGATTCTAGAGGAGATCCTTGAGATCCCAGCCGGAGGATCACCCAGACCCCAGTCCATCCTCAAGATGGGAAGTCCTGCCAGACACTCTGGCAGCCCAGGGGACTTGAACAGGGGAGACAGGCTTCTCAAATGGAAGGGTGCTTGGAAACTATTTTCTCTGCACTTAGCCTCTTCTGGGCCTCACAAGAGCTTCACGGGAGGCTGGGCACAGTTTATTACACACTGAGGTTTGGGGAAGTGACTCTTGAGATATTGATTGCACAGTCAGCCATTAAGGGTTCCCCACCCAAACCAGGTGTCAGGTTACAAAGACACCCTCTAGTCTAAGTCACCAATAAATTAACCCTAATGCCCTACAGCCCCAAAGTGGGGGGGAGGGGCAGAGCTGGGAGCAAATCGGAGCAAAGAAGATGCCAGTAACGACCACAAGAGGGTGCGTGTAGCCCAGGAAGTGGCAGAGTGGGTAATTCAGAGGGGTGAGGGCGGCTCCAGGGCCCCACAGAGTTAGGTGGTCATAGGCTCTGTACTCTGGCAGCCACCAGGCAACCAGGGGTCGGGGCAGGGGCCAGTGCTGTGGGCCCTCAGCTCCCTTGGAATCGGGGATCTGGGGGACGCTAACTCCATGGGGATCACTATACACCTGGCCCTGGTGGAAGGAGGACCCCAGCCAGTCTCCCTCAGTGCTGAGCACAAAAGGACATCAGCCCGCATGTCAGACAGACAATGACAACTGGAAGAGAGAAATCCTGGACGTTGGGATTTCAGACAGTCCAGATACAGATTTGGGTGCAGGGCTCCCAAATTTTTCACTGGGCCACCAGCAGCTCTTCCCACCCCATATTCACCCACCACTCCACGCTTTTTGCTGATAGGGAGTCTCCCCTTTTGTATGTCCTCCCTCCCCATCCCATGCCCACACCTCAGTGCCTTGCACAGCACTGGGGCACTACGGAGACACTCAATAAATGTTGTCCCCTGATTTGAGTTTGATAAATAAGAGTGAAGGTCAGTGAGGTGGGGAGCTGGGAGGTTAAGGGAGGCCTGGGTTCTGGGAACCAAACACAGGATGCCTCAAGTTCAGTTCCAGAGGAAGACGTAGAACCCCAGGGCCAGATGTGGAGCTCACGTCATGGGAACTGGGGCTGGCAGAGGATTCTGAGCCCCTTCCTTAGGGGCCTCTGCAAGCCCCTTCCTAACCCTCTAGCTGTGCTCAGTCCCAATTTCTGGCTCTGGGAATTCAGCACACTCCTCACAGTGGCTCATCAGAGCACTACCGGGCCCTGCTTGCTACTGAGCCTTTTAGTTTATCTTCTCAAGACATTCTGCTTGGTCAGGGGCCGAGGCCGAATAACTCAACATGATCAAGGGTCACCATACAGGGGCTGGGACTCTGAGCAGGGCAGGCGATGGTAGGCCAATATAAGACTGACCTATCCCCATTTTACAGATGAGGAAACAGGCTTGCTCAGGGCAAGTAGTTTAGTAAAGGGCAAAGAGCTGGGTTGCCAAGTTCTGTGGAACTTCAGATTCTGCAATCCTCCAACACAGAAGCACTCGTATACTCATCCTCTCGGCAATACTCTCCTGCGTCCTAATGGACCAAGCACCAAGCACCCCCAGCCCCAGGCAGAGGGAAATGAGTGTGATCTGGCAAGAACAGCATGCCCTGTGTGTGCATTGAGATTCAGGAGTGCCCCTTACTGACGCTGCCTCCCACCTTTGGCCTTTTGGAAGAGGAAGTCACCAAGAGGTGCCGCACCTTGTCCAGCACCCACTGCTGCAGAGCAGGGCTGGAAGGCAGAGTTTCGCTCTCAAGCAGCAGCCAAGTCCTTTCCTGGCTTGGAAATGTTGCTCTCATCACCCCTAGAGTCACCACAGCTCCCGGTCTGTCTTCCCCACTAGGTCAGAGCCAAGTCAGCCTTGTTCGCCTAGAACAATGCCTGGCCCGGAACTGGCACTCAGTAGATGTACGTGTAATGATTGATTGAGGAAGACGCAGCCTGAACAGTTCCTCCGAATTCCTGGGGAGGCGGCGGCGCATCCTCCATTGCTGCCGCCAGGGGGCGAGCACACCCGTTCCCAGGCGCATTGCCGGCCTCCTTCAGGCAGGAGGCCGCCGGGACTCCCGGGCTCTCAGCCTGGTGCCAGGCCGGGGGAGAGGGGCGGGGGCGCCGGGGGCCATCCCCCACAGTAGGGTCCTAGGCCTGTCCTCTGAAAGGAGTCCTGCCAACAGAGGTTGGGAAGGAGAGCTGGGTGGCCTGAGAGGGGCCCTGGGAGGCTGGGGAGAAAGGTAGTCATTGACACCCACCCACCACCATCACTTGCCTTCAACACAGAGCATTTAACACCCTGCCGTGGTCTTGTGATCCATGTTCACCAACCCCCTCCCCGATTGAATACAGAAACATCCTGACTCATGTTTGTGCGCAGAATTTGTGGCACCTTGCATGCCACGGTCATGTACCGAACACCTAGGCACCCCCAGCCTTAACAGGAACTCTCAGAACGTCAGGAACACCAGGAGACTGTTAGCCATTCATGGCCTGCGGGATGGGACACAGTGACACACACATAGGCCGCTCCTCTGAGCCCCACCCTACAGACACCCTTAGATCTGCAAACTCAGAGACATTCCCTCAACACCCTCCCTGCCACCATGGTTCAGATTGTGACTCCGTGACACACATACATGGGAACAGGCTGACACAGAGACATGTGATGACTGCCACACAGGGATTCCATAACACACACCTACCCGTGTAGCACTGCCACTGCCACAGCCAAGTCCCCCACTCAGACACGGCACGTGGGCTTCCTTCTCACTCTGCACGGGCATAGGAAGTGTACACACACACACACACACACACACACGCATACGCATGCAGACTTTGATACTTCTGATCATGCAGAAGAGGTCCAAGCCCCCCCCCCTTTTTTTAAGGTTTTATTTATTTAATAATATGGGAGAAGAAGGCTCCATGCGGGGAGCCTGACATGGGACTCGATTCTGGGTCTCCAGGATCACGCCCTGGGCTGTAGGCGGCGCTAAACCGCTGAGCCACCTGGGCTGCTCGAGGTCAAGTCCTTATTCTGACTAATCTCACTCCAGCCCTGGCCTATCCCTGCCACACTCAGCCATTCCAGTCCATGGTGGACCCTGTGGGGGCTGTGAGTTGCTGAGAAGACCCCTGTGGGGGGTGTGGCAAGCCCACTGGCCAGGAAGGAGGCAGAGGCCGGCAGTACTGGGCGGGGAGGCCTGAGCTCATCAGATTCCAGCCTGAGTGATTCACGGGAAGCGCCTGGGGAGGATCTGGGAGGGTGAGGGTAATGACCCAGGGGCTGGGGCTTTGGGGGCCTGGGTGGGCTTCACACTAGAAAGCATCTTGAGTCCAGAGCAGGCCTCTAGTATGGGAGTGGGCTTCCTGAGGGATGGCCCAGCATGAGGGGTGTCTGCTTGGTCTGGCTCCTGGGAGGGGCTTAGGACGCAGAGCTGAGCTGCAGGATGAGACAATCAGCCCCTCCCGCCCTCCCCACTAGGGCCTGGGCCCCTGACCCCAAGCCTTCCCAGCCCCAGCAGCTGGGTGTCTTTAGCAGGGGTTAGGCCAAGGGTGGGGGGCAAGGGTGGGGTGACCTTCACGGCTCCTTAGGCCCTCAAGCAGGCAGCTGGGGTGGACCCCAGAGGCCCTGAAGGGCTGGACGGGGCTGGCCCAGTCGGGGCTGATAGGGTTACAGACCCTCACTGCCCTGCCAGGCGAGGCCTCTGCCAGAAAGCGGAGAACACACAGCTGTCCCAGCGCCAGGGCTGTTTTCCTGCTGAGATGGAGCTCTCTGCTCCTGCCACCTCCTGAGCCCCCTGCCTCCCTGGCTGGGCTGATGCTCAGAGGATCCAGCTGCTCCTGCAGGGTGACAGGAAGAAAGGATGGGGCTGGAGGCAGGAGGGTGTGTGTGTCTGTGTGCGCACATGTGCGTGCACGCATGCACAGGAAGTGCCTTTCTTGGAACTCTGCACCAAAATAGCCTGTTCTGTCCCCACTCTAGGTCTGTGTCCCATGGGGGAGATAAGTGTCCACAAGGAGACCCTCACCAGGGAGGGGCCTGAGCTTTTGCTACCACCCTCCTCCCCTCTCCTACCCACACTGGCTCCCACCAAGCCTGCCTCAGGCTCTGCTCCACTTTGAAGTCCTAACATAAATATCATGTCTGTTTGGGTTCCCCTTCCCGGCCTGGTCACAGCCCCCAGACCTGGCTCCCACCCTAGCCAGCCCTGGGGGTGCGTGCCGGGAGAGAGGAGGGAGGCCTGGACCACCCAGGGAAGGTGGGGAGCCAGAGACACTGGAACAGGAATGGGGAGACAGGGAGGCAGACGCCAGAGGCAGAGAGGGATGATCCAGAAGTGGGCAGAGAACAGAGAGACAGACTGGAGAAACCAATAAGGTGATAATCCTAGGGACGGGAGAGGAGACAGAGAGACCCCAGAGAGTGACTGCCGCACTGGAGATGTCTGTGACAGAGAGGGAACAGAGAGGGAACAGCACCGGAAACAGTGTGAAGGACAGTGAGACTCCAGGGGTCCCTGGGACAGCGAGACGACAGGAAGAAGAGGACAAGTTCCAGGTGCGGGATGCTGCCACTGGGGTAGCAGTGGGAAGGACACGGTGGAAAAAGTAACATTCCATGGGGATCCCCGGGTGGCTCAGTGGTTTAGCGCCTGCCTTCGGCCCAGGGTGTAATCCTGGAGACCTGGGATAAGGTCCCACATCGGGTCCCACATCGGGTCCCACATCGCACTCCCCTGCAGGGAGCCTACTTCTCCCTCTGCCTGTGTCTCCGCCTCTCTCTGTGTCTCTCATGGATAAATAAAATCTTAAAAAAAAAGAAAAAAGAAAGAAAGAAACATTCCTGGTGACACAGCAAAACCATCCTTGTTTGCTCGGGGGCCAGGATGGTTCCCAGCATCTGGGACTTCCAGTGCTGAGACAGGGAGAGCCCTCAGCAAACTGGGGCAGGTTGGTCACCCTAGGTACCAGGCTTCTCCCAGATGCCTCGGGGAGCACACAGGCCTCACCCGTAGTCACCTCTCCCACAGATGAGGCAGCTGCAGCCAGGTCAGGGCAGCCTCACAGGCTCTCCACAAAGCCTCACAGCCAGGGAGCAGCAGAGGAAGGCCAGGAAGCCAGCCCCTCCTGGGAACCCCAAACTTGCGTAGCTCCTGCTCTGCCTCCCCTGTGACCTGGGGCAAGCCCTGTCCCTCTCTGAGCTGGGAGCACACCGAGCAGAACAGCTGGGCCCTTCTAGCTCCGAGGTGGGCTCCAGGACTCCCATCCTTGTGGGCAGATGTGGCCAGATGTTCAGGTCAGGCATCTGCCAGGAGAGGGACTGGGGCTCCAGCTGTGCCCAGGCTGGGCCATCCAGGGTCTCCCCTCACAGCTGTGGGCCCATGGGGACACACACAGCTGTGGACACCCTCAGCCATGCCAACCCCACGCGAGCATACACACTCCTGGGCACGCGTTCATGTACGACACCCAGGTACACCCACCAGCATACCCAGTCTCTCTCCAAGGTGAAGTCCACCTCCCAGCACCCTCCAGCTGTCGGAATCCCTTAGTCCCCCGAGGGCCCTGGATCCCTTCTTCCTGGACCCCACCTTCCCCAACTGTCTCTCCCACCCATCTCCGGTCCCCAGCACCACCCCCCTTCCTGCGGTCTTTCCCATCCAGAAGCACAGAGGGTGCGGCCCCAGCACGTGGGGAGGAGAAGGAGGCCAGAATCACTGCCCTCCCCCCACACTGCCCTCCCTTCCCACTCCTGCCCTGGGACCCCTCCCACCTCCCCTCCTGCGGCTCCCACCCAAGACCAGGCGCCTCCTGCCCACTAGTTGGCCTTTCCTCCCTGACAGCCTGCAGGCTGGGTGGTTTGGGAAGAATTTAGAAATGGAGGGAGGTAGGGGGATGGGGACAAAAGAAAAAGGAGGCAAGGAGGTGATTTGCACACAAAGCAATGTGCTGGCTCAGCAGCAAACTGTGCCAAGTTTCTAGGACGCCTGCCCAGGGGGCGCCCCCTAATCATACTCAACCCCCCCATCCTGGCTGTTCCATTGGGCTCTCTTCGGGCCAACCCCTCTGCAGGCCGCCTTCACCCCCACCCCACCCCCACGGGCCCACACATTGCATCCAAAACCACTGTCTGGCTTGTCCCAGTAGCTGGAACACAAGGCTCCTTCTGGGGAAGTGGGCTTCTGTTTTCAAGCCCGTTTTGAGGTGAGCTCTCCCCATAAAGGCCATGATCAGAGCAGAGGACTCCAGCCTCCTCACCCACACTGCCAGGAGAGCTTGGTGTCCGGAGCTGTCTCCACCCCTGCTAGGAAGACACTGTGGCCTCAGGCCCCAACAGAGAAAACAGATTTGTGGTAACGAGAAGCATCACATGTGATCCCTGTCAGCGGTCCTCTTGGCTGTCCTGCCTCCCCCCACTGGACTGCACCCCACAGATCTACGGAGTCGCATTCTGCACACCACCCATCGCAGCGTGGCTCACTGTGAACTAGCACTTCTGCCTGAATCCCGGTATCCAAATGCCTCTAAACACCTTCCCATCCACACACCCATACACTTAGCCATCTATCCACCCACCCACTTACTCCTTACATCCATCCACCCATTATCCGTTGGTCCACCTACCCACGGGTCCCCCCACTCTCCTACCTCTCACCACCCTCCCACCCATGCACGCATTCATGCACTCACCCATGCAGGCATCCATCTATCTATCCACCCACCATCCTCCAAGCATTTACTGCACCAGTTAGCATCTTCTCTGCACTATGGGGGAAGCAAAATGAGCCAGACCGAATGCGACTGGCAGAAACAGTAAGACCACAACCAGTCCCTCTCTGTCTCCTCAACCCAGATCCCATCCCTGACACTGTGCGCACTGTGTCACTGTCCTGACTAGGGTAGGAAGTTCTTAGGCCGCCTAAGAACTCCACCTCTCCCAACTCATGGGGGCAGGGGAATGCCAGGCATCCAGGTGTGGCTCCAAGCCTCATTTTCCACCCACAAAACCCTTAGTTTTGTTGGGGTCAGAGGTGCCCCACTCAATCTCTACCCCCGCCCCCTCCTGACCCAGCAGTCCCTCTACTTGCACGTCAGCCCAGCCAGATCATCTAGAATTTGGCCTTTGAGCCTCTTCCTCCTGCTTCTCTTGCCTGCCACCCAACCCCTCACCCTAACTGAGGCTGGAGTCCTGACCTCTGCTCTGACCTGCCTACTCGCCAGACGGCTTACAGCCTCCCCTCAGACGCCCCAGCACAGGCCATTGCCCGAATCATGACTGGGCCCGCCACACCCTTGGATCAGGCTCTGGCCAGCCCCTAAGGAGCCTCCAGAGGCTGCCTCCCCCAGCCCGGCCCGCCCTGCTGCCCGGCTCTCCAGCCAGCTCCCTCCCCTCTCCCAGACTATTGCAACAACCTCCTAACTGGTCCCTGGCCTCCTGTCCCCCCTCCACCCACCACACACCAGCCACAGGGAACTCCCATCATACCTCTTTCCCGTGGTCCCCACGATGGAGGCCAGTCTTCTAGGGGTAACTTACTGCCTTCCAAGCCAAGCTTCTACCCCCTTTCTGACATTCTCTCTTCACTTACTTTCTCTCTAGATGTCCCTCACTCCAGACCCAGTGGAGTCCTTTGTAGTCTCCAGACACATCTTGGAGCTCCCCCACCTCAGCACTTTGTCTAGGCTCTGCCTTCTTCCTGTTCCGCCTCCCCCATCCTCTCATCTTGATGCCATGCTGAACTCTCAGACCCTGCCTGATGGCTCCTTGGGGACACCATGGCAAAAAGAGAACTGGCACAAGAGGCAGGCAGCTTTCACTCTAGTTCCAGCCGTGCCACAGACCAGTTCTGAGATTCCCTGGGCCTCAGTGTCCCTACCTGCAAAAAGGTTTCCTGATTTCCAGGGATCTCCCTGTTCTGAAATGATGTGACTTCTGGGGAAGGCTGGGCAGGTGTGGGGAGTAGGTGGGTATCCCAGATTCCCCCAGCATGGCCCTGGGCCAGGTTCTTCACTTACCTGAGTCTCATTCATTCATTAGACAAACCCTACTGAGCAGCATCTCTGGGCAGGGCTCTTTCCAGGCTCTCGGGATACAGTAGGGAACAAGACAATGACGCTGCCCTCATGGAGCTCACAAGCTGCTAGAGCAAGAGTTCTCCACTGGGGGTGATGTAGTCCCTGGGGCGGGTGCGGGGGGGTGCATAACCTTAGGCAATGTCTGGAGACATTTTTGATCGTCCCAACTGGAGGGATGCTACTGGCATCGAGGTAGAAGGCAGGGATACTGCTGAACATCTTACAACATACAACACAGTCCCTGTAAGATATAGACGTGGACCTGGTGAGTTTCACATACAGCCACAAGGCCAGAGGAGTTGGAGCAGGAGTGAGTGGGAGTGGGGTAAGAAGTCTGGGGGCAGACCACAGCAGCCTGGAAGTCACGGCCAAGACGTTGGCCTGTCTTCTGAGTGCGTTGGGGGCCCAGAGGGTTCTGAGCAGGGGAGTAACCAGATCTGTCTTGGGCTTTAAAGGGATCCCTCTGGCAGGATGGAGAAGGCAAGACAACGACCAGAGGAGAGGCTGTTGCAAGGATCCAGATGGAAAGGGCCAGTGGCATAGGCCAGAGGTGGGTGGCAAAGAAGGTGGTGAGGAACAGTCAGATTGTGGATCTACTCCGAAGGTGAAGCCAACAGGATTTGCTGAGAGATTGGATGTGGGGTGTGGGAGAAAGAGAAGTCAAAGATGATCTCAAGGCTTTGGGCCTGAGCCAAGGGAAGGATGACCTGCCTTCCTCTCATGAGGATTGACTTTCCTCTCATGAGAAGGGGGATAATTCTATACGTTTCAGAGATGTAGACCTTTCAAGAACAACCTTCTAGGCATATAGTAAGTGCTTCAAAAGCCCTGGTTTTCAGGGGAGCTGGCCATATCTGCAGGGCTAGCCCTGGCACTGTAAGGTGATTAGTAAAGCCTCCCGGTCCCCACCCCCGACCCAGAAGATTTGCTCAGAAGACTAAGGAACATTTGCCTCATGCTTTGTAGCTGACAAAGCACATTTGCAAACACTGAATGCTGTGATTCGATAGCTCTGCTGAGCCTAAAGGCCCTGACATATTACCCCATTTTGTAGATAAGAAAAACAGAGACCCAGAGAGGGTCAGTGACTTCCCAGCAGTCACACAGCACATCAGTGGCAGAGCACTGAGGGGCAGAACCTCTCTTCCATGTGCCCATCCCTGGCTCAAACTTCTGCTAAGAGTACAGTGGGTGTTCACGGGTTAATCTGACAGCCAGCTCCCCAGGGACCATCCTGGATGATGGGCTCAGTGCACAAACCTCCAGAGGCCTCCAAGAGGGGCGGGAAGAGGACCCTGGCCAGGCCCATGCAGCAGACTCTGGAGGCAGGGAAGGCTCCACACATGTGACGCCTGTGTCACATACACATGTATGTGTCATTGTGAGCTTCATGCCCATACATGGCCTCTCACCAGTCAGTTCCCTCCCAGTCAGCCCTGCTCACCCTGAGTGCAGCCGAGTCCCCCACCCCATCCCCTCCCCCATGCACCCTGCCCTTCTGCTGCAGGAGCCCAGAGAAGCATTTCCTGTTTGGGGGCTGCCTCCTCCCCCTCTAAGCCCAGGTTCCCAGGGCCCCAGGCTGAGCAGAGGTGAAGGGAGGGCAGCCCCCTGCTCCTCCTCCTTCCCCCCACAGACCCGGTCCAGCTGGAGCCAGGAAGCTTGGGGGTGGGAGGAGGTTGAGGCAGGAGTTTAGTTTATAAATGAGGGTTTGATGATGCCCATGCCTGGTGCCTGCGTGATCAAGGTGGTTCCCATTCAGGACCTGCACGTGAACGTGAGGGGTGTCTTGTGTTAGGGCACGTGGATGCCTCACCACCTATGTATGTGTAGCTAAGAGGGCTAGCATGCCAGAGTATGTACAAATCTGGGATGATGGGACAGTGTTGTGAGGGTGCTCTCCAGTGGGGAGAGGAGCACACGTACATGTGTATGCTGTGAGGGGCATGAGACAGGGCATGTTTCCACATATATGATGAGCAGTTGGGCCCCGCAACGGTTCACAAGTGTGATGAGGTTGGTGTGTCCCGACTGGATCTCGGGCGAGTCTCTGGGAGGGGACCTCACCCCACTGCCAAGAGCCCCGGACTGAGGGTCTTCCAGCATCCGGGACAGGCATTCCCCCTCTTCTTGACTCCCAGTGAGCGAGCTGCGCCTCCCCCAACCCCTACCCTCCAGCATCCCCCACCTCTGCCCCCCGCCCGACTGCTTCCTGCTCTGGCGGCCCCGGGGGAGCGGGAGCAGGGAGCTGGCAGCGGCCCCAGCCCACTCCTTACAAGGCCTGAGCCCAGCCCTGGCCCGCCCCCGGCCCGCCTGCCGGAGGCCCCGGTCCCTCCCCCTGTCAAGAGCGGCCGCGAGCCGGCCCCGGGCCAGTTGGGGGGCATCGCGATGCTGCTGCGCCTGCTGCTGGCCTGGGCGGCCGCGGCGCCCACACTGGGCCAGGCCCCCTGGGCGGCCGAGCCCCGGGCCATCTGTGGCCCGGGCAGCTGCTACGCGCTCTTCCCTCGGCGCCGCACCTTCCTGGAAGCCTGGCGGGCCTGCCGCGAGTTGGGGGGCGACCTGGCCACGCCGAGGACCCCCGAGGAAGCCCAACGTGTGGACAGCCTGGTGGGCCCCGGCCCCGCCAGCCGGCTGCTGTGGATTGGCCTGCAGCGGCAGGCGCGGCAATGCCAACCACAGCGCCCGCTGCGTGGCTTCACGTGGACCACGGGAGACCAGGACACGGCCTTCACCAACTGGGCCCAGCCGGCCATGGAGGGGCCCTGCCCGGCCCAGCGCTGCGCTGCCCTTGAGGCGAGCAGTGAGCATCGCTGGCTCGAGGGCTCGTGCACGCTGGCCGTCGACGGCTACCTGTGCCAGTTCGGCTTCGAGGGCTCCTGCCCAGCGTTGCTGGATGAGGCGGGCCAGGCGGGCCCGGCGGTCTACACCACGCCCTTCCACCTGGTCTCCACCGAGTTTGAGTGGCTGCCCTTCGGCTCCGTGGCTGCTGTGCCGTGCCAGGCTGGCAGAGAAGCCTCCCTGCTCTGTGTGAAGCAGCCTGAGGGGGGCGTGGGCTGGTCTCGGGCCGGGCCCTTGTGCCCAGGTACCGGCTGTGGCCCGGACAACGGGGGCTGCGAACACGAGTGTGTGGAGGAGGTGGACGGTCGTGTTTCCTGTCGCTGCACCGAGGGCTTCCGGCTGGCAGCGGACGGGCAAAGCTGCGAGGACCCCTGTGCCCATGCCCCGTGTGAGCAACAGTGTGAGCCTGGTGGGCCACAGGGCTACAGCTGCCACTGTCGCCTGGGTTTCCGGCCAGCCGAGGATGAGCCGCACCGCTGCGTGGACACAGATGAGTGCCAGATCGCCGGCGTGTGCCAGCAGATGTGTGTCAACTATGTTGGTGGCTTTGAGTGCTACTGCAGGGAGGGCCACGAGCTTGAGGCTGACGGCATCAGCTGCAGCCCCGCGGGGGCCATGGGTGCTCGGGCTTCCCAGGACCTCGGGGATGAGTTGCTGGATGACGGGGATGATGAAGAGGATGAACATGAGGCCTGGGAGACCTTCGATGGTAGCTGGACGGAGGTGCCTGGGATCCCATGGATGGAGGCCACGCAGCCGCCCGACTTTGGCCTGGCCTATAGACCCAGTTTCCCAGAGGACAGAGAGCATCAGATGCCCTACCTGGACCCCACCTGGCCACCCCCACTTAGTGCTCCCAGGGTCCCCTACCACTCCTCAGTGCTCTCTGTCACCCGACCCGTGGTGGTCTCTGCCACACGCCCCACATTGCCTTCTGCCCACCGACCCTCTATCATCTCTGCCACACGCCCACCCCTGGCCCCTGCCCCTGAGCCCCCCATGATCCCTGAGAAGCATCCAGCTTTGCCTCCTGACCACCAGTTCCCCATGATCTCAGCCAACCATCCGGATCTGTCCTCTGCCTACCAACCCCCCATTATCTCTGCCACTCACCCAGCATGGCCCCCTGCCCACCAGCCCCCAGTTATCTCTGCCAAACACCCTCAACTGTCCCCTGGCCATCAGTCCCCTGTGTTTCCAGACACCCAGGTCACTGATACCCAGACCACCACTCATCTGCCTCAAATCCCTACTAACCACACTCCTCTGGTTACCACTCCCAATGCCCATCAATCCCTTGTAACCCCAGATGTCCTGGACCTCAAAGGCCAGGCCACCCACCTCCCCCTTACCTCAACTGTCCAGCCCCCTCTGACCACTACTCCCAGACCTCCTGTGCTCCCTGCCCACCAAGTCCCTGTGCCTGCTGCCACCCAGCCCCCAGGCCTCCACACTACCCTCACCTCAGAGCCCCCTGGGAGCCCCACTAACCATACCTCACTAACCAGCCCTACACACCCCCATTCCAAACCCTCACAAGTGCCAAGGGAGGGTGCCCATGATTCCAAGGTGGCCCCATGGCTGCCCTCAGCAGCCCCCACAGCCCTGGGGGAGGCCAGTATGGCAGGCCACAGCCGGAGGGATGACCGGTGGCTGCTGGTGGCACTCCTGGTGCCAACATGTGTCTTCTTGGTGGTCCTACTCGCACTGGGCATCGTGTACTGCACCCGCTGTGGCCCCCACGCACCCAACAAGCGAGTTACCGACTGCTATCGCTGGGTCACCCACGCTGGGAGCAAGGGCCCAACAGAATCAATGCCCCACCGGGGCAGCCTCACAGGGGTGCAGACCTGCAGAACCAGCGTGTGATGGGGCGCAGCCCCTCCTCTGCGGGGTGGGGGGAAGGGGCATGCGTTGGACACATGGCCCAGGCTGCACCAGGGACCCATGGGGGTTGCCCAGCTGGACAGAGGGCTTCCTGCTCCCCCGGGCCTAGCCAGGCTCCTCTATCAGTCAACTACCAGACTTCACTCTTGGGAACTCTGCTCCCCGGCCCAGCACTCACAACAGAGGAGACGCCGAGGCCCCCAGGACCTCAGGGGGTGGGTGCTGGGGTCTTCTCCAATAAACGGGGTGCCAACCTCACCCAAAGCTCCTGACCCCCATTGATGTCTGAGGGGAGGGTCTGGGAGGACTCAGCAAAAAAGATGGGATCTTCCTTCAGCTTGTCTGGGCTCCAAGGAAATAAGGTAAGACCCTTTTAAGGGAGGTATGCTTCAGATTCTTGAGTAAACAGGAGGCCAGAGAGGGCAGAGCTTTTCCCCAGGTCACACAGCAAGCCCAGGAGTGGGAGGTTTGGCATGGGGAGTTTCATATTTGTTCCTCTTTTTACCAAAACTCCAAGAAAGTGGGGCTGAATATGGGGGAGGATTCTAGAATGAGGGCTTCTGCTGAACCAGAGCCAAACTGGGATTTAGGAGTCAAAATTAAGCTCTGGATCTGGTGATTCTGGGGAGTGAAGGGTGTCTAGTGGGTGAGCTTATGACTGTCCTCTGGTACTTGCCATCCTATCCCCACAGGCTGCCTGCATATTGGCAGCTGGGGCCCAGCACTTAAAGGTGCTGCCACTCCTCTGGTTTGGAGGTGCTCCGAAGGTGCCCTTCCTCCGTGCTCTGGGAAGGAAGTGGGAGTCACTGCCTAGCAGGCTAAAATGGGGAGACCATGGAACCTGGGAGAGATATCCCATATCCAACTCCTTTGGCAGGATTCTGAGCCAGGCACATTTTGCCCTTCTCTGTGTGGGTGGTGCTGGGACAGAGAGACCTAGGAGACCAGAGCTTGAGCAAGTTGCTCAATGTAGAGGTGTCCTATGAATCCTGAAAGGGGATGGTCAAAGATCACAGCCTGGGGGAACCTGGCAAACTTCTTCATCCTGGGTTCACTGCCTTGGGGACCAGGAGAGGCGGGACCTGGGCCGGGAGGCTTCGGTTCCCATTGCCTCTGTAATTTTTCAGTTGCAGTCTCTAAGGGGCCTCTAATTAGAACGGAGCAGAACCACCATGACCACCCAGGCAGGAGAGGGGTGGCCTAGAGACCTCTTTCCTACCGAGTGCCTTATGCCACCCTCTGGCCCCGGGGCCTGGGCCTGGGCAGGACACCGGAGAACCGGTAGAGGAGGGGCCAGAACTGGGGACGAACCCGGGCCGATGAGGGGGTGGAGGGAACGCTATGCACCGCCCCCGGTCCTTGCTCTCCTGTTCCCCTAACTCAAACCAGACGCCCCGCCAGATCCTGCCCAAGATTTTTTAACCTCGGAGATGCTGCTGCAGAGATTCAAAGCATGAGAGTAGGGTCGCGGGGTGGCCCAGAGGCCTGGGTCTGAGAAGGAGGTGTGGACGCAGCCTGGGGGTGACAAAGCCTGCCAGGATGGGACAGACTGGAGCTCCCTCCTGTGACGCTGGGCCGGGGATCCCGAGCGTCCTAAGGGCAGGAAAGAGTTAAATGCACTGCTGTCGGAGGGAGGGAAAGGGAGTGGGGAAGGGGGCCCAGAGCCGGCTCTTTGTCATTCTGTAATGAGCAACAGATGCGGAGCTGCGTGCGGGCCTAAACAGACTGCCTCCCAGGGCAGAGCCCCCGCCTGCGCCCAGCCGGGGCTCCGCCCAGACCCGGAGCTGCCTTAGGCTCCGCCTCCTGACTCTCGGAGCCCTACTCCTCCAGGCGCGGACCCCGCCCGCCTCCCGCGGCCGCCGCGGTCAGACTGGTCCCGCCGAACTATGAGCCTCGCCCACCCACTGCTGTCAAAGTGCCCCCTCGGGAGCTCTTCGGAGGCCCCGCCCACCAAAGCTACAAGCCTCGCCCCCTGCCAGCTCAGAGATTCTCGCTGACCCACTGCCCCGCCCCTCTGCTCTATCGGCTCCGCCCCGGCCGAGGCGGTAACCGTGGCCCCGCCCACCAGGCCACAAGCCCCGCCTCCTCAGGGCGGCTCGCAATTAGGGCAGACGGGCAGGGCAGACTGGCAGTTCGTCCCGCTTCTAGGAAGTATAAGCCCCGCCCGAAGTTTACACTTCCTTCTCACGCCGCGTTGCGTGCCCCGCCGAACGAAACACAAACTCCACCCCCTCGGAGGCGGAGCCCCGGTTCACGAGTACAGGGAATCCCGCAGAGACTCCCTCGGTGTCCGGGAGAGCTGCAAATTCCGCCTTCCAGGAGGTTACGGGTTCCCCTTAAGGGCCTCTGTAGGCTCCGCCCCTAGTTACAAGTCCCGCCCACTGAGCGGGAGAATCGCAGGGGCGGGGCCCAGGCCCGCCTCGCTGGGAAAAAGAGCTCCGCCCACGTCCAGCTGACACTTTCCCTTCACGCTGGAGTCGTGGCCCACCTACGGAGTCCCGGGTCCCCCCACTAGGAATGCCCCCAAGCCCCACCCCTGGAGATCCCGTGAGTCCCACCTACCCAGGCGCCCACGCTGAGAGCGCAGCCTACCCTCTCCCCTCAGGCTCCACCTACTGTGAATGCATGGGCGCGCCCACCTCTAGGTTCCACCTACTCGGGATTCCGGGACCCGAGACTCCCAAAGTCGCTCAGCGCCTTCTGAATTTGCTCAGACTAGTGTGGATCCGCACTCCTTGTCCCTGACCAGGATGCTCCTGAACCCGGCTCTGGCACCCTGTCTCCTTCCCTCCTCGCGGTTTCCGGTCGTCTAGATTGCAGGTTCTTTGGAGGGAGCTCTGAGAGGAGGTCGAGAGCCTGGCAGGAGGCGTGGATGAATCGGCCTTTGGCGCCACCTAACGTCGGCTCCCGGGCTTGCAGCCACCGCGAAGCCTGGCTTCTCTCCCAAAGCTCATTAGAGCTCAATAAATAACTTGCTTAATTTATCAAATGTAGGGACGTCCCGGTGGCTCAGCGGTTGAGCACCTGCCTTGGGTCCAGGGCGTGATCCCGGGGTCCTGGGATCGAGTCCCACATGGGGTTCCCCGCCTGAGCCTGCTTCTTTCTCTACCTATGTCTGTGCCTCTCATGAATAAAAATGTTTTTAAAAATTTATTAAATGTTTGTGTTATTCCGATATTGGCCACCTCGGCAAATATTTGCCCCCCACGGAAAGACAGCAGATCCCTGGCATGTGTCCTCTGTCCTATTTGGAAGACCCCAGGGGTCCTCTGTAAGCTGAAGCAGGCCCTGCCAGTCTTTACAGGGGCTGGTGGGACTTTTGCTGTATCTTACCCATGAAGACTGTTTCCCAGAGGCAGAAGCACAGGCTGTCACCTGAATTATTAGGGCTGGGTCCTACTTTCCCAATTTGTGCTCCAAAGTGTGGACACCTTCCTTAGAGGTGTGCATTTGGCAGGAGGGACTGGGTTTGGGCTCAGAGACCCTCAGGCAGAAGCTGAGAGTCGCAGTTTTGGGAGCAGGATTGATCTCAGGGCAGATCTCTATATCAGTGCTCATCACTGCATTTGAAAATGTTCACCTGCTCACTCCCACACTAGTCTGGGGCTCCAGGAGTCCAGGACACTCTGGAGTTCAGCGCCAGGGGCTCAGTGTAATGTTTTTCAGACATTATTGGTACAGACTGGGGCTAAGGTTGAAGAGGGGCAGAAACAACACCTACTGAGTTTCAGTAGGTACCAGCACCCATCTGGCCACCTTTCACTTCCTGCATTAGGCATTTAGTGGAGTCACCTCCCAAGCAGCTCAAAGCCCAAGGAATAAGATGCTTTCCAGATGAGATTCCTGTTTTGGTGCCCCGGCCACTATGAATGGGAGTAGGGTTTGGTGCCAAATCATAATTAAAATACTAGTGAATACTTGCGGTGGCGATTGTACGCCTCATCTTATCCTAAGGGCTTTACATGTTTTTACCCACTTGAGGTCCATAAAAACCCCCACCCAGTGAGTGCCCCTCTTATCATGATTTGCAGATAAGGAAGCTGAAGTCACTTGCCCAGGTGCCTTGCATCAAGCCATCCACTCTATTTGACCAAGTTAGGGAGTGGAGGTTTGAACCCAGATAGATTCTGTGATCTTCACCTCTATGACAGAGCCAGTCCATAATGATAGCCATGTCTCTGATTAGAAAATGCCCACCTCCCTGGGAACTTGCTTTTTTTTTTTTAAGTCAATATACTTTTATTTAAGGAATTTTACCTGACTCCTTCCACTTAGTTCCCCCAAAGTCAGAATCATAATCTTCAAAATAGCCCTTTTATTTATTTTTTCAAAATAGCCATTTAAAATTTTTTATTTATTTATTCATGAAAGACACACAGAGAGAGAGGCAAAGACAGGTAAGGGAGAAGCAGGCTCCATGCAGGGAGCCTGATGTGGGACTCGATCCCAAGACTCAGGATCATACCCTGGGCCGAAGACAGGTGTTAAACCACTGAGCCACCCAGGGATTTCCCCCAAAATAGCTCTTTTAAAAAGAACTTTTGTTGAATCCACAGTTGTCACTGTCAGTCCACAATTCGTCATGGTGGGCTTCTTTCTTTTTTTTTTTTTTTAGATTTTATTTATTCATTCATGAGAGACACAGAGAGAGGCAGAGACACAGGCAGAGAGAGAAGTAGGCTCCATGCAGGGAGCCCGGGGTCTCCAGGATCACACCCTGGGCGGAAGGTGGCACTAAACCGCTGAGCCACCCGGGCTGCCCAATGGTGGGCTTCTTTGATCGCCACTTGAATATGGACATATGTCAGAAACTCCCCGCTGTAATTGCTTTAGAGCCACATTTAGGGTCAGAGTCGATGGATCTTTCTGGTTCTCAATTTCAGACACCCTCTAAACATGGATAAATTCAAGTCACATTCACCCCTGAACGACCACACCCTAAAATTGTACAGATTGTTAGGATACGCCAATACCTAAGATTTAAAATTTTGACTGCAGGGCGCCTGGATGACTGTAAAGCTGGGCTCTTAATTGCAGCTCAGGATCATAGCCTCATGAGACATGACATTGAGCCCCACAGGGAACACCCCCCCACCCCCCCTTTCCTGCCTGTGCCAGCTCTGAGCTCCTCTCGGAGTCTGCTTGAAGATTCTCTCCCTCTGCCCCTCCCCCTACTCGTGCACGCATTCTCTCTCTCTCAAATAAGTAAATATTAAAAAAAATAAGATAAAATATTTGTTCGGTCTTTCACACAGTTTTAGCAGATAGATGTCCTGGAGCTCTTTCCCACAGATCTAACACAAAGTTCTGTGAATAAAGGAAACTGCACATATACTCTAGAAGGCATTTCCCGCGATGTAGGTCTATAGAAAAAGCCCCACTGGGTAGAGGGAACTTTTAGCAAGGAGGCTGCGAGATGTACACTCCCAGGCTGATAATGCTTTGCTTTCCAGGCAGGGGGTGGGGGTGGGGACTGTGTGAAGTCTTCCTCACCCAGAGTCAGTTGTGATTTTGGCAGACGATGCTGGTAAATGAGGATTTACCTGTGACCTTGTGGGATCCAGACAAAGGGTCCGGTTGAGGTGCAGTTTTAGGGCATCTGGCAATGTCCATGCTTTAGCATGGTTTTCTCCAGTTCAGGGATTTCTCCCTGGGAGACAACTAGGAGTGCCTTAAAGCAGACACTGTGAGCTACACAGCCGTGCTCTGATTCCAGCTCCACAGCTTGAGGGCTGGGGAACCTTAGGCAGGCCCTCTAAGTGCTCTACATTTGTCTCCTCGTATGAAAAATGAGCATGCTATAATACCTACCATAGCCACCATAATCTGTCGGAGAGAAGAAGGGACTTGTGAGGAAAGTCAAGGGTTCCTGCTGGAAGCCAGTGAGGTATTTCAGGGTGGCTGCACAAACCTGCTGTCTGCTTTAGCGGGCACCAGAGAGCCCTAAGGACAGAGTCCAGAAACTGATGGTGGGGGAGCCCAATGGGCAAAAACTGAAGTCCCAAACCCACCAAATCCCTGTGGCAGAGGTTTTCAGACTCCCTTGGTTCGTGGTATCCTCCATATCCTGTGTACCTCAGTGGGTTTTTCATGGGGCCCCCGGGGCCAAAATCATGCCTAACAGTTCCGTTTAATAAATATGAGAAGTACTTGTATTTTTTAAGAGATTTAATTTATTTATTTGAGAGAGAGGGAGAGAGAGAGGGAGGGAGGAAGTAGGAGGAGGAGCTTAATATGGAGCCCAACAAGAACTCCCACTCATGACCCTGAGATCAGGACTGAGATTGAGCCAAAATCAAGAGTCCAATGCTTAACCAACTGAGCCACACAGGCACCCCTAGAGGTACTTGTATTTTATTTTATTTTTAAAAAATTATTATAAGTTTATTAGAATTTTTTTAAGATTTATTTATTTATTCGTGAGACACACACACACACACAGAGGGGCAGAGACACAGGCAGAGGGAGAAGCAGGCTCCATGCACCGGGAGCCCGATGTGGGATTTGATCCCGGGTCCCCAGGATCGCGCCCTGGGCCAAAGGCAGGCGCCAAACCGCTGCGCCACCCAGGGATCCCCTGAATAGTTTGATTCTTAAGTAATGAGAGTCACTTGCAAGTAGGATATGTGTGCCTGTTGGGCACTGCACAACTACTCACAACTTGGAATCAAATTGGACATTGCCACTCTCGTTTCCTGTTACACATTGACTTTCCCAGTAGTACTTGCTTTTGATCGTGGCAGCTGCTAAAAACCCAGATTCACGAAGATATTATATCGTCAAAAGGAACGTAGTGCAATTCAATGTTGAAACTGTGAACTGCCTCCAGCTAGCAGTTTGCCAGTTGTCTGACAGATGTCTTATATTTCTGTGTTTCAAAGTTTTATAATATTTTGTGGCTTCCTGAGAGTTTGCTGCAGTGTGGCAGGCCCTAATTCGGAGGACGGATCTTGTTAGCTGGATCCTGATGGAGGACATTTGGAGAGCTGGGAGGAAGGTTCAGGATTGGGGATGCCTATATCGCTTCCCCTCCCCGCTTTCTCTCCTCCACCGTCAGGTTTGCCCTGTGGTGGCTGATGATAGGGTGGAAATGGAAACCAAAAAGGGCCTGTGGGTCCCCTGCAAAGTCAGACTGGGGAGACAATGTCACAACCAGGATGGATGGTGGAAGCCAGCGAAGAACACACAAAACTGGAATTTGAGAGTGCACCACCAGGCAGCAGGAAGTAACTATTCAGGTCTTGACACATGGATTGTCTTGGGGGCTGCTTAGGGGAAGGTGGGTTTCTTTGCTGTAACACCTGTATCTGGTGGCCACTTTTTCCAGAGGGTTCACTCCAACTTGGACCTACCATTGGCTCATGCTTCCTTCAGACTAGACAGAGGGCGGATTACAAGCCTTTGGGAGAAAGGAATGGTAAAGTCATTCTGCCCCACCCATTAGCTGCGCAATCCGAAGACTGCTGCTTCTCTAAGGCCCACTCTCTGTGGCCACTGAAAAGAGGCTAATCAAAGAAGTCCTCGAAGGGCTGTTTGAAATGGTGCTCCCTCCGGATATGTGAGAGTAATCTCTCCATTTCAAGATCCCTAACTCTGATCACATTTGCAAAGTCCCCTTTTCCAGGTAAGGTAACTTGTTGACAGGTGCCGGGGACTAGAGAGTGGACCCATTTGGGAACATCACACTTAGGGACCGGGAAAATAGTTCTAGGTTGATGTGAGATCCCACCAGCCACAGGGAGCAGGTCCTGCAGTGGAGCATCCGGTGAGTAGAACAGAAGAGAAAAATCTGCTTTGTGCCTTGTTTATGAGTGAGCAAAACTGCCACTTTACACTGCAGTCCAGACAGCTGGGAGGGCCTCCACTGGGAGGTGCCTTTGCTGTGGATGATCCCACAGCAGTTATTCCCGGTCATGTGACTGTGTGGCCAGAGGGGGACATTGCGCTGCCATTGCTGTCACAGCCACTGGAGTGGGGGGTGGGGGGCTGCTTCAGGAGACATTTCCAGCTTTGGCCTTCATTCAGGAACCTTCTAGACCACCCACCCCTTGCCGCTGTGGCCACCCCTCTCTTGAGGGCCTTTGAAGTTCTTTTCTGCTATCTGATCTTAATTCAGATCTTTCTCCAGCCATCTGGGGACAATTTAAACACTTTACTTTTTTTTTTTTTAAGATTTTATTTATTTATTCATGAAAGACACACAGAGAGAGGCAGAGACACAGGCAAAAAGAGAAGCAGGCTCCCTGTGGGGAGCCCAATGTGGGACTCTATCCCAGGATCCCGGGATCATGACCTGAGCCAAAGGCAGACGTTCAACTACTGAGCCACCCAGGCACCCCCAATTTAAACACTTTAAACCCCCAAAGAAGAGGAGTTCTCGAATGCTCTCCCTCCTATCCCCACTCCATCAAGGATCTTTGATGACAAGCAAAATAAAAAAGGAGGGAGGGTCTTAGGAGCTACAGCACTAACATGGGCTGGTAGTCAGACCTGGAACTGGGCAGAAGCTGGGGGATTTGGGGGGCCTGGAGCAGGGGCTTTTTAGCAGCTCAACCAGGCCACTGCCGTTCTCAGCATCTTTGAGATTGCCAAAAATTCACATTAGAGGAAGGAGCATCCCTTGGGGCCTGTGCCTGCAATTCTGTTGGTTGCAGCAGGAGGGGAACGCTACAGATTATGGACCCCCCACCCCCAGCTAGGTTGAAAGTGACAGACAATTTTTAAGTGGCAGTTTCTCTCAATAATAAGCAAATAATAATACAAAAAAACCAGATTTTTATTTTCTGCCTTAGTAGCTGCTCCATTGCGGGATAAGCTCACAGAATACTCACCTTGGGTTGTTTTCCTGGTTCCTGTGTGTGTGTAACTGGGGACACATTGGACACACACAAAGCCCCACACCCCCATGGGAACAAGAGATGTTACAGAGGAAGTGTCAAGTGGATGCTGCCAGAACCCCCTGCCCACTACAATAATAAGTCATTCACTCTTTTATCCAATATCTACTAAGACCCACCCTTCTATGCATCAGAGACTCCACAAGGGATCAGAGATACAAAAGCAGCCACCTACGAGAGCAAGAAAACATGTGGAGAACAACTGAGGGCGCTGCCCTTGCAGCAGGAATTGGGGACGTGAGCCTAGGCAGAGGCAGAGTTCAGATGGGAGGAGAGGCCAAAACGGGAGGTGGTTGCCAGAGAAGATATGAACAGGACCCAGCAACTGGCTGACTATGAAGGTGAGGAGTGACAGCTGAGGGGTTTTGGCTCCCAGGTGGTGCCATTCACTGAGACAGGGACGGACATAGGAGAATCGATCTCCTGGTTGGCTTGGGAAAGATGAATGATACAGTCAGGCTTGCATGTCTAGAGTTTGGAAGGTCACCTGAGTGGACTGCTCAAGGAAGGCCCCTGGATGCCCAAATCCAGAGTTCAAAACAGATGTCCAGGCTGAAGTCAGTAGATTGTATTATTATCCCCCATTTGAGCTGAGAAGACTGAGACAGAGAGAGGCTAAGTGACTTGCCCTGGGCCACTCAGGTCACAGCGGCAGAGTTGGGGCTTTGTCCAACTCAAAGATCTGCATCTATGACCATTTGCCTCCTATAGCTTTAGTTCTAACAGAAGAAACAAATAATAAACTTGTACACACTTAAATAGAAATTATTGCAACTCAGAAGGAGCTGAGGTAAAGGGTAACAGTGGGGTTGGTGGGGGATGGATGTAGACAATCAAGACACAAGGCGAGCCCTGAGTGTTGTGGGGAACATGGGAAGAGCTAGGGGAAGGAAAAGAGCTCCAGGAGGTTGAACAGTGGACGCCAAGACCTCGAAGTAGAAAGGAGCTTGGCTTGGTCTAGGATCAGGCACAAAGCCACTGTGGTTGGGGCTTTGTAAGGAAAGGGGATCAGGCCCCAGGTGAGCCTGGGGACATCTGCCAGAGCCCACAGGGATCTGAGGGCTGGGGCAGGAGTCTGGGTTATATTTGATGCTTAATAGGAGGCATCAGTGTATCCTGGATGAGGTGGACATGTGATTTGATTAACATTTGAAGATTATGCTCTATGAGCTGAAGGGGATGAGCGGAAAAGGGAGGCTTGTTGGAGTCTGCGGTGGTCATTGGAGGAGGAGCCCTGGGCACCTGAAACAAGGGGGTGGTTTGGGAAGGAGAGGACCTGGGGGCTGCTTAGAGAGCTGTTGCAGGTGGAACCTGAGTGTAGATCTCACGTGCGGGGTGAGGGAGGTATTTGTGTATGAAATGCTACAGCTTGTAGATCTTCTTCAAGATAACCCATTTGGAGCAGGGAGAAGTGTGGGTATGTGGATGACGTGAGTGGTCATGGTGGGTGATGGCTGTAGAGCTGGGCACTGAGTACAAAGGGCCTACTGGCACCAATCTCTCTACTTTTGTCGTGTCTGAAATTTTACACGATAAAAAGTTACAAAGAAGAAGGAGAAGGAGGGGATTGCCATACGTGTCTGGCTTAAGCAACTGGGTGAATGCACTACTTAGTGAGACGGAAAACACATAAAGGAGCGGAGTTGGAGTGCAGGCTGGAAATCAGGTGCTCTGCTTTGGCCATGCTGTGTCAGGCTTCAGAGAGTAAAGGCAGAGGCCTCTGGGATTTTGGAACAAGGCTCTGTCCCTTTCCGCAGACATTACTCTCCTTTTAAGAATCCTCCTGGCTCGATGTTGGCTCTAACAGAGACTGAACACATGAACAAGAGACACTGGGAGACCAGGAGATGGGAGCTGTCCAGAAGACATTGGGCTTTCTGGTCTTCTTCTCTACCTGGTTGTCCATCATGAAGTAGAAATGGGTCTAAGGCCTTGTATCAACTATCCATCACACCCGACAAATCACCTCGAAACAGTGTCATAAAACGACGAGGATTTCTTATTTCTCACCAATCTGTAGGTCAGCAATTTGAGCTAGGAGAAGTTTGGTGATTCTCCTGCTAGTTCCACCTGGGGTCATCCCTGTGGCTATGGTCATCTGCGATTTGATTTGCTCTGCTGTATCCAAGATGGCCCTGCTTCCATATCCAGAAGCTGATGCTAGCTCTTGACTGGGGACCTTTATTCTCCTATACACCACCTGTTATCTATCAGGAGGCGAGGCTGGATGTCTTCACAGTATGGTGGTCTCAGGGCTCCAAGACATCATAAGGTAGAAGTTGCAAGGCCTCTCAAGGCTCAGTCTCCCCAGGTGCAAACATCACTTCCACCACATTCTATTGGTCAAAGCAAGTCACAAAGCCAGCCCAGATTTAAAGAGTGGGGAAATAGGTTCTACCTCTTGAGAGGGAAGCTGTGAAGAATTCATGGCCATATTTAAGCTATCAAGGGTCAGAAGGTCCTAATACATGCCCTGAGATCATTCTGCCCCCAGTTAGCCCAAATCTGTCACATCACCACCTTCTTCCCTCAGACCAGCATCATGAAAAGACTGGTGTTCATTTTGCAGACCACTCTGTAGAGTAGGTATGGCATTTGGCTCAGTGGCTGATTGAAGATGGTCACTAGAATATCACCTATCCTTTTTTTTAATAAGATTTTATTTATTTATTCATGAGAGACACACACACAGAGGGAGAGACACAGGCAGAGGGAGAAGCAGGCTCCATGCAGGGAGCCCAATGTAGGACTCGATCCTGGGACTCTGGGATCACACCCTGAGGCATGACGCTCAATCACTGAGTCACCCAGGCGCCCTGGATATTTCCTATCCTGCATGCCAATCTTACAATGTGATGTTGACAAGCTTCCATTGAGAGGTGGGGTCTTATATTTCCTCCCCCAGAAACTGGGTGGATCTTCTTAATAACCTTGACCAATAGAAAGGGGTAGAAGTGGTATTTGTGAATTCTAAGACTAGGTCAAAAGGGGCAATAGAGCTCTCACCCTCTTGATAGACTTGTCCTTGGAAACTGCCATCATGTTATGAGGGAACCCAAGCCACATGGAGAGGCCCTCTTTGGATGTTCCAGTCAATAGACCTAGTTAGGCCCAGCACCTACTGCCCTAATGAGCAGTAATAAATTAATGAGCCTTTAGATGATTCTGCCCCTGGCTTTAGAATCTTCTAGCAGAGGCCCTAGATGTCCCAGAGATAAACCATCCCTGTTTGCTCTGTCGGAATTCTTGACCCACAGAAACCAGGAGAGAAGATAATAATGATTATTGATGTTTTTAAGCCACTAAGTTTTGGGGTAATTTATTATGTCATAGTAGATAATTAGCATAGGTTGCCAGTAATAGAAACAAGAAAAACAAAAAACAAAAACAAAACAGTAGCTTAAATAAACTAGAAGTTTATTTCTCCTTCTTATCAAGAATCTAGAAGTAGGCAACCCAAGAATGATATGGAAACTCCTATGGTGTCATCAGAAGCCCAGTCTTCTATTTTGTTGTTCTGCTTTCCTCAGCATGAGTACAATTCTCAAGGTCACCTCCTGACCCAGCATTGCTGCTGGAGTTCCAACCATCACATCTGCATTCTGGGCTGAATGCAGGATGAAACAAGAAGATAGAAGTAGCCTTCACCAATATTTCTGTTTCAAAGAACATTTCTTAAAAATGTCCCAACACCTGCTTATATCTCATATCCTAAAATTAAGTCACACAGTCACTTATATGCAAGGGAGGCTAGAAATGTTACTTTTTCACTGGGCTCATTGCCATCTGAAGTAAAACTGGGGTTCTGTTGTTGAGGAGGAGAGGATAGTGGTTCATGGCTAGCAGGTAGTTGGTGACTGTGGTGCTAGAGCAGGAAAATGGAAGAAGGAAATCTTTTCCACTGGCAGGAGCTGGAGCCAATAACCACCCCCCCCACTCTCGACACACACACACACACACACACACACACACACACACACACACACTGTTCATGCAGCTTCCTTAAATGCTTGGGTACCAGAGTTTTTTTTCAAGTTGCTTCTGAACAAAGAACTGACTTCACTCCCAAAGAAGTGAGGCAGTGATGCCCAAGGAAAGCTTTGGTCTCTTAACACCACTTTCCCCACGTGGCCAGTAGGCAGCTGGACTTGGCCTAAAATTCTAACAAGTGGCTCTGACCTTGTCACTTACCTGCTCAACCATGCCTGTGGTTCCTGTTTGCCCCAGCTTATGGACAAATTCTGGGGTTTGGTGGTGAAGACTTCAGCCAACTGTTTCATGGCTCTTGGCTTCCATCTCCTTCTCACACCTTGCTTCATGTTCTGCACCCAGGCATTTGTGCAGGCAGATCCCACAGCCCCGAACACCCTGCCCTGTCTCTGCCCCGGGTGAATCCCACCCATTCTCAGCACCCTTCCAGGGCCACCACCAGTCCTTCTACTGTCTTTGCACGGATTAGAAAAGGGTGCCTTCATGCAGGTGGGTGCAGCTCCATGCTGGGGCTGGAGGAGAGGCCCACAGGCTGCCTTCCACCCACATCTGCCCTCTAGCCCGGTGCCCTGGCACAGTGAACTCCCTGCACGGCCATCCATGTGAAGATGCCACCTCCAGGAGTGAGTGAGGCCCTTCATTTGCCCTCGTTCTTGATCTTCAGATCCCAAGTGCTGATTCAGGGCTGGCTATTTCCCACCTGTGTCCTCCGACATGCTTAGCGCCCACTCCCCCGAACACCAGTGGCCATTGAGGGAACTGAACTTACGCCACAGACCATAGCTCTTTTCTTCCACTCTGGGGACCAGTCACCAGGCTCTTAGACCTCAGTATGTCCAGCGGTAGAACAAAAACCCCCACTGGGCTGGAAGATGGACCACTTGGACAATGCCTTAGAAGTGACCCAGATGCCAGTCAGTTGGGGTGAGCTGCTCAGAGCAACTTAAACCTGAGTCTCAGGCCCTAGGCTGGGCAAAGAGGTTCCCTCTCAGCTTACCCTGTTCCTGGGAACACTGGAGCCCAACCTGGCCCCCCCTTCCAGAACCAAGCATCGAAACGCTAACCCAGGGTGGCCCATTGCACTTGTAATGGCCTTAGACCCACCACTTAGGAATGCACGTGAGACCTTGCATTTCATATCTTTTATTTTATCTGTGTCTTCTCTGCCTCCTCCCTCACCCACTGACACCCTAGAGGTGGTGGAAACCCCAGCTGGGAAGAAGGGGACTACTCTCTCCTCCCTGGAGGAGGAACAGTCCCATGGGCCTGGCCCCACTGATGGGAGAAGCAGGGGCCTCCATGGCAGAGCAGGTGCATCGTCCAAGAGGCTGTGGCCAAGGCCGAGGTCCCTCGGATGCCCTGTGGCCCTGGGCCCCGTGGGTCATCAGGAAGGTGAAGAGCAGAGAAGTCTGGGGGAGCAATGAGAGGACAAAGCCTCGGGGGGAGAGTGTGCGTGGCTGATAGAGGCGGATGTGGACTTTGGGGGGACAGGAGCAGAGACCAGAAGATGTGGGATCAAGGCAGGGTCCTAAGAAGGAACGCCAGGTCATAGGGGAGCTGGATATGAGGGGAGGGTACACCAGGGAAAAACAGGGGGCCAAGGGGGACAAGGCTGTGCTCCAAGAACCAGGCTCCCAGTACAGGGGCTGTGCCACAGTCTGATCAGGGACTGGCCCTGAGCAGAGACCAGAGGGTAGGCAGGGAGCGGTTGTCAGGCGAGGAGGATGGGGACTTGGGGCTGTAGTGGGGCCAGGCTGTGGTGTTGTCACAGCCAGCTCTTCAATTTCTTGGAAGCCAGCCCAACTGGGCATAGCCCCAAACCACCAATTTGTGCTTCTGGGTTGCTCGAGGGCTCCCAATGTGGCCTCAGCCATGCAGGGAAGAGCAGGTAAGCAGCCCTCTGCTGCATGTAATAGCTGTCCCCAGGACTCCTTCCCCATCCCAGGCTTTCTGGAAACATCCCCCCTGCCCAACCTGACAGGTCTCTAGGCTAGATCACCAGCCATCGCAGGGGGTGGAACACGGTGGTGGTGGGGACCCATGCTGGGATGTTCACAGACTCAACTTCAGTGGTGTCCATTCACCCCCCAAATCACCCTGGGTTGCTGCGCTTCAGTCTGATTAAGGACTCTACCCCTCCCCCACCCCTCGTGTGCTGGTCTGTTTTCCCTCCTATCTCGGACAACAGCCGCTCAGGCATCAAAGCCCATGGCGGGGTGGTGGGGAAGAGGCCACCTGGGGACCCCACGGGTCTCAGAGTGTACCCTGCCCGTCCCCCTGGCAGCCGCTGTCACCATGGACAATGAGCACCGGGAAGTATAGGGCGTCCTCGTAGCACGGTGGGCTTTCCAGGGGCTCTGTGTCCTCTCCGCGGCGCCCCAGTGGCCCCCCGCTCAGGCTTCGGAAGACCCCTGGTGTGGCCCGGCCCCCAGCTCCCAGAGAGAGGCGGCTGCGGCTGAAAGGCAGGCGGGGCCCACCGGGCCGGGCAGGGGGCAGCGAATTGCTGCTGAGGGAGCGACGGCAGCGCTGGCAGCCACGGAGGTAGGCACCGGAGCCGGCACCCATGACCACGGCCTCCGAGTAGCTGGGTACCAGCTGCCGGTTGGAGCAGATGTGCCACTCCAGCTCGGTGAAGTCCACCGTGGCCACCCGGGACAGCGGGGGCCCGCTGGGCACCGCCCCAGAGGGGGGCGAGCCGGCACCGAAAAGCTTCTCCACCTGGTAGTGCACGTGGGCTGTGCCATAGGCTGCCACGACGCGCAGCGGCCAGGACAGCGTGGCCGCCGACACGAGCCAGAAGACCCAGGCGCGGGCATACCAGGGCGGGCTGCGCGGGTCCGCGAAGACCATGAGCGACTCGCGGAAGTCCACGTCCTTCAGGTGCATGCCCTCGCGGGCCTCCAGGTAGTCGTCCAGGCCCTCATTGGCGCTGAAGAAGCGGGCCCGCTGGGTGAGGTACGAGGCCTCGGCCTCGGCGCTGCCGAAGCTGAAGCACTTGGTGAAGCGCAGCCTCGTGGCCGCGTGGTCAGCCAGGCCCACGAGCTCCTTGGAGACATCGCGAACGCCGTGGGCCGAGTAGTCAAACTCGCCGCGAGCCGTGCGACTGTCAGCCCTCTCGTGGTAGACCTGCGTGGTGGTGTAGGCATCGCCGTTGCGGTAGCGGGTGATCTGGCGGGTGCGCCGCACATAGTGGTAGCTGGTGGCCTTCCACCAGACACAGGGCGGCGCCTGCTGCAGCCGGTGGATCAGGGCAAGCACGGTGTTGGCGTCAGTGCGCGGCGCCTGGCACGAGCGCACGTGGCAGTGCCAGCACTCAGCCAGGTAGAGGAGGTAGAGAAGGGAGACAAAGGCCAGCGGGATGTACAGGTAGCCATCTGAGCAAGGGCTGGCGGGGTAGGTGGGCGGGGGGCCCCCAGCCCCGCGGGCCAGGGCTGCCTCAGGCCCCAGGACCAGCCGTGGCACCGTGGCCAGGCGACACCAGGCCACCACGGCGCCGCAGGCATGGATGAGCAGTGTGAGGAGCAGGCACTTCCAGTGCGACTCTCGGCACAGAGAGCTTCCCAGGGATTGTTTCAGGGGCCGCTGCTGCGGGGTGGGCAGAGAGAGGAGAGGTGGGCATCAGGATGGGCCATTGGCTGCTCCTGCCCCTCTGCTTAAGCCCCAAGAAGGAGCTGGGGCTCTGCTTTCCACTCTACAGAGGAGGAAACTGAGGCCCGAAGGGACAGAGCATCTTGCTCCAGCCCTCACCCCTCCAGCCCTCACAGTAGAGCTACATGATTCAAACTGGGGCCTGTCTGCCCCCAAGCTGTCCTCTACTGTGCCCCATCATCCCTCAGTCAAGGGCACCCAGGGAAAAGCAGACACATCTCTGCCAAGAGAAGGAAGGACCTCCTGACTGGTCATTGGGAAAACTGAACTCTGGTTCCAGTTCTCCCCCTCATTTTCTGTGTGGTCTTGGCCACATTCCTGTCCTCTCCAGGCCTTAATTCCTGGACCTGTTGGTACAGGAGGCCGGCGTGGCAGGGGTCCTAAGGGTGAAGAGCATGGGCTTTGGAACCCCACTGCCTGGGATTCACTGCTGGCTCCACCACTTACTGTATGACTTGGCCAGGTCCCTCATGCCCTCTGTACCTCAGTCTCCTCATCTGGAGACTGGGGCTTTTGTGAGGATTCAAGAAGACCTTACATGTGGCAATTGCAGCACAGAGTCTGGCCCCAGGAATAAATATTATTACTGTTATCCTGAGACTCCCTCTGGTCCCTTGGCTTCACTTAGAGACTTGGGAGAAGCTTTTAAGTAAGTGAGAAAGAGGAAGAGCTGGGAACGGGGGAGGTGTAAGTCTGGGGGGAGCAGATGGAGTGTCATCCTCCACTGCCCATCTGTGCTGTGAGGGAGGGGGTAGAGCACAGCTGCTGGGCAGTCTCTCGAGAGACCCAAGAGGAGAAGAAATGCCCCCAGTCCAGCCCAGGGCAGCCCACCCCCCCCCCTCCACTCCATCACCCACCACAGGTACTCGTTATCACCGCTGACCTGCAGGGCGGGCCACACATCCACATCCTCCACCATGTTTATCACAGGCCCACCTCACACAGATGTGCAGGCTGCCTGCCCATCCCAGACACCAGACGGTCACCAATGCCCAGGGCACAATCTCTCATAACCATAACACGGTGCACAAGTGCATACTTTCACCACCCGCACACACACACACACCCCACACAGACCCACCCACCACAGGACACACACAGGCATACATGGGTTACACATTCCCTGAAGCCCAGGTACACATCAGACCCTCACCTGACCACAGTGCACATCCCCTAACCCCACCCCTACTGCAACCTGACACTCACACACTAGACTCCAGGGGAGAGACCCACCCACAGCAGAACATGTTCACGCATGACCACATCACCCAAGCCAAGGACCCACCAGACCACCACCTGACTTTGGCTCACCCCAGATGCCGGGAGCGTGGACTAGCATTCACACACCCACAAGTGCACTACATCCATCCATCCAAGCACATCCACAGACCCTCTCATCACCTATCCCCCCTGCACTCCACACAGGGCCCCACATTCCTGCAGATCCTCTTCTTGGCCAGGGTTGAGCAGAAGCCACTCTGGGGGTCCCAGCCAGCAGGAAGGCCGCCCCCACCGCCCCGGGCCTCACCGCGGGGGAAGGGAGAAGGGGTACCAGAGGCCGCCTCCTCTCCTCTTTCCCCTCCTCCCTCCGCTGCCTCCCTCAAGCCCTGGCTACTGCTGCTGCATTGCAGACGCCGCCCGGGCACCTCGTGAGCCGCTGGGCTGCGGGGGGCGGGGGTCCGACCCCGGGGCGTTGGGGCCGAGGGGCTGCGCTGCGGAAGGAGGGCGCGCGGGGGCCAGGCGCTGACGTCACAGGAGGGCGAGGAGGGACGAAGGGGCGCCCGGGGCGGGAGTCGCCCCCTCCTGCCTTCCCAGCGCCCCCACCCGACCCCCACGCGAGCCCCCCGACACGCCAGACGTCGGCTCCCCTAGTGACGTCATTGGAAGCTGGGGTTTGGAGACCTCCCACCTCAGCCCCCGTCCAGGGTTTGCCCCTTCCGTTGTCCCCCTCGCCCCGCTCCAGCCCCTGCTCCGGCCCCCCAACACGCGGCGCCGGTACCTCCTCCCGCAGCGGTTCGCCGTCCGGGATGAACGCAGGCACTTCCCCGCTGTCGCCTCCGCCGCCCTCGGGCATCGTGTCCTGGCTGCTGGGGCGGCCCGGGCCCGGGCCCGGGGCATGATAGGGGGGAGCGCGGAGGGCTGCGGCGCGGCCCCGAGGGCGTCCGCTCGGCTCGCCGGCCGCGCAGGGAGTGCGCCGAGCTCGAGCCCGAGCGCGGCGGTGGCGGTGGCGGTGGCGGTGGTGGCGGCGGCGGCCGCGGTGCCCGGCGCCCCGCCCTCCGCTGACCCCGCCCCCGCGGCACCCGCGGCGCCGCCGGCATCGCCTGGTACAGCGGGCGCTGCCCCCGCCCCCGAGAACCCCGGGCTGGCCGACCCAAGCTTGGGTTCGCCTCCTGCCGCGCTTGCGCTTGCGACCTTGGCCGAGTCCTTGATCTTGGGGCCTATTTCCCCTGCTGTGAAAACGTGGAGGGGGATCTCAAAGGTGGGAAATTCCCCAGGCGACGTGTCTCTGAGGAGCAGGCCTAGGGCTAAGCCCACCCAGATCCCACCCTGGAAGCCTTGCTTGTAGGGGAGAAAGCAGTTATAACCCGGAAAGGTGTGATACACCTCATTCCCTGGACAGAGGTCCTGGGCTCCACTTAAGAGCTGGCAGGTTGGGGGCCAGGGCACCCAGGGCCCTAGGCTTCATGACCTTGGGCCTGCACTCTCCACCCCAACCTCAGTCTTCTCACCTGAGAAATGGGAATATAAAGGTGCACAGGCATTATCATGAGGTACCGGGGAGTGTCCTCCCGGTGCCCAGGATCTGTCCTTCATGGGATAATGCCCTCCCAGGTACCTGTGGCCCCAGTGCTGCTCCCTGGCCCTAGGGGCCTCAGACCTTCACACTTGCCCCTAGTTCTGGGCCTACCCACAAGGTAGACAATTCATTGGTGGGACATAGGGAGCTGCAATGCTAGGTGTTTTGGGTTGCTTTGCCATTTTTTCCTCCCCAAAGGGCAACTCAAAGACCATTCATTCAGTTCAATAACCATACCCATTTAAAGCTGAGGTGATTGAAATGGTAGAAGGAGTAAAGGAATGAACCAAGGCTTCATCTATTTATTTATTATTTATTTATTGGACACAGATTTTTATTGGGTATCTTCTATACCCAAATATTGTGTTTGGCACTGTGAAGACACAGGTAGGAGTGGAGAATGATACAGGCCTTGTCCTAATGGAATTTATATCCAGGGCAAACTGGTGTATGCAGAGGGATCCTGGAACCCAGCATCTGGCCTCAACCCCCAGCCATGTCAGTCCTCTATTCCCTTTGTCTCTCTGAGAAGCACAAGCTAAACTGCTTAAAGAATAACTAGGCTTTGGACAAATGGATATGAGGGGGAAGGGCATCCTGGGTGGAGGGGACTTCTGAGCAAAGGCACTGCGATCAGACCACGTGTTCAGAAAGTAGGAAAGTCACCTAGCATAACTGGACCCTGGGTAGCTAGAGGCAGTTGCAGAGGACCCGATTTTGCTCTCCAGAAAGTGGTGGCTGAAGTTGTGTGAGAAGGGAAGCCCCTGAAGACTCTCTGAGGAGGGTGAGAGTGGTCACAAACTAGGCGGGAGAAAGGAACCCTCGACCTCGGGAGTGAGGCCTGGGGGCTGATGGTGTCTCACTTTAAGATGACCGTAGGGCCAGCAATGAGTCAGGAGTTTCAAATGCACCTTCAGGAGGTGGATCAGCATACCTCCACCCTCACATCAGCTGGACCATGGGAGAGATGATGGGTCAGGCATGGTGCAGGATCCTATACTACCCAATCTCTGGGATTTCAGATCTTCTGGAGTTTTCGATATGTGTAATGTATTTGTGTGTACTGTGTGTGTGTCTCTCTCTGTCTGTCTTTCTGTCTCAAGAGCCCAGACCCTCCCAGCAGCTGGGCGCCAGAATCTGCAGGATAGCGGCAGTAGCTGTAGGGCATTTCAGCACCGGACAACGGACAGCACCCGCGCGGGAAGGAGGGACGGGAGGTGGGGAGGAGGAGTCAGCTTCCGGGGCTCGCTGGGCCGCGCCATCACTGCCCCTCCCGGCCTCCTGCTAACACCTCACTGGCTGACCGGGCTCCGTGCCACGACTAGAGGAGGGGCGAGGGGAGGATGGATGATGGGAGAAGAAAGCTAGCATTGAGAGGGTGGGGCAGGAGACGGGCGGGACTTGGCAGAGCACCACGGACCCATTCCCTCCTGGGTTACGTCCCCCGAGCTAAACTTCTTTCCCAGACTCCCGCCTCTGCCAGGTCTCCACCTGATGTAGTCGTGGCAGGGCGAGCGTCAAGTGCCCCACTGCGCAGGCGCGGAAATAATTCTCAACCCCACCCCCCACCTTAATCCATTGGCTTATTGGGTATTGGCTGCTCTGGCCACTAATTAGCATACACACCATCCAATCCGAGAGCGCCTAGGGTTGCTCCGCCTATACCCCTCCGGAAGTTGACTACTGCCGAATCCAATTCCGCGAGGCCGCGCCAACAGCCAATTGAGAGAGGGGAGAGGCGACCTAGCACCGCCGGGGAGCCAATGGTAGGCGACGGAGGATAACGCTGAGGACATGGCGGCTGCGGTCGAAGAGCTGGCGGACGTGTCGGGCTGCTCCGTAACCCCGATCGGTGCCCAGGAAGCCGAGCAGCTGCCTTATTAGTATTCGTACCCACGAGGCGGCGCAGCGGGCCCTTTGGGAGCGCCAGCATCGCGGCCATGGCTTATCACTCGGGCTACGGAGCCCACGGTGCGTGGGGAGCGGGGCGGGCGGGACACGGCCGGGTCGGCCGGAGGAGGGTCGGCGGCGCGGCCCGCTCACCCTGAGGGAGAGGGGCAGCCGTGACCGTTCCCCAGGGCGGCGGGTGTCTTTCGGGTTTCCGCCCTGCGCGAGTCCGCAACGCGTCCCGGACTTCGCCCTCTCTGCCCAATCCTGAGATCAGGCGGTGACAGCACAGCTGGGATTCCCATGCCATACGCGGGCACGAACGGGGTCTGCTTCCAGAACTTTCTAAACTTGTCATGACCCTGGTAGGGGCCCTCACCACCGCCCAGGGCCTTTGGGTACCCGGCTGTCGCCTTTTCCACCCTTGTTAATGCGGGATGCCCTCCCAGTTATCTTCTCCACCTAGCCAACTTCTACTCACTCTCCCAAGGCTGTTAAGGGATCACTTCCCTGGAGAAGGACCCCAGAAACCCCCAGGTGGGCAACCACTTCCAGGCGCTGCTTCAGCTCTTTCTTTGCCTACATTTGGCACCTCTGGAAAACGATCCTTCATCAAAGTTCTTTCTGGGTTACCTACCCCTCATCCAGGCCAGGTTTCACTAACTGATTGTTTGGTGACCCCAGGACCCATACAGGGCTGGCCCAACCTGGGGAATGGGGGGTGGTTTGGGCTCATGTTTGATATTCCTGTCACCTACTCTAGTACCTACAAACTCACAGGCTCCAAGCACAGGGCCCGGGCAGCTCCAGATCCCCCTCCCCTCTTCGATGATACAAGCGGTGCTTACTCCAGCCAGCCAGGAGGATACCCAGCCCCAGGAGCCGATGTGGCCTTCAATGTCAACCACTTGCTTGGGGACCCAATGGCCAATGTGGCTATGGCCTATGGCAGCTCCATCGCATCCCATGGGAAGGACATGGTGCACAAGGAGGTGTGGCCCGTCCCCAGGGCAAGGGTGGCAAGATTTCTGTCCAGGGATGGGGCATCGTGGGATCCCACCTAATTCTCAACAGCAGCCCTCAGGGAAGGAGCATACAGAGGAGCACCCTGAGGTTTGGGGTACAGCTTACCCACAGCCTCCTCTCTCCTCTCCCAGCTGCACCGTTTTGTGTCTGTGAACAAACTCAAGTATTTTTTTGCTGTGGACACAGCCTATGTGGCCAAGAAGCTGGGGCTCCTGGTCTTCCCCTACACACACCAGGTGAGCTGGCAGGGCCCTGTGCTTTCCTTGTCCTGTCCCAGAGTTTGGCCCCCAGACCTCAACCGCCTTCTTTCTTTTCTTATCTTTTTCTTCTGACCTGGCTGCTGCTGCCACCACCAGAACTGGGAAGTGCAGTACAGTCGTGATGTGCCTCTGCCACCGCGGCAAGATCTCAATGCCCCTGACCTCTATATCCCCAGTGAGTCTTTCTTCGACTTGGGCTGAGGGATGTGGGGCGACTTGTGCCTTAAGGCACCAACGAGAAGAGAGGGGCTCATGCATTTATTCAGCATCTGCTCTTGGTGCTTTCCATGTGTGGTTGTTGCTAGACACCGGGTTGACAGAGCAAGGGGACCAGTAAGGAGCTTCCTGGGTGCCCTCAGTGCCCTCATGGTATTCCCTTTTGAGATCTTCTTGTCTCTTAACTGGAGCCCTGGCTTTAGACCTGGTCCTGCAATTTCTGGTAATGGGACCTCAGGCTGGCTACTTTTACTCTTAAGCAAACCAGGAATAACAACAGTCTCCACCACAAAGAATTGTTGTGGAAATTCAGTGAGGTGATGTGAGGTGACCTGCTTTCAGCAGGAAGCACACCGTAAATAATAGTCATTATCATAGTTATTACTTGTCCCCCAAGTCCCTTCTCTGAGGAAGTGGTCACTCCCTTCTGGGTTCCCATAACTGCCCACCTACGTGGCATGAGGTCAGGCTGCCCATGTTGGACAGTGGCTGGCAGACTGTGCATCTGATTCCTCTGTCCTGGGGCTTGTCCTGAGGCGAAGCCCATGGTGGACACGCTGGAGGAGGGGTAAGTGTGCTCTGCCAGCCCCCATAGGGGTTGCCAGGGCAGCCAGTCAGCCCAGTTGCTCCGGGAGGGCCACAGGTTCTTCTTCCTTCCTCTGTTTCCACTCCGAGCCACCTCATAAAGCAGGAATTGCCATCCCCATTTGAAGCCAAGGCTCAGAGAGATTTGAGTATCTTTGAAGCCATATAGTTTATAGGTGGTAGAGCTAGTTTCCTGACTTCAGACCCTGTGCTCTCTGGTGGGCACATCAGTTTGGTCCTTCAAGGAGGGGCAGAGAACACGGCTGAGGAGCTACACTTGCTGTGAAAGCCCAGATCCCACAGGCTCTGAGCTTTTGTGTAAACAGCAGAGGTAAACCTGCACCCTTTGTGTTGGTGGGTGGGCCAGAGCTAAGGCCAGCACCAGTGGCCAGACTGGCTGAGGTGAAGTCATCCCCATGGGCCAGATTTTGGGGAGAGCCTGGGTTGTCTTCAAGCCTGTATTTTAGTACTATAGTGTTGTGGGAGATCAGGTTGGCCCCTGCCTTTTGGTCTAGGATTAGCAATAGCCTTGGCCCGTGATACGGTTTGAGCCAGAGCAGGAAAGTTTGGTGAGTTTCCTAGCACAGAGACGGGGAAAGAAGTGGCTTGGTGGTGCGGAGAGAAGAGTCAGGTAGCATTTATGCCTGGAGAGAGGGCTGAGCAGAGAAAGGAATTCCAGGCAGGGTATTAGGAGCTGACTATGGAGGTTCGCATGCGGGGATATGCAGGGGAGGAAGTATGGAGAGAAGGTGTAAATGGCCCCAAATACCTAGCCAGGGGATTCTGAGGAAACCAGGCTGATGGCATTTTTCTGGCTCTTGGCAGCAATGGCCTTCATCACCTACGTGCTGTTGGCAGGGATGGCACTGGGGATTCAGAAAAGGTCAGTACCAATGCCCTCACCCATTCCTACCAGCTCCCCATCCTGACTGCTCCCCTCACCTCTCTAGGGGACCTTTGGCAGGTCCCATGTTCACCCCATGTCCTCAGTCTCACACCTACCACAGGATGGCTGGTTTCTGAATACTGCCCCCCTTTTCCCACATGGCCACAGGTTCTCCCCAGAGGTGCTGGGCCTGTGTGCAAGCACAGCACTGGTATGGATCGTGATGGAGGTGCTAGCCCTGCTCCTGGGTGTCTATCTGGCCACCGTGCGCAGTGACCTGAGCACTTTCCACCTGCTAGCCTATAGCGGCTACAAATATGTAGGGTGAGTAGCTATGGGTCAGGCCAGAGGCAGGCCTGGGAGAGTGGCCTGCTGCCTTGAGTTTCTAGCTGGTGTAGCTGTAGCCTTAAATTATGACCCTGGGCACCTCTCTGCCCCTCTCTGGGCCCTAGCTTTTCTCTAATAGAGGAACCAGCTGTTTTTAGCATTCTCCTCAGGAGCCGTGTCCTGTTGTTCAGGTCAGGAATGTTTGCAGAGTCACCCTGGGAACACAGGAGACAAGGGCCTTGTGCTGGAGTAGTGGAGGGTGTCTTAGATCCAGGTCCTAGGGCTAAGTCCTAGGCCTTCCAGATTCATTTTTGAGTCTAGGACTCCGGGGACAGATTGGAGATAAAGGGCTCAGTGGTGGTGGGTGAGATCTAAGGCTGGATGGTAGGGCCAATCTCAGGCCCCGATTCCTTAGGAGATCTCCAGCCATCTCTTCCTCCTCTCTCCTTACCCCCACCTGCACCCCACCCCCTGCAGAATGATCCTCAGCGTGCTCACAGGGCTGCTGTTTGGCAGTGATGGCTACTATGTGGCACTGGCCTGGACATCGTCTTCACTCATGTACTTCATTGTGAGTTTGGGATTGTGCCTCCTGTCTGTCCCCCTGGGGTTGGAGCTGGGGACAAGCCTCCCTGGCCCAGCTTCAGCTCTCTCCTTTCTTCCAGGTGCGCTCTTTGCGAACAGCAGCCCTGGGTCCTGACAACAATGGGGGCCCAGCTCCCCGGCAGCGTCTCCAGCTCTACCTGACTCTGGGAGCTGCAGCCTTCCAGCCCCTCATCATATACTGGCTGACCTTCCACTTGGTCCGGTGACCCCTGGCCCCCACTGGCACTGATTTTTCCATACATTGAAGATTTGATTTCCTTGATTGTATCTGACCCTTGTTCCTGGGGCCTGGGGCGGGGGGGGGCCTCTCCATTGCCCAGGGTTTACCAGGCTCAGGGGACCCAGGTGAGGGCTTCCTGGAGTGTGTGGCTTTGTTACTGCTTTGAAAGGCAGATGGAAGGGTTTTAGCAGGAATAGCTGTTTAGCTGTGGCCGGGAGAGTGAGGATAGAAGGGAGCAGCATGCCAAGGAGACCTCAGAGGCCTCTTTGATCCATCTGAGGGGTTCCCTAGAAGGTTCCTTGGGCCAGTATTTTGAGCCTAGCTGGACTGGGGATTCAGGTGAGGGCTGCCCCTATAGAGACCCTCTGCCCCCATGTGCTCTTCAAGCCTTTCAGGAGCAGAACTGGGGCCCACGTGTTTGCAGTAGTTTATTCATATTTTGTCACAAATGGCCGGGGAAGGGGTGCCGGACTCCTCCAGGCAACATAGAAAATAGGTCCAAGAGACAGGACAGGCTGGGGTTGGGGCAAGTGGGGATGGGGAAGGGAGAGGTCTAGAGAGACAGCCTGGGGGAGGGGAGAGGGCAGACTAGGGGTGGGCTGCCCCCCCTGCTGAGCCTGCTCATTCCCGGTGCGGGTACCCCCCCACCTGCAGGGGGTGCCTCAGGGTGAGGGTGCGGGGGGGGCGGCCCAGAACTTCCAGGGTCAAGCCCTGCCGCTTTGGCAGGGTCCATGTCTGTTCCCCCACCCAAAGTGGACAAGGCTGGAGGTTCTGCCCCTTCCAAGACTGACTGCCATGCCTGCAGGCTGACAGAGGAGCCCCTACCCCTATTTAGAGCTCTGCCCAGCCCTAGTCCAAGGGGAGGGGGCTCTGAAGGCAGGAGGTCCCGCAGCAGCAGTTTGGAGGGGTGGAGAGGAGGCCGGGGGCACCAGTGCCCCCTCCCTCCCCAGGGCTGAGGCCTCTGTGGCCAAGGGGCAGGGCTGGGGGTGCACAGGCGTCCGGTCCATTCTGGGCTTGCTCCCTGGCCGGCTTCCCCCTTAGAAACTCACCAACGTATAAACCATACTGTGGGAAGATGAGGCAGTGAGCCAAGTCCTTAGTAGGCCCAGCTACCGGCCACCCACCCTGTTATACCCCGGGTTGCTCTCAGTCCTTAAGGGAAAAAGGCAAGAACCTGGGACCCAACCACTCCTGGGATTGGAGGCATGGTACCCGGAGCATCCCTTCCCTGACTTCTGACTGCCATGGGCAGGGCCTCACCTGTACAGGTAATAGAAGAAGGAGAGCAGGTAGAAGGCGAGTTTGCACCAGGACTCCTTCTGGCAGTAGTTGAGGATGTCAGCATTCATGATGGAGACCGCATCATACATGACCTCAGAGCCATCCGCAGGGCGATGGAAGTACCTGGTGGGGTGGGGGGAGGGAGGGGCTTGAGTGCCCACATCAGAGCTCCACCCCCATCCTGCCCCTGCTCTTCCATCTCACTCCCCGCTGCCAGAAGTGGTAGAAGAGGGGGATGTGGAGTCTCTCACCTCCAGAGGTGGTAGAAGAGGAGGGGGATGTTGAGGCCCAGGGTCACCCACTCTGCTGCACACAGAAACATCAGACAGAAGAGGCCGTGGATGGAGTATTCTGGGACCACCAGCTGGGGAGGGAGGGCGAGAGGTCAGCTGCCTGGTGCTAGGACAGACCCCAGTGGCAAGAGCACAGAGGGGAGCTGGGATTTGGGAGGTGCTCCCGGTGACCCCTGGGGACTCAAGGGATCTTTAGCCTCCCATTCCCTCCCGGTGGCTGACTGGCTGTATTCCGGGTCACAACGAGTAGGGCTGAGCTGGGTCACGAGCCTCCCGCTACCAGCGCTGACACTGACCTTCCTCAGGAGGCAGCAGATGCGTTCGATGTTTTTTAAACGCTCGCGCTGTAGAGGGAAGAAAAGGCCGCCATGAGGGAGCGGTGGAGCGGGCATTGAAGGCGCCCCGCTGCCCTCCCTGCGTCCCCCGCCGACCCGCGCGTGGCCGCCAGGGGGCGCCAGAGCAGTCTCTGCGGCAAGGAAGCAGCCGCGCCGTCGCCATGGCAACCGTCACCGTGGAGGGACCTTCACCCGCGTCTCCATGGCAACGGCACAGAGCCTGGCAACGGCCGCCCCGCCAGGAGGAACCCGAGCCCTGAGCCCGCGCCAGGTGTTTTGCTGGGGGCGGGGACAGACAGGAAGGGGCACTGCCGGGTCTCACCACACTCCCCACTTCTCCCCGTCCCCCACTCCGCTTGGCCTGCGACAGATGGAAAGACAGACGGACGGACACACCTCGGCACAGCACATGTATCACTTACTGCCCGCGCTGGGTTCCCCTGGTCGATGGGGTTCTTGAAGTCGGTCCGCAGCTCGTCAAAGGCTATGATCTGGGGGAGGGGCGTGTGCTTCAAGGTTGAGGCAGCAGCTTACGGCCCCCCACCCATGCTTCTATAGGATAGGAATTCCTACATGGGTACTGGACCAGTTGGAGCTTACTGCAAAGGTTGAGAAACTGAGGTTGAGGGAGGTGCGGGGCCTAGCCCAAGGTCACACAACAGTCTGCAACGGAATCCTAGTGTGCTTATGCCCAAGTCAAGGCATGTTCACAACGCCTCCATCCAAAACATCCCAAGAGATGGTGTCTTTCTGCCCTGTGTTGACCACTGAGATCCCAGAGGCCTGGGACACAGCCCTTGCTTAGGAGGGCTCCCTTGCTTGGGAGAACTGTGAACTATATTCCAGGGTGATCAGGGCTATTGGAGGCCTGATCCAGCATCCGAGGTGATGAGGAGCAGAGTTCAGGCTGGACTCTGGGTGTTTGGTGAACAGATGGGGGAAGGGCAGTCCAAGCAGCAGGTACAAAGGCAGAAGGTTTAAGGAACAAGGAATATTCAGGAAGCTGCAGGTTCCATGAGGCCAGAGTGAAAAAGTGTGAGGTGAGTGGGAAGGGAATGTGAAAGATGGGCTGGAGATACTGTGAGCCTGGGCCAGATGTTTGGACTTTAACCCAAAAGTAATGCAGAGCCACTGAGGGCTATAAGGCAGCAGAGTGGGATGATCAGGCTAATGTTTTAGGATGGATGGACCAGGAAGTATACATCAGGTAACAGTCCCAGCCAAGGCATACGTGATGCTTATTCTATTCTAGCAGGTTTTATGTTTACTAACTCATTTAATGCTTGCAATAACCTGATGACGTAGGGACTGGCATTATCATATCCGTTTTGCAATAAGGAAACTGAAAGACAGGCTAAGTTACTTGTCCAAGGCCACACAGCTAGTCAGTGGTAAGACAGGACTCTAACCCCTTAGACTCTGGCGTTAAAAATCTTAACCTCTTGATCATGGGCAGCCCAGGCCAGTGAGGAAACTGGGCGGAGGGCGGCAATGTTGATGGTGATCTGCATGAGGAGAGTGGCAGTGAGAGTGGAGAGGTGTGGAGGGATTCCAGAACTATTTAGAAGCCAGACTCCAATGGGCTTGAATGGCCGCAGAGTGGAGGCAGAGGGCCCAAGTTGCCTGTGTGTGTTGGGCATCTGATAGGTAGCAGTGTCCTCACTGGGATGGGGAACTCTTAGGAGGAGCAGGTGTTTGAGAGATAATGAGAGATCTGGGTGGGGGCTGGTGGGAGCTGGCATGGAAGGTGGTCTGGAAGAAAAGCCTTCTGAGGTCCCCTCTCTTCAGCACTAGTGTGAGGATAAGGCACAGAGCCCCCCACCTTCAAGCTTCCCAGACCCCAGACGGCTTAGAGGGAGAGAACATGGGCTTCTTGAGGGAGCCAGGGCCATCTGGAGCAGCACCCGCTCCCCATGGACTTTGGGCAGCCACCTGCCTGCCAGGCACAGCAACAGGGTCCAGCAGGGAGCGGAAGGGTGCCGTCTGTCTGCCCCAGAGCTGGCACCACTAGCAGGCAGCGGGTGTCGTGCCTCCCACCCCCCAGGCTGCCTGGCGCTGACTCAGCCCCCTGGAACAAACAATCCCCCACGATGACAGCTGACACACGTCACTCACCACTAGGTTGCCTAGCGACCAGTGGGACTGGGCTCAGGGTCTGGGGTGGGAACTGAGGTCCTACCCTGGAAGATTTGGTTCTTACTAATTTGGATTGAGGACCACATGTCCTATGCCTATGCCCACCCCCACTCCCCTTTAGGAGGCCGTGCTCTGGGCACTCTGATGTATATAAAACAAACCCACTTTACCCACAAGGAAACATACTCAAGATGAATGACTTGCTAAGATCCCCAACTAAATACAAGAGTGAACACCATGCTTGACACATAATAGGTGCTCAGTAAATATTCGTTGGGCCCTTCCCACCTGCCTAGGAGCCCCACAAGGGCAAAGCCTGAGTCTTATTCATCCTTGACTCTTCAACAGCTGCCCAGAGCTCAGTTCTTGGGAAGCACCGACACCGGTGTTAGACAGAGGACAGCTCTGAGTAGCTCCTAAGGACAGGGACCCCCAGACGCACTGTGCAAGGTCTCTGGATGGGGAGAGGCCTGAAAAGGGGCTTCTTGAATTCCAGGAAACTTTCTTCCAGGAGCTGGTTAGCTCAGTGTTCCAAGCCTGTGACCCTCAATTTCTTCCAATCTCCGGGACCCCAGCTCTCCTGCCTCCAGCCCACAGGACTGTCCACTACCCTGGAGTGAGATAGGAGGCTCACAGAGATCAAGATGGATAGGGGCCCCAGATATGGGGGCAGAGAAAGAGAAAAAGATAAAGGAGGAGAAAAGAAAAAGCAATTAAGAGACCCATGGGGGCAGAAGGGGGGCAAAGCCAGGGAGAGGGCTGGAGATGGGGAGAGGGGAATGTGGTGAAAGGTGCCTGTAGGGACTCATCTCTCACACAGAAGGGGTGCAGTCAGAGTCCAGGGAAACCAGATGTCAAGGAGATAGGCAGCAGTGGGGCTAGGGGGATGGTGAAGGGAGGGATTGGTCAAAAGACAAGGAGGATCATGGGGCAGACAGTGGGTCCCAGGAAGAGAGGAAGTGGGGAGACCAGGAAATAAGCAGGTGAGGTAATGAGAAGGAAGTGAGAGGAAGGAAAGAGCAGGTTACAGGGAGAGACAGGAGAGGGGTAAGGGAACACCCCCCTTGCCCCCCACCCAGAGGGGATGAAGATCAGGAAGGTGTGTCCTGGAGGCAGAAGCAGAGGATGCAGAAATGGATGGACCAGGGCCAACAGAGATGGGCAGTCCTCACAGAGGGGATCGGGTGGGGGCCAGAACCTCAGGGGGAGGAGGCCGAGGGAGGGCAGTGTGGGGTGGGTGTCAAGGGCCAAACAATGAGCTGGCAGCTAAGTGATACAGTTCTTGGTGAGAGGAAGGGAACCAGGCAGAGGGGGCCACCGAGAAGAAGACCCCAGAGAAAATGAGAGAGAGGGACTCTCTCTAAGGAGAGGTGATTAGGATAAAGGATAGGAAATGGACACTGAAAGACCAGGTATGGAGCCAGGCCAGAGTGAGAGACAGACCAAAGGGGACACAAGACAAAAGAAAAAGTAGGAAGGAAGAGGAGGAAGAATGGGAAGTGGGTAGGAAACCTGATGGTGGGAAGCCCAGGAAGGAGGGGGTAGGAAGCCCAAGGTGAGCTGATGGTGGGGACTAGGTCTCTGGTGTGCTTAGAGCCAGTCGCTGCTGGGTCAGGGAGGTGAGCGAAATGGAAAGGGTTAATGGGCTCTGGGATCCGTAGGTCCTGTAAACAGATGCAGTTGCCATGGCAACTGGCTCCATCACTCAGGCTGGAAAAACCCACAAAGGGGGGGCAAGCAGACAGACAAACTGCCCGACAGACAAACGGGGGCGACAGGATTGGGGGGTGGGTAGGAAGAAAGAAAGGAGCAAGAACCCCAGAATTCTGCCCCACACCCCAAGGCGGCATGGGGCAGGGGCAGGGGGTCAGGGACCAACTGACATATCCACAGATAGGCGGGGGCGGCGGAGGAAAGGGGCCCCGGGAAGGAAGCCGACGACAGGAGAGGGTGTTCATGGGGGCGAGCAGAAGCTGACCGAAGGGGGATTGCGGAGAGGAGGCTCCAAGTTTCCCCGGGCCCTGAGCCCATCTGCCCGGCCCCCTCCCGCTCTGTGTGCCCGCGGTCCCCCACCCCGCCCCCAGCCCCAGCCCCAGCCCGGCCTTACGTGCCAGATGACAAAGAAGATGAGGGAGGCGCACAGCACCAGGGTGAGCATGTAGCAGAACGCGGCGAAGGTGAACGCCATGGCCCCCGTGCCGGGCGGCGGCCCGGGGGGCGCCAGCGCGTGGCCCGGGCGCAAGGGGACGCCCCCCGGTCCGCGTTTAGGGCCGGCCGGGCATGGCCCGCAGGCCTCGGGGGACGCGGGCGGCGCGGCCGGGACCGGGGCCGCGGGGCCGTGGGGCGCGCGGGGCGCGGGCCGGTGGGCTCGGGGGGCGCGTCCGCTGCCGGCTGCCCGGGCCGCGATTGCTCATCCTGCGATCCCTCGCCCGCGGCTCCCTCGCTCTCCAGCCCGCGAAGCCGGCGGGGCGGAGCCGGGGGCGGGGCCGCCGTGCGAACCGCCTCAGGCGGGGCTGGGTTTCTGTGCGCCCCTTCGCGGGCACCGCCGGGCCCGAGCGCCACCCCCGCCCCAACCTCAGGGACACGTAGGCATGGACTTACATCCTGAACATGTGCCCGCCCCCGCCCCCGCATCACACGAGTTCGGTCCACTCGGAAGAGCACACACACACCCCTACCCTAACATACTGTATTGTGCACACCGACCTGGGAGGCCAGGCTGAGGTCCTAAGTGGGAGGAACTTGGCACTGTCCAAGGGGGCAGAGACACTTGGCTTGAACCCAGGGCAAAGCTGGGAGAGGGCTGAAGGGAATGAGGGCCTGGTCTGATGGTGCATGTCTGCAGCCCAAGCCCACAGTCTGGACAGATGTGGGCCCGTGTGGGTGTTGACAGAGCCTCACCAGGTACCCGCAGCTGATGGCCACCCGCCTCCCTTTCTGCCAAAACCGTGCTGGGCCCTTGGGGACACACCACAGAAGCAAAAGAAGGCAGCACTCTTGGCTTTAGGAAGTGGGTCAAGGACTTTCAACAGCAACCCTAGGACACACAGTCCAAGCCAGGACCCCTGTACAGCCACCAATCCCAGGGCCCTAGTTCCATTCCCCCAACCCAAGGGAGCTCCCACCACAGACCACACTCAACCACCACAACTTCCTTGCAAAAACCCTCGGCTCACCCGAGGGCCAGTGGAAATTTATTTTTTGTCCTTTGTCTTTCCCCAAGTGGCTTTTCCTTGCAAAATGCCTGACATGACACCAGAGGGGAACCTGGGAGTGAGGGGCACCCCAGGGACTTAAATACAAGCTGGAGGGCAGGGCACAGGTGGGACAGGCGAAAGACAGCACAAGGGACATGGCTTCTCAGGTAGAGACCAAAGGTTTGTTTTTCTGCAGGAAGAAGCTATGCCAGAGGGCGTGGGGCTAGGATCCTGGGTGGGAGGGGGTGAGGGGAGAGGCCCCCAACCCTGGATTTGCACCCACATTCCCCAGAAGAGAAGTAGTGACAGGGCATGAGGACCTGCCCTCATAGGCTCCAAACAGAAGGAAGAGAATAAGCCAGATGTGCTGACTCAGGGAAAGGGAAGAGGTGCTGGCAGAGTGAGGGTTAAGGCTGATGCCCGGCCTCTGGCACAGTGGGCCTTCCGCCTCTGCCTGCCTTGGGGACAAAGGGGCACGGTGGGCAGGCAGCACATGGGCCTGGCTCTGGCAGGGCAGGGGGTGGCAGGAGCAGGCTCCCTCTGGGCTCAAGACACAGGCCCAGCATGGCTGCCCGCCCACCTGCTCTAGATGTGCTCAGACCCCACCGCAGCTGGACGGCTGGAGCTGTGAGTATGGAAGGAACAGGGAGGAGAGGCAGGGAGGAGAGGAAAGGGTGGGCTGCTGGGCCCCTGTGGCCCCCATGCCCTTCCTGAGGTCCAGCCCAGGGCCCTGGATCCTGGGTCCTGGATCCCCTGGTCCCATTCCTGGCCCCCGATGCTGACTGCAGCCAGGGACTATAGAGGCCAGGGAGGCTCCCAGCTCTTGGGGAAGGGGTGGGGTGGAGAAGGAAAAGGATGAGAGAAACCCACTGCAGCATACATGGGGGGTAAGGGAGGGAAAGAGGAGCCCTCATCCCAAAGAAAGGTGTGTGGTGGGGTATCTTTTAAAGTTACCTAGAGGCAGCAGCAGAGCATGCCCACCTCCCCACCCCAGCCAAAGGTCCTGGGTGTCCTCCCTTGGGGACCTTGACAAAACCAGGGCTCAGGGCAGCAGGCAGATGGGCCAGAGGGAGATGGGGAGCCCAGGACACCCCAAAGCCACAGACTCAAATGCCCCAGGAGAGGGAGGCACCTCCTGTCCCCTCCAGGAGCATCATCTGGAGAAGGTGCCCCCTCCTGTCCCACCCCAGGTGCCCCTCCTAGCAACAGCCACCACCAGCCGGCTTCACAGGGGTGCTGTCGATCTTGAGGTTGGGCCGCTCACCCCCTGAGGCTGCCCCAGGCCCCATCCGCTTCTTGATCTCAGCAGCCATGGTCATGAATGCCTGCTCAACATTGGTAGCATTCTTGGCACTTGTCTCCAGGAAGGGGATGCCCAGAGAATCTGCAAACTCCTGATGAGGGAAAAAGAGAAAAGAGGGAAATGTGGGAAGGGAGGGGTGAGGGGCAGCAGACCCCAGCCTGCCCTGGGGGGCCTGACCCAGGCCCCACTCACCTTGGCTGTGGTGTTGTCCACTACCTTCTTGGTGGTGAGGTCGCTCTTATTGCCTACCAGGAGTTTATTGACGTTCTCACTGGCATAGCGGTCAATCTCCTGTAGCCACTGCTTCACGTTGGCATAGGATTCCTAGAGAAGCCAGAATCACAAGTTATTTTGCTCCCAACTCCCACCCCTATTCAAGGCCAGGAGAACAGGGGGTTTTGAAGGGGGTTTGCCTGGGCTCCCGAGAGAGACAGGAGCCCTGAGCTCAGGGACCCAGAGGAAGATCTCTCTCCTCCAGGCTTAGATCTCCTCTCTGGCCCACTCCATCTAAGACCCCCAAAGCCAAACCTGGCATGGCTCCAGCTGTCTGCCAACAGCCCCAACAGCCAAACAGCCTAGGCCTAAGGGCCAGCCAACTCTGCTTCCTACAGCTAGTCTCCCCGAGACACAGAAAAGGCTGAAACACGTAGGGAGCAAATGACAACAGGATAGAGGCCAGAGAGAAGACAGAAATGGAGGGGAACAGGTTAGCAAGAATCACAACACTCCCACAGTGGCCTTAAAACCCCTGTAGGGTCTGAAGTCTTGCAGCCCAATAGTAAGTGTGTAGGATCTTTACAGAGAAGACCCTGCCCTATGAGGGAGACATGTATCCTAGGAACAGAAAGAGACACTTGTCCTGCTTCTGGCACCAATAGTCTGCTCGCTCAGACCAGCTCTCCCAAAAGCTGGCCATTCCTTAACCCCTACCCTTGGCTCGTAGATAAAAACAGAACTTTTAGGAACACGATTGAGCCAGAGCCACACTTTCCCATCTCAGGAGTCAGAGGTTAGTGATATCCAACTGGGTTCAAATGTACACCTCCCGCCATGCTCCAAGCTGGGCCCTGTGCATAAAGAAGGGAAAAATGCCTAGGTCCTGCCTTGAGGCACTCAGGGGACAGTGGAGGACTAGACCAGGACACACACACATGGCAAGACAAGGTGATGAGTGCTGCAAGGGTAGATGTCAGGAGCTGCCAGAGCTCCAAGACCATCTCTGTCTGGGGAGACCTACGTCAAAGGGACAAACTGGCCTTGTGTGGAAGTGGAGGGATGAGAAATGTACAAAAAAACATGACATATACCAGGTCAAGGATCAGGATGGTGCTGCCTCTGGGGAGCAGGGAGAAGCTTAAGGCTGCTAGGACACAGGCCCCGAGCAGGAGGAGGGGGAAAAGAGGCACGCTAGATGATGGAAGGTCCTCGCCTGTCCTCCTGGACAACCAGGAGCCGATGAAGCTTTCTCAAGGGAGCTGCATAAGCACACCTGTGTTCTGGGAAGACAGTTTGGACAGGAGTGTAGAAGCCAGATCAGACTGGCAAGAATGGTGACCAACTGGGAGGTGGCTGGAATAATCTAGGGAAGAGATGTGCACCGAGCCAGGGAGTGAAGCAAGGAAGAGCACAGGATTTAGAGTCAAAGCATTCCGGGTAAGCCCCACCTCTGCCATGTACTGTGTGACCCTAGATTTGTCACTTAACCTCTCTGAGCTTTAGCTTCCTCATTTTGATAAAAACAGTAGCTCCCAGGGGGGCTGTTATTCACATGAGATAATGAACGCAGGCCTGTCTTATAACAGGTGCTTAATTAGCAAGAGCTGTTGTCATACTCATCACTGCTATTGTTACAAGGGAATGGACCTGAGAGAGAAGATGGGGGGAGAAAAGAGAGGAGGGATGGGGGAGGGAAGAGTTTTCTGGTTAGGCCAACAGAAACTCTGTTACAAAGATGGGGATGCAGAAGCCAGTTTAGGGAAAGTGGGTGAGGCCAGGGCTGGACATGCTGAGCTCTGATGATGATCTGAAGCTCAGGAGAGGTTGGCAAGGGCCAGGGAAGGGTAAGTTAGGAAGCCAAGAACCCTGGATTCAAACACTGGCTTTGCCTCTCCTAGCTATGAGACTGTGGGCAAGTTACCTAACACCTACCTAAGCATATTTCATCTGGAAAACAGGGACCCCAGCACAGTTCACTGGGTGATACCATGCAGGTTAGAATTCCCAAAGTGCCAGCAAGGTAGAACACAGAGATAGCTGTTTAAACAGGAATCACAGAATTTAAGACAGAAGCCAAACCATAAAGTGGCCAGACCCATGCAGGGGGAGTCAGGAAGCACAAGATGGGGGTAGGGCAGGGCATATGTGTGTGTGTGTGTGTGTGTGTGTGTGTGTGTGTGTGTGTGTGAGAGAGAGAGAGAGAGAGATGGTAGTAGTATAGAGCAAACCAGTAAAAAGTCACTGAAAAGAAAAGCTAATGTAGCAAGAGGTAGGAGAGCTGGATATAGTAAATTTTCCAAGGAGAGGGAGGAGAATGGAGGTAAAAGTCATGAGAGGTCAATCAGGGGAAGATCTGAAATGAGGTCATAGAACTTGGCAGCTAGAGGTCCTTGGTGACCTCTGAGTAGAGAGCACGGTCCACCCACAGCTTGTTGTCCAGAAGGCACCCTGAGTTGCTGGTGAGCCCAAGAGCCCAGATGCCCCTCAGAGCAGGAACTCCTCCAGGCCCAGGGCTGATGTAAGCATTTCCATGTCCCCAGGGCCTGGCCCCCACAAAGCCACAAGGTTTAGTAGAAAGAACAAAGCAGGTACAATCAGCAGACTTAGATTTTCTGTCTCTGCCTCTTAACTAGCTGCACAGCCCCAAGCAAGTCTCCTTATCACTCTGATCCATTTCTTCATCTGTAAAATGGGAAGCTACTGCAGACTTCTTTAGAGTGTTGAGACCATGACCAAAAAAAAAAAAAAGACCATGACAAGTTCTATAAACCTTAAGGTACAGTAGGACTATTTCACCCTATTAATACCTCCACTGCTGCCAGTGACACATGACTAATGCTGCCACAGCAAACACAGGGCTCCTATCTCTGCTCGCAATGCACCCAGAGTGCAGAGCTGCCTCACCTCTTTTGTCTAAAGTCCTCCTATTGCTTCTCCATAGTGTCTTCACCCAGGAAGCCATAAGCCCAGCACAGCAACCGATTAGCTGACTAAACCCTTACAAAATGTAGGTGCCTATAAAGTCTAGAATAAGGTGGCAAGTTTAGCCAGGAGGTGTAAGGCCTGCTTCTGTCAATGGCTGGGAGCAGGGCCTCAGGAGGATGCACTTCTGTAGCTGTTTCCCTCATGAAGTGAGTCCAACTACAGTCTTCCTTCCAGGCAGCATCCAGGATGGGAAGAGTAAAAAGAAATAAGAACCAGAGACCTGGGGTGCCTGGCTGGCTCAGTCAGTAGAGCATGTGATTCTTGATCTCAGGTTGTGAGTTCAACCCCTATATTGGGTAAGCAGATTACTTAAAAAAATAAAATCCTAAGGAAAAAAACAAAACAAAAACGAACCAAAGACCCAAAGCTGAGAAGGCAAAGCTGGAGATGTGACCCCAGGAGTACCTGGTCGGTGACATCGTACACCACAATGATGCCATGAGCCCCCCGGTAGTAGCTGGAAGTGATGGTCCGGAACCGCTCCTGACCAGCTGTGTCCCACTATAAGACAATAAGAAAGAAGAGCAGGTCAGCTCTGAGCTACTTGCCCAGAGCCCTTCCCTTCCCAAGGTGGCTGCCTCTGCACCAGGGACTGGGGAGAGCGACACTCACGATCTGAAGTTTGATGGTTTTGCCATCCAGCTCAATGGTTCGGATCTTGAAGTCCACCCCAATGGTGCTGATGTAGCTCTCTGTGTATGTGTCATCCTGGAAAAGCAGGGAGCAATGAAATGGCCTAGGTGAACAAGCCCAAAGCCCATTTGGAAAATCTCCCTCCAGGACCCTGCCCCAGCCAAGTTTGTAACTGCTAAGCCCTCATTCTCAGCACCCCAACCTGTCAGCCCTGTGTCTTTGCTCAGAGATGCTACGGGAGGTTCTGTAACTTCATCCTTGGTTCCGAGGTCTTGGACCTACTGTGCTCTGTGTTGCCCCCTCTCCCTCCTGCCACCAGCCAGGACCCCAGGTGGATGGTATGGGAGGCTCCTTACTCACAGCAAACCGCAGAAGCAGGCATGACTTGCCCACGCCCGAATCACCAATCAAAAGCAGCTTAAACAGGTAGTCACTAGAGAGAAAGGATGGGAAGATATGAAGGAAGGCAGGGAGCCCACCAGCCATGTCATCTGCCATTACAACTATGGTCTTCTCTCATGCTGTGAGACTTGCCTTGGTTTAGAGTATTAAAGCACTCATAAGATCCTCTCACAAGTCCTGGGAAGGGGAAGGCTGACACCTCTCCCCATATTACAGCTGGCCCAAAGGGCTGAGTCTGAATTTCCACTTTATAGAGAAGAAAGCTGAGGCAGAGAGAGGGATACGACTTGCCAAGGATCACAATCCTTAGGAGAAAAAGCTGAGTGTCCTACCCTGACACTTGACAGACTCCGTGGTCTCTGCGCCAGTAGAGGGTAGTTAGGGTCCAGCCTAGAACTCATTAAGTGAATATCTATGTGAAGAGCCTGGTATGAAGCCTCTAAGAAGAGGTGGTCAACGAGTAGCAATGACGGCAGTTAAAGTAAGTACTGAGTTCCTACTCTGTGCCTGGTCCAGTGCTAACTACTGCAAATGCATCATCTCACATCAGCCCTATGAAATGGATGGTGTTCTTTCTAACTAATGAGGAAACCAGAGGTCAGAAGAGGGAAGTGACTTGCTCTAAGTTACACAGCTGTTAACTTTAAGACTGGAAACCAGGTTCAGACTCCCAAAGTCTCTGTGAGAGCCTGTTAGTTCCCTTCTGTGTCCCTTACAATCCAGCTCTGAGCTTCACCCTTATCTAAGGAAATCTGAGGCCTGGATCTGGAGGAGAAAAAGGAAGTGATAGAAGAGGAAGAAGACAACTGACACTTGGGGAAAACTGTCAATGAGAAGTCTGGGGCAGAGATATGGGCCACCTATCCGCGGAGTGACCAAGAAGTGAGGAGAGTCTGAGGTACAGAGAATCCCACTGGAATGGGAGAAACAAATGCCATATTCATCTAAACTTCATCAACAGCGTGACGGTGAAGGTAAGGGGTGTGACGGTGGCGCTGGGGGCCTGCGCAAAGGTGAGGAGAGGGCGGGAAGGGACTGGTTTCCAGGAGCGGCAGGACGGCTAGACGGAGGCAAGGGGCGAAGCTGTAGCCCCGGAGAGGAGGACCCACGGGAGAGCGACCCGGAGCGGCGCCTCGGGGCCTGCCGCGTCCGACCAGCCCCAGGAACCGGATTCCAGGAGAACGGGAAAAATAGAAAGATTTACTGCCAGACCTAAAAGGCCCGAGGCTGGACCGGCTCCAAAACGCCGGGACCGTCGTCAGCACCCAGACTGCCACTGCAAGCAGCAGGTGGGGAAACTGAGGCCTGGAGAGACCGAGGCTGCGGGTTCACCTGACCAATAAGGCCTGTTAGGGACCGGTGCTTCGGGCTCCAAGTAGTGCCCCTTGGGGTCGCAGTGTCTGGGTCCCGGGTGCAAGAACTCGGGTTACCGAGCCGGGGTCCTGGGGCCCCCAGGGGGAGGGGCAGGACCCGGATGTGAGGGGGGGGGTCAGCGGAAGAGGGACCCGGATGTGGGGGCGCCGCTGAGTCCTGACCCAGGCCGGACAACCCCGGTAAGCGTACAGCCCCGTACTCGGGATCGAGGCTGCGCCGGACGGCGCGGGCGGGGCTCACTCACTATTCGGGGTTCATGGCGGCGGCGGTGGCCCGCTCGGTCGCTCCCAGTCAGCTCTGCTCCGCCTCCCGTTTCAAGATGGTGGCCGCTCCGCCCCAGAGGCCCCGCCCGCGACACGCAGGCGCAAACATTCCCGACTGGGGCCTTGCCGCATTGCTTCTTGGAACTTGTAGTTTCCTTACTTTGCCCAGCTCTCTCCCGGTTGCGCAGGCGTAAACTGAGGCCGCGTCTCCTAGCCCACGCCCCATCATCGCCGCGCATTGCCTTCTGGGGCTTGTAGTCCGCTCCGTATGGATATACCTGGACTTGAGAACATCTCCCGGGGACCTGATGGCGACCCGACGATGAGGTCAATTTAGGGCTAGGGTTGACGCGTTTCACATCTGGCTGAGGTAGTCATCCCTACCCTTGCAGTTCCCGGAGTTGTTAGCATTAGTTCATTTATTTGGGGGGTCTTGTGCTGGCACTTCTAATTCAGACAGTGCCCCCGGAGGGTGTCGTCACCCACATTGTATAGATGGAAAAGTCTCAGTAACTCGCTCAAGGTGAAATGGCTTACTTGGTAAGGGGCAGAATAACAAGCCCGCGGTCTCTAGAATCTCAGAGATGAAGGTTGCTAGAAAAAACTGGATCTGTGAGGCCCCCAAACAAATCCGGGATAGGAGCCAAATATCTGGGCTCCAGCAGCGCTCGCTCGCTCGCAGCCTCTCCCGACCTCACCCCCAACCTAGAGACGCTAGGAGCCCCCGGCCTCCGCCCCAAAACAAGACCGACTCAGATTCAAACGGTCTTTATTTCTACAGCAACATTTGAAAATAGAGAGCGACAGCCTCACCCCGCAACTGGGGCAGCCCCTCCTGCCACAGGGGCCGTCACTGCCCCTCGCGAGAAGCTGCAGGCATGGGAGGCGTGGCAGGATGGCTCGACAGGCGGTGCCCGGGGCGGGGTCAGGCCGTGCCTGGGCCGGGCGGGGACTGGAGGAAGGGGCAGTGCATAAGGCCGGGATGCTGGGCAGGGCCCGGCGGTGAGAGGACGGGCAAGGGGAGGGGGCACTCCGTCCTGGGGCGCGCGGGTCGATGGTGGGGCTCAACGCGTCCCTCAGAAGCCAGGAGGAGCGCGTGAAAGCCCAGGGAACCCTTTGGGGAGGCGCCGCCCCAGAGATGTAGAGCCTGGGAGATACCACCGCGCGGAATGGGGATGATTAAGGCCTGGGCGGTACCACTAGAGAAGGGCGGGATGAGGGGAGAACCGGGCAGTACCGTGGACTGATGGAAGGGGCGCGGCCAATAACTTATTTCTCTATATACAGAAGCAACGGCCGGGGACGGGGGGAGGGGGCAGGAGGACAGGAGTGCTGAAAGGACGGGAGGTGTTTAGTGTTCTCGGCTCGGGGGCCTGGGGAGGGCGGGCCGCTGAGTCTCTACGTTGGAGACTCTGGCCAGCCTCTCACCTGGCCCTGAACCTACAGAAGAGGGGGCCCTGCTGGATGGAATAAATAAGGGGTGGAGCTGGGGTGGAGCTGGAGCGGGCAGGCCCAGCCTCCAGGGCTTAGGCTGAGATGACAAGGGAGGAGGTTACCCTGAGATTGAACAGAAAAGACAGGGGTCCTTGGGAGAGACAGGTGGGGCAAGCAGCAGGCCCATGCGAAGGGCTGGGGATGGGGGCAGTGCCGCGTGGAGGCTCTGGCAACTGGCTGCCCCTTCAGGATTAGCCCACGAGGGAGCTTCGTCGGGAGAGGTCCATGGAGCTGGAGCTGAGGGTGCGGCTGTCAGAGAAGCCTGTGCCTCCAGGCTGTGGGCAGAGGGAGCGGGTGGCTCAGCTTCATGCTGTTGCTAGCCTCTACTTCCCTGGTCAGAGGGGCCTGAGCAGCCAGAGTCCCTGAGCTGGGGCCCCTGACCATGTCCTGGTGCTCTGGTACCTCCACAGTTACTGTGTTGGCACAGGTCACTTGCATGTCCACCCCAGACAGGAACTGGGTTTCCCTCATTTGTCTCCCTGTGTCCAGCCCAAAGCCAGGCCTGGCACAGAGCTTTAAATGTTTCTAGATTAAATAGACATGATTGACAAGCTTGGCAAGTACACAGGACATGCAGTCTTTGGGCCCTGGGGCCTGGGCTTCACTGCCCAGTGCTCCAAAACCCACCCAGCCCTACCTGGACTGGCTCTTCCACACTCTTGTTGAGGAAGTTCAGAGAACTGGCCCGCTTCATCCTGAGGAGAAAGGAATGCCTGGATTTGCCCAGGGGGAACTGAGGGAGGACATGGGAAGGGGTCTGGTTGGAGCTGGAGACGGAGGCTGATGGGAGGGGAGTAGATCTGGTGGGTGGGTAGAGCTGGAGAGAGATGAGGGAGTTCACCTGGATCCGGAGCTCATCTGGGGTTGGTAGGTTACTGGGTGGATTCTTGAGAGGTTCACCTGGGTGGAGGGCCCATCAGTGGCAGAGGCTCACCTGGGATTAGGAGGCTCCTGGGGGCCACCACCCTGCAACTTCTTCACCAGCATTTCACTGCTACGCCTCAGGGCATCTCGGAGTTTGCCAAAGGAGCCACTGCGCCGCAAGGAACCACTGCCGTCCTGTGGGGTGGACGAGGCTGTCTCTCTGCCACACTGACAACACAGCCTCCTGGCCCACCCCAGGCCCAAGACTCACCCCGCTCCATTCAGCTGCAGGCCCTGCCTCCTCAAGGTCAGACTCAGGCCGAGCCCCAGCACCCCCAGTAATGTCTCGGCTGCCACGGCGATCTCCCCTCCCACTGCTGCCATCTTTCAGCAGTTCCACTACCTTGGTCTGGCTCGCAGGATCCAGGCCCTGAAGGGGTGGCAGGGCATATCAGGTGGAGTCATGAATCCTGACTGGAACACACAGGGCCACACAGGTGCCTGCCTGCACCCCTCAGGCCCATTGGCCCACCTGCTTGCGGCTGCGGCTGGCACAGTCCTCCAGGGTATGTGCAGCTTCTAGTTTCCCCTGGCGCCGGTATAGGGCTCCCAAGCTGCGCAGGGTAGTGTTGACTGTGGGGCTGTGGATGGGACAGCAGGGTAGTTTCAAAGTCAGTGTTCCCCAGGAACTAGGCCCATCCTAGCATCCGCCTCATTGGGCCCCGAGGAACCATCCAGCCAACCAGAATCTTTCCCCTCCTGTGTCAGGTCCTGTGTTAGGCCTGCCTAGAATCTCCTGTCTTTGTCTTGGAATCATCCCTAGTTCCTAGGGTTGGGGACCTGGCCTCCAAGCTCTGAGTGGGATGTTGCCACCAGGACTCAAAGCTGGGAGCCCAAGAGCAAGATAATCAGGCTGTCCCAGTGCAGAAAGCATTTTTGTGACAGGTGGCCTGTGACCCAGGTCTTGTAAGACAAGTTGACAAAGGTGTGTGTTCTGGGGGTGAACATTATGGAGTGTAGAGCTTGGACTTGGATCCCACCCAGGATATTGTTTCCCTGCCACCTGCTCTACTTCCAGCCCTGCCCCACTGTCCTCACCTGTCTACTTTACAGGCTTTGTACCAGCTGCCATATTCCCCATAGGGGGTGCTGTCCCGGCGCTTGTCCTGGGGGAAGGAATGGTCAGGAAGGTGACAGAAGTCCCTCCCCTCTACACATCCCTAGCCTCACCCTCCCTCTCCAGACCACCCTAGCCCTGCCCATAGAGCTACCTTGCTCTCCTCCCGTTCTTCTGCATGCATCCAGATGGGTTTGTTGTCCCCTGGAGGGAGAAAGGGGGCTGTCACCAGCCTCCTGTATAGGCTTCTCCTGGTTGAAACATAGGAGGACTGGGGTCTGGGGAGGAGGTCAGGAGTACCCAGGGAGGATCAGGGTTGGGTTTTGTTGAATGTATGAATGAATGAATGAACGAACATGTGAACAAAAAACAGACTCAAAACATTATTGACCCTCTTCTGGAACATGGAGATGACATGGCACAGGCTTGTGTTCGAGGGGCTTGCGATTGAGGGCTGAGGGGAGCATATCCTTATACCCACAGCCTGAGACACATGCTAGTTCTGAATGATAGTCCAGCTATCCCCATAATCCCATAATCCCATAGTCCCAGCCCCATAATCCTGCCCATTTCAGAGCAGGAAATGACTGATCACTGGAGGCTGGAAGGTGGCTTCCCAGAGGGGGAGACATTTGGGGTGGGCCTTCATGGTGAGAAGGAACTGCTCAGCAGAGGAAGGGGAAAAGACTCTGGGCCCAGGGCATGGGCTATGCAAACGGTGTATATAGCACCAGCAGGACCCAGGAGACTGTGTCCGTTGAGTGTGTTCACATGTGTGCACAAGTGGTTGGGGACCAGCCAGACCCCACAAGGGCCCGTCCAGCTCAAGTATTTGCCCTGGAAGCCAATGGCTGAGTATGCCTGTGCTGTGTGAGCTGGGGGCACATGATGATCATACTCACCATTGACAGAGCCGAACTCCTTCTCATGAGCACGGGTGAGGATTTCCTTGTACAGCGTCTCTGCATCCTGGTATTTGCCCTGCTTCAGGTAGCAGGAGGCCTGGAGGAAGGCGGCCAGAGTGAGCAGGATGCAGGGAGCAGAGCCTTTTCCTCCCTCCCTTCCTCCCTTCCTCCCTTCCTTCCTCCCTCCCTCCCTCCTCCCTCCCTCCTCCCTCCCTCCCTCCCTCCCTCCCTCCCTCCCTCCCTCCCTCCCTCCCTCCCTCCCTTCCTTCCTTCCTTCCTTCCTTCCTTCCTTCCTTCCTTCCTTCCTCCCGCATCCTCTTCTCTCTCCCCACTCCTGGCCCAGAGTACCAGGTTGTTCTTGGTCTTGGCCACGTTGGGGTCATCAGGCCCAAGACGTGTGGCATAGATCTCCAGTGCCCTCCGGTAGTAGTATTCCACCTCCTCAGCTTTGCCCTGATTCTGGCACAGCAGGGCCAGATTGCTCAGCTGCTTGGCCACATCCGGATGAAACTTGCCCAGGACCTGGGATAGGAGTGGGAGCCAGTGGCTGGGCTCAGTGCTGGCCCAGGCCCCTGGCTGCTGGGCCCACCCGGCCTGCCCAGCCCTGCCTGCTCCTACCTTCTCCCGGATTTCCAGTGCCCGCTTGCACAATGGCTCGGCCTCTTTGTACTTGCCCCGCTTCCCATACAGGACTGCCAGGTTGTTTAATGTTGCAGCCACCTGAGGGATGGGGGAATGGAGGCTCAATGACCCAGGGCCTTGCTCAGGGCCAGGGCAGCCCCCACCTCCTACCCACTCTACTCACAGCCGGATGATCCTTGCCCAGTGTCTTTTCACGGATGGCCAGGGCATCATTGAGCAGGTGGGCAGCCTCTTTGTACTTGTTCTGGTCCCTGGGTATAGGCAGAAGCATGGTGAGGGTTGCCCTCCAGCCTGAGACCCTCCCATAGTGGTCCCAGATCCCCTTGGTCACTCTCTGGTATTTACTGATGAGTGGACAGGATTATGACCCAGAGTTTGGGGAGACCTGTTCAGCCCCTGCCCTCTAGGAGCTTGGGGGTACTTAGGACAGTTCACTCACAACTCACCAGGGCACTGAGTGCTGGGGTTTGAGGCAGACTCCCCAGGATTTTACCCCCACTTCCTCATGCCCAGTGTACCATGTTGTCTATGCCCCAGGGCCTTTGCTCATACTGTTTTTCTGCCAAAGAAAACTTTTCCAGTCCTTTCATGTTCTGGGCCAACTCATCTTTCACCAGAGACCTTTCTTAAACTTGATGCCCAGAGAAACTGTGCTGCCTCCCTAGTTATGGCCAAGCCTTTCTCTTCCAATAGACTAAGCCTTTTCCACATTTGTAGCCCAGGTTCAGAGAGGCCTAGGCACCCTGTGGGCTCAGCCCTCTCTGACCATAATCTTTTCTATGCTACTCAACTGCCTGATAGAGCCCAGCTGCTGAGCTCTAAGTCCTATCTTATAGCAGGGACTGAAGGTTTGTGACCCAAGGCTGGAGCCTTCAGGAAGCGTACAGGCACTCCCATGGATGGTTGTGGCCAGAGAAGCCCTCACCGATAGACCAAAGCCAGGATGTTCAGCATGGTGGCGACGTCAGGGTGGTCATGGCCTGAGGTCTTCTCCAGGTCCTCAAGTGCCTGCTTGCAGAGTGGCACGGCCACCTCGTAGCGGCCCTGTGAGGCGTACTGAATCACCAGGTTGTGCAGGGTGCGGAGCCGTGCTGGGATTTCATAGCCCCCATGCTGGGCAGCCACATCCCCTCCTCCAGGGCTGGGGGCTGCAAGGCCAAGGGCAGATCAGATGTACCAACTGCCTCCTGGGCTGGGCTGGCACACACCAGCCACGCCTTTGACCTAACTGACATGTGGCCCTAGGCAAGTCACTAGCTATGCTGCCCCAGTTTCCCCCACCTGTAGAGTGGGTAGAATCCCAGCCCAAATATCTCAAGCTGTGTGTTCTAGAGCAAGCCACCTAACCTCCAAGACACAGCCTTCCACCTACAGAAGGGAGACTCTGATATGTGTGCTCGACGCTACTCGCAAGGCAAGCATTGACCTAGGGCTCAGTACTGTGCATGCATCCTCTTGAACCCTCAGAGGAGGCTCAAAGAGGCAAAGAAAACAGTAGTCCCAGAAAGACTAGTGGCAGAGTGGGACTGGAACCCAGGCCAGGCTGCTCCAAAGCTCTAAACTGTGATACCCATTTCTCAGAGCTTAAGGAGAGAGAAGCAACATGTGAAACCTGCCTTTTAAACTCTAACATACTGGGATGTGACCAGAAATGACGCAGGAAAGAACATGGCAGCCTTTTGGTCACTGTTTCTAGTGACCTCTGGGTCCCAAGGACAAGGAGTTGACACAGCCCTCCCTTCCCCCACCCCCAGAACCAGCTGCCCCTCTGCACCTGGGCTCTGCTCCTCCTCGTTGGGGAACAGGTCATCCAGAGAGTCTTTGGGGACATCCCCCTTTTCCTCCTGGGGAGGACAGAAAGAGCATCAGGGAAGGAGGGTGTGGTAGCCCAAGTGTCAGTGGCTGGGCAGAGCCAAGTCTTCCCCATGTCCATCCCGACTCCCAGGCCTCCCCCCACCCCGCCATGGCCTTGAAGTGGCCATGGTAGGGGCTCACGCTGGGGGATGTGTCCTCATCCAGCTTGCGGATCTGGCTCATGAACAGCAAATGCTGCTTCTCCTCCTCAAGCTGGGCTACAGCCTGCTCACTGCGCTGTAGCTTCTGCTGTGTTCCAGCCAGCTCCTCTCGCAGCCACTGGTTCTCCTGTACCAGGCGTCGCACCTGAGCTCGCAGCTTCTGCTTTTCTGACTCCACAGCCCCCAGGTGACTCGACAGTGCCAGGATCACCTATGGTACCAGCCAGCCAAGATGAGGGTTAGAACACTGTCCACCCCTGGCCTGGGCCTCCTGGGGTGTTGGGGCCTGGCTGTGCCTATGAAGAGCTGCAGGACTGAGTTCTCCTGTCCTCAAGTTTTCCTGTCATCAAGGGAATTATCCCCCAAGACCCCAACTAGACCCTAGTCTAAGACCTGAATCTAGGAGGTTTGGGACCCCTGGCTCCTTTCTTCTGGAGTCAGGAGCCCTGGGTTCCCCGACTGACCCTGGTGGACTCTGAGAAAGTCCATCCCCTTTCCTGGGCCTCTAGCTAGTCTTCTGCATTAAAAACCCCAATTCAAGGACACCTGGGTGGCTCAGTGGTTGAGCATCTGCCTTTGGCTCAGGTCGTGATCCCAGGGTCCTGGGATCAAGTTCTGCATTGGGTTCTCCGCAGGAAGTCTGCTTCTCCCTCTGCCTATGTCTCTGCCTCTTTCTGTGTGTCTCTCATGAATAAATAAATAAAATCTTGAAAAAAAAAAAAACAACAAAACCAATTCCCACCTCATTGAGTTTATCACAAAGAGGGCTAGTTGGGGTGTTGCACTTTCCCTGAGCTAGCCATTCTCTTCTTTTGTCTCTCCTGGGAGTTGTACTCCAGCTCTGCTGCCACAGCCGCTATTCCATTGCTCCCTTCCCCAGGGCTAGCAATTTCCTAAGAACCCTGATAAATGGCTGAAGGGCCACCAAAAGACCCCATCCTGATTTCTGCCCAGGTAAGCCTCTGGCCTTATGCAGCTCCCAGAAATGAGAGGTATACATGTCCCAGGCCCCAGATGGCCTGGGAATCACAGGGAAAAGGGACCAAGAGGCCTCAGCTTCAGCCCCTACCCCTTTCTCAACCTCTAGGACTCTTCTCCTGAGCTTTTAGGCTCTTCCTGCCTTGGAGCCTTGCATAGGCTCAACTCCTCTACTTTTTCTCCATCCTTCACAGCTGGGGTCATTTCTGCAGCCCTAGGAAAGAAGGGCACTTTCCCTCCATGCCATCCTCTTGCCCATCTGTGTTGGTGCCTCTGCACACTAGGAGGGGAACCCCTGTGTTTATCTCTGTACCTGGAAGCCAACTAGCCCAGGACGGAATGACCAGCACATTGCCCTCCAGAGGGCCAGGCTATCTGGGACCCTACACTTTCTAGTTGATTAGCAAATGTGTAAGTGACAGGTGTTTGCACAACCACTAGCTTTTTAAAAAATTCCCTAAACAGCCTGGAAATATACACAGCAGATGGCATGATCCCTATTTTAAAGACAAGGAAACCAACATGATACCAACTGTCCAGGATTCATGGAGCCAGGCAGCATCTCAGCCAATATTCGAAGGGGCCAAGGCTCTCCCACGGAGAAAGTGTGTACTCCTTATACACCCCAGTGCCTTCTGAATATCTCCATCTGCACACCATCCTCCCAGCCCCAACGTAGAGGTCCAAAACAGAACCCCTGATCATCCAGGCTCTGTTGTCCCCTTACTTGTTTAAACCACACATCTGGGAGTTACTTTGCCCTCCTCTCTCCCCCCTACTCCATCTCCAGGTCCTGCTGGACCCACCTCCAGACATATCTGGAACTGGGCCCCTTCTCTCCTCCCTCCTGGCCACCTCTGTAGTCCAAGCTACCATTTCCCATTTGAATTCCAGCAGTGACTTGCTAACCACCTGCTACCTCCTTCCACCCTTGACTCTGGTTCATTCTCCACACCTCAGCCAAAGGGAGTACTTATTTATTATTTTTTAAGACTTAAAACAAAAAGTAATCTCTATACCCAACATGGGGCTCGAACAACTCTGAGATCAAGAATCACATGTTCTACTGCGTCATTCACACGCCCCCAGACAGAGCTTTTAAAATCTAAGGCTTGGGCAGCCCAGGTGGCTCAGTGGTTTAGCGCCGCCTTCAGCCCAGGACCTAATGCTGGAGACCCAGGATCGAGTCCCACATCAGGCTCCCTTCATGGAGCCTGCTTCTCCCTTTGCCCGTGTCTCTGCCTCTCTCTCTCTGTCTGTCATGAATAAATAAATAAAATCTTTAAAAAAATAAAATAAAACCTAAGGCTTACTGTGTTTCTTAACTGCTGAAAACCTTCAAAGGCCTCCTGCTTTTCTGAGAATACAAGCCAAACTACTAAGGTACAGCATGATTTGGCCCCTGCCTTTCCAAAGGCCTCTTCTGTCCCTCTCCTTCCCCCAGGAAGCTCTAGTTAGGTCTTCTCTCATTTCTCCTACCACAACAAGATCTTTCCTATCTTAGGACCTTTGCATATATAACCTCTTGCTTCTCTCCCTTTTCTGGAGGCCGGTTCATTCCCTCCTTCAGGTCTTGGTTTAAATGTCACTTCCTCAGAATTCTTGCCTGACCAATAAATGAAACTTCCTGCTATAAGCTATCACAAGATCTTATTCTTCTCTTTGTACAATTTACCACAACATGTAACATATGTGTGTTTTTTACTCTCTCCCCAGTGGACCAGGGCAGAGATCTTGACACTCTTGTTGGACCTGTGTCTCTAGCATATAACAGACTGTCTGGCACATAGTAGGCACTTGATAACTGTGAAGGAATGAATAAGAGAATGAATGGGGTGGGGAGGAGCGGTTCTTAAGGATTTCCTTTTTGTTCTCCTATGCCATTCAGTCTCTGCTACCCATCAGAGAAGCCAGGAACAGGGTTCTGTGTGGGGGCTAAAGGATGATCAGGCTCTCTTGAGGCAAGGCACTCAGCTGGGGTTTCCAAAGCTCATTCATTTTTCATCAGATCTGGGGTCTTACCATGGGCTCCAGAGGCCGCAGGTTCCCTGCTCAGATTCTGTTCCTACTCTGCCTGGATTCCTCTGGAAGGCTCCATCCCTCCGGTTACCTCCCACCTCAGCATCCCAGACCAGCCTACCTGGGCCTCCCCCAGACCCAGCTCGATGGCTTCCAGGGAGCGACGCAGGAGGACACATCGCTCCTGTGAGCCGGGCTCCGCCTCACCAGCTTCATGAGCTACCAAGGGAGCGAGAAGGGCACGATGCTCCCCGCGCAGGGTCTCGAGGCCTTGGATGACGGCCTTGGTGCCCAGCACGATCTCATCCTGGCTCAGCTTCTCCTCCCGCGGAAGCACCATCGTAGCCATGGCGTGCTGCCTGTGAGGGCGAGGGGGCGGGCAGGCGGGTTCCGGGCCTGGGGCCACACCGCCGTCCGCCCCGGATTAGGTAAACACCTCGGGTCCCCGGACGCCTGGGTCCCCAGGGTGCCTGGGTCCCCAAGCCGGCAACCCGTGCCGTGCCGGCGCTCGGCCTGCAGGGGGCGCGCCCAGCTCGCCTCGGTTGGGGAGACGCAATGCGGTGAGGCCGGTGAGGCTGGACTCGAATTGGGCCCAGACCACCCGCTCAGGCCGGCTTAGGCGGCAGCCTCGGGACTTCCCCGGGGACTCCCTTAGGACGGGGAGCGCTGGAGGGCGGTCCTACGGGGATCGTGGAGGCTTACTCGCATTGGGGAGACCCCAGCCCTTCTAGGAGATCCAGCCCCAAGCCTTCGGGCAGCCCCTTCCCCAACAACTAGGCCGAGTCACAGAGCCCCTCCTCTAGGGAAGGCCGACCATTTGGAGACCCTCCCCCTAGAGAAGCCTTGAAATCTCGGCTTCTACATCCTCCCCCCACCAGGCCGCGCCCACAATGACCCCTCCCCATAGGTCGGCGCGACGCCCCGCGGACCCCTCCCCTAAAAAGGCCGAGCTCCCGCCCCCGGCCACCCAGGACCGCGCCCCCTCCCAGCAGGCCGGCCTTGTTCTCCCGCACGCTGCGCCCATGATGACCGTCCCCTAGGCCGACCCAGGGGCCCCTCTCCTGGCCGTATCGGCCCGCGCGGACCTACGCCTCCCAGAGGCTCCGGCCCGGGTCCTGCTCAGGTTCCGGCTCCCGCCCCGCTTCACCCGGACCCGCAGCCGGGAGCCGGTCCCGCCGCCTCCATCCCGCCGGCCTTCCCAGAAGTCCTCGCGCCGCCTTAAAGGTGAAGCCTCTACCTCGGCGGCGTCGGAGGGGGCAAAACACTCTCTTCTCTTCCCGCAGGCTGCCTTAAAGGAGCTCGCAGGCCGGGCCCGCTTCGGGCTAGGAGGGGGCGGGGCCATTCTATGTGGGGGGGGCGGGGCCATCGCGGGGGCGGGGCACAGAGGGGCGGGTAGTGGGCTGCCTGGAGGCACCGTTCCAAGCCTCCACCACCCACGTCCCTGCGGCCTCGGATTCCTCGACTGTACACCGCCCCGAGGCCTCAGGGGTGTGGAGAGGCTCGGGAGATCCTAACCTTGAGTGCACCCAGTGCTGCGGCCAGAGGACAGGGGTAGAAACCCAGGCGCAGGAAGAGGCCTGGCCTTTAACGAGTCCAGAGCGAGACTTTTGACACTTACTGATGTTTAACGAGGTAGTTACCACTTCTTGAGCATTTACTGTGTGTCGGGCGCTTTGATGCTTTAAGTGCATCTATTCATTTAATGCCCACAAGGACCCAATAAAGCGAGCACTGCTGTTATCCGCCTCTCGAATATCTGACCCCAGGCTCATTTGTCTCTAGGGACTGGTTATGCCCCTCAACCAACTTTCAGAACTGTCTAAGCCCCTGTGGGATTCGCAGTATCTTAATGCTGCTTCCTGGGAGAAATGCTTCTTGACCCTAACGGAGAAAAAGTGGGCATAGGGCAGCTGGGCATCTGCCGAAACAGAACCCCGTGCCCCTGTGGGTGAACACAAGTGCTATTTGTTGACCAGATACCCTAGGCAGAGTGACGTCATTCCAAGCTCAGAATAAATGTCGCCTCCTCAGAAAGCCTTCTTTGATCCCTGACCTCCCATAAAGTCCCCTCCTGCACCTGTTTCTCTCTTTAGCGCTTATCCCTTCTAATATTTTTCTTGTTGGTTTTCGGTCTCCTCCCTAAAGTGCAGGCCAAGACCTGCCTGCCTCGTTGACTCCCACAGTAGCCCCTGGCCAGCCACAAAGAAGCACTCAGTAAATGTTGGTTTTAAAAAAGTGTGGGAGGGTGCACTTACTGGTGTTGCCAAATCCCCTCCAAGCCCCGGTTTTGGTCTGACGCTCTGCAGCCCTGGGTCAGTGGCTATTCTGGCACTGCCCCCACTGCTTCTAGGTTGATGTCATTAGTGAGTGACAGCAGGATAATCACCTGAGGGACAAAATCTGACAAGGCCTGGCACTGGTACCTATGTGTTACTCATGAATCCAGGTGGGTTCAGACTCAGAGTCCACCAAGTTAAGTGTCCTGGTGGATGCAAGAATCTCCTTGGTATCGTCTCTGACCGAGACATGGTCCTACATCCCTAGGTCAAGTATATCCTATGGTAAGCTCACTATATTCTGCTGTGAGACTGATCTAAAGGTTAAGACGTTTTCCCTTAGCTCAAAAAATACCTTCCTACAGTGCTCACGGACACCAAACTGAAGTTCTGTCTTCAGGAAGAACAGTTTCTTCTCTTTTGCCAATGGAGATATTTGGAGACCTCCACGATCCCCCTACCCAGTCTTCTCCTTGCCTGGACTGACAAACCCTATCCCATGACCCACTCCTGCTCCAGTTTCCTCCAGTTTCTCTTTTTGGGGCGTATTTTAGGTGTTAATCCATATATTGCCCAGAATATGGTGCCCAGTCCAGGGCTCAGGGATCCAGACAGGGAGTGAACTTCACAGATCACAGAGGGATAGTCCCCACTTCATGAATGTCCCCTGTCCACCATGAAGTTCAGGTCAGGCTAATTTTGACAGCTACCACACTGCATCTGCTCAGGGTGTTTGTTAACTAAAACCCCAGATTGCGCACATCCCAGTTATATCCAGCGAGGTTCTCCCAGGACCTGTGCTTCTGCCAAGTATTTTTTTTCCCCAGTGATTTTTAAAGGAGCTAATATAGTCCTATGATGCAAAATTCAAAAGGCACATACAAGTTACAACGAACTATACTTGTTTCTCTCTGACCACTGTCCTCAGCCCTTCAGGATCTCCTACTGTTCCCAGTTTCTTGTGTTCATCCATTAGGTTGTGTGCATTAGTGCAGAATTTGGGTTTGTCCTTGTCAGTTTCATCTGGTCAGTCTTCCTCTAGGGCCCTGCAGGTTGGAGTCTTTTGTGTTTGGGGTCTGTCTTCCTTTAGTTGGCATTTTCTTCCAGAGTGCTGGCTGTGGTGTGATAATCCAACCTTCTATGCAGGTAGACCCCATCAGATCTCTGGCTGCATTCACCTCTTCCTTCCTGGAGAGGAAATGGAATCTGGAGCTCAGAGCCCCTTTGTCATTCTTATTGAGGCTCTGCTTTAGAATCTCCTGTCAAAGGGACTTCATGAGAAGGCTCTTCTAGAGATTGGGATTCTGTAGTACAATGGTAGGTCCTGGGTATCTCTTATTATTTCAAAACTTCAGTGTTGCCTGTGCTATGCATCCTGGGTTGAAAGCCACTGCTTAAATGTTTTTGTTTTACAAGGAAACTGAAGCCCAGAGAGGGGCTGGCAGCTGCACGTGCAAAGAGAGCCTGCTGTTGGGAGCTCAGGCTACCAGTGACCGACCACCTTGTCCTTCTCTAATCTACAGTCCAGGCTATTTTGCCTCAGTGTGTAAGGGAGACTGACCACAGAGAGTAGAGGTCAAGAGAACTGAGGTCAGATTGCTTGTTCACACCCACACAGCAGCACACTTGTACACACCCTTCACACAGCCTTGGTCAGGTCCACTCAGAGGCACTGACCAGATAGATGCCTGCCTGCCACATGTACACCTCCATGTGTATGTATTTATAGGCCATGTAGGAATACCACACATACCCAAACACAAACACACATCTACAACCCCTGCTATCTTCCCTTGTACTTTCTCTCCATCTAACAAAGGAGAAAAAAAATAAAAATAAAAAAACAAAGGAGCATATTCCTTGTATGTTTTCCAGGTAAATGGAAAGAATATTTTTCAGTCTTCTCATATGACTTCTGCTGGATTCTTGCTCTGGCTTTTCTGCTCTCTGCAGGATTCAGTGGTTTCTTTGTGATTCTTTTTAGGTATCTGATCCTGCTCCTCCCTGTGTGCTGAGTGCAGGGAAGGCAGGGTCTGCGCTGCTGCTGCCGGGGTTCACAGGCTCTTATCTTGCTTTCAGTGCTTAATCTTGCATGTGTCCAACCTTTGTGGCCACTGGTTTTTTATCTTATCCCTGAGGATTCTACTGTGCATCTCCCAGGGGAAAGGACTGTTACTTCATCCCGCTGTGTTCTGCATTCCCCCTGCAGCTGCTGGTCTCATGCCAGGCTGCTGATGGGTGCTCTGTTAATGGAGAAAAAAGGGAGGAGTCTATGCCCAGTGGTGATTCAGCTCCTTATGCTACTTTCTGCAGAGCTTATCAGCTTGCCCCCGCCTGTCCCATGCCTGGGGAAGTTATTCTTGCTACTTTTAATGTTGTTTTCTCCTGAAAATCACTCCCACTGCTCCCACCCCTTCCCCTTAGGTCCTCAGAAGCACCCATCCCATTGAAGTCTGCTTTGTGAAATTCATCTTTTTTTCCTTTGGCCAGCTTCAGTACTTTTCCTTGAAGTGTTTGGGGGGCACTTTTGCCAAGCATATCATCCTCCTTGAAATGTCAGCAGGTTCACCCTTAAGTGCTCAAGACCGGAGGCTCCTTGAAGATCATGTCTCCTCCACACGACAAGCAGCTCTCTGCTTCCTGAGGGAACTGTTCCACCGTGAACACACCTGGTTATCAATTCTTTCTGCCACTTAGTCAAGAATCAAGGCTGCTTAGAGCTCCCCTGAGATGCTCCTGCTTCCTATCCTGGTAGCCATTTGGCAAATCTGTATCTTTTCTTCCTTGTGACCTCCCAGACAGACTAGAAGTGTCCTCACCCTGTTCAGTGAGAGGGTACATGGGCTTTGGGGTCATACTCAGCTAAGTTCAATGCCGTATTTCTCCCAAGTGCCAGCTGTGGGGCTTTAGGCATGCTCTGTAACTTCATCTGTTTTCTCATTTGTAAAATAAAGTTCCTAATACTTACCTCTTTTGGTCCTTGAGAAAATGGAATAAGATGGCAGAGTTAAGATCTTAATATTAGGCTTTGTACATAACAGACTCTGTTACTAGTAGTTATTTAGGATTATTATTACCAGCAACTTACTGTTTGATAGACCCTGTGCTAGTGAATGGAGAGTGGGGAGAAACTATATGAAATACTGGGTAGTCTCTTAAGGTGTTTTTGGAAGGAAAACACATTCAGGATGAAAGTGAGCAATAAGAGGCAGTAAATGGAAAGGCATGTCTGAATACAATTGCTAAGCTGTCTGGTGTTGGCAATAGGTGTTACATGGTCAGGACAGACAGAGCTCAACCCAGCCACAGATATTCTCACCTTCTTCCTCCTGTCAGTTCTTCATGTTAAGGAAGCCCCAAGTCTCCATCCAACCCAGATCACTTCCCTGAGCTCCATCCAGACCTATTTTTCGACTCCAACTGGACACTAACCTCTAAACAGCACAAACCACTCTAAACCTACCATCTCCTGCTCAAATCTCCTCCAGGGATGTCCCACCATCTGCCTGTTCACCTAGAGCAGATGGCCTGTCCCTATCCTTGGCTCTTTCTCTTTTGACCCTATTTCCTCACCAGTCACCTAAACCTATTGATTTTACCTCTTAAATTGAACCAAAGTTTCCATTTTCCTGCACGTCTCCTCCCTTTACCATTGTCTATGTCTCTGTCACATCTTTTCTAAATTGCTGCAATACCTTTAGAAGCTTTTTTGGGGGGATCCCTGGGTGGCGCAGCGGTTTGGCGCTTGCCTTTGGCCCAGGGCGTGATCCTGGAGACCCGGGATCGAGTCCCACGTCGGGCTCCCGGTGCATGGAGCCTGCTTCTCCCTCTGCCTGTGTCTCTGCCTCTCTCTCTCTCACTGTGTGACTATCATAAATAAATAAAAAAATTAAAAAAAAAAAGAAGCTTTTTTGGTCTTCAGTCTTGTTTCCTCCAATCTGTTGTCACAAGGTAATCTTGCTAAATTTCCTCATCTCCTTTTTCTAAAACCCTTTCCTGGCTCTTCACTGATCTCAGAATAAAGTGCACAGCCCTCGCCCAGGCAGAGTGAGGATTACCACAGCTGTAGGGCCCCTCAGTGCCTTGGCTGCTTCCTTTCTCTTCTGTCCTATCACTCACCATGCCCTTTGCTTTGCAGCCATGCTAAACTATCCAAGGGTCTCGGAACAAGCCAGACTCTCTCATCTCCCATTTTTGCTATTTCCTGTGATCAGAACATCCATCACATCAGGCATCTTTAAGATGCTGCTCAGGTGTCATCTCCTTTGTGACATCTTAGATACCCCTTCCCCAAGCTGGATTAGATGTCCTTCTGGTGTGCTCCTGTGCAATGTGTCATGCTTTGTGGCAAATGTCTATTTGTCTGTCTCCTCTGCTCGCCTTGGAGTTCCCACATAGGTAAGAACCCAACCCTGTCTTCACCATGTACCATGGTAGGAACTTAATACATGTAGGATGTATGGATGATTGGGAATTTGGGGTCTGAGTGGGGCCTTGAGAGGTGGTCTGGAGTCAGATGACCTGGGTTAGAAATCTGGCTCCTTTTCAGTGGATCTGTGTGCATTGGACATGTGACTTAACCCCTCACTTGTTCTTTTAGTTACCTTTTAGTATTTGCCACTTGCCAGAATGATGGGTGCTGGAGATGTAGCCTGAGTCCCTGAGCACCTGGAGCTCCCATTCTAATGTGGTACAGAGACATTTATTGCAGGTGACATTGAATGCCATGACTGCAGAAAGGGCTCAGGTAGGGGCAAACAACTGGGCTCTGGGGCAGGGTGGTTGGTTGGGAAAGCCTCTCTGAGGAGGTAATGTGTAGGCTGTATCCTAAAGACAAAGAAAGTAGCTCTGTGGGGGAGGGCAGAGCATTTAAGGTTGGAAGAACCACCTGTTTGGGCCTAGTGCAGGGAAGAGGAATGTGATGACTGCAAGATCAGGTGTGGCTCAAGGGTGAAGAGTGTGGGGGAGAAAGCAGCTGGAAGTGATGTTAGGTAGTGGGGCCAGATGTGTTGGCCTCATGGGCCATGGGTTTGGCAGCTGTAGGTAGCTGCTGAAGGGCTCTAGCAAAGGAATGAGGCACTCTGGGTTGTTTGGGAACTGGGAGGCGGCAGAATGGACAGGAGTTGCTGTGGTGACAAAGGACAATTCAGTGGTTTCTGGCCTGTAATAGGATGGATGCTGTGCCATTATCAAAACTGGGTCGAGGAGATCAAGAGTTCTGTTTGGGCCATACTAGGTTTGAGATGTCTGTGAGTATTCAAGTCATGTAAATGCTTAGAAATGAGTTTAGATTTGGGATGGGGGTGGGGTTTGGGGTAAGGGGAGCTTTCTGACCTTGGGCTTCCTCCTTGGTAAAAAGGAAATATCAGCAGAATTGATTTCCTGGGGCTGCCTGAAGGAGTCCATGATATAAACTACATGAAGCACTCTGGCAGCGGCTTGGCTAAAAGAAAATGCTTGCAGGTGGTGTTGAGAGGGCCATCCATGCCATCAGTCTCTGGACACAGCAGTGGGTCATGAGGGAAGGAGTTTAAAACATGGAATCTTAAATCTACTGTCTAGAAGAATTCTAAATAATGGATATAGAGGAATATCTTTCATTCCATAAGTGTAGGCTGTGCTTAGTGGCTTCCTAAGAGCATAGTAAGGAAGGAGGTGTGACATTATTGAATACTACCTTGGCCAGATGATCAAGGTTGACAAATCATTTTGAAGGCAGGAACCTTTCATATGATGTGCTGGCAAATTCTAGCCAAGGGGCATTCTACAAAATACCTGACCAGCACACCTCAACTGTCAAGGTTATTAAAAATAGGGAAAGTTTGAGAAAGTGTCACAGCCCAAAGGATTAAATGTAGTATGCTATTGTGGATGGGATTCTGGAATGCAGAAAAGACTTTAGGGAAAAACGAAGGAATCTGAGTTAAATATGGACTTTATAATAATGTATCTATGTTGGTCCATTAGTTATATAATAAATGTACCATACTAATGTAACATGTTAACAGTAAGAGAAACTGGGTGTGTTGGGGGGTTGGTATACAGCAATTATTTGCTCTATCTTTGCAACTTTTCTGTAAATCTAAAACTATTCTAAAATACATGGTTGTCTAAATTTATAATAAAACAGTCTGAAGTTGATATATAACAAGTTTAGATAGAAGCTCTTCCACCTTCTGCACCAAAATGCTACTCTGCCTTTAGAGAATGTTTCTGGCAGCCCCATGGGCAGTTCTGCTCTGGTCCAGCCTTACCCCTCAGTGACTGGGCAAGCTGTCTCAACATGTAAATCTGAGTTGCCTCGTGTTTGGAATTCTGGAAACCATTCCTACACAACCCTTTTCCTCTTCTTTGGAGTTTATCTTCTTACTCCAGGGCCTAGGAGTAGCCTCCAGTGTCTTTGGGGCTGAGGCATTAAGGTGTCTAAGTAGTGCATTTGGACTGGGGACTCCATTCCAGCAGCACGGGGACTCTTCATTCAGTCAACAGATATTCATTGTGTACCTATGATGAGCCAAAAGGATCCTGGGGAAGGATAGAGCAGGTTAAAAAAAAAATTCTATTTTCTTGGAGCTTACATTCCAGTGAGGAGAGATAAACAAATGGATAATTAAATCCCAAGGAGAAATGCTAATAAGGAAAACTAAAGAAGGTAGGGAGAAAAGGGAGGTGCTCTTTGAGGCATGTAGAGCAAGGAAGGCTTCTCTGAGGTGACCTTTAAGCCAAGACTTCAATGGAGGAGCAAGTCACATGAACCTAGAGGCAGGGGCAGGATGGGGGCATGGGAATAGCTTGTGTGAAGATCCTGAGGCTGAGTGTGCTTGGTGTGTCTGAGAAATGTAAAGGAGGCTAGTGGGTGATGGGCAGAGTGAGATGAGAGACAAGCAGCCCACAGGAGGTCAGATCATGTAGGCTTTTAGGATTATGATGAGGGCTTTGGAGTATATTCCTAGTGGGATGGGAAACCATTGGACAGTTTAAATTGGTAATTTAACACAATCTGATTAATATCTTAAAAAGCTCTCTCTGGAAGGACAAACAGTGTATGTTCTCATTCATTTGGGGAATATGAATAATAGTGAAAGGGAATATAAGGGAAGGGAGAAGAAATGTGTGAGAAATATCAGAAAGGGAGACAGAACATAAAGACTTCTAACTCTGGGAAATAAACTAGGGGTGGTGGAGGGGGAGGAGGGTGGGGGGTGGGGGTGAATGGGTGACGGGCACTGAGGGGTACACTTGACGGGATGAGCACTGGGTGTTATTCTGTATGTTGGTAAATTGAACACCAATAAAAATTAATTTATAAAAAAAAAAAAAAAAGCTCTCTCTGGCTACTGTGTGGAGAACAGACTACAGTAGGTGGAAGCACAGATAATTGAGAGGCTATTAGAACATCCAGACATGAGATAACTACAGTAGTGAAAGGGGTGGGGTGCTGCTGGGTTCTCAACCTGTTTTGGGAGAGCCTATAGGATTTGCCGGCGGACTGGATGTTGGCTATGAGAGACAAAGGAGTCAGTCGTGGTTCCAAAGGTTTTGGCCTCAGCACCTGAAGAAAGGAGAGAGAAGACTGTGCACAGTGGAGCGTTTCATACTACAGGGCTGAGTGTCAGGAGACAGAAGGCCAGAGGCTGGAGCCCTGTGTTCTCCAGTGTTCCAAGGCTGAGAAACTGAAGAGGATACAGTAAGGGAGGCCAAGAAAGGGTAGTCAGAGAATGGAAGGAGATCAGAGTGCTGTCCACAGGTCAAGCAGACAATGCCATTCTAACAGGGAGTGATGAGTATGTATAGGACAGGTCAAGCAAGAAAACTAGTCCTTGGATGTGGCAATTCAGGTCACTGGTGCCCTTGGTAAGGGAACTTCTGATGGGGGCTGTTGAGGAAAAAAGCCTGTAGGAATGGAAGTGGAGGCAGGGAACATGAACAACTCTTGAACAATTTCACTTTCAAGGGACCAGAGACATGGTGTGTCAGTCAGAGGGAATCTGGAAGCAGGGAAATTGCTTTGACATGGGAGCTATTACTGTGTGTTAGCATGCAGACATGAAAGATCCAGTATAGATGATGGCAGGAGAGAGGGGGCAACAGCAAGAGCAAAGTCCTAGAGGTGAGAGGAGGGGATGTCCAGGATGTGGAGTCAGACACAGCAGGCTGGGAGTTTATGCCTCTTCCTCACCCTCATCTTCCCATCACCTGCTCCATCTTCTCAGTTCTGAGCTGGACCTGAGTCTACTTGTCCCACATCCCTCCAGCCTGGGATATTCACTGCTTCCAGGTCCCCACAGCCCCTGCATTGCCTGAGCCCTCTCCCACTGCTTCCCACCCGCAGACCTCTTGTGGAGCTTCCACTCTGCCCCAAGGCAACACCCATGTCCTCTCTAGCACATTTTGACTTCTGGCATTTCCTCTCACCAACCAGATTGTGCACCTTGTTCAGTAACTAATGTGTAGATTACATTTCTGGGACACTTTCACAGACCTCACTGGACTTTTCCCCTTGGGAGGCAGGCATTATTTCCATGTTCCAGGCTCAGAGAGTTAGGTGCAGGGCCACACTGCTGGGTCTCAGAGCCTCCGCCTTTAGGTCATTGGCCCACAGGGCTTGGGGAGCCAGTGACAGCCTACCCTACTTGTTCATCCACTCCTCTGTGGCTGTGTCCTGTAGGGTAAGGATGCCAAGCCCCTCCATCCCCTCCCCCATGCAAACCCCAAACTCCAGGCACTTCTTCACCAGAGGAAGGCTGGTGTGCAAGCCTCTATCCTGGGAGTGTGTGAAGAACCAGGCATCCAGAGACCAGGGGGCTATGACTGTTTTTCATCTCTAAGTTAAGGGCAGGCAGGAAAGCCAACTCAATGATGGACCCTGGCTCCACCCCCTCCACCTGGGCCTCAGACCACCAGCTTCTAGAAACTAAGACAGGACATCAGCCTTGTAGAGGGAAAGAAGCCAAGTTCTAATCCTTAATCAGTAGAAACTGCCCTCAACATTGTCACCATCTTGGGAGGTGGGATTTGGGGACGGTGAGTACCAGAGAAAAAGGAAATTTTGGTGTGAGAAGAGTGTTACTTCTGTTTCTGACCTCTGTTTGCCTCATACTGGGAAAGATAACTTCATGCCTATTTTTCCAATTAAGGAAATGAGAATATGCTTCTTTCTAGCCATTTGAGAGGAGTTGATCTTGAGAGGAGTCGGCTGTGTTGTGAAGGGGAGAGGGTTGTACAGATCCTGTGTCACAGTGAGAGGCATAGAAGCCCAAGCCTTGCTAGTTGGTAAGAAATCACCAGTTTATTGAATGAAAAACCCAACATCCATTCAGTCCCTCAAGCCCCACCCTTCTCCGGCCCCAAGAGAGCAGCTCAGCCCAGGAGATGCTCTGGATGATAGGGCTGAACAGGGGATAAGGGCTGGAGGAGTTTGGGGAGGTATGGAGAATGAGAAAAACACTTTTCAAAATGAAGTTCTGTGCAAAAACTTCGAGAAGGGATGAGAGGGCAACGGTAAAGCTCTGAGGGTGCTGGAGGAGATAGAGGGCTGCAGCTAGGATGGCGGCCCTGCGTGCTCAGCTTCTCCTGAGAAGGCTGATGGTTGAGGCTGAGGAGTTGGCTCAGAACCCCATGGCGAGAGGGAGGGATTGGAGCCTGCTGGAGAGACACCTGGCTGGGAAGGTGGGCTCTCTGACCAGGTGTGAGGGGGGGAGGAACACACTAGGGAATGGGACACAAATGGACACGGTTGGCACAGGGTGATGTAGGGACACAGACAATATGCCGGTGGGGGTCTGCCTCCCATCTGTCCCAGTTTGGAGTTCAGGAAGAGGCATCGTTGTGCTGGGGTAAATGGGGTGGGAGGCAGAGGGAGGAGAGTTATCAACAAAGGGGAAGCCACAAGGACAGGGGCTGGTGCCCAAGCAAGTTACATGGAACCACCAAGAGACTGGCTGTGCAGAGAACCAAAGAAACACTCAAGGGTGCTTGTGACATCTAGGGGGAACCTGGGGGTAAGTGAGGAAGTCGTGCATAGGGGAGACCAGGAAGGCCCCCTCCACCCTAGAAAGACATGGCATCACCATAGAATGCTGTCCTGGGGGTGAGGGAGGGGTGGGGCTGCCCCTGTGACTGTGGAGGGGAAGGGGGCCCGTGGGCTCACAGTGCCCCTTCTACCCCCCACTGGGAGAACCCATGGCAGTGAGAAGTGGCCCTGGGCCTCACTGGGGGGGGGGCAGGTTGGGCAGCTGGCAGAGATAGGGAGGGCTGAACTCCCTGCTATGTGCCAGGATTCCAGGTTTCCTATTTCCAGGAAGGAACTGGTGCCATGTGGGGAAAGTGGAGGTCAGTGAAGGAAGGCCCAGAGGACTCAATTCTACAGATGGGTGCCAGAAGGCAAAATCGACATGCCTTGGGCCTGGAGCAGGAGGGGGCTGAGCAGGAGGGAGGGGAGCAGTGTCCCCACTGGCAGTGTCCTTCAGGACCGGGCAAGAGAGATGCAGGCTCCTGGGCCAGGAAAGGGGATGCTGGGCCCGGGCCTGCTGGCCTCCCCCTGCCCGCAGGCGGTGAGGCTGGTGGCAGTGCCAGGAGGGAGAGTGGCCAGGAGATAGTGCCCTCAGGTGGCCTTGCTGCCACTGAATAGTCCCACTGGAAAGTGCTTGACATGGGTGGGCCACTGGGCCGCCAGCTGGAAGAACTTGATGTCACTCCACTCGACTCCGTCGATGGACACTGGGGTAACAGGGGAAGGAGGGGTTGACCAGGGCTGCTAAGGCCACCTCCCCCCCCCAAGTCCCCTGCCCCTCTTCTTCCCGCCCTGCCAAGCACCCTCCTCCCCAGTCTCCCCGTACCTCTCAGCATGGTCTGCTGCTGCTTGGCTGAGCAGATGAGGCGGCTGATGCCCTCGATGACCTGGCTCTTGGAATCTACCTCCTTCTCTCGAGGTTTCTTGCTCAGGAAGATAGTGGGAACTGGAAAGCAAGCAGAACCACCTCTGTCACAGCCCTTGGAAAAGCAGCTACCTCTCCTTCCTCTTCTCATCCCCTGGCCCCTCTTCCTGGGGGAAGGGGAGGTGATATTCAGACAGCCATCCTTCCTTCCTTGCTCCCTAGCTCTGGGTAGGTGGGGAGCAAATACCAAGATCTTTGAGTCCTCCTGCCTCCTCTCAGCAGAGGCCTCTCCCTGAGCCTGGGTATCTTTGACTGTGTAACAAGGACCTGGGGCCAGTTAGTCTCTGAGGCCATTTCCAGCTTGAATGTTCTAGGTAGGCTGTGGGACAAGGTGCCTGTGCCTTTGGGCTCTTCTTCCTACACACTTGCGCCCTCATAGGGTCAAATCTGCTGTGGCTACGAGGCCTCACAGGAGTGTTTGCAACATCTCTGTCCCAGGGATGTTGGGGCAACAAGGAGGACTGCCCGATCTGCCAGCTCTGGGCAAATATCAGGGCTACACTTGTTTGGCTTTAGGCTTGGCACAGCCCTCTGCTTGCCCCCAAGAGGAACTCTATTAAGCAGAGGCATGAAGAGAAAGAGGCCCAGCTGCTTTGGGTCCAACAGGTAGAGAAAGCTCCTACCTGACAGCTGGTTGATGGGTGAGGCTGTGAGGGCCCTTGAGTCACCTGGCAGGCTTGCCTGGTATGGCAGGCTCACAGCCAGATCAGTGGAACAGACAGTAGCAAGCTCTGCCCTAGGGCTGGCCTGGTTGTGGGGATTCTTGCCTTACTCTCTGAGAGCACAGGACCGCTCCCAACTCCACCTCTAGTGCCTGAAGCCACCCCTATTCTCCAAAATGGGCTGTACTCTTCTTAATTCTTACACAACAATGCCCTTTTGTTCAATGCCCTTTTGTTCAACCCAGGGTTGGGTGCAAATTCTCTGCTTCATGGGGACACAGTGACATCTTTCTCTGTCACACAGTCCATCCCTAAGGGCAGTGGCTTGTAAGGCTCCCTTCATTATGGCAGCACTAACTGCCCTGGCCCCTAAGGCACTGATGTTCAGCAGGCAGGGACCACTCACCCACTGGGGACATCCATTTTTCTTCATTATAGAAGGAATGGCCTTGTCTCACAAGGTGAGCTAGGACCCTTACAGAAAAACCCAGGCTGGACATGATCTATGGACGGCTTCGCCCACGTCCAAAGGTCTCCCAGAAGCAGACCCTGTCCCAGACCCTGAGAGGAGATAGTGAACGCTAGTGGTCCTGACTGTCCCTGGCCTCAGATGTCACCTACCTTTCTTGTTCTTCTCTTTGGTGACCACAGTCATTGCCATGGTGCCGGAAAGCTGGGCCTCCCCACCATGGGGTAGGCGGGAAACCTGCACTGAGCGGAAGACGCTCTTGAGGGTGTTCTTGGAGCTGGCATCCCTCTTGTCACCTTCCCTCCTCCGCTCACTAGGGTGGCCCAGCCAGTAGTCCACCTGGAGGCCAATCACATCCCCATATGGGCTGTTGGGGCTCCTGAGGAAGAGGAACAGTAATGGAGAGTAGTCTCTGCCCTCAGCTCCCAACTACATGGCCAGACTGGAGGACCTGGAGGGGACCGCCAGGCTCTGGGAGGGGTGAGAGGAGGTGGCAGGCTAAGTGGTTCTGGGTTCCAGTTTCATAGAATTGGTTTGTGTGGGTAGGAGAGGCTGACTGAAGGGAAGACAAAGCCAGGAGAGGGTAAAGCCCTGGGGCACTGTGAGGGAGCCAAATACAAAGTCACAGGGGGATGAGGGAGGCAGAGAAGAAGGGAGCTTTATGGAGAAAGCGTGCATGCGTACACATACACACTCACATGCACACACATGTGCACACCCAGTAAGCAGAGCACAGACAGAACCTAGACAAGTGCTGGAGAGATTAAGTGGGGCAGAGGCGCAAGCACCTTGGCTGGCTCCACAGCAGCCTCGGGAGGGAGCACTGATGGATGCTGACCTGCGGCTTTCTCTTATTTATGGCACTTCTAGCTCAGGGATAATTTTAGCTCCAAGGGGGAAAAGGGCTGATGTTTTCTTGAAAGGAGGCGTCAGACACAATAGATACACAGGCTACAAAGTCCTCTGACATTTCTCTCTCTGCCTGATTCCAGTGGTTCCATTAAAAATCAGCTTAAATGGGATGGGAAAGGAGGTCATGGTAAGGGCTGGCCCCCAGGCCTCCTGGGAAGGCTGGAACCATAAAGGAGTACCAGCCATGAGGCATTTCCTCCTTTCCTGAACTGTCCCTTCTGTAAATCAGTAGAGACCATGAAGCGAAGTGGATAGAAGAAAGGGAGAGGGAGAGTAAGGGTCTGGATCCGAGGTGCAATGTAGGCTTCTTACCATCTAAGAACATTCATGTTCTTTAGGGACCATGACCCTGTCATTGGTGTTTCTAGAAAAACCACTGGCCAGTATCTACCCTTTCTGCTGCTGAGGATCTTCTCCAGAAGAAACAGAGACAAGACAGACAAAATGGAAATAAGGAGGAGGAAGGTGCAGGGGCCCATTTGTGTTCCCTTTCCTCACCTCATGGCCTGCTCCCTTGGGGCCCCTATGGGAGCGCTCTGCTCCACCCTCCTTGTCAGTTCCTCTTGTTCGGGCAGGCATGAGAGCTGCCTCCTGAGAGGCTGCCCTGACCACCTGATCTACACTCTGGATACCTGAGACCCTAAAGAAATTATTTCCCCTTTCAGAACGATCCCCCTACTAATTTTTCATAGTGCTTACTGCAAACCTACACAGTTTGAGCTTTTTGCTGCCCTGGCACTGCCAGAGCCCAGGAGTCTGAGCGCCAGGACTAGGACGAGCCTTTCTTATTTGCTGCTACAGCTCCAGTGGCTCAAATGGCCACTATGCTGACAGACAGACTGCATGCATGAAAGAAGGCAACTCCCATGTGCCAGGCACCAACAACACACGCTCTTATTGAAGCCTCACGAAACTGTTGACACCTCTATTTCACTCTATTTCCAGAGTCGAAAATGAACCTTGTCCAAGTGACAAAGGTTCTTTGCTTGACTAAACTTCAGAAACTTTAATCTGACTCCTAAACCTTTTCCTAGGCCCATTTGCATACTTCCTTGTAAAATCTAGTTTTAGCAAGAACCTGCTAAGACAGTTAGCAAGAACCCCCACCCTTCCTATCTGATCATGTGGGTCACCTGGTCAGGCTCCTCATCACCCCCCCACCACCTCCAGAGATGTCTGATACCCTGACTTGTCTCAGTTAAGAATCCTGTTGGGTCTGTTTAGAACCCCTCTTACCCCTGATGTTTCTTCTTAGTAATTTTCCATCCATACCCACTCCCAGGGTAGAAATTCCCACTTATTCAGGCTGTATTTGGAGTTGAGCTACCCACCCTGCAAAATCCACGGTAGTGCTCCCTACACCTATTTCAATGGTTATGCATTGATGTGGTCTCCTTCACTGTGCTTTATTTTATTTTTTAGATTTTATTTATTTACTTGAGAGAGAGAGAGAGAGAGAGAGAGAGAGAGAGAGAGAGAGAGAAACAGGGAGCATGCAAATGTGGGGAAAGAGCGGAAGGAGAGGAAGAGAGAATCCCAAGCAGCCTCATGATTTGGGCTAAGCATGGAGCCCAACATGGGGCTCAATCCCACAACCCTGAAATCATAACCTGAGCTGAAATCAAGCGACAGATGCTTAACCGAGTCAGCCAGGTGCCCCTCCCTCACTGTGCTTTAACAAGTATCACTGAGTAATACAAGCTAATATAGTAGACCTAGCACAGAACCACGACTCAAACCCAGGTGTGCAGGACTCCCATGGCTACACTCTTTCCACCACGTTGGGCAGCCCCCTAGCAAGACTCCTGCATAGCACTTTACAGGCTGCAAAGGGCCTCTCTGCTGTTTGTCTTATTCAGCTTTTTTACCCCAGAAGACATATGGGGAAGAAAGTATCCTGCATTGTACAAAGTGGTTCTACTTGCCTGGCTAGTGACCTAAGTCTCTGAATTTGAACTCCAAAGTTCTTGCCACTATCCTGCTTTCTACACGCAGTATGCCATCATTGTTGTACAATGCTGCAGGCAGGCAGTGGGGAGTCAGTCAGGTTCCTGGGCCCTGATGGAGGGGTTTGGCAGGAAGGAGAGGTATAGGTAAGAGCTCCTTACCCCACAACGGCGAGGGCACTGCTCATGGATGGGGACGAAGGAGGGGTGGCTGTAGTATCTCGGCTCAGGCCTGAGCTGGAAGGTGGTGATGTGGAGGGCACAGTAAGGCTGACCACAGGTGAATCATCTCCATCACCTGTCACGGGGACAAACACAGTTGGCCACAGGAAGCCACCCCTGACCAGTAGGTGACAAGGTGTGAGGACCCCTCTGTCTCAGCTACACCTGAGCCTTAGACACCTCCCCACTCTACCCTGCCATCACTTCACCTGGGCAGTGACGAAGCCCATAAGTCTTCCTGCTCAAACTCTGACTTAACCTTAGGACACCCAAAGTCTTCACTGTCTGGCCTGCTGGACTAGAGACAGGGCATTACCCCACCTCACAGGAGCAGAAGGGCCCCAGGCTTACCTGCAGTGGAAGGAGAGTCTTCAACCAGACCCACTTTCACCACCTGGGAGAAAGAAGAGACACTGCGTTAGATCCTCTCACTAAAGCTGGACACATTTTGATCCGTTTGGAAGCAGGTGATTAGACACAATAGCCATTGCTATATATTATTATTTGATTGTAGGCTTTAAAAATCTTTGCAAATCCAGAGTAACCCAGATCTGATCTTTAAGATATGTAAAAAACATTTTTTTAAAAATATTTTATTTATTTATTCATGAGGGACACAGAGAAAGAGAGAGGCAGAGACACAGGCAGAGGGAGAAGCAGGCTCCATGCAGTGAGCCTGTTGTGGGACTCGATCCCGAGACTCCGGGATCACGCCCTGAGCCGAAGGCAGAAGCTCAACTGTTGAGCCAACCCAGGCATCCCAAGATATGTAAAAAAAAAAAAAAAAAAAAAAAAAATTAAATATTTTATTCATTTATTCATGACAGACACATACAGAGAGAGAGAGAGAGAGAGAGAGAGAGAGAGAGAGAGGCAGAGACACAGGTAGAGGGAGAAGCAGGCTCCATGCAGGAGCCAGAGGTGGGACTCGATCCCGGATCTCCAGGATCACACCCCGGGATCACACCCCAGGCTGAAGGCAGGGCTGAAGGCAGCGCTAAACTGTTGGGCCACAGGGGCTGCCCCAAGATATGTAAAAATTAAGCCCAGTTCTAAACAATGAGGTTTGGGCACATGAGACCTCATGGTTCACCTCTGGGAAGGGCAAAGCCACCCTGAAGGCAGGAACATCTCAGTGTTCTGATCATGTTTCTTCTAAGACCACATGGGTAGGAGGCCATCTTCCCATGTCAGAGAAGTGAAGAGCCACTGTGAGAAAGCTTGGTAAGGCAGCATGTTGCGGGGGAGGTGCTCTCTGAATGCCTGTGACACCAAACAAGGGAGCGTGCTGAAGTGCTGATACCAGGTTCCTCCTTTCTAGACTTGCTAGAATCTGGGAGAATATGGATAAGAAGGTGATCGCAGGCACCCCTGCCCCTTCCCTACCTCAAGGAAGTGGTATTGATTAAAATTCCCAAAGAATTTTAAATTTCTCATGGAGAATTCGGGGAATGATAGAGGGGGCCCTCCAGCGGCCAGCAACATGCACAGCTAGACTGAATGTCACAGCTTTGGTTTGAGATGACAGGTGAATTCTGGGGAAGTAGCAGGCCCAGGGCCTATTACCTGGCAGAGGGGCTAGGAAGTGCTGTGAGGTCATGGAAGCTGGGCCCCGGGGACTGGTGGGGAGTGGAGATCACATGCAGATGGTCCCCTCAAGGTTGCTCAGAATACAGTGCTGCTATTCACTGAAGTCTGTCCCAAATTCTCTATGCATCCTTCTTTTAGTTCCCAGAAAATAACACAACAATACTCTCAACTTCCTGGATATAATTCTCCTTGTTCCCCTGGCATTATTATGAGGCTGTCAATTCCTTTGTTTCAATTAAAATTTTTTTTTTATATTTCTCTCTTGTCTGTGAGGTCAGAGTGGGCAGCAACCCACAGCTCCATGAAGATGGAAATCAAATCATCAGCCTAGGCTACAGGCCATAGTTTATAGCCTTCATTCAACATGGCTATGGGAGTAGCCCCAATAGCTAACAGGGACTGAGTGGACCATTCAGACAGGAAGCTTTAGCAAGGCACAAGAAGGGGTAACTGAAATTCTCCACGCTCAGGGATCTCTTACGATCACTCAAGACATACAGAACCTGGGCTGAGCACAGAATAGGCTCTCTGTCTGCATATGCCACCCTGACCAAAGCTAGGAGATCATAGGAAAAGATACAAACTGATTTGGAAGGGAAATTCAACTGTCTCGTACATGGAAATCTGAATTTTCAGCCATGCTTTTGTGGTGTGCTTTGGCCCCATAGGGTGTCAGCATTGTCATCTCTGGGGTCCCTCTCTTGATTGGTCTCTGCCCGGCTACTACCAAATGAAAGGCTACTACCACTGGACATCAGAGATATCCAAAAGGTTTCCATTTTGTTTTCAAAACTAACTCATTTAGAGATTCTCCTTTGATTAAATAAGAGGGGAAAGAAGGGACCTTCTTTTCAGTGGTACATCTGACCCCAAAGACAGAAATAACTACTTCTTGGACTTCTCTTCAGAATATCATCTGAAGAGATGATTATTATTTCATTTCTTTTTTTAAAATATTTTATTTATTTATTCACAAGAGACACAGATATATATATATATATATATATATATATATATATATATATATATATATATATATAGAGAGAGAGAGAGAGAGAGAGAGAGAGAGAAGCACAGGCAGAAGGATCCATGCAGGGAGCTCAATGTGGGACTTGATCCTGGGTCTCCAGGACCACACCCTGGGCTGAAGGTGGCGCTAAACCGCTGAGCCACTCGGGCTGCCCCATATTATTTCATTTCTGAGGCAGCTTTCTTTTTCCTGGAGCCTGTAGAAGCTATGCTCTGGACATCACTCCCTAGGTCAAGGCAGTGGTTCAGGGCTTGGTGTAAAAGATACAAGATACCAGTGATAATCTGAGGATAGTCTATGATTCAGGAAAGGAGGACACTAAAAGGAACAGCTCAGTGCATATCCCAGCCCAGGGTTTCTTGACCTGGGCACAACTGACATTAGGGCCAGATCAATCTGTTGTAGGTGCAGTCCTGTGCACTGCAGGAAGTTTAGCAGCATCCCTGGTCTTTAACCACTAGATGCCAGTAGAACGCCAACTTCCAGCTGTGACAACCAAAAATGTCTACAGACATTGCCAGATGTCCCCTGGGGGCAAAAATCACTTCTGGATGAGAACCACTGTCTAGATGAATCTTGTGTGTGTGTGTGTGCACATGTGGGGAGGGACAGCAAGGCCAGGAGAATGGGTGGGGTACAAAGGAATGAGGAGATAGAACTTACACCAATGAAGGGGATAAACTTCTGATAGGAGTCTTCATCAGGGCTGTTGGGAGAGAAAGGAAAGCCTTACAGTTAGTGGGTAATACTGCATGGAGAGCTGGGGATACAAGCTTTTCATATTTTACTGTGGCTTCAAGAGATTCCAGACACCACACATCATGTCTCAGAATGCCACGAAGCCATGAAGAGCCACAGATGGAAGCAAAAGACACCATTCTGCATACTACATCAACGTGAATTTCAGTCTCTAGGATGGACTTCTCATATACTAAGGGCATATCAATTTGGGTGGGGAGGTCTAGGACAAGGAGGGGAGGCAGTAAAAACTCTGTCTCTGTCCTTCATTTTCTCTTGGGTGCCTATGAAGGGAAATGGGTGGAGGGAAGGAAAATAGGGAAGAGCAAAGAAAACTCAAGATTTATCTAGCCCACTCACCCTATTTTCAAGAAATCCCCTGAAGTCAAACTTACAACTTATGTCTGCAGGTCAGCATGGCTTCAGCCACAGGTAGCTGGTGTGTCACACCTGCGCCATTGACATACTGCATGACTCGCCCTACCACGTCCAGTTGCTCTGCAGAAAAGACAAGAGATAACTACCAATTTACTTCAGCAGGCAAACCCAAAAACCCTCTTAAAGAGACCCCTTTTGTTGAGACCCATCAGAAGATCCTGGGAGTTGTGGCAGAGAAAGGGTTCTTTTTTATTTTTTTAAAGATTTTTTTTTTTAATTTTATTTATGATAGTCACAGATTGAGAGAGAGAGGCAGAGACACAGGCAGAGGGAGAAGCAGGCTCCATGCACCAGGAGCCCGACGTGGGATTCGATCCCGGGTCTCCAGGATCGCGCCCTGGGCCAAAGGCAGGCGCCAAACCGCTGCGCCACCCAGGGATCCCCCAGAGAAAGGGTTCTAAAGATCCTCTGGTTTCCAATCTCTGCAGTTCCTCAAAGTTCAGCTCTTTTCTGGGCTAATCATACTCCTGCATCTATTTTGCTCAAACCAATCTCATAACCTAGAGGAAGCCCTCCATTCCACCAATCTCTGCCCATCACTTCCTTCAAGGTCTAGTGATGCATTTACTACTCCTCAGCCTTGTAGAGCTCAAGCTCACTCTAAGCCCTGCCACTTTTACTCTGTATTTCAGAGCAAAGATATGGTCTGCACAGTGTTATCTGCTTATCAACAGATTGCTTAGTAACTATTCTGTGCTTCTTATATTTGATTTCTACACCTAGAAATGTTTTCTTCACCACCTCCTCAAGCCCTTCCTCATTCCTAGATGTTTAGGAGCAGAGCAAACAGCAGAGACTAAAAACATCCAGAGTGAGGAAGGGCTGCATATAGTGGGCTTCCTTCTAATAAATACTTACCATAAATAAATAAATAAATAAATAAATAAATAAATAAATAAATAAATAAATAAATAAAAATAAAATAAAATAAAATAAAATAAAATAAAATAAAATAAAATAAAATAAAATACATGCAAAGGGATTGGGAGTGGTAGAACCATAGGGAGGAAAAGAAGTATGCTCTTCTGGCCTTCTCCTCTGGCCAAGACTGGCTCTCCATGCACCAGGCAGCATCTTGCCTCAATTCTTTGCACAGGGCTATTACCTGACACTGGGGGCTCCGAGCGACTGAAGAGATCTCTCCAGCCAGAATCCAGGAAGGTACTGCCATATCTACTGTCGACTGAGCCCAAGTATTTGGCCACAGGGTGAGAACCTGGGGGATGGAAACCAGAGATGGTGAACTAGTTAAGGGGCAGAATAACGGCCTGGGCTTTGATCTCCCTAACTGTCCCTTTCTAGGGTCCAGCCCCAACACGCTGCTTCAGGAATGAAAACTGCCCCATCTTTACCGAGGGGAATGATGAGAAAGCGCATGTAGCCAAGCCAGTCAGAGGTCTTGCTTGCCAACGACTTGACAAAGAACCGAAGGATGGAGCTCAGGTAACTCTGGCCTCCCACTGCTGCCACCTTCACCGGCCTTGGCATGGAAGAGTTGCAGTTGCAGCTGGGAAGCAAGGGAAGAGTCATAACTACATCCAGGAGGTTCACCAGTGTCCTTGCTCAGACAAGGCCCCAAGCTCTGACTTTATTTGCTCTCAACAACCCACAGGGAAAAAATAAGCCAATAAACAAAATACACAGAGAGGCAACAAACTATGGTGCTTTTGCAATTAGGAGAGAAATCCAGAATCAAATAAGGCATGTAATTATCTACAAGGAAGAATTAGCTTAGGCCAAGGGGAGACAATTTGGCAGTGCTGCCAGGGCCCAGCAGTGAGCATGAGCCCAGATGCCTGGAAGGCCCAAAGTTCTCATTCCCATTGGCAGGGCCTCCCAGTCCCTCTGGGGAGGTTCTGGGGAGAGAAAGATCTGACTCTGGATGCCAAGCAGCATGGCACAGATAGAAGGGTGAGAATAAAATGTAAAACCCTGGTTCTCTCTCCTTGATCATCTTCATCCTGGGTTTAAGAAGAAGATGCAGCAGGTTAAGGAGTCCAGGTAGGGAGGCAGGGAGAGCAGGAAAATGACATTTTCACACCCTGACCTCTGGGGGCCAGCAGGGACATCAGAACATCATGGCCTGCTGCTGCCCAACCACACAGTGGCCGAGGATTTTTGGTCTGATGAGGCCAGGCAGTCCTGTCATTGCTTAGAAGTCAGGGCAGGAGAATGAGGTCAGAGGGAATCCCAAAGGGCAGGAGATAAGTAGAGCCCTTACTAGCGCTGGATACGGGTGAGTAGGGCAGACAGCACGGCCTGGACCTCTACGGTGGAGCAGGTACACACAACAGGCTTCCGTTGGTCCTGGAGCAGCTCTGCCACGTACTGGGGGGCAGGGAAGGAAAGGGCAAGGACACAGGTGAGGCCACGCAGCAGGGACGCAGCTCCTCCACAGGCATCAGGAGAGTAAGGCCCGGCTAGAGTTGCAAGGCCCTGTCCTGTTTTCCAGACCAAAGCTGGGCTAAGGAGGTCAGGTTTCTGGCTGCCAGCGGGGGGAGAAGGTGGGGCTAGCCTCCTGCAGATATACTAACCAGGAAATGTGGGAAGGCTAAGGAATCTTTAGATTCTAATGCTGTCTCTGCAGCATGTGTTCCAGATGGCAGGGCTGCTAGGAAAGAGGGATTCTAGCACCATTCTAACTGGATGGACAGCGGTCACTAGGAGCCAGAGGGGACTGGCTCTGCCTCTTCTGAATTGCCTTCATGGCAACTAGGGGTGGCCACCTCTGGCATTTTATAGCACTCCGTACCTCTTAAGATACCTTTATTCTGTTATGCTGACAGGAAAACCACACATAATCACCCTGGAAGGAAGGTAGGATCAGTTGCTTTTCCACAGATGAGGAAACTGAGGTACAGAAAGTTAGTGACATGAGGTCCCACAGGCTAGAGAGTGACAGAAGTGGGACAGGAGCCCAGAGTTATGGGCTGAGTTCAGGGAAGAGGGGCTGAGACATGGGGATCATTTTCCTATTTCTCCATGTCCTGCCTCTTGCTCCCCAGAACCTCTTCTCCCCAGCCCTGCCATCTTTAATGCTTTACCTGGCCCTGCCAGTCAGCAGTGTTGACAAGGATGACATTTTCTGGGAGGGCTGCATCTGATACAAGGATCTGATTCAGTTGGTCATATACCACTTTTCTTGGAATCTGCAAGGACAGAAGTGCCTGTCAGACAGCCCCCAGGGAGCTTGAGGGTAGGGAACAATACACTAGGTTAGAGAATCTCTAGAGCAGGGGTATTCAGAGAAAACAAATACTAGGAATTTCTGGAGGAGATCCAGTATCCCACTGGACAGAGCAAAATGGAAAGGAGGATAAAGTGTAAGCAGAGAGTCCTTAGAGAACACACGCAGACACCAGGAACAAAGGCACAGCAGTTGTCCTGACAAAGGGAGGGGAGATGAAACTAGAAAGGTAGTCAGTATCCTTGAAGGGTAATGAGACAGCATGAAGAACCAGGAGAGGAGGAGGGAGGTAGCAGTTAGCAGGTGCTCACAGAAATGAAAATGAGGGCAGTGGGGAGAGAACCAAGGAGCACAGCAGTGAGTGCTGTGTGGGGAGCCCCACTGTCACAAAAGGTGCTTTAGGAACAGTGATTAGCAACAAGGACAACACCTCGCCCCAGGCACAGGCTATTCTGGTCTCCAGTTCATTTTCAGCTATGTAAGAGTGTCAAACTCAGGAAGCTACGCTGACACAAACTTTCTTCTTGATGGTATTATTTATCAGGTAAATGAATAGGCTTCCTTTTAATTCTAGAGGAAGAGTAGTTGTGTGAGGTATGTTAGTTTAGAAAAGTTCCTTCTCCAAGCCCCCAGTACATTCACTGGCCTCCAGAAAAACATAATTCCTGAGGTCCGGTTTCATCTGCTTCTCCAGCCTACTCTTAGGTCTTTCTTTCTTTTTCTTTTTCTTTTTTTTCTCTTAGGTCTTTCAATCAAAATATTTTAATAGTATTGATTTCCCAGCTTGAAATCACAATCACTGGCCCACAGTAGAGCTTAAGGTATCTGAGCCCAGGTGAATGATGTTCAATGAGATGTTGATGGTTGCTGTCCTCTAGAACAACTGATTCACTGCACAATCTCCAGACTGATGTCTGATGGAGGCAGAACAAACAAGGTGTGGAAATGCCACTTGGGGCTGATGGCAGGCTGTAACAATGCTGCTGTTTCTCACTCCCTCCTCTGCTCCCTAAAGATCAGCACCAAAGCCAATTCCACGCTAGTAGTAATAACACGTTAGACTTCTCTGATTTAGATCTGTCTTCAAGACACACTTCAAACCATTCCTCCTTTCCTCTCTGCCTAATTGCCCAAGTAAGATGACCAAACAAAAGTCAAGGTCTAGGGATGTTCAGAGGGTCCCTACCTTGAGGGGCAATGGGGTACCTGTGTGCTGTGGCCCAAGTCGGGGGACCGCTCACTGTCAGAGCTGTTGGTTCTCTCACTCAGGGGCTTGGAGAGCTGCCGCTCCTTCAGGGGCGTGCTCCTCTTCTGTCGGGGTGTGTGCACCCCATCCATTTTGCTGCCAGAGATGTGGAAAGGAGGTAGTTAAGTAGCCCCTGTGACCCCAAGGCCATTGCTAGTCTCACTCTTTCATAGGCCACAAGCCTCTGCTAAATATGGTCACAGCCTCACACTATCTGCTTGGGTTCTTTAATTCCACCCCATGTTTTAGAATTTTCTTCCAATCTTGAGTACCTGGGAGAAGCAGAACCTTGGAGATCCGTTTTACTGGACTTCATGGGAGTTTTGACCTTCTCTGGCACAACCAGACTTGTGCTCACATCTCCAAACATGTCCTGGTCAGTGATTTCCTGCCATGGAGGAAAGGAAACAGCAAGGGTTACTTCCCTGTCAATGACCACCTAGGAGCCTCATGGGTCCTGAAGGGGCCCATCACCATCACAGAGAAAGTCAGTCACTTGCTTTCTTTTCCTCGGAAGCACATGGTTCTGCAGCTTACCCAAATGTGGAAGATTTCCACATTGTGGAAAGTTTAATTTAACTGAGTATACCCACTGTGCTGGGCACGTTTAACTTAACTGAGTATACCCACTGTGCTGGGTACTGTCTCTTGCTATTCTATCTGTCCTCTGCATTTATGAGCTATGTGTCAACACACAAACCTGGATTGATGATCTGGACTCTTTAGGTAGGAAGGAGAATTTTAATCAGGAAGTGACATGATTGGAATTTCATTTTGAAATGACCTCTGTGCAGTATGAACCAAAGTTGGGCAAGAGTGGAAGCTGGGTTTTCAGATTGCTGGTGAACTATAACGTGCAAATGGAAAGCAAGTTTTATTTTTTTATTTATTTATTTTTTGGACAGCAAGTTTTAAATTAACCTTGTATCAAGCCTAACGTATGGTTATATACCAGATCTTTAATGTGGCATTATTTATTATAGAAAACATAAGTCTGAAATCATTCTTTCTTGGACTCCATTTAACCACCAGGTCTCACTTGAGGCTAATGCATAGTACATCCCCAGATGGTATGTGGTTAAGGTTCTCTGCTCCATCCCACCCATGGCTAACCTCCAAGAATATATTCTGAGAGGCCCAGTTTAGACGTCCCCCTCCAGTCAGAATCACTGTCCTTCACTGGGCCTTCACAGAGCCTCTGTACCAGGTGTGCACAGATTGGCTTTCCTCCTGCAGAGAGGCACTTTGACAGCAGAGACCATGGCGTTCTCACCTTTGCATCTTCATTGCTCAGCACTATAGCTGCCCAGTAAATGTGTGAGGAGTCAATGTCTAAATTTGGCACCTCAGGCAATTCATTCCATTTCTTTAGGGCTTGGCCTGCCCTCTTGGTCAGCTCCACTCTCTTAGTGGAAGGACCTGACCAATAATCACTTAGAAATTTAACATGTAGGCTGCCTGCTCATTCTAGGAGCCACATTGGAGGAAGGGATGCTTTTTCAGGGGAAGATACTGGTTATCATCTCTCAGAAGTAAATAAGGGTGACAGATAGTGAGAAGTTATCTAAATTAGCATTTAATCAGATCTAATTAAAGAACAGAATGGGGAAATTTCTGGTTTGCTAATTTGGGGAATGATCTGGTCTTCAGGGTAGGTTACATTTCATGGGTAAGGATTCCAGGAGAAAAGAGAACACAGGACATTCACAAGTCTACAGATGTAAGCAAAATTCCCAGGGTGGTCCTGAAGGTCTTTTGGCTTTTTTTCTAAAGGCACAAAAACTATGTTAGACAAGGGATGCACATACCAGAGTATCTGTTTCAGTCAAGCTGTCATCTTGATTTTTAATCCAAGCAGATTTGACTTTTTCTAGAGCAGCCAATTCCATCTGCAAAAATTATAATAATTAGTCATCACCAATCCAAATAACTACCATTCTAACTGGTTTTCTAGGTCCCTAAGAAGCTTAAAATACTTCCACTTAGTTTGAAGACCTCATAAAATCTTTGGAATTTTCGTCTTATAAGGAGCTTGTTTTTGTGAAAACCAAGTACCACAAGGGTCAGTTATTTCTGTAATTGTTAAATCTGTAACACAGTGAGATGCAGAACCCAGCAGTTCTGACTCTCACAAGATGTTACAGGTAAGAGAAGCTCAAAGTTTAGACAGCTTTATATGGGATCTACAAGGTCTCTGACTCTGGATGCAGTAAACACCCTTACCCAGGATGGACATTTGGGGCCTCTTCTGCTTGTCAGAAGTTGCTAAGAAGAAGGGAGAATCTTTGACTTTGAGACTAAGGACATCCGTGGTAGCCAAATTTATTCTGCTTCGTAGAAACGTCTACAAAACCCTCAAAACAAATGAATATACTAAGCAAAAAGATACCCAATGCTAGGCCATTGAAGTGTGAATTAATCTCTTTGTTTCCAACTCTTACTAGTATTTCTTATAAACATTAAAAATTTACTTTGTAAATACCGATACATAGAGCTAGATTTTTTGGTTTTGCTAATATTGTTTTTGGCTGTGCAGATGTCAATGTCAAAGTCAGGGGAATTTGAGAGTTGTGGGTCTTAGATGTAGGGAAGATATTGGCCTTAGTGAATCTATTTGGAGACCAGGGAGTCAGGAAAGATCAAAGATATCCTACTTCGTCCTAATCACTCAATGTCCTTCCTTTGAGTAAATTAAGTAGTACTGAGAAGCACTGGGCTTATAAGTACAAGGGATCACTTGGCAAATTCATGAACAAGCAAAACAAAAGTAGGCCCTCTGTCATATTCTACACCATGGTTTTTTCACCTTAGCCCTGTTGACATTTTGGGCCAGATCCTTCTTTGTTGTGGGAGATGTGTCCTGTGCACAGCAGGATGTTAAACAGCATCCCTGGCCTCTATGCATTAGATGCCAGCAGCAGCACTGCCCCTGCCAGGTGTGATAATTAATTAAAATGTCTCTAGTCATTGCCAGTGCCAAATATTCCTTGGGAAGGAGGCAAAAATCACCCCTGGTAGAAAACCACTGCCCTAAACCATCTACAAGATTAACCCAACATACTTTAACCAGACCTTATGACTCCAGATCTTGAGATAGTTTACCTCAGATTACATAGCTAGTTCATTTCACATTATCTGTATGAATAACCAATGTTAACAGAGTCCAGAATTGTGGGAAAGTCTCAGTCAGATCTAAGACAAGATGGGGGCACATCGGTGGCTCAGTAAGTTAAGCTCCGACTCTTGATTTTGGCTCAGATCATGCATGTTTTCAGAGTCATGAGGTCATGATCTCAGAGTCGTGAGATAGAGCCCTGCATCGAGCCCTGTGTCAAGCTCTGTACTCAGTGAGGAGTCTCCCTGAGAGTCCTTCCCTTCCTCCATTCCACCCTACCTCCACACAGAGGCATGCTTTTTCTCTCTCTCTCAAATAAATAAATAAATCTTTAAAAAAGACTGAAGATGATTTCACTCAATTTTGGATCTCAGTATGACAAATGAATTAAACAGACTTGAGAGAATGAATTGGGCAATAACACTATTTTGTTGGAGGGTTTTTTTTTAAGATTTTATTTATTTATTCATAGAGACACAGACACACAGAGAGAGGCAGAGACACAGGCAGAAGGAGAAGCAGGCTCCATGCAGAGAGCCTGACGTGGGACTCGATCCAGGGTCACCCGGATCACGCCCTGGGCTGCAGGCGGTGCTAAACCGCTGCACCACCAGGGCTGCCCATGTTGGAGGGTTTTAAAGTAGTATGTCCTGTTGTCAAGTCCTGTGACAGAACTGTTTCCATGGTAAAGTTGCAACAACTTTCACTTGGATTGGGGTTAGAGGGAACCTGCTGGCTATTTACTGACTCTACCAGATCTTCCAAACAATCCCATTAGAAGCAAACTCCCAATTCTCCAATTTCTATTTCTACAAATATGAAGGGCTTCTTTCACCCCAGAACACCAGCTGTGCAGTAGCTGTGTCTAATTGTGTAGTACTGGAGGCAGATGCTAGCAGTCTAAAGCACTCTGCCCATGGGGTGATGCTGCAGGAAGAAGGGTATGTGCCCCTATGGGGGCGAGGGAGAGCAGAGTGGGGTAGTATTTTAGGCTATCATTTTTATGAAGTACTAGTCTGTAACACCATTATTTATTGTGAAATGGAACAACTTTTAGCAGCAGGCAGTCTTGGCTGAAGGGCTTTATCTCTTGACCTCCCTAACTGGAAGCATTGTCAAAGCCTATTGTTATTAACTTGGAAAACTAAATTATCTTGCTACTGTGTGCTCAGTCTTGGGAAAACTCAACAATGCTAATAATTTTTAAAAATTATTTGACAGAGAAAAAGAGAGAGAGAGAGCATGCTTGAATAAGCATGGGCAGAGAGGGAGGGAGAGAATCCCAAGCAGACTATGCCCTGAGTGTGGAGCCCCATTGGGGGCTCGATCTTCTGACTCTGAGATCATGACCTCAGCTGAAAGCTTAACCAACTGAGCCAACCAGATGCCCCAACAGCTGTAATAATTTGTATCAGCAGAAATTCCTTCTGATTCCAGTGATAAACTGAATCCTCTGAAATTTGGGGAAAAAAGATTAAGAAAAATAAATAACAACACTAAGAAATCAGAGAGAGAGAGACAGAGAGAGACAGAGAGAGAGAGAGAGAGAGAAAGAGAGAATAAAAATTGGATAGCATGTGCACACCTGCCTACATATGCACAATCTTAGTATTTTTTTCCCTAACATATTTGGAAGTTCTCTGTGTAAAAGCATAGCCTCGCTTTGTAGTTCCCGAAGTGCCTTTCATACTAAAGGATTCCAAAGTTCCACATCCACATCAAGACATATGGGGCTCTTCAAAATAGAAATATCACAGAGAATCAGCTAGGCAAGTTTGAAATCTGGCCAACAGAACCAGGATTTGAAGGACTCACTAAAAAGACATCTAGATTCTAGCAATTTCAGGAGACCAGAACTGAAAGGGTTTTAACAGACTATAATGAGAAGAGCAATAGCAGCTTCCATTCACTGCATGCTTTCCATGTAATAAATCAATCCATCTATCAATCAAGCACCACACTAGAGGACTGACTTGCATTCTCTCATTGTATCTTCACACTGCCTTACAAGGCATGTGCTTTTTATAGGTACTTTATAGATAAGGAAATGAAGGCCTGGCAACTGCCCCAGATCACTCAGTCAGTGAAATGATGGAGTCAAGATTCAAACTCAGAAGTCTGACTCCAGGGGATGCCTGGGTGGCTCAATGGTTGAGCGCCTGCCTTCAGCCCAGGATGTGATCCTGGGGTCCCGGGATCGAGTCCCGCATCGGGCTCCCTGTGTGGAGCCTGCTACTCTCTGCTTAGGTCTCTGCCTCTCTCTCTCTGTGTGTCTCTCATGAATAAATAAATAAAATCTTAAAAAAAAAAAGTCTGACTCCAGATAACATGCTCTCGGCCCAGTCCCATCTTGCCCCAAATGAATGTTATGTGTGGACAGGGACCCTTATGCCATCATATTGTAAAGACTGATACTCAATTGATTTTTGAGCTAACTGGGCTGCTATGCCAACTCTAAGGCGCTTGAGGCTCAGAGCTTTGGTGGTTTTCCCCTCTAAATCATGTTAGCCATGTAACTGAGACTAAAGTAGAACTTACAGACCCGTTCTATCAACCCAGAAATACCTTCATTAGTATAAAACACTATATCACTTTAATAACAATGATCCCTAGCCTTTACTGAGCATTCATTATATATTAATAATTTAACTGCATTTTATTACAATACTCCTCGTTCTGCATTCCTAGGACACTATGAAATATATTTCTCCTTCATCCAGGTCCCAGGTTGCTCTCTAGAAGAGTCATCCCTTATATTTATATTTAAGAAGGAATCTGGCTGTAGTGGTCAATGATCTGTCCACGTGGACACTGACAATTCAGCAGGGCCATTCAGCAAGCAGCCCTTTGAGAAAGAACAGCTGCAAGCCACATAAACAGTAGGGTGAGGCCTCAGGTCTGGATCAGAGTGCAGGGTCCACAAGTAGCATGTCAGAGGCTTCTCTGTTGGAGGGATTCTGCTTGTGGACCACAGTTTTCTTTTCTTTTTCTTAAGATTTATTTATTTATTCACAGACTGAGAGAGAGAAGACAGAGACATAGGCAGAGGGAGAAGCAGGCTCCTCGCAGGCAGCCTGATGCGGGACTCAATCCTGGATCCCGGGATCATGACCTGAGCCTAAGGTAGGCACCCAACCACTGAGCCACCCAGATGTCCCTGCAGTTTTCTATCCCACATTTCCTCACTAATACCACCTGCTGCCTCTGTCCTAGGGCCAGAGAGTGCTCACTGTGCACTTTATTTATTTTTAAAAAGATTTTATTTATTTATTCATGAGAGATACAGACAGAGGCAGAGACACAGGCAGAGGGAGAAGCAGGCTCCATGCAGGAAGCCTGATGTGGGACTCAATCCCGGGATTTCGAGATCACGCCCTGAGTCAAAGGCAGACGCTCAACCACTGAGCCACCCAGGCGTCCCTCACTGTGTGTGCACTTTAAAACCAGGAAGAAGGGGATGCCTGGGTAGCTCAGTGGTTGGGTGTCTGCCTTTGGCTCAGGGCCTGATCCTGGAGCCCGGTGATCGAGTCCCACATTGGGCTCCCCATATAGGGCCTGCTTCTCCCTCTGCCTATGTCTCTGCCTCTCTCTGTGTGTCTCTCATGAATAAATAAATAAAATCTAAAAAATAAATAAATAAATAAAACCAGGAAGAGGGATAAGGTGGGAGGCAGCCCCACCTGGTGGCAGCGAGCAGTAAGGCAGCCCATGAGCCGACCCATGAGCTACCAGAGTCTGCAGACACCTGCCTGGGACAGGGGGCGGCCCATGTGCAGACACAGTGCTTTTCAGGGGATGGAGTGCCTCACATGCTTCACGTATCATTTTCTCACAATTAATACCTATTTGCAAGGTGAGTTTTGTATGCCCTTTGTTAGAGTGTAAAGAACACGAGGACTTAAAGGATTCAGTTTCTGGGCTTGAAACAGTAAACCATAAACACTAAAATCATGCACAACATCTTCCCTTTAGTTGTAAATGAGGGGAAGAATAGCTTCACAGGGTCTGACGTAGATGCAGCATCTGTCCAGGCTCTAACAGTGGATCCACTGCGAGGGAGAGCCTTCCCAAGCAGGGACAGAGCATCACCCAGGATCATGTTGCGCTCTTGTGGTCCTACAGGAGACAACTCTTTCCTCTTGATCACCAGGCAAAATGGAAACCTGCCTACTAAATTCCTAATTCTTTGAGGGCACTGTCCCCCTCTATGAATAAAGACTAGGTAGTGTCTCTGAACAGACCCTGTGGGCTTCCTGCTCCTTGTTGTTCTTTCTCTACCTGGAAAGCAGAATTGCAGGATGCCACACTCCCAGCTACCATGTGACAGACGATGAAGGAGAAATTTGAAGTACTATGCATTCTGAGGGGGAAAGCTCCAAGTCATGGCAGGAACTGACCAAAAAAGAACATCCAAATAGCCACAGCAATGCCCATAAGGAGAACTAAGCTCCCAGCTAGGACTTTGATTAGGATACCCAAGGTTGAAACAAGATGAGACTGCTCTTCTGAGGCCACAAGATGAGCCAAGAGCAGAGTGCCCAGAGTAACCCTCAACAGTTCCCTGGTCCCTCTCCCCGACCCCCATAGCCATTGGTCTTGCTCACAGGGCTGGTGGTGTCTTTGCCGAGGCTGCCCTTGCTGTTGAGGCTGCCAATCTCCGTCTGTGAGCTGGACTGCGACATCCCCTCAAAGAAGGGCCTGCAGCGAAGAAGCACAGCCAGGGTCAGTGGCCACCAGGGCTCAGAGCAGCAGCTCATGGAGAGCTGGGTAGTGATGGTGTTCAATATAGATTGACAACCCAGGCATGAAGGATGCCCGCTGAGGAAGGGCACAGCAGAGGGTGGACAAGCAGGACCTGGACCAAAGGACTCCAGACTATCAGGACTTTTGTCAGCTAGAGGCAAAAACAGTGATCTTTATCCAGACAGCTGGAGGTTCAACAAGGGTAAGGAGCCAAGATACCTTGGTGATGGAGGGGAAGTAGGGGAAGGGGTCTAGGAGATTGGTTTGGCTTAGAAAGGAGAGATGCAGGGAGTAAATTTGGTAGAGCAGGTTTGGCCCTCACTTGAGCTTGGGCTTTGGAGTGCTAAGGATGCTCTCCGTCTCCTCCATTTCAGGGCCACTGTCGCTGGGATTATACATTTCCAGACTATCATACAGTTCATCCAAGTCCTCTTCCACTTCTCGTATCTGCTCTCGGGATACATGTTCCAGCCCAAAACCCACCTGTAGGGGAAAAAAAATCTTTGAGTTTGGGGTTACCTCTATTAACAACTATGGTAGATGGTACTCTTTCCTTCTAGACAGGTACCAACTGGCCTCCTTAACTAGTTAATCCTCCTTAAGGAGATAGGCCATAACTTCACACTCACTGGGGTGATATTGGTGTCCTTCTGTGATCCAATCTTGAGAGCAGGGGTGTGGTGAGGCCAGCTTTCCTTTTCAGGGCCTCCCTACCACTCCACACTGTGTGGACATGGCATGAGGAAGAAAAGCCGAAGTGCTAATGTACCTCTGCCAAAGAACAGGTCCAAGAAAACCCAGAAGACTGTGACCCTGTGCAGCCTGGTTCTGTTTTCCTGAGGAGCTCACAGAAGGACAAAGAAACCTCTGACCAGTTTTCCTCTCCATCTCTTTTCCAGTATACTGAGAAGCCTGTGAAAACTGGCACCAGGTGGGTCAGAGCCCAGGGAGGACACTGCCTCTCTATTAAAGGCCAATTTTTGGTTACTTAAAGGCTGACCACTGAGGTCAGGCTGATGTGCACAATGTTCCCCTTCTGACAGGAGGGAAAATTAAACAACAATGGGATTTGTTACTAATATTCCATACCAGGGGGGTGGTATTAACCAATAGCTAAGTATAACCATGTTACCCCTATCTCCCGGTACCGTGAAACCTTGGGTGATACATGAAAAGCCTTTCTTTCTCCTCTCAAGGAGTTTAAAGTCCTTTTTTAGCTATTCTCTCACTTGGGGGGGTCCCGCAATCCTGACTCCCAGTGGCAGGAAAGAGTGCACCCCAGGAACGAGGGTGAAACTCAGGGAATTCTACTCACCATCAACCTCGGGAGTAAGGGGTCGTACCTCATCTGAAACTTTAAACCGCTTCAGGAGGGCCACAAACTTCTGTTTGATGTTAGGTTGCTGTAGGAACAGATCACACAAAAGTTCTCAAACAGGGATCCCTGGGTGGCACAGTGGTTTAGCGCCTGCCTTTGGCCCAGGGCACGATCCTGGAGACCCGGGATCAAATCCCACGTCGGGTTCCCGGTGCATGGAGCCTGCTTCTCCCTCTGCCTGTGTCTCCGCCTCTCTCTCTCTCTCTCTCTCTCTCTCTCTCTCTCTCTCTCTCTCTCTCTCTCTCTCTTTGTGACTATCATAAATTTAAAAAATAAAAAATAAACAGCTGCATTCTTTAAAAAAAAAAAAAAAGTTCTCAAACAATACCCACCTGTGGATAGTGATCAAATTAGGTCAAGAGAGTGATCCAGAGCCTACTTTTGTAAGGAATCGTGGGAGGACACGAAGACAGAAAAAACAGCCTCTACCCTCTGGCATGTAAAACCCACCAGGGAAGCAGGCAGTTAACACCAGAGCAGTTCCCAGGGCTGTGGGCATAGATAGAAGGAGGAGGTCTCATCCCTCCCTAGGGCCCTCTGCTACCCATGCAGTTCCAGCTCATCCCATTCTCCAGTCCTTCAGAACCACAGTGCAGCTTAGTGATTTCCACCTGCATATGCACAGGCATCTCAAGCATTTCCAAGAATTGATCACCTTCTCCTTGTGTTCCCATCCTGGGTATCATTATCACCAACCCCCTGATTAGGGGAGTCTGAACCTAGAGTATCTCCCTTCTCCTTTCTCTTCACAGCCTGGTATTCACTAACTCCTACTCTCTTTTTCATCTGTAATACCACTGTTTTCCTTCAGGCCTTTCTCTCCACATCTCTGTGGGATCACTGCAATGGCCTTCAGCCACCATGCCCCCACCCTCACACTCCCAATCAGTTTCCAGTCTTGTTCTCTCCAGAGTCCACAGTGATCATTACAAATGCAAATCTTATCAGGATACTCCCCAGATTAGAGGTCTTAATTGGCCCCCAGTCCCCAGAGAACAAAGCTGCAGCATCAAGCCTATGTCTGTCTGAGGGCCGCCTGTCTAGCCTCACCTCACCACCGAACATCTCTCCCTCCTCCCCCACCATTCAAGTGGAAACTGCTTATAGTTCTTTAAAGAATGGTGTGTTGCTGTTTACCTCTGGGCCTTCATATATGATATCTTCTGCTGACTAAACATCCTCTCCCAATCTACTTGGTGTTCTATTTATTCTTAGAAACCCATCTCTCAGCATTTGGTCTGTAGAGTTCTCTTAGCGTTCCTGCTCAGAGTAGGTCACTTTCCCCTGACCACCATTGCTGTCCCTTACACCAAGCTCTATCTTCTGGTATCTACTCTACTGTGTTTTAGGAGCTGGTTTAGATGTTGTCTGTATCTAGACACTGTGATCTCCCTGATGGCATCTTTCTTATTTCTTATGTTTCTAACTCTAGGCACAATGATGGTTCCTAAGTACTTCCTGACTGAATGATAGACTTGCCATCTGGAGATGGAAGAGACTAATTTGCAAGTAAAGGCTGAGCCAGGCCTTCAAGAAAAAGCAGGGAGAGGGAAGATGGAGAGGGCATTCATAGCAGAGAAAAAAAAAAGAGCAAATCAATGAGTATATCTAGAACAAAGTATTCTTGGTAGGGAGAGAAGAATGTGTGAGTGCAAGGAGACAGAAACTAATAATGAACCATTACTAAATCTCTGGTAATCTGACTGGAAAGTGCCTAGAGCTAAAAAAACAAAAACAAAAACAAAGAACAACCTTTGAGGGAGAGGATTTTTTTTTTTTTTAAGATATTTATCTATTTAAGAGAGTGAGAGAGGGCAGCCCGTTGGCTCAGTGGTTTAAGTGGTTTAAGCGCTGCTTTTGGCCTGGGGCATGATCCTGGAGACCTGGGATTGGGTCGCACGTCGGGCTCCCTGGGTGGAACCTGCTTCTCTCTCTCTCTCTCTCTCTATGCCTCTCATGAATGGATAAATGAAATCTTTAAAAAAAGAGAGAGAATGAGAGAGCACAGGCGGGGGGGGGGGAGGGCAGAGAGGGAGAAGCAGGTTCCCTGCTGAGCAAGAAGCTTGACTAGGGGCTCAATCCCAGGACCCTGGGATCATAACCTGAGCTGAAGGCAGACGCTTAACTGAGCCACCCAGAGCCCTGGGGGAATGGATATTAATAGGAGCACTGAACTCTGGTCATATAACTGGATGAAGCTATGGTTCATATAAAACCATGGGGCAAGGTGATTTATGAAGCTCTAGGAGGATTTATGAAGCTCTAGGAGGCTCTATTTTCTGTGGGAAGAAAATAGGGTCTCTCCATGGTTACAGAGCAGGAGAAAGAAGAACTTTAACAGAAGAGGCTACAATACAGAGTGATCCTCCAGTCTCTTCCCATTGCGAGTACAACAGTGTAAAATGTCTGGGCTCTGGGTACCTGCTTTACCCAGGCCATTTTGGAGTGCCAATCAAGGATTAGATACCAGAGGACAACAAAACTTGCTCTCTCTAGTTATTCATTATTCAATGGAGGCAATCAAGGCCATAGTCTTGAGGATTTACATTTAAGCCCAGTGATACCTAAGGATGCATGGAGAGATCATAGTGTGGTTTCATGGTGAAAGCCAGGCTCAGATGCAATACATTTGGAAGGTCTGGCCTACATTTATTTCATTCCTGCAGGTGATGGGAATCTCTTCTCTCAGGGTCCCTAGACTAGTTCTGTATTAGATAAACAAGATGTGTCTGGGGAAAAATGAAACTGAGTTTCTAGCTCCTCTGACTCTCCCACACTTTAGAACAGTAACTCTAGAATCAGTCAAAGTTAATCTAGATTGAGAAACAGACTCTGAACTATAGAGAACAAACTGATGGTTACCAGAAGGAGAGGGGTGGGGAAATGGGGAAAATAGGTGGAAGGGGTTGAGAGTACACTTATCATGATGAGCACCGAATAACTTATAGAATTGCTGAATCACTGCATTATATATCTGAAACTAATATAATACTGTAGGGTTAATTCTACTGCAATGAAAATTAAATTAAATTAAACTAAAACACCAAAAAAACCCCAAAGTTAACCTAGAAATCCAGGTATTAAGTGTCTCAATCCAGGACTCTATTTTTACCAAAAATAGTGACTTGAGGAAATCTGTGGGAGAAACAATTCAGAGGCATTTGGCTTCTAAGGTTATGGATCCATTAAGGCAGGAACTATATCCCATGTAATTAGCCCTTAACAAATCCACAGTTCTAACCAATAACCTATTATTTCTGGGTTAAAATGATGAAAAATGATGATACCCCTAGAGAAGACTGAGTCTATATATGTGGTAGGCAAGATCACCTGGAGAAGGGACAAGGGATGTCTGAGGCATTCTGTTTCTTAAGGAAGCCTTACCTATTTCAAACTCTAAAACAAGTTTTTTCAACCTATTTTCTATCCTGAGATAACCTGAAAAATATAACATGCTCCTATAAGTAACACTGCTTCTCAACAACAGTGACTCTTAATTAGGTGGTGGTGGTGGAGGAAAAGGAGGAGATAAAGGGGTGTATTGGAACCTCTACGGAATGGCTGTGTGCAAATTTTTAAAAAGACCTCAGGAGGTTTCAATGTATCACTCCCATCCTACCTCTAAACTGAAAATCTCAGCTAAAACATTCCCCAGAACTTCGAAGCTCACCCTTGTGATGGCAGAGGCTGAGGTTAGTTTCCTCCGGGTCTTCTTCACTTTCCGTAGGTCTTCATCTTCATAGAACAGGTCCTAAGGGGGTAGGTGGATGGAATGAAATCCCAGGAGGGTCTGGAATTATTTCTGAGACACACTACCTGTGACGGGCTGTGGAAAGTTACCTGCCCATGCAATGGATCATCACTGCCTTCCTGTTCTGATGAAAAACTCTCCTCCTCTTCCTCAGAATAATTGTCAATATCAGGAGAACGATCTGGAAAGAGACACTTTAGTAAGACAACCTTGCAACGCAAAGATCTGGCCTAAGAGAGTTTGGTTGGCTGGAATCAGGGCTCCTGTCAAATGGAAATATGGCTGGGGTAGAGGAGAGTGCCACAGCCATGGCAGGCCATGTTTTATTCTCAGGGATCTCTAAACTTCTCTTTGATAGGAATATTTTAGGTTTCCCAGGATGGGGAGCAGGTAATGGGGCTGTCTTTGACCCACAGGACCTCAAGATACTGCATATATCTTACCAGAGAGCTTGGATTTGATTCCCTCATGGTCAATGGGCTGGCTGGACAGAGAGTAGATCTTTATTTCTGCCACAGGCACGGAGACATCTTTCACGTTGCTATGTAGGCCAAGCACCAGGGCGCCTTCATTAGGGTGCTGCATCACCTGAGACCACAAAGCAGCAATGCAGTGCCTCACTAGGGGAGGTGAATTGTCCATTTTCATAAACCTAAATGGATGTGCAAGCCTATGGGAATGGCATTGTGCTAATACATTTTATTTTTCTTTTAATATTTTAATTTATTTGAGAGAGAGAGAGAAAACACAAGCAGGGTGAGGGGCAGAGGGAGAAGCAGACTCCCCGCCAAGCAGGGAGCCAGCTGTGGGGCTCGATCCCAGGACCCTGGGATTGTGACCTAAGTCAAAGGCAGACACTTAATCAAATTAGCCACCCAGGTGCCCCTAATACATTTCTCACTATCTTTCAAATCCATGCCTACTGTTCTCCTATTGCCTTCAAAGTCTTACTTGAAATGCCAGCCACTGGTCCAGGTTCTGTGCTTAAAAACAAAAATCAAGGCTCAAGACTGAAAATGATAGCTCATCTCTAGGACTACATTTTAGTTTTAGTCCTTGACAGAACTGGTTCTCCAGGGTGGGTGGGGCTACCCTGTATTTATGTCTGGCAATGGGGAAAAGGATCTACAGGACCTGAGAAAATGGAAGGACTTGACAAAGGTGGGGAAATGTTGTGTTCATAATACTTCACTCCCTACAGTCCCTCATACTAATTCAAAACCTAAAGAGGAAAGATAGATGGGCTGGGACTATCTCACATATTCTATTTATTAAGATCACAAAATACACCTATTTAATGTATTAAAGTAGATATAAGTTTTAAAACTGATTTGTGGGCCAGCTGCATGGGGCTGGGCATGTGGCAGCCACTGAGCTCTGCACAGCAGGGAAGGCCTCCTGGTACCAGCCACTCAGGGAGTTCCATGAAGAATGGGAGGCCACTAGATCCTGCAGACAAGACTGTGATGGATGTCAACTATTTCCAAACAGCAGGATTTGAGGAGCAAGGTAGTGCTTTTCAGGAATAGGAAACTGATGGAAAATCCCTGCTATTGATGGCAAGAAATGACATGTTGACAGGACTTCAGTTAAATGGGGTCCTGCTCTGAATATCTGTAAGTATCATGTAAAACCTCTACAGGCAAAACATTTAAACAACTCTTCACAGTACAGCTGAACTGGGTCTTAGACCTCAAAAAATACTAATGACATAATTTCGTTTCATGTGATGAACCTTTGTAAATAGAATACACACGAATGTATATGTAAAGAATTTCAGTCAAATGATATATAATCCTATTGGATAGACAAGGTAACTCATTGGCTGACCTGAACTCAGCCAGGAGGAGCAAGGATAACTTGTGGACAGGATGGTTTTCCTGTGAAGTTTGTCAAATAGAGTGATCTTTGACACAATTGAACACTTCTCTCCACTAAAGGGATTTTTCTCCACAGATTGCTTTCCCAAAATCCTTTAAAAAAGACCAAATTGAATGATCTCTTGGTTATAGATGTAGGGATATTAAAAACAAGAAAACCTGGGGAAGGGGAGAAAAGAGAGATTGCGATCTCCCTTGAATGCCCCTGCTCCTTAGAGCTTGTGTTATTTGTTTTTTGTTGTTTTTTAAAGATTTTATTTATTCATGAGAGACACACACAGAGAGAAAAAGAGAGAGAGAGAGAGGCAGAGACACAGGCAGAGGGAGAAGCAGGCTCCACGCAGGGAGCCTGACGTGGGACTGGATCCCAGGTCCCCAGGACCACACCCTGGGCTGAAGGTGGCGCCAAACCGCTGGGCCACCGGGGCTGCCCAGCTTGTGTTATTTGGATAGAATTGATAACACTCCTTTTCATAGAGGCTCCTTCAGTTGACCTTGTTAGGGCTTTGCTGGGACCTACTGTGATGTTTGAGATGAACATATGTCATGGCCCTTACAGGAGCAGAACCTCTGAAAACAGAAACTCTGTTGTGTTTTAGGGATACCCATCCATATTCAGCTTCTTTCACAGGAGGTAATAGTATTTTCTGCATAGATTTACTTTCATTTTTTTTAATTTTTTATTTATTTATGATAGTCACACACACAGAGAGAGAGGCAGAGACACAGGCAGAGGGAGAAGCAGGCTCCATGCACCGGGAGCCCGATGTGGGATTCGATCTGGGGTCTCCAGGATTGCGCCCTGGGCCAAAGGCAGGCGCTAAACCACTGCGCCACCCAGGGATCCCTAGATTTACTTTCAAATTGGCATTTTGTTTCCATAGAAGACCATTTTTTCACTTTATGATTGGTATTTATAACTAATTTGTTTCTTTTTTTTTATTTTTTATTTTATTTATTTTATTTTTTTTTTAATTTATTTATGATAGTTACAGAAAGACAGAGAGAGATGCAGAGACATAGGCAGAGGAAGAAGCAGGCTCCATGCACCGGGAGCCCGATGTGGGATTCGATCCCGGGTCTCCAGGATCGCGCCCTGGGCCAAAGGCAGGCGCCAAACCGCTGCGCCACCCAGGGATCCCAACTAATTTGTTTCTGAAGGAATTTGCCAAGAGTTAAAGATCAAAAAGCCTTGTTACTAGTACAGAATATTTTTATGTATATTCCTTCATGATGGTGTAATTTTTATTTTATTTTTTTTATTATTATTATTTATTTATGATAGTCATACAGAGAGAGAGAGAGAGAGAGGCAGAGACATAGGCAGAGGGAGAAGCAGGCTCCATGCACTGGGAGCCTGACGTGGGATTCGATCCCGGGTCTCCAGGATCACGCCCTGGGCCAAAGGCAGGCGCCAAACCGCTGCGCCACCCAGGGATCCCGATGGTGTAATTTTTAAAAAGATTTTTATTTTTAAGTAATCTCTACACCCAACATGGGGTTTGAACATATAACCCCAAGACCAAGGGTTGTGTGCTCCACTGGCTGAGCCAGCCAGGTGTCCCAATGTATAATTTGTTTTAATTGCTCTGAAGCTTTGTTTGATTTTTAGTTTGAGTACTTGTTTTTAAGAACTTGAAAAGATGGGCTTGCTACATGTTTGTTCAAAGAGACATTTGTCTGAATTTCTATTTATCAATGCCTTGGTTTTTTTTTTAATATTTTATTTATTTATTCATGAGATACACAGAGAGAGATAGGCAGAGACACAGGTAGAGGGAGAAGCAGGCTCCATGCAGGGAGCCTGATGTGGGACTTGATCCCGGGACTCCAGGATCACACCCTGGGCCGGAGGCAGGCTCCAAACTGCTGAGCAGGGATCCCTCAATGCCTTGTTGAATTGGTGCTTTGTGGTCACAATAAAGCATTGCTTCAGCTTAAAAAAAAAAAAAAAAAAAAGTAAAACTGATTTGTGGCCCCTTTTTTCCCTTTGTCAGGGTTGAGTGGATTTACCTGGCACATAAGAGAACTACACAAATGAGCAAACATATTGAGGATAATGAGAACCTGCTTTCATCCTGTTGGAAGAGGAAATTAGAACTATGGGAAGGGGAAAGGCTTATTCTAAGAAGCCCAAATGATACTGGGTTGGAATTGGTTGGAATGTGAGCTCATGATGAGACAGACATAGACAGGGAAACAGGCATGACATGTTTATATGCATGTATGAGTGTATATACACAGAAGGAGATATATTTCCTAGCTCTATCTATTGAGAGGGAGTAGAAGTAATGACACCCCAACTGGGAAAAGGAATACTTCTGGTACCCAGATCTTGGTTTCTAAATATCATTTTCCACTAAAAGGAATCAGGACTCTTTAGAGAATCAGTTCATTTCAAGGCTGGATCAGGGAAAGTACAAGGTGATATATTATACCAGAAAGTAAAGAAATGTATAAAGAATGATGGGACATATTAAAGAAAAGATATAGGAACCAGCTTGGAGGGACTCTCACTGGCCATATCTGAGACAATTTGAGCATCAAAATAAATAATGACAGTTACAGAAACCTCACTGAATTAAACAGGAATCCATAGGTCCATAACTAATACAAAAAATGAACCAATCAACAAATGGGGAAGAAGAGAAAGCTCTGTTTTACAATAGAAAGTGAACTAAAGTATATAGCAGGAATGGTGGGATTAGAAAGTCACTGTCTGGCAAGCATCAAAATAATACTTGATTCATGCAAGAATCATTAATAGATGCCACAACTAGTTGGTAAAAACATGAGGAGAGAAAAGGTTGTTACATAGTCTCAAAACATCACTCTATAAAATATTTTTTCATTGGTAAATACAAAAAATGTATTAATTTAGGTTGGAAATCCTGGCAGACATCATCTTAACCAAGCAATAAAAGCTAACCTCACCAGAAATGGAACAAAGTGGTGTGGAGCAGTGCCTGTGTTGCAGAGCAGTACTTCTGTGGTGAATCTGCCAAAAATGCGTAAACTGAATCTAATCTTCAGAGAACATCAGACAAACCTGAATTGAGGAACATTCTATAAAGGTAACCAGTCTGTACTTTGTTTCTTTTTTTGTAGCCTGTACTCTTAAAAAAATGTCAAGGGAATGAAAGACAAGGCAAATCTGAGGAACTGTTGAAAACTGAAGGAGACTAAAAAGGCACAACAACTAAATGAACATGTAATCCTAGATTAAATCCTGGGCCTGTAAAGCACATTTCTGAGACAGTTGGGGAATGTGAACAAGAACTGTGGGCTGCATGGTGATCTTATAACAATGTTAATGCCCTGATCTTTATGGTGGGAATGGTGCTGACCACACAGGAGAGTTCTTATTTTTAGGAAATTAACACAGCACAGTGTAATAGGGCATTGTGTCTGCAACTTACTCTTAGTGGTTCAGAGAAAATAATATGCATGAATGTTTATATAGAGAGAGGAAAATAAGGCAAATGTGGTAATATGTTAACACTAAAGAATCTGAGTGAAGGGTATATGGGAATTCTTTACACTATTCTTACAACTTTTCTCTAAGTTTGAATTTTCTTTTAAACATAAAGAAAAACATTTTGTGAGGGAGAAACTATCTGGATAAAAAGAGGTATATCCTGAATTTCCAATAAAAGAACTGACTTGTAAAATAGAATAAAGCACCCAGCCTGGAGGCTGGGAATATCATTTGCTGGGCTCAACTGGTGGGGCCTGGTGTCTCTCTTGGGCTCTCTGTCTTTTTTTTTTTTTTTTTTTTTTTGGGGTGGGGGGCTCTCTGTCTTAAAGGCTGGAGACCATTCCTCTCACCTCTGCCATGTTGATAAGTCCCACAGCCAGGGTCTTATAGCCCAAGATGGTTCGGTTCTTGTAGCGCTTTCTCCTTTGCAACATGATCTGTAGCTTGTTGGCATCTCGCTTCAGGAAATGAGGATACTGCGAAGTACAAAAGAATCAAGCACAGTTAATAAGCAACTGGGTCCTTGGTGGGTTTTCATCCTGCTGGAGGATACTTGGCACAACCCTTCTTGCCTGTCTCCTGTCTGTACAAGATGGGGAATCAGGGGTGAAGGAACCACCATTAAGCTGCTGCTGAGGGTCTGATTCTGCAGCTCTGTGGTACACACATGTTCAGAAAACTGCCTCTTTGTTTGCCATGTGATCAAGTGTTTTCTCCATGTGCTTCAATTTGGGCTCCTGGAATTACGATGAGAGACAGACATACTAAAAAGGGATAAGGAGGAGAGGGAAGGAATCAAGATTACAACATGGAGGCGGAATGAGACTGAAGGGGACACACTCAGCTGGGGAGTGGGCTGCAGATTACCAAAGAGAAGTAACAGGGCTGCAGGTAGGCTAAGATAGGATGGGTAGGCTAACAGCCTTATTCAAGGAAAAAGAAAAGCACTTGGGTCTCAGCCTCCTCACTGTGGCTGGCTAAGTGATTGCTTTGGCCCTTTAGGCTAGCTATATAGGCTCAATTCATTGGGTGACTTTAATTCAATGGGCTATAGCTGCTCTTGGATAAAAGAGTCTCCAGATTAAAGGACTATTTAGAGACTAGACTGGACATCAGTGACCTAAGATTGAGTACTCACCTGGAGGGAGAAGGTTAATTGGAGTTCTGTTTCTACCAGTCCACTAGCTGGAAGGATGATCTCGTTGGAGCGAAGAATCCTTTTTGAACCCTGAAACCAAGAAAAAATAGGTCAAATTTGTATCATCAAAAATCAGATCAAAAGAAATACTAAGTTTGCAAACTTTTTTTTTTAAAGACCTTATTTATTTATTCATGAGAGACACACACACACAGAGAGGCAGAGACATAGGCAGAGAGAGAAGCAGGCTCCCTCAGGGGAGCCCAATGCAGGACTTAATCCCAGGACCCCCGGTATCACAACCTGAGCCAAAGGCAGATGCTCAACCACTGAGCCACCCAGGTGCCCCTGCAAACAACTTTTAAACTCTATTAACTTGGTCCTGGGATGGAGCCCTGAGTTAGGCTCCCAGCTCAGCAGGAAGTCTGCTTCTCCCTTTCCCTCTGGCTCCTCCCCTCCACTCATGTTCTCTCTCACTCCCTCTGTCAAATAAATAAACAAACAAACTTAAAAAATTTAAGACTACATTCTTACCAAATAGTTGATCAATTTTTATTATACTCAATAAAATCAAGCCATATCATAGGTATGATTTAAATGTTTTATGCCAAAAAAATGTTTTATGCCGTGTTCATAAAAGGTTTTCACATAAAAGTGATTTATTTCTGCATGAGTTTTCCTAACATTCCCAAAGAAGAGCCAGGCAGGTAGCAGTACCTTGAGGTGGGGTGTGATCTCCCCATGCTCATCTCTGCCTCCATTCTTCCTCTCAAATTGACACTTCACCTGCACTGTCTTAATCTTTGGGCCTTTCTTTTCATGTGCTTTTTTTCTTCTTGGATGCTCATTCGTGCTTCTACATACTGCTTAGGCACTTATCTTTCAGGTCTCAGCTTAATGTTTTCCCAGGAACCTTTCCTTTCAGCCCTACCCCCTCCAACCTGACAACAGGATAGATACCCCAACATTTTTAGCTCTAAAAATAAAGATGGGCCAAATATTCCTAAAGTGTAAAAAGAGATCAGCAGGAGGGCCTAAGGAATGCCAGTAAATCTATATAAATTAATTTTTTTAAAAATTAAAAAATTGACAATTTAAACACAATGAAATGCCCAGATCACCAGTACACAGATCAATTAGTTGATAAACACATATACCTGTGTAACCCACATCTGCCTCAAGACATGCATCATTTCTATTGCTCCATAAAAACTCTGTGATTGGGCAGCCCTGGTGGCTCAGTGGTTTAGTGCCACCTTCAGCCCAGGGTGTGATCCTGGAGTCCTGGGATCGAGTCCCGCGTCGGGCTCCCTGCATGGAGCCTGCTTCCCCCTCTGCCCCCCCCATGAATAAATAAATAAAATCTTAAAACAAAACAAAACAAAACTCTGTGATCCTTCCCAGACAATCCTACATTGCTCTCTCGGAGGTAAGCACTGTTCTAGTTTCTTTCACCATAGGTTAGTTTTGCCAATCTTAAAATTCCATATAAATGGAATCATACAGTATGTATTATTCTGGTTGGGCTTCTTCAAACATCATCTTTTGAGATTCATACAGGGTATTGCATGTACTAGTAGTTCATTCCTTTTTATTGCCGAGTTGAATTCTATTCTATGAATATACCACACTCTGTCCATTCTGTTGCTGAACATTCACATTTGGGTTGTTTCTGGTTTTTGGCTATTATGGCTAATGCTGGCATTCTTTTTTTTTTTTTTTTAAGATTTTATTTATTTATTCATGAGAAACCACAGAGAGAGGCAGAGACACAGGGTCCCTGCTTCTCTCCCAGGACCTCGGGATCACGACCTGAGCCAAAGGCAGAGGCTCAACCCCTGAGCCACCCATGCATCCTTAATGCTGCCATTCTTGTTACAAGTCTGTGTGGACATGTTTTACCTCTTCTTGGGCAAACACCTAAGGGATGAATTTGCTGGGTCTGTATGTTTAACTTTATGAGAAACTACCAGACCAATTTCCAAAGTGTTGGTACATTTCCCATTCCCAGAAGCAGTTTATGAGAGCTCCAGTTATTCCATATCTTAACCAGTAGTTGGTGTGATCAGGCTTTGAATCATGGATTCTAATGGGTACATATAGTGAAATATCGCTGTGATTGCAATTTGCATTTCCCTGATGACTATATCAACCACCTTTCTATTAGTTTACTGGTCGTTTGTAAATTACCATTTTGAAGCGTCCAGGTTTATCTGGGTTTTCAAGTTTTAAGAGTTTTGTTATGTATACAAGTCACATGTCAGAAATAAGTATGTAAATGTTTTTTTGCCTATTCATTTTCTTAATGGTATCTTTTGATGAAGTATTTAATTTTGATCAAGTGTACTTTATTATTTTTTTATGGTTAATGCATTCCTACCTAAGAAATCTCTTGGCTACTCTTAAGATTACGGAATTATTCTACTGTGTTGGAGCAGATACTCTGCTGTTTCCCTTTAGAAATTTTATAATTTTAGTTTTCATATTTAGGTTTTATATCCATTCCTAATTTTTGTTTTTACAAAATGCAAATTTTGTTTAATGCAGGAAGGAAAATCTAAATACAATATTTCACAATGTTTTGTAATGAGAATAGTGTTATATCATACCAATTAAAAATAATAAAGGAAATTCTGCCTCGTCTGTTGGATAACACTTTTTGTAGTAACCACTATTACGAACAATTTTTTTTTTTAAGATTTTTATTCATTTATTTATTTAAGAAAGAAATAGAGACAGGGCATGAGCAGGGGGAGGAAGCAGAGGGAGAGGGAGAAGCAGACTACCCTCTGAGCAAGGAGCCTGACAACACAGAGCTCGATCCCAGGACTCTGGGATCATGACCCGAACCAAAGGCAGACGCTTAAACAACGGAGCCATCCAGGTGCTCCATGAACAAGAATCTTGACAAAGTTTTCACCTGAGTTTATGGATTTATTTGATTTTTAAAATCTCCATAAAAAGAAGCTCAGAAATCCTGAAAAGAATTCAAAATGTGTTTTATATATAGCAGTGGTTCCAACCAGAGGTAGGAGACATTTGGCAATATTTAGAGATATTTTTGGTTGTTATAACTGGTGTGTGCACGAAGTATCTCTAGAGTGTAGAGGCCAGGGTTGTTGCTGACCATCTTACAATGCACAGAACAGCCCCACATGTTCGATGCTGCTGCTGAGAAAACCTGCTCTAGCCGAAACCGCATCTCCACTGAAGACATGGCTTCTGGGTTAACTCTCTCAAATGGTGGCTGCTTTTTTCCCATAACCCACATACCACCAGACTGGTGATGGGGAAGGTGTCCTTCTTGTTTTCTTTTTTTTTTTAAAGATTTTATTTATTTATTCATGATAGTCCGAGAGAGAGAGAGAGAGAGAGAGAGAGAGAGAGAGAGAGAGGGGCAGGCTCCATGCAGGGAGCCCAACGTGGGATTCGATCCCGGGTCTCCAGGATCGCGCCCCGGGCCAAAGGCAGGCGCTAAACCGCTGCACCACCCAGGGATCCCTCCTTCTTGTTTTCATCATGAGCTCTAGAACATTCTCCCCTCCGTCACTCTAAAAATCTTATTCTAGGGATCTCTGGGTGGCGCAGCGGTTTAGCGCCTGCCTTTGGCCCAGGGCGCGATCCTGGAGACCCGGGATCGAATCCCACGTCGGGCTCCCTGCGTGGAGCCTGCTTCTCCCTCTGCCTATGTCTCTGCCTCTCTCTCTCTCTCTCTCTGTGACTATCATATAAATAAATAAAATCTTTAAAAAAATAAAAATAAAAACCCTATTCTGAATTGATACCCTTAGTTCATATTGTCCTCTATCCCCTGCTGTTGCTGGGTATAGTCATTCCTGCTCATTTCTTGATTTTAGCTCCTCACTCACTGTTCCTCTCCTCAGTACTACTCCAGCCGTAACTCTCTCTGATTTCAAAATATGTTCTTCCCTATACTTTGGCTGCCTCAATCCCATAATCCCTCTCTTCCAATGATCTTGTTATCTACTCACCCTACTCACCCATATGGTTATACTCTTATCTTTACCAATAATTATATTACCAATACATTGGATCTTATCATTACCAATAAGTACAACCAATACCTAATCTCAGTTTCATGCACCTCACTCTCTGATTACCCTTTTCAGCTCATTCTCTCTGGTTTGTCAACAACAATAATCCTTCAGGCCTACCAGGGCCTATAATCCAAGGATCCTTCCATTGTTTCAGTTTTCCTCAGGCTCTTCCTGTCTCTCTTTTCTCCTTACCCAGTTTGATGTCATAGTCAATCTTTATAAACATGTGCTAGCATACAAACTTAATTCCTGTGCTCTGCTGCTATTCTGCTATACTCATTTGGTAAATTACAACCCTGTTTAAAACCAACTGTACCAGGTGAACATGCCCAGAGAGAATCATATAATCAGGCAAACTGGTCTGTCTGTAATATATGACCTTGAATTTGTAGTGGGCCGACAAGGCAGCCTGGCAATTACTCTGTATTGTCCCAAGTCTTTACACTTTTCTACTCTACTTGATAATGGTACCTTCTCATTTTTCCTCAAACCCCTAACGCCTCTTTACTTCTCCTCACTCTAAGCTGATAACTTTGACAAAATATAAGCAATAGGAAAAGGGTTCCCACAACTCCCAGCACACTTGTCTACTTAGCACATATGCTCATGTTTCCTTCATCCCTCCCGGTACAAAGATGAAGGCTCCACTCCTATCTAAAGTCAACCATTCCACTTGGGCATCAGAGCTCATCCCTTCTCATCTGCTCAAGTGCTCTTCAACCAGTCTTTCCTCTCCTACATAATCAACTTTCCTTTTTATTCTGGATCATTCCCATTAACAAACATGCTGTTATTTCTCTCATCTTAAAAAAAAAAAAAAAAAAAAACTCTCATCCCTAGGTGCCCTGCTGGGTACCAACCTGTATCTTGCTTTCACTTGATAGCACACTCCTCAAGGGCTGTCTTATTTTTACTCTCCTGAAATCCTTTTATTTCTCTTAAATGCATTCCACTCAAACCTTCCTATCTCCACCATTCCACTAAAAATGCTATTGACAAGGTCTCAAATAATTTTCACTTTAAAGAATCTGAAAAAAAAAAAAGAAAAAAAAAGAATCTGATATCTGTTCTCATCTCCTTTGATCTATCTGCAGCTTTTAATAGGGCTGATCACTCCTAACTTCCAGCAACACATCCTTCCATGGCTTTCAGAACCCCATACTCTCTTGGATTTCCTCTTATCCTCTGGCTACTCTTTCTTGGTCTCCTTGCTCTCCTTGCTGACTTCCTAATGTTGAAGTGCCTGTGGCCTAAATCCTTAGACCTGTTCTCTTTTCTATATTCACTCCACTCCTAATTCTCTCATCCAATCTTAGGGTCTTAAATATACTTAAATATACTCTCTAGATTATATCTCTATACCATACCTACCTCCTGGACCCATATATTCAATTGTCTATTCAACATCTCCTCCTGGATGTTTAATAGGCATCTGAAACAATACGATAAGCTGAATTTTGGATTTTTCCCTCCAAATCTGCTTCATCCACGGTCTTCTCCATCTCACTTAACGGCATTTCCACCCACCAATTGCTTAAGAAAAAACTCTGGCAGGGTGCCTGCCTGGCTTGGTCAGTAGAGCATGTGGCTCCTGATCTTGGGGTCATGAGTTTGAGTGCCTTGTTGGGTGTAGAGAGATTGCTTAAATAAACTTTAAAAAGGTAAGGGAAGGGGAAGGGATGAAAAAACTCTGGTGCTGCCCTCATCTCTCACCTGAATCACTATTATGGCCTGTTAACTGGTCTTCCCGATTTCACTTTCCCATCTATAAGTCTCTTTACCACACAACAACCAGAGTAATCCCATCGTTCCTTTGCTCAAAACCCTCTACTTCACACAGATTGAAAGCCAGAGACCTTGTAATTATCTGCACATCCTGTCCCCCCTACTTCTTTGACTTCATCTCCTACTGTTCTCATTCCTCTCCAGCCTCACTGGGCACCTCCTCCTTTCTCTTGATTCTATCAGACATATTCCTGCCTTAGGGCCTTGTCTTGCCTTTTCCTCCTGCCTAGATTGCTCTTTCTCCAGATATTGCATAGCTCTCTCCCTCATCTCCTTCAAAGTCTTTACATAAATGTCATCTTCTCAATGAGGCCTACCCCTGATCACCACATATAATTTGTAACTTCCCTCACCCATCCCTTTATCTTATTTCTCCACAGGACATATCTCCTCCTAATAGCAGCAGCCCTCACTATTTGAACTCTTGCTATCCAAATATGTGCTATAAATACTTGTAAAAATTTCTATCCCAATTGCATTATCTGAATTGCAAACCTGTTAAAACCAATCTACAAGTGCCAGTAACAGGACATAGAGTGCAAGGCAGTCATAGGATCACGGTGAGCACTGGCACTTCTAAAGCATGGTGCTTTACTGTTCTCATCTTTCCCACCCTTCTCCAAAGATTTGCTCTTCATGGGTCCCAGTACTTGCTTCTTCAGGTGCCTAGGGCACTACCAACTTGGGTCTAATTTGAAAATTATCTTTATTATCTTTACATATCATCTTTAAGCTATATAACAGCTTATCTTCATTTGTAGTAGAGAAGCAAAACAATTTATATCTGATACTATAGTATCATTATTTATAGCACATAAAAGTACACATTAAGGAGTATTAAATGCAGTAAAAATTAGGTTCCTGGTGTTTTAAATGCTTCTTTTTGAAAAAAATACAAGATTATTGGTGAATGGTCACAAAGATACTTAAGAGTGCTGCAGTAATATTTGAGGAAATGGGTGGAGGTTTCTTGGATGTCTGAGAATTCATTGTTATCTTTCCCATTTAAATAAAGGAAGATAGGCTGCTGCCATTTAACATGTTTCTCAGAATGGATTAGATTTCAAGGAAAGCCTGTAGATAATGTCCTTACTGTGTTTGTTGTCTCCTTCCTTCTACTACAATGATTCTTAAACTTTTCAGTCTCAGAATCTTTTTACACTCAAAAATTATATACCCAGGATGCCTGGCTGGCTCAGCAGTTGAGCGTCTGCCTTCAGCTCAGGGCGTTATCCCGGAGTCCTGGGATAGAGCCCCATATCAGGCTCGCTGCATGGAGCCTGCTTCTCCTTCTGCCTGTGCCTCTGCCTCTGTGTGTGTGTGTGTGTGTGTGTGCGTGTGTGTGTGTGTATCTCATGAATAAATAAAATCTTTTTAAAAAATTATATACCCAAAAAGCCTTTAGTTATGTAGGTACATCTATCAGTTTACTGTATTAGGAATTATAATTGAGATATTTAAAAATATGTATTAAAATTCACTTAGGGACGCCTCGGTGGCTCAGCGGTTAAGCATCTGCCTTCTGGCTCAGGGCATGATGCTGGAGTCCTGGGGATCGAGTCTCACATCAATGACTTTTAGGGATACTCAGAGTTGTGCAAACATTACCACGATTAATTCTAGAGCATTTTCATCATCCCAAAAAGAAACCCCATACTCTTTAGTTGTCACCCTATTAACCTTCTCAACCCCTATCCCCAGTTGCCTATCCCCTAGGCAACTACTAATTTACTTTCTGACTCTATCATTTTACCTATTGTGGATATTTCATATAAATGGAATCATACAATATGTGGTCTTTTGTGCCTGCCTTTCATTTAGCACAATGTTTTCAAGATTTGTCCATGTTGTAGCATGGACATACTACATTATTTGTTTTTATTGCCAAAGAATACTCATTGCATGGATATACCACCTTTTACATATCCACTTATCAGTTAATGGACCTGTTTTTTTCCCAATTTTTAAGTATTATGGATTGATGCTGCCATGAACATTTATGTGTAAGGTTTTATGGACATGTTTTCACTTCTCTTGGGCACCATCTAGTAGTGGAATTGCTGCATCACCTGGTAACTCCATGTCACACCTTTTCAGGAACTGCCAGTCTGTTTCCAATGTGGTTACATCATTTTATATTCTCAACAGAAGTATGAAGCAGGGGGCATACTTCTACATTTCTGCGAATCTCTTTAATGTCTGGCTAACAGAAGACAGCTGGATTCTCCTACCTGCTTCTGTATTCAATTTGTTGCAAAATATTGTTTTGTTTGGGTATATGAAAAAAATCAATACTCAAGGAGATACGAAGTTAAAAACAAAGGAAGGAGGCTTTTGTAGCACTGTTAAATATTAAAATCCAATTTATTAACAGAAAAAGGACATCAGTGGAAAAACTGGGAAATCTGAATAAAGCCTTTAGTTTAGTTAATAGTATTGTACCAATGATGATTTCTTAGTTTTGATAAATGTACTATGGTTAAGAAAGATGTTAACCCGGGGAAAAGCTGGGTGAAGGGAATATAGGAATTCTATGTACTATCCCTGCACCTCTTCTGCAAATTTAAAATTATTTCAAAATAAAGTGTTAAAAATAAAATCCAATCTATTGGTCTATTTTGTTCTTAGAACAGATCTTTTACCCAGCATGATTTTATAACATCATGCATTGGTAATTTGGAAAGCACTGGTTCACTGAGTTAGGCAAACATTTCAAATGTTACACATTTTACTATTTGTACAATTTAAAAAATTATTATCATTACTATCACCACTGATCTCTTTAGAAAAGTCCTTAAGAACTGAGAAGCTGGGAAGTTTATAGTGACAGAACATTTTCCAAAATTCTAATTTTCATTTGAAAGATCCAATTTCATTTATCATTGGCTTAAAGTATTTTCAGTTGTTTCCCTTGAAGTGATAGGTTCACTTTGTTTGTTTTCAAGAAAATATCTTCCAAGTAGCTGAGTCGGAATAACCAGATTGTCTGTTCTTTCACATAAAAATAGTGCTCCATAACAAAAGCAGCTACTTAGTGAATATATCTGAGAGAGAGAGAGAGAGAGAGAGAGAGAGAGAGCGCGCATACATGCACAAGCATGAGTAGGATAGGTGCAGAGGGAGAGAGAATCTTAAACAGGCTCCACACCCTGTGCAGAGCCCTGGCACGGGGCTCCATCTCACAACCCAAGATCATGACCTAAGCTGAAATCAAGAGTCAGATGCTTAACTGACGGAGCTACCCAGGTGCCCCCAAAAGTAGCTATTTTAATTCACAACTGACTTGGACAAGTATTTAAGACAAGAAACATACTTCACTATGAAGTAGAAGTGCTCTCTATGCATGTTTGGGACACCTGGCGGGCTAAGTCAGTTAAGTGTTCAGCCCTTGATTTCAGCGTGGGTTATGATCTCAGGCTTATGAGCCCTGCAGCAAGCTCTGTACTCAATGGGGAGTCTTAAAAAAAATGGGGAGTCTTTTTGAGATTCTATCTCTTCCTCCTTCTGACCCCCACCCCTCCCCACAACGTGTACTCTCTCTCAAATAAATAAATAAATCTGAAAAAAAAGAAGTATTTCATGCAATTTCCCATTTCTGTTTTATCCTCTCACTGCTGTGTCTCCTGTGCCTGTAGCAATGCTTTGCATATAATAGATGCTCAATAAAAACTTACTAAATGAATGAAGAAATGAATAAACAAGTCACTGGATAAATAAATGTGATAACATCTGTAATTACTTTCAGCTTCTTGGAAGAAAAGCAATAAAAAATTCAGAATATTTATAGTTTTTTTGTTATAATTTAACATTTTACAGAATGTTAAATATTTAATCAGGAAATAAAGGATATTATTTCTTTTGGCAAAGGCATTTGACTGTGGGAATGGCAAAAACAGCGGGCAACTTTCTGAACTATACCAACAGTGTTTGCATTGGAAAGCAATAGCTGGGATCCCTGGGTGCGCAGCGGTTTAGCGCCTGCCTTTGGCCCAGGGCGCGATCCTGGAGACCCGGGATCGAATCCCACGTCGGGCTCCTGGTGCATGGAGCCTGCTTCTCCCTCTGCCTGTGTCTCTGCCTCTCTCTCTCTCACTGTGTGCCTATCATAAATAAATAAAAATTAAAAAAAAATTAAAAAAAAAAGAAAGCAATAGCTTTTAGCAAAGGCAACAATTTCTGAAAATGGGAACCCTGCCCATGACCTAGAAATGGGTGTAAGATCAGGATAGGAAGCGGGATCCCTGGGTGGCACAGCGGTTTGGCGCCTGCCTTTGGCCCAGGGCGCGATCCTGGAGACCCGGGATCGAGTCCCACGTCGGGCTCCCGGTGCATGGAGCCTGCTTCTCCCTCTGCCTGTGTCTCTGCCTCTCTCTCTCTCTGTGACTATCATAAATAAATAAAAATTTAAAAAAAAAAAAAAAAGATCAGGATAGGAAGCAAAGACACTAAAAATCTCCACTTGTGCATCATTGTCTCATACTTGCTTTTTCAACATCCCTGGGAACGTTTCACAGAATTGGGAGGAATTATGTACAAAGATGAACAGGGAATTAGAATATAAAGTAGGACATGCACAAATTCATTAGGAGTGCTCAAATGCTTTAAGTTTTGTTTTGTTAAGATTTTATTCATTTATTCATGAGAGACACAGAGAGAGGCAGAGACATAGGCAGAGAGAGAAGCAAGCTCCTCATGAGGGATTTAATCCCAGGACCCTGGGATCACGCCCTGAGCCAAGGACAGATGCTCAACCGCTGAGCCAACCAGGTGCCCCAAATGCTTTAAGTTTTGAGGACTAAATGAAGATAACATATTTACCTCAGAAAGAGAACTGAGGACCTCTTCCATGTGCATGGTACACATACTGAGTGCTACAGATGTGGATTTTAATACTAGAACAATAAACTGCATCATAGCTGATCTAACTAATAAAATATGCTGGTTAGTAGGGAGTTACCATATAGTTCACTACTTTTCAATGAATAAGAATTCACTAAATATACCATTCTTAAGCTGAAGAATCTAATTATTATTTAATGACTCCAAGATCTTAGTAAACTCTAGGGAGTCATCATTAGGAAGGACTTAACAGTTAAGGAAGGTATAGCAGTGGAGCTTAATGAGATTATATAAATTATCTGCTCTTTAGTTTTTAGTACCACTTCCACCACCTGGTAATTAGCTGGCAACAGGTAAACTCCTTAACCTTCCTGTAGTTCAGTTCTCCCTTCTTTCCTGAACTTTGGGAATGCTTACAGTATGAATGTTTGTGAAACATTCTTGAAGATACTGAGTAAGGATCTTCAAGGATACTGAAGATCAGTATCTTCAAGGATACTCCTATAAGGAGTTAAATATGTGGCTTACTTAGAAGTTAAAATATTCTAGTAAATTTTTAATTGCCAAGTCTGAAACAATAATCTATTAATTTCTTCTACCTTATAGAAAACCCCCAAAGTGCTTCTCCAATCATGCATTGTTTGGACCCAGAAACCCTGGATGTAAGACTGAAACAGGCATTGGTCACCACAGCAATTTCTGAATCATTTATCAAACAGTTTAGCATCTGTATCACCCAATCTTGATACTGTACTAATCCTGTTAGATATGCAGGGCAGGAAGGTCCAAGTTTTTAGTCTTCAGACAAAGAAACTAAGTGGTTTAACTAAGAAACAGAACTGGGACTCATTAGGTCTCATGAGCTCAGACATTTTACACTATTGCTCCTTGCGTGGCTGAGAGGAAGGAAGGAATGGAGGGAAGGAGAGAAGAGGTAGCCATCAGTATTTCTGGAGTCCCAACAGTAGGCAAAAATTTTCCAGCTTCCTTGGACCCTGAATAAACAATCCTGCTCAACTCACCTGTAGCTTCACAGCAATGACCACTGAGTTCAGATCTTTGTCCATTTCTTTAAGCATGACGAGTTTCTTCAGGGTCAAGCTGAACAGCCTAGAAAAATTTTGAGAAAGACAATCCAGTCAAACATAAGGAACTTATGAGAAAAGTGACAGATGATGTTGGGGAAACACTGTTTTACCTCTTAGAGTAGGAATGTTAGAATGCCAAACTGTGTCCTCCTTTAGTAAAAGAGCACCTTCCTATTTAACTCTGATACTTGAGAATTGTCAAAAGGTACCTTATTCCATGAACTTCTGTGGATACCCAATGATCTCAAGGTAAAATTGACATACTTTTTTACTCCTAATACATGGGAGCAATTTCTGAGTGGAGAGGGGGATAGGTATACCAAGGGCAGGCATAGATGTTTATTTTGCTTATTCGGTCCCTCTTCTACTTTACATCTAATCACACCTGAAACATTTACAGCTGTAAATTTGTAGCAACAAAGAGATAATCCACACAAATGAAAAAGATATTATTTGCAGAAAGTGATTTAAATGGCCACAGTTTGGATTTTAACTGAATTGTGCATCGGGTAGCAGAAAATCCTCAGTACCACAATCAGGGAGTCTCCCTTCACTCAAAGAGAACTACCCCTTGCTCTTGAGTCAGGAACTATAATCTGACTTGACCTTGCCTAACCAAGACAGGCTACCCTGGTCTTCTAGTAGGAGGTGGGAGGTAAAAAATTAATACTGTCTTTCTGCTTCTGGTTTGAGTAGTTTGAGTTCAAAACATTCTCTTCCTTGGAAAGGCTATGGTGGATGAGGAGTCATACAAAGGATGCTGCTTACTAGAGTCATAACAAGTCCTCAGATTAGACTCCATTTTACACTCCCTCTTTCCAGTGCTATAGCTCTCTTGCCCCTGTTTCCTACTTGTCTTACCTTTTTCTACTCCTTCATCATACTGTAAGCTCCAGTCATATTGAATTTGTTAGGTCTTTGGGTGCCACACATCTCTGGGCCTTCTATGAAAGGGCTGAGCACAACAGTGTAGTTGCTCAGCAAATATCTGTTAAATAAAATCTTAGAATTTCCTAATTCCTCCTCAGTCATTGACTAGGGCTCCCTCAACTGTGCTCCTAAAACCTGCTCAGGTTTGCTAAACTGGAATCACCTGGGTTCATGCTCATTCTTCCAATATCTCCCCCTCAATGCCTACCCACAGCATTGTATGTTTCTCTTTTCCCTTCAGAGTAGAGATGTGCTAGCCCCAAAGGAACTCTGATTCTGCCAACACCAAAGGGATTATTACATTCCACATAGTTGGCTATTAAGAAATAGAACTACAAAAAAAAAAAAAAGAAATATAACTACATTGTTCAACTGATTTTCAAGCCATGCCAGAAAGGAAAGGGAATATGACTGGAGGAACAAATGGAAGAGACTGGATATACCACATTTTGTTGTTCATCGAAGGCTGCTAATTATGAATGCTTTCGATGGGTTAGGTTTTTGCTTCTTTCCAAAGCAAACATTTTCTACCTTTAGACTGATCGGGTGCTTAATAAACTCACTGCAAGATACAATGAGTCACAAGGATAAATCTGGAACACGTGTTTCTTTCCCTTTGCTGTGATCCTTCTTTACTCTTTTACACATTCCACATATTTAGTGAGCATTTCCTGGGCGCTGGGCACTGGATTAGTCGTTAAAACTAAAAAGGATGTGGCCCTTAGCCTCATGGAGATGACATAATCCAGAGGGGAAGACAACTAATGACTTACATTATACTACTTGTTTTCTGCTCTTTCATGTGCCGTAAGGCTCTGGACCATCTTTCCTCTTATATAACATATAAAAATTGTAGGATAATATGGCAGAGTTTTGTTAGGAAGGAACAACACATCAGAGACCAATAAATGTTTATTGAACAAATAAATAAGCCTTTACGCCACAGCACTTATGTCAACTAGCCAAGAATGATTTAATACATTAGGTAACAAAGCAATAGCAAGACTGGATATGCTCAGTGTTTGCTTAGAAACTAGACACACCACATTGATTTCCATTTTATTGGCAATCAGTTCAATAGATCTTTTTATTTGTGTTTTTAATGGTATGACTCAAAGAGATGTGGGGGCTTAAATGAATTCTAGTTCTTCAAAGTATAAGAAAAATGTCTATGACTCATTATGCATCTACCAGGTACCAGTTGCTGGATATATATACTGTGTTATCTCATGTAAGTCTCACAATAATTCTAAGGGGTGGGAAATATGCCCATTTCACAGATAGGGATGCCAGGAGGATTAAGAGACTTGCCCAAGATCACACAGAAAATGGTCGAGCCAAGATGCAAATTTAGGTCTATCTTACCCCAGAACCCAATTTAAGTTACTTACAAGGCACTTTATTAGAAAGTTAGAAGAAGAAATTATTTAATTACAAGTAAATATTTTCAACATATATTTTAATATAACAGAAAAAATTCAAGGAAATAGACACATTTCTCCTTAAACCCACACTTACACATAGTTGACTGTAACAGTCCCAGACAGTTCTAAGAATGACTAAGCCTGACAGAGCCTGGCAAGATGTTCTGACTGGAGGTGCTGCAATGCATGAGAGGCTGAGTTAGATTCTGATCCTTGGTTTTCTTGTTACCCTGTTTTCTTGGTTGGGTACTTCTTTATGCAGTAAAAATACAGAATCTATGGCCTAAAAGGAAGGGTCCTTCTCTGAGCATATGCCTTTTAAAATTTTTAAATTTTATTTGTTTTTACAGAAAAAGAGCACAAACGGGGAGTGGCAAGCAGCGGGAGAAGGAGAAGCAGGCTCCTGGCTGAGCAAGGATCCCACTGTGGAGCTCCATCTCATGACCCTGGGATCATGACCTAAGCCGAAGGCAGACACTTAACCGACCAAGCCACCCAGGCATCCCCATCATACTCCTGTTCTAATCTGTTTTTCTACAGCAGAAAAAACAAACAAACAAACAACAAAAAAAAAACTTCACACTAAAATTATAAACAATAATAATCCCAAGTGTTGGTGAAGATGTGGTATAACCAGAAGTCCCCTGTGTGGCTGGTGAGAGTGCAAAATCGTACAATCATTAAAAAAAAAAAAACGTTTAGTAGTTTATTTTTAGTAGACATTAACTACATTCCTATTCCTATGCCTAGCTCTCAAGAGAACCCAAGAACAATGAGGGCACAGACCAAAAAAGACAGGTACCGAAGGGGTGCCTGGGTGGTTCAAATGGTTAAGCATCTGCCTTCTGCTCAGGTTGGATCCCAGGGTCATAAGATCGAGCCCCACATAGGCTCCCTGCTCAGGGGGGCAGTCTGCTTCTCCCTCTCCCGCTGCCCCTTCCAGCTCTGCTCATGCACTCTCTCTCAAATAATAAAAATCTTTTAAAAAAGGTACTATTGGGGTGATATGTTCATTATCTTAGTTGTAGTGATGTTTTCAAGGATGTATTTGTCAAAACTTGTCAAACTGTACACTTTAAATATGTGCAGTTTATTGCATGTCAATTATATTTCAATGAACTGTTTTTTAAAAAAATATTTTATTATTTGCTTGAGACAGCATACACATGCAAGAGAGAGATCAACAGTGGGAGAGAGGGGCAGAAGGGAAGATTATTTTTGAGCCAAATAACCTGGGATTCCAGGTGACTTTTTTTTTTAAAGGAAGCTTCTACCCAGTGTGCTAGAGGCTGCTAATTGCCTACCCAACATCTATTTTCCCTTTCCTACTTAATAACAGATCACCAATTTTTAGCTGAGCATGTTGCTTCCTAAAAAAAGCATCATGCTTTCCAGCTTCTTTTGCTGCTAGGTGAAAACACATGGCTAAAATTTGGGCAATGTGTAAGTAGACATATTAGGTAGGACTTGCAGGAAGATTTTTTTTTTTAAGATTTTATTTATTTTATTTATTCATGAGAGACACACACAGAGTGAGAGAGAGAGAGAGAGAGAGAGAGAGAGAGAACGGCAGAGACATAGGCAGAGGGAGAAGCAGGCTCCATGCATGAAGCCTGACGTGGGACTCAATCCCACGTTTCCAGGATCACACCCTGGGCTGAAGGCAGCGCTACAACGCTGAGCCACCCAAGCTGCCCTGCAGGAAGATTTTTTAAAGGGAATCCACTCACTTGACAGATCCTTTCACCTTCTAGTCTGCGATGCAGGCTAATGGCTTTATTTATTTATTTTTTGAAAATATTTTATTTGAGAGAGAGAGAGAGAGAGAGAGGCAGAGGGAGAAGCAGGCTCCATGCAGGGAACCGGATGTGGGACTTGATCCCAGGTCTCCAGGATCATGCTCTGGGCTGAAGGCAGCACTAAACCACTGAGCCACCTAGGCTGCCCTAGAACTGGTTTAAGGACTTTCTTTTTTGCACAGCAAGATTTTCATCAACCATTTACTGTATATATCTTTACTATAGTTAGCTCTATGCTAGAAGCTATAAAGTACATAGAAAAATGAGGCATAATCTCTGCTTTTGAGCAGTTTATAACCTAGTTACCTAGTTGAGAGGACAGGATTTAAGTATATCAAACAATTATCTAACAAATGTAATGGTGCATACAAAATTAAGTACTAAATTATGTAAAAGATCATGAGTAATTGTGTTACAGCTTCAGTGAAGACATTATTTGAGCCCAACTAAATTCTTTCAAGAAATTTTCTTTAGATCCCACTCGACTGAATCTGAAAGAATAAGGCTGTCTACTTGACAAGTAGATGGAGAATGATACAAAAATATAATAACAAGAATCTTTTGAAGCCTTCTAAATCATTCTATTTTATTCTTCATTGTAAGATGAAGGAGAAACACCCTTAAATGACATCTACAGTCTCCAACCTGTATTTCACGGCTGCCTCAAAATTGCTCCATGCAAATCAGAACTAGGGAGGCTCACCAAAAGAGAATAGTCATATTCCACCCTCACTCCCCAAATCTCCTTTCTTCTAGGTATCAGTGAACAGTGAGGTGGCGCCATGTTTTGGACAGGAAAGATGGAAGAAAGGAGAAGCAAAGATCTGGATGGAATAAAACACTGCATGATCAATCTCTGAATTACATTGACAGTCCTTTTGGGACCAGAAGACAAGTGACCTGGATGGTTTTTTGTTGTCGTTGTTTTTTTTTTTTTTTTTTTTTTTTTTGTCCTATCAAGAAATGACTATGTTATATGAGCAAATCAATTTTTTCTTCCCTTTAGTTTTTTTTTTTTAAGATTTTATTCATTTATTCATGAGACACAGAGAGAGAGGCAGAGACACAGGTAGAGGGAAAAGCAGGCTCCATGCAGGGAGCCTGATGTGGGACTCAATTCCCAGACTCTGGGATCACGCCCTGAGCCAAAGGCAGATGCTCAACCACTGAACCACCCAGGCGTCCCCTTTAGTTCTTTAATCACAAGATGGGAAGAAGCAGCTCTACCTTCTCTCTGCAACAGCACTTATAAGACAAAGAGCAAATCAGCAGAAAAAAGTTATGGAAAAGTTTTTCCTTTGTGAGAGTAATGTTCATTTTTACAATTGCTTCTATTTTAACAGGGTACCTGTAGATATCTGGATGAGCTTCAATAATAATAACAACATTTTTAAGCAGCGTAATTTCACTGCTTAAGAAGTTACTTTAGGGGCATCTGGGTGCCACTTGGGGCACCTGGATGGCTCAGTTGGTTGAGGGTCAGACTCTTGATTTCAGCTTGGGTCACAATCTCAGGGTTGTGAGACTGAGCCCTATATTAGGCTCTGTGCTGAGCATGGAGCCTGCTTGGGATTCTCTCTCCCTTTCCCTCTACCCATTCTCTTGCTCATGCACTTGCAATCCCTTTCTCTCAACAAACAAATAAACAAATAAAACTAGTAACTCTAAAGCAGATTTTTAAAAAGCAAAGCAACTCAATTTTATCATCCCAAAAGGCACAATTTGGGAGAGATAGCTTAAATGAGATGCAGAGAGGAATGGATTTTACAATAAATGGGTAAGAGGAAAAAAAGACTCCCTGTCTGTACTTGTCTCACAAAGAAATCTGATGGAACCAGGCACTGTTCAGATGGAAGCACAAGGGAATGAGGAAAAAACCCAGACCCAAACAAAAAAACATAACCCACAAAGATACCTTTTATTCTCTAGCTATTAGATGTGACTTTCTATGAAGCAGAGGTACATACAGTTGTAAGTAAACCCCTAATTTTCAGTCACTTAGCATATGTCTATTTTGGGGGTAAAAAATGCCAATTACTTGCACATATCAGTGAGATTTATAACATTTCCTCCCCTTTCTACAATTTCCTTGAATATAATCTTCTGGAAAGGGCCTTAAATATGGGGGAAATGGGGAGAAGGGTTTTGTTATTAAAACTACACATGAAAATTCTTATGTCTGCAGCTCCTTTAGTAACAGAACAGACTTAAATGTTAAGTTTATCATCTACAAAATAGAATTGCTATGTGAGCTAACAACTGTGAAAAGTACCTAAGCACAGAGCCTAGAATATCAGAAGTGCTCAAAAAGGTGAAGTGCCAAAAAAAAAGGTTAAGTGCCTTCCTTTTCCTTTGCTCAAAGGAACCCTTCATACCATCAGCAACTGCCATGTCCTTAGTGACTTAAATTACAGTCCTTCAATATGACAACACTTTAATCCATGTGTTTCAGTGATAGAGGCAGAAGAGGTGTGTCAGAAGAACAAAACAAACAAAAACCCTCCAAATTTTGGTCTAGCCAAAAATAAGTGATCAGGGCACCTGGATGGCTTAGTCAGTTAAGCATTTGCCTTCAGCTCAGGTCATGATCCCAGGGTCCTGGAATTGAGCCTTGCATCAGGCTCTTTGCTTGGCAGGGAGCCTGCTTCTCCCTCACCCCCTGGCTTGTGCTCTCTCTCTCAAATAAATAAATAAAACCTTAAACAAACAAACATAAGTGATCTGAGTCAGGAGCAAGAACCAAGAAAGTACATTAAAACAAAAATATATTTGAGGGAAACTCCCAAGGCAAGCATGGTTGAACAGTAAGGAATTATTAATACACCTTATCACATTTATAAGTTTGAAAGAAAAAATGCAATTACTTTATTAGATGCTAAAAAGGTATTTGATGAATTTCACCATACATTCCTAATTTTATTTTTTTAAAAAGATTTATTTATTTTAGAGAGAGTTTAAGAGAGTGTGAGTAGGGAGAGGGACAAAGGGAGAGAATTTTTTTTTTTAAGATTTTATTTATTTATTCATAGACACAGAGAGGCAGAGACACAGGCAGAGGGAGAGGGAGAAGCAGGCTTCATGCAGGGAGCCCAATGTGGGACTCGATCCCAGGTCTCCAGGATCACACCCCAGGCTGCAGGCGGCGCCAAACTGCTGCGCCACCGGGGCTGCCCAGGAGAGAATTTTCAAGCGGAATCCCTACTGAGTGCAGAGCCATTGCAGGACTACTTCACTACCCATGAGATCATTGCACTACTTCATTACCCATGAGATCATAACCTGAGCCAAAATCAATAGTCATGGCTTAGCCAACTGAGCCACCCAGGTGCCCTTATATTCCTGATTAAAAAAAAAAAAAAAAAAAAAAAGACCTTTAGGGGCCCCCTGTTGACTCAGTTTGTAAAGCATGGGAAAAAAGCATTTTTTTTGTATTTCTTTTAATTCAATTAAAAGATTTCTATATGAAAAGATTACTATATGTTCGATTTGCCAACATATAACACCCAGTGCTCTTTCTGTCAAGTGCCCCCCTCAGTGCCCATCACTCAGTCACCCTATCCCCCTGGCCACCTCCTCTTCCACTACCCCTTGTTCATTTCCCAGAGCTAGGAGTCTCTCAGGTTTTGTCACCCTCTCTGATTTTTCCCACTCGTTTTCTCTCCTTTCCCCTATAATCTCTTTCACTATTTTTTATATTCCCCATATGAATGAAACCATATAATGGACTCTTGATCTCTGGTTTATGAGTTTGAGCCCCACACTGGTTGTAAATATTACTTAACACTTTTTTTTAATTTAAAAATTAATTTAAAAGAACCTTAGGAAAACAGCAATAGAAAAATATTTCCTTAACATAAACTTAAGAAACATATACTTTCCATAGTCAGCATCAGGATTAAAGATGAGAGACCACAGCATTCCTTCTGAAGACAGGAACAATATAAGAGCCTGTTATTTATATACAACCATATACAACCGTTCTTGAAAGCTGGCTGAAGTAATTAGAAATAAATTATATCAAGGGGCCTGAGTGGCTCAGTTGGTTAAGTGTTGGACTCCTGGTTTTGGCTCAGGTCTTGATTTCTGGGTTGTGAGACTGAGCCACACAGGCTCTGTGGCCAAGCAAAGTCTGCTTCAGATCCTCTCCCTCTCTGTGTGGCCCTCCCCCCTGCTCACTTTCTATCTAAAAAATAAATAAATAAATAAATAAATAAATAAATAAATAAATAAATAAATAAAGTCTAAAAAAAATGATATCAAAGCTGAAAGGAGGGCAAAAAACAATCCCCATTTGCAGATATATGAGCGTTACTAGAACTCAAGAGAATACACCAAAAGACTACTAGAATCATGAAAATATAAACATAAATATATAAAAATAAAAATGCAAATAATCAAAAGTTAAAGTTTTTTAAAAGATTTACTTATTTATTTATGATAGACATAGAGAGAGAGAGAGGCAGAGATACAGGGAGAGGGAGAAGCAGGCTCCATGCTGGGAGCCTGACACGGGACTTGATCCTGGGACTCTGGGTTTGTGCCCCGGGCCAAAGGCAGGCGCCAAACCGCTGAGCCACCCAGGGATCCCCTCAAAAGTTAAATTTGAAAGGAAGCAGAGATGCATACTGCAGTATTCAAGAGGGAAATGATTTTGTAATTAACTTCAAAATACTTCGGAAAAAAATTTAATAAATGTCCAATCTAGGTGATGAATATATGGGGTTCATTAAACACTTCTCCCTACTTTTCTGTAGGTTTAAAAAATTTTCATAGTAGAAAGAAAAAAAGAAAGAGAAAAAGGAAGGGAGAGAGGAAAGAAGGGAAGGAAGGAAGAATGGTAGGCAGATGCCAGAAGAGCTCTGGGGAAAAGAGTAAAGAAGAGGGCTTTATCCAGTAGATTATTTTTTTTTAATTTTTATTTATTTATGATAGTCACACAGAATGAGAGAGAGAGAGAGGCAGAGACACAGGCAGAAGAAGCAGGCTCCATGCACCAGGAGCCCGACGTGGGACTCGATCCAGGGTCTCCAGGATCGCGCCCTGGGCCAAAGACAGGCGCCAAACCGCTGCGCCACCCAGGGATCCCTATCCAGTAGATTATTAACATATATTCTAAAGCCAAAGTAATGAGAACATTGAGGTATTGGGAAAAAGAATAAACAGATCAACTGAAGAGAATAGTGTCCAAAATTAGACTCAAATATAAACAAAAATTTATTGTATGCAAGAAATAGATGAGTTACTCAATTAATAAATAATATTGGAAAACTGGCTAGCTATTTGAATAAAAACAATGATGGCTCTCTATCCTACCCCTTACAGAACTGTAAACACAGATAAAATATATTTTAGAAATGAGAGTTAAGGGGATCCCTGGGTGGCTCGGCGGTTTGGCACCTGCCTTTGGCCAAGGGCGTGGTCCTGGAGTCCCAGGATCGAGTCCCACATCGGGCTCCCTGCATGGAGCCTGCTTCTTCCTCTGCCTGTGTCTCTACCTCTCTCTCTCTGTCTCTCATGAATAAATTAAAAAAAAAAAAAGAAATGAGGGTTAATTAAAACATTTTCAGGAAAACAAAAACTGACAGTTTACTACCATAAACTCTCATTAATGTATATTACCTATCTGCTGCTATGTAACAAATAAATGGCTTAAAATAGTATACATTTATTATCTCACAGTTTCTGTGCATCAGAAATTCGGAAGCATCTGAGTTGGATGGTCCTGACTTAGGGTTTCTTATGAGGTTGCAGTCAAGATGTTAACCAGGGCTGCAATCATCTTGCCCACAGCTGCAAGATCTTCTTCCCAGGTGGCTCATTTACAAGTACTGGTAGTTGACAGGTGGCCATAGTTCTTCTCCCAGGGCTGATTCACAATCTCATGACATAGCAGCTGGCTTCCCCACAGAGTGAATGTTCCAAGAAAGAGCAAGGTAAAAGGAGCAATGTATTTTATGACCCAGCCTCAGAAATCACACTCCATCACTTCCTGAATATCCTCCTGGTTACACAGGTCAGCCCTATTCAGTGTAGGAGGGAACTACTTAAGAGTGTGAACCCCAGGAGGGAGGATCACTGTGAGTGCCTTGAACATTAATGTTACTTCCTAAGGATACTTGTAAAAATAAGAAAATGGCACTAAAAGATCAAGGATAGGAAAAGAAATGGTGGACAAAATTGTAAAAATGTAGGTAAATTTAAACAAACATGGCTAATATGAAACAAGAATAACCATGTTTGATTTACACATTGTAAATGTTACAGCATGCATGTGACAGGAACTGACTCAAGTCAGAATTTTTTTAAGGTCCTTGAATTGTTTCAAAGGGAAAAAATGGAAAACCAGCTTTAAACTCTTAAGTATTCACATTCAAAGTTTCACCAAGAAACTAAAAATTGAGTATCTTTCAAACTTGTAGTTTAAATGGAATATGAGAAAAACCATCCATTAATTCAAAAGGAAACTAAGGGGGATCCCTGGGTGGCTCAGCGGTTTAGCGCCTGCCTTTGGCCCAGGGCGCAATCCTGGAGTCCCGGGACCGAGTCCCACGTCAGGCTCCGGGCATGGAGCCTGCTTCTCCCTCCTCCTGTGTCTCTGCCTCTCTCTCTCTCTTTATGGCTATCATAAATAAATAAATAAATAAATAAATAAATAAATAAATAAATAAATAAATAAATAAATAAATAAATAAATAAATAAATCTTAAAAAAAAAGGAAACTAAGAATAAAGGTTAAAAAAAGAATAACTTAGAAAAATAGGAAAAAAGAAGTGAGAAAATACTCAGATCCCAACATTAATAAAACAATATATATCAAAACTAAAGAGGTTCTTAGAGGAAACTTTATTTTTATTTTTGGAGGAAACCATAGTCTTACGTGATTATATTAGATAAGAAAAAAATGCCAAAATTAATGAACAAAGCAGCCATTAGGACATTTAAAGAAGAGGGGTTGCCTGGGTAGCTCACTTAGGCATCTGTCTTCTGCTTATGTCATGATCCCAGGTTCTTGGGATCAAGCCCCGCATTTGGCTCCCTGCTTCTTGGGGAGAGCCTGCTTCTCTCTCTCCCTCTGCTTGCTGCTCCCCCTGCTTGTGCTCTGTTTCTCAAATAAATTAAAAACAAAACATGTCAGGGAAGGGCATTTAAAGAAAAAGAACAGTTAAATAAACCCAAACAGGGATGCCTGGGTGGCTCAGTGGTTGAGCCTCTGCCTTTGGCTCAGGGCGTAATCCCAGAGTTCTGGGATAGAGTCCTGAATTGGGCTCCCATGGGGAGCCTGCTTCTCTCTCTGCTGATGTCTCTGCCTCTCTCCGTGTGTATCTCGTGAATAAATAAGTAAGTAAACAAACAAACAAACCCAAACACCTGGGGCACCTGGATGGCTTCGTTGGTTGAGTGTCAGGCTCTTGATTTCAGCTCAGGTCATGATCTCAAGGTTGTGAGATGGACCCCATGTTGAGCCCTGCGTGGGACTCTGTACTCAACGGGGAATCTGCTTGATATTCTCTCTCTCTCCCCCCCCCTTACCCCTCCCCTTGCTCACTCTCTCTAAACAAATAAAATCTTAAAAAATAAAACCATACACCTAAAAGAAAATGGTAAGGATAAAGCACATTTTATAAAATAGAAAATAAAATATATGTTTTAGTAATAAAATTTAGAAACCAGGAATTGTTTTTAAAAGGATACACTCCAGGGGCACCTGGGTGGTTCAGTTGGTTAAGCTTTGGCCTTGGCTCAGGTCATGATCCCAGCACCAGGGTCCTGGGATGGAGCCCCATGTCAGGCTCCCAGTTCAGTGGAGTCTGCCTAGCCCTCTCCCTTTGCCCCTCCCCCCTTCTCAAGTTAAAAACAAACAAAACTTTAGAAGGACTACTCCAGATAGAGCAGAGATTCACAAGAGCATTCCACAAACTACTTATGCAAATAAAGTTGGAAACTAAGATGAAAAAGGCAGATGCCTAAAGAATACAACATAAGAGAAACGACTAGGGAAGCTGGAGAACCCGAATGGTTCTATAACCACTGCAGACACTGAGCGGTAATTTTTAACTCTTCTAAGAAAGAAAACACCAGGTCCGGATAATTTTTAGAGGCAAACTCTATCAAACATTCAAGGAAGAGATAATTTTAACCTTATACACATTTTCCAGAGGATTAAAAAATGAGAACATTTTTCTCATTAATTTCATAAAATTAACATAGATCCTTAATACCCAAGAAAGAAAAATTAAAAGGCCAATCTAATTTACAATCATAAATGCAAAATTTCAAAACAAAATATCAACAAAACTAAGCCTAGTAATGTATTCTAAAAATACATCATGACTCATTTGGGTTAACTGCACAAATGCAAAGATGTCTTAACATAAAACCTAATGCAGGGGCACTTGGGTGGCTCAGTTGGTTGGGCCTTCAACTCTTTTTTTTTTTTTTTTTAAGATTTTACTTATTTAGGGATACCTGGGTGGCGCAGCGGTTTGGCGCCTGCCTTTGGCCCGAGCGCGATCCTGGAGACCCGGGATCGAATCCCACATCGGGCTCCCAGGGCATGGAACCTGCTTCTCCCTCTGCCTATGTCTCTGCCTCTCTCTCTGTGTGTGACTATCATAAATAAATAAAAATAAATAAAATCTCTAGTATTAAAAAAAAAGATTTTACTTATTTATTCATGAGACACACACACAGAGAGAGAGAGAGAGAGAGAGAGAGGCAAAGACACAAGGCAGAGGGAGAAGCAGGCTCCATGCAGGGAGCCCAATGTGGGACTCAATCCAAGGTCTCCAGGATCATGCCCTGGGCCGAAGGCGGTGCTAAACTGCTGAGCCACCCGGGCCTCCAACTCTTAATTTTGGCTCAGGGCATGATCTCAGGGTGGGCTCTGTGCTGGGTGTGAGCTTTAGGACACTCTCTTCTCCTCCTCAAATAAATAAATTTTTAAAAAAGAAAAGAAAAATATTCCTTGACAAAAGGATATATACCAAAAGCCTATAGCAAAAATCTTAATGAAGTATTAGAACATTTTTAAAAAAAATTTATTTTATAGAGAGAGTGAGTGTATGTTGGGGTTGGGTAGGGTGAGAAAGTCTTAAGCAGACAGTGCTGAGCGTGGAGCTCAACCCATGGTTGGACATGGCTGGATCTCACTACTCTGAGATCACGACCTGAGCAGAAACCAGGAGCCAGATTCCTAACCAACTGTGCCACCCAGGTGCCTCTAGAACATTCTTTACAACCAAGAATATGACAAGGTCCCACTTCTATTCAAGGATATACTGTTATATGCTAGTTTAGCCCGGTAAGAGACCAAAAAACAGAAACAAAACCACATAAAAATATAGGTTTTAAAATGGAAGAAACAAAAGTCATTACTTGCAGGCTGATAGATGATAGCTTATTTGGGAAATCTGGAAGAATTCTTATTAGGATTTTTTTTTTTTGAATTCTCATTAGGATTGCTGAGAGTTTAACCAAATCATTAGATCTCTCAAAATCAACTGCATTTCTAAACACCAGCAACAAAGAAATAAAACCTAATTTTTAAAAGGATACTATTCACAAAGTAACAATAAGACACCTGGGATAAATCAGTAATAGTAAGAGGTAACATCTACTGAGCATTTACTGTGTATCTCTATGAAACAGAAACTCTTTTTTTAAATTTTTATTTATTTTTATTTATTTATGATAGTCACACAGAGAAAGAGAGGCAGAGACACAGGCAGAGGGAGAAGCAGGCTCCATGCACCGGGAGCCCGACGTGGGACTCGATCCCGGGTCTCCAGGATCGCGCCCTGGGCCAAAGGCAGGCGCCAAACCGCTGCGCCACCCAGGGATCCCCTGAAACAGAAACTCTTGCTAGCTGTTTTGCAGGTGAGGAAATGAAGGTACAGACAGGTTGATTTACCCAAGACCACACAGTAAGCAGCTAAGTAAGGATTTAAACCCAAGCTGTCTGGTTCCAGTGCCTTTGCTCTCTCTTTTTTTTTTAAAGATTTTATTTATTTATTCATGAAAGAGAGAGAGAGAGGCAGAGAAGCAGGCTCCATGCAGGGAGCCCAATGTGGGACTTGATCCCGGGACTCCAGGATCACGCCCTGGGCCAAATGCAGGCACTAAACCGCTGAGCCACCCAGGGATTCCCAAGTGCCTTTGCTCTTAACCACTACTCTAAACTGCCTTCCTTTGCAAGATGTGCCAGGCCTCCATGGAGTAGAAAGATATGTTGTACATGTACAAATGTTGTTTTGAGACATCAAACAAGTAAAAGAAATGCCATGCTCATGCATAAGGGAAATTTTAGCATCAAGATCTTAATTCTCCTCTGAATCGATACACAAAATAAATACAAGACTGATCAAAATTCCAACGGGATTTTCCATAGATGTTAATTCTAATATTATAAGGGAGACAGCCAAGAAAAACCAAGACATTCTTGAAGAAGAGAAACAAGGTGGGTAAATTAGCTTATCAGATGTCATGATTTATTATAAAGCAGTATTAGTTGAGGTAGTATGTATTAGTGAAATAATAGAAAGAAAGATCAACAGAACAGACCAGAGTGTCTAGAAACAATTCTCGAATTATACAGAAACTTTATATAAGAAAAAAAGCAGTATTTTAAAAAAAGAAGAAGAAGAAAAGGCAGTATTTCAACAATTGGGAAAAGAATAACTATAAAATGGAGGAAAGATGAATCCACACTTTACACTATACTTAAGAAATAATCTCTAGGTGGATTAAATGTGAAGTGCAAAATTATAGGAGAAATATGGTATATTATCTTTCGTACTTTGAGGTAAGGACAGATTTCTTAAATGAGACACTGAAAACATTGAGAAATTCAACTTCATATTAAAATTAGGAATTCCTGTTCATCAGGGGATAAGGAGTTAAAACACCAATCATGAACTTGGAGAAGACATCTGAAACTCATAATACTAACAAAAGGTCTAGAACATAAAGAGTTATAATTCAATAAGAAAAAGACTCACAAATAGAAATGTGCACAAACGACACGAACAGATGTTTTGTATTTCCAGAAGAGGAAATGCTAATAGCTAATAAATACACAAAAATATGTTCAACCTCATTATGAATCAGGAAAATGCAAATTGAAGTCAAAATATCATTTACACCCACAGAATTGGCAAAACTAAATGTGGGTGAAAATGTGGTGCAATGGGAACTCATATGCTGTTGGTGGGAGTTATTGACTGATACAATCATTTAGAAAACTATTAGGCATCATCTCATGAAACTGAACATGTGTAAAATCCATGGTCAAGCACTGTCACTCCTACCCTTGTGTACCAGAAGACACACACAAAAGCGTTCACAGCACTTATGACTTGTACAACCTTGGGTAAACTACTTCATCTTCCTATACCTCTGCTTCATCATCAGCAAAATGAGGACTGTTGTGAAGATTCACATATACAAAAACAATGAGAATAGTGACTGGCCCATGGTAAGTTCACTATAAATTAGGTATTTTTTGTATTATGCTTATCAGAACCTAACCGTACACTGTGTCAAAGAGTAGATAAATAAACTGGAGTGTACTTAAACAATCAAGTGCTATCCAGCAGCGAAATGAATGAATTAAGCTTACACTTCAACATGCATTAATCTCAAAACATAATACTGAATGAGAAACAAGTTGCAGAAGACTACATATAGTAAGATACTGTACCAAATTCAAAAGCAAGCAAAAATAAACTACTAATTATTTAGGGACATACATACAGGTAAAACCATAAAGAACATGCAGCTGAAACATAAAATGAAGATGGGATATGTGAAGGAAACAAAGAAGGCATGTATGTCTGGAGCACAGTGAATGAGGGGAGAAGTAAGAGGTGAAGTCAGAAAAGCAAATGGAGGCTGGGTTATGAGGTAGAGATCTTCATTTGACGGTGGGAAGTCAATGAAGAGTTATAAACCAGTGGATGATTCAAATGATTTATGGAAGATCACCGTACTGTTATATGAATAATCACCTACAGAAAAGGGAGGGCGAAAACAGGAAGACCAGTTAGGAGGCTGTTGCAGAAGTCCAGGTAAGATAGGAAGATGGTAGGGATGGATAGAAGGGTGGAATTAAGGAACATTCTGGTAGAACTGATAGATTTTGCTGATGGACTGAATGCAGGCTATGGAGACAAAGAAGATCAAAGATGTTTATAGGCTTTTGGCATGAGTAACTGAGTGTATGGATGGCACTACTGTTTACTCAGATGAGGGAGACGGGGAAGTTTTGGGGTGAAAAAGGAGAAAGTCAGGAGATTATTAAGTTTGTTCATCTACTGCATATCCAAATGGAAAAATTAAAGAAGGCAACTGGCTATACCAGTCTTGAGGGACTTTCAAGATTAAGATCAGGCTAGAGATAGATATTCAGGAATCATGGCATAAAGATGGTATTTAGAGGAATGGGAATGGGTGAGATCTTCCAGAGAAAAGTTCGAATAAAAAAGAGAAAAGGCCAAGGATAGAACTGGGCATTTTAATGCATGCATACAAGTCTGCAGAACAGAAAGCTTCCAGTGAGTCAGCAAAAGGATGCGTCCTCACAAACCAGGGAACAAAGTGCTTAAGACGACATGTCAAACACTGCTGGAAGTAGAACAGAGGACAGAAAATGTATACTGGTGACCACAATACTAGGCATTTCAAAGTAGTAGTAAAAACAAAAGCTTGATTGAGGGACTTTTACTCCATAGAAACATAAGCAGTTGCAGGTGAAGAGGAGGATAGGGACCAAGATTTTAAGCTGGAAAAAAGAGCAATGTGGTACAGAAGAAGGAACTTAGTCTCCATACTGACTAGCATGTGCATCTAACAATTCTCATTTTCTAACATTTAGCTGCTTCTTAAGATGTTGGGACCAAATGGTCTTGTCTAAGGTCCTTATGGTTCTCAGTATTCCCCTGGAAAAAGAGCTCCTTATCCAAGAATACCGGGAAAAGAAGTGACTGGGGACCTGAATGGAATAAGTTGACAAAATATAAAATATGTTTTAAAAGTAGCCCTATGGGGCACCTGGGTGGCTCAATGGGTTAAGCATCTGACTCTTGATCTCAGCTCTCAGGTCTTGATCTCAGGGCCATGAGTTTAAGCCTCACATTGGGCTCCATGCTGGGTGTAGAGCCTACTTAAAAAAAAAAAAAAAAAAAAAAAGTAGCTCTCGTGTGACTCTAGAATTACAAGAAAAATGATATAGCATAAAAGTACCCAGAAAGTTTCAATTATGTGCTACCATATCATTATTCCAGGACCATTGTACTATTTTTGAAATCACAAAGGTGAGGAATTGATCCTTCTTTCCTCTGTAATGAGACTTGACTGACAAACTCAACAGCACACAAGGAAGAAATCTTTAACTCTGTGAAGTTCAAAAGAAGCCCAGCAACAGCAAGGCACTAAAAATGAAGATCTTCGCTTATTCCTAATTATGGCAGTAATTCAGCCATCCAAATCCTGTTGCTCCACACAAGCTAAAGAGCCAGAAAGGAAACCCCAAACTGTTAACTTCCGCTCGTTTCTATTTCTCATTTGCCTTCTCTTTCCTTTATTCTTCTCTCCCAACAATCAGCCTCAGGCAGATTCTTACCACGCTAAAATGAACAAAATAAGAAGATTGTGTAATTCAAATTCAAGATGTCTTTCTTGAGGGCAGCCCGGGTGGCTCAGCGGTTTAGCGCCACCTTCAGTCCAGGGCGTGATCCTGGAGACCCAGGGATTGAGTCCAATGTCGGGCTCCCTGCATGGAGCCTGATTCTCCCTCTGCCTGTGTCTCTGCCCCTCTCTGCGCCCCCCCTCTGTGTTTCTCATGAATAAATAAATAAAATCTAAAAAAAAAAAAAAAAAAGAGGTGTCTTTCTCGGGACGCCTGGGTGGCCAGTGGTTGAGTGTCTACCTTTGGCTCAGGGTGTGATTCTGGGGTCCTGGGATCAAGTCCCACATTGGGCTCCTGTCAGAGAGACTGCTTCTCCCTCTGCTTGTGTCTTTCATGAATAAATAAAATCTTAAAAACAAAACAAAAAAGATGTCTTTCTGTACAAAGATAATTAACATTTTCAAAAGTAGGTCATTTGGGGACTGAAACAGCTTGCCATATTACCTATAAAGGATACATTTTTAAGTACTGTATATCCAGCTGGTTTCGTATTTTCCAGAGATAATTCCAACTTTCTCTGATCTCCCTATCCAACCCACCTGAAGGCAGTACCCAAATTTTGCTCCAGAAACAAACAGCTGCTGTCAGAGGGAGATAACAGGGTAATCCTAGGCATTCTTGATAAAGGACTTCACAGAACTACCATTATCTTACTGTTTATAACCACAGAGCTTCAAACAAGAATATGTTCCACATCATAGCTAGTTATTTGAAGATCTTCCACCTTGAAAAGAACACTGAGATGTGAATGAACAAGCACCTTTAAAGTTCACTATTGGGATCATAACCATGGAGTACAAATTTTAGACCTAAGACCATTTACCTTTAAATCAGAACTGTTAGAGGCAATAAACTAAAAAACAAAACAAAACAAGCCTGGTCTCAAACTAATTTGAAATATTATGTGGGACTAAGATACTGGGTAAGAAGAGTATCAGGTCAGGCTCTCCCAATACCTGTTTTCAAATGTAGAATTATAATCAAGTTTTTCATGTTAAAATGCAATAAAGCTTACCTGTGAGTATGAATTTTAGTACTGTTTTATTCTCTAATGGCAAATTTTATGGACATATTTATAAGTTTGCCTAATACACAGACACACACACACACACCCACACACACTCTCCATCTTTTCTAAGGGCTTCAAATAAAAAGGGTTGTTTTATTATGCTTTTCAGGATTATTTACATCTAAAATGTTATTTTAGACTCCTTCCACCCCAAATTTATTGCATACAAAATTTTAAGATTCCTTACTTGGCTTTATATATGTACAAGTCTAAAAAAATATTTTTGTATGTCTGCAACAAAAAATTATCCCATTGACAACTTCAAATATGCCTTATTTTAACCTCTGACTGTATTAATTTCCTAGGGCTGTCAGAACAAATTACTACAAACTTGCTGACCTAAAACAACAGATATCTCTTCTCTTGTACCTCTTTTGGCCTGAAGTCCAAAAATCAAGGTGTCAGCAGGGCTGCATTCATTCCCTCTACAGTCTCTAAGGGAGAATCTAAATCTATCCTGGCCTCTTACAGCTTCTAGAGGCTGCTGTAGTTTCTGGCATTCCTTGGCTTGTAGACATATCACTCCAATGTCAGCCTCTGTCTTCATAACCTTTTCCCTGTGTCTATTCTGTTTCTGTATGTCCCAAATCTCTCTCCATTCCCATATAAGGACACCAGTTATTGGATTTAGGGCCCATCTTAAACGCAGGATGATCTTGTTTTGAGATCCTTAATTACATCTGCAAAGATTCTACTTCCAAATAAGGTCACATTGGGGTTAGGACTTAGACATATCTTTTAGGGCCCAGTACTCAATTTACTACATAGGTTAATATACATCTGGATAGGCTTCTACAATAAAATGTTTGTCTTTCATAGCATTTGTCATATTCTCCTAGAATCCAACTTGACTTGGGAAAAGCTATTATTTATAAGAAGTCAATAGTGAATCCCTTAGGAATGCTCACTTCCTAACTTAGCTAATTTGAAATTCAAATAAGGGTTTTTTCTATAGGAAGAAATTATAGCCAGTTAAATCTACTTTCTTATCTAGCTGAGGTTTCAAGTAGGAATTTATTCATTGTCCCAATGGAATTAGATTAATAGTATAATTTTATTATATACATTCTGATTTTCTACTTGAGTTAAACCATGGACTTATTCACTTTTTTCCCCAATTGTCCAGGAAGAAAGTATTTTCTAATAATTGATTAGATTCCATCTAATCAAATTATAACTCCTTGATAATCTAACAACTCTTAATTACTTTCTCCTCTACAGTCCCATCCTTTACCTTAGGATGTAAATCTTGCATGTGTGTGTGTGTGTGTGTGTGTGTGCACATGCATGGTGAGTGCACACGTTCATTCCCTGTAGCACTCCTTGAGTGCCTTTCAGCTCGTTAGTGGAATATATATATATACCTATGTACATTCTTTATTTCAAAGGCTAATGGGATTTCTCTAAATCTTGGACATACACATACACAAAGAAGAATAACAGGAGGAGCAGCACAGACACAGAGCACTTACTTTGCCTCATAATATTCTAAATGCTTTATGTATACGCATTTATTTAATCCTCATTCTGTGAACAGTATTACCATCCACATTATACAGATGAACAAATTGAGAGAGATTAGTAAATGGTGGGACTAGAATATGAGCCCAAGCAGGTGGGCTCTAGAGTTCAAGTTCCTTTTCTTTCCTTTTTTTTTTTTTAAAGATTGTATTTATTTATTCATGAGAGACACAGAGAGAGGCAGAGACATAGGCAGAGGGAGAAGCAGGCTTCCCAGTGGGAACCTGGTGCCGGACTCAATGCGAAACTTGATCCCAGGACTTTGGAATCACACCCTGAGCCCAAGGCAGACATTCAAAATGAGCCACCCACGCATCCCTAGAGTCCATGTTCTTAACCACTATGTAAGACTGCCTCTGAGGTGATATGCCAAAATGTTCTACAGTGGTAAGGTTACATGTGAATTTTTTAAACTGCTTTTCTATATATCCCACATTTCCTACAATGATTATAGATTAATTCTGTGACCTGAAAATATTCTTTTAAGGAGAAAGAAAAAAATGGGGATCCTGGGTGGCCGCCTTTGGCCCAGGGTGTGATCCTGGAGTCCCAGGATCGACTCCCACATCAGGCTCCCTGCATGCAGCCTGCTTCTCCTTCTGCCTGTGTCTCTGCCTCTCTCTCTTTGTGTCTCTCATGAATAAATAAATAAAATCTTTAAAAATAAAAGGAGAAAGAAAAAAGTATTAATTTGTGAGGGTACAGCATAATAATAGCAAGCATATAGAACACTATGAACCAGGCGCTACTTGTAATATGTGATTTACATAATTGAATCCTCAAAACAATTAAGATCTTCATTTACAGAAGAGAAAATAGAGGCACAGAAAAGTTAAATAGACTGCCCAAGGTCATACTGCTAGCGTGTGGTAGCCAGGATTGTCTAGCTTGAGTCTGTGATCTTAACTAGGTTACATTACCTAAATTAGATATAAAACTGTGGTGCTAGGGATCCCTGGGTGGCGCAGCGGTTTGGCGCCTGCCTTTGGCCCAGGGCGCGATCCTGGAGACCCAGGATCGAATCCCACATCGGGCTCCCGGTGCATGGAGCCTGCTTCTCCCTCTGCCTGTGTCTCTGCCTCTCTCTCTCTCTCTCTGTGACTATCGTAAATAAATAAATTAAAAAAAAAAAAAAACAAACAAACTGTGGTGCTAAACTCCAGGCTGATTCTCTGCTAGAGTGAGCTAATGCCGAGAAAAGATTTGTTGCACATCCTGTCACCCAAACCAAATAAAAAGGCAATTAAAAAACTTTCCTTTGCCATTAAATTGCAGTATCTATTGCTACTCATTAGTTCAGGTCACCCTAAATACCATCTCATCTCCTGATTTCCTATCATCCAGTGAGCTTCTTCTGCCCTTCCCTGAGGTCAGGCTGCTTTCACCTCTTACAGTACTCACCCTGTGCTTCCTTGAATCACAGTCATCCCATACTAAATGTGTCTGAAGGACAGAGACTCTGTCTTACTTCTACTTGAATCCATCTAACTCCTTGCACAGTAGTTTGAAAGAAAACAGGAGGGCAGCCCCCGGTGGCGCAGCGGGTTAGCGCCGCCTGCAGCCCCCGGGCGGTGATCCTGGAGACCCTGGATTGAGTCCCATGTCAGGCTCCCTGCATGGAGCCTGCTTCTGCCTCTCTCTGTCTCTGCTTCTGCCTCTCTCTGTCTGTCTCTATGAATAAATAAAATCTTAAAAAAAAAAAAAGAAAGAAAACAGGAAACGTTCAGTTTGTTTAGGTAAACTTCAGTCTTTACCATTCAATGTAAATATATTTAAAGAGAAGATTTTTAAGGAAAAAAAATCTGCTTCACAACACTAAGTATAAAAAAATTCAAGTGTTTTCATTCTAATAGACTCCTTAATTGGACAATACTAGCCTAGATTAGAGGGCATTAAATTACCCATTTCTAAACAGTGTCACAAAAGCAGAATATTTTCCCTTTCCTACTGCATAAGTTGGGCATGTTGCCAAATCTTTTTTCTAATTAGGTCCTGCAGTTAATTTCTTAATCTGTCAGCATTTCCTTGCATCTTGTTAAAAGTAAATAGAGCTGGACTTTTTCCACTGCTTTTGTGAAAGTGAGGTAAATCTTTCTATGGCAGCCTCACAGGAGTAGACTCATCATTAAAAGTTGCTATCCTTTACCTACCAGATGAGCAAATACCACCACCACCACTGAAAACAAATAAAAATCCTATAGCACTGTGGGCAAGGCTGTGGGAAAATGGGCATTCATACATTGCTTGTGGGAACCTAATTTGGCATATCTCTACAGAGGGCAATTTCTACCCAAAGAATCATGTAGAGTTTCTACTCTAGGAATTGTAGAGATATACATCGTTTCTAATAGTAGTAAATTGGAAAACTTAAAATATCCACCATCAGGGGAGTATTAAATTATGGTACATCCATAGGATGACAAATATGCAGCTATTAAAACAAATGAAGAAGCTCTCCTGATACTGATATGAAAAAAATCTCCAATATAATTTTTTTAAAGATTTATTTGAGAGAGAGGGAGAGAGATCACAGAGGGAGAGGGAGAGAGTGGGAGAGGGAGAAATGACTCATCACTGCACGGAGAGTCTGATGTGGGGCTCAGTCCCAGGATCCTGAGATCATGACCTGCACCAAAGGCAGACACTTAACTGACTAAAGCATCCCGGTGCCCGACCAAGATAAATTGTTAAGTGAAAAAGAGTACAGAACAGTACACTGCATGTTGGCATTTATGTAAAGTAGGAGGAAAATGAAAATATACATTTAATGTTTGTTAGTACATGCATAAATTAACTCTGGAAGAATTAACAAAACTAACAGTGCTTACCAGAATGGTGTAAGGTAATGAAAACTGGGAAATGCACTAGGGTGGTAATTTTAGAAACCTCATGATGATAGCTGTATAGCGGACTCATACACTCACAGTCCAGATTAGGATATAGAGGTCTCTAAGAAAGAAATTTTTGGATAAAAAGGGGAACTCCAGGCAATAAGTAGTATAAATGAGATATCAGGAAAACTTGAGGGTACCAAAAAGGCATATTATTCTGCCAAAAAGAAAAAGGGAAAGCAATAATAAATCCTAGGGATAAAACAAAAAAGTCATAAACATAAAAGAAACAATTCAAACATGAGGCGAGGTAAAATACAACATGATTTTAAGTAAAATTTATGAAAAAAGAAGCCAAGTGATCTTTATCCTAGGGACTCTCCTTTGAATATAGAAAATGTAATCTTACTACTGCAAAGACTTAGATTTGTAGGACTATAGTCACAATAATTACAGAGTGATAAATAAATGTTATATATTGTCATTCAGTTTTTACGTGGGAGGAGAAAAATCTAACTAAAAGTAATGGCATTAATGGAGCCAGAAAGACCAGTTTAACTAAAACATTTTAGTCACAAAAGTTAACAACAAATTTGAAAATGGTTTCCAGGGGATCCCTGGGCGGCTCAGTGGTTTAGCACCTGCCTTCGTCCCACGGTTTGATCCTGGAGTCCCAGGATCGAGTCCCACGTCGGGCTCCCTGCATGGAGCCTGCTTCTTCCTCTACCTGTATCTCTGCCTCTCTCTCTCCCTGTGTCTCTCATTAATAAATAAATAAAATCTTAAAAAAAAAGAAAGAAAAAGAAAGAAAGAAAGAAAGGAAGGAAGAAAGAAAGAAAGAAAAGAAAAAGAAAATGGTTTCCAAACACAGGCAGGAGGAGGAAGAAAATAAAGCGCTGCACAGTAGATTCTGATTTTTCACATCAGAAAGTCAATAGATCTTTTATAATTCAACAGAAAGAGGTCAAAATAAATGTGTAGTTATGTCCCGTGGGAGAGGCTCTCCCGGGTTCAAGGGGTAATTCTTAGTTGGTCTAAGCCAAAGATACTAGTCTTATTCTAAGAACAAAAAGAACTGCAAAGACATCTTAACCTGTACCAAGTAATCATACTAGTAAGAACATGATATTATTTAAAAACTATTATGGGGCAGCCCGGGTGGCTCAGCGGTTAGTGCTGCCTTCAGCCCAGGGTGTGATCCTGGAGACCCAGGGATTGAGTCCCACGTCAGGCTCCCTGCATGGAGTCTGCTTCTCCCTCTGCCTGTGTCTGTGCCTGCCTCTCTCTCTCTCTCTCTCTCTCTCTCTCTCTCTCTGTGTGTGTGTCTCCCATGAGTAAATGAATAAAATCTTTAAAAAAAGGAGAAAAAAAAAACAGTTAAAAATCCTGAAATCAAGATTTTTTTTTTAAAAGATTTTATTTATTTGAAAGAGATAAGGAGAAAGAGCACAAGTGGGAGGGTGGATAGAGGGAGAAGGAGAAGCAGACTTCCCACTGAGCAAGGGGCCCGACTTGGAGCTCCATTCCAGGACCCCAGGATCATGACCTGGACTGAAGACAGACGCTTAAACAAATGAGCCACCGAGGCACCCCTTTTATTTATCTTTTACAAAACTTTGCTTTTTCCCATCTTTTTTTTTTTTTTGCCTTATTGCACTGACTACAACTTCTAGTACAATACTGAATAGATGCAGTTAAAATAAACATCTGTGCTTTGCTACCAATCCTAGAAATAAAGTATTAACATAAGGCTTTTTTCTCTTTATTAACTTTAATATGGTAAATTATATTGATTGATTTTTGCATGTCTAATCCTCCCATCCAGGGATGCCTGGGTGGCTCAGCGGATAAGCGCCCACCTTCAGCCCAGGGCGTGATCCTGGAGTCCCAGGATGGGTCCCACATCGGGCTCCCTGCATGGAGCCTGCTTCTCTCTCTGCCTATGTCACTGCCTCTCTCTCATTCTGTCTCTCATGAATAAATAAATAAAATCCTTAAAAAATAATAATCAATCTTATATGAATGAGATGAACCCTACTTGGTCACATGTATTATACTCCTGTATGTATTTTCTGATTTTATTTGCTAATATTTTGTTATGTATTTTTGCAGCTATGTTCATGAAAGATATTGGTCTCAGTTTTCTTTTTTGTACCATCTTTGCTTCGTTTTGGTATCAAAGTAACACCACCCTCACAAAATTAGTTCTGAAGTATGTGCAATTGGTATTATGTTCAACAGAATAGAACAGTGAATCCATCTGGGCCTGGAATTTGCTTTGTGAAATGGTTAATTACAAATTCAATTTATTTGGTAGATACAGGGCTACTCATTATTCAAATTTCTATTTATTTTTTTAATATTTTATTCAGGAGAGACACACACACAGAGAGAGGCAGAGACACAGCCTGAGGGAGAAGTAGATTCCCTGTTAGGAGCCCAACGTGGGACTTGATCCCCGATCCCCAGACCACGCCCTGGGCCAAAGGCAGACGGCCACCCAAGTGTCCCTCATATTTCCATTTCTTCTTGTGTCAGCTTTGGTCATTTGTGACCTTTAAGAAATTTGTTCCAGGGCACCTGTCTGGCTCTGTCAGTGAAGCATCCTACTCTTGAGCTTGGGTTTACAAGCTTGAGCCCCATGGTGGGGTGTAGAGATTACTTAAAAAAATTTTTTTTCCAGTTTGTTCCTTTAATTTTAATTGATAATTTATTGACATAAAATTGTTTATAATATAATACTCTTTTATGGTGCCCCCTCTTTCATTCCTAATACTTATAATCTATGTCTTCCATTTTTCTTGATCACCATAATTAAAGGTTAATTGAATTTATTTATCTTTTCTAATAACCAACTTTTGGTTCAACTGATTTTTTTTCTATGTTTATATTCTCTCAATGATTTCGGTTTGAATCTTTTAATCCTTTTCTACTTAAGGTTTAATTTTCTTTTTTAAGTATTTCTACATTAAAGTTTATATACTTAACTTTAGATCTTTCTTCTTTTCTAAAATTATGGGTATTTAATCCCGTAAATTTCCTTAAGCAGTGCTTTAGCTGCATCCCACAGATTTTGATATATATATATTTTTTAAGATTTTAATTTATTTATTCATGAGAGACACACAAAAGGGGGGGGGGCAGAGACACAGGCAGGAGAAGCAGGCTCCATGCAGGAAGCCCAATGTGGGACTCGATCCCGGGACTCCAGGATCATGCCCGGGGCTGAAGGCAGGTGCTAAACCACTGAGCCACCCAGGGATCCCCAAATTTTGATATATTTTCATTGTCATTCAGTTCAAAATATTTTCTAGCTTTCCCTGTGATTTTTTCTTTGATCTCTGGATTGTTTAAAAATCAATTTCCATATATGTAGAGCTTTTCTAGATGTCTTTATAATTCATAATTTCTAATTTCATTCTTTTGGAGTTAGAGACTACCCCATATCACTCTTTCTAATTCTACTGAAATTTCTTTTATGTTAAGTCTTGGTTAATGTTTCAAATACATGTAAAAATAGAACGTATTCTGTATAGTGCTCTGTGACAATTATGTTAAGCTGATTATAGTGTTATTCAGAAATTTTATGTCTCTACTGGTTTTGATTTCATTTTCCAAGCAGCTATACTGAGAAAAGAATGTTAATATTTCCAATAATGATTATGGATTTGTCTATATTTCCCTTTAATTATATTAGTTTTTGCTTATTTTGAAGCTCTATTACGGGCATACAAATGAAGGATCTTTATATCTCCTTAATGTACTTTTTTATGATTTGGGTCCTTCTTTATCTCTAGTAATATTCTTTGTCTTGAAGTTTATATTGTTTGATGTTAATACAGCCACTTCAATTTTCTTACGCTTACTGTTTACATAGTATATCTTTTTCCATCCTTTTACTTTCAACCACCTGTGTCTTTTTTTTTTTTTTTTAAGATTTTATTTACCTATTTGACAGAGAGAGCACAAGCAGGTGGAGCAGTAGGCAGAGGAAGAAGCAGACTCCCTGTCAAGCAGGAAAGCAGACATGGGGCTCAATCCCAAAACTCTGGGATTATAACCCAAGCCAAAGGCAGATACTTAACCCACTGAGCGACCGAGGCACCCTCCATCTGTGTCTTTGTATTTAAAACTCATCTTGTACATAGTTCAGCTCTACGTTATTTATAGAAAATGTACAGATGTGTGAATGTGAAATAAATGTCCTTAACTCTCAAAAAAAAAATAAAACTCATCTTGTCATAAACAGGTAAAATATAAGAACCACACTACAGTAAATTTCCATTTATGCCAAATCATCTTAGTGCTACTGTTACTGTGCTACAACTCTATACATATTATAAACCCAGCAACAGTGTTATAATGTTTACCTTAATGTCATATATCTCTTAGAGAAATTAGAGAAGAAAGAAAATACAGTCTTTCACTTTTACCATTTCACATATTTACCATTTCTAGTGCTCTTCATCTCTTCCTAGACATCCAGGCTACCACGGGATGTCATTTCCCTTCATTCCAAAAACTTCCTTTAGTGTAAGTCTGCTGGTGACAAATTGTCTCAGTTTTTGTTTATCTGGAAATGTCTTTATTCTTAAGAGAAAAATAAGAATTTTGAGTTCCTCATTAGTAGGCTTTTTCTTTCAGTATTTGAATAAGGATTTTAAGTTCCACATTAGTAGGCTTTTTCTTTCAGTAATTGAATATCTGGCCTCCATTACTTCTGATAGTCACATATATTTTTTTAAAGATTTTATTTATTTATCTGAGAGACAGAGACAGGGGTAGCGAGAGAGAGCACTGAGTGGGGAGGAGAGCAAGAAGCAGGTTCCCCACTGAGCAGGGAGCCTGATGTGGGATTTGATCCTAAGACTCTGGGATCATGACTTGAGCTTAAGGGCATATGCTTAACCAACTGAGCCACCCAGGCACCCCTAAGATAGCCATATTCATAACACTGATGCTCTGTAAGTAATGTGTCATTTTTCTCTATCTGCTTTCAAGATTTTTTTTTTACCTTTGGTTTCAGCAGTTTGTCAATGACGTGCTTATAATTAATTGCTTTTCTTTGTGTTTATTCTGCTCAGAGTACACTGAACTTCTTAGATCTGCAAATTAAATTTTTCAAAAAAAAATAAAATTTTCTACCAACTTGGGGAGTTTGGGATAATGGATTTCTTTCAAATATGGTTTTTGGCCCATTTTTCCCCCTCTGTTTCTAGACTTTCAATTATAGCTCTACCAGACTACTTCATATTGTCCTATAAGTCTCTGAGGTTCTGTTCACTTTTCTTCAATCTTACCTCTCTTCTTTGAACCAGGTAATTTCTATTGTTCTACTTTCAAAGGCAGATTATTTTGTCTTTTTAAAAATTAATTATTTACTTATTTTCTTTTTTTTTAAAGATTTTATTTATTTATTCATCAGGGACACAGAGAGAGAGAGGGGCAGAGATACCGGCAGAGGGAGGAGCAGGCTCCATGCAGGGAGCCCGATGTGGGACTCGATCCCGGGTCTCCAGGATCACACCCTGGGCTGAAGGCAGCACAAACCACTGAGCCACCCGGGCTGCCCTCTTACTTATTTTCTTTTTACATACTCTCTATGCTTGACATGGGGCTCAAACTCACAACTCTGAGATGAAGGGTTGCTTGCTCTACCAACTGCATCAGCCAGACACCCCTTGTTTATTATTTCAAAACTGCTGTTGAGTACATCTACTGAGTTTTTATTTCAATTACTGTTTTATTTGAACCCTAAAATTTTCATTTTTTTCAGTTCCCATTTCTTTGTTGTAATTTTCTTTAAGATTTATTTATTCATGAGAGACACAGAGAAAAAGAGAGAAAGAGAGGCAGAGACACAGGCAGAGAGAGATGCAGGGATGGAGGGACTCGATCCCAGGGCCTCCAGGATCATGCCCTCAGCCAAAGGCAGATGCCAAACCACTGAACCACCCAGATGCTTGTTATTTTTTATGTTTGCTTTTCCTTTCTCTGATATATTCTCTTATAGATTTCTTTCATCATATCTATAATAGTTGCTTTGAAGTCTTTGCCTGCAAAATCCAACATCCGTACTCACTTAGACATTCAGAGTCAGTTTCTACTGATTGCCTTCCTTCCTATGAGTTACACTTTTTCTATATGTCTAGTAATTATAGGTTGAAAACTAGACACTATAGATAAGATGTGTAGCAATTCTAGATTCTGCTGTGTCCTTTTGAGGATTGTTACTTTTTAATTCTAGTAGGTAGTTAACTCGCCTAGATTCAAACAATTCTAGTAGGTAGTTAACTCGCCTAGATTCAAACAATTCTAGTAGGTAGTTAACTCGCCTAGATTCAAACTACAAATTTGTCTTGCCTGTGGTATATAACAGCTGTTCAATTTTTACAGCTTCAAGCTATGGCTTTTTTAGTTTGGCTCCCTAGGGTCTCCTCAGCATCTGTGTAATTTGGCAGATAGCCAAAGATTTGGGCTATTATTTATATGCAGATTTGAGGGCTCAAGCTCCCAGTGATTTTGTGATTTCCCCCTAATTTTCCTAATGCTCTGCCAGCCTCAGGGTTTGTTTTCTGACACCCCAAGCCAGTAAGGCTTCAGTTTTTTACTGCCTGAGTTATGTACAGTTTAGGAATATATTTAGTTTAAAAAAAAATTAAACTTCTAGATTTCAGCTAGTATAACTCTGTCTTTCAAGGATCAATTCCTCTCTTGCCTCTGCTTGCTTATTTGATTGGTTTTTATTTTTGTTTTGTTTTGCTGGGTCCCTTGGGGTCTCCCCTGCACATCTGGAGCTTAACAATTGTGATGGTTAATCTTACATGTCAACTTGACTGGGCTAGGGGATGCCCAAGTAGCTGGTAAAACATTTCTTTGTCTGTGAGAGTGTTTCCAAAAGATAATAGCATTTAAATTGGTGACTGAGTAAGGAAGGTGGCCATTCTCAGTGAGAGTGTCATCCAATCCTATGAGGACCTAAATTAGAACAAAAAGGTGAAGGAAAGGCAAATTTGCTCACTTTCCACTTGAGTTGGAGCATCTATCTTCTTCTACCCTTGGTTATCAGCACTGCTGGTTCTTGGGGTCTTAGGCTTGGATAAGAACTTACATCATCAGCCCTCTAATTCTCAGACCTCTGGACCTAGACTCAATTACACCACCAGCTTTCCTGGTTCTCCAACTTCCAGATTGTTGACCCATGAGACGTGTTGGCCTCCATAACTATGTGAGCCAATTCCTATAGTAAATCTCATATGTATCTTTACATATCCTATTGATTTGTCTTCTGGAGAACCCTAATATAACAATCAACCAGGAATTTGGCAGAATTTTCACTCAGATGTTGGACCTCACCCTTTCTGCAATTCTTTCTTGCTTCCAGGATTTCCTGTTAAATTTCCAGCTGCTTTTCCATTCCTGACCTCTCTTCTCTGTCATCTCTTACCTGCAGCCTGCAGTTTTCCACTGTTTTTGCATTCTGCTGCAGCCATGCCTTTTGGGGGGGGGGGGAGTGGAAAAAGCCACCTACTTGCAAGTCTTGCTCTTTGCAATTACAATTTTTTAGGAGTCAGTGCTCCTCTAGCTTCTATCTGCTTTTGGATACTTTTAGTATTTTCTTATATTTTGTTCAGATTTTCTAATTGTTATCTATAGGGGGGTTTGAGCAACTGATTCATTCCACCTCCTTTATTGGAAATTTCCTCTAATCCAACTGAGAATAATTTACAATTAAATATACCTTTCATATATTTTATAACACCTTACCTTTATTTATTTTTATTGCTATCTTTATTTTTTTGTTAAAGATTTTATTTATTCATGAGAGAGGCAGAGACACAGGCAGAGGGAGAAGCAGGCAGAGAGAGAAGCAGGCTCTATGTAGGGAGCCTGGGTCTCCAGGATCACGCCCTGGGCTGAAGGTGGCGCTAAACCACCAGGGCTGAGCCACCAGGGCTGCTCCTATAACACCCTACCTTTAAAAGCATAGTGCTATGTACAAAAAGACTTATAAGTAGAGGCACCTGGGTGGCTCAGTGATTGAGCATCTGCCTTTGGTTCAGGGCCTGATCCCAGTTCAGGGATTGAGTCCCCCATCGGGCTGCCTGCAGGAAGCCTGCTTCTCCCTCTGCCTATGTCTCTGTCTCTCTGTGTCTCTCCTGAATAAATAAATAAAAGCTTTTTTTTTTTTAAAAAAAAAGAGTTTTAAGTAATAAAGTTTTTAAAACAAAGAACAATAACATTTCAATAGTAAAGTCCTGATTGTCTTTAGAAATTTATTAAGTCAAACAGACCATGTGCCATATGTAATAAAGTCAAAGGCACAAAAGGCTTGGGACTGTTTTTTCTATTTTAATGAAGAGGAAACAACATAAAATGAAAGAAAAATAGGCCAGGTCCCAAATTAAATAAGTTAGAAATTAGAATTCTGAACCTAGAAAATGAGTCTTCTTCCTGCCTAGGACTCAACACAACTGTCTGTTCTATATTTAGTAATTGGAGGACGTGGGGAAAATAGAGCTCTTCTTTGTTTTAGTTTTGTTTTACTTTGTTTTGATAGTCTCAAAGGATTTTTTTGCAGGGAGAAGAAAGAAAGAACATGGACTAAATAAATAACTACACTATAGATTTCAGTACTGGATTCCAACCATTGTAAGGAAGAATTACTATATTATATGTCTCTAATAAAGTATCAATACTTGCAGATGATCTGCTATGTACAATGTACTGTATGTAACAGGAACAGAGAAATGAGATGAGGGAGAAGCAAACAAATTTGAATAAGATCAGTCTGCCCCTCAAAGATTTTTATAATGGACTAAATAGGCATATTTTAAAAAGGAAAGCAATAGGAGAGGAGAAATACAGGAGGTGGAATGGAGGGAGAGTGAAGTGCTGCTTTTCAGAGTTGACTACCTGATTTAGTAAACCTCCCAAAATTCCAAATCACAGTTAGTATTATGATGTGAGTTGCTTTTAAAAAAAAGTGTTTGTGTGCTTATAAAGAATTACTGGTATGCTGTAGAAAAAATACCTAGTTTATTTTGGAAATATATAAAAGAGTAAAAGAAACATCTCCATAAACCTCTAAAGAGAATCACTGTTAAAAGTCTAAGGGAAAAAAAAAAGTGTGAATGTGTATCTACTAACCTTTCCGCATACACTTTTATGCTTCTTTCTCCCTCTTTTTAACCAAATGGATCATATTATTCATATTTCATAACTTAATTAAGTGGGTGTCTTTCCATGTTAGTTATCTTCCTGGACTAAATCTACAGAATCTGTCTCTCCCACGGTGTGCAACCAGGATGTCTCTATTCAGTCACCTTTTTTTAAGTTCTTGTTTTTATTTTTAAACCTGACTTCCTAGGGGTTGCTGCTGTGTCTGCAAGTTTAATGATCAGCCAACAATTGGCTAAAGGTTGTGCTCTCACATCTTAAGCCATTTTCCAACCTCTGTCCAAGGACTTATGTAGGAATAATAGAACACAAAGTGCAGGTGTCCACCAACTTTTACTTTCTGCTGGACCCTCTTGCATCTCCTTTGTATATTCGTTCAGCTTCCCAGCCAAGCAGGGATATATAGATAGCGTGGGACCTCTTTAGTCTTACCTACATATGTGCATAGGTTTTCAGCCAGTCAGGACTACATGGAGAGCTTTTCAAGCCTTTCTATAGCTGTGTCATTTCCACAATCTCTGTTAAGTTTTTGGCTAGTCCCCCAGTCTGTTGCTTGACCCAACTGGGACGGCTATTTAGACTTCCAAAACTACCTTGTTCACTTGCCATTGAGATAACTTTTACTGACAATACCAACGGGCATGGGCTTTTCACCTTCTGCTCCAAATTAAGTCAGTCTCTTCTGGCAACCAAGCTGCTAGTTTTCATGGTCTGCTCCACCCTGAAGGAACTACTACACTAGAGGGAAGAGTAGTCCCAGGCAAGAACATCAAAAACTCCCTCTATATTATCCAAAGTTTAACAGTTTCTTATGGATGAATGTTTCTCAATTTGTTGATTGCATTCATTCTATTCCCAGAGCCCCGAAATTTTTTTTGACAACTTTGTCCAGTTTGTTTTTTTGGGAGAGATTCGCCAATTTCCTCATTCCACTTACCAAAGTCCAGCTTCTGTCTTCAGCTACTTTTGAATCTTCTTTCATCTTCAATTGTACCACTCAGTCTCATGACATAAAACTTCATTATAAGTCAAATGTGAGCTCCAAAGAAAAATAAGCATTCATTATGTCCCACTGTCTTCCTACACTATCATACTATGTATTTCTAGGTCTTTAAAGAGTGAAATATAACTTTTTAAAAGATGGCTATACAACTCTACCTGGTCTAAAAGTAAACAAATTTCATGTGTTTCAAGTCTTATCTAGGTACCATGAGCAGGTTTCAACTTGACTTTTATAAAAGAAAGGTGCTTGACTATTTTTTGTTTTCTTTTCCTATAAGTTATGTGTTCTCTCTATTGGCTGGCATCTGAAGTCATCCAAAAGCTGCTGAGGGCTGGTTACCCAATCTGTAGTGAAGGCAGACCACTATGATAGCCTTCTATGTTTATCTGTATAAATAACAGACTAGGATTTATTTTTCCTTGTTTAATAAATCTTGTTCTCTTCCTCAACATGATATTCTTTTTTTTTTTTTTTTAAACTTTTTTTTTATATATTTTTTTTAATTTTTATTTATTTATGATAGTCACAGAGAGAGAGAGAGAGAGAGAGGCAGAAACATAGGCAGAGGGAGAAGCAGGCTCCATGCACCGGGAGCCCGACGTGGGATTCGATCCTGGGTCTCCAGGATCGCGCCCTGGGCCAAAGGCAGGCGCTAAACCGCTGCGCCACCCAGGGATCCCTGATATTCTTTTTGTAATAGAAATGACTATATTACTGTAACTTACCCTATTGAAACTGTACAATATCACATGGTCTGCTCTGGTCATTCAGCAAACAATTATTATTACTACTTTTGTTAGTTGTCCCATCCTTTGATAAGAACCCAACTCAAGAAAGAGCTAAATATAGTCAATTATCAGTAAGAGGCAAACTGGAATCAAAGTTCAAGACTTTCTAACTCAGTTCTATGATTATGCAACTCTTCAAATTTATTTATTTTTATTTATTTTTTAATTTTTATTTATTTATTTATGATAGTCACACAGAGAGAGAAAGGGGGGGGGCAGAGACACAAGCAGGCTCCATGCACCGGGAGCCCGATGTGGGGCTCAATCCCGGGTCTCCAGGATCGCGCCCTGGGCCAAAGGCAGGCACTAAACCGCTGCGCCACCCAGGGATCCCCACAACTCTTCAAATTTAAAGCACTTTTCAATATTATTGCTATGTTGACACTGCTGAGTTTGTAAAAAGCATTTATTTCATACAACCCATCCTAAATCAATTGCAAATCACTTTGGAACTTTTTTTTAAAAAAATATTTTATTTATTTATTTTACAGAGAGAGAAAGCACAGGCAGGGGGAGTGGGAGAGGGAGAAGCAGGCTGTCCCTGCTAAGCAGGGAGCCCAAAGCAGACTCAATCCCAGGACCCTGGGATCATGACCTGAGCCAAAGGCAGACACTTAACCAACTGAGCCACCCAGGCAAACCCACTTTGGAACTTCTTAAAATGCTTTTTCCTCACAAGAGTCTTCAATATTAAATGGCTTTCCAAACTGAGTATTACACATTAAATCAGGGCAAATATTATGGCAAACTAATTTCTCATTCATTTCTTCCCTTAGGCTGGTGGTACAATAGGCTTATACAAAAGAGAAGAGCGATAACTGTACTAACAAGGACTCTGAGGCAACCATATCCAATGTAGCTAAGTACACACAATGAAGGCATCAGCTGTAAAACATCCAACAACCAAACATCCACTGTTCTTTACGCTCAGCAGCTGCTCCAGAAGGCTTTCCCAGCCTGTTAGCCTCACACAGTATTTGAGTAAGGAATAAGCCACCTAATGAACGCGGAAGGTGAAAAAAATGCCTCAGATAATGTCTCTTCCAGGAGCAAGACGTTTTAAGTAATCCAGACAAAGACTCTCGAAGCCAGCAGTCCATTACAAGTAGAGTTAACTGATAAGGTAGGATTGATTACAAGAAGGTAATTCAATTGCAAGGCTCTTGGTAACACATAATCTAATACTGCTTGGGAGGGAAATCACTTTTTGTTTGGCATTTTCATTAACAGAACCACCTGACTGCAGTTTTCAAAACTCTATCAGGAAAAAGAAAGCCTCTTACTGTTTTTACTCTATATATTGACCTGACTTATCTATAAATAAAACAATTTCTAGTCAAACCATACAGTTGGAATCAAAGTAGGCTAAACTTTGGTTTGTGAGTCATTTTATTTTCTCAGTGATGGCATGCCAAACACAAATACCATTGATGGATTTGGGGTTTTTCCAGTGAAGGTGGCTAACATGAAGTGCACAGAATGTAAAAACCCTGGACATCAATCAGAACAATGCAATGTCAGGGCTGTGCTAATGGTATAAGCAGTGTTAGATAGCAGCTTGCTTGAACCTTTCTCCCATTTAGCTTTAACTAATAGCTGTGAGTTATAAAAAGCATCAGGTTTATATCGATAGAAATTATTTAATTCCTTTTTTTATAAGAAACTGATTCATCAGAGATAGATACATTCTACCTGGGTTATAGAAAAAGAATATCTGGGGCAGCCCCTGTGGCACAGCGGTTTGGCACCACCTGCAGCCCAAGGTGTGATCCTGGAGACCCGGGATCGAGTCTCACGTCGGGCTCCCTGCATGGAGCCTGCTTCTTCTCCCTCTGCCTGTGTCTCTGCCTTTCTCTGTGTCTCTCGTGAATAAGTAAATAAAATCTAAGAGAAGAAAGAAAGAAAGAAAGAAAGAAAGAAAGAAAGAAAGAAAGAAAAGAAAGAAAGAAAGAAAGAAAGAAAGAAAGAAAGAAAGAAAGAAAAGAAAGAAAGAAAGGAGAAAGGAAAGGAAAAGAAAAGAAAAAGAAAAAGAAAAAGAAAATCTGGGGGCACTTGGGTGGTTCAGTTGGTGGAACATCCCACTCTTGGTTTCGGCTCAGGTCATGATCTCGAGTTGTGAGACGGGAGTCCAGTGTCAGGCTCTTAGCTCAATGGGGAGTTGACTTGAGACTCTCTCCCTCCTTCTGCCCCTCCCTCTGCTTGTGCATGCTCCCTCTCTAAACATAAATAAATAAATCTTTTTTTAAAAAAAGGGAAAAAAGGGCAGCCCCGGTGGTGCAGCGGTTTAGCACCGCCTGCAGCCTGGGGTGTGGTCCTGGAGAGCCGGGATCGAGTCCCACGTCGGGCTTCCTGCGTGGAGCCTGCTTCTCCCTCTGCCTGTGTCTCTGCCTCTCTCTCTCTCTCTCTGAATAAATAAATTAAAAAAAAAACTTATAAAAAATAAAAACAAAATGCTATATATATAGATTCTTTTCCCCTTTTTTTTAAATTTATTTATTTATTCAGAGAGATAGAGAGAGAGAGAGAGGCAGAGACACAGGCAGAGGGAGAAGCGGACTCCATGCAGGGAGCCTGACGCGGGACTCGATCCTCGGTCTCCAGGATCAGACCCCGGGCTGCAGGCGGCGCTAAACCACTGCGCCACCGGGGGTGCCCAATATAGCATTTTATTTTTAAAAAAACTTTATTTACTTATTTGACAGAGAGAGAGAGAGAGAGAGAGAGAGAGTTCCCGTGAGAGCATACAAGCAGAGGGAGAAGCAGAGGGAAAGGAAGAAGCAGGCTTTTTGCTAAGCAGGGAGCCTGATGCAGGGTTTGATCCTAGGGCCCTGGGATCATGACTTGAGCCAAAGGCAAACGTTTAACTAAGTGAGCCATCCAGGCACCCCTCTATATGTCATTTAAAAAATCTTTCCAGGGCAGCCCCAGTGGCGCAGTGGTTTAGCGCCGCCTGCAGCCCCGGGTGTGATCCTGGAGACCCGAAATGGAGTCCCACGTCGGGCTCCCTGCATGGAGCCTGCTTCTCCCTCTGTGTCTCTGCCTCTCTCTCTCTGTGTGTGTCTCTATGAATAAATAAATAAAATCTTTAAAAAAAATAAAAATCTTTTCAATGTTAATAATATTAGAGATGATAAAACACTTTCCAAATCCACCAAAAGAGAACTTAAAGATATAATAATATTGCATTATATATGTTAAAAGTTCAAGATAAATAATTTTTAGATTTTATAAAACAGTAATATTGCTACATAACAGACAACAAAACATAATGTACACAAAATATATGAATGTGATGAATTTGTTCTTTGCAGCATTGTTTATAATAGTAAGAAAGTCGGAACAATTTAAGCTTCTTTCCTAAATAAAATCAATGAAGTACTTCTCCAAACATTCCTCTTATACTGCAGGAAAAAGCTCTTAACTAGAGGTCAGTCAAAAATCTTGTTTTGGAACACCTGGGTGGCTCACCGGTTGAGCATCTGCCTTTGATCCCAGAGTCCTGGGATCGAGTCCTGCATTGGGCTTCCTGCATGGAGCCTGCTTCTCCCTCTGCTTATGTCTCTGCCTCTCTTTCTCTGTGTCTCTCATGAATAAATAAATAAAATATTTAAAATAAAAATCTTGTTTTGTGTTCTAAATCAGAAGCTTCAGTATCACTTCAGAAACTTGTTAAAAATGCAGAATCCCATGCCCTATCCCAGCCTTACTGAATCAGAATCTGCTTGTTAATAGATCCTTAGGTAATTCCTATGCACATTAAAGTTTGAGAAACAAGGAATAGAAGGAATGCCCAAATTAGTCTTGCAAATGATACTAAAATCCTAATCTCTTTCTAACATACGATGTTGCATCTTTAATATAAGAGAGTGAGTAGTGGCCCTCTACTGATGTCCACAGGACAAACTGATACTGGCCAACATTATTGCCATCCTTTTTATCAATGGCCCAGATAAGGACATGACAGAGATGCTTATTAACTTGCAGGTGGCACCATGCAAGAGGCTGCTAGTGCAAGAAGTAACAGAGTCAAACCATCTTGACATTTAATTATAATAAGCATATAAAAAGTTTTACATTTAGGGATCCCTGGGTGGCGCAGCGGTTTGGCGCCTGCCTTTGGCCCAGGGCGCGATCCTGGAGACCCGGGATCGAATCCCACATCGGGCTCCTGGTGCATGGAGCCTGCTTCTCCCTCTGCCTATGTCTCTGCCTCTCTCTCTTTCTCTCTCTGTGACTATCATAAATAAATAAAAATTAAAAAAAAAAGTTTTACATTTAGGCTAAAAAATACAATAATGAATGAATGAGATGTGTGACGGTTTGCTTGGCAGCAAAACATATGAAAAAATCCTGGGAATGTACCCACAAGTATGTCATGAATTTAATATAATAGGATTCCAGGGATCCCTGGGTGGCGCAGCGGTTTAGCGCCTGCCTTTGGCCCAGGGCGCGATCCTGGAGACCCGGGATCGAGTCCCATGTCGGGCTCCCGGTGCATGGAGCCTGCTTCTCCCTCTGCCTGTGTCTCTGCCTCTCTCTCTCTCTCTGTGTGTGTGTGACTATCATAAATAAATAAAAAAAAATTCAAAATTAATTCTGGAAGGATCAAGGATTTAAACATAAAAACAAATTCATTAAAATATTAGAAGAAAATATTTATTTATTTACTTATTTATTTATTTTTAAAGATTTTATTTATTTATTCATGAGACACACACAGAGAGAGGCTGAGAAACAGGCAGAGGAGAAGCAGGCTCCATGCAGGGAGCCCGACATTGGACTCAATCCCAGGTTTCCAGGATCATGCCCTGGGCTGAAGGCAGCGCTAAACCGCTTAGCCACCGAGGCTGCCCAGAAGAAAATATTTATGAAATAACCTCATAGTGGAGTAAAGCTTTCCTAAGCATGGAACAAAATCCAAAAGCAAATAAAATACAGAGGCATTTAAAATTTTTTGATAAATTTTACTACATTAGGGAAAATCTGCATGGTAAAACCACTGTAAACAAAGCCTGGAGAAAAATGACAACTCACATCAAAGACATAGAGCTATTTTCTTTAATGTGGAAAAACTCCCAAAATCATTCAGAAAGAAAGCTTAGTCAGAAGAGACTGAGGCTGAGAGCTGTCCTCCAACAGTCGAAGGACATTCTTGTGCGTAAAAAAATTTAGCCATTGTTGCTATAAATGGTTGAATCAGGATCAGCGGTGGAAGTTCCCATGAGTTAAATGTTAGCTGAACATACAAAAGAACTTTCTAAGAATTAGCAGAGTGCATAAATGGATTCAGGTCAAGGCTAAACAGCCAACTTCTAGGAAGTTTTTGGAGGGAGGGACCATGTTAGATGGGAAACTAAACTATTGATCATTGAGGTTCTGTCAAATTCTAAAATTATGCAATTTTATCCCAAAGATTACATTGGCTCTGGAAAAGTTAAGAGCATGAAATAAAATAATGATAGGCTCTCACAACTCCAAAAAGACTGGAAACCACAGTACTCATCACTCATAACTTTTTTATTGTAAGTGCAGTGTTTCCTGGGCAAGGGTGAGAGGATGTGAATGATTTGTTGAATCATGATTCCTGTACTCAGGAGTATTAAGAGTTTCTTCATGGTAGTGGGGTTAGACAATACCGTATCACTTTCCTCCCCTTGGCTCCTCCATTACTTAAAACAAAAGCCGAGTTGTTTTTGTTTTTTTTTTTTAAGATTTTATTTATTTATTTATGATAGACATAGAAAGAGAGAGAGAGAGAGGCAGAGACACAGGCGGAAGGAGAAGCAGGCTCCATGCCAGGAGCCTGACATGGGACTTGATCCCGGGGTTCCCGGATTACGCCCTGGGCCAAAGGCAGGTGCTAAAACACTGAGCTACTCAGGGATCCCAAAAGCCGAGTTTTGAAAGAGAGTGAATTAGTCTTTAAGAGTTAAGTATTTTTTTTAATTTTATTTATTTATGATAGGCACACAGTGAGAGAGAGAGAGAAAGAGGCAGAGACACAGGCAGAGGGAGAAGCAGGCTCCATGCACCGGGAGCCCGACATGGGATTCGATCCCAGGTCTCCAGGATCGCGCCCTGGGCCAAAGGCAGGCGCCAAACCGCTGCGCCACCCAGGGATCCCAAGAGTTAAGTATTAAGTCTCACTAGTATGGTTCTTTGTTGTATGAAACCCATCACCCATAGCCCATGGGAGATACCTAGGTATTAATGTCATTTTCACTACAGTCTTATTATAAGCTAAACAGCACAAATAAATGATACAAAGAATTCAACTTACAAATGGGCTGTATTCCAGAAGCTAGTTTGCAAGTCAGTTGGATAGAGTTTAAAACAGCACTAAGAATGTGGAGAGCAAGAGAGAAGGTAAGCCAAGAGGAGGGTGGGTACATCAGTCAGCCTATCAGCACACCCTCAACCCACAATGCATCTGACAGTGAGCATTAGCACCTTTTCCAAGTAAATAATACGACAGGAATATTAGTAGTTTATAAAGTGAAATAAAATTGAAGAACTGTTTTATTTACCTGGAATTTTAATCCTTAAGACAAAGGCTGAGAAGGTTAACAAAAATTTGTAAAGGTTCTGAAAAGAACTTCTTACATATTTCAAAAGCTCTAGAAGTTGACAACAGTGAGACCTTTTTGAGGTATCTAATTTCACTTTAAAAATTCAGTATTTCCTTTGGCCTTAATAAGGATATGCTGCTAAATACTTTTTAGCCATAATTGAGGAGAGTTTTTAGTTCAAAAGTATAATGAAAAAAACAAGTGGAGAGAAGAAATAAGATACTTTTGGGGTAAGAGAACAAAGAAGATAACAAATAAGAGCCCAACAAGGAGATAAGAAGGATGATCTCAAGTTAAATTACCCCCAAATGCATGACAGAATAAAAGTACATAAAGGCTGGGGTAGGGAGGGAATTCTCCAGGAAAGGGAAAGGGGAAGATGACACTGTGACCAAGTTTCTGTACAGGCCATCAGGTGGCACCATGAGTCCAGAACAACTCTGCTATTGCCAGGGTATATAGGGAGAAGAACCCAACTGGACTTTCATATTTATAGGCTATTCTTAAATTGGAAATACTGTACCATAAACCATAACCAGAAACCAGAAACCATTAGAAATGCTTTCACAGGTTAATGGAAGAAAAAAATTAAAATCAAACAAAACTAGTTATCTGCCACTTGTTTCCATATTCACTTATCCAAATCAGAAAGGACAATGATAAATAGTGTCATTTGGTATCTGGAAGTAAGGAAGGCCAAGGAAAGCTGAAGAAATTCTTCATGGAGTTCACACTGCTCGGAATTCAGCAGGGAGTCAGGATGGTCAAGGCAGCATACAGTATAGCTAAGGCTCTTCAGACCCAGGCTGTGGTGTAGGAGAATTAAGCCAATAGAGATTACAGGCTAGGGCAGAGATAAGATAATTGAAGCAATGACAATTTATATACACCTTAGGAATAAATATGTTTTATGGATATGTTAAAGCTAGCTTTTCATATCTGAGAAATTAAATAAACATGAGGTATATGTTATATGTCACAGGCATCTGAAAAAGAAGGAAGTCAAATGTCTTGCTCAGTATCATACTTAGCCAGGAAAAGTAAAACTAGTGTTAACTGTTTCACTGGTCCAGGTTTTGTCCATTAGACATAGATTTATGATTTTTAAAAAAGCAGAAAGTACTGTTTTAAGGTACACTTAACAAAAATTCTGCTAAATATCTCAGCCTGGACAATACATACAAGCAGATCTGTTTCTTCAGAAGCTACTTTCTGTGGCTTTCACACCTCAAACCTGCTGGCGGGCAAAATCTAAGATATCCCTTGACCTATATTATGAACTACGAGCCTTACTAGTTGTTTGGATGACTTGTACCAGGGTTAGCAAGTGTCAAACAATGAGGCCTCCAGCAGCCACTAGAGAAGCCAAAGAGGAGACAGAAGAGAGACTGCTAAGAAGAGAAGCCTAAGTACAAAAACTGAGAACAAACTGGTGTAGTAGTAGTTTACTCTACACAGAATGCCACTCAAATTGTCATTTGATTAGATCCCTGGTTGGTAGTTTCTTTCATCCATCCCTGCAGGGAATAAGAATGGTTATTTCATCTGTGCAATTTTAATAATACTAGCTTAAAATGTATGTAACATAATAAAAAATGTTTGAAATATGGCTTTCACATCAATACTTCTGTATAGGAGTTGGCCCAGAGGAGGTAGTGAGCTTTCAGAATTGTGGGGGGTAATTTTGTCTGAGACAGGATGGGACACACACTGCCAGGGTGTCTGCCAGGCATTTTCATAAGTTATTTCATTTATTCCTCATAAAACATCAATAATGTATGTGTCATTATCTCCACTCTATAAACAACAAAACACACATATAAAAGGTAAATGACTCACCTAAGATCTCAAAGCCAGTGAGTGGCAGAGCTAGATTAAAATTGAAGGCTGGGGCAGCCCAGGTGGCTCAGCGGTTTGGTGCCACCTTTGGCCCAGGGCCTGATCCTGGAGACCCAGGATCAAGTCCCTCGTTGGGCTCCCTGCATGGAGCCTGCCTCTCCCTCTGCCTGTGTCTCTGCCTCTGTGTGTCTCTCGTGAATAAATAAATAAAATATTTTTAAAAATAAAATAATTAAATTAAATTAAAATAAAATATAAAATAAAATAAAAGGCTGTCTGAAATGGCAGTTGCCTTCCTCTCGCTGAGAAACAAAAAGCAATTCCTCCAGCCAGCAGTATAGGGGCGACTCGGCATTGCAAGAGATATCACCTCTAAAATCTATTCATTAATTCAAAATATATCTACTAAATGCCACCATGTGCTGCAGCACTGCTGCAAACACTGTTACAACCACAAATGAGCCAGAGTTTGGTGTCCTACTCTCAAAAGATAGCTGTGAAGCTTGGGTGAGGGAGTGATGCAGTGAATAAATATAATTAACAAGCAACATAACATCAGAGAGTAGTGATGACTATCAAAGAGTGAGACATAAACAGGAGAGAAGCACAAGAGTCCTAATTCAGACTGAGTAGTTAGGGAAGGCTATATTGAGGAAGCAACATAAAACTGAATGGGAAGGCAAGAATCAGCCATGAAAATAGCTGAGGGCAAAACATTCAGGGTAAGTGAATTGCAAGCAAATGCCCTGAGGAAGAAAGAGGCTTGGTGTGAAACAAAAAAACAGACTTGGGGCACCTGGGTTAGCAAAGGTGGCACAATTGGTTAAGTGTCTGACTCTTGGTTTTGACTCAGATCATGACCTCAGGGTTATGGGATCCAGCCCTGTGTTGGTCTCCAGGGTTCTAGGGGTCCATGCTCAGTGAGGAATCTGCTTAAGACTCTCTCTTCTGCTCCCTCTGCCCCTCTTCCCCCTCAATAAATAAATAAATCTTTTAATTAAACAGACCAATTTGGCTGGAGCAGAATAGGGAGAGAAAAAGAGAGGAGGTTAGACAAATACACAGAGATAGATCATATTGGTCTTGAAGCAAAGGTAAAAAGTTTGCATTTTATTCTGTGATTGGAAATGATCAGTTTTTGTTTTTGTTTTTAAGCAGGGAAGTGACATGCTCTGACTAGTGTTTGTCAAAGGTTATTACTCTGGCTGCTAATGAATTGGAGGGAGGCCGGTGGGAAGGCCATTGCCTGAGTCCAGAGGACAGATGATGGTGACTTGGTTTAGAGTAGTAGTGGGTGGCAATGAAAAGAAAGGGACAAATTTAATATACATTCTGGAGTTAGAATGGCTAGCCCTTGCTGATGAATTGGATGTGGACAGCATGAAAAAGAAAAGAAGCAATGACTCTTAGATTTTGGTTTAAGCAACAGGGTGGGTGGTGGTGCCCCCTTGATGACTAAAGACTGGGCGAGATTTTTTTTTTTAATAGGGAAAGGAAAAAATAAAGAGATCTGTTTTAGCAATGCTAAGTTTGAGATATCAGAGACAGATGCCTCAGATAGGCACCGAGGATACAAATTTAGAGATCAATGAAAAAATCAAACCGGAGATATAAATTTAAGATACACTTAAAAACCTAATGTGTTTCTTCTTCTTTTTTTTTTTTAAGATTTAATTATTTATTGTAGGGGGAGAGGGAGGGACAGAGGACGAGAATCTCAAGCAGACTCCCTACTGAGTGCAGAGCACAACACAGGGCTTGATCTCATGACCCTACGGTCATGACCTGAGCCAAAATCAAGAGTTGGATGCACCCACCAAGCTGCCCATGTGCCCCTTAATGTGTTTCTTCTAGTTAGAAGAATCTTTACGGTAATTTCTTAGTGACCTGAAGATGGGAAAAGATCTCTTAAATAATATATCAAAAAACACAAACTCTTATAGCTGGAAATACTGAGAGAAATGTCTATATTAAAACAAAGGATTTCGGGATCCCTGGGTGGCGCAGCGGTTTGGCGCCTGCCTTTGGCCCAGGGCGCGATCCTGGAGACCTGGGATCGAATCCCACATCGGGCTCCCGGAGCATGGAGCCTGCTTCTCCCTCTGCCTGTGTCTCTGCCTCTCTCTCTCTGTGTGTGTGACTATCATAAATAAAAATTTAAAAAAAAAAAACAAAAAAAAACACAAAGGATTTCTGTTGAATAAGAGGCATTATGCACAAAGTTAACAGGAGAAGACTTTGGCAACATTTGTAACTGATTTAGGATTAATATCTAGACAAGAAACTTCACTGGAAAAATGGGAGAAGGACATGACCAGGTCATTCATAAGAGGAAAATCCAAAGGCCTATATATAGAGACCTCATCCTCACTAGAAATATGAATTAAAACAAGATAACACATTATACCCAGCATACTGACTAAAGTTTGAAAGACAGATACTAAGTGCTGTATTTTTTTTTTTAAGATTTTTATTTTAAAGATTTTATTTAGGGCAGAGGGTGGGAAAAGAAAGGAAAAGAAAAAAAAAGAAAAGAAAAGAAAAAAGAAAAGAAAAGAAAGAAAAGAGAAAAGAAAAGAAAGAGAAAAAGAAAGAAAGAAAGAAAGAAAGAAAGAAAGATTGATTGATTTTATTTATTTATTTATTCATGAGAGACACACAGAGAGAGGCAGAGACATAGGAAGAGGGAGAAGCAGGCTCCCTGTGGAGAGCCCAATGAGGAACTCGATCCCAGGACCCAGAATCACGACCTGAGCCAAAGGCAAATGTTCAACGACTGAGCCACCCAGGTGCCCTAAGTGCTGTACTTTGTGGTGGGAATATGAAGGGAGCAATCATGCAATACTCAGTGAAATTATGTGTGAATATTCTCTGTGACCTAATAATTACACTTAATGATATTTTCCTAGTGAAATTCTTGTACAAGTCCATGAAAAGATACATATGAGGACTTTCATCAGAGCACTGTTTGTGGTGCAGTGTGTAGAAGAACAAACTAGGTGTCCATCGCTAGAGAAACAAAAATAAAATGTGTTAGATATTAGTGACAAAACACAATGAAGTAGCTAAAAGCAACATGTAAACACAACAACATGGATAGAACTTAAAAATAGAGTTAAATGTGACACTTTGGTGGCTCAGTTCGTTGAAGGTCAGATTCTTGGTTTCACCTCAGGTCTTGGTCTCTGACTTGTGGAATCGAGCCCTGTATCAGGCTCTGTGCTCAGTGTGGACTCTGCTTGAGATTCTCTCTTCCTCTCCCACTGCCCCTCTCACTTGTGCATGTGTGTGCGCTCTCTCTCCCTTTCACTTTCTCTCCCCTACCCCCACCTCTAAATAAATAAATAAATAAATAAATAAATAAATAAATAAATAAATAAATAAATAACTTTTTAAAAGTAGAGTTAAATAAAAAAAAAGGATCGGGGGGGTGCCTGCGTGGCTCAGTCACTTAAGCGTCTGATTCTTGATTTTGGCTCAGGTCATGATCTCAGGGTGGTGAGACTGAGCCCATATTGGGCTTCATGCTGGGTGTGGAGCCTGCTTAAGATTTTCTCTCTCCCTCTGCCCCACTCCCACCCCACTATCTCTCAAAAAAAAAAAAAGGATCAGAATGAGAATTAGGACATAAAAAATACCATACAGGAATACAAACATATACAAAGAAAAATATTAAACACATGAGAAAAGATGCTAATGGGAATGGGAGAAGAGCCAGAAAATGACAATAATGAGAAATATGACAATAATAAGAAATAAAACAAGAGAGCAGGGATCCCTGGGTGGCGCAGCGGTTTGGCGCCTGCCTTTGGCCCAGGGCGCGATCCTGGAGACCCGGGATCGAATCCCACGTCAGGCTCCCGGTGCATGGAGCCTGCTTCTCCCTCTGCCTGTGTCTCTGCCTCTCTCTCTCTCTCTCTCTGTGTGACTATCATAAATAAATAAAAATTTAAAAAAAAATAAAACAAGAGAGCAGTCTTATAATATCAATATAATATCCTATGAACTGAATCATATGATAAATTAAACTCCACTTGAGAACTAAAAGAAAAAATAACAAACTTACAGGGCAAAGGAATGTTCCTTCTGTTCCAACTGTCTTTCCCAAACCGCCTGTCAGTCTATCAGTTGACTCATCAGGCAAGGAAGGGAGCCAGGAGGGAGAAAGGAAGGCACCATGTCAGTGTGTAAATGTGGCCACACTGTAACTTGCACCCACCTTTATTGCAGCATTTATCAGACTGCTGAAATTATATGTAACACAACTATCTTCCCACCCTGAGAATTAGATCTTATGGGTAGAAGTGTATTGTATTCATCCTCATAAACCCAGAACTCAGCACAGCGGTTGGTACAAAGAATACATTTAATAAATGCTGACTGGGTGAGTGGTTTTGTTGCCTAGTAGATTGAATGAAAAATAAAACTAGAACTCAGCTGAATCATTTTCAACTCATGTGTAAGCTTAGTACACCTATTATAATTCTTGACTATTAGAATATAGCCAAATGAATGATCAATAAATTATCACTGGAGACGGCTGGATGACCCTCCTAGCCTTATTTCTTCTACCATTAAAATGTATGTCCATTTGTATGGCAAACATATGAACAAACATACCACAAAATTCAAGTCAACTCTACGGCGGCAAGGAAACATCAGAGATGCAACAGCAAAATCAGAAGTGTGAATGATAAAAGTTAATTTTAAGTGGAGAAAAATAGAAATGTAGCACCAGTCAGATAATACTCACTGCCTGGCAGTGGCTAAATAGCAACAAACCTCTGAAATTACTATTTGGACACCATGTACAACATGTGAAAACCCTCCTTACTAACTTTTAATCAGTTTTTAAATCAACTTGATACAGTATAACTCACATACAATAAAATATATCCATTTTATTTTTAAAAAGATTTTATTTATTTATTCATGAGAGACACAGAGAGGCAGAGACACAGGCAGAGGGAGAAGCAGGCTCTCCACGAGGAGCCTGATGCGGGACTCAATCCCAGAACCTCGGGACCACGACCTGAGCCAAAGGCAGATGCTCAACCACTAAGCCACCCAGGTGCCCCTTAATACACCCATTTTAAATGAATAGTTTGATAAGTTTATTTTTTTAATAATTTTTAAAAGTTATTTATTCATTCATTCATTCATTCATTCATTCATTCATTCATTCATTCATTCATTCATAGAGACACACAGAGAGGCAGAGAGACAGGCAGAGGGAGAAGCAGGCATCAAGCAGAGAGCCCGACGTGGGACTTGATCCAGGGTCTCCAGGATCGCGCCCCGGGCTGCAGGCGGCGCTAAACCGCTGCGCCACCAGGGCTGCCCAGTTTGATAAGTTTAAATGTATGCACCTGCATCATCACCACTATGCTCAAAATACAGACTATTTCTATCACTCCAAAGTACCCTCATGTAGTCAGTCTACTCCTCTATCCCTGACTACAGGCAAACACTGACTGCCTTCTTTCAAGATACCCATCCTTGTATTTTTTAAAACATAAAACAGGGCAGCCCCGGTGGCTCAATGGTTTAGCGTTGCCTTCAGCCCAGGGCCTGATCCTGGAGACCCAGGATCAAGTCCCATGTCCGGCTCCCTGCATAGAGCCTGCTTCTCCCTCTACCTCTCTCTCTCTCTCATAAATAAATAAAACCTTTAAAAAAACTTAACGTAAAATTTATATTTGGAAAATTTCAAACAAACAGTAGAACAATATAATGAACCTTATCTATCCAACACTCAGCTTCAACAATTTTTAATGCATGACCAATCCTGTCTTATCCATATTCCTGCCTACATCCTTGCCTGCATTGTTTTGAAGCAAATCCTAGACAATATTTCTCTTTATATGTAAATATTTCAATATGTATCTCTAAAAGATATTCTCTTTTTAAGAGATTTTATTCATTTATTTGAGAGAGAAACAGTGCACATGCACACAGGAGCTGGGGGGAGGGGCAGCGGGCGAGGGAGAAGTAGATTCCCTGCTGAGCAGGGAGTCCCCACATGGGGTTCCATCCCAAGACCCTGAGATCATGATCTGAGTCAAAGGCAGAAGCTTAACTGACTGAGCCACTCAGGCCTCCCAAAGGATATCCATAGGGACGCCTGGGTGGCTCAGCGGTTGAGTGTCTGCCTCAGCCCAGGGTGTGATCCTGGAGTCCTGGGATCGAGTTCCGCATCGGGATCCCTGCATGGAGCCTGCTTCTCCCTATGCCTGTGTCTTTGCCTCTCTCTCTCTCTCTCATCTTTCATGAATAAATAAATCAAATTTAAATAAATAAATAATAAAACATATCCATAATACTATTTTCACATTTAAAATAACTGACAATAAGTTTCTCAATACCATCAAATAATCAGTCAGTATTCACAATTCCCAGATTGTCTCACATTTTTTCCCTCATTTTATCTAAATCATATTTATACATAGGCTCATTCATCTCGTAAATCTCTTTTTATTAATAGGTACCCCTTCCATCCCTTTCTCCTCCCTTATAATTTATTTGTTGAAGAAACTGGTTTGTTTGCTCTATCAAACATGCTGATATGGACTATGCTGATTGCATCCTTAAAAAACATTTGCCATGTTTCTCTGTTCCTTGCATTATCTACAAATTTGTAGTAGATCTAGAGGTTTTAACAAATTCAGGTTCTACTTTAGTTGGCAAGGCTACTTCACCATGAGGAGATATAGATAACGTCTCATATTCTCTTTTTGTCACACTTTTGGAAAAACATAGTTTTTTCTTCAACTAACTGAAAATAAAAGCAATTATTATAGTGTATAAGACTAATTTTAATTGAGAGAAGCATAGCACATCAATTGCCACTAAGCAGACTACTTCTGGACTAGAGTTGTTCCTATAAAGGAAGAACTCCTTGAGTCACTGTCTGAAATTTTAGATGGCTCTTTTTTTTTTAATAAAGATTTTATTTATTTATTCATGAGAGACACAGAGAGAAAGGCAGAGACACAGGCAGAGGGAGAAGCAGGCCTCCTGCAGGGAGCCCAATGTGGGACTTGATCCCAGGACCCCGGAACCACAACCCAAACCAAAGGCAGGTGCTCAATCACTGAGCCACCCAGGTGTCCCTGAAAATTTTTTTTTATTATGATTTTTTTAATGACTGAATGTCCCTGAAATTATAGATGGTTCTAACCACTGTATTCACATATCACTTATTTGAAGTTATACACTGAACATAAACTGCCATGTTCATCTTTTGTGCATGTCATAGCTCCTTGATTTTTAGCTCCTGAGAGAATACAGCCTTACACCTCTACTCAATCCCTACCAGACAGCTCTGCACATAGCACTCAGTGAAGGATGATGACCACTTCCTGCTGAGGAAAGGCCCTTCTCTATTCTTGGTACAGTCCAGCTTCTTTTATTAGTCCTTCACAACTTTCCTCTAGAGTCCACAACATCCACATTTTACCAACCAGGAAACTGGCACATAGAAATATAAACAGAGAATCAATGGAAGGTTACAATAATTCAAAAATCCCTAGTTGTTGAGAAAATCTGCTGAGTCAAGTAGTGTTTCTACTTGTCTCCTTCTTCCCTTCAGGGAAATATGTGAGTCTAAACAATACAGAGTCTTTGAGAGAAAAGGCCATGGACATTACACAGACAAGGAACCGGAGGGCCCTGTAAAGGTGAACTTTCTGCTCTCTTTGGCAGGACAAGTCCCTGCTTGACAAGAACTAAGTTATCCCAAAAAGAGAGTAAGAATCAGTTTAATTAAATAGATAAGCCCTGAGGGGCACCTGGCTGGCTCAGGAGGTGGAGCGTGAGACTCTTGATCTCAGAAGCTGTGAGTTTGAGCCCCATGTTAGGTGTAGAGATTACTTAAAAATGACATCTTAAAAAGAGGGAGAGAGAAATGAAATGAATTTCCCCATGAAATTTGGGATGGGGAAGAGAACTTTACATTCCAACCTCACCAAAGTCCAGTGGAGAAGTATGTTACTAACACACTATGCAGAGGAGGTTAGAGTCATTAGCAGAACTACTGGGGCCTCTCCTTTCCACTTTGATAAAACCCTCTGCCACCTGCAGCAAAGTGTTGCACTAATAGCTACAGGGCCCTCCATTGCCAGTCACCTCCCACTCATCTCTATGCTTAGCTGGTTCTTTACTGCCTACAGAAATAAAAGTTAGAACATGATACTTGCTATGCCATAACCACTGCCTGGTAACATAAAGTTCAGAAGCACAGGCCTATGCTTACAAACAGCATAACTTTCAACAAAAGAATAGAGCTCTCTCTCATTCCTGCCCCCACCTCTGGACAAGCACAGATTAAATTAAGAATTCTCAAAATTCCCAATGGTGTCAAAAGCATTTAAAGTTGCCAGGTCAAAGATTCATTTTTGCAGCAGCAACCACAAAGGATTTCAGTGTTACATACAGTGGAAATGATTTTAAGAAATTCTAAATATGGACAGATCAGTAATTTAAAGTCTTTTTCTAATGGCTAGTACTTTCTTGTCAGTTCAATATCTGACTCTAAGTCAGGCTCCAATTAAGGAAAGCAAGACCCAGTTTTCTGGTTCCACTGGGATTTACTCATTCAGGGATTACTTGTCTTCCAGTTATGAACCTGTTTCCAGTCAATACTGCGCTGGAAACTGTCATGACTAATGTGTTTCAGAACAAGGAAACACCTTGATTACTGAAGTCAAGGGCAAAGTGAAGCCCAAAACAAGGAACTCTCACTTCTGGTCTGGTGCTTTCCCTAGCAGGCCACTGTCACTTGTCTCAAACTAAGTGTATGAAGCCTGCAAATCAACCTACCTGGGTTCTGATTTCCTCTTCCACAAAATCAAAAGGAAGGCCAGTTGATCTTCAGGATATCTCTACCCCTAAGATTCTACCATTCTTTTAAGATTCTTTTTTTTTTTTTTTTTTTTTTTAAATAATTTTTATTTTATTTAATTTATGATAGGCACACACACAGAGAGAGAGGCAGAGACATAGGCAGAGGGAGAAGCAGGCTCCATGCACCGGGAGCCCGACGTGGGACTCGATCCCGCGTCTCCAGGATCGCGCCCTGAGCCAAAGGCAGGCGCCAAACCGCTGCGCCACCCAGGGATCCCTTCTTTTAAGATTCTATTTATTTATTTGACAGAGAGAGAGCAAGCGAGAGAGAGAGAGAGAGAGAGAGAGAGCACAAGCAGGGGGAGCTGCAGAGGGAAAGGGAGAAACAGACTCCCCACTGAGCAGGAAGCCCAATGCGGGGCTGGATCCCAGGACCCTAGGATCACGACCTGAGCAAAAGGCACCGCTTAACCCACTGAGCCACCCACACACCCCAGATTCTACCATTCTTTTGACAAAATTATGTGCAAATCACATGCTAAGCACAGTGGTGCACATAAAGAATCAGAAGCAGACTTGGAAAATCTGCCAGCAGGAGACATGTACAAAAAAGATAATGCAAAGAAGAGAAAGTCCATGACAGAATGGTTGTATGTAATAAGGGCTTAAAATAACACAAGATAGAGTGTTCGTTGAACAAAGCAAATCACAGAATAGAATGTACAATACAAAATTATTTTTGTATGTGTATATGCATGGTTACATAGGTATGCTTTATAAACTATAGAGGGGAATTAGTATAGCTAATTATCAACAACTGTTATCCCAGGGGAAGATTCCAAGAAATCTCCAATTTTTACTTTAAAAAATTACTACTTATTTAACCTTTTTTTCCTAGTGTTTTACTTTTACTTTTATAATCAATCAATCAATCAATAAAAGAGAGAGAGAGAGAGAGAGAGAGAGAGAAATTTAAAAGGCAAAAAGCAAAAGAAGAAATTCAAAGCTGGCAATTTACCAGAGCAATAGCATCAACAATCCTATATCATCATCTCTCTCCTCTATTCAGATGGAAAGTTAATTCTCCTTTATTATCTATTTATACATGGCAGAGATTACTGTATATGACTGCAAAACCAGTTGATAGAAAATAGAGCATGAAAAACAGATCCCCACTACTGTTAAGTATGAATGTCACACATAAAGTGCCAAATATCTGAAAAATAAGTACTAAACTAAAGTTGACAAGGTATTTCAAGTAAAAGAGAATCATTTTCTTCTTAAATTACCTGAATACTTAAAATATCCCAGTTTCCCATTTTATTTTACTTACATAGGCATAGTAAGATTTTAGTTAGAATAAGACCAGAATAAGACCAGCCCCAGTGGTGCAGCGGTTTAGCGCCGCCTGCAGCCCAGGGCGTGATCCTGGAGACCCTGGATCGAGTCCCACGTCAGGCTCTCTGCATGGAACCTGTTTCTCCCTCTGCCTTATCTCTGCCTCTCTCTATCTCTCTGCATCTCTATGAATAAATAAATAAAAAATCTTTAAAAAAAAGAATAAGACCAGAGACAAAAGATACACTGGTAACTGTACTCAAATGATTGACTAATGCACACTCTCATTCACTTTGAATTCTTTAATGTGACTTAGCTCTTTGACCTCAAAAATGACTCTGAATCTAAAACACCCTCAAGGGATCCCTGGGTGGCGCAGCGGTTTGGCGCCTGCCTTTCGCCCAGGGCGCGATCCTGGCGACCCGGGATCGAGTCCCACGTCGGGCTCCCGATGCATGGAGCCTGCTTCTCCCTCTGCCTGTGTCTCTGCCTCTCTCTCTCTCTCTCTCTCTCTCTGTGACTATCATAAATAAATAAATAAATAAATAAATAAATAAATAAATAAATAAATAATAAATAAATAAATAAATAAATAAATCACCCTCAAAATAGATGATGGTATAAAATTATTTCTAAGATTCCTTTCAGTTATTTGGCTCAAATTTTCTTGAATATGGGATCAAATCCCATTAAGCAGCAAGCGAGTGTCTCAAAACATTTCAAATACTGGAATTTCATTATATCAAATGATGCCAAAAATAGAAATTTAATTCCAACAAGATTTGGGTCTATGTATTAATGAAAGGATACTGCATTTTAAAAAGAATTTATCATACACCAAAGTTCATAGCAGCAATACTCACAAAAGCCCAAACAACCAAAATGTCCATCAAGAAAAAGTGAGACATGGAAACAAACAGTACCTCTTTCTCAGTTGGATATTCTGATTTCTCTGTTGGTGTCTGTGTCACCTGAAATCACAACAGACTACCTTCGACCACGGGGAGCCATCCACAACAAGTGAATGCACTGAGGATGGCAGGGCAGGAAGATGGCATAAACTGTGGTCCTCAATGTCTAACTGTGGTCCTGAGCTCCTAAATTAACCTGCAGTGGAGTCACCCTATTTTCAGATTCTGTGTTATCTATAATACAGACTGTTTAAGTCATAGAGTTGGTGTTTCTGTTTCTTGAAGGTGAAAACATTCTAAATGATAACATTTATTAACCTACAAAGTTTTGTGCCCCGTGATACCTATACAATAGTGAAAGCTGGTTTGATCTCTGAAATGGAAACAAAAAAGCAAAACAAGCTACCTTGTTGTCATTAAAACATGAGAGAGGCTTTAGAGCAGGTAAAGAACAAGGTTACAAGGAAAAACACAGTAAAGAAAGTGTACACATTTGGAATTTGATTAAGTAAACTTAGACCCAGAAACTAGCTGGAATGAATGATTGTGCTTCATTTCAGGAATACTAATTGGAAGATCATGAAAATATGGTCTTTATGTTCACAACAGGCTTATGAGATAGAGATATTATTCTCATTTTACAAATGAGGAAACAAATATAGAGAAGCTAAGTAACTTGACCAAAGTCACCTCATTCATGCAGTTTCTCCTCCTGGAATTCTTTTTTTCACTCAGCTAACTCCTACACATCTTTCAGGTTTCAATTTAAACATCTCTCCCTTAGAAAAAGCCTTCTTTGATGTGGCCAGACAAGGTCCAAAGCCCCTATTAAACACTCCACCGCATTCTGTGCTCTACTGCAACTCTGTATACTATTATTTAAATATTTGTCTTCCCCACCAGGATGCCCTGAGAACTGTTCTATCTTGTCCACCACCACAGGGTATTTCCAAAGCTGCGTAGAACGCCTTGCCCTTAAGGGTTCACAGTCTGATAGAGAGAGAGAGAGATAAGTAAATAGTTCCTTACAATATAATGTGGGAGGGAAAAAGGTGTGCATAAGACTCTACAGAAACACAAGACTGCAGCTGCGGAAGGTTTCATGGAAAAGATGTCCCTTGAACTGAGCTCTGAAGGGAAGTAAAAGGAGAAAAAGCAGTAAGGAGAAAGGTGTTCCAAGCAGAAAGAGCTTAAGTGTATGTAGAGAGATGAAAGAGGCCGTGAAACTTTAGGGAAACTACCACTAGCTCATGATGGCTGCAGCTTATAACAGGTAGCAAAAAATGAAACTTGAGAGACAGAAAAATTCAGTTCCATATTTAAAGATAGTAAAATACTGTACAGACCTCTAAGATAATCTAATAGCAATGGATGTGATGAAGGCACTCACTGTATGCCAGGCACCATGCTAAGCACCTCACATGTATAATTTCATTTCATATTCACAGCCATACTGAGTATTATTATCCCCATGAGGGAGTAAGACCACACACAGCTCTTAAGTAAATGGTAAGACAGGCCTTGAAAACCACAGCCATAGTATATGACTCTAAAGCTTGTGCTCTTAACTACAGTCTAATATGTATCTGTACATCAACATGATCTTACATAGTCATGTGTAGTTCAAATAATTATCTTGATTCTACTAGAAAAGTTGGCTATTTAGTGGAATCTCATATCTTTTTCATTAAGCACATATAAGTCATAAAAACAAATATTTCATATACTGGTTTTACTTAAGCATATAATTAGTATTCAATAGACTTTTACAGATGAGGATCAAAGGAAAGTTATTCAAAGATACAAAATGCAGTATCCTGATTGATAACCCAGGGATATAGTTTATTTTTTAAGTAATCTCTATGTCCAACATGAGACTCAAACTCACAACCCCAAGATCAAGAGTCACATATTCTTCTAGCCAAGTACCCCCTGATAATCCAATACAGTCTCTAGAACCGTATTACTTCTATACCATCAAACATTATGCCAAGCAAACATTAGAACTTTCAGACTAAGTCTTCTCTCTCCTCATCAAAACTAACTTTCCTAAGGGGAATTAAAATTATTCATTAAACAACTTAATTATTCAGAACAGTGGAAAGGAAAAAAGTAGTTGATAAAGAAGAAAGATGGTATGACACACAAACTCTCCTTTCCCTAACATCAACTGCTTTAAGCATAGTAAAATGACAATATGATTGAATGTGTTTGCAAGGCAAGATATACACTCTATGTGCCAATTCAAGTTAAAACAGAGCTAGAGGGCAGCCCCGGTGGCGCCGCGGTTTAGCGCCGCCTGCAGCGCGGGGTGTGATCCTGAAGACCTGGGATTGAGTCCCACATTGGACTCCTTGCATGGAGCCTGCTTCTCCCTCTGCCTGTGTCTCTGCCTCTCTCTCTCTCTCAGTGTGTGACTATCATTAAAAAATAAATAAATAAATAAATAAATAAATAAATAAATAAATGTTTCATAATATACAATAGGAGTCTATAAACTGTTAAGAATCATTAAATACTTATTAGTACCAGGAGTTTTAAGAAGATAATCTCATTTCATTCTTACAAGGTCATTCTTACAACCACATCTGAAAAGATGAGCAAACTAAGGCACACAGAGTTTAGATAAGATGCTCAAGGGCATGTCAATAGGAAGTGGCAGAGCCAGGACTCCCACAAGTTTGACTGACACTACAGTATATTCTCCTTCCACAATGCAGCAATGTCTTTAATGAGCTGACCATTGCCTAGTTTACTCATCAGTCAGCCTTATCATTTAGAGACTTGTGGGCAGGTTAAAGGACTTTCCCAATGCTCCTGGCTGGCTTACACCACAAGTGAAAGTGAACCTCATTTTTCCTATTCTTCAGGCAAGCACATTCTATATTCATTTTGACTCATACCAAATCTTTTAAAAAATTTCCCCATAGCTATATTCAAAATAGATAAAACAAGAATGATATAAATGCCTGTTACTACTGTGCATTGAGGTGTATATGCATTAGGTTTTAGTGGGGGATAGGAAAAGAAAAGTCTCAAACATTTCCTGTACATTATTTGCAACTAGCTAACAGAAGATAACAGGATTTTATGCATTCCTTTGATTACCATCATGTTTTCAGCCTCTTGCTTTTCAGTAGGGCATTGAAAGCATTAAAGCAGGAGTTGGCAAAACTTTTTCTATAAAGGGTTAATAGTGGAGGCCTTGTTGGCCATGTGGTCTCTGTTGCAAATACTCTATAGTTTTAAGGAGAAAAAAAAAAGTAGCCACAGATAATACACAGATGAGCATGGCTGTGTTCCAATAAAGTTTAATTTATTGATACATAAATTTGAATTTCATATAATTTTCACATCACAAAATATTATTATTCTTTTGATTTTTTTTAAACTACTTAAAAAGGTATGATTTGCAGGCTATAGAAAAAGGTAGTAGGCCAGAGGGCAACCTCCCCACCCTGCATTAAACTAAAGAAGTATTTTCACTTGGAAGAGATCAGAGGGAAAACAGCCAGCAATACAGCAAGGTTATGGCCTTTTACTTGATTCAGTACTGATACCACTCATTCGGGAGGCCTTCTGGATTATCCCCCATTCCCACTCGGGAGCGGGGGTGGGTAGGTGGGAGTGATGGTGGTGGTTTCGCTCTTGTATTCTCACTGAAACTTGGGTCTATCTCTATTCTAATACTTACCATAACATACTGTGATTGATTATTCAATTATCTATTTCTTCCCAAGTATGAGGGCAAGAAATGTTTTGCTTTTTAATTTGTATTCCTGACATGGATGCTCAAAAAAAAAAGTGTAGGGAACCCTGGGTGGCGCAGCGGTTTAGCGCCTGCCTTTGGCCCAGGGCGCGATCCTGGAGACCCTGGATCGAATCCCACGTCGGGCTCCCGGTGCATGGAGCCTGCTTCTCCCTCTGCCTATGTCTCTGCCTCTCTCTCTGTGTGTGTGACTATCATAAATAAATAAAAAATTTAAAAAAAATAAAAAAAAAGTGTATGTGTGGGGGTGTTGGTAATAGAAGAGGAACAAGCTCAGAAATTCTTATCTTTATATAGACAGTAGATATCAGTACAAGGTCTTTTAAAAAAAATTTTTTAAGATTTTATTTATTTGTTCATGAGAGACAGAGAGAGAGAGAGGCAGAGACACAGGCAGAGGGAGAAACAGGCTCCATGCAGGGAGCCTGATATGGGACTTGATCCTGGGACTCCAGGATCACACCCTGGGCCAAAGGCAGGCACTAGACCGCTGAGCCACACAGGCATCCCCTCAGTACAAGGCTCAGTACAAGGTCTTGAGAGTGGTTCAATGGCACACACCTGAAGAGTGAAATCTGTGGCTCACCCAATTTTTGCATATGTTGTTTATGTCTCATAAATATGTACCAACCCTTCAATCTAATTACTTATACCTGCTCAAGGCCAGGCATCTGATTAACTTGTTTAGACCAATCTGAATGAGGAAGATCTAGGCATAAATTTAAAATGACCCCAGGGCCTCCAGAAAGGTTTCAGGGTACCATGAGGTTCTGCAGAGCACAAACAGAAAAACTACTACCCTACAAACTAGCCTCAAAAATGAATGATGGTTTCAAATTATTTAAAGAAAATATGAAAAAAAGAGAAAATATGAAAAACCACATTACCAAGATATAATAGAAAAATAAACATGGAAAAGTCTACCTCATCATTATCACAGGAATAAACATCTTTCAATCACACAAAGTTGCATGGCTAAACCCTCTATTGCAGGGTCCTTAACCTTTTCTATCTCATGTATCCCCTTGATAGAATGGAGAAGCCAGCAAACTCCTTCTCAGAACAATGCATAAAATAATATGCATAGTTTTAAAAAGAAACCAGTTACAATAATAATTAACCCACACTACCTCCCCTATCACATCCTGACTTCTTTCCCTGCTTTCTTTTTTCTGCTTAGCATTTGTCACTAACACACTACCCACTATTTTACTTGCATTCCCTTATTTAGTAGCTGTTTCAACAAACAGAACCTTTTCACGAGGGCAAGGAAGTTTATTTATTTTGTTCAACCCTCTATTCTCAAAACCTACAAAATGTCTGGCATATTGTAATACCTAATGTGTATTTGTTGAATTATTAAAATACCTTACTCCTAAGAACTATATTCTAAGACAAATCAAAGCCAGTTCTACTAGAATCTGTTATCCTTAAGAAAGATAATATACAATACTTGATAATTTACAAATGCCTTCTTGGTAGACCCTGGAACTCTCTTATAAGCACAATCCCATTCATCCACAATAAACCTAATACCTAGTGACTAAAGGCAAAGAAGCCAAATGCCTCAAGCTTAGTCAATGAACAAAATCCATGTGCCAGGTCTGCTTATTAACTCTGCTCCTTCGCTTTACCCATTCATTACCTTTTGAAGCTATCTGCTGCACTGCCTTAAAGTATAGAATTGTTCTTGCTGAAGATATCTAGTTATACACTAACAATAAGAGACACTTTTCATGGGATCTGAACTTCCATGGGATCCAAGCAGACTCATTCATAACAAACAGCTACACACTTCTTTGCAACCAAGTTCTGGAATTTACAACTTCTTGCAAAGCTATTCTTAAATAGAGGAAATGGTTTTCTTTTAAAATTTATCTCAATCAATAAAATTCACCTTAATCACAATAAATTAAAAGGTTAACAAGAATGTAAGCCCTCAGACATGACAGGCTACCTATACTGTTTGTCTCATATAATCCTAAAAGGAAGGAAAGTTCAAAGCCAAGACAACTAAATCCACCAGAGAAATGTAATAATTTCTACCAACTGCAGTGCCTTCACTCCACTGCGTTATAACAAATTGGAAAGGCAAACTGGAAACCAAAAAAGAAACGGGGGGAGGGAAGATGAGGTTAACAATGAGGTCAGTTAATATGAAAGAAAACAGTGCCTTCAGACTGTTTCATAACTAAGCAAGCAGTCAAAACCTAACAGGAAGGCAGTTTCAGCCCTCCTTGGGTAGTTAAAACAAATGTCAGCCTGCTCTCCATCCTGACTATTTGTGCAAAAGCAGAGCTGAGAAAATGTGCTTATATCATGAGGGGTTCTGAGATACTCAAACCCATCTGCTTAAAATGTAACTTTCTAATTCTGTTTAAACATCAGAATGTTTCATATCTGTGCATCTGCCTAGATATAGGGGGGAGGGGAATGTGAAGCAGCAGCTTTTTTGCGTGTTTGCTAATAAACTAGCAACAGCTGGTTATCAATAGAGGGTGCCTGAATATTCCATAGCAATGATGTGCATTAACAGGATATCAAATTTTTAAAAAATAGAGAGGGAAAACATTTTTCACATATACTTAACTTCAGCTCATGGGATAATATTAACCTAGAGCAACCATTATAACCAACAGTTGATTTTTTTATATTGCTCTAGTTCTCATCCTTAGTGGTGTATGCTTCTTTTGAACTAAAAACTATAAGATAATTTTGTGACTACTTATAGTGCTGTTGCTTTATAATCACACCTGAAAAGAAAGTCCTAAAGACATAAGACTAAAGACCTACATTCACAGAGTACTTACATCCAACCTTTTCTTCTAAAGCAAAGGTTTCAAATAGTGTTGTTCCAATAATAAAACAACTATGAAATACTCCATACCCCAATAAGTTTTGAAAAAATAAATAGTATAAATAATTATATAGCTGAAAAAAAGAATAAAAAACAAAATCATAAATTACTTACATTAATCTAAATTCACTTTTTGACTGTTAGAGTAAAAACTAGATTAGTTAAATAAATTGGTCCATTCTGTGGAATACTACACAGCCATTAAAAAGAATGAGAGCCACTTTTGAGTATAGAAATGGAAAAACCGGGATCCCTGGGTGGTGCAGCGGTTTGGCACCTGTCTTTGGCCCAGGGCGCGATCCTGGAGACCCGGGATCGCATCCCACGTCGGGCTCCCGGTGCATGGAGCCTGCTTCTCCCTCTGCCTGTGTCTCTGCCTCTCTCTCTCTCTCTGTGACTATCATAAGTAAATTAAAAAAAAAAAAGAAATGGAAAAACCTCCAAGATACCTTGTTCAGGAAAAAAAGAGTAAGCTCATCAATTCATACTGATTCCATTTATGTAAAATATTTAGTGAATTTGTATATACATATTGTATATAAGTGCTTAGGAAAAGATCTAGAAGAATATATACCAATTTTTTTTCTTTTTTAAAGATTTGTTTACTTGAGAGAGACAACAGAAGAAGGGATAGAGTGAGAGGGAGAGAAAGAATCCTCAAGTAGACTCCCCATTGAGCATGGAGCCCACCGAGGGGCCTGATCCTTGAACCCTGAGATCATGACCTGATCTGAAATCAAGAGTCTGAGGTTTAGGGGCACCTGGGTGGCTCAGTGGTTGCGTGTATGCCTTTGGCTCAGGTCATGATCCTGGGGTCCTAGGATTGAGTCCTGCACGGGACTCCCTGCAGGGAGCCTGCTTCTCCCTCTGCCTATGTGTCTGCCTCTTTCTGTGGGTCTTTCATGAAAAAAATTAAATAAAATCTTTGAAAAAAAAAAAGAATTTGGCCTGGAGGAACCTGGGTGGCTCAGTCGGTTAGACACCTCTTCTTTTTTTTTTTAATTTTTATTTATTTAAGATATTCACAGAGAGAGAGAGAGAGAGAGAGAGAGAGAGAGAGAGAGACATAGGCAGAGACAGAAGCAGGCTCCATGCACCAGGAGCCCGACGTGGGATTCGATCCCAGGTCTCCAGGATCACGCCCTGGGCCAAAGGCAGGGGCTAAGCCGCTGTGCCACCCAGGGATCCCCCCCTTCTTTTTTTTAAGATTTTATTTATTTATTCATGAGAGAGAGAGACAGAGAGGCATAGATATAGGCAGAGGGAGAAGCAGGCTTCCCGCAAGGAGCCCGATGCAGAACTCGATCCCGGATCCCAGGATTAGGACCTGAGCTGAAGGCAGACGCTCAACTGCTGAGCCACCCAGGCTTCCCAATAAAACAAGTTAAAAAAATAAAAATAAAAATGTACATGTGTGGCTGGCACTATATTTCTATTTGACCGGGAAGTTCTGAAGTTATTGTGAGTCAGTTACAGTAATAATGAGAAAAGAAGAAAAAAGAGAGAATCACACTTACTTCCATTTTACATAATTGTCTTTGTGATAGACCTATTCACAAAACAAGGTAAAATTATAAAGCTATTAAAAAAAGAACCATCTACTGAAGAAATTATCTTTAATAATTACAGTAGATGGTTATCAGAGTATGAGAACATATCTCATGTGAGGATAGAAAAGGAAAATGGAATAAAGAAGCCAAAAAAATATATGTGAAGGCCAGGACTACATTCAGGAAGACCAAGAAAGTTCCACAACTAACATCTAGTAAATATTTAATAGGTATTAGATGGAAGGGCAGAAAAGAATAGGTGGGTGAGGGGTGCCTGGGTGGCTCAGCCCATTAAGCATCTGCCTTAGGGCTTGGGTTGTGGTCCTGGGGTCCTTGGATCAAGCCCCATGTCAGGCTCCTTGCTCAGCAAGGAGTCTGCTTCTACCTCTGCCACCACCCTCTGCTCATCCTCTTTCTCCTTCGCTCTCTCTCAAATAAAATCTTTTAAAAAAATAATAATAATAGATGGGTGAATGAACAAGCAAATTTGAATTGAAAGACAAAAGGAATGCTAAATAGGAAAGAAAAAAAGATATTTAATAACTTTTTTAAAGTCTCTACAATTATAGAAACTATTGAAAATTAGTTCAACTTACATGTCAGCAGGTCACCTGTCTGGGGAAGTTTACAACCCACAGACTAGAAATATCAGAGACAAAGAGTTGGACATAGAATCAAGCAAAAAGAGAAAGGTCACAGAGAGCATCCACCAGATTAATTTGCATATTATGCTATAAAGTAAAGATATGCCCTTAAAATCAGGAGGCATTTAGTAAAAGCTCTTGTAGCTTATCAGAGGATCATAAAGCAAAAAGGCATGCAATAAGTGCTTTCTGATTATTTCAAGATCATGAATCATCAATGAGACCCAGTGCAGGAAAAGGCTACTTCTTCTATCTCCACACTGTTAGAGAAATCAATTATACTCTCATAAATGTGTCTGAGCACAGGCAGGAAAACTATCTCGGCTTAAAGTGTATGGCAACCAAGATAATTTAATGTTATATGTATCCTCCTGAGAGAGAAAAATAAATGTTGGCTATGTAAGGAATTCTCTGGAGTCATAACTTCTCAAACCACTTGTGGCATTTATATAGTAAGAACTTCACAAAATGCTGCACCAGTAAAGCAGTTTTATAAAGAGTATTGCTGTTGGCTAACAACCTCCTTTATAATTTATTAATGGCAAATGGTAGGCTCTGACAGGAATACTTTTCACTTAACACCAGGAATTGCCTTTGGAGAAAGCTCTTTGGAGATCTCTTTGGAGATAAGGAGAGAAAACCAAAGGTTCAACTCAAGAAATAAGAAAAAAAAAAAGTCAGTAACTTCTGATAGAGTATGAAGAGAAAAATCATTGGTCATTAAAACAACACAGCTGAATGTTTGAGAGGTAAAGGTAGAGCAAAGGGGCTGGAGTAACCACAACTAAAGGCCTAAAGTCACATGAAGACAAAGAGGGTTTACCCTAGAGTTAAAAAAAACTGCCTTTTTGTTACTGTGTGCTTATCATTATACTAAATTATATGCTACTGTGCTATAAGCTATGGATATATTTATTGAGAGATGTGCAAGAATATACATGACCATTCCAAAGAAGCTTTCCTAGATACATATATGCACCCCTATAGTACTCATCACCCTCCACTGTCTCTTGTACTGAACTGAGCTTCATGAAGGGAAGGTACAGGCTACCCCCTGAACCTAGTGTGAGGCTTAGTATCTTACCTGAAGCATAATGTTATTTGTTCTAGTAAAAGAAATGACACTTGTTATGGACTGAATTGTGTATCCCCCTCCTCAAATTCATATGTTGAAGTCCTAACCTCCAATGTGACTATATTTGGAGACAGGGCCTTTTAAGGAGATAAAGTTAAATGAAGTCATAAGAATGGGACCAATCAGATCCCTGGGTGGCGCAGCGGTTTGGCGCCTGCCTTTGGCCCAGGGCGATCCTGGAGACCCGGGATCGAGTCCCACGTCGGGCTCCCGGTGCGTGGAGCCTACTTCTCCCTCTGCCTGTGTCTCTGCCTCTCTCTCTCTCTCTCTGTGACTATCATAAGTAAATAAAAAAAAATTAAAAATAAAAATTAAAAAAAAAAAGAATGGGACTAATCCAATAGGATTTGGTGCCCTCATAAAAAAGAGACACCAAAGATCAGTATCTCTCTTTCTGAATGTGCACAGAGGAAAGGCCATGTGAGGACACGGTGAGAAGGTGGCTGTCTGCAAGTCAGGAAGAAAAGTCTTACCAGAAACCAGCCCTGAAAGCACCTTGACCTTAAACTTCCAGTCTCCAGAACTATGAGAAAATAAATGTCTGTTGTTTTGTTATGGCAGCCCATGCTGACTAATACAACACACAAATTAAAATATGGGTGTTCCCTTAGTCTCACTGACAGCTGTTAAGATGTACACAGGCAGCTCCTTAGGAGGAGACTATGAGATGATGTCATATGTAGAACATCAAGGCAAGGTCAATACTTGTCCTTGAAAGCTAGAATTAGATTCTATAAGTGGATAGATGAGGATAGGTCCCACAAGACATAAGAGTAATAAGCTAGTTATGCAGATTCAAGAGCCATACACCATAAGGCAGGTTGCTATACTTCTGATATTTTCTGTACTGATTTTCCTATTGGTCTTGGTATTAAAACATTTCCTGGAGCTCTCTAGCTGATTTCAGTTATGCCAAAGCAGAATCAAGAGAAGATGTTTTCCTTTTTGCTTATTAAAGGGGAAAACAGTATCCTTGGGGTCAAGGTGGTACGGTGGTTAACAGTCATGTAAATAAGAAGATTCCAAGTTGAAGATGAAACTGTGTCCTAGCCAATTCATTCATTTAACAAATATTTACCAAGCACTTACTGTTTAACTGACCCAGGTCTAAGCACTATGGATGCAAAAGCAAAATTCTTTGCCCTCATGGAGGAGCTTCAATTCTAGTTGGGAGAGGGAAGGACACAGTAAACAATAAGTATAATATATAAGGAAATGATATAGTGTGTTAGAAATTGAAAAGTGCTATGGACAAAAAGAGGAAGGAATGGTGTGGGGGGGGGAGGCTCTGGGTAGATGTCATTGGGAAGGTGACCCCTAGGCAAACACTTACAGGAAGAGCAAGAATGAACTGTGTATCTACCCAGCAGAAGGAGGACAAAGAAGCAGGTCATGTCTGACATTTTCCAGGAAGGGCAAGACTTCCAAGTGACAAATGGAGTGACCTACAAGGAAACAGTTAAGTGGTCAAATTAGTAAGAGGGTCAAGGAGTCATACCATGCAGGCTCTTGTAGACTGCTTAGAAGGACTCTGAGCTTTACTTTGAATTAAAAGATTAAAGGTGGGCAGCCTGGGCAGCTCGGTGGTTTAACACTGCCTTCAGCCCAGGGTGTGGTCCTGGAGACCACCCCATGTCAGGCTCCCTGCATGGAATGGAGCTTGCTTCTCCCTCTGCCTGTGTCTGTGCCGTGCCTCTCCTCTTCTCTTCTCTTCTCTTCTCTCTCTCTCTCTCTCTCTCTCTCTCTCTCTCTCTCTCTCTCTCCCCCTGTGTCTCTCATGAATAAATAAATACAATCTTAAAAAAAGAGAGAGAGAAAAGGTAATTCAACATCTTCCCATCAGTTAGACTTCGGAGGTAAGACTGTGGAATCTTTCTGCATTTTATTTTGTATTGCAGAATTCAAGGCCCTGACAAGATACTCAGATGAAGCCTCGAGGCAATGGCTGGAACACTATATATAACCTAGAAATGCAATTTGGTAGAATAAACACAAACACCTATTTAAATAAAAAGACTGCAAGCTCACCACATTCTTGGGAAATGCAGAGAGAACAACAATTTTGCACATGGAAAAACTGAGATACAAAGAAAAGACTTATCCGTGTTTTCAAAGGCAGCTGAAAACGAAATGGGAAGAAAACCAAATGAACTCCAAATGACTACAGCCACAAGAAAATACTGCCTTTCTATAGCACTAAGGAAAAGCTAGCCAGAACACGCATCTCAGACCAAGAGGAAAAAAAAGGGACAAGCTCTCAGAAACACACATATAAGACATTCTCACATAGACTACTCCTTTCCACAATGCCTGTTCATGTTCCATTTTTAATAAAAGGCTTTTGTCTATATGTAAGCTTACAACCCAAATCAGGCTCTAATCAAGGATGCTTACAGGCATACATCCTGCTGGGAAGAATTTCATAGCAGTTTATGATGGGATAAAGTAAAACATCTATACATAATTCCATAATGCCCATCAATCTAAGCTATTTCTGATTATTGCATTATTTGTGATCCATACTAATGGTTACATATTTGGACATGGCACAGAGGTGGAGGCAGGAGAGAAACATGGAAAAGTTATTTATTTTAAAATTATTGAAAATATGAGGTAACACTAGTATTAAAGAGAATTTTGGAGAGGAAAAAAACACCCCAAAATGTCTTAAAACGATTTCATGTTTGTACTGTCTTGTAGTGTTTGTCTATATTCACATATATTTTAGAGAGGCAGTGTCCCTCACATCAAAGAAGTAATTTTCTAAACTCTGTTGGGGAAAAATTATAACACATTTACATAATAGCATCGTTGCCATCTACAAATATATCATTCTAATTCCCCCAAGAGGCTCCAAATGTGTCTAATGCAGAAGAGAAGCAAAAGGACTAAGGCAATAATTATTTATCCAACAATTATTTACTGAGTGCCTACTAGGTGTCTAACATTGATCCAGGTCCTGCGGATAGAGTAGTGAACAACAGACACAACATCTCTGACAGCGTTTTAGTTGGGGAAAGAAAGATAATAAACAAGGTAACAATCAAACAAAAAAAATCTTAAAGAAACTTACTTTCTCAAGCTATGGAGTGAAAGATAAATACAGAGCAAAACAAATTTCGACTTCTGATTCAGAACCATGGCTGTTCCTGATCAATACATTGAATAGTTTTCTGACAGTACTAAACCCAGAAACCAGTTTCTTCTAGATCAGGGGTGAGTTGGCAGCCCGGGTGGCTTAGCGGTTTGGCGCCGCCTTCATTCAGCCCAGGGCCTGATCCTGGAGACCTGGGTTCGAGTCCCATGGCAGGCTCCCTGCATGGAGCCTGCTTCTCCCTCTTCCTGTGTCTCTGCCTCTCTCTCTGTCTCTCATGAATAAATAAATAAAATCTTAAAAAAAAAAAAGGTTTCTTTAGATCAGGGGTGAGCAAATGTTTCCTATAAAAGCCAGACAGTAAATATTTTGGGGCTTTGCAGGCCATAGGGTCTCTGTTCCAACTATCCAACTATGTCATTATAGGGTGAAAGCTGCCATCGACAATGTGAAAACAAATGGATTTAGCTGTTTACCAATAAAACTTTACTTATAAACACTAGCTGAGATTTAAATTAAGACTTGGCCTGCAAGTTCTATATGGCTCAAAAGGATCACTCAAGCACTGTCAACCAGAAATAGAAGAAGGAAGAGACACATGCAACCCTCAGCTGGAAAGTTCGTTTCAGTTTTCCTCTACAATGACTCATTTTGTCATTTCCTTTCCACTTCCACTGCCACATCCCCAAATCAAATTTTTATTACCTTTCACTTACGTACATTCCCCTGCTTTTGTATATGCTGTTCCTTTAACCTGCATTCCCTCCCTCCCATTCGTCACCTATTAAAATCTTCTCTCTGTAAGTCCAGCTCAACTGACTGTAAATTAGATAGTATTAAGGACTTACTATTAATTATTTTAGGAAAAGTAACGGCATTGAGGTTGTGTATTTTTTAAGTGTCCCATCTTTTTTTTTTTTTAAGATTTTATTTATTTATTTGAGATAGAGAACACAAGCAGGGAGGAAGGGCAGAGGGAAAGGAAGAAGGAAACTCCCTGCTGAATGCAGGGCTTGATCCCAGAACCCTGTTATCATGACTGGAGCAGAAGGCAGACACCTAACTGACTGAGACACCCAGGCGCCCCAAAAGTATCCCTGTCTTTTTGAGAGACATATTGAAATTGTTGAAGAAGAGATGCTGTGATGTCTGGGACTTGCTTCAAAATAATCTGGTGGTGAAAGTGGGGAAAGGCGATAGGATTATAGTTGAAACAACTTTGAGCTAATAATGAAGCTGAGTGATGAGTTCACAGGGATTCATTATACATTCTATTTTTGTGTATTTTTGAAATTTTCAATGTCAGATTCTATGGATGAAGTAATGTCTTTTTCTCCTGTACTACATCAGCATGTACCCCTATTTATTACTTATTTCAATCTGCTTCATACTGTTTTTTTTAAATATTTTATTTATTCACAAGATACAGAGAGAGGCAGAGACATAGGCAGGCAGAGGGAAAAGTAGGCTTCCCACGAGGAGCCTGATGTGGGACTTGATGCCCCAGACCTCGGGATCATACCTGAGCCAAAGGCAGATGCTCAATCACTGTGTCCCTGCTTTGTACTGCTATTGACTGTTTACACCAAGACAGTGAGCTCTTTATTTTTTATTTTTATTTTTTGTTTTTAAATATTTTATTTATTCATGAGAAACACAGAGAGAGAGGCAGAGACAGAGGCAAAAGGAGAAGCAGGCTCCTATCGGGAGCTGGATGTGGGACTCGAGGATCATGCATGCCCTAAGCCAAAGGCAGATGTTCAACTGCTGAGCCACACAGGCATCCTGACAGTGAGCTCTTTAAAGACAGGCTCATCATATTCATCTTTGTAGCTTTCCCAGCATGCTTACATATAATTGACATCTGATATTGTCTGAAGTTACCTGAAAAAAAAAGATGAAAACCAAAGAAACTAGAAAGATAAACAGTAACAGGAGCACTTTTCACTCCTGATCAAAATTAAATCTGAAAGACTTTCATCATATCAACTGCACCACTTAGACAGAGTTCTTGGACTAACTATCTCTACTTTGAACTTCAGTAATCCAAACTAAAAGAGAAAATAGCAATCATTCCCTTCAATATTCCAGGAGTCAGTGGAGGGGGAGGAGAGGACAACATATCTGTTCCTAAAAAGGAGGTGGCATTATTATTCTCCACTACTGACTTCAAGGCCACCAGTATTTTTGATCATCATCATCATCATCATGGTCCCAAATGAATCAGAGTGGTTATCAGCTCAAGAGTTTCAGTAGAACATATGCTTGTCCTATTCATTATGTATCCATTACTTAGTTATGCTACAAATCTTCTAACATAAAAGAGAAAATAAATCTTCCTTCAGTCGTTCTTGATGCTAATTATCACACAGAACCTAGGTTGGTTTGATTTGAAAGAGATTAAGAAAGTTCCAATCAGGTAGCGCTGGCTTCATATTTTAAATGTCTTAAGTGCCTCCAAAAGACTAGCAAACTTACACTGCTATATAAAGGTTCTCTCAACCCATATTATATAAAATAAAAATAAAAATCCTGTGTCTGAACAATGGCCAGCTTTTTAAGAAACAAAACTTAGAGGTGCTTAGGTGGCTCAGTCAGTTAAGTGTCTACCTTTGGCTCAGGCCATGATTTCAGAGTCCTGGGATCAAACCCTGAATTGGGGGGGGGGGGTCCTGCTCAGCGGGGAGTCTGCTTCTCCCTCTCCCTCTGTCCACTCTACCCCATCCCCACTGCCCTGCTCATGCTTTCTCTCACTCTCTCTCTCAAATAAGTAAAATCTTTTAAAAAATAAATAAAAACAAAAAATACGAAACAAAACTTAATGCATCAAGTGTGAACACCCAGGATCCTGGCTTGGAATGAAGTAATCTCATTTTCTGGGTCTACTACAAACAGCAAACACTGAGCAAGACCCAATACTCTCTCAAGTGGTCATCTGTCTTACAGCTTTGCCCAATCCTATCCATGGACTCATGTATTTGCTGTGTCTCCAAGTGTCTCCAATTTCCTGATAGGCAATTTTACTGAATGCAAAAACATTCATTTCCCTGAAAAAAGCCATCAAGGCACCTCCCCTATACCATTTTTCTAACCTGCTTGTCTCCTTTGGAGCATAACTGGCAGTATAACTGATCTAAGACTCCAGGAATATTGAGCACTCCTCTCTCTCATTCCCAACCACTTTTCTTTCTCTTCCTTCCTCCCTCCCTCCCTCCCCTCCCTTCCTTCTTTCTTTCTTTCTTTTGAGAGAGAGAGTGCCTGCGAGTGAGCCTACCAGGGCAGGGAGGGGCAGAGGGAGAGAGAGAATCTTAAGCAGGTTCCATGCCCAACGCAGAGCCAGGAGGGACTCTGAGATCAAGACCTGAGCCAAAATCTAGAGTTGGACACTTGTGACTGGGCCACCCAGGTGCCCCAGACCACTTTTTCTTTAAACTTTATCCCTCGCTATTCCTATTCCCTGAGTCTAGTCTTCTATCTCTTCATAATTAAATAACCAAATCAGAAAATAGAATATATGCAGCCATTAAAAAGGACAAAGTAGAACAAAATCTCTTGACTTATATACAAGGTGCTCAGTAAGAGAAGATGCAAAAATCAATTTTAATATGATTCTATTTTTAAAACAATATCCTCAGTCCACTGTATGTATGTATATATAATTTTTATATCATACAAGAATAGAAAAATACACAGAAGGTTGAAGATATGAGTTATGTGGTAGGGGGTGATTCAAAATGAGAAAATAGAGAGGGGGAAATGAGGCAAGCAAAAGACAAAACAACATACTTCAGTAAACAATACATATATATGATATGATCCCTTTTATATATCTGTGTAAAAGTATATATATTTTTCTAAAGTTTTATTATTTTAATTTTAATTTTAAAGATTTATTTACTCATGAGAGAGAGAGAGAGAGAGGCAGAGACATAGGCAGAGGGAGAAGTAGGTTCCCTGTGGGGAGCCCAATGTGGGACACAATCCCAGGACCCTGGGATCAGGACCTGTGTCAAAGGCAGATGCTCAACCACTGAGCCACCCAGGTGTCCCTATTTTTCTGAAGTTTTAAACAAAAGGAATGAATAGTACTAAAAATTCAACAGTACTAATGAAAGGACCTTCTATTAATTCAAAAAAATTGTTTTAAATACTATAGCATTTTTTTTTAAAGATTTTTTAGGGGATCCCTGGGTGGCTCAGCAGTTTCGTGCCTGCCTTTGGCCCAGGGCGGGATCCTGGAGTCCCGGGATCAAGTCCCATCTCCCTCTGCCTGTGTCTCTGCCTCTCTCTATGTTTAACATAAATAAATAAAAATAAATCTTAAAAAAAATGAAGATTTTTTATTTTTTGAGAAAGAGAGAGAGCACAGAAGCGAGGAGAAGGGGCAGAGGGAGAAGGAGAAGCATACTCCCCACTGAGCAGGGAGCCTGACATGGGGCTCAACACCAGGATCCTTGCATTACAACCTAAGCCTAAGATAGACGCTCAACCAACTTAGCCACCCAGGCACCCCACTATGCTGGTTTTAAAACATATCTACAGTACACCTAGCTCAGTGTAGGCTTGGCTCAGTCAGCAGAGCATGCAACTCTTGATCTCAGAGCTGTGAGTTCGAGCCCCATGTTGTGTGTAAAGGTTATTTAAAAAAAAAAGTCTATATATTCTTTGACAGTCCCCTCATGAAAAGGTAGAAACAAATTCCCCTCCCCTTAAATGTGGGCTGGGCTTAGGGACTTATTCTAATGAATCAGTGGAAGTGATACCATGTGACTTCATAGGCTAAGTAAGAAAAGGCAACATGGCTTCCACCTGCCTTTCTCTCTTGTGATGCTTATCCTTGGACCTCAGCCACTATAACGTGAAGAAGGCAAGAGCCACATGAAAGGCCACCTATAGGTGTTCTAGCCACAGCCCTGGCTAAGGTTCCAGCCAACAAGCTAGCATTAGCCACTAGCCATGGCAGTGAAAGGGCCTACACAGGACTCCAGCACAACCACCACCCCCTGCCCAAGCCATTCCGTAGCTTGAGTGGAGGAGAGAATTCTTGCTAAGCTCTGCCTAAATTGCAGATTTGTGCACAAAATAATACTGTCCATATTTCAAGTGACTAAGTTTTGGATTGGCTGTTTTACACAATAGATAACTGGGACAAATACTATTTAAGATTTTACAGAGTAAACTGGGCTGCTTCTTACTTTCTACTTCTGTCTTAGGAGTCATTTTAAGGTAAGTTTACCACTTGTCTACCTGTTTTCCTGCTTCTACCTGCTAGTGCTCAAGGACGCGAGGTGCTCAAGTAGGGGGCAGATTTGGCAAATGGAGGCTGGGCAGTTACAATGAGCAAACAAGTTAACTGAACAAATAAGTAAATATTCTCAGAACAATGAAAACCAGCTTTCCCATTCTTGAAAAAAGGTACTTAAACATAAAAGGGTAAGACTGGAGAGAAACCCAAGGTATTATATTGGAACTAAAGATACTGGGGATCCCTGGGTGGCGCAGTGGTTTAGCGCCTGCCTTTGGCCCAGGGCGCGATCCTGGAAACCCGGGATCGAATCCCACATCGGGCTCCCGGTGCATGGAGCCTGCTTCTCCCTCTGCCTGTGTCTCTGCCTCTCTCTCTCTCTGTGACTATCATAAATAAATTTAAAAAAATTTAAAAAAAAATAAAGATACTAGTTTGAACTCATGGCTTTTACAGATATACACAGAAATAGATACAGAAAGAAATGAGAGCGAGAAAGAGAGAGCGTGCTGTATATATGCATACTTCTATTTCCTGGCTATGTCTGCTAAAAGCACCTAGAAGCAATGATATCCTAAAGCAGTGAGCATAACAAACTCCCAAATATTGGTTTCTAAATACCATCTTCCATGAAAAGAACCAGGACTCTTTAGAAAAATGGCTGATTCCAGGACTAGGGCAGGCAAAATACAAGACGACTCTGGAACATCTTGTTCTAGAAAACTTAGAAACATCTTGTTCAAAGAATGATAAGGACATAAAAAAGGGGAAAAGCTTGAAAGGGCTCCCACTGACCAAAACTGGAGTAATCTGAACATCAAAATAAATAATAATACTAACAAACTACAACCCAATGAATAAATCTATGAGTCCATATTGAAAGAAAGGGAGGGATGGGGCGGGGGAAGAGGGGAGTTGAGAAAGCTCAGCATTACAGAAGGCCAATTTAAAAATGCAGAAAGATTAATGGAAACAAAAATCTTCATTGGCAAACATAGTGTGGTTACCATTTTAGGCAGGACACTAATGCTGGCAGCTTGAAGTTTGATGAGGAATAAGATACTGGAATAATCTCACATTTTCTTCACACAAAATACTTGTCAGTTACAAAAAGAAAATGACTTTACATGAAGGAAAGTAGAGATACCTGACAGCCACCAATATGACCAGATAATCAAGGTTAATATTACTGGTAATGGAACTGCTCAATATCATGTATCCCTTGATGTGAAGTACAGATAATATTACAGCATCATCTCTGTGATATTTTTGCCAAGAAATCACAATCTGAGTCTGGTCATGAGGAAATATTAATGGATTCAGCTTGCAGACCATCCTCCTGAACATAGGGCTATTGAGGACATAAATGACAGTAAAAGACTAGGCAGACTGGAGGACATGGAAAGACATGACAATGAAGTCCACTGCATGTTCTACACTAGAATGCTGAGCCAAAATGGAAAAGGAAACATTGTCAGGGCAGCAAGCAAAATATGGACATGCCTATGGAACAGGGAGTAGGGTTTCATCAATGCTAATCATCTAACCAAGAAATATATGTAGTAGTTACTTAGGAGTGTCTTGAATGGGGGAAATACACACAGAAAAAGTATGGTGTCATAGGGCAACATGTATGAAACTTGTTCTCAAATGACTCAGAAAAGCTAATTTAAAGAAAAGTAGTCTAAGGAAATGTATAAACAGTAAAATGCTAAGTTTGGGAATCCGCCTGAAGTGAAAGGAATGTGGAAGGTCCTCCCAATCACAACTGGAAGAAAATAGTACAAGTATACCTCATTTTACTGTGCTTCACAGATATAACATTTTTTTAAAATCTAAGTAAGGTTTGTGGCAACTCTGTATCTAACAAATCTGTCAGTGCCATTTTCCAAAAGCATTTGCTCTGTGTCTCTGTGTCACATTTTGGTAATTCTCGCAATATTTCAAACTCTTTCAATATTGTCACATTTGTTATGGTGATCTGTGATCAGTGATTATAACTCATTAACAGCTCAGATCAGATGATTAGCATTTTTTAGCAATAAAGTATTTTAAAATTAAGGTATGTACATTGTTTTTAACGACATAATGCTATTGCATACCTAATAGCCTATAAACACAACTTTAATATGTACTGGTAAGCCAACAAATTCATTTGACTTACTTTATTGCAATATTTAGGGTGGTCTGGAACTAAATCCACATTATCTCTGAGCTATGTCTGTATATATCAGATACACACACTCACATATACATACACATATGTATCTGACAAGACTTGATCTGTAATATATAAACAACTGCTATAAATAATTAAAAGACAGGAATGCCTGGGTGGCTCAGTGGCTGAGTGTCTGCCTTAAGCTCAGGGTCTGATCCCAGGATCTGGGATCAAGTCCCATATTGGGCTCCCTGCGAGAAGCCTGCTTCTCCCTCTGTCTGTGTCTTTGCCTCTTTCTCTGTGTCTCTCATGAATAAATAAATCTTTAAAAAATAATTAAAAGACAAACCTACTAATTTATAAAATTAGTATAATAAAATATATACTAATCTTCTTTTGTGAAGATTTAAACAAACTCTTCACAAAAGAAGATATCCAAATGGCCAGTCAGCAGGTATTCAATGTCATTAGTCATTAAAGAAATACAAAATTAAACCAGAGGGAACTACCATTTCACACTTATGAACCTGGCTAAAATTTTAAAAACTGACAAAACTAAATGCTGGTGAAGATGTGGAGCAATAGGAACTTTACACTTTGCTAATTTTAGTTATCTACTGCTATGTAACAACAGTCTCACAAACTTAGCAGCTTAAAACAACAGACATTTATTATCTCACAGTTTCAGTTGGTTAGAAGGCCAGGCACAGTTTAACAAGATTTCAATCAAGGTGTCAGCTGAAGCTGTGGTCTCATGGCAGGCTTGAGTTTCCAAGCTTACATGGTTATTGGCAGCGTTCAGTTCCTCATGGGCTACTGGACTGAGGACCATGTTTCTTGCTGGCCATGAACTTGGAAGCTGCCCTCAGCTCCCTACCACATAGCCCTCTCCATAGGCAGTTTATAACATGGTAACTTGCTTCTCCAAAGCCAGCAAGGACAGAGTGTCCGCACAAGATGGGCATTATAATCTGATGTAACATAATCACATACACATAATCATATATATCCTGTCACTCTTGTCATGGTCTATTAGGAAGGAGCAAGTCCTACCCAAACTCAAGGGGAGGGAATTATAGTGGGCATAAATACCCAGAAACAGGGGCGTGGGGACCACAGTAGAATCTGTCTGCCACAATAAGTGGGAATGTAGACTAAACAAACACCTTTGATAAAATGGCAGTTTCTTGTAAAGTCAAGCTACACTAGGACCTACCATTCTACTTCTACATGTTTATGTCCCAAGAAATGAAAATATATCTCAACATAAAGACTTGTACAAGAAAGTTCATAGCAGCTTTATTCATAAAAGCCAAAAACTGTAAATAACCTGTATGCCCATCAACAGGAAAGCAGATAAACAAACTATAGTCTCTTTTCCTTTTCTTTTTTTTTTTTAAATTACACTCCACTCCCAACATGGGGCTCAAACGCATAACCCCAAGATCAAGAGTCACATGCTCCACTAACTGAGCAAGCTAGATGCCCCTGTAGTCTGTTTTTCAATGAAATACTCCTTAGCAACAAAAAAGAATGTACTAACACACACAACATAGATGAATCTGACAAAAGAAGGCTGACATAAGAATACATACTTCTGTATATGATTCCATTTATATAAAGTTCAAGAACAGACACTAATCTCTAGTGATATAAGCCACAACAGTTATTGTCTATAAGAGGTGGAGACTGATTGGAAGTGATCAATACACTCTTTATCTTAATACAGGTGTTGGTTACATGAATGTATATATTTGTCAAAACTCACCAAACTATAAACCCAAGATCTGTGCGTTTCACTATATTTAAATTTTACTTCAATAAAAGAAACATGAAGTACATAGTAATAGAAAATGAAGAGATTAGCACAGTAGTTAAGAGAATAGATTCTGAGGCCCCACTGCCTGGATTTGGACTCTGGCCATGCTACTTTTTGGGCAAGTTACCTAACTTCTCTACCTATCTGATAATTAAATGAGTTAACACATGAATTGCAATTAGAATAGATAGAATAGAAAGATAATCAAGTGCTGAAACTCAAAATGCAGCTAAATGGAGCATCACTCTGTAAAAGAAGCTGCAGTCTAAAGAGAACACAAACCATGGGGGAATCACACTGAAATTCAGTATCATAGTAGTATTAAATATATTCCATCTTAAAATTGCAGAGATAGTATTCCTCCTCCCTCACAACTACATTCTAAGGCCTTGTTACCTTTGTATTCAATAGCAGGACAGGCATTTCTCAACCCATTGGCTAAAAGGCCATATAGTGAATTAATATGGATGAGAATTTAATTATAATAATGTATCACCTGTATTCACATGGACACTTTCAATAAGGAACATAAAATTTGCTTAGATTTTACCATAATCTTCAAAGCATTTCTAAGCAGTAAGATAATGAAGGAAATGGAAAGTGAGTGGTTTGCTTACTTTCATTTTGAAAACCAGAATTAAGATATAGGAATCCTTACAGAGTAGTCCTCTTATTGCCTTCCTATAAACACACAAGCTTTTAGAAAATGGATACCACTTTCCACCAATACGTTATTGTTAGAGTGGCCATGCTAGAAGAACCCCAATGGGGCACATCCGGGCTATTTAGGAGGCTTCATCTTTATGACTATGCTTACTGTCCCTGCAAAGTCACAAATTGACATCAATGGCAATTCATTAGTACTTTAAGACAATGAATCTATAAACTGTCTCATCCGTTCTTTCCAACAACCCTGAGGAGTCAGCTAGGTAGCTATCTTTATTTCTTTCAATTCTGATGAAAAGACTGAAGCTTTAAAGGTAACTAACCCCGAATCACAGAGTTTTTATTAAAGGAAGATTTAATTCTTCTGCCTCCAAATCCAGTGTTCAGTCCACTCTGCCAAGTATGTCTGTATCAAAAGAAGTTTGTGAAAATGAATCATTTGCTAATATTTTTTTAAAGATTTTATTTAGGGGATCCCTGGGTGGCACAGCGGTTTAGCGCCTGCCTTTGGCCCAGGGCACGATCCTGGAGACCCGGGATCAAATCCCACGTCGGGCTCCTGGTGCATGAAGCCTGCTTCTCCCTCTGCCTATGTCTCTGCCTCTCTCCTCTCTCTCTCTCTCTCTCTCTGTGACTATCAAAAATAAAAATAAAAAAATAAAGATTTTATTTATTTATTTGAGAGAGAGAGAGCGAGCATGAGCAGGGGAGAGTGGCAGAGGGAGTAGTAAAAGCCCAATATGGGGCTTGATCCCAGGACCTCGAGATCATGACCTCAGTTGAAGGCAGACGCTTAACCAATTGAGCCACCCAGGCATGACCCATTTGTTAGTTTTTAAAGTCTTGATTACAGATGTCAATAATTGAAACTATTGGCTTACCTCAGGAATCTTCCTAAAACAAACAAAAAATCAAACACATTTGAGGACACTCAAGCACACTTACATTTATGGACTATGATAACTGTAATAAAGGCAAAATGTCTTTAATAAGTGAGTCATAATATGGTAATGATGGTACTAATATCCCTAAGGTGCATTCTGGATTGTCACAACAATTGTGGACTTTACTGACATTCAGTGGTGGAAAAACCAAGAATGCCAGATATCCTACAACCCACAATTCTTTTAAGTCCTGCACAGTTAAGAAATGACTAGCTTTGGGGATCCCTGGGTGGCTCAGAGGTTTAGCGCCTGCCTTCGGCCCAGGACATGATCCTGGAGTCTCTGGATCAAGTCCCCCCTTGGGCTCCCTGCATGGGGCCTGCTTCTCCTTCTGCCTGTGTCTTTGCCTCTCTCTGTATGTGTCTCTCATGAATAAATAAATAAAATCTTTAAAAGAAAGAAAGAGAAAAGAAAGAAGAAAGAAAGAAAGAAGAAGAAAGAAAGAAGAAAGAAAGAAAGAAAGAAAGAAAGAAAGAAAGAAAGAAAGAAAGAAAAGAAAGAAAATGACTAGCTTCCTGCATGTTTCCAACATTCATGTAAGTGAAAACATTTCATCCAAGGGCAGAACCAGGTTTTGTAGGGTCTAAAGCTTATTCTAGTTGGAGGGTCCTGTATAAGAAAAAGCATACAAATTCACAATTACAAAATCAGGTTTTAAGATTTTAAAAGACCAAATATGTAGTAATACATCTAAAGAAAGATGTACAATACTTCTAATAAATGCAAAATCAAAGATCTAAGTAAAGTAAATGGAAGGACACATCATAACCATTAATCGAAAGATTCAATATTTTAAGGATTCAATTCTCTCCAAAGTAAGCCACAGATTCAATACAATCCTAATACAATTCTCAAAAAAAACTTAAAGCTTGTTCCAAGATTTCTAAGAAAATGCAAAGAGTTAAGATTAGTCAAGGCAACCAAGAACAAACACACAACTGGAAGACCTATACCACCAAGCAACAGGCCTATTATAAAGATAGGAGGGCCTAAGTGGCTCAGTAGGTTAAGCATCTGCCTTTGGCTCAGTTCATGATCCTGTGAATTGTCTGTTCAGCAGGGAGCCTGCTTCTCCCTCTCCCTCTGACCCTCTTCCTTGTTCATGCTCTTGCTATCACATACACTTTCTCTCAAATGAATAAATAAATATATCTTAAAAAAAATAAAAATATAGTAATAGAGGGGACATTAGTTCAACCATGGACAAACTCACCAATGTACAAAACAGAAAGTCTAAAATAGATTCACATGTAAAACGTCATGTGATTTAGGATCAAGGTCATAATGCAAAGCAGTAAAAAAAAAGATGATCTTTTTAAATAAATGGTGCAGAGTTAATTGAAATATCCATATGGAGGAAAATATATCTGACTCCTCACACCACACACAAATACCAATTGCAGATGGACTGTAGATTAGAAGTGAAAAGTAAAACAATACATTTTAAAAGAAAATATTAGTGATCACCTTCATGATATTGAAGTAGGCTAAGACTTTTTTTTTTAAGGATTTTATTTATTCATGAGAGACACAGAGAGAGAGAGAGAGAGAGGCAGAGACACTGGCAGAGGTGGAAGCAGGCTCTTAGCAGGGAGCCCGACACGGGACTCGATTCTGGGACTCCAGGATCATGCCCTGGGCCAAAGGCAGGCGCTCAATCGCTGAATCACCCAGGGATCCCTAGGCTAAGATTTCTTAAAGAGGATATAAAAGGCACTAAACATAATGGGGAAAATTGAGAATTGGACTAAATTAAGATTAAGAAATTCTGTTCATCAAAAAACACCATTAAAAGAATAAAAAGGCAAAATTAATTTAATAAGTAAAAAGGCAATCCATGGGGTATAAGAAGTTATCTGTAAGAAAAAGAACTCCTGTAAGTCAGTAAGAAAGAGAGAGACAGGGACACCTGGGTGGCTCAGCGTTTGAGCGTCTGCCTTCAGCCCAGGGTGTGATCCTGGAGTCCTGGGATCAAGTCTCACATCGGGCTCCCTGCATGAGCCTGCTTCTTTCTCTGCCTATGTCTCTGCCTCTTTCTCTCTGTGTCTCTCATAAATAAATAGATAAAATCTTTAAAAGAAAAATTGGCAAATGACCTGAACAGACAATTCATAAAAGAGAATATCCAGATGGCTGATAAGCTTATGAAAACATACTCAACATCACGAGAGGGGATTCCTGGGTGGCTTAGCGGTTTAGCGCCTGCCTTCAGCCCAGGGTGTGATCCTGGAGTCCTGGGGTCAGGTCCCGCATCGGGCTCCCTGCATGGAGCCTGCTTCTCCCTGTGCCTGCATCTCTGCCTCTCTCTCTCAGCCCCTCTCTCTCTCTTTCTCATGAATAAATAAATTTAAAAAAACATCATGAGAGAAATGCAAATTAAAACCACTAACCACTGGAGAAACCATTTTACCTCCAACTAGAAGGACTAAAACAAAGGACAAAGAATACCACCTGTTGGTGGAGAGGTGGTACAACTGGAACTTTCATACTAAGCTGAACATATACATACTCTATGATCTGGCAATTCCACTCCTGCTGCTATACTCAAAAGAAAGGAAATGAAATATATTAGAGTGCTTATATCCACCAACATGCACAAGCATGTTCAAGCAGCACTATCCATAATCACTCCAAACTAGAAACTTCCCATGACCATCACTGCAGAAGAGTTACATAAACTGTGATGTATTCACATGTGGAACACTACACAACAAGAATATATGAACAGCAACTACATGCAACAACAATGTGGATAAATCACACAAACATCCTGTTGAGCAAAGTCAGATACAAGAGTGTGCACATATGAAGTACAAATGCAGGCAAAACTTGACTTACATTGCTGTAAGTTAGGATACTTTGATTTTTGTTGGAGGGAGAGGTAGCGATTAGAAGGGGCAAGGCAATGTTTTAGGTTTTGGCAATGTTCTGTTTTCTGATGTGCGTGCTAGTTATGTGGGTTTGTCCAGTTCGTAAAAATTCATCAACAGTACTTATGTGTACTTTTCTAAGCATATATTATACTCCAACAAAAAGTTGTTTGTTCGTTTTTTTAATTAGGTATAGGGTCATGAGGGAGCCAGTGCACAGCAAGGGCCTTAAGCTTAAGCTTCATTAGCTTCATAATAAATTTGCCTTTGGTCTCACCAGACATAAATGTATATAAATAAATACCAGTTTGTTTTTTTTTATGATAGTCACAGAGAGAGAGAGAGAGAGGCAGAGACACAGGCAGAGGGAGAAGCAGGCTCCATGCACCAGGAGCCTGACGTGGCATTCGATCCCAGGTCTCCAGGATCGCACCCTGGGCCAAAGGCAGGCGCCAAACCGCTGCGCCACCCAGGGATCCCTAAATACCAGTTTTTAACTAAGCTTTCATCTAAATAAATTTGATAGAGAAATTTAAGTACTTTTTTCATCATTTAGTATATATGGAATTTTCCAGGAATATTACTACTATGTAAATTAGAGGAAGGACGGTACTTTGTTTTATACAGAACTTCATGAAGATTTATTCAGAATTCTATAAAATCATATCACCAATGTAACTGCCACATATCATCTGAGTCACCAATACAATACACCTGTATTAGTCTCTATTTGTAAGTCTCATATTCACAGAGGAAAAACTATGTGTACTTGACAGCTATAGTTTCTGATGTGCCATGCCATTTACAAATGTCTTGAGAATTCACATACAGAAATATATATTGTATTACAAATAGCCTCCTTTTGTTTTTCCTCATATTGCAGTTAGGATATTATAGACATGTTGGTAAAGTTTTATAATCTGGGAATTTCTATTTTTTTTAGGATTTTATTTATTTATTCATGAGAGACACACACACACACAGAGAGAGAGAGAGAGAGAGACAGAGGGGCAGAGATACCGGCAGAGAGAGAAGCAGGCTCCATGCAGGGAGCCCAATGCAGGACTTGATCCTGGGACTCCAGGATCATGCCATGGGCCAAAGGCAGGCGCTCAACCGCTAAGCCACCCAGGGATCCCCATAATCTGGGAATTTCATTTCAAGATAGAAAAAGGGCCATAAAATCTTAATATTTTATTTAAATTCAACATATAGTATATGCCAACACATAGTATAACACCCAGTATTCATCTCATCAAGTAGGGCCATAGATTCTAATTCCTGAATTTAATAACTGTTCTTTTATATAACTCACATTATCTAAATCTCAAATTAAGTAATACACTTACCTAAAATTTTAAAAAATTATGAAAAAGAAAAACCCAGGTAGCATTCTAAGAGCAATTATCTAAATATATCTATCATAAACTTGATCTACACATGGTGAACAGAACAAGAGGGAAATGAATCCAAACTACAAGACCATAAGCCCTTTTCCTTTTAAATCAGTAAGATCCACTTTGGCATTCACAAGCAAAGGGCTCCATTATTTTCTTGCTCTCTTTCAAAAATAACTCCACCTTCAAGATTATACAAATTAGATCATTCTGCAGCAGGATTCCTCCTTGCAGAGCAACTCCTAGGAAGCATAGACATGCTGTCTGCTGTAGCAAACTACTCATTAAAAAAAAAAAAAAAAAAAAAAAACAGAAAAACCCACAAAAAAACAAAAAAACCCACAGGTTTTTGACTTTTCAGTTTCTTTCACAAAGAAACCTATGTGCTATAGGTATTAATTGCTTCTGCAACAGATTTCCCTCATTAAAACCCATCAAATAAACAGGGATCAGAGGATATACTAGACCAAGCAAATATGACAGCAGAATAATCAGGGATGTTGAGACTCAGCTACCTCAATAGCTTCATCATGGCCTACAGCACACACACACACAAAAATTAATCTAGATTATTAACACAATCAGTTGCCAACCTACAGATTATTCATTCCATCACCTAGTAAATTCCCAAGGAAATTTATTCCCAATTACAAATGGCAAAAGTGGAAACAAACTCCTTCAAGCATCTTGAGTTCTGTTATACAGATCTCATTTTTACATAACATCACTTAAGATAAAATAATGACAGTAACAATTTTTTTTCGTAAAAACCAGAAAAATGACACAAGGAACTTAAATGAAATTTTCAAGTCATCCTTGGGACACCTGGGTGGCTCAGTGGTTGAGCACCTGCCTTCGGCCCAAAGCATGATCCTGGAGTCCCAGGATAAAGCCCCACATTGGGCTCCCTCCATGCGGCCTGCTTCTCTCTCTGCCTATGTCTCTGCCTCTCTCTCTCTGTGTGTCTCTCATGAATAAATAAATAAAATCTTTAAAAAAAATGTTTCAAGTCATCCTTGAATCCTTTTGCTCTGTCATATCCCAAGTACAATCCATAAACGAATCCTTTAGTTTTGAAAATATACCTAGAATCTGATGAATTCTCTTCGTTTCCACCTCTACCACCCTTTTCCAAGTCAGTATTAGCTTCCACGACATCATCCAACACTCCTACTTGGACTCCCTGCTTCCACCCTACTCTTCTTTACAAGCTATTCTATACACAGTAGCCAGTTGGTATTTTAATAGGAAAGTTATTATCATGCCTCTTCTCTGGCTCAAAATCCCTAATGGCTTCCCATCTCACTCAATGTCAAAGCTAAGACTTACAATGACCTACAAGATATGGGTCCTCTCTGCTTCTGTGACTTTCTCTCCCATTACTCAATCCTCATTCATTTGGCTCCAGCCTACTGGCCTTCTAGATGTTCCTGGAACGTACCAGTACTTCCTATTGTTTCCTCTACTAGCTTGGCTAAATCTATGCTCCACAAGGATTGCTACCCTTCTCTGAGGTCTTGCAGACCATCTTATTCATAACTGTAACTCTCTCTGCTTTACTTATCTACCCTTCCTACCTTATTTTATCCCCACCTGACAAACTCTCTCATTTCCTCATTCATTTGCTAATGGTCTGCTGCCCATCTGGCCCTAGAAGGTAGCCTCCATAAGAGCCAGGATTTTATCTCTTTTATTGACTGTTCTCTCCTCGGTGTCTAAAATGGTGACCAGCTTATGATGTATACACTCAACAGCTATTTGCTGACTAAATGACTACTAGGTAGAGAAAAAGTTAAAGAGACTTATCCAAATCCACATGATGAAGCAAAGCCAAATAAGAAACCAAATTCTAAAGTCAAAACATTTTTGGGATACAGTTTTAAAGAAATTATAGCAATTTGCTGACTTTTTTCCTGCAGATATAAGAATAGGAGGAAATACCTGAATGAGCATCAAACAAAACAAAGCAAAACAAAACAAAACCCAAATAGAGCCATCACTCCAAACAGTCTTTTTTCTAAAAATGTTTTCTTAAATGGACACAAATTAGATGAAGCCTCATCAACTGAGACATGGCATTCATTCATCAGTGAGGCTACTTTAGAACCAGGCCCTTCCGGAACATAAGTAAACATATCACCTGGCCTAAGTCCAAAGCATGCCAAACTAATGTTATGCCAAATCTTGGTTTAGGAAATCATATCCCATTTCTAGCCCAAATTCATTTCTCCAGTGAAAGGATACTTCCTTTTTCTCCATGGAGAGAAAAGCTAACTGAAAAGATTAAGGAGTAATATTTAATAGTATTATAGCTATCCTTTTTTATGTTTTTTTTTTTAAAGGGAACATAGAGGGGATTATCTACAAGTAATAAAAACAAAATGATAATGATATTACATACAGTTAATGAACAATTCTCCCCATTAAAAGCAAGGGCATAAACAATTTATTGCACATTTTGGTGGCAAAGAGGAAATACAATTAAATCCATTAATAGCTACAAGAGTTTTTATGCTCCCAGAGGACCTTGGTTTCTAGAGTTGCTTATTCATTTTCATCCACAGCAATAATGGTGCATGGCAGAAATGACAAATGCTGTAGACTACTTACCATGTATTTTAGTTTTGAGGAGACAATTTTATTAAACAATAGACTTAAGATAGATTACACTGCCACATTCCTTGGATGTGAGCTAAAAGTGCCAAACAAAAAACCTACTTGTGAAGACAATGTAACTGATGACTAATGTAAATCAGGTCTATCACGGGTCAAAAAATATTATACCATCATACTCACAGCTTCACTGACATTCCCAAAGATGTTATGGTAATGATTTCTATGAATACAGATGCTCAAACATTTTATAAACATTTTGTTTCTCTCCATAACAAATCAGCAAGGGAAAAAAAAGTATACTCACTTTTAAAAAAATGAAAAAAGGGACTTGCCTACAGGTAATCAAAACAAATTTAACCAAGCAATATATATTGGGCTTTTTTTACTAATCCATAATTCTCCAAAACAAATGTAAAATTTCACTTGCATCGCAAACTGCATCTTCAATAGGGTTTTTGATTCCCCAAGACTTTAGAAGATTAAACTCCTACCCAAACTCACCACCAATCCCATCCTTGGCATGTACCAACCCAGACCAAGAAGTACGTGAAATGTTTCTTCCTTGTTCCTAAAACATAGCTGTGAATCTCATGTATTCAGATGATATTGTCCATTACATTTAGCCTTCATTTCCCCAACCCATTCATTCTTAACATATTTGATTACCTGGTTTAGCCCACATTCTATTTTAGGCAATAAAGCAGAAAGAAGGTATGTTGATAGCAATAGGGAGAAATAAAGGCAAAAAAAGCAAACAAATGAGTTTAAGAATAATACAACACATACCAGTCTACACTCTTCATTTCAAGCCCTGATGTTCACCATGAGGATCCCATTCATCATGATTATCCACACTCGAGAAATTGTTTTACATATTCTTAAGGAAGAACCAGAAACATGTAAATGTATTTGTAGATTTCCAACTAAAATGAATCACGGGTGTCTAGGTGGCTCAGTCAGTTAAGGGTCCAACTCTTGATTTCAGCTCAGGTCATGATCTCAGGGTTAGGAGATGGAGCCCAGGGGGCACCATGGTCAGCTGGGAGTCTGCTTGAGATTCTTTCTCTCTCTCTCTCCCCCTCCCTCCCTCTGTCCCTATCCCCTCCTTTCTCTCCTTCTCTAAAAGTAATAATAATAAAATAAAATGGGACAGTACAGTCTTGGTGTTTATTGAAGGAGAAAATTAACACACACACACACACACACACACACACACACAGATCCAAATGTTTAGTGATAGGCCTTAAAAGTATTATCAGGTTTCTCCTATAAAAGTAAAATAGAATTTTCTATAGTCTGAGACATAAAAGGAAAGCTTAAGGAGATAAGAGAAAAATATCAACTCCATTTAAACACTCATTTTCTTAGGAGTCACTTAGCTTTTATTGGTAATAAATGGCTACCTGTAAACTGGTTTAGTTGCTCTTCTGGCTGTCAAACCAGAGCTAAAGAAGTCAGCAGGTAGAATAGGGAAGCTGTCAAGTCAAATTGGCTCAAAACAAAGTTGTGGTTTGCAGGCGGGGCCTGTACCATCTCTTCCGTTCATATAAGCTGGCAGGATGTAGAAACAGGATCCTGATCCAGCCACTGCTTCAGAAAACCAAAATATTTTATTTTGACTTTAAGCTTGGAGTTTGGCAGGATCTGTCTAAAATGAACCCAAGACCTTATGATGGTCCCACTGAGGAAATCATAGTATCAACTAGGTTGCCCTGACTCTAGAAAGCAAGCAGTTTTTAAAGGGGTATCAGGGAAAGACAAAGACGCTGGAGTAGCAGTAAGGATAGCCATTGCCAATAGTAATAGTAGTAACAGTTATTATTTTTAAGTGTTATCTATGTGCCATGTAAGCATTTACTCATATTAATCTCATAAATCCTCATAATTAATGAGGGGTAGGGACAATTATTAGGCCCATTTTGTGGATGAAAAAATTAAAGCATAAGAGAGGTTAAATAAAAAAAAAGAGAGAGAGAGAGAGAGAGAGGTTAAATAATTTGCCCAAACCACTAAATGGTAAACTACAGAATCAGGATTAAAATCCTGGCTAACAACAACAACAAAATCCTGACTAACTGGCTCTAGAACTGGCAGTTATAGTCATTTTGCTATTTCTTGCTATCTATAATTTGGTAATAATAGAGGAATATTCTGTAATTCCAAATGGCAAAGTATAAACATTAAATATTATTATTTGTCAACTATGAGAACCAGCCAGGGCTTGAAGAACACCAAATTTAAACAGAGAAATCATTCTGGTGTCAGATAATTATGAGTCATGAGACAAATCCCAGCCCACCTACCTCTAAACCGCGTAGCCTTATAAAATGCCTTCACCTCAGTGGGCCTTGATTTCCCTCTCTGGGAAAAGGATCTCAGTACCTGCCTCTGATGGTTATTATGACACAGTAAATGCTCAACTGGTCTGGTTCATTTTCTTCAGGCATCAGCTCAAATGTCACTTCATCAGACACCTTCTCTGATCATTCTATCCCAAAAAAGCCCTTCCACCAACATTCTCAATTGCTTTATTTATTATGCTTTATTTTTCATTATGGCATTCACTCATTACCTATTTTTTATAAATATAATTACCTAGTTATTATCTGTCTCCCTCCACCTAAATGTATACTCTAGGAGAGACTGAATTTTATCAACTTGTTTGCTGCTGTTTCTCCAGCACCTACAGCAGGGCTTGGCACATAGAAATATTCAATAAGGATTTGTTGAGTAAAGGAATTGTGTAAAACAAATATCCATTCAATAAACATAAATAAAAAGACACTTTCATTTGACAAATGTATTTCTTGAGCACTTATAAAGTAACTATTACATGAACAGGATTATTCTAGATGATAGTAAAACTAGTTGTGAAATTTTATAAACTCTCAGAATGTAACAGGCAGGTAAGGGTAGCTTTCCAAGGTGGTAGATTAACTAAGACTTCAATGATACTCACAAGCCAGCCACATGATGATGTGGGGACAAAGCATCCCAGGTGCAAGTCCAAAAGCCCAAAGGCAGAGGTGACCACAGCGAGGCCCAGCTTGCCCAGAGCCAAGTGAGCACAGTGGAAAATGACAGAAGATAAGGTCAAAGACACAGGAAGGGGTCACATCTTGAAGTCTTTCATAAGGCATGAAAAGGGGTTTTATTCTAAGTATGATGAAAAGTTATTTGATAGTGTGACTTATCTTCACCCACTAGAATATATATTTTATGAGATCAAGGAGACCAGCTGGTCTATAAACATTTGCTAAATGAATGAATTGGGAAGATTATGAAGAAGGGAGTGACATAATCTGATTTTCTTTTGAAACATGACCCTGAACTCCTACTAGTAGTTACACTCTGGGAGGAAACTAGAGTGGCAAAAGATGGGTAGAATCACAAACAGTAGAGTGCAATGTGGTTTGAGAGGTACCGTAATACAGAGAAACAGAAGGATAAAGCTGCTCTGTAAACCTTGAAGCTGTTTGGTGTTTTTAAACAGGAGACAAGAAAAAGTCAATGAGGAGGGAACAAAATAAATGACAATTGATGTCCTAAGCCTTTTGTGTTTTCTATACTATTAAAAAAAACTGCTATAAAGAATCTCTATCTCATCTATGAAAGAAAAGAAGAACAAAAAGAAAACTCAAGATAGATGGACAGACACACACAAAATGCTTTGGAGAACAATTATAAAGAAAAAACTCCGTTTTATGTCTCAACACAATAATTAGTCTAAATTTCCTCAGGGAGAATTCATAAGCCAATTATATCCACAATGGAACCTGGTGGAAATCTTGCTCACAGTAAGGTTTTGAGAGGCAAGTTGTCATATATAAGAGTTACACAGTCCACAAAGAGAGGAACAGGTATTCCTCTACTAGGAACCAAGTTTTAAAACATCATTTCCTTCGTATCTACCTTTATCTGTATTGAGTCACTAAAAAACACATAAATTATAGTGTAATTTCTAAGATACACATCACAGTTCTAAATTTATTTTATTTTATTATTATTATTTTTTTTTTTTTTGCCAAAGTACTTGGTAGATATTACCTAGTGTCACATTCACAGATCTAGAAGTACTGTAAGTGCTGAAAGGGTGGGTTTATTTGGGAGCTAGCAACGGACCATTGCTCCCAAAGAGAAAAAAAGGAAGAACAGTATTTTTTTTTTTTAAAGATTTTATTCAGGGGATCCCTGGGAGGCGCAGTGGTTTGGCGCCTGCCTTTGGCCCGGGGCGCAATCCTGGGGACCCGGGATCGAATCCCACATCGGGCTCCCGGTGCATGGAGCCTGCTTCTCCCTCTGCCTGTGTCTCTGCCTCTCTCTCTCTCTCTGTGACTATCATAAATAAAAAAAATAATATAATAAAATAAAGATTTTATTCATTCATTCATGAGACACACACAGAGAGACAGGCAGAGACACAGGCAGAGAGAGAAGCAGGCTCCATGCAAGGAGATGCCCTGGGCCAAAGGCAGGTGCTAAACCACTGAGCCACCCAGGGATTCCCAGGAAGAACAGAATTCAGGGTCAGAAAAATATGTGAAGCCACAACTAAACTCAGAGATTTTCACCTTGACTATATCTTAAAACACTTTACTATCTAAAAGAATCTACATAAATATTAAACAAATAAATAAATAAACAGGCCATTTTCAATACTACCTTGTCAACCATTCACCATGAGGGAAACATCATCTAGAACATTCCCCATTCACTGTATTTACTATCAATAAAACTCTAGAACCAAGAAAGGAAGGTAATGAGTGGAGTAAAACTTAAGACCCACCACCCCCATGTCTTCATGTGTTCAATATATGTATTTTTTTACAGCTCTATTGCAATACAAAATTTGTGAAGAGTATACTCCTTTAAGGTATACAATCGAGTAGAGCTGATTGTATTTTTAAATATATATTTCTAAAACAACATTCACTGGTTCTGTAATGCATGTTTATTATAAAAAGTTTAGAAATCACCACAAAAAACACGGACAAAAATTAGTATCACATATAATCTAACCATCTAAAAGCCATTTTAGAATTAATGTCTCCAGACAGTTTTTTCAATAGGTGTTGACTAAGACCTAAAACTGGGAAACAAATGGCAGGCAAGCACCTGGAAACAAATTCCCTACAGGAAAAAGTGAGCAGGTTAAAAAGTAAAAACACTTAAAGGAGAAAGACTAATAGAAGAAAACTAACAGGTCCTTTAAATAGTGAAGAAAAGGGACATTTCTAAAACAATCTGGAAGGGCAGCCCCGGTGGCGCAGCGGTTTAGCCCAGGGCGTGATCCTGGAGACCCTGGGTCGAGTCCCATGTCAGGCTCTCTATACGATGCCTGCTTCTCCCTCTGCCTGTGTCTCTGCCTCTCTCTCTCTCTCTATGAATAAATAAATAAAATCTTTAAAAAAATAAAATAAATAAAACAATCTGGAAGAGGGGCACCTGGGTGGCTCAATCCATGAAGCATCTACCTTAGGCTCAGGTCATGATCCCAGGGTCCTGGGATTCAGCTCCACAACCGGCTCCTTGCACATCATTTACTGGCCTTCTCTACTGGTCTTCTACTCTACTTCTCAATCCAAGGTAGAGCCATTGTCATCATCACAGTCATCAGCTTCCTGCACAGCGGGGAGTCTGTTTCTCCCTCTCCCTCTGCCCTTCAGGCATCTTGTATGCACTCTCCCATACTCGGTCACTCTGTCTTAAATAAATAAAATCTTTTTTAAAAATAAAATAATCTGGAAGAGGATAAAAGTATTCAGTTTAATTAAATAAATAAGGGATAAATAAATAAATAAATAAATAAATACATACATACATACATACATACCACAGATATTACTACTAGAAATACCATGGTTAGGCAATTTTCTCTTTAAAATATCTAATGTTATCTAACAGAACTTTCCTGAAAACATTCTAGATCTGCCTTGTCTAATATGGAAGCCACTAACCACATGTGACTAGTGTGACTGACATGACATGTGGCTAATAAAACTGAGAATTTATTAATCTTAAAAAGCCACATGCAACTAGTGGTTACTGTATCAGACAGCACAAATTTTAAGATAAAACGGCTTATGATGTTAAGATTTAATTGAATGTCAAATGGAATGCTTTCACAAACTGTTTAAGGTAAGTAAATATTCATCATCATTTACTGGCCTTCTCTACCGTTCTTCTACTCTACTTTCTATCCAAGGTAGAGGCCAAGTATAGGTGTAAGCAGCTCCCTGAACTGTGACTGCAGATCTCTGGTTTGTAATACGGTAAAAGGGAATGCAAATCCAGCGGGGTTTCTAACCAGACAACTGCCCTGTGAATGGCAGGAAGAGGAAAATACTCTAGAGTTAGTGTCTAGTCATAAATATCTTGATTCTCTAAACCCATCAGAAGCTATGCTGGGGACACCTGGGTGGCTCAGCTGTTGAGCATCTGCTCAGGGCTCAGGGGTCGGGAGATCAAATTCCTCATCAGGCTCCCTGTGGGGAGCCTGTTTCTCCCTCTGCCTATATCTTTGTGTTTCTCTCATGAATAAATAAAATCTTAAAAAAAAATAGAAGAGGCTATGTTGGTTATTCTTCCAACTAGGCCTAGAGAAGGAAAGATTCTATCCATGCATGCCAATCTAAAACCAAACCACCTCACTCAATCCAGCTCAAGGGGCCTCTGAAAGACATCCTAAGACCAACTTCAAACTCTCTTTTCTCAAGAGCCCTAATACCACTCCGAACCCAAACTGAAAAAAAAACCAACTCTTATAAGCATTCCCACAGCTACCTTGGATGCGTAAAGTACTCCCAGAAAGTGATGCTACAGTGCAAGCCAAGCCAGCTCCAAATTTCAGAGGATGCATTAAACCTTCAAGTCCAGGCCGAAACAGGACAAGCTTCCTCGGTTGAAGCAGTGAAAAGACACAGCCCATATTCTTACTTGTACCTCCCTCATGCACACTGAGGCAAACATTCACAGTAACAGTAGCAGCTTATTGGCTCAGTTAAATTGGAAAACCAGTTTAAAAAGAAATCTCATAACCACTAATGTGCCCAAAAGATCTGTAAATCAATACATGTAAAACGGACTCTGTGAAAGTCATTCTCTTTCTGACTTAAGGAATCTGAGCTTCCACGGGGACAATGGATAATATTACCTGATAGAGAGGATATTCTATTACAACACTCACAATGTGAAACTCATATCTTCTGAGATATGCTTTTAAGACTTTTAATGCTAGGGAAATAATAGAAATTTCACTAGGTCTCTCTTATTTGATCAATTTCATTTACTTCATATCTATCATTTAAAAAGTACTTTCTCTTACAGATCTATACGTCCTATTTTATATTTATTTCACCCACATTTTAGAATGAATGGCAAGTAAAAGTATTTGCAATACTTTTTGCAATAAAAACAAACCTAAGGTGTGGAAGTGTTTGCCTTGGCATAAAATAAGAATACAAGAGTAATATATCCTGGCTTGCCTAATGCTTTTGTGGTTAGAGGGGCAACTGTCCCTAAGTGTCTTGATGAAAGTCACACTTCTACCGCAGACTAGTCATGCCAACTTAGCCATGGCCACCTCCTTTGGTTCTAACAGTTTTATCCAAAAAGGCCTAACTTTAGTATTCAATTAAAAAAATAAAATGTGGCCTAAAGAAAAATGCAACTGATAACTCCTGAACTCTTTCCCTAAGTGCACATACAAAGATATGCAAATGTGCTCTATACTCAAAGACAAATGTGATACAGTTTGTGAGTGATATAGCAGAGCACATTTGATCTCCCAAAAACTGGCTTTATGCCACTGGGGAGATTTTGTACACCCGTGAAATTTAATAATTTTTTTGCCTCTCCTACTAAAGTAACTCAAAAAGAGAAAAGAACATCAGGGAAAAGCACCAAAGAGAAGGGGTCAACGATGAGACTCTAAAACTCACAACACCTAGGTGGCTCAGCAGTTAAGCCTTTGGCTCAGGGCATGGTCCCATTGTCCTGGGATTGAGTCCCACATAGGGCTTCCCTCAAGGAGCCTGCTTCTCCCTCTGCCTCTCTGTTTCTCATGAATAAATAAATAAAATCTTTAAAAAAAAAAAAAACCCTCTTCCCCAAAAAAAACAAAAACAAAAAAACCCTCTTCCCTTAACATCAAGCAACATGCCACCTGCCTATAAGGTTGCCATCCCACTAACCAATACATGGGCTATAGTTGAGAGAAACTAAGTATATGAGCCCTTAGTACAGGAAGAAAACAATGTCAATTTCTAAAGCTGTGAATTTCATGAACTATAAAGACCTACCAGCTTGTAACAGAATCTTAAAAGCCAACTGTATTTCCCAGTGACTACCTCTAGAGAGTGAAAACAGAAACAATGCTGGGGCTTTTTCCTTTAAAATTTTCATCTTTCTTTATAGCTTGAATTTTTTTAATAATAAATTTATTTTTTATTGATGTTCAATTTGCCAACATACAGAATAACACCCAGTGCTCATCCCATCAAGTGCCCCCCTCAGTGCCCACCACCCAGTTACCCTCACCTCCCCGCCCTCCTCCCCTTTCACCACCCCTAGTTCGTTTCCCAGAGTCTTCCATGTTCTATCTCCCTTTCTGATATTTCCTACCCATTTCTTCTCCTTTCCTCTCTATTCCCTTTCACTATTATTTATATTCCCCAAATGAATGAGACCATATAATGTTTGTTCTTCTCCGATTGACTTATTTACTCAGCATAATACCCTCCAGTTCCAACCACATTGAAGCAAATGGTGGGTATCTGTCATTTCTAATGGCTGAGTAATATTCCATTGTATACATAAACCACATCTTCTTTATCCATTCATCTTTCGATGGACACCAAGGCTCCTTCCACAGTTTGGCTATTGTGGACATTGCTGCTAGAAACATCGGGGTGCAGGTGTCCTGGCGTTTCACTGCATCTGTATCTTTGGGGTAAATCCCCAGCAGTGCAATTGCTGGGTCATAGGGCAGGTCTATTTTTAACTCTTTGAGGAACCTCCACACAGTTTTCCAGAGTGGTTGCACCATTTCACATTCCCACCAACAGTGTAAGAGGGTTCCCTTTTCTCCGCATCCTCTCCAACATTTGTGGTTTCCTGCCTGGTTAATTTTCGCCATTCTCACTGGTGTGAGGTGGTATCTCATTGTGGTTTTGATTTGTATTACCCTGATGGCAAGTGATACAGAGCATTTTCTCATGTTATAGCTTGAATTTTAATCACGGACATGTATTAATCTTTTAATTTAAAAAAATGCTGGGGGCAGCCCCAGTGGCACAGTGGTTTGGCGCTGCCTGCAGCTCAGAGCCTGATCCTGGAGTCCCAGGATCAAGTCCCACGTCGGGCTCCCTGCATGGAGCCTGCTTCTCCCTCTGCCTGTGTCTCTGCCTCTCTCCTCTCTCTCTCTCTTTCTCTGAATAAATAAATAAAATCTTAAAAAAATAAATAAATAAAATCTAATAAATAAATAATAAATAAAAAAATAAAAAAATGCTGGTAAAAATATCAATGAATAAAACAATTTAGTTATTTTAAAGCCAACTACAGGTACTCTCTTCAACCATAAAAAGTTTTATATATATGTATAAATATATATATAAAATGTAAATAAATATAAATATATAAATATATATTAGATGTATAAATATATATTTATTTATATATTTATATTTACATTTATTTACATTTTTTTCTTATTACATATATAAAAGCTTTATATATATATAAAGCCTTAAATCCACAATCATGTTTACATTTCTTAAGTGCACACATCTTACATGTTTGCATCTCATTTAAGTTACATGAGACAAGAATGTTAATCCCAGGCTATATACAGAATGCTGTATATAGAATGCACATTGCCAATATATTCTAAACAACATGAACAAGTAAACAAGGAGACCTCAAATTAACCATTTGACTCTAGTAATTGGACAGGCCAATAGCAGGGCATTTTCTCCCCACAGGGTGTTATTTTCTGTCCTGCAGATAAAACAGCATGCTCCAAAGAGCACAAGTGTTCCACAAGGAGCTGAGAGGTACAAGGGTGATAGCTGAAAAATAAAGTCAGAGCAGGACAGCTGACAATTTCAAGCACCGGTTAGTAGACATAACTGCATGTTCCCCACAGGTGAAAACAACAAGCCAACCTAAGCCTTTCACACCAAGTCAGGATAATAATTACCAATTTACTCAGGATAGTGGGCTGTTTCTTGGGCTAAAATTTTATTACACGGACTTTTCAGTGACCAGTAGAGGCAGACCAGAACACCAACAGTCATCAGTGATTTTATTTACCTCCCTCTGTTACACAGCAGTTTCTTCCCAGTTGGCTCAATGCTTTTTCAATCTAACAAGCTAGAGAAGGCAGTTGTCCAAATGTCACCAAACATAGCAATAGACATGAAGGAAGAATGGAGAGCCTGTAATACTAACACTGGACTAATGTAGGAAGGGGCACAATGCTTATGTTAGAATACTTCAGCTATAGATGGACCTACCTAGAAAGAAGGAAGCCTGCTAAGGACCATTAGACACTGAACTCCCACTTGAGTTTGGTGTTGTGTGTGGTAGGGCACTGGCCAAAGCAAACTAAGTGCCTTCTGATTACTCTAAAGGAAAGACAAAGAAAAAAGTGTACTCAGTGAAGTGAATGCTGAAACAAAAAGGACATGAAGAGAAAGGGGGGGGCGGGGCATGAGTGGAAAACAATTTAGCATTATCTAAAAAAGTTTCAGATGTATACTCTGCAAACAGCAATTCCACCCCTACATATAAAGACAACCAAAAGAAACTTTTGCAAGGAACACCAGGAGTCCTGGACAAAAATATTTACAGCATTACTGTTCCTGTTAACAAACAAGAAACAACCCAAATGTTCTCCAAAAGGAGAATTATGATTTATTCATACAATGAAATTCTATCCATTAGTGAAAATATTTAAAGTAGAGCTACTATACCCCACTGATGAGTCTCACAAGCCTAACGCTCCGTTAAAACACATTAATACAACTGAATTAATTCACAGAACACATACAGTATGGCGGCACTTACATAAACTTCAAAAACACTCTAAACTAAAAATATTGTTTAAAGATGCACGCATGCAATAAAACTATTTTTAAAAGACAAGGGAAATAATAAACACACAATTCAGGACAGTGTTTACCTTTGTGGGGGGAAGTAGAAGATATGGTCAGGAAGGGGGCATCCGGAAGGTTTCAACATAACTTATAATGCTCTATTTCTTAAGATGAGTCAAGTATAGAATTATACTTTTCATCATTTTGTAAAATACCCTATCTAGGAGATAACTGTGTGTGTGTGTGTGTGTGTGTGTGTGTGTATAATTTTGTATGCAAGAAATAATTCAAAATAAAGGGAAGTGGAAATAAATAGAGTTGAGGCTGGAACCAGACAATACTTCCTAACCCCCACTTATACATCCAACTACCCAAGGCTGGGCTAATAGAATAAGGAGTCCAAAACTCTAAGGCAACAAACAGAATCAGTTCAGTTTAGAGGTGAGGAAAAGATCACCTCCAGGCACTTTTCTGGACTTACTGGGTGAAACCAGTTCCACAGTGTCTGTTCAACGGGTAAACTGTAAGACACTGTATCCTGTCCCCAAAGAGTTGGAGAAAGACTGCTTTGCCAATACATAAACAGAAAACATCACAAACTCAGGCATATTTTACCAATGAAAGGAAAGTCCCCAGAGGGTTCCAAAAGACAGAGGAATGGATTTAATTTAGGAACAAGGCAGTAATTTTAAGAAGCCCTCCATGGCTAAGAGAATTTGTGACTAGCTACTGGGGAGGAACGGGGGGGGGGGGATGAAAAATACACTTAAAGACACACTAAATAGGACTTTTACAAGAGCAAAGGCCAGGAGAGAATGTGTGTAATCTGTAGCACAAATCAACGTGTGCCTGTGGAAGACTAACGAGAAGCCTCAAGGGTTACTATACGGGCTTTACCTGGCAGAAGACGACAACCAAGTTTGGCACACGCTGAGTATATTGAGAAATAATAATATCAAAAGACATCTACACCACAACTATGTAACATATGTACAGCCCACGGGCGCCAACGAAGCAGGGAAAAGAGTCTGTGACATTCGCAGGGAAACTGACCGTCAGGAAGGCCAGATTCGGTCAGATCGAGGAGAGGAGAGAAGGCCCCAGGCTGAGAGTCCAGAAGGCCCCAATCGGGGAGGGGAAGAAGGTGGTCCCGGCCGAGGCAGAAGGTGGTGCTGACAGGAGAGGGCGGGGTCCCCGCAGGAAGGAGCCAGGGGGAATCCAGGGAGGGGACGCTCCCCTGGGCACTGAGACCCGGAGGAATGAGAAGGCGGGGGGCCTGTCACAGACCCGGCCCTGCGGCCCGGAGGGCCCAATCCCCCCCCGCCCGCCGCTCACCTGGGCACGCAGCTGGACGAGCTCCGATCCACCTCCCAGGTGGCGTACAGGTTCATCTGCACTGGGGCGGGGGTGCGGCCTGGCCCGGGGCCGCCAGGAGGCGCGGAGCCGGAGGCCACCACGACGGCCATGGAGGTGGAGGTGGACGAGGACGAGGAGGAGGCGGCCGCCGCCGAGGTGGACGAGGACGACGACGAGGTGGCCTGGGCCAGCTTGGGGGGCGTCGGCTGCTGAGGCGTCGGCTGCTGCGGCGGCTGCTGCTGTTGCGGGGACTGGGCGACCCCTGAGCCTCGCTGGCCGCTGCCGCCCCCGGAGACTCCAGGACCACCGCCCGCCCCTCCGCGTTCAGCCATGGCCGGGCCAGGGGTAAGGGGCGCGGGGGTTACGGGGATCGGGGCGACGCCAAGGGGACGCCCAGGCTTCTCCCACCGCGGCGGCGAGGGCTCAACTCGTCTCCTCAGCCCGCCCGCCCGAGCGCGCGAGCGAGCAAGCGAGAGGCTGCACGCACGCGCGGGGCCTCTCGGCGCGCGGTCCTCGCGCTCGCCCGCCGCTGCCTGTTGCGGCTCGCGCCGCCGAGACACTGGGTGGGCGTGTCCGCGGGGGCGGGGAGCTCCGGCTGGCGCCGACCCCACCCAACACCAAGGGGCGGGGCCCGGACTCGCGCTCGCGCCCCTGGCGAGCCCGTGGGCGCGCTCCCCTCGCTCCCTAGGAGGAGGGTCCTCCACCCGGCGGATCCCGGCCGGACCCTGCCCTCACATCCGAGGCGTGGGCCGCAGGCAGCCCGCCCGGTTCTCCCCTCCCCCGTAGTCCTCACGGCAGCAATAGCCTGGCCGGCGGAAACTCCGCTTTTCCGGGGCGCGGCCCCGGCCAGGAGAGGGCTGCCGCGGGAGCGTGCCTCAGGACCCTCGGGTCCCCAGAACCGAGGCAGAAGCGGCGGCGGCGGCCGCCGGGCGAAACCCGCGTCGCGCCAGGCTACTTGGCCCCTTGCTCTGCCGCCCCGGGGTTTCTTCACGACCTACAAAGGGAGTGGTGGAGACCCAGTGGTCGGCCCGCCTGCCTGTGGGCGGTGAAGTTTCCGTCCCCGCTTCTCTCCACCGTAGGCAGGGGCTCCGGGACCTAGAGTCTGAGAGGCCCTGACAAGGATGAAATCTAAAGCTAAGCTGTGGCCCATCTGGAGCCTCCTTTTCTGTCCTGTGGCTCCCCTCCCCCAAAGAAGCATTATAGAGTTACAAACGCCCCCCCCCCCCATCTCTGCCCTCAATTTCTTCTACTGGTCATGTTTTCTCCGCTTCACTGTTTAATCTTTTTAAAAAGATTTTATTTATTCTTGGGGGGGCGGGCAGATACAGCAGAGGGAGAAGCAGGCTCCATGCAGGGAGCCCCACGTGGTACTCGATCCCAGATCCCCAGGATCACGCCCTGGGCCAAAGGCGGCGCTAAACCCCGGAGCCACCTGGGCTGCCCTGCTTAATCTCTAACGTTCTACTCCTTCCAAGACCTAGCTTAATCTGTGCAACACAGGATCTCCCACACTACTCCCCCATCCATCACCTCCAGAAACCATCTTGAAGCCTCCTGACATCCGCACCTCAGTTGGTGCCCTTAGGGCAAAGGAATACTAGTAGTACAACAGTATGACTTTTCTCCTCCGCATCGAGCAAATGCCTGTTGGGCCCTGAAGTCCAACCTAGTGTAGCCTGTTGGGAAGACTTCTTGGGACCAGACAACCTGAAGAAAGCAAGCCTTCCTCACCCCCCCAAGTGAGTGACTGAAACTATTCAGGGGTTCATATGGACTCAGGACATTCTAGATTTGAGCTGTGTTCTCCCCAAGGTATGGACTTGGGACTCTTTTGACCATAGGTCTATAGGAAGGCCTGACCTGGCCTACTTCCCAAGCCCACTGCACTTCCTCAGCCCAGCCAGGGTGCTAAGCTGGCTATTTTTAGTCTCCAAGGACAAAGTAAGGTCAAACCAGGCCTAGAGGTACTTCCCCGAGAGCCCTCTTAGAAAAACTGGCAGTGGGATCCCTGGGTGGCACAGCGGTTTGGCGCCTGCCTTTGGCCCAGGGCGCGATCCTGGAGACCCGGGATTGAATCCCACGTCGCGCTCCCAGTGCATGGAGCCTGCTTCCCCCTCTGCCTGTGTCTCTGCCTCTCTTTCTCTCTGTATGACTATCATAAATAAATAAAATTAAAAAAAAAAAAAAAGGCAGTGGTGAGGCACAATTTCAGCATGGCTTTCACTTTATCACCAGTCTCAACTGCAGCATCTGATCCAGGTGCATGCCCCTGGTCACTGGGGCAGCCCTGAAGTTGCAGAAAAAGCCTGTTTTAGTCCTTCTGCACAAGGGGGTTAAAAGACGAAGGAGGATCAGAAGTGTTGCATATGCATCTCTTTCCGTGGGAAACAGTTTTATTTACAAAACAGGTCTAAAATAAGAACATGAAATGACAAGCCCTTGGGAATTGTGGGAGAGCTGGCTCTTGGGGACCATGTGTGAAGCCCAAGCATCCAAAAGGCCTAAAGGAGACCAGGTGTGTGAGGGAGACCTAAAATTTGAACTCCTTATATTTCTTGCTGCCCCCACGGCTGTCCTGGGGCTGAGCTTTCCGTTTCTTTTGCTAGAAGAAAGAAAGAGAAACAGGTTACAAAAGGTAAAGCCACCACTGATCCCCAAGACAAGGATGGGCAACCTGACTCAGCCCCATAGGTCTATGGAAACAGTGCTAAAACTGGAGTCTCAGACTTGGGTGAGTTCCCCTCCCTGTGCCTTAGTTTCATCATCTTAAAGAGGGCAGCCCACCAGAGGATTTCTAAGGTTTCCAGCACCAGGGAAGCTCAGGGCAGCAGACACTGAGTGCACCCTCATTCTCGTATTCAAGGACACAACGTCGCTGAAAAAGGAGTCCCTGGTATCTACTCCCTGGCTCACACCCAGCTGGGTTCTCATGACCTCCTACCTTCTGTTTGGCAGCATGCTCAGCCACCATGTCACTAAAGTCTTCCTTCTCCACCTGTGCCTGCTGCTCCCGCACATGCTCCTCATACTTCTGGGTCATGGCCATGGGATCCAGCTCCAACTCTTCAGGTGCCAGGGCCACTTCCACACCTTGTAGCTCGGGAGCTGGGCCCTTCCGACTCATAACCTAGCAAAGGGATCAATCTTGTCATCTACAGAGAGACTTAGAAGACTTTGTTTCCGCCCCCTTTCCCAGCCCCCAAAAGTGCTCACCGTGGACATGTCATAGATGTGGGTTGATCCCATCATGGCTCCCCCAACAGTGGCCGTTCTCTTCTCTGGCAACACAGTGAACAGCTGAGGTGTCTCACTTCTGCAAAGGACAATGAGGTCAGGCCCTAAAAGGGCTCCAGAAAGGGAAGCAAAGAGCATACAAGCAGCACCTCCACCTAGCTCCCAGAGGATAAACAATGCCTAGACTTCCTTTGCAGGTCGTGGAGGCCCATGAGAAGCAAGGAGTGGGTAGGTGCTGAGTGCAGGAAATACAGCCTGGAAGGAATATGGGGACTGAGTTAAAGGATCTCCTGAACCAAGTTTAGAAGATCAGAGAACAAGATTCCCACACGTAAAGAAGGTCTAAGGGTCAGGCTGAAAGTTTCTGAAAGAACTGTGGTACAGAGAAGATGGCAGGAGAAAGGAGACTACAAAAGCTCCTACCCAAAGTTTTGCCCAGAGCTCTAAAATAGAGAACTCAAACTCCCAGTACTTCCTATGGCGCAAGAACCATCTGAGCCACTCTCCCCATGTATTTCAAGGATTCCACACAAAACACAAAAGAGCAAATCCACCAATATCAACCTAGACCTCGCCCCACCTCTCACCCTGAAACAGGTAACAATTTATTCTCATGTAGCAGCCAGAGTGAACACCTTAAAACAGTTCAGGTCCTTTGCTCAAAATCCTGAGGCTTCTGGGAATCCCTGGGTGGCTCAGCGGTTTAGCACCTGCCTTTGGCCCAGGGCGCGATCCTGGAGTTCCGGGATCGAGTCCCATGTCAGGCTCCCAGCATGGAGCCTACTCCTCCCTCCTCCTGTGTCTCTACCTCTCTCTCTCTCTCTCTCTCATAAGTAAATAAATAAATCTTAAGAAAAAAAAATCCTGAGGCTTCTGATTATTTGAATAAACCCAACCTCCTTACATGACAGGGTTCATAACCTGGTCCCCTTACCTAATCCTTGTTCTCCAATCACAGGACCCTTCTTTTCTTTCTTCCCTAAATATGCAAAGCCTGAGACTTCTGCAGAAGGGGTAACAGGGACCAGATTTACCCTCCCACCTGACATGACCAAAAAAATGGGCAAAACACATGAAACAAAAGTCTTCAAGTCACTGGACATCAGGTAACAAAGGAGAGTAACTCATGAGACAGGCAACGAAAAAGGCGTGTCCTTCAGGTGCCCTGCCTGCTATACTGAGAGAGCCTGCAAGCTACAGAATGAACAGGGGGAACCCATGGAGAGCCCAGAGGACCCAAATTGACGGAGTTAAAGGGATGAAGTGCAAAGTCCAGAGAGACCCAGACAGCTAGAGATCACAGGACAGAGTTCTAG